>NC_083287.1:34465338-35715932 GCF_963506605.1 Zootoca vivipara | reverse complement strand
TCACCAAGGCCAAGAAAATGCCAACATTGTTAATAAGCAGAGTAAATGAAGCTGTTAGAGACAGTAAGTCTTCCTTTAGAAAATGGAAGTATTGTCCTTACAGTAGAGCAAAAAGGAACACAAACCAAATAAATAAACAACACAAAATAAATGCAAATGGACACACACAAAAATGATTTTGAGGAGCACACTGAGAAAAGCAAAAGCCCAACAAAATACATTCTTCAAATATGTTAGTAGCAAGAGACAAGTGGTTGAATCTTTGGATAACAAGGGAGTCGAAGGTGTACTAGAGAAGGAAAATGAGATTGCAGCAAAGCTGAACGAATTCTTACTATCTGCCTTGAGAGGGAAAGATACACAGTGGTACCTCGACATATGAATGCCTCGACTTCCGAAGGTTTCGACTTACAAAGTCGACAACCCCGGAAGTCTTTTCGCTGCGCGCATTCTGCACCTGCGCAGAAGCGGCACGTGCGATCCGCGTATGCGCAGAAGCGCAAAATCACGTTTCGTGCATGCGCGCAACGGGCGCTTCGACAACCGAAAACCTCGACTTCCGAAGAGTGCCGCAGAACGGATCGTCTTCGTAAGTTGAGGCACCACTGAACAGCACATCCCTGTGCCTGCATGGGACTCTGAAGAACTGTGGCAAACAAAAGCTGTGACAAAAGATGAAGTTCTAGATTTTACTGAGAAATCCACCAGGTTAAGATGACATCACTGGAGAGTTTTTAAAGAGCGTAAACCTCAAATTGCTGATCTTCCAACAAAAATATGTAACTTGCCCCTAAGATCAGTCCCTGTACAGCCACAGATTTACTACCTATTTTATAGGCTAGCCGCCAGCTGTTCCTCCGGTCACACTTGGTTCTGCACCTGACAACAAAGTGGGCACAATTTGAGGGAGGTTCCCACATACCCTGATTGTAATAATTAACAATAATGTTTGGCAGTCATTTATATCCACCCATATGATTCGTTTTCCTTAGAATTCTCACACTCAAGAAAACTGGCTTTTAAACTCAAGGGATATAACAGGCAGTTTGCTAAGTGGCATGGGAGTTTTCTATTCAAAGGTCCCAAATGTTAACTTATCATCTGCAATAAGATAAACAAAGACTGTACTGATCTTTTGTCCCTTTGTTTTTCTCTCTTTCTTTCCCAAGGGCAATTTTGTAGTGGCATAACAGAACTGTAAGCAACTGCTGTTCTAGGAAAATTGTTGAAGATAGAAATCTACACCACTCTGTGGAATATAAATGTTTCAGTACTTACTTATGCAAGCGGTATCTATTCAGTAATGTTTCAGGCAGTAGTAGTCTCAAACAGATCACAGCCACTTTACATTTTTGGCCTAATGGAAGACATGTTCACTTAAAAATTACCCAAATAAGCTGAATAAAGTACTCTTATTTTCAAGTACAGCATAAAACTCCTCAAAGTTTATATTCTTTATGTTGCCACCCCCATAGCAAATACTCTGCAGTCTCTTTCATATTTAGAATTTTTCAGATCTGAACTTGCCTGCTGACTCACAGCTCATAGATTGGTCTCTCATAATCAGGTGTTATTCTTAACCATTAGCAACAAGGCATTAAAAAATAGCAGTCAATACAAAATATAAATATAAATACAGTGGTACCTCGGTTTAAGTACACAATTGGTTCTGGAAGTCCGTACTTAACCTGAAGCAAACTTTCCCATTGAAAGTAATGGAAAGTGGATTAATCTGTTCCAGGCGGGTCCACGGAATACTCAACCTGAAGCGTACTTAACCTGAAGCAAACTTTCCCATTGAAAGAAATGGAAAGTGGATTAATCCATTCCAGACAGGTCCGTGGAGTACTTAAACTGAAAGTACTCAAACTGAAGCGTACTTAAACAGAGGTATGACTGTACTATTTTAACAACTGATGGTACAACCCATACAAATCTGATGGCAGGAGGGAAGGTTCATCAGGTACTTTTCTAGAAGCTCTGACAAGAGAGAGAAGTGTGGGTATGCCATTCCCCAGTATTTCTGGCAACCAGTCTTTCCATTTACAGATTAGAAGGACACTGAGCCATGCTGGTTGCAGACCACACTGGGAGACACCACTCTACTGCCCTCATAGCAGAATAATAGCCCTTCAAACAGAACATGCATGATATGCGTTGAGTAGAGACTTGGAGAACTAGATGTCCATATTGGGGCATCCTTGCTTTATTTTTGGACTTCCCACTGATAAAAGGATGCTGAACTGGGTGGGCCACATTTTATCTTTCCATGAAAAGAAGTTGCAGAGGCTGCCAACTCTATCAGTGAAACATCACTACAGAAGGAGTTATAGCTTAATTTGTCTAGGCTGGGAGAAAGAAAACCTGAGGGATCCAGTCATGGATATGTTGAATAACATGCAGTTTGATCCTAACATCATTAATGTTAGTTTAATACCTGTTTTTATTTAAAAATATTTTTTTAACTAATGACTTGTTAGTAATCATAAAAAAATTGAAATAGTATTTCCAATATAAAAATAGTGCCATCCAAACCTACTGATTTTTCCACGGCAGAACATTTTAACAGAACCAATGACTTTCAGAGCAATCTGATAGAATCCCAACAGAAGATAGCACAAGCTTCAAATTGGAACATTTCCCTACTTTCTGTCATCAAACAGAGTCTCTTCTATATCAGATGAAATGTTTGTAACCCAAACATTATCTTAAAAGTTCAAGAACTACCATACAAATGTGCTATCTTATCATGCAAGAGCTTAGATTTAATTATGTGCTGTATGTTTATGTCTTCATATTCCTAAAAAGGCAGAAGCATTTTAAAACGAAGAAATGAACTTTCTGCCCTGTTAATGATAGCATTTTATGGATGATTCTTTAATGTCTTTCAACAGAAAAAGAAAAAAGGAACACCATTAATTCAAAACTGCAATAGAAATGTATTTAAAAGCCATTACAACTCTAGTCTGTTTTTAAAATTGATTTTGCTAAAAAACGAGAATACTGATGGAATATGCTTTTCTCAAGAGGAACCACTAAAGTATTTTCATCTCAACTTAAAATGTACTAATATAAATTAAAGGGCAATACAGAGACCTGTAAGAAATATTCTGTCTCACAAAACCAAGGTCTCTTGAAAGGAAGCCTGGCCCATTTACAATCAGTTGCATAATGAGCACCAGGATTTATAACCCTTCCTCAAATTATAAATAATTTATCATCCATTAAATGAAAATTACAAGCATTTGCAATCAGAATCTATATCGTTAAAAAAAATAAAATTTTAAAAAACCATCTACCTTACTATTTCCCCGAATACTCAGATGATTCTGCAATGTTTGTAAATTACAGAGTGAAATGATAGAAAATTTACCTTTTTGAAGATTTATTACCATATCATTAGATCTCATACAACAAAGGCAAAAGCTTACAAAAAATCAATGCTGTAGACAACTGTTTATGTATGCCATCACAGTCGCAAGAATCTTGATAGCTAAAAATTGGAAAAGTAATATAATCCCCACCCCACCAAATCTGACTGGTTAGCCAAATGATTGCAAAATAGACAGGGAGAATAAGAGGAAATACCACTCAAAAAGTTGATAAAGAATGGTTAATCTTCAAAGAATATCTTAAAAATTATATGGACAATGCAAGTCTCTTAGCAGATTTAGACTAAATCAGGCATCCCCAAACTTCGGCCTTCCAGATGTTTTGGACTACAATTCCCATCTTCCCCGACCACTGGTCCTGTTAGCTAGGGATCATGGGAGTCGTAGGCCAAAACATCTGGAGGGCCGCAGTTCGGGGATGCCTGGACCAAATCTTGCAAATAAAGGGAAAGTATAGAAAAACATGATTAGATAAACAAAAAAGGAAATGTGAAGTAATTATTGGGACTTGCGTATTGAGTTAAGATTGGTAACAAAGCAATAAGTGAAGAGTTGTAAGTCAAATGTGTGTGGTGTGATATCCAATATGTAGGTAAGAGGGTATGTATAGTAAGCAATGTATGTAATGTGTGTAATATTTGTTGAGTTTTATGTTAATTAAGGTGTGATAATAATAAAGATTATGTTTAATAAAAAACAAAGAATCAATGTTATTTTTATTTTATAAGCTCCTATCATACTGTTAAAAGACGTTATTAACAAAACCTGCATCTTCATGCTATGGCCCGTCGGCTATGCTAATAAAGTTTGATTTTATTTGAACCTGCATCTTCAACTGTTGCTTTTAGAAGTTTTGCTGTATTTTGTACATCGTTATTAATTCCTATGGATTTTATTTTTGTGCTTTTGCTATAGCTCTCCACAGCAGCATATTGTCCTCTTTTTGCATAATCCTAAAAAATCACAATCTTACCATTACATTCATCTGTACCAAAAGCATTATACCGTTGCATCAAAAAACATTGGGTGGTATTCAACAGTTGTGCTCAGAGCAGGCCCAATGAAATTACAGTGGTACCTCGAGTTACAAACGCCTCAGATTACAAACGCTTCAGGTTACAAACTCTGCTAACCTGGAAGTTACCTCGAGTTGAGAACTTTGCCCCAGGATGAGAACGGAAATCATGTGTTGGTGGCGCAGCAGCAGCAAGAGGACCCATTAGCGAAAGCACGTCTCTAGTTAAGAACAGTTTCAGGTTAAGAACGGACCTCCAGAACGAATTAAGTTTGTAACTAGAGGTACCACTGTAATTAACATGGCCAAGTTAGGTCCATTCATTTCAGTGGGAATACGCTGAGTAAAACGTAGTTGAATACCCCCATTAATGCTGTGTAAGTAGATTTTGCTAAAATTTAGATGCTTTTAGAGAGACTAATGTATATATTTAAGAAACTATAATGCTACTGTTTTTACACTTATTCACAGTAATTTTAAACCATGCATAGACAGACTCCAGGCTTGTTTGATTTACGTTTTTTTACTAGAACCCCGAGGTCCACCAACCAGAGCCAAATACAAAGGAGAGTGCCACAGATAGCAGGGGATACTTGTGAGCATGTGCCCAGCCCAGCAATTAATTTGTAATACAAAGTTTATTTCTGATTTCCACAAACCTTTTTAAAAATTTCAACAGCCTAATTAAGAGAAAAGCTTTTTACTGTTGCTATTATCAAACAACTGGGAGTTACAAATCCTTGCTGATCCACTGTTAATCATCCAGAGATCTACTAGTAGATAGCAAATTCAATCTATCTGCTGTCCAGCTCCGGTTTAACAAACCTTCTGGACTTGAGGACCACAAAAATGAGCCTTACTTTTCTCAAAATAGGGGGCAATGTTAGTGGCAACCAAATATAATAATTTATTTAAAGAGTCAGGCCAAGACTTGGGAGACCAGCAGTCTCTGCCTATCAGCTTGTCCTACCTCACAGAGTTGTTATGGGGATTAAATGCAGGGGGGAGACCCATGTACACCACCTTGAGCTCCTTGGAGAAAAAGGTGGAATATAAATGCACTGTATAAAATTAAATAAATACAAATCAAGCATGTTTGACTCTCATTGCCTTATAGGCAATTATAGGTATTATAGGTATGACAATTAAATATAAACTTGTATTCACAATGTTCCAAAACTAGCCACTCTGACTAAATCATTATTTTCACCTTCTTGGAAATACTAAATTGCATTAAAGGAAACTAAGAAAGTGCAATGATATACTTAAAAAGCACAACAATAGACAAGATGATAAAGGAAGAAACTTTATTCGCCTCCCAGGTATGCACTATGTCTTTTAAATAAGATCAATAGGAGCTAAACCGGGAGACTGGTAATTTTTTGAACTTGCAGCGATGGGCTCCATTAATCCCTTTGACAACCAAACTACTCCTGATTAAACAGTATACCTTATAAATATGCAAAACCAACTGTTTTATATGCTTCAATATTTAAAAGAAACTCTCTAGCTTACATAATTACTTCTTATATATTTGAAACTATTTTCTCTGCTACATATTATACTTTTCATGAAGCTTTTGCCCGGAAAACATATCCCTTTTCCCCAATCTATGTAATTCAAATGTGGTCTCCTCCCAAAAGTTCAAAGTATTACAACCTAGTCATAAAAAAATCTATTAAAATAATAAAGCAATGCATAAACATTACATTTCCGTTACCTTCTTCTCTTTTTCAGGTTTAGGAACTAGAGTTTCCTTTGCGTCCTCACTTTCATTTTTATTTGATGGTTCTTCTTTGCTTTCTTGTTCATCTTTATTTTGCAGTTCCTCAGTATTTGGAACTGTATCTGCATTTTGTTTTTCATCTGTATTCTGTATATCGGTATGTATTTCCATATCTGTATTTTCTGTTTCATTTGAATTCCATTTTTCTTCAACATTGGAGGTTTCTTCAACAAAGTCTTCTGCCATTCTGAACACATAAAACAGTGCAGCCAACTTTCCCCACAAACATTTAAGTGTGAGTGTCCAAGTATTAAGTTTGTGTCGAGGTGATAGGATCAAAGCGAGCTGGAAAACAGACACCTGAACCTAGTACTAACACCTATGTGAAACGAAAGCCTTTTGTTGTATTCCTCTTTTTACATTTAGTTCTAATACTCCACTAAGGAGAACATTAAAATATAAGGAAAACTGAGAAAGACCTAAAATAATCATATTAGGTGGATAAGAAAATAAAAGATCAAAACCTTTAAAACAATCAAGGGTAAGTGTACGTGTATGTGTAATTCTATTGCTTAGTCTATCATTGTTATGGAACCCAAACTGTGACTGAAAACTGACAAGAGAGTAACAATGCAGCAAAAATAAACTAGTTCTACAACAACATTCCCCACAGTCCTCTAGTTGTTCTCAGTGAAGGCTGACATGGATACTTGATCGTTAGTCTTGTAATTAGAGTAGTTTCAGCCAGCAGGAATCAACCAATGCAAAGGGTGTGCTTGGGCATTCACAAGTGGCAAGTTGTACGTATCTGTGCCCAACATGGTTGATGAACCTTCTAAAATATAAAAGGTAATTCAATGGATCATCTCTCTGTGACAGTTGACATTCAGGGTATTTCAGGAAATGAATGAAGCCCCATGAGGTTAGAGATACAATCTATGTATCACTGGAATTAAAAGCAGAAGACCATACTGTATATTGCAGGCTTCCCCAAACTAAGGCCCGGGGGCCGGATGCGGCCCGCGAGGCTCTTTTATGTGGCCCCCAGTGCCCCCCGCTGTTAACGGTGTGACGCGGCACAGCTGCCCACTTCCGGGTCGCTGGAGCATCAGAAATAGCTTGTGTGCATGCGCAAGTGTCATTTCCTGAGCACTTCCGGACCAGAGGAGGCCCATGCGCATGCGCACAAGCTATTTCCAGTGTTCTGGCGACCCGGAGGTGCGCTGGAAATGACGTGTGTGCATGCGTATGGGTGTGCGCTCCCACGCGCTCTGGCCCGCAGCACAATCAGCGCTGGTGGCACTTGCCCTCGGTGACGTAAGTTTGGGCACCCCTGGTATATTGCAAATAACTAGGGGGTTTTGTGGCAGTTGCAGCAGTGAAACCTCTAATTGGTTGAGCTAATGTGAGCTGCCGGCTGCTAATTCCTCCCCAAAAAAACTTCTTTGTTTAGCCTGGCTTGATTCTTCCATCACTATAAAACCCCCTTCCTCAACGCCACCAACAGTTAGTTATACTGATGGGTGCTGAAAATGATAGTAAAAGTAGTGATGGTGTTGCCAATGTACAAGTAGGCCACATTTCTCCTCCTCAGGGGTTGCTTTCCTATCTTCAGACATTTTTTTGCAATATGATTCATTTCCCCTTGACTAAACAGCAAGAGAGGCAATAATTTGTCGCAGAGTACATGAGCTTGTCTCAGACACATTAGCCTATTATCTTGCTGAAGCTAAGCAGGTAGAGGCCTGACCAGTGCCTGGGTAGGTGACCACCTGGGAACTATGTGGTCACTTTCTTAATCGAAGAAAGATGGAATATAAATGGAAGAAAATAAAACTTTATTGTTTGGCAATGTCTGGAAGATGTTAGCACTTTCTGTGCATTTTTTTTACTGCCAAGAGAACAGCCTGACCTCAGAATTGCTTTCTTAATTGCTTTCCTGCTGAGATGAAAATGGAAATGGTCAGTGGAGATAAAAAGAAATTATCCCACTCCTTGGATTTAAAAATTGTCAGAATAGCTGTGCAGGGAAATTACAACTTTTTGGAATGGGATAGTGAACTGGAGAAGAATAGGTGGAAAGGGAATAAACTGGATGAACATTTTCATATAATTTTTACAATAAGATGGCCGTTGTGTATGATTTCTAAATGGAAAAAGTACCATATTTTATAGGTAATTTAACATATGTTTTGCAAAGCAAGTTGAAAATCTGCTGGTACTGGCGTTTCTAAGTTCTGTTATAGAAGTGAAAGCTAGTCATTAAATTCTAAACCTTAATTTAATGATATCCTTAAATTTGGCCTTACAACCCAATCCCCTAGGTTAGACTCTGTATGACATTTCTAGGTCAGGGTAGGTATATATATATTTAAAGAACCAACATTATAACTACACAAATTTTAAACACTATAGCTGATGAAAAGTTAAATCAGCAGGGAGAAAAAAATGTAATATTTGTGTATGATGATGATATCATTTATTTCTTGAAGAAAATCTTGTGAAGAAATCTGACATCAGGAATCATAAGACAGAGAAACCAGTAGGAGAACATTTCAATCTCCCAGGACATTCTATACAAGATCTCAAAGTAGCTGTCTTATTACAAAAGAATTTCAGAAATAGACTGGAAAGAGAAGTTGTTGAATTGCAACTTATTACCAAACTTAAAACCATGGAGAGACCTGGTCTGAATAGAGACATTGGATTCTTATCTCATTATACATGATAAAGTAGCTATCTCACCCTTTGCTTTTTCCTGTAAGACCAATTGCAGTCGTTAAAAGTCATCAACAGGTTTACCACACCTATCAGCCAATCACCCATTCCCACCACCCTTCTGAGTAATACCCCTTCTCCTGAGTAATACCCCTTCCCATCCTCTCACTATATATAAGGGTCTGGTGACTTCTGTTTCTATCTGAAGAAGTGTGCATGCACACGAAAGCTCATACCAATGACAAACTTAGTTGGTCTCTAAGGTGCCACTGGAAGGATTTTTATTTTATTTAGTGAAGAATAGTTCAATTTGTCATATGACTTTCAATTATTTTTTTCATATACAGTGAGCTGAGGGGGGAAACAGAGGGAAAAGATAATGCTTAGATCACTGTGAACACAACACCCTTGTTGACAACGAGTGAAATAAAAGATATCCTGTGCTCCAAATCTTGTTGGCATCAATCTGTCTCAAGAGATAATGGAGGAGTGCACACTTTTAGTAAGATCATACTTTCAGAAGGATACAGCACCTGCTGTGGCTGTAGAGAATGATGTAGGAGAGACATGCTTTATTGCAGCTAGGGTAGATGAAGGCATCCAGTTTTGCTGCTGCAGATGCACCATGGTGTTTCTTCTTTCTGTGCTCCTCCCAGAAGCCATTCCTTCTCTGGTCACTGCTATGGATAGAGCATGTCCTTGGGGATCCTGACATTTTCCATTCTGTGGACATGACCAAGCCAGTGTAGACATCGCTAAGATAGAAGTGCAAACATGCTGGGACTGTCTCATTGATCGGTTCCTCTGTTGGTTAGGACCAGGTCCAATATAGATTGTTGCTTCTTCTGAGAAATGAAATTGTCAATGGAAATTGTCAATGGAGCAATGGATTCAAACTACAAGAAAGAAGATTCCACCTAAACATTAGGAAGAACATCCTGACAGTAAGAGCTGTTTGGCAGTGGAATTTGCTACCAAGGAGTGTGGTGGAGGCTCCTTCTTTGGAGGTCTTTAAGCAGAGGCTTGACAGGCATATGTCAATAATGCTTTGATGGTGTTTCCTGCTCGGCAGGGGGTTGGACTGGATGGCCCTTGTGGTCTCTTCCAACTCTATGATTCTATTATTCTAATGAGGCAACAGATGAATTTTTTGGACCTTACATTCTTGACAGAGTTACAGGTAGGTAGCCATGTTGGTCTGACGTAGTCGAAACAATTTTTTTTTTAAAAAATGATTTTTTCTAATTCTTGACAGAGTTTGAGTTCCTACAGATATCAGAAAAACTGAAGTCTCCCATGACTATTAGCTCTCTCCTTTTTGAATGTTTGGTAATCACTCAGGAATTATCACTCAGGTTTTCTGTCTGACTTAGATGTCTATAGCAGACCCACTCCTACAATAGTAGTTTCCCACTCCTACAATTTTTACCTGTACATACATTCTCTGTCTGCCCTCCATGCTTCAGGGCATGTATCTCTTCACAAGTGTACACATTCTTTACACATAATGCTACTCCTCCTCGCTGTATGGTCTATTCCTTTTGAACAGGTTATACCCCTCAATTCCTACATTCCAGTCATGAGTCTCATCCCACCAGGTTTCAGTAATGCATATTAGGTCATATTTGCCATTCTGAATTTAGAGCTCAAATTCGTCTTGCTTGTTCAACATAGTCTGAGCATTAGAACAGAGAAAACTAAAACCACAAGTCCAGCTGCTTCCTTCTTGTAGCGTCCTATCCTTTAGCAGGTTTCTCAAGCAACAACTCAGTTTCCTGTGCATCAATGAAGTGATTATTCCCAGTACCAGGTGTTCCCCTGTCATCTGTAATACTGTCTCCCTCCTCCTTAGGATTTAGTTTAAAGTTCTTCTGATCAGGTTTGCAAGACTCTTAGCAAACACATTCTTGCCAACTGCTGCGAGGTGCAACCCATCTCTTGCTGGAAGTCCTTCCTCAAAGAAGCAGAGGCCACGCTCCAAGAAGGCAAACCTTTCCTGATGAAAACACCTGCACAGCCAGTGGCTTACTACCAGTATTTTCCTCTCTTCCTGGGCTACAGTCTTCAACAGGAAGCAATAATTTAAAAAAAAACTCTGGGCCACAAGCCCCTTCAGCTTGACACAAACTCATAGTCTCTTGCTATACGTCAAAGGCTGCATGTTCAATTTCCGAATGCATCGAATTTCCAAATGTTTTTGAAAAAGTTGCTCCCTATTAATATTGAACACTCTCCTGACTGCATTGTTGATGATATGTTCGGATATCCTCTATTTTGAAATTTAGCTAATATTCTGGAGTCTCTTAAAAATCCCCCAGGTTGAGTTCTGTCTGAGTCTAATCATTCGACTAAAAGGGAGACTGTCTCTTAAGCGTCATAGATGAAAGGAGTCATATCTTAAAAGGGAATTTTAATCTTTAAATTTAGTAAAAAATGTAACACTCAATTGCCCATTGAAACTCCTATATACGGTCATGTCTAAAAAGGAGATGGCCTGTTTGTTATGCTGCAAACTAAGCTTAATTGTGGGATGAACTGAATTAAGCCAATTGTCCAGGGCATCCAAATGTGGTTCATTGGAAAAGTTCATAAATATGTCATCTATACCAGGATGTACAACACGTCGATCTCGATCTACTGGTCAATCCCTGTGAGGCTTTGGTAGATCCCGGTCGATCGCTTGTCCCCTTCCGGCCCCGGCCCCTCTCCCTCCGTTGGCCTCTATCATAGCAGTAGGGAAACCTGAGTTTTGAAATGGAGGTGATCTTGTCAGCGATCTAAGTTTATTTGTTGCTTCCGTGCTTTCCCCCTCCCTCTGAAGAGCTTGGCCAAATCCCGTTAACCCCTTCAAAATGGAGCATTTCCATTTCCAGCCTCTAAAAAAAGCTCAACAATTTTGAGCGGAACCCCCCAAAATGGGGGGTAGAGCCCTGCCAGATTTTAAATCTGAAAGTAGATCACAGTCTCTCGGGAGTTGGCTATCCCTGATCTATACATTTATATAACTCAATGCCATGGAAATAAGGGTTAGTGTTGGGATCCAAGATCCATTGTTTTTCAAACTGATACATTAATAAAGTCTCCACACTAGGGGGAAATGGTGAGCCCATTGAAATACCTCTAATTTGGCAATAAAAATCATGGCCAAATCTGAAATAATTCTTTTCAAAAATCAAGTCAATTAATTCAATCAGGAAGAAGGTGAGGGTGGGGGGGGTCAAAGACTTTCGAGCATTTAGAATATCCTCCAGAACTAACCTTACCTCATCCAAGGGAATAGATGTACAGTATACAGAGACTGTGCACCTAAAATGATTAGAATGTTTGATTCTATAACTGGACATTGTTCTATAATTTGAATGAAATATGTCGTATCCTTAATATATGTATCTGACTTACTAATGTGAGGCCCTCGGAGCTGGACCTCAGTGTCCGGGCAGAACGATGGGGGTGGAGACGCTCCTTCAGGTATACCGGACCGAGGCCGTTTAGGGCTTTAAAGGTCAACACCAACACTTTGAATTGTGCTCGGAAACGTACTGGGAGCCAATGTAGGTCTTTTAGGACCGGTGTTATGTGATCTCGGCGGCCGCTCCCAGTCACCAGTCTAGCTGCCGCATTCTGGATTAGTTGTAGTTTCCGGGTCACCTTCAAAGGTAGCCCCACGTAGAGCGCATTGCAGTAGTCCAAGCGAGAGATAACTAGAGCATGCACCACTCTGGAGAGACAGTCAGTGGGCAGGTAGGGACTCAGCCTGCGTACCAGATGGAGCTGATAAACAGCTGCCCTGGACACGGAGTTAACCTGTGCCTCCATGGACAGCTGTGAGTCTAAAATGACTCCCAGGCTGCGCACCTGGTCTTTCAGGGGCACAGTTACCCCATTCAGGACCAGAGAGTCCTCCACACCCACCCAGGAACTGGTACAAGGGGATGAGATTGTATTAAAAATTGTCCTGCCTTATCCGATAGGTAACCCAGTTACATAGCCTCCTGGATAATAGCCTCCTGTTATTGCCCCAACTCTATTCATTATTTTCATTGGCATGATCCTACACTTTGTCGACGGGAAACTCCCCACCAGAGTAGAAATCATATATTGAACAGATGGAAAGCTCTTCAATCTGAGCAGGCTGAAAGCAAAGAGTAAGGTTACCATAACTTCCATCATAGAGCTTCAGTATGCTGATGACAACATAGTGTGCGCATGCTCAGAGGATGACCTCCAAACCATCCTAAATATCTTTGTAGAAGCTTACGAAAAGCTTGGCCTATCACTCAACATCCAAAAAATCAAAGTCCTGCACCAACAAGTACAAAACAACCCCTCTGCAGTGCCACAAAACCAACTCAGTGGTGTAACGTTGGAAAATGTTGATCACTTCTCCTACCTAGGCAGTTACCTTTCCACAAGGGCCAACACTGATGCCGAAATCCTGAGCTCTGCGAGTGCGGCTTTCTCCCGGTTGAAGTGCAGAGTGTTTGAGGACCGGGACATTCGCAGGGAAACCAAAATGCTTGTTTACAAAGCTATTGTACTACCAACCTTATTATATGCTTGTGAAACATGCACCACTTATAAACGCCATCTCCAACTCCTTAAAAGATTCCATCAACGGTGTCTCCGAAAATTTTTACACATCACTTGGGAAGACAGGCGAACTAATATCAGTGTACTAGAAGAAGAAAGGTTACCAGTGTTGAAGCAATGATTCTTCAACATCAACTTTGTTGGACTGGTCATGTTGTGCGGATGCCTGATGATCGTCTTCCAAAGCAACTACTCTATTCCGAACTTAAAAATGGAAAGCGTAATGCTGGTGGTCAACAAAAGAGGTTTAAAGACATTAAAAAATGTAGTATAAACACTGACAACTGGGAAACACTGGCCTGCGAGCGCTCCAGTTGGAGAACAGCCTTTACCAAAGGTGTCATGGGCTTTGAAGACACTCGATCTCAGGACGCAAGGGAGAAACGTGCTAAGAGGAAGGCGTGCTTGGCAAATCCACACCGTGATCAACTCCCGCCTGAAAACCAATCTCCCCACTGTGGAAGGACATGTGGATCCAGAATTGGCATCCACAGTCACTTACGGACCCATTGTTAAAACCGTGTTTATGGAAGACAATCTTACTCAGATACGAGCGATCGCCAAAGAAGAAGAGTCCTTACCAAATTTTGAATATGTGCTGTGGGGTCTGAACCTATTTTTCTGTAGGTTGTGTCACCTGCCAGTTTTCTCCTATTTACTACTATATAATCATTGTTTTCCATTATTATGTATATGTAGTCAACAAATGCATGTTTGGGGAACCTGCTGCTAATGAGGCCTCTCTGAAGAGTGAGTCACAAAGAAAAAGATGGGCACATTTTGTCACTCATGGTATTGGACATGAAAGATACAAGCTATTTCCTCCTTGGGAATGATATCCAAGTACACAATTCATCATGTGTAAAGCAGTGCTAAAGACAGAAAAGGCCTCTACAGAAAATCACATGGATAATAAATTCACTTTGCCATTATTTATAACCCTGTTTGTGACTGAACACAGCGTAATAGGCATCCTGCCAGTATTTAAACACTGTGGGGCTACACTGGAAATATTGGTCTAAAGCAGCCCATGTAGCCTGTAGTCTTTATCACAGCTTAATATTTACAAAAGTGATTTTTAAATAAGGTTGCTTATTTTTAATAAACATCAGGATATAAAATAAGATCTGAATACAAGGCTCACAAGGATAACTTTTTATATAAAAGTACCAATAGCATATAGAATTGCTTTATAACAGTTATGTGCCTTTCATCAAAGTGATTTTGCTCGCACAATTTGGTTTACTTGATCTGTACTTTTATAAGTCTTTTTAATAATTAGATAGCTGTGATCTACTTGAAACGCTTAACATGAAATTATAGTCAGACAAAAAAAATCACTTGCAAGTAAACTATTTTGAAATTTTGCAAACTTAAGAACCACGTTTCCATATCTAATTTCATTACCGAAACAGTTGAAAGTTAAAGTTATGGACTTCTCTAAATCATCATCATCATCATCATCATCATCAGTACTAGTCAAACCCCTACATAAAAATAAATTGAATCTAATTAATTAAATAAAATAGAGTACAACAGAGTACAAAAAAATAATTATGCCTTCAATACAGGAATTCTTCCTTCATACCCGTACATCAAAATGTTAAAACAAACTGCTACTGCTGTTTAATCAATACTGAAAGTTATTTTCCATTCCAAAAATATACACAACTGAGACTATCTAGTTTGGCCCTCAAATTTAAAGTATTTAATTTGAAATGTTCAAGGATACAGAAGTATCGTCAAATTACTTTTTATATATTGCATTTATGTTCAGAAGGTACAGTCATCTCCCATCCAAGGACTGATGACACCCACACCTGCTTTGTTTCAGTATTACTGAAACCACTGGAGCCTGAAATCCACAAAGTCCTTGATGACTGCAAGAGTTGCTCTTTCAGTTCCATTCTAACTCATTAAATGGGAGAACCACAAAAATCCCACACTAACATTGAGAAGAAACACTATTGGGGAATGTGAAAAATTAAGTTAAGTACAGGCAGTCGTCCCCCCCCCCTTTTCCACGCATTCAATATGTGCAACTGTGCATATGCGCATAGTGCTGACCCTGGAAGTGGCCATGAAATGTTATAAAGAAATCACTGAAATGACACTAAAAGGGCAGAATGGGGTGTTTGCAGACTTTTTCAATGGGTTTCAATTATACATGATTTCACCAGCACTGCGGTACCTCGGAATGTAACCCCTGTGTAAATGGCGGGGGCGGGGCGTCGCTGCCTATGCTATTCTATCCAACAGGAATCAAATGCATATTTAAGCCAGGAATCTACATATTCAATTACAGTGCTTTTGCCTTGCTCTCCAACACTCCTAAGGAACAGAAAACCACAACTTGTAGTAAGATCTACTGTGAATATATATGGGCTTTTAAGCTTCACAGGATGCATCAACATGAAATTATATATTCTACAGTTACCACCATATCACCTTTGATTTGGATTATGGATCAACACAACACAATAATACACCATTGGGGAAAGTGGAGGAAATAACATACCTGTCGGACAAAACTATTAGAGGTAGTGTCAGAAGATGTACTCCCATCTGAACCTTTGAATCGGTGTTTTCTTCTTGCACCTTTGCTGTAAGACTGTTAAAAGAAAAGGTTATTACTTTATGCATACATTTCTATACATCAAGTAGACACAAATACTCAACATATTATTATTATTATTTTATATTAGCAAATGTCAGCTTTAGAAATTAGCCAGGCACCAGAATCTACATATTATAGCACAAAGTGAACGAACCCCTTACACAAGTGTTTGCCCAACTGTGCTGAACAGCTATTTTCTTTCCACTCACAGTTCTTCAAACACAATATAAGAAAGACAAATGAATAATCACAGAGAAGAATGTGTCACGATAGTTTGCTACTGGGTGTTTATTGAGTTCTTAAGATTATACATGGGAATAGATATCAGCTTCTGGCATTAGAGAGAACACTCCCTGTGGCATGCAAGCAGTAATGTTGTAGCAGTTATAATATATAATATCAATATTGAAGGGGAAAAAAATCAAATCAATAGGTAAACATCACAGGAAATGGTGCTTTAGGGCAGTGCTTCAGCCATTATGATCTCCTGGTTCCCTCTAGCTCAATTTTTTTTAACATACTACTTGTACATTAATACACTCAGTAAAATTGACTTACCAAACATACTGAAAATGATTTTTAAAAAGTTAAAGGAGAATAATTGTTCTTCTCCACAAGTGGTAAAAGAGTAATAAGGCAAGTTGTTATACAATAATATCCTCCTTTGATTTTAGGAGGTTACTAGTCCAAAACAGTTTAGCTTGGTTAATAATATTCAAATACAACTTTTTACAGCAGTATCCCTTCAATTAAATGTCATAAATGGAGTCAAGTGGTTCACTGTTTCATGACCTAGTTGTGAAAATCTAGCAATACTGTACATAATTTATCTTTACAGGGCAATGAATGTGATTGTATAAAAATATGAAAGCTACACAAGAGGGACTGGAAATAAAAACATAAGGAAGTTAGCTACTCAGATAAGGCACTGACAAGACTTCAGGGGGAAAAACAGGGCTCCGAAGGTATGCATATTTCTCAACAAGTAGGAATTAAAAAGCTATGACAAAATGTAAACGTTCAAGAGGTTACTCAAACCAGAGACCGTCATATTTAGAAATCTAATTTTAGCAATGTTAAGATGTACTTATAAGGGGGAAATTAGAAGACTAAGATTATTTAAGAAATGAAAAGAAAACAGCTCCAAATTAGAAACACAGAGACCATCAGGAGTAGCAAGTTTAAGGAACAAACACAAAGTAACTGCTAAAGTACCAGGAGCTGTATAAAAAAATTAAATAAGGAAAACAGCTAATGAAAGAGGAGACACTAGTAATTTATTACAATTAAGCTCTGCCATGAATTTCTACCCTCCCTGCTTTGGGGGGGGGGAGTTCTTTATTGTTATGAATATATGTTACTGATTATCAGAGATTACACTGTCAGAGGTAATGGTGCCAGAATAATGAGAACAAGGACGATCAAAAGGTGTAAATCCAAAAGGAGGGCATGGATAAGCTTGAACTGGCAGAACAACATTAGCAGTCTGCAATATGGAGTTATAGGAGCCATATTATAGCCATTCTATTACAAACCAATACATCAGAGCTTTCCAAACTGTGCGTCACGACACTTTAGTGTGTCGGCTGCAGTGTGTAGGTGTGTCATGTGAACACCCCCTTGCGCTCCTCCCGGAGCTGGAAAGGGGTTAGTTTAACCTCCAGTTTGCTAGTAAAACTGGATTACTGTGTCACAAAATGATGCATGCCAGGGGCGTAGCCAGGATGAAAATCAGGGGGGGCAAGGGGCGGGGAGCAAGGGGCGGGGCCAAGGGGCGGGGGCGGGGCCACATCGGAGCAGCCTGAAATCGGGCTGCTCCGACTCCCTCCTCCCCCTCCGCAATAGGAAGGGACGAGGGGGAGCCAGGATCAGCCCGAAATCGGGCTGCTCCGACTCCCTCCTCCCCCTCCGCGATAGGAACGGACGAGGGGGAGCCAGGATCAGCCCGAAATCGGGCTGCTCCGATCCCCTCCTCCCCCTCTGCAATCGCTGGGGCAGGTGGAGGGAAAGCCCCAGAGCCGCGCAAAGCGGTTGCCTGGCTTTCCCTCCGCCCGCCCCACAGCCACCCGGCTAGAAGGGACGTCTCCCTTCTCCCTTGCTGGCTGTGGGGCGGAGGGAGGGAAAGCCAGCCAAACGCTTTGCGCGGCTCTGGTGCTTTCCCGCCGCCCGCCCCACAGCCAGCCAGGGAGAAGGGAGACGGCACCGGGCGGGCAGTGGGGCAGGCTGGCCAGTGGCCCTGCTTCTGGGGGGGGCAATTGCCCCCTCCTGCCCCCCCTGCCTACGCCCATGATGCATGCCTAAAAAGTGTGTCACCAACGAGAAAAGTTTGGAAAGTTCTGCCATAAAATACATGTTTTCCCAACCAGGTAAATTAACTCAAATTAAAAATAAAAGACAATCAATGCCAATTTATAAAATAAGCACAATCAAGTGAAAAGGTTTTCCTAGCCTATGCTGCTTCAAGCTGCAGATAGGGGTTGTATGTCAGGATACATCCTGGCAAACATGCTTTCCCTTTTTTTACTGTCATGCTTGCTTATATGCAGAAGAGTCTGTTCCCTAGCAGGGGCATTTAATAATACAGCCCACTCATTCAAAGCAGCCCAATGCTCAGAAAGCTTGTATATCCTAAAGAACCCTTGGGAGAATGTTATGGATGGGTTTTTTTGTTATTGTTATTCCCAAGGTTTGAAAATGATGGCAATCAAGCTGAAAGATCAAAAACAACAACAACAAAATTAAAATCCCTTTGTTCTAACTCCATTTACAAAGGCTGTCCAGAGTGTAATGATGTCCCCCCCCCCATTTTGACAACTTCTCGCAACTCCTGCATCTAAGCTAGTGCTCTGCTTTCCTTTGGACCACATCAATGAGGCCTTGAGAGACATCGTCATCTGGGAAGTCCAGGATTTCTGTACACACTGCTCCAGGCTTACACCCCAGAAAGGTCAATTTGGTGCTGCTGACACTGCAAAAACAACGTGGGAGACAGCAATTAAGAGTTACCAATCTCCATAGCCACAGCAGGCACTGTGATTCTCCAGCAGTTTGTGTTCAGTCCTGGAAGCACACTCCATTGCCTCTCAAGACAGATGCCAACAATATTCTAAATGCAGTTGGGTCCTGTTCATTAGATGCTAGTTAAATAATATTTACTAAAATATTGTGCTTAGTGAAAACTAGGGCCGAAACCATTTATGGATTTGGGGAACATATGTAGCTCAGTTTAAGAACATATGCTTTGCATACAACACGCCCCTTGAATACCTCACATCTCAGGATAGGAATGGGAAGGACTGCTGCTCTAAACCCTGTCAGTGTCAACAATACTGAGCTAGATGGGACTAATAGTCTGACACCTATAACTTCCTATGTTCCTACGTAATTGATTAATTCTAATTAAACAGGCAACATGGTTGGTTTTTTTTAAAAAAAAATGTTAATTATTTTTATATAAAACGTATGCTTTCATTTCAAAACATTCTATCCTGCCTTATATTTTTCAGAAGACAATCCAAGGCAACTATTAAATATACAGTTTTAAAAACAAACAAAGCAAAGCAACTAAGTAACAAAAAACAGAATCAAAAACAAAAACCGTAAGGAAAACTGCCAAACAATAACTGAAAAAAATCCAGATAAACCAACAAAAAGCAACATCAGTTCAGTATACACTTGAATTTCAAAATACTTAAGATTTACTTGTTGCCTTTAACTGGACATTAAGTGGTAGGAAGTGTAGTTCATGTATTTATAAACATATTTATATGATTCCATGTCATAAAGTATTAGGTTGGTGTACAATGTTAAAGCATAAACCACAAAATAAAAATGTATGTACAGTGGTACCTCTGGTTAAGAACTTAATTTGTTCTGGAGGTCTGTTCTTAACTTGAAATTGTTCTTAACCTGAGGTACCACTTTAGCTAATAGGGCCTCCCGCTGCTGCCGCCGTGCGATTTCTGTTCTCATCCTGAAGCAAAGTTCTTAACCCAAGGTACTATTTCGAGGTTAGAGGTGTCTGTAATCTGAAGCATTTGTAACCGGAAGCGTTTGTAACCCGAGGTACCACTGTATTCAGTATCACATGGTGCTAACTAAGTACATACTGGCTGGAAGGTGGAACTTCATATTCTGCAACATCTGAAGGTTTCAAACACTTTTCAGGCATGATCCTATGTGGAGCACATTATAATAGTAAGGCTTGCAGTTTACAAAAGCATGCTTATAGATAGCAATTCCCTTCTCCTCAAATAAGCTATATCCAGTTAATTAAATAGAGGGTAAAAGTATCAGTGGCAACAAGTCATGATGGCTGTGTTACCTCCAGTATCAAAGGCAGTGTGACCGAGCAGGAAACAGCTCATGCCCTGTCTGTGGGCTCCCATAAGCATCAGGTTGGCTACTCTAAGAACAGAGTGCTTGACTAGAAAGGCTGCTCTTATGTTCTTAAGGCTCCTGACATTCCAGAGGAGGGAATGTGGTGAAATTCCTGAATTGAAGAGATACTGCTGGACTTTGCCTCTGGAGTGGCTGACACTGAGCAAGTGCCCAGCTCTCTAGCACCCAGACCAACTGTTACTTGTTCTCTGCCTAGAGACACTGCTTTCAGGCTGGTAACCTTTCCTGTTAAAGACGCTTTCCCAGTTGAGCTGTATAAGATGCAAGTGCTGCAGGACAGAGATAAGTCAATAATGATTCTGCAAGATCTTTGTTCTGACATACTGAGGATAACAACGTATATACAGGCAGCAGCAGACCTCATAGTGTGGGTGTGCCGTACACCTGAACTCCATCCTGCTGAGCTGCTGCAGCACACCAGGACAGAGGGAGAGTGGCATATTGGTGGCAAGGCTGGCATGGTACAAGCACAATGGCAGGAGCATCAGATTGGCTCCCCTGGCATGTTTGCACCGTACCAACCTTACTACTCCTTTGCCTCTTCCTTTCTCCATCCAGATATGCTGCGGCCACTCTGCTGGATGGAATAGAGGTGAGTGGTCCACTCCCATCAAGCTGTCCATTGCTGTATGCAGGGATCCTGCTTTACATCTCTGGTGTAGCAGGAGCATGGCATCACCAATTCCACTTCTTCCCAGAGAGGTCATACTAATTCCATAGGAAGAATGGAATAGGACTTGAGAAAAAAGCAAAGTGAGCAGAAGGACCCAGATCCTGCAGCAGCTCCAAGAAGAGATAACAAATTGGCTATCTATCTATCTATCTATCTATCTATCTATCTATCTATCTATCTATCATCTATCTATCTAATGTAATGCTTTCCATCAATAGCAATGGTAGTTAACCCTATGGGTGCTTCCGCAAATGATGGACCTGCCTGTGATGTATGACAACAACCAAGATGTTCAATGTCAGGTTTGTTGCATCCTGAATTTGAGTAATGCATGCTGTACTTTATCTCACAGCTATTATGGTTAGAGACAGCAGGATACTGCACTGGAGATACGTGACCCCCATCTCACTATTATCGCCACTGGTTCAAGTGACTCTTCAAGCCAAAATCTTTGTCTGCAAAGTTATGCAGGCCAGGCATTCCCAGTTGGTGGTTTATGAACTCTAACTGCATTTTAATCTTATTCATTTGTTCTTCACTTTTAATTTTTCTACGGTTTTCAATATGTATTTAGAGACTACTTTGTGCATACGATTGCAAAAAGCTGTTTTTTCCAAAAATAAAAATAAATTAAATTGATAAATAAATAAATAAAAGGCACAGGCAGTGCTGTGTCACTCAATTAAAATTAAAAATTTAATTAAGAGAGTAATATTTCAGATTTTTTTTTTAAAAAAACTCTGCCATTAATTTTTTAACTGCCAGTGAAATGCATGTTTATTCAAACAGCATTGGCTTGTTTTATTTAAAAAGGTTATTAGGATAATTTGTTTTTGTCTCAACAGAGAAACACTATTGTTTCGTATGACCAAAACCAGTTAATTCCCAACCCACCTGTTTCATTGTTAAAAACTGTAATGCTATTCTATGTAAAAAGTCAACAGTTATGACTGCAAGAAGTCCATAAAAGGGAAAATGCAGTGAAAAGGAAAGCATATTTTTCAACTGTAGATGTTTCATTTATTCATCATTAATGTCCCCCAAAAGAAGGTCTATGATGCAGAATTTATCAGACACCAGCATAACAGCAGCATGAAATAAAACAATTGTAGTGGCCCATGTTTCTGATGTCAGATCTTTAATACTAACACAAAAGGTCAGGGTCACTTTACACTACAAAGAACCAGTCATTGCAACCCTGAGGAAAAAGCAAACAAATCAGAGCATGGGAAATATATCCTGAGAAAAAGATACATTTGGGGCATAATTATGATCACCATGTAATGTACTTGTGCAGGTAGTGGGGATATTAGCTGATGAAATCTATAAAGGTTTGTCTGATTTTGAGCAAAAGTAATGAATGGAGTTACACAAGCTTGGTGGATACTCCAATGATCTTTTAATACTTATTAGCAATACGAATAGAGTCCTTCTAGACACTAGAGTACTTCTTTTTGGCTGAATATTCCAGTCAAATAATGCATTTATCATTGTTTTTGTTCATTCACCAACATTAAAATAATTAATTAGGTTAAAAACACCATGCACAATAAGATGTTGCCATATCCCTGGTGAGTTTAAAAGATTCAGCAGCAATTTATGCAGGTAACTAACTAAAAAAATGGAATAATATTTGAAGTGTGAACTACAGTAAGGAACACATTTCAAATACATGCTCACACATAGATCTATAAAATAGTTCCCTTGTCAGTAACACTGAAAACCAGAAAAAGAAATATGGGTTTAAAAAACCAAAAGTAGCATGTAGAAAATTGTTGCTGAAACAACTGAGATGCTAAGGAAAGAAATCATGGCAATACAGTCCTACACATGTACTTTTCAGAGAATGAAAACTATTTGTCTGGCTTTAAGTACTGTAGAGCTATTAAACATCATGGCTTGCTTACATTAACACACGCCATGATACATAGTATTTAAAAACAAAACAAAAAAACTCCAACAACATACAGAAGTACTTGTTCCGTACTGTATGAGTTAAAATCTTTGCCCTGCTCATAAACTCATGCACATTTTTTTCCTCCACTCTGGTCCTCTAACATCTTTATTGTGAGTAATTTATACAACAAATCATATTATGTGTTTTATTAAAACAGATGCAACAAGAACCTGCCTCAAAAACTCCTCGTTGGCCACAGCTCTCCATGTGCCCATAAGGGGAAAACATGAATTTTCCTGACCAGAGTTTCCCCTATCCCACCAACTTTCCAAAGCTGAGCCATTCATATTGCTCTGATTTCCCTACAACAAATACTTGCTTCTAACTCTGAACTTGCTTCTGACTCTGAACAAAGACAAGATTTTCGTTAGGTCTAAAGGCACCTATTAAAGACCATTTAAGGTAAAACATAACCACCGCTGGCCTGGTTCACACAACACTTGCTTTTTCTACGTTTGATCACTGCAGGCTAACTGATGAGTGGCAGTAAAGCATGAGCAGGTGCCACTAAAGTACACTGTGTGGTGAGTGGGATGGGGGAAGGCGACCAGCGAATTATGGGTCTGTTATTTGTGATGGTACAGTGATCAGGTGGTGAAGACTCACGTGTGGAGACAAAAGCAGCCTGTTGCAGTCATAATTAAGGGCACAAATAGCCAGCAACCCCACCCACATCTGAGCGCATGCTTGTAGGTAAAGATTTTCATTCACACCGGCGCATGCTAATAAGGAATTAAGAGCGAAACTGTTCCAGATTGAAATTCTGAAGTTACACTACGACATAAATCTTACAAAAAACAGAGAGGGGCTTACTTCTTAGTTGCAAACCCTAAATACGTTGGCATGTGACAAAATCCCACCGGACACATAAAGCCTACTTCTGAGTAAGCCCACTCACAGGGCTGGGACGTTAGCTTGCAATTCTGTGCTCACAGACCCCGGAGCAAGTCCTCCTGAACTCGGTGGCAAGTAAATCCGAGTCGACACGCCACGGGGCAGAATTTCACCCTCTGCCCAATCTGAGATTGCTCAACAGCGGAGTCTCCTCGCCTTTCCCTTGCTCTTCCCTTAGAACCGCAGCTTTACCTTGTAAAGTAAAAAAGATGGAAGCCAGCAGGATTCTTTTTTTGGGGGGGGGGCCGTCAGCAGGGGATTTTACTGTCAAGTGAAGCCTCGAAAACTCTCGCTCCCAAGAGCAACAATCTGGAAGCGGAGAGTCACCACAAAGGTTCCCCCTGGCCATATGGAGGGGGCGGGGGCCGCACGGAAAGAAAGACGCCCCCTAATTTTTAGGCGAGCAGCCCCTCCCTCTCTGTCACCCTCCACCCCTAAAAAAAACTGCAGCCTACCTGCACAGCCAGGACTGGAGCCGGTGGGTTGTCCAGCAACTCCATTTGCATCTCCTGCGCCGCCGTTGCTGGAGTGGGAGGCGATTTGGACATGTCACTTTGGACCATTGGAGAAAGCGGGTCGGGAAGGTGGGTGGGTGAGTGGGGGGGGGGGACAACTCGCCGACACTTCCAACAACAAAGCGCCTCAGCCAAGCCGTCGCCAAGTAGTCGCCGCCTCTCTCTCTCTCTCTCTTTCTCTCTTTTTGAATCGGCAGAGGTTGGTGCACGAGGATGGCTCTTGCTTCTTCTTCTTCTCCCTCAGGGATGGGCCATTTTGAAACGGTTCAAGTGCCTTTCCTTGCTTGCCTGCTCGCTCGCTCGCTCCCTCGCCCGCCTGGCTTGCTTGCTTAGGTCGGTTGCTGACTTGAGGGAGATGGTGAGAAACAAAACGAAGAGACTCTGGGCTCCTGCTGCCGCAGCTGCTCGCCTCGCCCAGCCCTCAAGTACCAGCGCGGCTCCTCGGTGCCTTGGAGAGCCCAGAGCGCAGCAGCAACCGCTACTACAGCCGAGCAAAAGGGGGAGGAGACGGGGAGGAGGAGGAGGCGCCTGAGAGAAGATGAAATCTCGACAACGACCACCCTCTCGTTCTTCCCCCCGCCTCGAGAAAGGTGGGCGGTGGGAAAAGCGCGGGAAAAGCTATGGGGGGGGATGCTGGGAATCATGCCAAACATTATGTGCAGTTCTTTAAAAGCATGATTCTTGCTGCCACTTCTATTTTGGAGGGAAAGCAGCAGTTCAGCATTTGTTGGTGAGGATAGATTGTCAAATGGTAAGGAAATATGCTGAGTTAGACCAGGCATCCCCAAACTGCGGCCCTCCAGATGTTTTAGCCTACAACTCCTATGATCCCTAGCTAACAGGACCAGTGGTCAGGGCAGATGGGAATTGTAGTCCAAAACATCTGGAGGGCCGCAGTTTGGGGACGCCTGAGTTAGACCTTTGGTCCATCTATCCCTGTACTACAATATTTGGTGTCCTTCCAGATGTTGTTGGACTATCCCATCACTTCTAGCCACTGGCCATGCTAGTTGGGACTGATAGTCCAACAGCATCTGGAGGGCCACGGCTTCCCCATCCTAACCTTGTTGTTTACTCCAATTGGCTACAATTCTCCAGGGCCTAAGACCAGGACCTTTTCATCCCTATTGTTAGAGATCCTTTTAACATGGTGGAACTACTAGAGATTGAACTTCATCCTGCATACAAGGTGCATGTTCTACCATGCTATAGACTGGACTTACTGTTGCACTTTAGAAAGTCTTCTCAAAATTATTGACACAGATAACTCAACCTTTAGTATATTTTAACAATGCATTTGTTCATAAGGATCTCCCTCCCCCTGTGTTTATTATTATTCCCCTTGTGCAGTATTTTCCCCTTTGCAATTTAAATTGTGGCACTGTCGGCTATTTTTATCATAACATGTTGGCTGCTTTTGGATTTGTTTTTGCATGCTTTTTAGTGAATGAATGTGACAGCAGCTATAAAGTAGAGAGGTTCTTTCACTGACATATGAGATAGAAGTGCTTAAATGCAGAAGCAGTGGGTGTGAAATCCGGCCACACTGTCTGCTCAAGTACCGTATTTTTCTGTCTTTAAGACGCCCCTATGTATAAGACTCAGATTTAAGAAAATGGCCTAGGCACTATCCGTGTATAAGACACCCCCAATTTTTGACATAATTTATTAGGGAAAAAACCTAGTCTTATACACTGAAAAATACGGTAGTTTATATTCATATATTTATAGAGAGTTTTAAAAAAACAAAAAACACCTCACAGTAATAGGCTCTTGGTACATTAAACATACTCTTGTATGAAGTAACTGTATAAGGAAAGAGTCAGAAGGGAGGAATGCAAAGTAGCTCTACCAAGATGGATTTTATCATCACTCGTCATTCACAAACCCATATGTCTGTTTATCTCCAAAGTCAAACAAAGAATCTAACAAAATGCAACTAATCTTTTTTCAAAGTATATCTAAGGATTTCACAGTCTATCATGTGGTTAGCAAGTTAAAATTATGTTTCTTTGCTGTTAGTGTAACCACAGCTTTTAATTAAACAGACACAAATCTTCAGAGTAACAATGTAGTCTCACTGACAAAATGTACCAGTGTTAATGAAAGTCTTGTTAGTTTCTTTGAAATTCCTTGGACTTTTTTGTCTGAACAACAGCCTCAAAATTTGCCTCGTTGTTTTTTCCTTTCACCAACTCTAGTGGCAAGTTATGCAGCTGTGCATGCAAACCTGCACACAAACCTTATTTTTAATCTTATTTTAATCATATTGTTACAGAACGGGAGGGTGGGGTCCCCTAAACACTAAAATTAATAAATGGTAAGATTTGTGATATGAAGGGAGAATATAAGCTGCAAAGGAATTCCTGGGTAGCCTGGCCAAACTAGGGGCCTGAAAAGAGCCATTGTGGGTCATTAACAAGACAAAGTAGCTTCTTATCCCAGGTGTGACCAGAGACTGGAGATTTGGAAGGTTGCCAGTGTATCTGCTGGGGGGGGGGCAAGGGGCTTTTGGGAAGAAGGAGGAAGTGAGGTTGAGATCCATCTTTGTGGAGAAGAGAGAAGGTTGCCTGCAATGCTTTGGGCCATGCCATAAGATTTGGACTCTCTCCATGCAGACTGTAAATCCTATTTCTTAAAGCATGACAGTCACTCTGCAGTGTACTCTATTCTCCAAAGGGAGAATGGCCCCCATGCTCTCTGGCCTTTGCTTGGTGGAGAGAGAGGCGGGCACTGGGCTTTTGTAAGAATATTAAAATTATTTTAGTTTCCCCCAGAATTCTTCAGGCACAGCTAATGGCAGAGACGACAGGTGCTATGGAAAGCAGGATATGGATATGCCAATAGATGCTGATGCATGGAGGGTTATATGCAGAAAATGACCTTTTCATTCAGTAGCTACTAGCTAAGGGCCAGTACCTTTTTTAAAGTCACTTTCCCTGCAAGCTCTTAGCTGTATGTTTAGTGCAATGAGTCCTCAATGTTGTAGAGAGTGCAAGGAGATTGGATCTTTCTTTACATGTGGCATTGTGGAAAAATATTATGATTTTTGGATAGATATTAGGGTGATGAATTTTTCATTTTTTGCTCAAAAATTATTTCCTGTAGCACAAATGGATGAACTTTTGCCTACTAATGACTAAAATGAGGTATATTCCATTGAAATATTAAAAAAGGTTACGCACAAACCGTTTTTAATTTTTTTGTATGCCATTTTACCATTTCATAAAATTGTATTACCAATTATACACACACACCACACACACACACACACACACACACACACACACATATATATATATATAATCAAATTTGGACACAACACAACATTCCACAATGGGGAGTGTTCTTAGCAACATAGGGTATACAAATGTCACACCTGTGCAAGGTAAAAGCCCCCTTTTGGGACCTCAAAACTCAGCCAGCAGACCCTGCCGGGCATGCTGGGAAAAGAACCTACAGGAGAGGTAGCAAAAGATCGCCCTACTGTTACTGCAGCTAAAAAAAGCTTCCTTGTGATGACCCTATATAATGTTGTATATATGTGACTCTAAAGCTTGGGTTCAGTTTTATATCTGCCTTAAAGTGACTTCAAAAATGGTCAAAAAACTGATAAATAAAATTTTTAAAATCATTTTGTGCGTGAGGTTTTTTTTTAAATCAAATCTCTTTGAAAGTAAGATTTTATCTAATCTTTAATGAAAGCTCATCAAATTATGATACAGGGAAATGAGGTTGTAAAAAAGTAATCACCCTAATAGATATCTTTAAGATGGTTGGTGAGATCATGGGACAAAGCCATTCAGTGTGGTCCTAAACTGGCCTTATTACCTTTATTTCAAAAGGGAAACAAAAACAAACAAACAAAACAATAAACAAAACCCTGTAGTCATTTACTTCATTTGGTGGCAGCTAGACTAAGGGATGCGGGTGGCGCTGTGGTGTAAACCACAGAGCCTAGGGCTTGCCAATCAGAAAGGTTGGCGGTTCGAATCCCTGCGGCGGGGTGAGCTCCTGTTGCTCGGTCCTAGCTCCTGCCCACCTAGCAGTTCAAAAGCACGTCAAAGTGCAAGTAGATAAATAGGTACCGCTCCAGTGGGAAGGTAAACAGCGTTTCCGGGTGCTGCTCTGGTTCACCAGAAGTGGCTTAGTCATGCTGGCCACATGACCTGGAAGCTGTTTGCGGACAAACGTCGGCTCCCTCGACCTATAGAGCGAGATGAGCGTGCAACCCCAGAGTCGTCCGTGACTGGACATAAGGGTCAGGGGCACCTTTACCTTTACCTTAGACTTTCAGAAGCTGCTAAACCAGTTGATTACTCATGAGTAGTCTGACCAGCAGTACAAGAACAATGCAACTGGAGAGGTGGCTGCTGGAGTGGTTTCCACATGGCTCCCAATGGTTTATAAGCCTAAGAGGAAGTTGCTGTAACGATAAGCCAAAGGCTTCCTCGTGAGGGACAGCAAGCAGACCGAGGAAACCCTGATTCTTGCAGATACAGGAACTGATAGGGAGGGGTAGGGATGATTGTCTCCTCTCTCTCACCTTTCATTTGCACCAGTGGAAATGTTTTTCCCAATGCAAAGCACAGGCAGTGGGCCTTGCAAACTGATTTGGAACTGCAGCAGGAAGGAAAGGATTAAGGCTCCCCAGACTCATGCCAGGATCCCGGTTAGGACCCCAGAGTCACACTACTGTACTTACTTTTTAAAGCTGTTCGTGTGTGAATGGCATCTTTGTCTAGCTTGGCTAGGAAGCAGCTCTCCAGATTCCCAAACATGAGTCTTTCTGCACACTACCCAGAGATAGCAGAGACTGAATATGGGGCATGTGGTTCTTTGCTAAACATACTTTACATGTTTAAGTGTACACTTGAAATGCCTTCCCTAATGATATAATGTGGTCCTGAGGATACTTAAGGAGGATAATGCTTAAATGAGCTTTATTGGGATGGAAGAGATACAAGTTACATTTACAAGACACAGGAAATGAGTTCAAGCAAATAGGTGGGATTTAAGCTTATAATAATAGCTGAGCGGTGCCCAGTTTGGGAGCAAGAGGAAGGGAAGAGGGGCATTTGTTGTTGCTTTGGATGTGCTCTTTTATAAATGCAAAATAAACCTGTTAGTGCTGCTGTGTATTCTCATAATCTGAATGCCTTGTTCTTCCTTCTCAGGTCTCCTTTGAAGTTTATCAAACTGACTCATTTGTCACAAGCACAACCTACAATTAGCATGTCTCTGCAAACTGAATACTGGCATGGAAAATTGCACACGTTCCTCATGGTGAACAAGTCAGATGACCATTTTGCTATGAAGAGGGAGCCAGACAGGTAGGAAATGTTAGACGTCTGTCATGATAAATGTAATTGTTAGCACTATAGTGAGAGGAGGGTAGGTTTTCATCAAAACAAATTGCACATATGACTGGGGGCAGGGGAAAGCCTTCTAAAACACACAAAGAAAACAGGTGATGACTGAAAATACATAAGGCATTTCTGACATGTTTTCTCTCAATTATATGCTTGGCTGAAGAAAGGATAAAGGAATTATTCACAGTTAACTTAACTTGAATTATATGTGAAGAAATTGTACATTTTAACTTATCTTTCCCTTCCCATTCCTGATCATCAGCTTCACCTTCATCTTTTCCCTTCCTAAAATTTACCCACCTGCTCCTTTCTGAGCCAGTGTGGTGTAGTGGTTAAGAGTGGTAGACTCGTAATCTGGTGAACCTGGTTTGCGTCTCCGCTCCTCCACATGCAGCTGCTGGGTGACCTTGGGCTAGTCACACTTCTCTGAAGTCTCTCAGTCCCATTCAGCTCACAGAGTGTTTGTTGTGGGGGAGGAAGGGAAAGGAGAATGTTAACCTCTTTGAGACTCCTTCGGGTAGTGATAAAGCGGGATATCAAATCCCAACTCCTCTTCTTCTTCTGACCACTGTCCCGCTTCTCTGGAAGGGGGAGCTGGAAGGGGTATATCAGGGGGAAGAGGCATTGTATACACACTTCCTATAGGTAACTGTGAAGTTCAATTTCTCTCCATTACTCATTTTTCTAATCTAAAGTTCAGTTCTCCGCATTTGTACATAATTTTGTATTTTTTAAAATAGAAAAAGGCCCTCATGAAATCCATCAGCATCTTAGTGAGAATTTCACTTACTGTATACATTTGTATACAATTTTGTCTAATATACTCATTTCCCAAAACCAATTTCCCCTTAAATAATACACCTTTATGTTATTTGCACAAATATATGCATTTTTATGGACATTTACCCCACTATATTTGTGCAGATCAATTCACTGGAGAACCATATTGCAGAATTAAGAAGAGTGTGAATTTCAAAGTATAGTTGTGTTTTAGTTCTTGTATTGTTTTGGAGAGTGTGAATTATATAGGTTCACCTTTAATTGTGAACTTCCGCTTCCGTATCTATAGCACAATACTTCTGTTTCAGGTTTGAGTGTGGAAGAGGCAAAGTTCTGTTCAGGAGTAGCTTATCTCTGAAACATGAAATAATCCTTTTGACACGGATATATTCATTTTCATTATCTGATATCTTTGTCATAGTGCACAAAATCAGTGCTTTTTTTCTGCGGGGGGGGGGGGGACGCAGGGGTACACATACCACTAAACATTTTGTGAATCTAAGTTTGGCCTCATTGAGGGGCAGTATTTCAATATGAGTGGGAAAATGAGAGTACAGTGGTACCTTGGTTTAAGTACACAATTGGTTCCGGAAGTCTGTATTTAACCTGAAGCGTACTTAACTTGAAGCGAACTTTCCCATTGAAACTAATGGTAAGTGGATTAATCCATTCCAGACGGTCCACGGAGTACTTAACCTGAAGCGTACTTAACCTGAAGCTAACTTTCCCATTGAAAGTAATGGAAAGTGGATTAATCTGTTCCAGACGGGTCCGCAGAGTACTCAACCTGAAGCGTACTTAACCCAAAGTATGAGTGTAATTGGTTCTGGAAGTCCGTACTTAACCTGAAGCATACTTAACCTGAAGCGAACTTTCCCATTGAAAGTAATGGAAAGTGGATTAATCTGTTCCGGACAGGTCCGCGGAGTACTTAAACTGAAAGTACTCAAACCGAAGCGTACTTAAACCGAGGTATGACTGTACCCCTAAACGTTTTTTTAAGAAAGCAAGCACTGCACATAATAGTTTAAAACATATAACATTGTACTGTATTATGTTCCTGGAGACGATGTACCTAATTAGAAAACCCTGGCTAAATTACACTAGCATAAAATATTTTTATTCATAAGCTGAATAGATAGAAAAGTATAACTCAGCTTTTGTTTATGGTGCTTAGACATTGTGAACCTGAATGGGCAGGTAGCATCAAAAGAACCTTTTTAAAAAAAATTATGTTTCATGATTTATTACCCAGAGACTTGAATGTGTAATAGGGTCAGGAAGAGAGAGATTCAAATAATGACAACCAGAAAACTTCATTGTGAGATGCAAAGTTAAAACTTGGGGCTTATCTGAAGCTAATAGAGAGCAGAGGCACCATGGCAACAGGGACAAAGTAACACTCTCCGTAACACTCTCCGTATAGAGCTTTTATTCCCCACAGGGTGCAAGACATTGCTTGCCTATTCACAACATGTAGGAAGGAAGGAAGATCTTTCCTTTGTGCATTTTACAGCATTCCAAAATCTACTTTATGCCATATGAAATAATGTTAATGTAAAAAGGTAAACAGTGAAAAGTGATCATAATATCTAATCTGTGGAAACAAATAATAATAATAATAATAATAATAATAATAATAATAATAATAATAAAATTTATTATTTATACCCCACCCATCTGGCCGGGTTCCCCCAGCCACTCTGGGTGGCTTCCAACAAAATATTAAAATACAGAAATCCATCAAACATTAAAAGCTTCCCTAAAATAGGGAACAACATTGAGATAATTATCAAATACCAACTGTGTATAAATAGCTGTTAGTTACAGAGAAAGAACAAACTGAATCTAGAACAAGCGGTTTGAAATATAGTCCCTCAAATTTTAAGAAACCTGTTTTTAACAGTTTCCCTCATATTTACCTTAAGAATTGCTTTCTCTTAAAATTTTTACATAAACAAAAATAAAAGAACAATAAATATTTGTTCTTGTATATAATAAAGGAACCTTGATGGCAGAAAGTGAGGAGGAATTAAAGGACTTTTTAATGAGGGTGAAAGAGGAAAGCGCAAAATATGGTCTGAAGTTCAGCATCAAACAAACTAAGATCATGGCCACTGGTCCCATCACCTCCTGGCAAATAGAAGGGGAAGAATCATAGAATCATAGAATCATAGAAGAAATAGAAGAAATAGAGGCAGTGTGAGATTTTACTTTCTTGGGTTCCATAATCACTGCAGATGGTGACAGCAGTCACGAAATTAAAAGACGCCTGCTTTTTGGGAGAAAAGCAATGACAAACCTAGACAGCATCTTAAAAAGCAGAGACATCACCTTGCCTACAAAGGTCCGTATAGTTAAAGCTATGGTTTTCCCAGTAGTGATGTATGGAAGTGAGAGCTGGACCATAAAGAAGGCTGATTGCCGAAGAATTGATGCTTTTGAATTATGGTGCTGGAGGAGACTCTTGAGAGTCCCATGGACTGCAAGAAGATCAAACCTATCCATTCTTAAGGAAATCAGCCCTGAGTGCTCACTGGAAGGACAGATCTCAGGATCTGAGCCTCCAATACTTTGGTCACCTCATGAGAAGAGAAGACTCCCTGGAAAAGACCCTGATGTTGGGAAAGATTGAGGGCACTAGGAGAAGGGGACGACAGAGGATGAGATGGTTGGACAGTGATCTCAAAGCTACGAACATGAGTTTGACCAAGCTGCGGGAGGCAGTGGAAGACAGGAGTGCCTGGCGTGCTATGGTCCATGGGGTCACAAAGAGTCGGACACGACTAAACAACAACAACAACAAAAAGAAAAAGAAAAAGAAAGAACTTTTCTTTATAGAGTGGCTGGGGCAAGGCAGGGTACAAATAACAAATTATCATTATCATTATATATAATAAATATAGGCAGTTACTGCCTATAGAAGACAATAATCAGTTCTTACTGTTATATAAAATAGCGTAAGTATTAAGGTTTCTATTATATATAAACAGTATTTTTTTTATGTATTGTAATCAAATCAAACTTTTAATGCGCTAGCCAATGACCATGACAACATCCAAAACATTGACAGACACTAAATATACCAGTACAATAAAAATATACAACCATCTAACACTGATGTCCTGATAGGTAGGGAGAGTGCTGCTCTGAGAAATTTATTCTGCAACATTTCTAGTCCTTTACTGGCTTTCATATTGATACCCAAAACCTCTGCACCATAAAGCATCTGGGGAACCAATTTACTAGTAAAAAAATTAAAAGCAGGTACAAACAGCTTTCCACCTACCATGCAATAGAACTTCATTAGGGTCTCCCAAGCTTTCTGCACCTTAAGTTTGCAGCCTTAAGTTTGCAGCCTTAAGTTTGCAGCCTTAAGTTCTGCACCTTAAGTTTGCAGCCCTTCCACCATAGTGTCTCAGCGAAAAGGACTTCAAGGAACACATTTGCTCTAGATTCTGCTGCTCCATTTTCTATTTGAATCTGGGACTATGCTTTCCAAGAACCATAATTTTGATCTTGGAGTAAGTCACGGAAAGCACATGCTGCTAGCAATACATACTGAAGGCTTCCAGTAGTTTATTGAGACCAAAGCAGGAGAGTGATAGCACCCCCATGTCATCAGGTTATCCGTCTGTTCCTGATTGTTTGGACAAGGGAGTGGACCTATGTTAAATATGGCACCTTTCATTTTTCATTTATGTAAAAATGAAAAAGTGTAGGGGGCAATATGTAGCCTTGTTTCACACCTTTAGATGATTTGAGGACATCTGACAAGTACCCCCTTAGTCCCACACCCACCCTTGTTTCAGTACCACAATACAGTTCACAGATTAATAAAAGTAATCTAAGATCTGTGTTGACATTAGAAAGTTTCTCCCACAGTCTGACAAATACCTTGATAAATGCATTATGTGTGTTGGATCAAAGAGTACCTTTCCAATAGCAAAATGCCTCTTCCAAATGCTGTATCCCTTCTGTCTTGGGAGACAGCGGAGGAGTGCGCCTTTGGAGGTTAAGTCAAGCTGTTGGAAGGCTACAGCGCCTGCTGTGGCTGTAGAGACTGACACAGGAGAGACATGTTTTGTTGCAGCTGGGGCAGATGAAGGCATCTAGTTGTGTTGCTGCAGAAGTTTCTTCTCTTTGCACTCCTCCCCGTGGTCATTCCTTCTCTGGTCACTGCTATGGATGCATGACCCTACTGCCTGTCTCCAGGTACTGCAAGGGATTCCTACAGGGTGGGGTTGATGTTGCCAGCCTTCATGTCACCTTTGCAGACATCTCTGTAATGCAGAGTTGGTCTGTCAATGGGCCTGGTACCTGAAGTCAACTCTGTTTGGGGATCCTGCCATCTTCTATTCTGTGGACATGACCAAGCTAGTGTAGATGACACTGACAGAGGAGTGCGAACATGCTGGGAATGTGGGCTCGCAACAGCACATCTTTGTTTATGACTCTGTCCTGGTATGTGATGCTGTCAAGGCTGTGTCATCTGCAAACAACATATCTTGAATAAGGACCCACCGCAGTTTTGTCTTGGTGCAGAGATGTGCCAGGTTAAGCAAATGCCCTTCATTCCTTGAATGGAAGTACACACCAGTAAGCAGTGACAAACGTGTAGAACTACTTTTAGGACTGTTTCACGTGTCACAAAATTGCTGACCATGTGAGAATCTACATTTGAAATGTGTAGATCCAGTGTAATGACCCTACACACAATCTCAGCAGCTGAAACAACATTTTTCCTTGTACAATTTTGCTTCAAAACTTTTTAATGTTACAATTCAATGGCAGGGGATGTGGTGATAGTCAAATTCAATGGGAGTTAACCATCCAGAGGTTCTTTACCTTTTATAGTCCCTTCATACAGCACTTCTCATCTCTATGCTATTGCATCCTAAGTAAGCCCAATGGGCTTCTGATAGCTTCCATTTGTGAGACTGAAATTAAATGGAAGCTTTAAGCCTCACACAATTGCTCTGCAAGCAAGAATGAAAAGAAGGTTCACTCAAAGGCTTGTTGAGGGCTGTTAGTGCCTTACTGTCCCTTCAGGTAGTGATTGCAAGACTGATTTGTAGAGATGGTTGCTAGTTCACAGAGACAATAAACATTGAATCTACACCATCTATGAAAATATAGGCAAATAATTGTACAGTGGTACCTCTACTTATGAATAACTCTACTTACGAATGTTTCTACTTACAAATGGAGCTCCGTCCGCCATCTTGGATGCGGTTTAGATAGGATTTTTTCTACTTACGAATTTTTAGATAGGGTTGCTTCGACTTACAATTTTTTCCTCCCAATGCATTCCTATGGGATTCGACTTACAAATGTGCATTCAGAACGCATTAAATTCGTAAGTAGAGGTACCACTGTATTTGCAGAACCAAGGATCATAATAATGTTATCCTGTGATCACATCACACGTTCATGTTAAGAGCATTTCTGCTGTTCCAACTGTCCAATTTAATAGAAGTTTAAGAGGTTTTTTTTATATTGTGTTGCTGTGGCCACATCCATAAAAATTGTGCTCCAAATTCTCCAAGATTGAAACAGGGACAGCTGGAGTCCCTGTTTCAACAGTGACTCCAGAAGGAACTATTCTCTTGATGCAGTGAGGGAGTCTCACATACAGCTTCTGTCAACACTAATCCCTATCCATTGAGAGCAAAAGAAGATTAAACTCCTGTGGTGATTCTTTCCAACTGAAATTCAGATTGTGAGGGAATCTGTAGTGTAATCAAGAGAAGCCATATAGAGTCCTCATTTTTCTTGTACAGCTTGCAAATGAATTACTGACAGAGGAAAAGGACTTGTACTGAAACCAAACCAATTCATTTAAGGAGCAGCATGCTGCTCCCTGGAACAGTCTAACATATTGTGTGAAGTGTCAAAGGGCCAACTAAAGCATGTACATTCAAGGCAAGGACAATGGGCCTGAAAGGGGTGGTGATGATAAGCTTCCTGGAACATCTGGTAATTAATCTTAGTTTTGGAAGCTTTGTAGAGTATTGGCTAATGTAATTGCTATTCACTTTCACTGTAGGAAAATGTAAAACAGCAGACAGCCCAAAGACTTGTCATTATAATTCCCCAGATTTCTTATACAGTACTAGCAGAAAGAAAGAGAAAGAAGAAAGAAGAAAGAAGAAAGAAGAAAGAAGAAAGAAGAAAGAAAGAAAGAAAGAAAGAAAGAAAGAAAGAAAGAAAGAAAGAAAGAAACTTACCTTACTCAGCAAAAAGAGTGCAAAACCAACATCTTCGAATAAGATAAGGGGGCAAAGTGATGCAAAGGTGACATGGTAAAAAAAATCTATGCAAAGATGTTTGCCTCTCTTTCAAATCAGGGGTGATAGAACCATTTTTCCTAATACCACAAAAATGTACCTTATTCACTTCTGGCAGGCTACTGGTATACAACTTTTGTCTGGTGATTGAGAATCCCATATGTGGATAACTGGAATTTGTGCATTGAATTGTTCACAAACTGCTTATAAGGCCATGACAATCAAATCACAACAGTTAGCAATATGGACACTATGGAAGTAAGGGGAATTTTTTTTGAGGGAGTTAGCCATCCAGAGTTAGGGTACTTTCTCATCTCTGTATAAAACTAAAAATATGGATCTAAAGCAGAGATTCTCAGCTTTGCAACTAGTTCTTGATTATCAAATTGTTCTCCTCTATTTCCCTTCAGAATCTGTGTCTACCATTACTGCCTCCTTAGGTCATCAATCCAGGAAGGCTTCTTGCCTTGTGTTTTTTTCCAATGGTATAATTCCAATGGTAGCACTTATGCCACATCCAGTGCACTCCTGCTGCTAATTTTTGAAGCCGCATTGACATGATGTTGATCCATATTAATCCTGTAGTTCCTTGACAAATACTGCTGCTTGCTAGCTTTAGTTTGATTAGAAAATAGGGTATGTTCACATGACCACTTGTTCCACATTCGAACAGCCATTGTGCAAGTGCAGGTCACCACGGAAGCACAGATGAGAGCTTAACAAATAGGAGTTCCTGTTGGATTTTCTCTCTGTGTGTGAGAGAATCATTTGTTCCAGAAACAGAGAAAAACAGAGAAGAAGTTTCAAGAAGAAGCAGAAGGTTGCTTTTTCTATGCAAGGACATTTTCTGTGGGAACTGTTCTTTGGATATTGCGCAGTGTGACAGGAAATACTGATAACAAGAGTTCTGTGTAACTTGTTGTAAGTCTCTTGCTTGCATCTTACAGTGAGAGAAGTAGAGAGAGAGTCCTGCACTCTAAGCATGCCTTGACCACCTCAGTGGTGAGTGTCTGTATATATTTGCTACCAACATGTGATGTAACTGCTGAGTATGGATACTGGCACACACATGCAGTGAAATTGATGCCAGATCGAATCCTTCTAAATCATCCATCAGAGGTTGATTGATTGATCCAACAGTTCCCTGTGTGTGTGTTGAGACATTCCCATCCCCTGCCTACTGTGGACAACTCCATGCAAACTCCATGCAACTCCATGCAAACTCCATGCAGTTTGAAATGACGCAGGGGAAAATGACACAGGCACAGAAGTCCTGTCCACTATTGAGTCTGGCAACCCTAATTATAAAATGATTCAAGCCAATATGGCTAATTTTCTCCAACTCCTTTCAATTCCTACAGACAATATGAATAGTTTAGCCCCTATTAAAGTGTAACTGATAAATGCAGTTTGCATTCTAAACCTTACTATTATTTATTATTATTATTATTATTATTATTATTATTATTATTATTATTTTAAAAAAACTTCCCTCCCTGAATCCCAGCCTGATCAAGGACCCTGGATATGTTTGTAAGATGTAAGGGGGAGCTTAAGGAGATATTAAATTAAAAACTACATTCAAAAGGGATCCCAACTATTCCTAAAATACAATTCGTTAATGTTGTGGAATGGTAGAAACTCTCTGCTCACAAGCTTCTTAGTTCTCTTAGTCTGAACACACACACACTCCCCACAGTCCACACACACACACACACACACACACACACACACACACACACTAGCTCACAGTTCAGTGTAACTTCTCCCTCCACAGCAAGGCTGTGTCCCAAAGCATGTAATACAATGCTGTCAGTTGGTGGTTTCTAAAAAATATGGTGCACCTTTCCCTCTATTTCATCAATCGGCTAGGCTTGACTACAAGAACAGCCTTCTTCCCCTGATCATCCTTGGGGTGTTCAGGCTGCTGTGGCTAATCTTCTGGTGTCTCTAAGTCTGTTTTAACAGGATGAGGGGGAAATGAAATTTGCTTAGCAGCACATACTCTGTCTTGCATGTAGGGTGGCCCCCAAAGAAGAAATGCACTACCAAACAAAGAGGTCAGAAGAGGGCATAGATTTGCATAAAATTTACATATGCTAACTTTTCATTATAGAGCCAACTTAGAAATAATTGCTTACAAGTCTGTTCAAAATGCAGCATTCTATAGTGGGGGAAATTGTGACCAAGTGACCTGCATGTCTACTCAGGTGCTATCCAGGAACTAACTGTTGATGGCTCCCAATCCCCCTCCTTAGAATTCTTTGTCTGGACTTGGGCCAATCAGACATTCATACAGGATGTCTTCAAAAGGGGGCTGTCTGATGTAAAGTAGGATATATAACCACAAAATGTAACTTGATTTGAACTTCACTGGAATGCTAATACTGTATATTATGAAGTAATAATGATGTCTCACATTTGGATTGTCAGTTATAAAAATACCAATTTTTTTAGACATTTATAGTAATTAGGATGCTATAGATCAGGGGTCCCCAGACTACGGTCCGCGGGCCAGATGCGGCCCAATTGGCCTCCCAATCCGGCCCGTGGCGCCCCGCCACCCGCTGCTGCCGCCCGCTCTTGCGGCACGCTGCGCGGCGGCGCACTTCCAGATCTGAAAAAAATCGCCAAAAATCGTTTCTGCACATGCGTATGGGCCTCTCCCGACCCAGAAGAGGTCATTTCCGGTGCACTTCCGGGTCGGGGGAGGTGCCACGCGATTGGCGCAGTGGCCACCGGCCCAAAGGCGGGTAAGTCTGGGGACCCCTGCTATAGATTATACCTGTGTCAAATTTCAGTTTTCAGTGTCTGCTTGTTTAGAAGGAGATATTTTGTCTTTCATACTTTTCTATAGCCAATGTGTCATAAACTATATGCTTTCTATTTTCAGCTTTCCATATAGTTTAGAGGTGTCTTAACTAATTCCATTTTGAAGAAGACATACAAGTGTTCCGTTAGCAGATTTTTCTTTAAAAATAGCATTTTGGGCTATATGTTTACTAGAGTTTAAGCTTCATGTCTTGGGTCATCTGAATGGCCTAAGCACAACGGCCTAAGACACTAAACACAACAAAATGTCCTCCTGAGGCATTATCATAAATGGGTTTTGCATAGAAAAGTGGTTGAATGTTCCACAACAAGTGCTGGAAATAGCTCAGGTGTTGCGAACATAGCCAGATAGGTTTGTCAAGAGAGAAAGATCAGGTGTTTCCAATTTTATCGTTCGAGGGCTCTTGGCAGCTTTTGAGCAATCAGCCTGAAACATCATTATTAAAACCACAATAAAATGGTTCTGGTTTATTACAACTGTCTGCATTTGTTTGATCTGCTGTTCTTCTTGAGTGTTCAGTATACAGTTTAACATGCACACAGCACTATGAAATAACCCTTTCAGTTTAAGAACGCATGAAGGAGAAAATGAGATCGGTTTAGCATGGATATGTGTGTAGCATGCTAAAAAGCTTCATATTTTCATTGTTCTGATGGATTCAAAATTGTCTTTTTAGGCATCCAGTTTGGAATCATTAAGTTCTATTATCCCAGACCAGCTGGGTAGCCGTATGCATCTCTTGGCATGGGGAAAATATGTTTGACTGGTTTCCTTATATTCTTGAAATAAAATAAAATGGAGAAGGAATAATAAAATAGTTGATAGGGCATTTACATCAGGATAAGTTATATGAAAAGTGTATTCAATTTGCTCTCTTAACCCTAGGTCATTAGTCATACATATCATTTATACTCTGAGAATCTATTTTACTTCATCACTCAACACCATGGTCTGTTGGAAAACTCCTCAGTGGAAAACAGCTAACCAAGTAAATCCTATCCCTTCCAAGAGAAAGAGAGGTCTTTTTTCAAATTCTCTTCCAGGATTTGCATTAAAGTGACTAGAAGCTGGAGGTGCCACTATGAACAGACTTTGCAAGCCCAGCCCAGCTCACAAAGAGAAATGCCCATTTGCTTGCCTAGTCTTGGGACTCCAGTCATTTGCCACACTAAGTGCTGTGTCCACTCCATCCTTCAAAGGAAGGTTCTGGAGACATGCCACTTGTTAGATCAATGTCTTAGCTTGTGCTTAGCTTCTTGTACACCTGCTGTATCCTGTAGCAGTGCCTTTCTTATGTACCATTCTTAATTAAGCATTTAAGTTTTTTGGTAGTTAAGTTTTTTCAAACTGGGAATTCAAGTACTTCATACACCAGTAAAACTAGCAAATATATACCATAACCATGATAACAAATGTTGGAGATGTAAGAAAGAAGTAGGCTCATTTTACCACATGTGGTGGACATGTCCACTAGTGAATGACTTCTGGTATAAGATTTATAATGAACTCAAGAAAGTGTTGAAAAACACATTTGTTAAGAAACCAGAAGCATTTCTAGTGGGCATTGTAGGGAAGAAGATTCCAAAGAAGAATGTATCGTTTTTTATGTATGCTACGACGGCAGCGAGACTTTTGATTGCTAAGAACTGGAAACTACAAACATTACCAACGATTGATGACTGGCAGATGAAGATGATGGAGTTTATGGAACTGGCTGAGATGACCGGAAGAATCCGCAACCAGGGAGAGGAAGCGATGGAAGAAGAATGGAAAGATTTTAAACTGTATTTAAAAAAATATGCTAAAGTAACATATTAGATCAGAAATTAAGGTGTAAATAAACTGTGGAATTTAGGAATATGTGATATGAAAGTTAAAAAGTAAGGTTAGGCAAGGTGATGAAAATGATTTAGAATTTGCTAACTATAAATGTGTTAAAGAACCACAGGGAGGGAAGCCCGAGGAGGTCCCATTAAATCATGTGAGATGATATGAGAATTATTACTATATATGTTTTTCTTTTTCTTTTCTTTTTTTACTCTATGTGTTTATCTTTTCTTTTTTCTTATGTATTGTTGTTATTTTTCTGAAAACACTAATAAAAAATATTATATAAAAAAAAATCAAGTACTTCAGTGAGGGCTGGGACAGTTGTGCACCCAATTATATCATTGGTGTCTCATTTGACTCATGATTGGGCTTAGAATAAACTACTAAACTACTATAAACTACAGGATGGTAAAGATCGAACCTGGGAACATTCATGTTCTGTTACTGAGCTATTGCTTTCCCACCCTGTGTACTGGAAAATACTTTATTCTGCCAAATTGCTTACAAATTAAAAAGCAGGAACTGTGATTTTCATCACTAATTTGATACTAGTCATAGCTTATTTTGAAGAGTCATGGGAACTGTGATTATCATTTATCGCACACCTTTCCGCTAAGGAGCTCAAGTTGCCATAGGTTGTTCTTCCACTCAGATGTAATGCACATTCAGTTCAACCAGACCTTTCTTGGTAAGCACGTATATGGTTGAAGCCTAAAACTATACACACTATACACACTAATCATATACACACACTTCCTTGGAAATGTCCCAAGGAACTCATTTGTGGTTAGTAGCCTTCGTAGAAAGCTGCAGGATTGTACTGCGCAGTTAGCAGACCTCTTCAGGCACTAACAATGAATGCTTAATTGCCACATGAAGAGCAGCTGCATTATGGAAACAAGCTCATTAGCTCCCGTCCTCTGTTACCATGCTTGCCACTTATCATGAGTTGGAATAATAATAATAATAAGAAGAAGAAGAAGAAGAAGAAGAAGAAGTACCCCATCCATCTGACTGGGTTGCCCCAGCCACTCTGGGCAGCATCTAACATATAGTTAGACATAATAAAACATTAAACATTAAAAAGCTTCCCCATACAAGGCTGCTTTCAGATTATATAGGTTATATATTTACTCATCTCCTTGACATCTCATTCCTTCTTTCCTATCATAAGATCAATGTGATCCTGATTTCTGCACTGAAAACAATCAAACAATGCTTGTGATCCAAATATCCATTACTGCCATCAGCCTACAAGAGTCCTGCCCATGTACAAGGTGAGAAGGTTAGAAAGAATATAGTAAGAAGCAAGAGGGAGAACCAGCCTAATAGTAATCCAAGGTTCTGTAGCAGAAACATCAACCAGGGCCTCTGTGTCTGGATGTGAGTCATTTCAGGAAGCTAAAAAAAGAATGAGGCAGCAGTAAGAGAGCCAAATATATTAATATCTGGGACTGGATGGGCAGGCTGAGTCTTATGGGAAACATGACAAACTTCATTAGTAAAGACTTTTAAACCCAAGGTTTCTAAATATAAGATTCAAATCTGTAGTAAGCTTGGAACATAGTTTTCTACGTCATGAAATGAGAAATATAGTTCAGTTCTGAGATTTCAGCTCTTACGCCATCACTATTACTGGAAGTTTACATGAATAGGGTTTTTAAAGGAATCCTTCCAAGAAAAGACTGTTTGATAAACGCTTTCCTTATAGCAGAAAGTCCTACTTTGGTTGGAAGTGGGTTTGTTGCACAAGAGCTGCAAATCAACTTTAATTGTGCAACCTACATTTGCTGTTATATAATTGAATCCTACCCGAAATTAGCAGTAGTCCGGAAGCATCCAGAGACTTGATGCAATAGTACAGCACCATATTTATGAGCTAAGCTATCCAACTGTTGGACGCTGACAGAAAGTCAGTGTGGTGTAGTAATTAATGCAAGGATCTTTTGATATTGAAAGGCCAATGTAAAGTCCTATGAAAGCAGTTAGAGCACTTAAGAAGTTCATTAAAATGGCAATCTTTGAAGAAAGACCTGTACTTAACAGTACTGCAAAATCTCCTGGGGAGAGGAAGAGAGAGACATAAAATATTAATTAGCCAATAAAAGGCTGGTACTGTTTCACAGTAGTGGCGACAATTAAGATGGACCTTTCCATGCAAAATGTTACACCATTTCCATATGTGACATTGCAGTCACCTTTCCCTTATATTCTTTATGTCAGGCATCCCCAAACTTCGGCCCTCCAGATGTTTTGGCCTACAACTCCCATGATCCCTAGCTATGAGGACCAGTGGTCAGGGATGATGGGAATTGTAGTCCAAAACATCTGGAGGGCCGAAGTTTGGGGATGCCTGCTTTATGTGAATGCCTGAACATTTTTTATGCAGGAGAATGGGGGCCGGGGGGAGAGCAAGTATACGTTCTGGCCCAAGAAGGTTTTATATTTGCATAATAGCGCAAACCTAAATGCACTTACAAAGGAGTATGCCCTCTTGTTACTTCTGAGTAAATGTGCATATAATGTGCTGTAATTTGTTCTTCAATAACTACATAGACAGGGATATCAGTTCCTAGTGTTCCAGCCTGGCTCGCTCACAAAAGTTAATGTGTGAATTCCCAATCTTTCTCACTTGGAAATGTGATGCAGAATCATATTACTAAATCCCACATGATCTACAGGTCCTTGTTAAGAAGTGATTCGTGTTGGGAATTAGAAGCTTAGGCCCCAGTTTTGATCTTGCACATTGGTTTTTAAAGGTCATCTGAAATATCACCTATAGCAGGCATGGGGAACTGGATCTTGCCAGTGGGGCAAATCTTATCTCCCTCACTTTCCGGGGTTCAGCGTTGATTGTTCGACCTATCAATCACACAAGTAACAAGTCTCTAACTCACCAGGGGTTTTAGACCCACCCATTGGCTACCCTCACCTGGTTCAGAACCTACCTCCCCTAAGCTTTCTGGGAGTTCTTCACACTTGGTAACATTGGCAGGCTTGCTAGATTTCTTTGCCAACTTACTGACTAAACCTAGATGTCAACTTGTACATCCATTTTAAAAAACATGAAAAGCACATTAGAGCATAGAACAAGAGTACTGCAAAAATAAAAGATTCTCTTTGCCACTTTAAGCTTGAAAATGGCTACACACATTAGCTAGGTCAAAATCTTAGAATGCCACACCTGAGGCTGTTCTACTAAGATAGAAATAGATATAGATATAGATGTAGATATAAATATATGTATATGTAATGGCTGTGATAAAGGACAGAACTAAATGGCCTTAACATTTTGTACTTTGGCATTCAGGGGTGATGGGGCTGCTGAGCACCATAATAAGCCCAGACTAGATGGAAAACAATTTGTTTTCCATGACTTTACTGTATTTGCTAAAGATAGACCATGGAGAAGCAGGCAGAAATAACTGTTACCATTGACTAGTACTGCAATATTAAGCAAAAGCCATTCAGCTGATGGTACTGTATTCCATATACATACTTACTATGGGTAGCTGCTTATAATAGTAAAATAAGTGCTTATAGACGTACCCTGTATATAGATGGCTACTGCTTGTAATCAGTTTCTTAAGCTGGAAAAAGTGACAGTATGCCAAGTATGCTTAATGCATGTCCTAAATTAAAGTGGGGAAACAAGTGGTTGTTGCCTTACATGGAAACCAAATACAAAATAATAAGAACAAAGCAAGGACATTGGAGAAGAAGAGGTACCAAAGAGAGTGAGAAGAAAAAGATATATAAGGATAGAACACTGAGCTTCTGCAGGAAAAAACTCATAAAGTTTTTTAAAGCTGATTAATATGTATAGTTGCAAATTTAGATCCATTTTCAGAAGGAATCCAGACTGTAAGTGATTTTTTTTAAGAAGGTGAAGGGTTAGGGCTTAGGTAAAATATTCAGTGCTTGGACCTGTAATAATCCATTGGGGGATTTATATCTCACTCCTGGCTGCTGGAAAGGAGGTTCTAGTGTAAAAATCCACATCTGAATAAGAAAGTGGTGTTACACAAGTCCTTAAAGGAATCATTTGTTGCAGTCTTGAGATGCTCTACTTGTGCAACCATTCTACTTCTAATGCAATAACTCTTGGGTCACTTCTAGATGACCTGTTTATTGAGCTTTTGTTTATGGAGAGATTAGATAATGTTGATTGTTTATTGAGCATTCATTCTGATTTGTTAGCAGGGTGGTTAGCTAATGCTTCAAAGCAAGTGCAATCTCAAGCTTCCCAGTGCATTTTCCTGTCACTTTCCTTTTTGCAAAAAAAAAGTCCAATGGGGGGGGGGGAGAGAGGTTTGTTGAGGTTGACCAAATCAACTATAAACGTGCAGTCTAAATTTAAAACTTAAAAATAGCCATTTTTTGGAAGCACCCTTAGAAGTTGTAGCTATGTATACTCTGTCAACCTTAAACTGGGCCATAGCATTGCTCTTCAGCTACTAGAAATGCAAAAATTGGAAGCCTTTCCTGTCAAAACTGCAAATGAGAGCAAAAAATCACATATCTATTTCTTTGATGCAGAGAGAGATGATGAGATAAAGGAGGACACTTTCTTAGAATTATCCCGATTGCGGGCACAATTAGATTGAAGCAAATTACTGTTCTGTTCTGTTACCTAATATATGTTTTATATTATTAGAGTATGATGATTGAACAGCACAGGAACAGCCAAAGATGGATTAAGATAATAGCATGGAAACTAGCTCTGAAGAAAAGACAGCATTATGCCACCCCTGAAATGGATAGCAAGTCCTAAATGCCAGGGGAAGGAGACTGCTAAGGATCCTACCAGAGCATTTAGGGGTCATGTTTTGAAATTTCCTAGATTAAAGGAAACTGAAATGTATCATTACGAAATGAAGTTGTATACCTATTTGTTTCCATCTGGGCTAAATGAAGTTAACATGGGGATGGGTGAATCTGTCAATTTCAGTTTCTTATTTTTCCAATCTTAATTTCTCCAAATTTCCACATCAGTTTATGGTTTTAAAAAAATATATCCTTTTGAAAATTCATCAGATTTTTTGGTGTAAATTTCTCCTAATGTACACATTTTTGCAATGTAATTTCCCCTAATATAATTCATTTTCGTATATTATCTTCAGTAATATGTGTACATTTTGGTACATATTACTTGGTGGGAGAACGGAATTAAAGCTATGGTTTTCCCAGTAGTGATGTATGGAAGAGAGAGCTGGACCATAAAGAAGGCTGATCGCCGAAGAATTGATGCTTTTGAATTATGGTGCTGGAGGAGACTCTTGAGAGTCCCATGGACTGCAATAAGATCAAACCTATCCATTCTTAAGGAAATCAGCCCCAAGTGCTCACTGGAAGGACAGAAGCTGAGGCTCCAATATTTTGACCACTTCATGAGAAGAGAAGATTCCCTGGAAAAGACCCTGATGTTGGGAAAGATGGAGGGCACTAGGAGAAGGGGACGACAGAGGACAAGATGGTTGGACAGTGTTCTCGAAGCTACAAACGTGAGTTTGACCAAACTGTGGGAGGCAGTGGAAGACAGGAGTGCCTGGCGTGCTATGGTCCACCGGGTCACGAAGAGTCGGAAACGACTAAACTACTACTACTACTACTACTACTACTACTACTACTAAAGGACATAGCTGCCAAGTTTTCCCTTTTCTCGCGAGGAAGCCTATTCAGCATAAGGGAAAATCCCTTTAAAAAAGGGATAACTTGGCAGCTATGCTAAAGGATGGTTCTGTTTTGGTTCACATAGTGTTTTTGAAAGTATGAATTAGATCCCTTTAAGTGGGAACTGAATCAAATTTCTCTTCCATCCCTAGTTTCACATTAATTCATTAATGTGCTCCATTAGTTCAAAGACTCTTAGAGCAGCTCAGAGTTTTTAAATGACTCTCAGAACAAAACATAAAGCACAATAAATAGGTAAAAGCAGTTGCAGTGGTACAATCAATAGAAATACATACACCTTTATGGATAAAAATACTGAAAAATATGATGTGTATCTGGCTCCTTCTACAAGGTTTAAGGTATTACATGACAGAGATATGTTGTGTGTGTGGCAGGGGGAGGTTCTCTTAACCCAAATTTTAAGCATCCCTCATTAAGATTGCAATCCGATCCATGGGAGAAAGTTCCATTGTATGCATGCATACATTTGTGCTGTAGGATGGCAATCCTGAATCGCTAGGATTCATTTTTACCTCTGAGTCAAAATATAGCTTTGATTCCTGGATCAAAATTTTGTAATGAGAATTGAGAGTTGTGAAATTAAATTATTATTTTTTCTTTTTAAATGATCAAAATTTAAGTCCTTGAGGTTCCACAAAAAACTTATGGTATCAAGGCATCACAGGGTGGGATGAAAAACGGCAGTTGGTTTATTTTAAGTGACAAAAATATTGGTGGGGAGATATGCTCTATAAGCCCCTAATACCCATAATTTAAGGGGAAATGTCATTTTATAGCCATGATGGGTAGCATAGAATGTGATTATGTAGTATGGAAAGAGAACTGAACCCCTGGATGGTTAAGTCCAGTCAAAGGCGACCATGGGGTTGCGGCGCTCATCTTGCTTTGAGGCCGAGGCAGCTGACATTCGTCCACAGACAGCTTTCCTGGTCACATGGCCAGCATGACTAAACCGTTTCTAGCGCAGTAGAACACCATGACAGAAACCAGAGCGAACAAAATCACTGTTTACCTTCCCACCACAGTGGTACCTATTTATCTACTTGCACTGGCGTGCTTTCAAACTGCTAACCGCAAAACCCCCAAACTCCAAACCACATAAATCACTGGCCCCCTCTCCTGAATCAGCCTCCAGTCCCCCTGCCTTTGTCACACGCTCGTCAGAGCCCTACCAGTCCCTGACAGCAATAGTTTGGTTGATCATGGGCTTGTCCGCATGGTTACATGTGTATTCGAAACTGCTTGTGTCTCTATCTAATTAGCAGCATTCATATCAGGCTGGTGGGTGGGCAGGTGGGCATCCAAGGCTTGTGAAGAAACAGCAGCCCAGGCCAGTGAGTGAGCAGCCAGGAAATTGGGTAGCCCAGGCTACCAAGTGGAGGTTTTACTAGATCTAAGGGGAGGGGAGAGGTGGTAGTTTTGGGCAAGGTTTAAAGGAAGGTTGGTAGCTTTGAAGAAGGAGTACAGGGATGGGGGTGTCTTTGTCAAGGAGTAAGAAGGTTGGGGATTCCTGTGGCAAGGTATGAAGGGAGGAGTGGGTGGCTTTGGTGAGAAGGTTAAGTGGAGTTGACAAATAAAGCAAGCAGGGATGCAACCCCCATTTCTTGATAAAGTTTTACACATATTAATGGTAGTTTATTTTACTAAATTAGTTTGAAATCATTAGGGTTGCAATCGTGTACACAAAAGCTTGGGATTAAGCCCCACTGAAGTCAGAAGGACTTACTTCCATGTTTTCCTCTACTGCAGCCCTCCAGATGTTTTGAGAGTACAATTCCCATCATCCCTGACCACAGGTCCTGCTAGCTAAGGATCATGGGAGTTGTAGGCCAAAAACATCTGGAGGGCCGAGGTTGAGGAAGCCTGTTGTAGACATACATATAATTGCACTGTAGGCCAATTTGGTTTGTGATCATTACCCTGATGGCGTGCTTTAGAAGATTTGGCAGAGAAAATTCATTTTTCTTTGTACACTTTCCTTTTGGTGTATTTCCAGTTGTTGAAGATAAAACTATGTCCTAGTTCATCATCAACAATCCATTTAATACATGGGACAGGTTTTATCTCTTGCTCCTCCTTGCCTCTAAGGAATATACTTGCATTGTTACATTGCAGAATTCTTGGAGGCACTCACTAATTACAGGAAATGTTTTAATGTCAACATATTCCGATTCTATATTTAAAAAATTAAGGGCAATGTTTAAAAATAACTTAAGGGATTTGCAATCCTTAAACATCCTGGCTGAGTTAATAAATGTTAAGTATGGGTTGTAGTGACTGATGTACCTACACTTTGTCTTAACTTGTGGTAATGTTACCAGCAATACATAGAGATAGAATTGCCATTTCAAATGCTTAATGACAAGTACGGTACTGTAATACTCTTATAATCCAGAGAACCAGGAGTGAATTAGTATCAGTGTGATTCCATGAACTCTTGTGGAACTGGTAGTGGAAGATGTGTCCCGTAATGCAGCAGCATGATAATCTGAAGATTGCATTACTGTATAAGAAAAATGATAAATATCGGGAGTGTGATATAAACAAGTGAGCCGTATCAAGTGGGAAGTTCACATGTACCCCTCACATGTTTTGAAAAAATGGGATAGTCTACACTTCCTGCCACCTATAGCAGCAATGCTTCTCTTTCAGATTCAACTATTTGGATGGCATAGAGCAGGCATCCCCAAATTGCAACCCTCCAGATGTTTGGGCCTACAACTCCCATGATCCCTAGCTAACAGGACCAGTGGTCAGGGATGATGGGGATTGTAGTCCAAAACATCTGGAGGGTTGAAGTTTGGGGATGCCTGGCATAGAGAAAGGCTTTCCACCCATGCTGATTTATGTGGAGAGTTCCTCCACATGGGGAGAGACTCTGGCTCAATTAACAGTGGAGGTAGGACTATTCCACATTGCTGTACAGTTCCTTTCACATTCATTTACCATATTTCATATATTTGTATACTGCTTAATACTTAAAATCACCTCTAAATGGTTTAGAAAACAAAAAAATACAACATAACAATAAAACTGAGAAATCAAAATACAATATTAAACAAAAGTATGATACAATGTAATAAAGCAATAACATCCCGAAAACAAAAACCTACCAGCATATTTTGAAACATCTTTAAAGTCAGGGCTCCCCTCTCTCTTCAGTCTCCCTCTTACCAAGTAACAACCTGACTCACAAAATACCACAAATCACACCCAAATTCTGCCTTACATCTAGACAAATCATAAAATACTGAAGTGCAGTGTGTGTGTGTAGAATGTGTTTATTTGGGGAAGGAATCAGCAGGAATTGGAACTTAAGGAAATAGAAATTTTACATCTCCAGAAAGAGTTCCTACAGCTTAACCCCACAAATAGCTGTAAAATGAGGGTGTAACATTCTTGACAGGAATTAAATAGAATGAGAGTTGTGCTAAACATAGATCCAATTGTCATAAAACTGCAAGAGTGCTATAGTCATATTCTATAGAAGAAAAGATGAAAGCAATGCTAAAAATAATTCTTGCATTTCTGTTGTTAAATTAACTTGAAAGCTCAGCTTTTGAAATCTAATTGTCAAATAAAGAAAAAGGCAAAGAAGCACTTCATTAGGTGAAAGTAAGTTCCATGAATTTCAACAGCTTTCCCATTAAATAGGATTTCTGCCTGACCCAGGTTACAAACCATAGGTCAGAGCTCATATATGCTGGGAGGAATAGGCAAGACTGTGATGTAAGGCAGATGAAACAAAGCACAGCAAAGCAAAGCAAAGCAGAGATGCTGAACAAATGAGCAGGTCATCCTGCAGCAGGCAAAGTAAAATTGGGAAAAGAGGATCAAGTGAATCTGAAGATTATATATAAAAAAATTCCTTCCAGTAGCACCTTAGAGACCAATTAAGTTTGTTATTGGTATGAGCTTTCGTGTGCATGCATACTTCTTCAGATACACAGATTGTATGTTAAAGGAGCCCTGACCATTAGGTCCAGTCGTGACCGACTCTGGGGTTGCGCGCTCATCTCCCATTATTGGCTGAGGGAGCCGGCGTATAGCTTCCAGGTCATGTGGCCAGCATGACAAAGCCGCTTCTGGCAAACCAGAGCAGCACATGGAAACGCCGTTTACCTTCCCGCTGTAGCGGTTCCTATTTATCTACTTGCATTTTGACGTGCTTTCGAACTGCTAGTTTGGCAGGAGCTGGGACCAAGCAACGGGAGCTCACCCCGTCACAGGGATTCGAACCGCCGACCTTCTGAGCAGCAAGCCCTAGGCTCAGTGGTTTAACCACAGCGCCACCTGGGTCCCACGCAGATTGTATGTTAGCTATGCCTAATGGAAGACAATACACTGAACCACTGTGGAGGCAAATGTAATGCTTGATTATATTTAGGTCTTACTAGCAGAGAAACGGTAATATAACCAGTACTTTTGTTATCCTTATGCTAATTCAAAACATTAAAAAATAGTATATGCAATCATTGTGCTGTTAAATAGATAGTGAGAAATGAGACAAGGTGGAGGATGGATAAAAAAACCATACCACTTTTTTATTCTTGAAAAATAACATATTGTATCAAAATAAATAAAAAATTGTCCAGTAGCACCTTAGAGACCAACTAAGTTTGTTCTGGGTATAAGCTTTCGTGTGCATGCACACTTCTTCAGATACTTTTCGTGCATGCACATGGAAGCTTACACCCAGAACAAACTTAGTTGGTCTCTAAGGTGCTACTGGACAATTTTTTAAATTTTTATTTATTTATTTTGACTGCATCACACCAACACGGCTACCTACCTGAGTATTGTATCAAAGTATTGACTTTCAGGAAAGGGTTTCCCAAGTTTGGGTCTCCAGCTGGTTTTGCACTACAGTTCCCATCATCCATGACCACTGGTCTTGCTAGTTAGGGATGATGGGAGTTGTAGTCCAAAAAGTGCTGGAGACCCAAGTTTGGAAAACCCTCCTAGTGTATAGCCTATTGTTGGAAGCAATAATAATGCTACATTAGAGGAGCCACGGAATGCAACACTGACTTTTTACCTCACATTGAATTTATGACACTTTGCTGTCATATATCATTCCAACATAACGTACTTTCAAGAGGTGTCGCTAGAGATTTTGTTTGTTTGAATTCCATAAGCTTGCAAGAACAGCATAGTAACTGTTGAATGATTGCTGGGCTCATTAATGTGAAATGTTCCTTAGAAACTGATGTAAGACCGCAATGAAAAAATATATCCACAAGCTCATTTGCAGAGAAGAAGACGGTAGGCAGTTACCAAATACAAAATACAGAACCACAAGGCAACAATAATAGATATACAGTTCTTTAAAAAAAGCATTGGAGCATGAAATTTATAGACATGGACCTGCATCCAGACTGTTTGAAGGTAGGACCACTGCCATCAGTTGGTCTGAAGCAAAAAAAAGGATGGGTAGTGCTACTGTTTGTGAATGGGTGTCAAGCTTGACTTCTATCTGCAGTGGCCATCAGTCATGTTTACCTGCTGAAAATGCACTGCCCCAGCCTAAAGGATCAATAAAATCTATAGTCTTCATCCTACTCAGACTGCAGATCTATAAAATCTGTATAACTATCAATATATATTATGGATGGATGGTATTACTCAGACTATAGATCTATGGTCCAATTGTATCCATAGTTTTTTTAGTTCTATAGGTTGGAAAAGTGTGCTTTGAATATGGCAGGTGGGAGTGACTCCCATTCAAAAGTGTCTTGGTCCCTTGGCTAGCACTGAAACAGCTCTGGAAGTCTGATGGATAGTGGGAGTGGGGCAATCTGAGAGTGTTGCTACGCTACAGTACATGAGATGCTTTCAGCGTGTGAAGTCCCATAGGACAGACAAAGAAAAACTCATCTTCCTAATGTCTTGTGTTGCTAAAAGCTGCATTGTACCTTGCAAACATAGTTATTCAGAGCCATTGCAAACAGAAATGGCACACTTAAATTGTGCTGAATTTGGATAGGGTTGTAGCTCAGTGGTAGATATCTGCCTTGCAAATGACCCCAGATTGAAATCCTGGAGGCCTGCTGCCAGTCAGTATAGACCAGGCATCCCCAAACTTTGGCCCTCCAGATGTTTTGGACTACAATCCCCATCATCCCTGACCACTGGTCCTGTTAGTTAGGGATCATGGGAGTTGTAGGCCAAAACATCTGGGGGGCCAAAGTTTGGGGGTGCCTGGGGTAGACACACTGAGCTTGATGGACCAATGGTCTGTTTTGATATAAAGCAGCTTCCTATGTTCCAGTACTGGTGGCAACCATTTTAGGTGCACCCAATTGACATACGATCAATGTCAAAGAGGGCAGAACGGGGATATAATGGAGTAGGGTGTGGTTATGTGCACTCTGCCGATGTGCACAGGTAATTTGTTGCATGAGGGGAAATCTTATTTACTATTTGACAAGGGAAAACACAGGAGGGCTTTCAGAGCTCCTTACTGTTTAGAGAACTCTACTTACATGTTTTTCTTTAACATCACTGAGATTTTTCCTTTCTTGAGATTAACATTTTAATTCTAATTAATATAATGGCTTTTATTTTATCAACTATTTTCTTGACAGTTGATGGCCTAATTGTATGGCATTTTATCTGAAGAAAGAAAATTTTGTTTCTTAAATTAATTAGCAGTAGCAAAAACTGGTACCATTTGTTACTAGTGACAAATAATGTTTTTTTTATGTCAGTGTGAAAAACAGAAGATAAAATTTAGTAACAGAATGAAATATATCACTCTCAGCAATTACTTTCTCAAAGGAAGATGCTCATGTCATTAATGAGGCAATTAAGAGAAACAAGAATAAAGGGTGATTAGAAAAAAATGGCTCTCTCTAAAGATGCTTTCAGAATTACTAGTCAACCTAGAAACCATGTAAATCTTGTTATTTGTCTTATTCCTGCCAATTTAATCCCATAGATAAGCCAGTTTGATTTTCACCCTGGCTACAGTTTATCTGGTTTGAGGGTATGATTCTATGAGTGTTAAACAAGGCACCCCCAAACTTCAGCCCTCCAGATGTTTTGGACTACAATTCCCATCATCCCTGACCACTGGTCCTGTTAGCTAGGGATCATGGGAGTTGTAGGCCAAAACATCTGGAAGGTCGCAGTTTGGGGATGCCTGGGTTAAACTATAGTACAGAGAGGAGGCTCTCCAGATTACAAACTCCAATTCTCATCAGCCCCAGCCAAAGATATGAGAGCAAAGATATATTTGGAAATCTACCTGTTATATGGAGTTCATTAATACTGTTTGAAGAATGGAGACCATATTGCATAAAGAATTATGGTGAAGGTAAACGTGTTTTAGTCAGGCAGATTCCATGCAGGGCCAACCTGAGAATGGCAGCGCCCAGCCAGGGAATGGTACTTTCATCAGCACCACTGCTGTCCAGGACAGCAGCTTCCCTTTCCAGGACACTTATGTGTACACACTGAAAACAGGAGAGAATTGGATGAATATTTTTTATGCATTATTTATCAAGAGATTCCTTTACCACCAAAATGGTCGTAGGATGTTTAAAAGAAGAAAATATACAAACATACGGTAACATTTAATTAACTTAATCACCCTGTAGTGCAAATAATGATTCAAAAGACACATGAGAACATTTTCATAGATGGGGCTTAAAGTTGTCTCCTGACTGAGAGAATTTTGCAAGAAGCATTCAAGTTGAACTATTAAAATGGATTAAAGTGCTGTGCTGCCCTAGCACAACAAATCCAGTTGTGTTTTTTTTTAACAAACCAACAAACCAGACTTACTGCTGTTCGCAAAATGACAAGGAAATGCACTTAGAAGTGTGGAATGAATGAATGATTAGTGGGAAGGTATATAAACACCATGCAAAGAAATCAGGATGAATGCTCAATGAAGACCAGATAGTCTAATTTCTACGTAAGCTTTGTGCAAGAAAACCAAAATGAATGCTCAATAAATGGGTCATCTGCAGGAGTATCAGTCTACAATGCAAAAGTACAAACTATGTTTGTTAGAAGTAGTGATGAACACAGAGTTTAGAATTCAGAAGGTTGGAGTACAAATTCTTGCAGGTACAAATGAATGCGGCCTCTCTACTGTTGCAACTGCTGTATCTGCTGCCCTTTCAAGATGGCTACAATGAGAAAGCTTGCTAGCTGCTGCAACATCCATTAAATAGTATCATTGTGGGCACCCAGACATTGGGGAAACTGCATTTTACTGGTGGTGGTGGGTGGTGGTGGAATGAGGCTTGGGGCTGTTGTTCAACAGCAACATATATTAATTCTAGCAGCCAGTTTAATAATCCTGCTTCTTGTTTTGTGATGATCACATGCAATCTAAAGGAACCTGCAAATTGGCCTTTAAATTCAATGTTTAATCAAGGAGAATGGGACGTTCCCCATTACTGTATATAAAAGAATGCTATTTTTACTCACTTTAGATACTGAGCAATTCGCAAACATTTTCTCATTCATATATAAAACAGATTACCGTAACTAGCAGAGGGTTGAGCCATAGAACTCTAGCCTCAGGAAAATATATTTTGAATACATTTCCAACTACAGTATTGCTGTGGCGGTTTTGCCCCATCCTGACAGACATAAAATAGATGAGGTTTTTCTGGAAAATAATACAAGGTTTGGCCAGCATTCTAAATTTCCAGTTCCTGCCCACTTTTGCCACTGCTTTTCATCTACATACAGTTGAAAAGCTCATTGATAAAGCTGATAAGCAAATTTCATTTTCTATGAACTTTATTGCTTTGTGTTGATTTCATGTTTCACCATATCCTTCAAGTTTGGGCAGCACTGTCTACTCAAATGTGTTCATTGATTTTAATTAAAAATAAGTGGTGGTGTTAAGAAAAAAAGGTAATACCTTTTGTAACTGCCATTGTACTTTGGGCATGAGTGCGTACCAGCTAGCTAAAAGAATCTACTCATCATTTTACCTGTGCATTCCTTCAATTTACTTTTACCTGGTATTCAGATATTTTTAAATGTTTCCTTATTGCTTCCACTACATCTTCAGTTTCATTACAAGAGAAAAGTCTTCATTGCTTCTTCAATTGACCATACTAGTTAGGTAAAATTTATAATCTTGGCTCCTCTGACTAAACATTGATGGACAGATGTCTCTTTGATGAGTAATATAATAAAGAAGAATTTTTTTGGAAGACATCTTCACTAAAATAGCCTACTAAATCTCCTCCAGCCATTAATATCAAAGTGTCTGGTTCAAGGCACTGTGAATAAGAAAAAAAAAACACATAAAATTTAAAACACGGCTCAGCAGCAAACCTCAATTAATATTAGACAGGGTACACATTACTGTCTTCAGGTCTTGAATGTTACCCGCAAGTTTGGCAAGTCTGGATGAGCCAACAGAGGTAAACTCCAAAAGAAAGACTCCAAGTTTTCTAATTTGTTAGCACACTATTCATCAGTGGTTGGTGTCCATTGGGACTTATAAGAGCTGAGGGCAAGGAGACCAACAGTAGGTGGAGCCAAAGTCAATGATAGGCAGGGCCAACTAATTCTTGTTTTGTCACCATCATGCTCCCTACTGAGTTCTACAGGGACAAAGCTGAAGCTGAGGAAGATGGCAGCAACTAATCATAAATAATCATAAATAAAAAGGCAGGTTGGCTGAGAGCAGAACAAGGTTGCTGGAGCAAGTTGTAGGGCTGCCATATGTCCAGATTTTTCCAGACATTACGGGGATTTCAAAGGTGAAATTAATGTATGGGAAGAATTTCTTAGACAAGTCAACAGCTTTTTCGGTGTCCTGGTTTTCACTTTTTGAAATATGGCAATCCTACCCATTTGCCCTTATGGATCAGCCTCCACTGCTCTTCATCAGATCTCTTTGCTGTGCCTAAAAAGAAAAACTCATTAAAAGAAGTTGCCTTTTATCAAGTCCTTTTAACTCAGTATTGCCCACTCTGGCTGAAAGTAGCTCTTCATGGACTCAGGCACCATTTTCTTATACCATCTTCTCCTTGATCTTTAAATGAAAAACAAACACATAAAATTGGACCCAGGGACCTACCACATGCAAAGTACGTGCAAATGCAATTATGATTCATCGCTTCTTCATTTTCTCCCTTCCCAGAAGGGAACAACTGGTTATTACCCCTGATGAAGAATATACCATACTCAAAATGCATTTAGCAGTTTGGAGAGGTTCTGTAAACAGAAGCAATTTGTTCAAGCACCTCTTAAAGTTTATCTTTGTTTGTTGGGCTGAATATTGGTGCTGACCTCCTTCCTTTCCTCTCCTTAGACTTTGCCCCAGTTACTCTTGTACCTGCTTTTTCCCACCACAGCTACCACTTCCTGGCTACTACTGTTTTAGGAGCCATGGTGGTAGGTTATGATGCAGGGTTCTGGAAGTAGCATCAGTAGTGAGGTAGAAGAACTGTGTGGTGAGTTCTTTCTTTATTGTTGTATTTTGGGAGTTAATATCTAATGCATAAGCAGCAGAAGAAGAATTTGCCGAAAGCCATCTGATAAACTTCATAGCTGTGTTGGAATATGAACCTGTGTTTCCCACCTGCTCCTCAGCCACATCCAGTGGTGCCAACTTGAATAAAATAGGAGGGGTAAGCCCCACCCTGCACAATCAATCACCCTGCACAAATGCACACTATTTGAATGGCAATACCCATCAACTTGGGGGGGGGCAGGCCCCTCAAATATTTTATTGGGGGAGCGAAGATCCCTTGGCCCCTAGGAGATGGCTCCTATGGCCACACCCCTTGCCACATCTAAATGCTCTAGACCAGGCATCCCCAAACTTTGGCCCTCCAGATGTTTTGGACTACAGTTTCCATCATCCCTGACTACTGGTCCTGTTAACTAGGGATCATGGGAGTTGTAGGACAAAACATCTGGAGGGCCGCAGTTTGGGGATGCCAGCTCTAGACCAGCAGTAGGGAATCTTAGTTCTGGGGGCCATATGCAGCCCTTCAGAATTCTGTGTCTGGCCCTTGGGACTCTCCTTAGGCCATGCCCCTTCTCAGCCACATATTTAATGCCTCCTTACTCTAAACACTGTCTTACATTGGTTTTAAAAAAGTCTAAAAACAGGTGTCATACCCTCCAAAATCTGACAGACAGAAAGGACATGCTTGTAATAGGCAGTATACTCTAAGGGCCCAACTAGATGAGATCCTATTCATCCAGTTACCATTTGTGTGAATGACATTTTAAAAGTCTGATAATCTGAATCATTGGCACATTACCAACATTTTGAACTTCAGGCTTGCAGGAAATGGCAAATGGATCTAAGATCATTTTGGCTATATATTTAGCTCTGCAAAATAAAATAGCTTAGGAAGTTCCAGAGAACCATTTTAGTGTTTGTGAACCCCTTTCTAGTGTCTATGTAAGTGTTACAGTTGAAGCAGAAAAAACTAAATGGTAACAAATAAATGTACACATGTACCTGAAGAATATAGGAGCTCTACCTCTCTTTCAAATCAGAACCAGTGAAGGCGGTGAAGGTCCTGTGTGAGTGCCTGGAGGCGGTTGGAGGATGGATGGTGGCTAACAGATTGAGGTTGAATCCTGACAAGACAGAAGTACTGTTTGTGGGGGACAGGAGGCGGGCAGGTGTGGAGGATTCCCTGGTTCTGAATGGGGTAACTGTGCCCCTGAAGGACCAGGTGCACAGCCTGGGAGTCATTTTGGACTCACAGCTGTCCATGGAGGCACAGGTCAATTCTGTGTCCAGGGCAGCTGTCTATCAGCTCCATCTGGTACGCAGGCTCAGACCCTACCTGCCTGCAGACTGTCTAGCAAGAGTGGTGCATGCTCTAGTTATCTCCCGCTTGGACTACTACAATGCGCTCTACGTGGGGCTACCCTTGAAGGTGACTCGGAAACTACAACTAATCCAGAATGCGGCAGCTAGACTGGTGACTGGGAGTGGCCGCCGAGACCACATAACACCGGTCTTGAAAAATCTACAGTACGTTTCCGAGCACAATTCAAAGTGTTGGTGCTGACCTTTAAAGCCCTAAATGGCCTCGGTCCAGTATACCTGAAGGAGCGTCTCCACCTCCATCGTTCTGCCCAGACTCTGAGGTCCAGCACCGAGGGCCTTCTGGCAGTTCCCTCGTTGAGAGAAGCCAAGTTGCAGGGAACTAGGCAGAGGGCCTTCTCGGTGGTGGCTTATTATTATTATTATTATTATTATTATTATTATTATTATTCTGTTGAAAACAACATATAAAATGAATAAATATATAAATAGCAACACAATCCTTCTTTGCTGAGATGAGAAGTGAATCACATGAAAGTGAAGGTGTTGTGCTTATGAAGTTATCCGTACAATTTTCCATTCACCACTTGACTCACTGACCAGATTACAGTCCTCTTGCACCCCCCAAATCCTTTGTGGACATAAAGTTCTCTCCAGTATTTTCTTGATAATTTCTCTTGTTTGGTTCTGGTGGTGTTCACTATAGTTGCTAACTGACATGATACCTAAATCAACTTTCAGATACCTGTGGAAAGAGGCAGAGCTGCTTTCTTCCTTCAGTTCTTTATCAGGCTGCATTCCTGCAGTATTTGGTCCAAATATAAAAGTTAAAGATGCCATCCAAAGAGTGAGACAGGTAGTCAGGAAACCCATTTCCTCCATGTAGCCTGTGTTTGCGTTGGTGATGTTGAATTCTGGTTTGCAGTTCACAGCTTTAAACTTGAAACCTGAAGAATTTATACAATAAAGGGAGGAACCCTTAATTAGAGTGGCTTAATTAGAGTGGATTTATATGGTTGGCTAAGCTGATTTGCAGCGACAAGCTGTTTCTGAACAATGTGGGGGTCTGCAGGGAAGCAGCAGGAAGCTAAGGCGAATGTGGGTAGAATGGTTCAGTAGCATTACACAGTAAAAGGGTGACTCAAATGGATCATTCCTCTCCCCCATCCCCAACAACAACAATAATAAAATCCTTGTAGTAAACTGCTCCATTCTTCATTCATGGTAATGGTAGGCTTCTGTGATAAGGTTATGAAAAGGTTGTACATTTCCCTTTCACTGCATAATATCAGGAGGACTAGGAAAATTAAACAAAGATTGCATATTAGCATAAGAGCTCTGCAAGGGTAAATATGTACCAGTTTCCAGTCACTTCCAGTCACAACAAAGAGCTTGAAGCTATGAGCCACTGAACAAATAGAAAACAGCAGGTTTCTATTTTATCTGTGTTGAAGCACCTCTGCTTTGGTCTACATTTGTGGGAGAATGAGGTGGTATTCTGCACTACACAGCTTCAAATTGTAGGTGTGTGTTCTGGATTTGAATGTTTCTAAATGGGAGAAGGTGAAGAACACTACTCCAGCACTTTGTTGTGCTGGTTTTCTATTCACAAAGGCATAGGGCTGTATTAAAAATGTGATCACCCACCCACAGATTGAGTGGTACAGTCCAGAACACCGCCTCATCATAACTTCTCAGTCACTGCAGTTCTAGTGCTCTGCCTTCCAACAAACACACATAATACTGCAACATCCAGTTTGTTTATGTATTACATTTGTGCCTCACCTTCCCTCCAAGGAGCTCAACGCAGCATACATGAAGTTGCATTGCATCCCAGTTTATCCTCACAACTATCCTTAGCTTAGGCTGTGAGAAAGTTATATGCCCTTGATCATCCAATGAGCTTCGTGACTGAGTGGGGATTTGAATTTGATTCTCCTTGTCATACACACTGTCAGAGGCTGGACTGAGGATGAATGGTGGGAACCATGCCCCCCTCTTCCTGCACCTTCCCAAGAAGAGGAGGACAGTATAGATTTGGAACAGTGGTTTGCAGAGGGTTCAGAGGCTAGAGGGGAGAAGCTGGGAAATATTGGGGAGCAGCAGAAAGCAGCAGCAGCAGCACCACCAGGGGAGAGACAGCTAACATACTCAGTGTCTCTCGAAAGCATTCCTGACCCCCACTCTCCCGGAACAAGGTGTGCCTTGAGAGTGGTAGAACAGAAAACTCAAAGGCAGAAAGCACAGGTCAGTCGGCGCAGGGGTGACGTATAATAGGGGGGACTGATGTGGTGGAACTTTACTTGGAGATATGCCATTAACTAAGAGAGACCGCATTCCTTTGTCTCTCTCTGTGAATATTGAATAAACTACCTGGTAAGAACTCTTTTGTTTTTCCACTTCTTGGTATCCCACTGTGAAGGGATAGGATTCCCTGAAGCCTTGACACTAACCACTACAACACACACTGTACTCACATTGGATTTAAGATTATCTGTATTGGCCTCGGAACCCAAGACAAAGGGAAGACAGTTGTCATGTTGTTTTCATCAAAATAGAACCTGTAAAAACACTTGTACAACACTTATTTAAGATAGTGTGCCATTGCACATATGTAGAATGCCATTGCCTCCTCATTTTTTTATAGAAAAATCAGTTATTCTCTACGCATCTATAGACCGAAGACGAGTTTCCATGTAAGAGGTCCAACAAGTATGATTTCCAAACGAGATTGACTCCACACTTCTTATTTAGCAACTAAGCCATAGAGCATGACATCATTCTTAAAATTCATGCGTTGTTTGTACCTACACACCCACTGCCAAAAACAGACACAAATACTTTTAAAATTTGAGGAAACACCTGCTTCTAGTTGCATGCAATTTTCCTCCCTGTAGAAAAAAACACACCAGTGAACTTTTCATTATCCAAAACCATTCTTTCTCTAAATTTAAAGAACAAAGGATTCTATGGCACCTAACAGACTAACAAATTTATTAAGACATAAGTTTTTATGGACCACAGGCCATTTCATCAGATGCCTGAAGTGCAATCCTGAATTAGCAAGCTTACATACACGTGGTGGTAGTGAAGAATGTAAAAGAGTGAGATTAGAGGGAAATGAAATGTTAAAAAAAAGAAGAAAGCAGACTAACATCACATTTTGATTAAAGTTTTTAATGTTCTCATCATGCTGAAACGAACCTTGCAAATATGTAATTTTATCAAAACATGATTAGAAATGTATGAAGATTTGCTTGTGCCCATGCCAAGAAACTCCTATAGACGTACAATTTATTCTATAACTAATTCCAGATACCGCAAAGGACAGTGCTTTTTTCTGGGGGGGGCAGGGGTACGCATACCCCTAAACATTTTGTGATTTTAAGTTTGACCTCATTGAGGGGCAGTATTTCAATATGAGTAGGAAAATTAGAGTACCCTTAAACAATTTTCTTAAAAGAAAAAAAGCACTTGCAAAGGACATCGCTCATAAAATGTCCTTCATTCCAATACAATATACCTGCTGCATCAAAAGATAAACTTTTGCTTTGAAATAGGAAGTTTGGCCTACTCTAGCCAACAAACACAGCAAGAATGCATGCATCCCTTTACTGGAAGCATCCTCCATACAGCATTCATGCCTGTTATACACAACATCAGACCTGATTTACTGTAAAAGAATATAAAAGAATATTGCAAAATAAAGCAATACTTAGAAGCTATAAAAGTAGAAGCAGCTAATAATGCCTGCCAAAGCACTGCCTGGCGTATAGTCAGATGGGAAATTAACAACTGTGTGGATGTTGAAGAAGGGCTTTTGATGATTAAAAATAGTTTTAGTTTTAGGGTGGCACTGAGAAAGGATTTAGAACCGAAAAAACGTCAGAAGGAAACTCCTATCTTGAATTTTCTCCTCTTACCTTTGCTCTGGGGGATAAAAGGAAGGACTGTGTATCTTTAGCTTTGTGGCCTTTTGAATCCCTCAAAGTATTAAGCTGCTGGGAAGCCCAGTGTTTTTTAAATTCCTTGGCGGTGCTCTGCAAGCCAGAGAGGATTAGTTTATTCCTGCTTTGAAAAGTTTCTGGTTGCTATGGAGAGAGTTGCACTTAAGGTAACAAGGGAGGTGGATAGACATTTTGTACAAGTCCTTCCTGGCAGGTTGCAGAAAGTACATTGTAAAACATAGCTAACTATTTTAAGTGTATATCTTATGCAACTATACCCTAGTTAGTCCAATCAGAAAGCAGGATGCATATCTGCAAAACAATTTATCCTTCAAAAATTAAGTAATTAGGAAGCACTGCTTCTCCTATCTTTAAAATGATATTTTCCTGCAAAAGAAAAAAGTATTGAAAATGTAAATGCTTTCTATTTCATTCACAGAATGTCTAGATTGCAGGCCCTCTTCCGATCCCTAAAGTAAGAATAACTTAAGAAAGAAAGCTCTATATCCATTTTTATTATTTGGGCTCCTTCCAGGTGACCCATTTAGCAAACATTCATCCTGATTTGTTTGCAGGGAGAGTAGATGACATTGGCTATTTATCAAACATTCGTTCCGATTTGCTTGCAGGGAGGTTAGATGTTGTTGGGTCAATGCCAATGTTATCCCACTCTTCTCAGCACATCCCCCCCCCCAAAAAAATATTTCTTGCAAAAATTATTCCATCTTTTTGGGGAAGCGGGTTGTTCTGCAATACATTCAAATCAATATCTCCTGCCTACTGAGTGGTTCTGTGTTCTCTTTCTACTTTCTGTTATCCTGGCTGTGTGTTTGCTTCTGTAACTGAATGCAAGCTTATGAGCTAACGTTTTTGAACCTTAGCCTACTGGGGATCCAGAAAGATCCTGTATGCTTTTGAACCTCAGTAAATTATTACTGAAGAATTCTACTGCCTGAGTATATATATTTTATTTTGAACTCTGCACAGGATTTGAACCCCATACATCTGCTACTCCCCTACATGGAGACAGGGGGGGTGCTGGATTCTAAATGGAAACATTGCAGACAAGGGCATGCTCTGTGGCTCACATGGATTCTTACTCTCTGCTCAGTGCTGGAGACAGAGCCAAGTAATGGCTAACTTGTATATTTTCAACAAAAAAAGGGGGGTAACAACCATTCGTGTTTCTGTGTCCCAGCAGCCCTTGATGCAGTCTGAAATCTATTTCGCACCCTGGCACAATATACTGTAATTTAATTCAGTCTACATAAAACTTCCCATGTTCCATGTCAAGATAGTTAGATTCTGTAGAATTCCAGGCATTTCCATAATCTCCCTTCTCCCCTCCATTAATGTTATGGTTTTGCTTTACATGTAACATGACTTTGTGATATATTAGTCAGCCCTAATAAAGGCTGTCGGATTTTTCCCCCTATTGGGCCAATCACATGGTTGCCTGTAATTTTTCTAAGCATGAATGCATAGTTTAGTCAAGACAGCCAGTGCTATGTAATGCATAAGAATTCCCTAAATGCAAATATAATCAGAGGGATGCACTCCATCAAAGTCATGCATATGGCTGTTAGCCAGCATTTGGATGGTTGAATCCACAGGTAAGGGCATCTATATCTCATTAGCTCATGACAAGGATTACTTTTGTCAGGGAATGGATGGTGGGAGTGCAACCCTATTGATTTTCCTGGACCTTTCAGCAGCTTTTAATACCAGCTGTCAAGTTCTTCTGGATTAGCTGTCTGAATTGGGACTGAGGCAGGATAGTTTAGTCAAGACAGCCAGTGCTGTCTTACTGAGGCAGGGGAGCAGAGTGTTATGGTGGCTCTAGTCATTCCTGGAGAATCATTTTCAGAAGGTGCCGTTGGCGGATTTCTGTTCCATGTCTCAGCCAGTGGTCTATGGACTGCCTCCTATTCTTCTGGAGATCTGAAGTATCAGCAGTGTGACAACGACACCTATCTCTACCTCTGTTTATGTCTGAGCTGGTCCCAGAGAGGCTGCTGAACTTCTGAATTGATGTCTGGAGGCTGTACTGGGTAAACAACCTGAAACATAATTCCACACATCATATTTTGACTCCCTTCCCCCCTTGAATTTTAAAGGTGCAGCTTATTTGCAGATGTGCCTTATATTCGGGCCAATACGGTAAACACTATGAGTTATTTAGATTTGCTGAGAGTTGATGCTCTCACTGGAGCAAGAGTGAGGGTGATCTTCATCATCATCATCATCATCATCATCATTTATTATGTATACCCCGCCCATCTGTCTGGGTCTCCCCAACCACTCTGGGGAGCTTCCAACAAAATATTAAAATACAGTAGTCGGTCAAACTTTAAAAGCTTCCCTAAACAGGGCTGCCTTCAGATGTATTCTAAAAGTCTGGTAGTTGTTCTCTTTGACATCTGGTGGGAGGGCGTTCCACATGGCGTGTGTCACTACCGAGAAGGCCGTTTAGGGCTTTAAAGGTCAGCACCAACACTTTGAATTCTTCCTTAGCTCTACATGGGAAAACAGGAATTGGGGGAACTCAGGTGAAGTCTGAATCGAAGTGGAAACATAAACCATGTTGCTTTTTCCACCATTCCACATACCGTTGGCAGAACATTGCTATGAACAAGTCCCGGATTTCTGTATTGCACAGTTATTTCCATCACTGACAGCAGCTAAAAAACATGGGGATGTTAATAATAAGCTTTATTATACTCATTTCTTGGCTAATAGCAGAAATAACTCTATATGTTCCAGCAGTTCAGCATAAGAGTTTAGTTTTATTTACACAGCAGTGTGGGATATTATATTTTAATGATACCCCCTTGGTAATGTGCAGCTTTCTGATAGAGGACCACAATTTACTGAGCAACAGCCACTACTGAACCAGTGAACAACTTAGTAAATGAGCTTTGAGCTGTCTCACAGAGCACAGCAACTGTGAGGAACAAAGGACGAAACCTGCACACTTTAGATTTCCCCTATGCTATCAGTGTGCCATGTGCATATATTCTGTAATTAGATCCATATGAAAGAATCTTATTCACTGTACAAAAAAAGAAGTGGTGGAGGAGTACACGTGGCAAGTCTGCCAGTGCAGAAATTACGACAAAAATAATACCCACATTTCGGAGTAATAAGAGAAGTACCATGTGCCAGTGTATATGTGTAGAACTAGATCAGACAATACTTCTCCCCTAACCTAAGCCATCAGGTGGTCTTCCCATGGAGGCATATTGAATTTGATGGATTCCTGAATGTTCTGGGGAATTTTGCAGAATATAGTCAGATAAAAAAACAACAACACGATTTTCACTGTTGTGCTGTAGAGATCCTGGCAGCTAACAGCATCCATGTCAAAAGCCCCTTTTGGTGAAATGTTGTCATAGAATTTGTCCACATATTTAGTAGGATAACTGAGGAGAAATGTGAATGTGTGTTTTAATAATTTCAGATCTCTCTTGATGAATTTCATTCCAGAATAAAGCATTTTCACCTGAGGGGGGGGGGGGAGTACCCATCACCTTTCCCAGCAGTTTGTTGATGTGTTGTAATAATATTTGAAAGGGTGTGTGAGGCTACCAGTGTAGAATTTTTAAGGAACACATGTTGCAGGTACCGATTAGTACGGCTTCAACTTTTATTTAGTTAGTTAGTTAGATTTGTATATCAGCTTTCATCCAAAGATCGCAGAGCAGTTCACAACTTGAAAATACAAAATGAGAACAAAAAACAGTTAATGTAACGAAAACGAAAACAAACCAACCCCCACAACACATTGAAAAGGCCATAGAATGTTAACCAGTCAAAGTCCGGGTTGAAGCGAAAAGTTTTTGCCCAATGCCTAAAGATATGTAATGAAGTGCAGTTGGGCCAGGATTGGTGTAATATGCTCAAACCATCTTGCCTTGGTGAGCAGCCTGGCCGTCAAATTCTGTACCAGCTGAAGTTTCCAAACCGTCTTCAGAAGCAACCCCACATATAACATGCGGCAATAATATAACATAGAGCTTACCAGAGCAAAAATTGTAATTATTTGTCATTAGGTGGGTCAATTATAAATGGAATGTAATTAATGAAATGTAATAGTGATGTTTATTTTTGTATTATTGTAACTATTACTATTGTAACTATTATTGTAACTATGTATTATTTGTTTTATTACTGTGGAATTTCCAAAAGAAAGCATTTGTAAAAATTAAAAGAAAAATGAAAAATAATAAGTTGCATTACTGAAATAAATGCAATTTTCAACGATATTCCAATTTTCCGAGTTTCACAGTTAGGTACTGAATCAGCTGAGCTGCACATATGGAATTCCTTTTTTTAAAAAATCTGATGATTGGCTTCCCTGGAAGAGTGGAGGGGGGGGCTAGATATACCCCATACTCTTCCTATAAAACCAGACAAGTGGGAATTTAGCTTTATGCATGGACACTGTGCTGATTTAGGGCAAAAATATTGTGCAGTACCTTGGTTGCCAGGGGATATCAATGACATGGTCCTTAGTTTTTCAAGTCAAGTCATCTTTAATTTATTATTTTTTATTTCATAAAATGTATACACCTCTTGATTTTTAAAAACCACAAAGTAATTTACAAAATGGTAAAACAAGAAAATCAAGGAGAAATTACAACCATGCTTAAAAAAAAACATACAAAAGTTGAAATACTAAAACAGATTAAAATTACCTTAATTTGAAGTTATTCTAATTAATTAATTAATTTGAATTTATTCTATTTAGAATACATATTTTTCTAAATAATAATTATGCATTCAGGGCATGACACACAATGAATGTGGTGATAGAAAGGACCTCTGCATATGCATATGGTTACTTCTTGGAAACGAATTAATGATGCAACCCTACCCCTGTCAATTCAGAAGTAATTCCTATTGAGCTCAAGGAGACTTACTCCCACATTACAGCCTATCTCCCTCTTTATCACCCACAAGCACTTCTGAATCATTTTTGTGAAGAATGATCTCAGTGTCACGATACAGAGAGTTATCAAAGCTGCCAGTGGTTCGTTGTTTTCTACTTCTTCTTTTGTAGAAAATAAAGAGTCCAGTACCCATGCCAATGAGGATGAAGATAACCGGTAGAACTACCTTTGCAACTCTGCCATGTGCTGATGCAGGAATATCTTCTTGTTCTGTAAATGGGGAAAGATGTATATTACACACACGCACACAATAGACCCCCTTGTATGAAGAGGAGGGATAGCTGGGTGGTGTTTGCAGCTCATAAGCATAGAGTGCCAAGAGCTTACAAACCAATGAAATGGCCACATGACTGGAGGGTACGGAGAGGGGATACAGAAGCAGAAGAGATGTGGAGTCAGAAACATATTGTCCCTTCTTAAAGAAAAGGGTTTTGGCAGACTGAAGGAATCCAACCCAAAAGATGTTAGCTGTTTCAATGCAGCTGAAAAAACCCCAAAAACTACAAAATGCCAAGGCAATGGTGTACCACCCCCCAGTTATTTTTGTACTACATCTTAAACAGAATGCTATTCTGTTCTTTCATGATCCAACTGAAACACTGTGAAATATTCCATTACACGGAAATCTCTCACACAACCCCCAATTCTTCTGCTTCATAGTGGCAGTTCTGTACCAGAAAATAATAATAATAATAATAATAATAATAATAATAATAATAATAATAATAATACATTTTTATTTATACCCTGCCCTCCCCAGTCAAAACCGGGCTCAGGGCGGCTAACACCAATAAAATTACAATAAAACATAGAAAGCAATTAATTAAAATACAGATTAAAATGCAATATTAAAATTTAAAATGCAGCCTCATTTTAAATGGTCCATAAATCCAAGCCATGAGGGAGGAAAACACAGGGGTCCGACAAAGTCCAACCCAAAGGCCAGGCGGAACAGCTCTGTCTTGCAGGCCCTGCGGAAAGATGACAAATCCCGCAGGGTCCTGGTCTCATGTGAAAGAGCGTTCCACCAGTATTGGGGCCAATACTGAAAAGGCCCTGGCCCTAGTAGAGGCCAATCTAGCCACCTTATGGCTCGGGATCTCCAGAATATTGTCGTCACCCTTTCCCCCCAGTAGAGAGCTATCATGCCTTCACCCTTTCCTAGAGATTTCTCTCTTCAGCTTTCAACCAGAAGTTCTTTTCTCAGAATGTTTGGTGCAATGCTCCGGATAGCAAGAATGCTTATAATTTTTCCTGAGTTCTTTTCACTTAACAGCCTTACCTGTCCTTTTCGTAGGTGCTTTAGTTGTCTCTTCAATAACTGTAAAACAAAAGATATGCTTATGTTCTCAGCATAGTAAGAAAGTTAGGTGTGCAAATCAATATTTTTTTAAAAATAAATAATTAGCATTGATTAGCAACAGAGTGAACCAGACTGAGGAATGAAAAGAAACTTAAGCAGCGTGCCAGCAAGCACACCCAGGTGCCATTCCTTCCCATCTAGAACAAAAAATGTAGGATTGGTCAACTGACATTTCATAGCTTGTCATAAGAAGATAAGAAGAGTTTGCTGGATCAGGCCGGTGGCCCATCTAGTCCAGCATCCTGTTCGCACAGTGGCCAAACAGATGCCTGTGGGAAACCAGCAAGCAGGATTTGAACACAAAAGCCCTCTCCCCTCCTGTGGTTTCCAGCAACTGATATTGAGAAGCATTGCTGCCTCCAACTGCAGTGGCAGAGCAGAGCCACGGTGGCTAAAGAACACAGCGAAAATACAGCTGGAGATTAGGGGGGAAAGGTTGGCATGTCCTCCTCCTACTCTGGCTGGTACTGGCGTTTTCTTTGATGGAGAACAAATAATAGGCAGTCTTGGTCTGGCAACTGGAGCTGGAAAGAAGCCTGATTCACTCTCTGTGATGAGTCCAAAGCTAAGGGGTTGGAGACACCTCTCCCCTCCAAAACCTAACAGGGAAAAAGATCTGTTGGCGTTTTAATGCTGTGTGCACTTTCATCTTATGCCTCCAGTGGTTTTCCTCCCAATGAAACAAATACCAAAGGTTTGTGATGGGACCTCTGGAATCCCTTAGTGCCTGAAAAAATGTGGTGTGTGTGTGTGACAATATTATAGGAAGCACATTTATCCTTTTATTTTTCAAGCTCTGGGCCCCGACATATCACACCATGAAAAGAACATGATTATGCACTTTAGATACAGCATTTGCTTTTGGGTGTGCTTCTTTTAATAAAAATAAATAAATATAACTTACTATTTGAAAATGGGAGCCAAGTTTTAAATTTGAAGTGTTTAGTGTAGTCACTTAATCCCTTTGCTTAGCAAGATCAGCAATGATGAGCTGAGTTTTATGTCAATGTAAAGGTAAAGTAAAGGGACCCCTGACTGTTAGGTCCAGTCGTAACCGACTCTGGTGTTGTGCGCTCATCTCGCATTATTGGCCGAGGGAGCCGGCGTATAGTTTCCAGGTCATGTGGCCAGCATGACAAAGCCACTTCTGGCGAACCAGAGCAGCACACGGAAACGCCGTTTACCTTCCCGCTGTAGCGGTTCCTATTTATCTACTTGCATTTTGACGTGCTTTCAAACTGCTAGGTTGGCAGGAGCTGGGACCGAGCAACGGGAGCTCACCCCGTCACAGGGATTCGAACCGCTGACCTTCTGATCAGCAAGCCCTAGGCTCAGTGGTTTAACCCACAGAGCCACCTGGGTCAATGTGGAGACTACTAAATGGTCTTCCCTTTTGAAGAAAATGACCAATTTATGATATTTATCGCACAGCAATTCTGGGGACTGAGAATGATTGTGGGAACCTTGACTATTAGATATTGATCAAATGTTAATAACCTTACCGTATTAGTTATAAAAGACAGAATATTCTTTTATAAATAAATAATTAATAGACCTCAGCTTTGGTTCTCCCTTCTCTCCTGCCATTTATTATTAGGGAGTATTTAGTTGGTTGGAAGTATCAGTAAAGTCTGTCAAAAGTTGAAAAAAAGAATAGGAAGTGACAAGGAGTAGGAAAGACAAAGTGCAGTGTATCAATTTGATGAAATGTGGCTTATGCTAGAAAAAGGATGTCTGATAGTCTAGAAAGATTACCTAATAAGAATAGGACAAGGTGGGATATTGTTAAAATGCCAAGAGAGAAAAAAGTCCCTTCCTGTAGTAACATGGAAGTCCCTTCCTTGGAGAGCTTTAGGAAGAAGGCAAATAAAGAGACAACAAGGATAAACTTCTAGTAGCATAATCAGAGAGCAATTAGAGCAGAGTGCCCTAAGACACAAACTTTAGACAAGCGACTCAATGTTCAACTGCATCAGAATTATTGTGAAATTCAGCTGAATAGCCATTTAAGACTTACTTTTGCGTCTTTTACATATAAATCCCTTAGAGTATCCGCAGTGCTCCCTGGACCACTTCCCATTATGGCTGTTCATGAGAATGCAGTTCTTATCGCTATTACTGAAAATAGCTTGAGGATCGGGGGTGGACTCTTCATCTTTCCAGTTCACAAAATCCAGTGCAGTGTTATCTTGCCATATCCATTCTCCTAATTAGAAAAGTAAAATAAATGGCATAAAGACTATCGAGAAAAAGAGTAGTGCCGCTGCACAATCCTGGATCTGCATGAAGTCAGATGGGGAAAGAGCGAGAGGAAGAAAAGTTGCGGTTTACAACAGCAGCGTTTTGAGTAAAGCAGGAATGGGGAAAGGTTGGGGGGGGGAGAAAGGAAAATGGCAGCTGTAAACCATAGGGATGCCATATTTCCAAAAGTAAAAACCAGGCCACCCTGGTTTGAGCGCGATTTTTTCGAATGACTTGCCTAAGATCCAGTGCAAAGCGATGCCTTTCAGAAATTCCCAGCAATGTCTGGGAAAATCTGGACGTATAGCAAAGGTTTGAGTAAAGCATGGATGGACAGAACTGACTGGGCAATGGCGCTTTAAAACAACAGCAAGGTTTGTGTAAAACAGGGGTGGGGTGGAGGAACAGAGAGGAAATGGCAGGTTTAGACCATGGCCAAGGTTTCAGTAAAGTGGGTAAGGGGGAAGCTAAGGTGGAAGATGGGGAAGATCTAGGGCAGTGTTTCCCAAACCTGGGACTTCAGCTGTTTTTGAACTACTATTCGCACCATCCCTGACCATTGGTCCTGCTAGCTAGCTAGGGATGATGGGAGTTGTAGTCCCAAAACAGCTGGAGACCCAAATTTGGGAAACACTGGTCTCGAGGGTTAATGTGGGGGAAATGGCTGGGGTGGGTGTTGATGAGTGGAGCAAGCAGGGCCACAGCCCCATGTATTATGAATAAATATTCAATGTTAAACCATTACCATCTATGTTTCTGAACAGTCCTATCCAATAGTCAGCATGTTGGGATTGCTGAGTATGCTCCATCAAAAAGTTCAATTCAGCTGAATCTTCTATAGAAATCAAGGTGCTACCTGGGAAACATCATACAAGTAAAGTAAACTCATTTAAAAATTGCATTCCTGTTTTAAATTTTATTTATGCATTTTAATTTATTTAAAATATTCTCATTTTAATATTGCGTTTCTAAATGTGTATGTATGTATGTATGTATGTATGTATGTATGTATGTATGTATGTATGTATGTATACTGGTAGAACTGACATGCAGTTTGATGGGACTCTTGACAGCCTGGCATGTGGTCCTTGGCAATAATGAGGTTGTCAGGAGTGTTGATGAAAACACCTGCCCCCAGGATGCAGGAATGGTGAGCTGGGTGGCGAAGTCCCTTTCTTAGTGAAGCCCTTTTCCCAGGCAGCGAGGACTCTGCTCACCTCATCACCCCTCTGCTTATCTCACACCCCAGGCCAATCTCTCTTCCTCTCACTTTACTTACAGGCAGGCATGTCCACAGCCAACAGCAAAAAGTCAGCTTAGCAGGAAAGCACTGCTTGCTGGCACAAACCATTTTTTGTTCCCCCACAGTGCTTCTCTGGCCCCAATGGAGCAACCTTCTGTCTGTCTGGAGCAACCTACTGCGGAGGAAATAAAATGGCGAGCCACAGCAAGTGGGGTTCCTGGCTACACGGACAATCCTGCATGCTTCAGGTGAGGACAGGTGGAGGGGAGCTGTCCTTCAAAGTGCTTGGATCATCAGCCAATGCCTGAGTGTGCTGATCCCTGATACCAGGCCTGCATATCAGGTTTTCTAAATATTCTTTTCATAATAAATCTTTCTGTTGTTGGATTCAGACAGTAAGAAAGTGAGATCTCATGGGAGCCTCCCACAGCCAGCATGAGAATTCTCCGCCTTGCATATGAGGCAAGACACGCTCGGTGTGCTGGCTCTGGGCAGGTAGGAATGGTTATGTGGGTGGTGGTTCCAGGGTTGTTCTGGCTTTACACGCAATCCCTAGAAACTAACCCCCATATAAAGGTGAAACTTGGAAAATTAGAATATCATCGAAAAGTGCATTTATTTCAGTAATGCAACTTAAAAGGTGAAACCATTATATGAGATAGATGCATGACATGCAAAGCAATATATGTCAAGCCTTTATTTGTTGTAATTGTAATTATTTGTCATTGGACAGTGTTCTCGAAGCTACGAACATGAGTTTGACCAAACTGCGGGAGGCAGTGCAAGACAGGAGTGCCTGGCGTGCTATGGTCCATGGGGTCACGAAGAGTCGGACACGACTAAACGACTAAACAACAACAACAATTATTTGTCGTTAGGCGGGTCAATTATAAATGGAATGTAATTAATGAAATGTAATGGCGATGTTTATTTTTGTATTATTGTAACTATTTGTTTTATTACTGTGGAATTTCCAAAAGAAAGCATTTGTAAAAATAAAAATAAATAATAAATAATAATAAGTTGCATTACTGAAATAAATGCACTTTTCGACGATATTCTAATTTTCTGAGTTTCACCTGTAAGTCATCTGTACCTCCAATGTGTTCAGAGAGATATGCCAGGTTTATTCCCTTCCTGATTTATCATCACAGCAATCCTGGGAGATAAGTTAAATTGAAAAGTGGGCATTGGCCCAAGAGCACCCAGTAAACTCTATGAGTGAGCAGGAATTTGAACCTCTGTCTCTCTGGTCAAAGTCCAAGGCTGAAAGCCCATACCCACTTACTGTACTTAGCTATAGGCTCGATTGAACTCGATGGGACATACTTCTGGATAGGCATGCCATGATATGTATAGGACTGCACTGCAACACTAACTAGTGTACAATACTGGCTTTGGACACTAACTAGGAATCTCCTAGCATGGAAAAATCACGTTTGATTTGAATCAAAATGACACCCACCTAACTGAGTACATTTGAAAGATGCATCCGGCCATCCATTTGAAGGTTTGTTGATTTGATAGCAATGAGCCCGAAAAGGAATCCAAGATCTCTGGTCCTGTTTTGAGTCAGGGCATTTCCCTGGGACTTGTGGAGCCTCAGTTGGGATTTTACCTATTATGAAACAAATATTTTATTTTTTGAACAGGTATCTTAGAAACCCTTAAGTACCAGAGATATGCATAAGATTTGAACAAATCCGAAATCTTGAGGTGCACATGATTATCTTGGAGGAATCGTGGAAATGTAGAAAGCGAAATGGGAGGTGAAACTCTGCAAATTTGCACATGTCAAAGAACTCCCCCTAAAATAATAGGTTTATAGTTTCTGAGTACTCCTGGGTGCTTACTCACAGTAATGTCAAATGGGGCTTACTCCTAGGTAAATGTGTATAGAATTGCTGTCTTAAAACACATGCCTGAGTCTAATGAGTTGCTAAACATGGTTACCTAAGGCTGGATTGTTTACTGCAACCTCTATTCTATTTTTGTTTGCCTATTTATTATAGCCTGATGGTTTGAAAAGTAACATTTTATTCCTTCCCTACGAAAGAGGCAGAAATGTCAATAGTACATTTCTCAGCTCTGTGCTCAGATGGACATTGCTTTGCTTACCGTGGTAGTGCTCACAGAAAGAGAAGTATGCTTCATTGCAAGTTCCGGTTTTCCAGTGACCATCAATGTCTAAATAGACACAGGCTATTTTCTGCTTTGGCTCCCCAGGGGCCCAGTTAGTATATACCAGTCTCCAGTTGCCTATCCACCTATATTGCTCATCAGTCTGAAATCCAAAGGCACAGTGGATTAACACATGCTGGCCTAGAGAAAGCTTTTAAGTTCATTTTCCATAACATGAACTCCACAACATTTACTTTTCTTTCCCTTTCATTTTCTTTATACACACATTTTATCATCCTTTAGGGCAGGCATGTCAAACCTGCGGCCCTCCAGATGTTTTGGCCTACAACTCCCATGATCCCTAGCTAGCAGGACCAGTGGTTGGGGGAGATGGGAATTGTAGTCCAAAACATCTGGAGGGCCACAGGTTTGACATGCCTGCTTTAGGGGATGAAGTCTGAGTAGTAGTACTATATTTATGACGTCTGAAGTCATGCCTATGAAACAATTCTGAGCTATCAAAGGCAGGGGCGAAAATAGGCTTTGTTTCACCCCAGACAAGGATCCAGGTCGGCACCCCCCCACACGTGTTTGTGCACGCACAAACAAACAAACAAACAAACACAGAGACATAGGCTGGGAGCCTGAATGGTGCCCCTCTAGAGGCTTCACCCTGGGCAAAAAACCTGGCTAGCCCCTCTGTAGCTATGGCTCTGTCCAAGGATTTGGAGCACAATGTTTTCAGTATGCTGGTGGCATGAAGCTCTAGCTCTTCATTCCATCTGAATCATGAGAAGCTGTGAAGGTGTTGGACAAGAGCCTGGAAGCAGAAATGGGCCCTGTGGGGGCCAATGAACTGAGGCTGAATCCTGATGAGATGAAGGTGCTGTGAAGGGGTGGTTCCTATGTCTGGGAATTAGGTAGATAACCTGTCCTAGAAGGGGTTGCAATCGCCCTGGAGGAACAGGGTCATAGTTTAGGAGTGCTCCAGGATTTCTACCTGCTGCTGGGCTCTCAATTGGCTTTTCTGACTAGGAATGCTTATGTCCACTTTATGTCTGCCAATCAGGTCCATTCTTGGACCTCCCACCTGGACTACTCTAATGTGCTCTATCTGTGGCTATCCTTGAAGATGGTCCAGGGACTGCAGCTACTGCAGAATGTGGCTGCTAAATTGGTAAGTGGGGAAGCCTGATGGGACAATGTGTGGGTCACCCATCCAGAAAGCACTGCATTGGCTGCCATTGACTTATGGCACTCAATTCAAGGTATTAGCCTACCAAATCCTGAACAGCTTGGGATCCAAGTACAGTACCTAAAATATCAGGAAGGAAGCACTTTCCTTAATATCTACTGTCAATCTACAATCAAGATAGCCAACTTTTTATAAAAGAATGGAAATAGGTTTTTTTAATATTTACAGATAAATTGTAAACAGATAAGAACAGGATTGTTGTAATAACCTGTAGTTTTATAACAGTATATATTTAAAGTAGATGAATAAATGAGCAAATTAAGTTAATTTGAATATGCAGAAGATATTAAAAATAAATTTAAGGAACTGCAGAGAGAGGAGGAAGGATGTCAAGTTTTGAATGTGTGTGTGTATGTATATGTATGAGAGAATCCTGGTTGGTGTTGATCCAGTATGGTACTTAGTTTACGAATGCCTTGACTTCCAAAGGTTTCGACTTACGAAGTCGGCAAACCCGGAAGTATTTTCGTGGTGCGTGCGTTCTGCGCCTGCGCGGAAGCGACGCACGCCTGCACAAAATGGGCGCATCGACACCCGAAGGTTTCGACTTACGAAGAGCACCGTGGAACGGATCGCCTTCCTAAGTCGAGGTACCACTGTATTCATTATCAGCCAGGTATATAGCACATGACTCAGGACTTGTCAGAGATGTGAGCCTTTTGAGACAACCAAAGGTCAAGGGCTAAAAGGCTCTTGTCCTGAGGCTTGTCTCGCCATGAGAAAAGTTAGCCTAATGCACTCATCCAAAGGGACTATGGAGGTATGTAGAAAAGGCATTGTAGACAATGCAAGTCATCTATGAAACCTGTTGCCTCACCCCTCCTAAAGCAACATAGAAGTGATTGATTTCTCTTTCTGAGGGAGAAAAAGGAGTCAAGACTAAAAACTACTAAAGATCTTGCTGCCTGCGGGTATGCTGCTGCACTGGGTGCAGAAGCCCCTTTAGAGACTGGAAATTGTTATATTTCTGTTAAGCTTTTGTGTACAGATAATTTATGGCCACTGAAAATAGCTCATAGGTAACCCACAGATGGTATCCAAAGCTTTTGTAATGCTTACCAAGGATATTGCTAATAAAGTCAGGTAATAAAAGCTATGTATTTTCTATGTCCTTCTGAACACAAGCTCTTGATGTGGATATATAGTACAATATTATGTTCATGTATATCATATGTATTTACCATATTGCTATTTAGGCCAATCCATGCAGGCTCTCCATATTTTAACACCCATAGCCATAGGAATGATTCAATGTAGGGATCCAAAATGCTGGCAAGCTCTGACTGTTCAGATTTACATTTTTTCCTTGCCTCTTCCCATGTCATTTTGGGGCTGAGGAGAGTGTAATTTCTATTCCCAAAAGGGGCATAACCAGAGGCTGGAATTGTTGTTTCAGAGTGTGATAATGCAGGATCTATAGGCAAGTAATCAAGAGAAAAGATTGAGATCAGTTTAGGCTACACACACTTGGCACTAAATTTCTGAATACTATTATTCCCTAAACATTTTAAATCTTGAAAACCGGCATTTTAAATGCCGGCTATAACACTTAGTCAAGTTTTCATCAAAAACATATATGGATGAGGCCACAGAATACATTTAATTTACAATCACAAAAGCAGCAAACATAATCCCTAAAATGTAGTCAACATGACCATTAACAACACACCTCCATTTCTTTCCAGAGAGGTCAAGAATCTATTCTGTAATTAATTTCCTATCCACCATCATTCTCAGATGACAAAATCTCAGTTCAGTCATTAAAGCTGGCAATCAGCTTTTTAAAATTTTTTTACCAGAATGACAAGCCACAGAAAACGAGTTAGACTCTATAATGCAATCTGCATTAAACACTGTTTTCTGTTCCTTCTCTTCTAAAAAAGCATACCAGTGTTTCTTTGGCAGATGTAGCTTTTCTTAGCAGAACATGGCCCATCTCTCCAATATCCTGCCAGCTTTTCAGGCTCCTTCATCATAAAAATGCAGTCTTCCTAAGAAATAATAGCAAAGGGACAAGTAACACAATAGCTATTTACGGTATACAATGTAGGGGCCAATCCATTTGTACTTGAAACTTTCCTTTTATACTCTTAACCTGAAACTCGCTGGAACTCAGTTCTGGCACCTCTCAGGTGGGTGCCATTGCCATTATAAGAGAACAAGGGAAGTGTTCGTGGTGAGTTCTGGCACCTCTTTTTCTAGAAAAAATAGCACTGCTCTTGACAAATACCAGACTCCACAATCACCCAATCAGAGATAGTGGCAAGAATAAACCCAGACTACAAGTGCAGTTTGCATCTGTCAGCGCAAGGCTTTGCAAATGATCTCTAGATCCTATTCAGGAGTAGGAATCAGTAGCTGATACGTGCTCTAGATCAGGGATTAGCTGATGCTTCCTGGAAGTGGGGTGAGATAGCAGATGAGTTATAAAACTTGTTAGGTGTTGCCTAACTGTTACCGTACTTTACAAACTAGCTGCTTAGCTTGAGACAGCTGGCTCTAAAAATAAACAAAGGCGACACCAGCCAGAGAATGAATGGGGAATTGGTGCAGAAATGGGGTGCTAACACTGAAGGTTCTCTGAACATGTAGTTTCACTGCAGGAATGGAATATAGAAGATATTTCTTGTTTCTGGGGTAAAAAGACGAAAAGATGAAAGCCTTTGCAAGCAGGACTTACACCATAAGCTGGAAAACCTTTGGCCCAGTTTGTGTAGTGGACTCCACTTCCATCTGTCCATACAAACATGCGCTCAATATTAATATCATTCAGTCCAATCCAAGGATCAGTTGCAGCACTTTTTAAGTGCACCGTGAGGAATGCTAAATAAAAACAATGACACGTTTTATCAAACGGATTAGGCAAATGTATGCCCGTCACATATAAGTGTTTGATATACAGTGGAACCTCGGTTTATGAACACATTGGTTTATGAATTTTCGGTTTACGAATGCCACGGACCCATCTGGAACGGATTAATTCACTTTCCATTACTTTCAATGGGAAAGTATGCTTCAGTTTATGAACGCTTCAGTTTATGAACAGACTTCCGGAACCAATTGTGTTCATAAACCGAGGTACCACTGTAGTGCATCAAAATGTGATTTGTTGTAGTTTGGGTTCATGTTGTATCATCATCATCATCATCATCATCATCAAAATACATTTGATTAATGCAAGAATCTCCAGTGTGCTGGCCTTCAGATGCTGTTGGACTAAATCTTCCACCATTCCTGACCACTGGCTATGTTGCCTGGGGCTTAATGGAGTTATAGTCTCACAAAGTGTGGTGGACATCACATTGGCTACCCTAGTTTTATAATAACAAAAAGGGCCACTGAATCCAGCACACCACATTCTGTACCTGGATAAATCATTAATAGGCCACCCTTACAATACACACCCCTTGCTTTTTCCCAGCTGAAGAAGGGTTTAGATCTGAACTGACAAGATGTTTGGTGAAGTGAGGTTTTGCCTTTTCTAAGATTTAGAATCATCACCCATTTTCCTTTCTTTTTCCCCAATATAATTTTATTGAATTTCCCAATTTTTACAAATTAACTTCAAATTAAATACATTGTTTCATATATTGACTCCCCATCTCCACAGTATTCTTATTCAAACTCTTTTCTACTGCATTCTATATAAAATTCTCATCTATTACCAAAATCCCTCTGATACAATTACTTTATCATTTTTCTTCTGCTGTTCCTATCTCAAACCCTGCCCTCGATTTCATTTCTTTGTAATGCTTTTCCAAATAGTCCCTCCATTTTCCTTTCAAAATGATGGACAACAGACTATTTCCCTCAGACTGACAATATAGATATTAATTAAGACTCATTATCCTATCAATATAAGCATTGTTGCTTGCCGAAATGGTCCATTTACAAAATTATGCTTTGAGAGACAATAAAATTGGAGTGGGTAGCTTAATTTTGGCTATCAGACTAATTTCGTATGGGTGACGGGAAAGGGTGGCAGATAAGTGGGCAGGGAGGAAAGAGTTGGGAGAGAAAAAGGATGCCCTGGCCACTTTTGCCTTCAGCTCTACCCATTGACAGTATGCAGCCCCTACCGGATGACCCCCCCCCAAGCTCTCAACAGATACAAAGTTTTCCCACCCCAGCTATTGAGCTTGCCTATTAAGTCTCTTTTAACTGCTATTAAAACAGCAGTCACTCTTTCTCAAGTTCCCCAAGTATTGTCCAACTGAAGCCACCAAATGCATTATACAGAATAACTACTGGGTCATTTTATTCTTCTTGCACTTGTCTTGTGGGAATCTTTGCAGAGTAGATTCTTCCTGTGCTGCTTGGGGAATTATAAAATCATAGAATTGTACAGTTGGAAGGGACCACTAGGATCATCTAATCCAACCTCCTGCAATGCAGGAATCTTTTGCCCAACGTGAGGCTTTTGAACCCACAACCCTGAGATTAAGAACCTCATGATATACCAACTGAGCTGTCCCTGAGGTCTATGGCCATGTGGAAGGAGCTGGTAATGCTCTGCTGCATCACTGCCCTGGTTTCCAGCTCCCCCATGTGGCCTGAAGTTTCTCAAGTCACCTGAGTTGTAAGGAGCCACAAAGGAGCCATTTCTAACACTTCTTCTGGCACAAACGTAACTTGAGTTGAGGCTCTTGGACTTCTAACATGTCAAGTCTATATGAACAATCTGTTTTTTAAAAAATAACTGACTGCACCTTGTGTAGCTTTGTTCGGTATAGTTGCCAGATTCCCTCCTAGATTCCTGCAAGTGGTTCGTGCATAGGACCAGTTTTTCCTCTCTTCATTAAGACCAAAAAGCTGGAAGCACTGTGGGGGGGGGGAATAACAACTCTCCAAAATTCCATACATGATGTAATGGTTAATGAAAGTAGCAATCATGAAACGGTATTGAGCAAACAGACAGGGATAATTTAGCTTGGCTTTAAAGAGCAGCCCTACCCCATAGGATTTGCTGGTTGGAAGGGGATTAGGATGGGGTAGAGAATCATAGAATCATAGAGTTGGAAGAGACCACAAGGACCATCCAGTCCAACCCCCTGCCAAGCAGGAAACACCATCAAAGCATTCTTGACATATGCCTGTCAAGCCTCTGCTTAAAGACCTCCAAAGAAAGAGACTCCACCACACTCCTTGGTAGCAAATTCCACTGCCGAACAGCTCTTACTGTCAGGAAGCTCTTCCTAATGTTTAGGTGGAATCTTCTTTCTTGTAGTTTGAATCCATTGCTCCGTGTTTGCTTCTCTGGAGCAGCAGAAAACAATCTTTCTTCCTCCTCCATATGACACCATTTCATATATTTGAACATGGCTATCATATCACCCCTTAACCTTCTCTTCTCCAGGCTAAACATACCCAGCTCCCTAAGCCGTAGAGATTGGGGCAGAGGGAGGGGCTGGGGAGAACACCCACCCTAGTAGTTGTTAATTTGAGCTTTTAAAATATCCCCCTTTAATCCAAAATGTAAACTATTCAGATACAGATTTGATTTTTTTTTTGTATTTACTATTCTAACACAATAGTCCTCTTCACTTCTTAGTGGGGAAGAAGGATGTGGCAACACAATGACAAGCTGCCCCACCTGGTCTATGTGCACGTTCATTTTAAGTTCTATACGGGAAACCTGAATAAGACATGGAGTGAAACCTCTGCATGTTCAGCAGCTCTGGGAAAAGTATTCACTGTATGCACTAATGCTATCCAAAAAGGGCTAGTATGCCAAGTGATTCGTAAGGACTACACTAGTTACCTTTTTATCAAAGAAAAGCCATCCTTCAGCACAGCCTCCAAGAGGTACAGGCAACATGGGAGCAACAGATGAAGGGACAGAACTGTTATGTCTTTCACATACAAATCTGTCCTCAGTACCACAATTGATATCATTCCATAAACCTAAACAGAGAAGTTATTAAATCACTCGCAAACTGAAAAGGGCAAGCAGTCCTTCAGGTATACAATGCAAATGAGAACAATAAAGAGCTACGACAGCAACTTATTCCATATTGGAAGAAAACAGGACAATGTGTAGATGGAATAAGCAACCAGTTGTTCACAATATAAACTGCTGAAAGTCCCAAAGTTATTAAAATAGCATTGAAACAGTGTAGTCTTTCCCCAAATCTCTCTTGCCATATAAAGTTGCTCATGTGATTAAATATACAGCATCCTTTAAAACTTTTATTACCATGTCATATTTTTTTAAAAAGCAATTCAAGACCTGTAAAATAATGAATTTTCCCTCCTAATCAATGTATATGGATGAAATAGTCATTGCAACTATAGATTCAGGGTTTATCCACACTTGCCTTTCCTCCCTGCTTTCCAGGCACAGTCTGCACTTTAAAGCTCCATGTCCGAGTGCTCCTTCCTTCCTTCCTTCCTTCCTTCCTTCCTTCCTTCCTTCCTTCCTTCCTTCCTTCCTTCTTTTGCCTTGGAGCTTTCTCTATGAATACCCACTCTTTAAACCTCAATCGGAGCAAACAGCAATCTGCGAAAAACCTGAATTGCTGTTTGTTGTGCTTCGGTTTTAAAAAGTGGGTTTTTGCAGTGAAAGCTCTGGGACATGGAGCTTTAAAGAGGGGGGCAACGGGCAAGTCCAGATAATCCCTCGCTGTATTGTACTTGTTCTGTATTAATCAATCCCTTGCCCCATCCTCAAGCACACACTATCTCAAGATTTTTGTTTTAATGGTAGTATTTTATTCTACTTGCCTGTGCTGTAATACATGACCACACAGTTTTCATCATCATTTGCAAAGTTGGGTTCATTTGGTGCCCAAGCTGCATAGGTCACTGGAGTTCCATCCAACCAGCTAGAGAAAATGATACGACAGTATTGGACAGAACAATGTAATTGTCCTTTATTTACATTACATATTTCCACAATGGTTTTTGCTATTTGTGGGCTTTTTTAGTCAAGGGAACACCATGTCCAGAAAACATTTCACTTTGAACCTTGCAGGGCAGCATTAAGTTGGCAGCATTAAGAATATCCAGCAAAATTACGGAAGTAATGTACTCAGAATGGCTAGGAAAACAATCCTAATTTTGAAAGACTTAGGTGCTGTTAAAGAGGAGCAAATTGCCAGTTACTTTCTTTAATAATAATTTTGTATCACCATGCCAGACAGCATTTGAAATTTCTGCCTGAGGCAAGGAAACATCTTCTTTAAGATAATGCATTAAGACTTTGCTTCAAATAATGTTAATAGATAGAATTATGAACAGCTCAATTATGAGGGTTTACAAAATCAGTGATGAGGCTAAATTAGTGATGAGTTTATACCTGGCTTTAGCTCTGGCCCAGCCCTATCCTCAAAAATGAATTACTACTACTACTACTACTACTACTAGTAATACCACTACTACTAGTAGTAGTATTACTAATTCATTTTTTAGGATAGGGCTGGGCCAGAGCTAAAGCCAGATAGAAACTCATCACTAATGAGTACTACTACTACTACTACTACCATTACTACTACTACTACTAGTAGTAGTAATGATGAAGATGATTATGTGCTCAATGACTGACAGGTAGAAGTATGGGCTCTTATAGTTACTGGAGCAGTTCATTTTAATTAGAAGAAAATGAACTGCTTGTATTTTATGTAACATTCATAATTACATATGTAACATTCATAGTTGAGAAATGATCAAATAGGTTCTTAATTCACACAAAAAAACTTCATTTACGACTGCAACCTTAATGTCCTGATTTTTGGGGGGGGGGGCAGTAGTGAGGGAGAACAGCAGATGGCTCATTCAGGGGAAGAGGAGCGAGGTTGAGCATGCTTCACATTGCTCCTTTGCTGGCCTGAATGGAAGAAAGGCCAGGTGTGTCAGGTGTGGGGACAACCATCAGCTGAAAAGCACTCTAAGTCTCTTCCAGTGGCATCCCAAAAGAGCTGTAGCTGGGAGATGGGGAATGTCATTGCTCCAACATTCAGAGCTGGGAGGAAAGCAGAAGAGAGACATAACTGGAGACACCCAAGGTACATAAAACAACTGTAGGAGTCAGGGAGATAGGAAGGTGGTGCCCTCTTCTTCAATGCATAAAAAGAAAGTTCACCGGGGGGCGGGGAGCACCCCCAGACCTAATACAGCCTAGAGAGGCAAGGAAGTGGTGACAGCCTGGTAAATGGTATTCTCCACAGTTTGGGGATACATTGTGGGACTAGGAAGGTGTTGGTTCCTTAGGATACAAGCTTTCTCCATGTTCATTTTCCAGCCATGCCAACATTGGGGCTTTCATGTTATTAGGCTGTGAGGTGGCAAGGAGACAGTAACTGACATTAAAGCTTCCTCTCCGTGGTCAGGGAGGGAAATCTGAAGTTTCATGTAGCCTCCAGGACACCATTACAGGGAACAGGACTGTAGTGCAACTTCTGCATTTGGAAGAGTCCTAAATTTCCTTTAGAGATCAACTGTGGAGGGGGGGGGATCTTATAGCTTAGATTAATTAATATTAGCCTAGTAACTTAGGAGAAACTTAGATCTACAATTTTGTTAAAAATCTTTTTTCCACTTTTAGTTTTTCTTCTTCACTTACCCGAACTTTCTATCAAGACCCAATATTAAACCAATGTGAATGTTCTTGTAACTTCCATAAAGCTTGTTCTACAACATACAAAGGTAAAATTCGAAGTAAATGAAACAATATAGTATTCAGATGCAGAGCAATGTAGGAAGCGCAGCAGTCATAAATCAGGCAATACAGAAAGGTTTGTAATGATGAGCACAGCATCTCTTCTTTTTACAAACATCATTAAAGGTTTCCAGTTAAGATAAATTAAAACATGCCAGCTAATATTAGACTAAGCATGGAAGAAAATTATGCATTATGTTGTAATATACTAATGTAGGGCTTCACTGATTTAAGCTGGTTTATTAAAGATTTTTAGTTCTATGTAAGAATTACAGTGCAACTCACACAATCAGCTTTCATGCCAGAATTATACCCACTGTTTCCCACTCTTCCACTTAGTGAATTGCACTTTTTTGTTTTTTAAGTAAGGAGAGGGAGGGGGAAAATTAAACAATGAATGCAAGAACCCTGAATGTCTGGAATCCTGATTACATGGAGACATTTTTCAGCACTCTTCTGTGCTCATGAATAAAGCATGAATCTGTGACGATTAGTGGAGTGACTGGATCATACATTCTTTTTTAAAACTTGGAAAGCCTCACTTACCTGTTAGTGCTGGATGCTACAGTGAAAGTATATGACCACAGAAAGTCAAAGTCCTTTAGGTTGCAATTTTCTACACACTTACTTGGAAGTCAAACCCATTAGATTCAACGAGGCTTACTTCTCAGTAGACCCAGCTATATTTGATTAGGACAGCATATGTTTCAATTATTTCTTACATATTTCCACAAAAACTTTTGTTCGCTGTCTTTTTCAATGACCGTAAGATCTCCGCCATGCTTCTTGCAGTATGCTCGAGCTCTTTCTGCAGATGCTGTTTCATTGCTGAAATAGTACTCATTGCCCTCATACAAGATCCAGCCATTTTCAATTCTTTTGAATGAATATTCTGTAACAGAAGAAGTATTAATTTCATTTGAAATATTTCTTAACTACTCTGCATCAAAATATTTCAGAGTGGTAGTCAAACATGTGAATAGCTTTAAATCACCCAGTCAGCAATTCTCCAGTGTTTCATCATCCTGATCATCATCATCATCATCATCATCATACCTTTATTGTCAATGAACAACCTGTGTACAATGAAATAAACCGAGCCCCCCCAACACTCAAATTCATTGCACTCTGTGTGCTTGTCACACAACACACCAACCCTGAAAGTCAGTTGCACTATATTATTTTCCATTCAGCAGCCTAACAGCCCATGGATAGAAACTATTTTTTAGCCTGTTGGTATGACTGATTATACTTCTATATCTCCTGCCTGAGGGTAGAAGATTCATCCCTGAGAATTTTTCTCGCTCTCCTAAGGCATCAATCCCTTGCGATGTCATCTAGCGGGCTCAGGGGACAGCCCATGATATCATGTGCTGTGTTCACCACCCTCTGTAAAGACTTTCTGTCCGTGGCTGTCAAGCCAACGTACCACACCCATAGCTGCCAAGTTTTCCCTTTTCTCGCGAGGAAGCCTATTCAGCATAAGGGAAAATCTCTTTAAAAAAGGGATAACTTGGCAGCTATGACCACACCTTGATACAATATGAGGACACTTTCTATTGTGGACCGGTAGAAGGTGGTCAACATTGTTCTTTTGCAAGACCCTTAGGAAATGGAGTCTCTGTTGGGCCTTCCTAACCACCTGAGTTATATTGTTTTTCCAAGTGAGGTCTTCATTAAGGTAAACTCCCAGGAATTTAAAGGCAGGGACTCTCTCCACACAACCCCCCCCCCCATATACAATGGGGCTGGTTCCCCTCTCTTCCTCCAAAAGTCCAACACCATCTCCTTTGTCTTGCTAATATTTAGTTATTCTCTAGGCACCATGTAGATACTTTTTGAGCATCTCCCCTGTATGCTGATTCACCTCCACCTATAATTAGACCCATTGTGGTGGTATCATCTGCAAACTTAATAATTGCAGTAGATGGATCAGATGAAATACAGTCAGGAAGGAATCTTTCAATCCCTACCTGAAGATGCTGAGGACAGAACCTGTGGCTTTCTGCATGCAAAGGATGTGGCCCACCATTGAAGTACAGCCCTCCTCCAGTTGAATGTAGCCAATTTGAGGAGCGAGAAAGCCCAAGCCAGAGAGTATCTATCATGGGATCCTCATGACAGAACTGCCAGTGGCCAAAGAGAATCACTGGGGCTGCCCACTTTCCATTAGATTACAAAATACCTCTTTGTTTTGAGGGAAAGCAGAAACTGAGAAGCTGAGGCCAGGGAGCACACATAATGGGTTCTCCAATTATGGAGAGCACGCGTTGCAGGAGGGGAATCAGGATAACCCTGGGGTTGCTTGGCAGATTAGGCAAAATGGCCACTGGTATGACTGGGCATTTTGGTACTGTTGCTGGGTAGAAAAGCTTGTTGCAAATTGGAGTAAGGGTTGGCCCCTAGCCTATAAAAACCCTCTGTGTGACTATATTGGTTTCACTTTTGCCAAGCGCTTCAGATCTCCCGCCCGCCCACCTCCTTTTTTAAGGATGCTTTGCATATTGACATTGCTGTGCCTGTCATGGGGTCACCTGCCTTGGGGCAGGGGCCCAGTAGGAATTTTGCCACCTGGCTGATTGGCTGTTGCCATTTGGTTTTTGCCTACTGCATAGCAAATCGTCACAACTTGTAAGGTTGGCGGCTAGGCATTGGTTAAAATTGGCTGGTAAGAGATTGACTGGTATGAGGAGTATGGAAAGGCTGGAAAGTTACGCTAAATTGCTGCTGCTTATAGAGGTATTCCATTAAAGGAATCCTGGGGCTCGAACGGCTCTCGTCAGTTCCCCGTTAGGGGATTGGGCCTAACACAGAGCAAATTGAGCCTCGGGGAACATTCGAGGGAGGACAAGAAGCATGGGCGTACCCAGGATCAAAACTAGAGGGGGGCAAGGGGAGGGGCCAAGGCAAGGAAGGGGAGGGGCCACAAAGTGGGCGGGAACGGCGAACTCGCGCTCCGCCGGGCTGTGCCCCTCCCTAGAAGCAGGGCCGGTGGGTGGAGGCGGAGCCCAGCCCAGCGGAGCGCGAGTTCAGCGTTCCCGCCCGCCGTGCCGCGCTCTCTGGTTCCCCGCCGCGCTTGGCCTTGCCAGAGGGCGCGACGGGGAGCTGGAGGGAGGGCGCAGCGCGGCGGGCGGGAACGGCGAACTTGCGCTCCGCCGGGCTGTGCCCCTCCCTAGAAGCAGGGCTGGTGGGCGGAGGCGGAGCCCAGCCCAGCGGAGCGCGAGTTCGGCGTTCCCGCCCACCGCGCTGCGCTCCCTGGTTCCCCGCCGCGCTTGGCCTTGCCTGAGGGCGCGCCGGGGAGCTGGAGGGAGGGTGCGGCACGGCGCGGCGGGAATGGCGAACTCGCGCTCCGCCGGGCTGTGCTCCGCCTCTGCCCACCAGCCCTGCTTCTAGAGTAGGGCAGCTGCCCTAACTTGCCCCGTGGTGGGTACGCCCTTGGGCTCGGTACACGGCTCTGTCCTCCCTCTGAGAATGTTTACCTACTTACTTCCTACTTACTTCCACAAAATACCTAGAGGAAGTCAGTGCAGAATCTGTCCCAGGGCAGGGGACAGATGGGTTAACCAGTGCCTAAGCAACCACTCACATTTGATTGTATTTTAATAAAGTTGTGGCCAAAATAATGCCAAAAACCTTAAACTTAATTAACGTGTGTGTGTGAATTATTGGGGGGGAATCCGGTGACCTCGACACGCAAATCTTTGGCTCCTGACAGAATGCCCAATAGCCCGGAAGACCTGTTAAAGCAGCTCCACCCCTGCTTTCCACAGTGTGGCTTAAGATAGACCCGTGTGAGCTGAGGAAAAGCGAAGTCACCCAACATACCGAAATGATTGTTTGGCTCCGGTTTTAATGACACACCTGAAAAAAACAAACACATTAATTATATCATAGCGAATTTTATTCTATTACTTTATTTCATACAAACAGGAGTTTGTAAAAATGGAATTGTTATTTGTACATTTCTACAGCACAATTAACAACCTAATGCAGAGGAACTATCAGCAAATACCTATATCCACCATGGTGTACGTGGCTCAGGTTCATTGTTCTAATTCACGGGTGTCAAACACAAGGCCCGGGGGCCTAATCCGGCCCGCCAGACCTCGTCATGTGGCCCGCATAGCCGCCGCCGACAATAGCCGCTGACAGTAGCTCTGTAGCCTGTGATTGGCCGAGGGTCAAAACCGGGGGCGGGGCTGCAGGCGGAGGCCGGGGCGCTGGAGCCGCGCTGACGGCCTTGGCCAGGGAATTTCAATTTCGAATGAGGCTGAGGGAGGCGGTGGCACAGCGGCCAGACGGGGAAGTGAGATGCAGGAGGAGGAGGAGGAAGCCCGCCGAGGAGGTAGGAAAGCCCTACAGGCGCCGCCAGCAAAGTTGGTGCCGGGACGGAGCAGCGCTGGATTTTTTTTGGGCGGGCTTTGCTGTTGTCTCCAAGAGCGAGTGAGGCGGCACTGGGGAGCTGCCGCCCGCTGCTTCCCTTCCTCTCCTCGGCTGCATCCGGGAGGTGGGCGAGCGAGCGGGCGAAAGGGACGCGGAGTGAGCCTGAGGGGGAAGTAGGCGAAGCGCAACAGCCACTCTCTTGATGGAGCCAGGTTTCTCTTCCCCCGTTTTCTCCTCATAGACACTCGGGAGGGTGCCTGGCTTTTGCTCTGCCCCCCACCCCCGAGCCACCCTTTGGCTTCTCAGTTCCGGCGGAGCTGCTCCCCGGGGGGCGGCCGGGAGGGAGGCGGCACGGGTTCCTGCTCTTCCCGCTCTGCCGCCGCCTCCTCTCAGCCCCTCGTGATGTAGGGCTCCAGATGGAGTCGCCTCGCAGTTTGAGTAGGTGGGAGGGGAATTTTTTTTGGGGGGGGGAGGTTTTCAAGCCTCCTCTGCCTGCAGTCCCGGTAGGGAGAGGCGGCGGCGAAGACGACAACAGCGCGGGTGGGGGGAAGAGCAGTCTGAGGCGAAGATGCACGTCTGCTGGGGCTGCCGCCGCCTTCCTCCTCGGAAAATCCGCTGCCCTCCCTCAGCACGAGGGGAAGGGACTCTGGCGCTGAGGAGGGAGGATGCAAAAGCAAAGCAGGGAGTTGGCGCTGCACCGCATGTTCCTGCCCCTCTCCAAAGCATGGGGTGGGTTGCAGCGTGCAGCCCTCTTTCCATCTGCAGGTTTTTAATCCCAGCAGTGGCTTTCTCCTTCCTGCCGAAGGTTTAGTTGAGCCCCCCCTCGGAAGCCGTCGATCCCCACCTTTTGTTCAAATTTCCCTCGTTTACCTCCCCTCCCACACACGCGCCACGACGCAGGAATGTGATCCGCGTGGGGGCGGTAATGAGCTTACATTATTACAAAAAACAGTAATAATTGAATGCAGTGACAATAATTTATGATAATAAAGAGTGGACACATAGTCCTACAGACACAACCGGCCCTTTGAGGGTGACCAAACTGCTGATGCGGCCCCCGATGAATTTGAGTTTGACACCCCTGTTCTAATTGAAATGGAAAACTTTACATCTCAGCATGAAAGCCAATGATATTAAACCTGCAACAATCATTATGAAGGCTAAATGTGTTTCACATTTCTCATTTTTAACCTCTTCTCAAAAGGCAAAAGGTTAATAGTCATGGGTTTTTTTAAACCCCAGGTTTCAGCAGTGCAGCAGATGTTGGCTTTGTTTAATGAACCTGTTGTAAATGAAGAGGAATCTTACCTCTCTTTATTTGGCAAATCCAATTCAGAAAATGCTCACACCAGGAAGGTTTCCACCACGAATAAAATGAAGCCACTCCTCTGCATCCCATGTCTTTATCTCTTGAAACTTGAAAGAAAAAGCTCCTCTCTTCGAAGTTTAGCTACAGTATGAATAAAGTTTTCTTACTCATTTCCTTTCTAAGAATCATCAAGGGTAACATATAGAAAAGGAGAGACTTACAGCGGTTGTTTTTGAATGACTTGTTCACTAAGGTTACCAGGCATCCCCGTTTCCCGGGGACAGTCCCCAGATTTACAAATCAGTCCCCATACAAAATCCATTGAAGTTGAAAAGCGTCCCTGGATTCAGGTGCATGTATATACATAGAGAGAGATGGGGTGTCATATACACATTAATTGTGTGTGTGTGTGTGTGTGTGTGTGTGTGTGTGTGTGTGTGTTTTACAGGTGTAAGCTTTTGCAAGTTATTCAGATGACTGGCCATGTCATCTGGACTAGAGGGGAGCAGATATATCACCTGGTTAGCCCACATCATCATGGTAATGGAAATGCATAGATTTAAGGAGATGGTAAAAAGCAAATGCATTTTTTTCCTGGCTATCTTATCTCTCTACTTTTTTTAAAAAATGAAATAATTTGCATCTGGGTTGTTGTTGTTTTTACTTTAAATTGTTCTAATTATTTTAATTGACATGATTGCTTCCCCAAACCATGGGTTTGCCTCAGGTAATGCAGCAACAGCAGAACCGAAGAAGGAATGCAGCAGCCACAATCTCTGTTTGTCCTAAGCCATAGCTTGGCTTTGCATTATATGCAAAGTGGGTAGTTAGTGTGTGTTCTCCTGTTTTTACATTTTTTATAAATTAAATTAAATGTTCCTTACACACACACACACACACACACACACACACACACACACACACACAAACACACAACTGAGCAAGCAATAAGTTCAAGCAACTGTGCAGTAATTGCCATAAGTGTTGGGTCTAAAAACTAGATTGCACATCACATTTATAAATACTTTGATGCTGGACACTTCAATAACTAAACTTTTAAAGTATTGCTAGGGACTATATCAAAGTTCACTAAGAGAACAAGAGGCTCAAATACTAAGATTATAAATGAATTTGCAAATAATTTTACCAACAATGGATTAGTATTAATCATTTACTTACAGGAGTTCCATCACTCCAAGTAAATCCTTTATCGGGCTCCAACTCACTTAAACCAATCCAATAATAGTCTGCAGAAGACCTAAAATATATAAAAAATATTGTAAGCTGGTTTTGCTCAACAGGATTAGAAAGGACGATGAAATAAAAGGAGTGACTGTAGGGAAGAAACAATATAAACTTAAAGCCTTTGCAGATGATCTTGTCCTGACATTAGAGGATCCAGAGTCCAGTGTGCAAAGGGCTCTGGAAGTAATTCAAGAATTTGGAAAGGTAGCAGGTTTTAAATTGAATAAATCAAAAACCAAAGTTCTAGACAAGAATTTAGACAGTAAGGAAAGAGAAAAGTTACAGGAAGCGACTGGTTTATCTTTAGTTAAGAAAGTAAAGTACCTTGGTGTTAATATGACTGCAAAAAATTTGAATCTATTTTAAAAATATTGTAAGCAGAGAGTTGATTTCAAGAGTTTTAAAATTTACAGTATAATGACTACTCTGAGGATCACCTTAGATGAGCCATTTGGAGCAAGAACTCTCTCTCTCTCTCTCTCTCTCTCTCTCTCTCTGTGTGTGTGTGTGTGTGTTTGTTCAGATTACATGTGGTCATTTCTTAGGCATGCTTGCATTACATGCTAAGACATTGGATATTTACAGGTGACTGTATTATAAACTAGGCCAGGCATCCCCAAACTTCGGCCCTCCAGATATTTTGGACTACAATTCCCATCTTCCCCGACCACTGGTCCTGTTAGCTAGGGATCATGGGAGTTGTACACCAAAACATCTGGAGGGCCACAGTTTGGGGATGCCTGAACTAGGACATGGGTAGGCAAACTAAGGCCTGGGGCCCGGATCAGGCCCAATCACCTTCTAAACCCGGCCCACGGATGGTCCAGGGATCAGTCTATGGGTTATCTCTGGGAATCAGCATCTCTGGGTTATTTGTGGGGCCTGCCTGGTGTTTTTTTATATGAGTAGAATGTGTTCTTTTATTTAAAATGCATCTCTGGGTTATTTGTGGGGCCTGCCTGGTGTTTTTTTTTTTACATAAGTAGAATGTGTGCTTTTTATTTAAAATGCATCTCTGGGTTATTTGTGGGGCATAGAAATTCGTTCATCCCCCCCCTCCACCCCCCAAAAAGGTCTGGCCCACCACAAGGTCTGAGGGACAGTGGACTGCTGAAAAAGTTTTCTGACCCCTAACTAGGAGTTCCCAATGCAGTCCATGAGCACATTTAGAAATCTTATAAAACTATCATGAGCCCCACACCAAAATGGGGCCATAACAAGTGATGATGGATAAATAAGTTTCTGAAGAAACTGAGGTTGAGGCAGAGGTTTGATCTGAACCCAAACAATCAAAACCCATATCTGACCCCACATATCATAACAAAACACCTATTTCAAAGAAGTCAAACTGGTGATTCTTAGAGAGAAGTAACCTATGCTTGACTTAACCCTTTCCCTGCTAACTGCTTCTATGTTGCAATACATCACCAAGTGATGTATTTGTTTCTTTTCGTTCCATTTAACAGTGTTATTACTCTAATATTTTATGTGGTGTGTGTGTGTGTGTGTGTTTATATATATACTCACCGAGTATATATAAAAAAACAATTAAATTGTCCCTTTTGCTATGCATGCAAGCAAAAGGTGCCTTTAAAAAGTCACAATTTAAAGTGCTAATAACCTAAGGCTGAACTGATCTGCTCCAACCCCAGAACCAGCTGGACTGTACATGGGTAGCAAAATTGTGATACATGTTGCAATTTGGGGGGTGGGACAGTTGTGTTCCTTCTGGGTTCAAGCAGCTGGGAGTTGCCTCTTTTATTTCCCAGAAGTTTCCTGCCAGCTGTTGGCCATTGGAATGTTTGCAAAAGATGGTGGGACAAAGGGAAGCTGGGGGTGCCAGTCTCAGCTCCTCCTTTCAGGAAAGCACAGCAAGCATGAGAGAGGGATGGCACTGGTGCTGCGATCTCCACTTCTGCCAGTTTGGGTTAATTCCTCTGTTTGCGATAAATGACATTTTCCAGTGATGCCTCGGGTACCGTGTGGTTTTTTGGCATGGCTGAAGTGTGTGATGCAGCAGGATTCAGAGTGTTAACTTTAAAAAATAAATAGGTTTTGGTATGTGTATTGGTTTGGGAATTGTGAACTGGGAAGCTGACATTAAAATGCCATTAAACTGATTCTAAGACAATGAGGATTAACATTATATGAAACTCACAACTCTGATAGCATTTTCTGTTCTTCTTCACTATGAACAGACATGAGGTCTCCTCCAATTGCTCTACAGAAATCTTGTGCTTCAAGCCAAGATTTCTTGCTCTCTTTCTCTTTTTTATAGGCCTAAAGGCATAAAAATATAGTTAAATGTCAGTCATAATAATCTGTTTTAAATCTATAACATTCCCTCTCCCTGAATATTGGTAATTCCCGTCTTTATTTCCTAACCAAGGTTCATATCCTGATACTCTTTTCTGTTGGTTCTCCAACTTCATATTATACATCTGATTTGACTACATTTGCTTCTGAGCAATAGCCATTTCCAGCACCCATGTTTTTATCCCAACACAGCCATAAACATTTTATATTGTTCACCCCATTCCTGTGACTGTAATCCATTTTAACTTATTTAAATTTTAAATTGTTGCAACCCACCCTGGGACCTGCTGGTGAAGAGTGGATAGCTGTAGTAGTAAAAGTAGTAATACCAATTCAATTTAAAAGGCTTTTCTGGTCCTTTTCTTTGACAAATCACAAATTACTTCCCCCAAGTCAATTTCTTTAGCAAGGTCACATTTGATAGAAAAAAAAGTATGATGAACGCCAGTTTCCTTTTTTTGCTTCTCTCACTGGCAGGGTGTAAAAAAATCTAGAAAGCTATGAAAATTAGATGCATTGTGTTTTATTTTTGCTGTAAATCTCATTTAATAAGATAAGTGATGACATTTAAAACTCTTTCTAAAAAGTAAATTGAAGGATTTTCCCTCCCAGAACCAATGTTGCACAAGGCAAACTATCTGAAAGTTCTGGTGGATACTTGTGAGGCAGACATTTAGAATCTTATTCCAGTCCCTTAGGCTACAGAGTCACATATTTTAGGACTCAGCCAAATATGAAATGAACATTCTTGGTTGTTTTGAACCTTTGTTTGAATTCATAGATGACAACAATACATAGAAAACATTCCTTCTGGACAAAGACACACTCTCCATAAATATCATTAACCATGATCTATAGTTGCGATGCAAAAATCCATTCTGATCCACCTCTAACCCCCCAGTGAGCTCCATTCTGCCCACTCCTCCAATAAAATATAAAAAGTCTGTACTTCAAATAAAGTACAGTTTAAAATATTGAAGTAAAACTCCACAATAAAGAGAGTCACAAAAAAACCTGCACTGAACATTGACTTTAAAACTAAAACTACACCCTCAAATATCTCAAATGGTTTACTGATCGAGAAGAGCCATTTCTACATTGCCTTGCTATTTAAACAGACAAGAACTTGGACGCAAGTTCTACCTTGAAGCACACATTTCTAGTACTGCTTGAACGCCATCCTTCTGGGCATGGAGGTGGAAGACTTGAGGTGGGGGCAGGAGTTGTTGTTACACCTTCTGCCCATTGTTTGCAGATGAAGGCTGCCTCCTCTTCACAGTTCACAACATCCCACAATCCAGCTGCAGTCCCCGTTCTCATGGCAACACAGCCAAGATGTTGTCCTTTTGGAGACACAAGACAAGAGCCACGTCAATTGAATTTCTGTTCCTATGTGTAAAACTACTACTACTACTACTAATACTACTACTACTAATAATAATAATGCAGAAGCCCTTTGTGAAATATCATTCCAATTAGGCTTCAGGAAGTACTTAACACACAGCTGTCCAATGCAGGTTAATTCTGCATCCAGGGCAGCAGTCTACCATCTCCACCTGTTATGCCGGCTGACACCCTATCTGTCTTCACCCTGTCTCACCAGAGTGCTGCATGCTCTGGTTATCTCCCGCCTGGACTACTCCAATGTGCTTTATGTGGGGCTACCTTTGAAGGCAACTCGTAAACTACAGCTAACCCAGAATGTGGCAGCTAGATTGGTGACTGGGAGCAGTTGCCGGGACCATATAACACTGGTTATCTGCTTCCATTGTTCAGCCTGGACACCGAGATTAGCTCTGAGGTCCTTCTGGCAGATCCCTCACTGCAAGAATTGAAGTTACAGGGAACCAGGCAGCGGACCTTCTCAGTAGTGGCATTTGCCCTGTGGAACACCCTCCCATCAGATGTCAAGGAAATAAATAACTAGGGAAGCTTTTAATGTTTAATAAATTATCGTATTTTAATATTTTTGTTGGAAGCCGCCCAGAGTGGCTGGGGAAACCCAGCCGGATGGGCAGGGTATAAATAATACTGTATATTCCGGTGTATAAGACGATTGGGCGTCTTATACTTTTCCAGTTAAAAGATAGGGTTTGGGATATATAGGGTTTGGGATATGCTCGCCATATAAGAAATACGACCCGGCGTATAAGACAACCCCTCGACTTTTGAGAAGATTTTCCTGGGTTAAAAAGTAGTCTTATACACAGGAATATACAGTAAATTATTATTATTATTATTATTATTATTATTATTATTATTATTATTACTTTTAGAAGGCAGCCCTGTACAGTTTTTAACAGTTCATGTTTTATTGTGTTTTTGATATTTTGTTGGGAGCTGCTCAGAGTGGATGGGGCAACACAGTCAGATAGGTGGCATATAAATAATAAAATTATTATTATTATTATTATTATTATTATTATTATTATTATTATTATTATTACCAGGCATTGCTGAATTCCAGTGGGTGAACAGAACACCATCTCCATTGGTCCAGTTAAATGTCCCTGGTTGCTGTACGCCTGAAAGGCCAATCCAGAAATATTTTTCTGAACGAAGCCCAACTAGACTAGTCAGGTAGGCCTGTTCATATCTGTGGAGAAAAATAAGTAATAAATGCATTAAAAGTGGGTGCTTTTTTTTTTTAAGAAAAAGTTAATTTTCAGGACTGGCCACTCTGTACATCAAAGCAGATGTGAGTTCAACAGCTATCAATCCAAAGTGTCAGACTCCACTACAGAATCATTGTGGATGGTGATACCTGTAATTTATATGAGAAATGTGCTTTTGTCCTGCTGATCAAAATGCTGAAGGAGATCTTCAGATGCAGAAGGAGATCAGAAGGAGATCACATGCAGAAGGTAGCTGTATCATTGGGTACATGTGTGTTCAAATTGCAACTTAGAGGTAAATGTTCTAAATGCCTTGTGTGGTTGTGCTGCCTAAAACATACACAACTCATGAATGCTGGGAACTGTTGTTTACCCCTCACAGAGCTGTAATTCAAAGCACCGTTAATAAACTACAGTTCTCATGATTCTTTTTTCCGAGGTGTGTGCGCCAAATGTATGGTGTGTATACAGCTTTAGTCTTATGTGGTGCTTAGGTGGGCCTGTTGCAAGAGTGTCATTGAACCAGTTGGGTATATTGACCATAGTACTATTCAAAGCAAAAGGTAAAAACACACACATACCCTAAGCTTTCAGGTCCATTGTCACTAAGCAATACATCTACGTATTGCATGTACCAGCACAATCCATACCAATTATTTATCTGCTTGTAATCTTAGAATATTCAGAAATAAACCATTTTTTGCATTTTATCGATATTAAAAGCACTTCTATTTGTTCCTTTCTTCTGGAAAGAAAATCTCTTTAGTACCTGTTTTCCACAGAAGTCAGAGATCCCTTATTTGTTTCGCAGAATTTCTTTGCTTCTGAAAATGTTACAAATGTTTGTCCAATTAAATAACAATAGACACCATGCCTTTTCCAACCCTGTCAATATAAAAGAAACAACCACCACTTATTATTGCAGTATTAGGTTGGAGACATCGAGGTTTTGCTTTAATCATTTTATTTTCTCATTTTACAAATATTATAACAAAGATAAATTTACATAGGCAATTTTTTAAAAACCACATCTTAATATCGACCCCTCCCCCCTTTCTGTGGTTACTTATATATTTTGCCACTACATAACCAATTCAAATAAATTTACTGGTTATCCTTTATATTCTATTTAAGTTATTCTCACTGCACGTTTTTATGTCAGTTCTGCTAATGATTTAAGATGAGGGTTTCTTTTATATGCCACCCCTCCTTTGTGAACACAGAGCCCTCCTTCCAATGACTAGCTAGTTCCAGCTGCTCATTGCTAACAATTCTCTATTGAAGAAGAAGAAGAAGAAGAAGAAGAAGAAGAAGAAGAAGAAGAAGAAGATGGAATATTGAATTTATTTTATTATTATGTTTATTACCACTTCCAATCAATAAGAGCGCTAGAATCAGATCTAAGTGTAGGATTATTGTTATTTTGTTAATTTTGCCTAATTAGATAAATACCCCCTTCCAAATTTTTGAGCTATAGGGCAATCCCACCACAAGAAGCATGAAGTACCGATCCTCTTTCCCTGCATCTCTTCCAGCATAGTGAAGTTCCTTTTATAACATACGATAGTTGTAACAGGTGTCCAGTACTATCCGAATATTATCTTTAAAGTAACTTACTGAAAACACATTGGAATTGAGGGACTGAGTTTATTTTAATGACGCTGCTGAAAGTTTATTAAAACAGGAATCTTGGTCCACAGAAATTGCATGGACATCTTTGAGAATGTTGTCATTCTCTAAATTGGTGCAAGAGCCTTTACATCTGCATAGAAATTAATACACTGGCCATTTCATACAGTCATTGAATTGTAGAGTTGGAAGGGACCATGGGGGTCATCTAGACCAGCTCCCTGCAATGCAGGAATATTTTGCCCAACGTGTCGCATGAACCCATGACCCTGAGATTAAGAGTCACATGCTCTACCAACTGAGCTGAGCCCAGGCAATTGATACAAGAGTCTAGAGCAGATTCTAGGGGAAAATCTGGTAGAAATCCAGATGATGAGTGTGACTTTTGCAAACTGTTTCTAGAGCTGAACATATGAAGCTGTCTGCAACAGAGTCAGACAGCTGGTTCATTTCCTTCAGTAGGGCAGAAGGTTTCCAGGGGTGTTGTACAAAATCCTCTTGAAATGTCAAGGGTTGAATACGAGGCCTGCAGCATATGCTCTGCCCCTGAGTTGCATCACCAGCAGTTGTGTCCGTTGCTATTTTGAAAAATTCAGTTGGGTGAAACAAAAAATTTAAAATAGAACAATCCTGATAACTAGAGATTGAAATACAGTGGTACCTCGGTTTAAGTACACAATTGGTTCCGAAAGTCTGTACTTAACCTGAAGCGTACTTAACCTGAAGCAAACTTTCCCACTGAAAGTAATGGAAAGTGGATTAATCCGTTCCAGACGGTCCGTGGAGTACTCAACCTGAAGTGTACTTAACCTGAAGCGAACTTTCCCATGGAAAGTAATGGAAAGTGGATTAATCCGTTCCAGACAGGTCCGCGGAGTACTTACACTGAAAGTACTCAAACCGAAGCGTACTTAAACTGAGGTATGACTGTAAAACTGAAATGTTTAAAAAATACAAAGCAGTGAATCGATGTTGAAGGACTTTCAATGCACCCATAACATCTCCAAGACATACACATAATCTCCACGTGCCCCATATCTTTCTTTGAACCAGGAAATGCTTCATGCATTTAAAGGAAAATTCACAAATGCATGCAGACCATTATCTGAATCAAATGAAGGAATTGCACTGCCCCTGTAAGCAAATACTCCCATAAGCACCTCCACCACATTTGGTTACTAGCTATGATCCATAAGAAGTGAAGAATACTTGGTTCCAAGTGAATTACTCTTAGCACTTGATGCCTTGGAGACTAAGGCAGATATATGGGAATGTTTCCTGCTGTTGTTGGCAGTGGAAGCAGGGTATCTTGCATATATGTAGTGGATCTGTTCTCAAGTTTAAACATTCTGGAAACAAAATATTAAAAAATAGAAAAAAATAATTGATGTAGTAGCTGTTTGAGATCCATGGCTGCTTATCTTGGGTTTTTTTTTAAATGTAAGATCAGCAAAAAAAAAGGACTCTTCCCTACTAATAGGCACAAGGGTATAATTACCCTTTGGGGGGGGGAGCAGTAACTATTGATTAGAAACTCTCTATTGAAACTTTCTCCAAATTGATATTGTCTTTCAATCTTTGATAAAGCAGCCTTCCCACGGTCAGCAGTAAAAAGGGAAAGAAGCAAAGAAAGCTGACCCATGATGTAGTTGTTGAAGAGAGGAGAAGAGGCTTGAGTGGCCATGGGAAGGGTATGGAATTGGAGGGGAGGGGGAAGATAAATTTTACAGCTCACCTCAAGGCTAGAGAGACCTCTGCATTAATGGACAGTTTTAGGAATAGAAATAGTTTGTGTCTGTGCATATTTCACTTTTTAAACCACCACACAGTTTACTTTAAACTTACTTTCTGGCAATTTGGATCAGCAATTTCAGGTTCTCCAGGAAGAGATGCCAAAGGTTGTCTTTTACAGATGTAACCAAGTTCCGCTTCACAGAAATAATCTGCCCAGTACCCATTCTAGAGATGGGAATGTGAAAAAATACAAATATCAGTGAAGAGGGACCCACTGGCTTTCTCATTTTCTTCCTGCTTGATGCCTTTGTGTCAATGCAAAGCTTTCCATTTTTGCATGAGTTGGACAACTTCACAAAATTCCTATTACATTTGAACTTCACTGAAATCTTCAGCTGAAACTAATGAAGTACAGTATTCAGCTTGAGGATCTGATACTTCTTCTGCTGATGATTAGGACATTGAGTTGGCATGATGGCAGAGAGAGCAGTGGCAGGAAGGAGGAAGCAGTGGCCAGCCAGCTGGCCTGGTAATCTGTTTCCAGTGCTGCCATTGTAAACCAGCCTGTGATCCTCGGATGAAGGACAGTATAGAAATTTAAGAAGAATTGGTCCCACTTGGCTGGAGAAAATTCAAGGGATTAGTGAAGGTAAGTGTGTGGTGTGGAAGCTAGTGAGGTGTGGGGCAAGGTCTAGCAGATGATGCGGTTGGCAAGTGAAGCCAAACAGAGCTTCAATTCCTAGGGCAGCCTAGAAAGAGGGAATGATTGTTAAACCATTCTGGGAATTTTAGCTCTCAATGTGCCAGATTGTCCCTCCATCCATTTATTCAATCTTTTGTGTAATAGGCTGAATAAATGTATTGAGGACCAAGGGAAATACATCTCTCTTATAGGATTCATATTTTTACCTCCTCATTCATAACGACGCATTCATTTTGAGCATCATTTATTTGTTGTGGTTTTCCTTTCTGCCACTTGGTGAATGTCACGGTAGAACCATCACTCCATTCATAATACATCTGAATCTTCTGGTCATTCAGTCCTATCCATAGGAGATCTGTTGGTTCTAAGAACATAAAGCCATCTTATTTATTTGCCCCCAGTCCAGAGTGCCTAGGATCCTATTGCACACAGCCCTATGGTGCATAGATTTGGAAATGGGAGACCACTTTGAACTGTAGCTCAGTTTGACATGTGCAACTAGTTACATAAAGATTAATGGAATACAGAACTACAAATGAGTAGCATCTAATTGACCAGCATTCGCCAAGCTGGTAGGGTTGCCAGACTCAATAGAGGACAGGACTTCTGTGCCTTTAATTGCCCTGCTCTCTTTTGAGTCTGGAAAGCTTAAAGAGAAACCAGCAGACCCGCCGCTTGGAAATTAAACAAAGGGTCTGCTGGTTTCTCTTTAAGGTTTCCAGACTCAAAAGAGAGCAGGGCAATTAAAGGCACAGAAGTCCTGTCCTCTATTGAGTCTGGCAACCCTACAAGCTGATGCTCTGCAAATATTTTGAGCTCTAACTGTAATCATCCCTGACCATTGGTGATATTGGCTGAAGTTGATGGAAGTGCACTAGGTTGTGGAAGGCTATAATAGTCAGTGTCATCTCTCATATTTGACTTGTTTGTGCACCTTAATCACTTAAACAGACTATCGTTCCGTGGTGCTTTTCAATAGGGGAGGGCCTTAGTAACATTGTATAATTGTATTTGCTTGGGGGGGGGAACCACCCTCTCTCTTTTACACACACCAAATACCAGGAAAACAGAATTTTCTGGATGTACTCACTGTAGCCTAGCTGAGAAATGACAAAGCTGTATTCTTCAATGTTGTGTATACTTATTAAATCTCCACCTTCCTTTCGACAGGACCATAACGCATTCTTCCATGTCTTAAGGTCTCTGTTAAGCCGGTAACAGTGACCTGCATATGCAGCCCAGCCATCTGGACATTTAATTGGTTTAAAGCCATCTAAACAGAAAACAATTATATCTAAGATTGTATGACTGGATGATCTTTATTGATCTGCCATTATGCTGTCATTGACTCACCTGTGTGCCAGGACCCCGTGACCCCACCGTTCCCCTAAGGGGGTGAATAACCAGACAAGACAACAGTATATAGGCTTTATCGGTTAAAATTGGCCACAACTTTATTTGTTACAGATGTGAACAATTTGGCACAGGCATTGGGTGAAGCAAGACTACAGCACTCCAGCCTGTCTGCTGGGAGTGTATCTAAGGCTAAGCCACCACCAGAGGGGCCCTATGACCTACATCAAATAGGGGTGCCCCCCTGAGGGGTCCTTGTTGGAGGAGTGCTATGGCCCTGTCCCCCATCTAGGCACCAGACAGAAGCTGCTTCTCCTGGATTCCTTTAACAGGATACCTTCCACCAAGGAGGGGGAGGCAGAGTCTACAACAGGCATCCCCAAACTGCGGCCCTCCAGATGTTTTGGCCTACAACTCCCATGATCCCTAGCTAACAGGACCAGTGGTTGGGGAAGATGGGAATTGTAGTCCAAAACATCTGGAGGGCTGAAGTTTGGGGGTGCCTGGTCTAAAACCTCCTCTCCAGCCAACACCAAGGTTTACCTGATGGCTCACAAAGTTGTGACAATTGCTATGAGGTAAACGAAAACCCAATGCCTGGTGCCAATTTGCCTGGCCCCGAATACAGTGGTCGACATAGGTACCGCTCCAGCGGAAAGGTAAATGACATTTACATGCGCTGCTCTGGTTCGCCAGAAGCGGCTAAGTTATGCTGGCCACATGTACGCCAGTAAAGCGAGATGAGCGCTGCAACCCCAGAGTCGTTCACAACTGGACCTAACAGTCAGGGGTCCCTTTACCTTTACCTAGGTAAACTTCATTCCCAGTTTATCATCCTACCTGAAGGAATAACAGAAGCATCTAGTGAAGAGTTTTCTTTTTTACAAATGTATCCAAGTTTCTCTTGACACTTATCATTCCCCCACTTGCCATTCTTAGACTGCATTGATCCACAGATTTTTTCTGTTTCTGGGGATGGGCTCCCTTTAAGAAAGAGTGAGACAAGTGATTATTGAGTCCTGTGTTAGCACTGCAATGCTGCAGTTTGAGTAGATCTTTCACAAAGCAGCCTACAATATTTTAAATTAGCACAAAACCATTTAATATATATATATGGCCAGAAACGATAAAGTTGAAACTAACCAGCATAGAAAAATAATAAATGAGCCACTTTCCAGTAAACTAACCTAATCCATCCATTGCCCCTTCATAAAGAGCTTTTGAAAAGGCTTCTTTAAAAGTGTGAGTCTGCCTAATCTCTACTGGAATTACATTCCATAATTGTGGAGCCACCATCTTATCACCATATCTTCAGTCTAATCACCTTTACTGGTGAACAATGAAGCAAACCACATGAGCTGGAAAATAAGTCCAAATGTGCATCCGCTATGCAATTGGAAGTGGGTGATCTGTGATCTACCTGATAACTGGAAATCTCTGTTTGGGTTCAGGTACCTTTTCACTTTATTGTGACTACTGAATTACACCACAGTTCCATATTCTACGCAGGAGGAGGGCACATACATTACTTTAAGAATTATGGCACAAATTGAGGTTCTGTTAAGTGTCATTTCCCCTACCGCTTCAACACTGTGATGGGAGAATGTGCACTTAAAGATTCCTGTCCCCTACAGAGCTCTTAAAAAACAGAAGAAGCTGAATGGACAGAAAGTGGCAGATCTTCTCAGAATCATGGTACAAGAACTTTTAGGGAAAGTTAACAGTACAAACTATTCGGTTGAATCATTGCAAGAAGGCTACAAAGAATGATTATTCAAAACTAATTCCTTTAGGTAGTATATTCTGGATATTGTAAATCCCTTCAAAATTTTGGAATTTGTGCCTGAATATTAAGCAGCAATGTTGTTCAGCATTGATCTGATTGTTGGCACATAGTTGTTCACTCACCTGGAGCCCAGTTTAAATATCTGAAAGGGCGGTTGCCAATCCACTGCCATCCACTGTCAAGATCCAAACTGTTTAGACCAATCCAGTAGTAAGTAGCTATACCATTTATTAATCCTATTCACGGAAAAGAAAATCAATTAAACTGTATTATATAGCTAGGAGATTTATATTGATGAAGCTGGGGGGGGGGGGAACATAACAGGATATCAGATCCCCCCCCCCTATAAAGCTGGGTACCAAACAGAAATTAATCAGAAAAAAACTTTTCATCTGGTATGCCGAAACAATGCTTCAACCAGCATCAGTTTCAACCAATGAATTTCTGCTTTTCATACAGTTTTTGAAGACACATGGGTCTTATGTCTAAAAGTATTGGGAAAGTGAGAGACGATGTATGGCATTTCGTTCACAACAAAGTCATAATTGTATTCCTCTGATTAAAAAGGAACATAACATGGTGCATACAACACCAAAATAAATAAATGTAGAGTTTCAAAAGTATTTTACTATATATTCTCCAAGTATATATTACATTTTTTTCAACCAAAAGGCACTTTAAAACACCAAAAGAACAATATACCAACAATAGGAAGGTGATGATTTGCACAAAAAACTCATCCGTGTAAGGTAGCAAATAATAATAACAACAACAACAATAATAATAATAATAATAATAATAATAATAAATATATTATTTGTACCCCGCCCATCTGGCTGAGTCTCCCCAGCCACTCTGGGCAGCTCCCAATCGAATATTAAAACAATACAACATTAAATATTAAAAACGTCCCTAAACAGGGCTGCCTTCAGATGTCTTCTAAAAGTAGGATAGCTGCTTATTTCCCGTTGGAAGGGTGTTCCACAGGGTGGGTGCCACTATCAAGAAGGTTCCCTGTAACCTCACTTCTTGCAGTGAGGGAACCACCAGAAGGCCCTCAGCGCTGGACCTCAGTGTCCGGGTTGAACGATGGGGGTGGAGACACTCCTTCAGGTATACTGGGCCGAGGCCATTTAGGGCTTTAAAGGTCAGCACCAACACTTTGAATTGTGCTCAGAAATGTACTGGGAGCCAATGCAGATCTCTCAGGACCGGTGTTATATGGTCTCGGCGGCCACTCCCAGTCACCAGTCTAGCTGCCGCATTCTGGATTAATTGCAGTTTCCGGGTCACCTTCAAAGGTAGCCCCACATAGAGCGCATTGCAGTAATCCAAGCAGGAGATAACTAGAGCATGCACCACTCTGGCGAGACAGTCTGGGGGCAGGTAGGGTCTCAGCCTGCGTACCAGATGGAGCTAGAAGACAGCCGCCCTGGACACAAGAATTAACCTGTGCCTCTGTTGTGTAAGGCTGTGTGTGTACACATACTAAGATATTCTAGGAGTGGAAAGACACTTCTCATAATTGTTATGAAATTTATGCTTAGAACTGAGACAGTATTGACTAATTAGCAAAATATCACAAGACTTCTTCAGGTATGCTTTGCTATGTCCTACCTGTCATGTATGCTTGTTCATGTAAATCGGTGATGCTCAATAATTCTGCATTCTGTTGCTGGCAACTTTTTCTTGCTTGGTACCATGTTAGAGCTGAGCGAGAATTGATTTGATAGAGATCCCCTGTCCAATGGTTTCTAGTCCAGAAGAATTCATCATGGTCATCTGTAAGCATTGTTAACTTGAGTGCCAAATCTTCAAATCACCTGTGATTAAGCTAATTCTACAGCTGAGATATATTTGATTCTTTAATGATCTAGATTCTTTGAGTTTTCCAAAGAATAATCAAAGCAATCCGCAGAAACACAGAATTTGTGTGATCAAGGGGCAGCTCAAGCCCCACTCCAAGCGTTCACATATTAGGTGTGCTTATATACACATACCTAGATATCTAACCATTTGTGCTTCCCCAGGACCTGGAAACCCTGTGTGCAATCAGGACTTCAGGTTCCAGGATAGTTTTGATGAGTTGGCTTTCTCCCTGTAAACCTCCATACCTAATGCATGAATGTACCTGCACCTGTATGGCCGGCACCAGTCCAGAGCTCTTCCCACCACACAGCTGTTTTGCTTCACCCCATCTCCACTGACACTGCTGCTGGGAGGACATCACGGTGTCCGCCCCACTCACTGCATGAGCCACCACTGGACAGATCTCAAACTGGGAGGGACCAGACTCAGGCCGAAACACTTAGTTTAACCCACCATCACACAGAGAGACCTATTCCCCATAGAAAAGGGAATAAAAGTTTTAGTAGTTCCACTCAAATTGTACCTTCAGGTTCCCTCTCTGTTTTAGTTTTTCTGCCTCTGAGAAATGGCATGCTTTGTTCAACATCAGAACCCAGTTGCCTCTCAGCTGCTCCCCACTGAACAGCTGGTGGTTGTGAAGACCAAGGAGTCAGGTGAAATCTGGCTGAAGGCTATATCCAGAAGGACCCATGTCTGCTCTACGCTTTGATTTTGGCCTGAACTAGACTACATCCTCATCTCTGTTCCTTTTAGATGAAGAACTGCAGGCTTGATCCTGTAGGGGGCCCTGATGTTAATGATAATTCATTTTGTTCTGACTTGCAAAGGAAAAGTTATTTCCACATTTTCTTTTCTTAAATTGCACAATCTGTAAAGATGAGGCAATAATAGCAGCTTCCCTTTTCTCTTTGTAGGTTAAACGTCCCTCTAAGCAGCAAATACACAATAGCATAGTAAAGGCTCAAACAAAACATTGTTAAGTGCTTACCTTTTACTGGACAATATCCGCTTAAGGAGTCTCTATCCACATCTGCTGTTGTTCCACACCAAAGTTGTCCATTTTCATCGTCATCTCTTATGCACTCTGCATGCCATTTATTCTTATACTTGAATGGAAACACACAGGGGGCTCCAAAAGCATTGCCTCCTATGGTATACAGAGCTAAAAGAACATTGGACAGATCATGTTAGGCTGGAATAATTTTGAACACTATTGAGAGGCAAACTCAAATAAAGCAGAAATAACTAAGACAAAGCCCTCTATAGGATTCTATGTAAACTCAGATATGCACGGTTTGTGTGTACAGCCTTACATTTTCACCTCAGTGGAATTTTGAGGATCCATCTCTTTGCATGTACACAGAATAAATGCATGTAATTCCTCCATTAAGTGGAGTGAATTGTCAGCCTCTGGTGTCTCCAGGCAGGGTTAGGAAAGTAGAGGAAGGGTGCTAAGTTCCCAAAGGTGCCACCACCCAGCTGCCCATGCTGGTTGGTCCAGCTTCTACCTAGCCAAAGCTTGAACCCTCCTGACTGCCCAGCCATCACTTGAGGACATCAACCAGTACAGACAAACAGTCAGCGGCAATCAAGTATTGGGCTCTGTGTGTGAAATCTATAAAAACAACAATATTATAAAACAGTAATATGTATGTTTATATCAGATATATGAAAGAAAGCCACTCAAGCTTTTAGATATATGAAACATCTAAAAGCTATTACCATACAGGACAGTCATCCCTCCAGAGGGAAGGGAGATATTCACATAGGGTTGCCATATATCAAAAAGTGAACATCCAGACACAAAGGTTTTTGAGATATTTTTAAGGAAATCCGCAAAAATCCACACTTCCAACATGGGTTGCCATACATCCAGATTTTCCCAGACATTTAAAGCAATTTTCACCCGGTCACAGTTTCCAATGGCCAGGTCCCGGTTATATACAGGATATTCTGCACGTATGGCAGCCCATATACACAGGAACATAATTTGAGAATGGGGGTGGGATAAATATTCTATTCAGTGTGGCAGAACATCTGATATGTAAAAAAGGATGTGTGAGAGTATTGTATTGTTTGTATGAAGGGGGATTTTTAGCTGCTTATTTTTTCAATTTGATCTTTAATTCCCTGACTGTATATATAGTTGGTGCTTATGTTGAGCCACATTCTTGAGTACTCTGCCTTTAGATCCTATTTTGTCCTTCTGATATAACTGGAGTCTGGACTGATAGTTTTGTGATTTGCATCATACCTATTTTGGGTCCCAAACATAGGGGATTCAACATGCTGGAAGCAGATACACCAACTGAATATCTAAAGAAAGAGGATCAACTCTCTCATTTTACCTTCATAGCCCTTGGAACACAAGCTGTCTTTCGTTCCATAGATCTTCCAGGTGCTCTTGCTGTTGGCTACTTTAGAAAGAATAAGACGTTTTTTTTGGCCATTTTCAGGATTTAAAAACAAATCCCCTTGTTCAAGTGCAAGGAGGCTCTCATTTCTGCATTCCCACTTCTGAAGTTCGTTCGTCTCATTACAGGGGGAGAGGGTGAGTGCAACCAGGTTTGACTTGGAAGGCACTGCCAGGCATAACGTCACTGCCATGTTCAAAATCTGATCGTCGGAAACCCACTTGAAATGTTGCCACTCATTATCCTTATCACAGTTGACCAAGATGATGGAACGAGATCTCTGAGGTTGTATACAAAGCTTGAGGTTTTCATTATGTATCAGAAAGGTGTCACTTTCTGCAAAATGAAGAGAGGAAAAATTATAGGAACATGGTGAAAAAAATCCTCATAGCTTCCAACATGGCAACCACTGGCAGGATGGATAATACCAAGAGGCAATAAGATTGAAAGAGCAAAGAGAAATGACTCTCTTGTTAATTCTGCATTTTACAGTGCTGCATCTTAATTTATCAGAGGTCCATAACTTGCTTAATTCCTAGCCAGACAACTGACTTTGATGTCCTTCTTGCAAATCCTGTTTGCAGTTTATTTTATTCTGAATAAGTTTGATTGTTCTCAAAATGCTACATTTTTAAAGGTAAGTGGTTTTCTAAAACAAAAAACTCATACCTTTATAAATAAAGCTTTTTTAAAAAGGATTTTTAAAAAAGGATTTCACTCCTTTTGAGTGCCAAACTAGACATGATGCGAGACATCTGAGATTGAATCTTCCTTATGGTTATTTTTTATTTATTTTTTGCTGAAAGCACGGGGTGGGGGCAATTTGGACTGGAGAACAGAGGCGAACAGGTTCACCTATCCTTCCACATCTGTGCCCTGAAGCTATCTGTCCCCCTGCCACCCACCCCATATCCTGCACTGTACAGGGAATAATATGCTGGCACCAGCATTCTGTGAAAATTTTTCCTCTGCCCCATGGCTAAAAACAGCTTTGGTGGAGGATTTGGACAAATGTATAGCTGGAAAAAAGTTTAGCTCCTCTTGCCTACCCAAACCGTTGATCTGATCCAAATATTCCCCACTTGTCTGCTTTTATTAAAACCAAGACATCTTCTATGGCCCTCAGTATGTGGTGACCAACTGATTTCCTATTTATTTATGTAATTAAAACCATTTGCTATACCGCCCATCAGTAGGTAGGAATTAGTCTGATGGTGAATTTTAAAAAACAACAACACACACACAAGACATGGGAAATTGTTGTTGTTGTTGTTGTTTAGTCGTTTAGTTGTGTCCGACTCTTCGTGACCCCATGGACCATAGCACGCCAGGCACTCCTGTCTTCCACTGCCTCCCGCACTTTGCTCAGACTCATGTTCGTAGCTTCGAGAACACTGTCCAACCACCTTGTCCTCTGCCGTCCCCTTCTCCTTGTGCCCTCCATCTTTCCCAACATCAGGGTCTTTTCCAATGAGTCTTCTCTTCTCATGAGGTGGCCAAAGTATTGGAGCCTCAGCTTCAGGATCTGTCCTTCCAGTGAGCACTCAGGGCTGATTTCCTTCAGAATGGATGAGTTTGATCTTCTTAAAATAAAAAAATTCCTTCAGTAGCACCTTAAAGACCAACTTGGTCTTTAAGGTGCTACTGAAGGAATTTTTTTATTTTACTTCGGCCCAGACCAACACGGCTACCTACCTGTAATTTGATCTTCTTGCAGTCCATGGGACTCTCAAGAGTCTCCTCCAGCACCATAATTCAAAAGCATCATACAGTATCCTAAAACTAGCATCAACAGTCATAAAAAATACCAGGACAAATTCTTACCTAATAGATACAGTAAAAACAGTCATGTAGGCTAACAGCCTACATGATTATAACACTCCAGCCATACCAATAAATAACCTGAGAAATATCACACTGTATTCAAGAACGGTAAGGATATGATGCTGTCCTTTCATGAGGAAGGGGTGTAATTTAGATTTGCTAAAGTGCAAGGGATGCACTCAGTGGGATCCTTCACTCTGAAGGGAGGCTCTTTGATCCTGCAGTTTTCTGTTCGCAAAACAGGAAGGCAGGCAATATTTTGGCATTTCCCCATTCCTCCTGTACACCATATATTTCCTCCCAATTTGCTCCAGAGACTTGGGAGACCCCTTGGCACAGCTTGGGAAGCACGTGAGGAAGGAGAAATGGCAAATATTGTCTCCTGACAAAAGGCTCCACTGGATCAAAGAGCTCTATGTCAGTGCAAAGGACACCAGTGGAAATAACAAAATATGCCTTTTTTGTTGTGCACATAAATATTTCAGATATTCTTCTTGCTTAATATTGTTAAAATGTTATTGTTGACGCATTTCTTATATTTACAGTTTATTTTTATATTGTGAAAAAATAAAGTAACAGGATACAACAGAGCATTGCATAAAGAAAGAACAAATTCTTTCTTGCAACAGTAAAAACTCATGATGTAAATTACATTCAAAATGATGTTGGCTGTGCTGTTATTGTACTGTACTGTAATTTAAACCTGATTTTATTGCTATTAGCAGATTCAATGTTTAATTAATTCTCATTGTATCTCCTGTTGCATGGATTTAACTTTAGCCACGTAACATTAACTTCCAGAAGATGATTTAAATGTCAACAGTTAAATTTATTGAAGATGCACCTTCACTTACTAAAGTAACAATGGTGGAGCTTACCTGGTACCTGAAAAGTCACTTGAATGAGGACCAAGAGATTTAGGAGCAAAAAGGAAGGCATTGGCCACAACCAAACCTACCACACAGATCCCATGGAAAGAAGACAAATCCAAGTCTGCTGCTTTTGAGTTACTTCTTCATAAATGAGTCAAGCAGAATGAAATTTTCACTTCTGTGTTTGACATGTTATAATGTACACAACGCCAAATTTTGCAATACTGCAATTTTTTGTCTTAGGCGAATGCAGCAGTGGACTCAATCTGAATACAGTACACCAGGGCCAGAAAATCCTCTTGGCACCCTTGAATTTTGGGGGGATTGAAAGGGGTCCTTTGACTCTTAAAGGTTGGGAGCCACTGATATAAAGGAAATCTTTCTTGGCTACAGGGAGAAGTCAGCAGGTTGGCATCTTCAAGAACTGTAGAATATGTGGAGGGTAGCAGGATATATAACCTGTACATGTACGGGATTCTTACTTCATAGCCGGTGACATTTTTTCTAATGAAAATAGGCAAATAAATATGTTGCACTTCACATTTAATGTCTTATATTGAGCTTCACATTTAGAAGGATTTTTTTTAAAAAGACACCCAATAGTTGAAATGCCTTGATGAGTCTCTTTATATTTCTGGAGAACTAAATTTCATTTTTACTATTTCTTTAAAAAAAATTATTACTTTTATACCATGCTTTCTAGCCATGGACCTTAAAACTGCTCACAAAATTCATATTTTGGTGTAGGTATGCAATGGTGTCCTTGCCTGCCTTTCACTCATTAGCACCATATGCTGGAACCCATAGCACTGACAATGATCAACACAGTATTCTACCTTCTTAGAATCATAGAATTTTGGAATTGGAAGGGACCCTGAGGGTCATCTAGTCCAACCCCCTGCAATGCAGGAATCTCAACAGGCGGTTCCCCCATCCAATTCTAAACCATATTGTTTCTTTTAAAAATAACATTTTATAGTCATGGTTGCAGCTGACTGGGCATGGTTGCAGAAACCCGTTTTACTTCTGCTTTTAAAATATATTCTTATTATATATTTATTTATACCCCCTACTCGCTGGATCATTACCTTGTCGTGGTGAGTGGGCTTGTATGTTCCTATGACCCTTGTGAGTGAATGGTTTTCGGCCTTCTAGGGGGGTAATGGACATGATTTTCACCGCTTAACAGCTTCAAGAAAAATGCAGAGAGCAAAACCAACCCCTGTATATGGTGTTTATTGACCTGACTAAAGCTTTCAACACTGTAAATTGTAATGCCCTGTGGATTGTCCTTCGGAAAGTTGGCTGCCCAGATAAATTTGTAAACATCATTCGGCTCCTCCATGATAATATGATAGCAACAATTGCAGATAACACTGGCTTTCAAAGTGAACCATTCACAGTGGGATCAGGTGTTAAACAGGGTTGTGTTATTTCCCCAACTCTATTCATTATTTTTATTGCCATGATCCTACACTTTCTCGACTGGAAACTCCCCACTGGAGTAGAAATCATATATCAAACAGATGGAAAGCTCTTCAATCTGAGCAGGCTGAAAGCAAAGAGTAAGGTTACCATAACTTCCATCATAGAGCTTCAGTATGCTGATGACAACATAGTGTGCGCATGCTCAGAGGATGACCTCCAAACCATCCCAAATATCTTTGCAGAAGCTTACAAAAAGCTTGGCCTATCACTCAACATCCAAAAAACCAAAGTGCTACACCAACAAGTACAAAATAACCCCTCTGCAGTGCCACAAATCCAACTCAGTGGTGTAACGTTGGAAAATGTTGATCACTTCTCCTACCTAGGCAGTTACCTTTCCACAAGGGCCAACATTGATGCTGAAATCCAGCATTGCCTGAGCTCTGCGAGTGCGGCTTTCTCCCGATTGAAGTGCAGAGTGTTTGAGGACCGGGACATTCGCAGGGAAACCAAAGTGCTTGTTTACAAAGCTATTTTACTACCAATCTTACTATATGCTTGTGAAACATGGACCACTTATAAACGCCATCTACAACTCCTCAAAAGATTCTATCAACGGTGTCTCCGAAAATTTTTACACATCACTTGGGAAGACAGGCGAACTAATATCAGTGTACTGGATGAAGCAAAGATCACCAGTGTTGAAGCAATGATTCTTCAACATCAACTTCGTTGGACTGGTCATGTTGTGTGGATGCCTGATGAACGTCTTCCAAAGCAACTACTCTATTCCGAACTTAAAAATGGAAAGCATAATGCTGGTGGTCAACAAAAGAGCTTTAAAGACTGTCTCAAGGCAAATCTTAAAAAATGTAGTATAAGCAATGACAACTGGGAAACACTGGCCTGCGAGCGCTACAGTTGGAGAACAGCGTTTACCAAAGGTGTCATGGGCTTTGAAGACACTCGATCTCAGGACACAAGGGAGAAACATGCTAAAAGGAAGGCACACTTAGCAAACCCTCACCGTGATCAACTCCTGCCTGGAAACCAATGTCCCCACTGTGGAAGGACGTGTGGATCCAGAATTGGCCTCTACAGTCACTTACAGACCCATTGTTAAAATCGTTTTTATGGAAGACAATCTTACTCGGCTATGAGTGATCGCCAAAGAAGAAGAAGAAGAGGAAGATTTATATCCCACCTTTTCACCTGACAGGACAAAATATATTCTCCTTTCTGGGGCAGCAGAAGCTAACTGCATTTTATTCCTGTAGTCATGAAAGTGCTACAATTTAAATGAGTTTAAAATGCAAAACGGTTTGTGTTCATAGCATTTATTTATTTTTGTAAAATTATGTTTGGCAAATGTGGTTTGTTTGTATGTTTGTTTGTTTTGCTATAACAAATCAGGAATATGGAAGCAGCTGTAAATAATGGAATAGCTGGGGCTGTGAGGGAGAGATGTTGATTCTGTGCTTCAGAACTGAAGTAATGCAAATTGCAATCTAAAAGGAGGACCCCTTAAGACCATTAAGTCCAGGGTCTAAACTCAATTAGCTGCACTACTGCTCTTTATCATTCCACATACAGAAGCGGACCGGAGTGGCTGTTGAATCTTCAACAGTGGCATTGGGCTGGCATCCTGGACTTCACCTTATGCAGCAAGTTAGTTTAGCAGAGTAGGCCAAGTGGCTCTGCCTTCCAGTTGGGAAGATGGTGGTTAGGGGGCTTAAGAGGAATAGGCAGGGGAATATATTGGGGGAAATTGCACACAAACATGTTTTTGCTCAGAAAACTTCACACTAAGATGATGTTGAATTTTCAGGACCCCATGAATGTAAATAGGTGGGGAAATGTTGAGAAATGAATGGGAAAATGACAAGCCACAGCCCTCCAACATCTGCCACCTAAGGTGATCACCTGACTTTGCCCAATGGTAGGGCTGGTTTGCTCCCAAGGTCTCCTTCTCATTACAGAACTTTGACAGAGCAGCACTGTATGTAAAGGTCCTCTTCCCAAAGGACAAGCTTGATTAGACCAAAGGCCTATCTAGTCCAGATTGTGTTCTCAAAATAGTGAAGCCCTATGGGAAGCTCATAAAAGTGCAACAGCATTCTCCCACTTGCGGGCCTTAGGAGCTGGCATTCTGAAGTCTTCTGCCTCTGATAATGGCGGCAATATAACCATCATGACTAGAATCCATGGACAGCCTTCTCCTCCGTTAATATCTCCGCCTCCACCCCCGTAGAAACTATTTTGCTATGCTCTGTGTTCTCCTGCATCATTATGCTGAGTGTTTTTTCTTGTCCTCACCACCAGCAGCCAATGCCTATTTCTGGAACAGGGGCAGGAAATAACGCCAGGACACGAGCTATAAAGAACAACATGTGCAGAGGAGGTGGGGCGGATCATGGGGCTGCTGTTGTGTCTTGTGCAGTCCAAGTAATCCCTAGCCCCTTGCCCCCTGCCCCAAAGGAGAACTGAAAAATGTGACTCAAGCAGAAAGAGAAGTGAAAGCATTCTGTCATGTTCAGAAGTTTCCTGGAAAAAAATGGAAAAATTGTTCAAGGCACTTCTTCACTGCAGACATTGTTACTGTCTGGGCTGGATACTACTAGACACTACTAGAATACTAGATACTAGAGAAGAATTAATTCAGAAAAAAGAAGGAAATGCTATATGAGCATCTCATCAGGGATTTCCAGATATGTGAAACCCCTCTGAACACATTGTGTGTGTGTCTAAGTGAGGTCTCCATATGTGGACATGGGTTTGTTGTGTATCGATGCTTTGCCCCTGAGCTTTCTGGACATTGATCCCATTGATTCTAACCCCATTGATTGCAATTGTGGCCCTTCAGGAAAAATGGTTCTACACCCAGGAGGTATAGGGTTGTATTGCAACACTGTAAAATTATCATACAAACTGAAGTTTTGCATGATTAGTAGTCATGTGATCATGAACTTCAGGGCCGTCTTATCATTGAGGCGTGCATTAGATTTGATGGCGCATTAGATTCAAGATTCCTAAGGTAACAATGGTGATGGAAGTGAAGAAGAGATTACCTGATACCTGAAAAGCTGGTTGAATGAGGATCAGGAGATTTAGGAACAAAAAGAAAGACATTGGCCACAACCAAACTTGCCACACCGCTCCCATGGAAATAAGAGAAATCAGGGTTCGCTGTTTTTTAAGAACTTCTTGATAAATGAGTCAGGCAGAATGATATTTTCACTTCTGTCTTTGGCATTATGCACACTCACAGATTTTTTGCTAAACTTTTAATCAGCTTCCTTCAGAGAAAAAAAAACTATTTCTGCTGAAAATCTTTGGGTTATTTAGATTTATTTCCCATCACATAGGCTGGTGCAACTCACCAAGCCAAAAAAACAGTACACAGTGCTCCGGAAGGAAGTAGCTAAGAGATTCTCATTGATAACTATGCTACTGCTAAGCCATGACCAAACTCTGAGACGTTCTATAGCTGGGAGTCTGATTCTGACCTAAGGAAATGAGGATGAAAAGGACCAGAGGCAGATCCAAAGGCTATCCATTGCTACTAGCCATAATGGCTATACTCTGTCTCCACAGTAGGAGGCAATAATGTTCCGGATACTATTTGCAGGAAACTGCAGGAGGGGAGCATGCACTTGTGCTGAGGTCCCACTTGAAGTTTTCTGTGGGAACAGAATACTAAAATAATACTGGCCATTGACTTGATCCCGTAGGGTCATCTTACAATGTAGTGAGAGACGGGGTGAAGATCAAGTTCCAGATCAAACAGATAAGGAATCTCTGTGGCTAAAGTCAGTGAGATGAGCTGCTCAGAACAAAGAGCTGACTGGAACTGTGTGAGGCCTGGCGTGTCCCAATGGACTTTGTGGGACCACAGACTGCATGGAGGCTGCGTGTGTTAAGGTTAAGATTCGAGCTGCGTCCTACCTGGGCCCACAAAGTTTACTCTGCAAGGTTTGCTGAGGAGAGTGAAAACTTGTTTGTAACTCCTGCCCTTTTTCTTGGCACCCTATAGATCAGGCACCCCCAGACTTCGGCCCTCCAGATGTTTTGGACTACAATTCCCATCTTCCCCGACCACTGGTCCTGTTAGCTAGGGATCATGGGAATTGTAGGCCAAAACATCTGGAGGGCCGCAGTTTGGGGGTGCCTGCTATAGATACTTGAAGAGTGTGCAGCTACAGTCTCTGACTAAGAGCCATCTATGTAGCTCCTTCTTGTAATAACCTAAGTCCTGTGGTGTAGTGTGGGGAGGGCAGGGAGGTGTTTTATTTATTTATTTATTTTTAGGGGCACAACCAGGCACCCCCATGACTGGCTCCCTCATTGAGGCCAGAGTCGCGGTGAGGGAAGCTGTGCCCAGGTCGTACCAGCTCCATCTGGTACGCAGGCTGAGACCCTACCTGCCTGCGGAATGTCTTGCCAGAGTGGTGCATGCTGTAGTTATCTCTCGCTTGGATTACTGCAATGCACTCTATGTGGGGCTACCTTTGAAGGTGACCCGGAAACTACAACTAATCCAGAATGCGGCAGCTGGACTGGTGACTGGGAGTGGCCGCTGAGACCACATAACAGCAGTCTTGAAAAATCTACATTGGCTCCCAGTACGTTTCCGATCACAACTCAAAGTGTTGGTGCTGACATTGAAAGCCCTAAACGGCCTCGGTCCAGTATACCTGGAGGAGCGTCTCCACCCCCATCATTCTGCCCGGACACTGAGGTCCAGCGCCGAGGGCCTTCTGGCGGTCCCCAGCCAAGTTACAGGGAACCAGGCAGAGGGCCTTCTCAGTAGTGGCACCCGCCCTGTGGAATGGCCTCCCACCAGATGTCAAAGAGAAAAACATCTGCCAGACTTTTAGAAGACATCTGAAGGCAGCCCTGTTTAGGGAAGCTTTTAATGTTTAGCAGACCATTGTATTTTAATATTTTGTTGGAAGCCTCCCAGAGTGGCAGCCAAATGGGCGGGGTATAAACAATAAAGAAGGAGAAGGAGAAGGAGAAGGAGAAGGAGAAGGAGAAGGAGAAGGAGAAGAAGAAGAAGAAGAAGAAGAAGAAGAAGAAGAAGAAGAAGAAGAAGAAGAAGAAGAAGAAGAAGGAGAAGAAGAAGAAGCCTGGCTCCAACTTGTGAGGGAACTGCAGAGGCAGCTTCCTTGCATGACGGCCTAACTGCGGCAGCTGGCCACAGCTCCACTCCCAGGCTCCAATGCAAGAGTGCACGGCCTGCACCACTTTATGAGGCTGAGGTAGGGCAGTCAGACCCCAGCTGTACAGGGCTACCAGGGCAGCATGTGTGTGCCCTTGAAACAATGCACTTGCCCCAGGCAACAGTACCATATGCTCTGCCACTGTCTAGTTCTTTAAGAATGCACTGGATGATATTCCAAGCCCCCAGCTCTTAAGAGAGCTGGAAAACACACACCACATCCACCCCCCCCACCATTTATAGTCTCTGCAGGCTTTAGTCTTTTCTGAAATCTTGAAAGTTCCAGAGCTGATTTTCAGAAGGGTGAATTTAGTGGATGAAGTCAGTCCCAGCAATAATCACTGCAGGTTCTGGGGAGCATGAAAGCAAAAGTATATACAAACCACCCACACCTGACTTACCAGGCAAAGGACAAGAATGATGGGTATGTAACCTACTGCTGCGTATCACTTAAACAAGGATATGTGGGAAATTCAGCCTCATATAAACAGCATGTTTAGTATGAAGGAGTTAAAACCATAGAGTAAACTATTTTTGCTAGACTTGACTGGGTCATACCCCCTTACATTGGGATGAAGGAGGTGAAGTTTCTTTGTTCGCCCCTCTTCCATGATGTGAATCTGGCCATGGAGGACACCTGGGCTTGTCACTCCAAGCCCACCCCATGTGTTTAGAAACCATGTTATTAAATTTTGCAACTTAGTTTTTCTGCCTGTGTTTTCCTTTCTAGTTTTCTATGGGAAACTACATGAATCTGATCTTTGGAAACTTTGTAAGTAAAAAAATCTTTTTAAACTTACCAAACTGTGTGGCCTTTTCTACGCTAAAGGGAAACAAAGGGAAGCTTTGTAAGTGAGTTAAAGTGGGATGTTTTAAAGCTCTAACGGTCTACATTCCCTTGCTTTACTTTGCTGCATGTTTCATTATTTTAAATCTCTGCTGGGCTTACTGACTGGAGAGGGCTTGCCCATCTCTGGATCCAGGCATCCAGGAAATTATTATTTTATAATAATCAGATACCAACAGGTTACATATGCTCCGTGGGAGAGCTGAAGTAGGGAGTGTGCATTATTATGGGCAACTAGCTTATATTACCTTAGAACAGTTAGAACTGTTGTGTCCTTTCTGTAGGCCTTAAATCCTTGGAAACAGGTTAAGTTTAATGTTGCTCAGATTTTGTTTTTTGTCTAATTATGGTGTTCTTTTTTAAGCACCTGCAGTTATTTTTCTGGCACCTATTTGAAGATCACAGTGAAAGCTGAGATGGAAGGGCAGACACAGACTGAGGCAGCAAAACCCAGCTTAAGAGAGAGAGAATGGTATTTGCAAGCATGCGACTGTGCTCATGTGTTTACTGGTCTTCTTAAAATTTTGTGGCAGTGTTATTAACTGCCATACATACAGAAAATCCTTGCATATGTGATTTATGTAGATAAAACACTGTTAATGGTTCATGTTAAAGAATCGTAAGTTATTTGGCTCTGTCACTGCTATTGCAGTGAGTTCCTTCAGAAACTGTTAATAAATACCTTTGCCATCCAAAAGAGCACCAAGAATCGATACTAAACACATTACACTTTCATTGTGAAAGATGCATTGAGTGCATAGTCACATGCTACCTTCTTTCGACATTTGGATTCATGCTTGCTGATATGCTGACAAAATATTTATTCCAATGCTTTAGTTCCTCTTCTGGGGAAATGCTGTGGAAGGAGAAGCAGCCCTTGGTTAATTAAGCAATTTCATGGAATCATAGAATCATAGAGTTGGAAGAGACCACAAGGGCCATCCAGTCCAACCCTCTGTCAAGCAGGAAACACTATCAAAGCATTCTTGACATATGGCTGTCAAGCCTCTGCTTAAAGGCCTCCAAAGAAGGAGGCTCCACCACACTCCTTGGTAGCAAATTCCACTGCCGAACAGCTCTTACTGTCAGGAAGTTCTTCCTAATGTTTAGGTGGAATCTTCTTTCTTGAAGTTTGAATCCATTGCTCCGTGTCCGCTTCTCTGGAGCAGCAGAAAACAATATTTCTCCCTCCTCCATATGACATCCTTTCATATATTTGAACACGGCTATCATATCACCCCTTAACCTTCTCTTCTCCAGGCTAAACATACCCAGATCCCTAAGCCGTTCCTCATAAGGCATCGTTTCCAATTTATGCCTTTTTAAACTGTGGGGAAGCGCAGGGCTGCCCTGGCAGGGGTGTACAATGGAATGGGGGGGCGGTCCACCCCGGGTGCCACCCTGTGGAGGGGTGACAAGATGGCCCACTGCCTCCCCCCAGCTGTAGAGCAGCCGAGGGTGCATGCAGCATCTGTATGGGCTGCCGCGCATGCGCAGTCCCCGTCCCGGGTGCCAGAGAGGCTTCCTCCAACACTGTGCCCTGGGTAGGAAGAAAGGGTGAGCGGAGTTGGGTGCAAGGGGTCTTGCTTTTTATTTTATTTTTTTTAAAAAAATGCTTTATGCATCTGCATCTAATTTGCCCCTTTTAATTTTTTTATTTTATTTTTTGGTATGTGGTTTTCTTTTGGTAAATCTACCAAAGCATAAAATAAAATAAAATCAGGACTAAGGGGTTTTCTCAGGATGGTGGAGGCAGTGGCGTAGGAAGCTGCTCCAGCACCCGGAGCGGCAACCCGCATACATGGTGTCGCACATAGCGCGCATGCGCAGTGTCGCTATGTATGACGCATGCACGCTGCCGGCAAACCGCGAGCAAGCCAGGGAGCAAGGTTGAGGAGATAAATGCCCTTATTTTTATCTGGGGAATGTTGGAGGGTATGGGATTTGTATGTGAGTGGTAGTTAGCCCCTTATTTGCTAGTAGGCATGCTTAGGACATATATTTCAAGAAATATATGTCACTGTTTTCAAGAATTATATTTCACAAACAGGATGTTAGGAAACCCTTTTTCAAGTAAGTTGCAACTGAAAAACAAAACTATATATCCTGTGCAGCTGAGGCCAAAGTTCAGCAAACCCCAAAACGGAAGTATTTGTCTAGAAATCTCTTCACTTAAAATGCCAGATTTGTTACAGGCGAGTAAGCAAAGAAAATGAAGAGCTGGAAATTTTACTATTAAATTTATGTCAGGCTGCAAGCTTAAGAATTCTTCCATGAATATAAACCCAGTGCTATTTTTCTAGATAAAGAGGTGCCAGAACTCACCATTAGCACCCCCCCCCTGTTCTCTTAGAATGGCAATGGTGCCCACCTGAGAGGTGCCAGAACTGAGTTCCAGCAAGTTCTGGCTGAAGAAGCAGCAGCAGCACTGAATAAATCCTTTTTAATTCAATGGGATTTCCGTCTAAACAAATATTGATCTATTAGAACTAAATATATATAGTTTCCCCCTTATAAGTTAAATGGCAAACAAACAATGTAAAAATTCAAGAGTTTCAGCGGAGTCAGCAGGTGTTCAGATCATCTGCCAGCTGTGTGTGAAAGCTGGGCCGCATTCATAGATACTGAAAATCACTCGCTACATATTTATCCCACCTTTTCTCCATGGACCTTCAAGGTGACATACTTGGTTCTTTTCTTTCCCATTTATCATCATAGCAATATTTTGAGATATCTCAGGCTGCAATGCAATCATTGTCCCAAGGTCACCCAGTAAACTTCATGTTTGAGTGGATATTTTTATCCCTGGCCCCCAGTAGCTTGAGCTGCAGGAGACCCTATACAAGAGGGTGAGGGAAATGAGAACACAAACGAGTTCCATGCTGCTGTCGCTACTGACTATTAGAAGAAGCTGTGTGCTGTTGCTTCACATAGTTAGTAGTCATTGATTTTGCAGGTGTTTGCAGTTTCCAGATCATTCTCAAGGGAAGACCCACAAATACTGTGTTTCAGTAATCCAGACCAGTGTGGCAAAGCTATCCCAGCCTAGGAACATTTGCAGCTGTTGTGCTAGCTGAGGGCTGTACAAGAAGCTCAGAGTAGCCACAGACCACGTTTCGTTGCATTTGTTGGCTGACCCCCCCCCCAGGGATGACACCCGGGGTGGCCGCACCCATCACACCCCCCTTCCTACACCACTGCACAGAGAGGTACAAACAGATCTAGTTGTATAGGGAACTACATGCACACAGTTAAGTGCTGCACAGGCAGTCGCACTCTCTGCAACAGCACCTAGGCCCCCTTTGTTAAATCTTGAGAACTGACTCTTCTGGAGGAGATTCACCCTCCTGCTCTTCCTCCTCCTCCTGACAAATGGGATTTTAGCTTTCCTGAAAAGGCCTTTGTGCATAAATGGCCCACTGAATTGGGGCGAGAATATATTGCAGCACCTTGGTTGCCAGAGGATAAGATTGACACGACCCTTAATTTTTTTCCCCAAATTGCATAATCTTTAATCAGAATATAATCAGTACAACTTATTATTTTACTCGTACTAGATAATATGTATTCAGAGTATTCTACATCATGAGTCTCATTGTAGAAAGTACCTCTGAATGCTGCTGCTTAAGACACATAACTTCCAGCCATGGTTACTTCTTGGAAATGAATGAATGAATGGTGCAATCCTACGCCTGTCAATTCAGAAGTAAGTCTGAATAGGGGTTCAATGGGGATTACTTCCAGGTAAATGTATACAGATAGCAGTAGTGCCTACATTTGTTAATTTCCCTCTTCATTCACCACATGTGATTCTGAGCCATTTTTTCCCCTGAAGAATTATCCCACGGTCAGAATGGAAAGAATTGTCAAAGCCTGCTATGGTTTATAGTTGTCTACTTCTTCTTCTTCTTCTTCTGTAGAAAATACAGGCTATGATACCTGCACTGATGAGGATGAAGATAACTGGGAGAACGACTTTCAAATATTTGCCGTGTGCAGATGCAGAGACATCTTCTTGCACTGCCAATGAGAGAAAAGGTGTAGATATATACATACAAAATCCAAGACATTAAATGCTTTACACTATGATAAGAAGGATGTCGGTGTGTGTGTGTGTGTTTACTGTACCTAAGCACAGTGTGTTGTGAACTTGCAAACATGAACATTGCCCCTTCTTTGTAGGGAGGAAATGGGATGCAGAAGACATGTGGAGTCACAACCTGAGCATGTATAGGAGCAGCTTTTATTCTACTCAAAGTAGAAACAGAGTGGCCCTCTTAAAAGAAAGGGACTTGGGCAGGCTGTGAAGGAATGTAACCCCAAAGCTGTGGGATGCTGCAAGGCTGCTGAACAATTTCCATGTGTCCAAGCAATAGTGTATCTTCCCCCAGTAGTTTCAACACTATGGCTAAAAATGACAACATTATTCTGTGCATGTGCCCATGAAAGGGGAACCTAACCTCAGGGGTTCCCCCTCCCCACTTTTCACATGCAACACTATGGAATTTTCCAATAAATCAAAATATCTCTCTCCCACTCCCCAACTCTTTCACTTCAAAGGAAAAGTTCTTTACCGGAAAACAGACCTGCCATTATCTCCCCCCCCCAATAGCCTCCACAAACCTCCCAGCCTGCCATTTTGCTACCAAAGACACAAATACAACCAGGGGAAGCAAGTGACAGCCCACCAAGCCAAATGGCCACCCGTTATTTGATGGTATTGGACAACACAGTCTTGTTGGGCTCAGGAGGGAGGAGTTCCTCACCATGAAGAGTGATGCCTTGATTAGAGAATTTGTTGTGGGCTGGATGACCCTATGGATATTTGATGAATGCTTTCAGTGCTGTTTTTGTTCTATGGACTTGGACTTTCTAGTCATTGCTTTCTGTTCCAAAGTGATTTCTTCCTGCCATGTTACTTGCTGAAATTCAGGCGCATGACAGAGGTTTTCTTATTTCAGCTGGCATTTCAAGGTAGGGTGCTGTTGTTTATAATAATGGAATTTAATTGTCTCTCCCCCGTATGTTTTGTTTAGAATAGAAATTTTACGTACACCACTTAATATACAGAATTTCTAAGCGGCATATAAATGTATGAAATTTATATATATATTAAAATACTGAGGCAGTGGAAGACAGGAGTGCCTGGTGTGCTCTGGTCCATGGGGTCACGGAGAGTCGGACACGACTAAACGACTAAACAAACAACAACAACAACAACATACTGACATGAGTCAGTGAGGGGGTAGTGGCAGCCATCCAAGCAGAATGACCATGTGTCATTAATAGCCTTACCTGTACTGTTTGTAGGTGCTTTCGTTGTTTCATCATTAACTGCAAAATAAAAGACATGTTTAAGGTGTAATCACATACATTGTGCAAGCCACAGAACTTCCTACTTAGCCCAGTAGGGAGATGGTTATGCAAGGGAATGTTGTTGTTGTTTAGCTCAAGAGTTCTGATCAGCAGGAAAGTGAACCAGTGGGAGTTTTGAGTGCAAGGAAATCTAAGCAGCCTCTCTGCCAGCAGGTCTAACCCTCCCCCCCCCCCCGCACAAAGCGCAAGAATCCAGGTTTGGGCATTTGATGCACCAAAAGATGATTTGGCCCATTGGTCCTTCAAATGTTGTTGAACACTTAATGGTAAAGTATACTGTATTAGGGCCATATCCACTTGGATATTAGGCCATATCCACTTGGATATTAGGCAAGGTCTATCAATATTGTAGGGAAAACTTTTATATTTTTCAGGCTTTGGCCCTTGACATATCACATCATGAAAATAACTTAGCAATGTATGCTAGACAGGGCTCTTGTTTTCAGACATGCTTCTTCCTAACTTTGAAGTTTCAATCCAACACATTACTATTTAAAAATGAGAACCATTTGAAATGTTTATTGCATTCATGGCTTAAACAAGCCATCTTTGTGTTTCTCTACAAATGATTTAGAAACTCCCATCACTTTGGAAGCTAAGTCTTACTGCCTATCTTTTCTTCCTGCTGTATGGAAAAGCACATGAATCTGGCCTTTGGAGTGTTTGTTAGTAAACCATTTTTAACCAGCCAAATGTGTGGCATAGCTGTCAACTTTTCCCTTTTCTTGCGAGGAATCCTATTCAGAATAAGGGAATTTCCCTTTAAAAAAGGGAAAACTTGACAGTTATGTTGTGGTCTCTTTCTATGCTAAGGGAAGTGGGGAACTTTGGAAGCAACCTAGAAGAGGATATTTTAAAGGTCTAACAACCTACATTTCAATGCTTTACTTCGCTGCATATTTTGTGATTTTAAATCTCTGCTTTGGTGAGAGACACCAAAGAGTACTTACCTCAAACCTGGATCTTAAGCATCCAGGGAACTCTTTCTCTTATACCTAGTGTTTTTTTCCTTTAACCAAAATACAAAATACCAACAACTTGTGCTAGAAAAGGAATGACTGACAGTTTGGAAAGAACGCTAAGAACTTGCTAGTAAGCATAGCAGGGGGTGGAAGGTTGTTAAACTGCTGAGGTAGGAAAAAGTCTGTTTTGTAGAATCACAGAAACACCTTCCTTCGAGAGCTTTCTGAAGAAGGAAGCAGATAAAGAGATAAGGATAAACTTCTAGTACAGTGGTACCTCGTTTAACAAACTTAATCCATTCTGGAAGTCCGTTCTTAAACCGAAACCATTCTTAAACCAAGGCGGGCTTTCCCTAATGAGGCCTCCAGCTGCCGGTGCCCTTCCACCATTCGGATTCCGTTCTTAGACCGAGGCAAAGTTCTCAAACCGGGACATTATTTCTGGTTTTGCGGAGTCTTTAAACTGAATCATTCCTAAACTGGACTAAAATAAAAAAAATCATTCCAGCAGCACCTTAGAGACCAACTCATTGGTATGAGCTTTCGTGTGCTTGTACACTTCTTGGTCTCTAAGGTGCTACTGGAAGGATTTTTATTTTATTTTATTTTTTACTACAGCAGACCAACATGGCTACCTACCTGTAACTTAAACCGGACTGTTCTTAAACCGAGGTACCACTGTACAATTAATCAAGCAAGAGAGCAGTTGGACAAGATCACCTTAAGACACTAATTGCAGTTCTATATAACTCAATATTCCCCTATTGTATCAGAATTATTGCTAAAATGTAGTTTAATAATAATTTATGACTTACTTTTGGGCGTTTTACATATAAATGGCATAGATTGGCGGCAGCCCGTATCCAACCATTTCCCATCATCGCTGTTCATGGCAATGCATTTCTGATCATGAAAAGCTTGAGGATTGAATACAGGCTCTTCACCTCTCCAATTGACAAAACCCACTTGAGTTTTATCTTTCCACATCCATTCTCCTAATTATAAAAATATATAAATAACATAATGACTGAAAGGAGAAGAGTAGCACCATGACTGTAAGACATACTATATGGAACCGTGTCTTAAAATTACAGTGATCCTTTTTCCTCTTAACCTTTTTCAGTTTGGAGATTATGCAAGCTACTGCCATTATCATATCAGAACACTGAATACACTAACAATAAGGGGGGAGTGCCTCTGATTTCTGACAGCACGTACCCCCCCTCCCCATATTTAATACTATTTTGGATGGTTCTCTGTAGTGTTCTTTTTGGTATAAAGAAAGGAGGGTCTGGTGCCATAGGTGCCAGCAGAAAATGCCTGCAAATGATATCAAAAAAATGAAATAAGTGACAGACCGGGTCCTCCCTTAAAGGTGAGACCTGGCAACCAAACCCTTGTGTTGTGGGTGGGTACGATTGGTCAGCCACAACACCCTATTGGCAGGTCCCTTGATGCTGGGTTCATTCTGACCAATGGGGACGCTAGCCAAAATGGAGCAAGGGACCTATATATGCCAATGCACGTGACCCTGAGCTTTCTCTCTTGGTCAGTGCATCGGAACACCCACCCACCTCTCCCTATATTCAGGGCTTGTGCGCTTGACCTTGCTATGCCGTCATGTGTCGGCTGTCATTGGGACAGGGGCACGGCAGGAATTTTCCCCACTTGGCTGATTGGCTGGTGCCATTTTGGTTTCGCCTGCCACATAGCAAATCGTCACAACTTGTAAGGTTGCGGATAGGCTCTGGTTCAGGTGATAGGGATGGGGGAATGCTCTCGCCATCCCTATGCGAAAGGGGTATTCCGTTAAAGGAATCCAGGGACTCAATGGACTCAACCCTGCGACCCAGAAGAACGAACAGTGCTTTAGTTCCCAGAAAACAAGCCTGGGGCAAATATGCTGGAAATGGGGGTGAAAAAGAGAGCTGTGATTTTTAGGCTCAAATCCATTTCAATCAGGGTTTAGGTCTGGTTTTGGCACAGAAACTGCTTTGGTCGTCTTGTATGGTGACTTTTGTCAAGAGAGAGGGAAACATGTCCCTGTTAATTCTCCTCGACCTCTCAGCAGCTTTCGATATTGTGGCCATTCTATCCTTCTGGAGTAGCTGTACAAGTTAGGGGTAGATGGCACTGAGGTGGTATCGTCCCTACTTGGATGGTCATTCCTAGAGGGTGATGCTTGGGGAGTGCTTTTTAGCCTGGTGGGAAAAAGTGACATTTCAGTCCGCTATCTTGATTCAAAATAGCGCCTGCCATTCCAACATCAATGGAAACTGTCACCCCGACCTCAGGAACCCTCATGCGAAGTTTGGCAATGATATCTTGAGAGATGCCTGAACCTACGGAGAAGAAAAGGACAGGCCACTTCCCAAAGTAATTATAAATTTTATATTCCCAATATCCCTAGTGGGACATCTGGGATGGAACTTCAAGTAATGGCAGAGCCATAAATCAAGTTGAAAGAGATGTGGTATGGGGCAGGGCTTGATTATTTGAAAGCATAGTCAGGGGTCAGCAAACATTTTCCACAGGTGGCCAGTCCACTGTCCCTCAGACCTTGTGGGGGGCCGGACTATATTTTTTTGGGGGAAACCCCCCCACGACTCTCCCCTCCCTTCTCCACAGCACCGGATGAGCCCCGGTGGCTGCTTACCTGTGCCTTGCAAGCGGCAGGGGCTGGCGGGGTGGGGGTGGGGGCAGGATGATGAGCGGCGTGAAAGGGCTGGCTCCGGAGAGGGGCTGCTTAAAATGGCACTCAGCTCAACAGAGGCCAGCCCCCTTCCTCCTCTAGGCAGGGTTGGGAGAAGCCAGGAGGAGGGAGGGAGGAGGCACCGCCACGGTGTGTGTGAGGGAGTGGGGGAATGGCACAGCCCGAACGATCAGAATCCCCACACCGATCCATGCGGCGACCATCCGCGAGCCGGATCCAGAAGGCAATTGGACCAACCCCGGCCCCCAGGTCTTAGTTTGCTAACCCATGGCATAGATCAGGCATCCCCAAACTTCAGCCCTCCAGGTGTTTTGGACTACAATTCCCATCTTCCCCGACCACTGGTCCTGTTACCTAGGGATCATGGGAGTTGTAGGCTAAAACATCTGGAGGACCGCAGTTTGGGGATGCCTGGCATAGATGCTTCCTATACTACTGTTTACCACCTAGTTGATGAATACTCAGATAATGGGTGAGCTTTCTCCTTTTTCCTGAATGCTTCCCAAGAAAATGCAAGCAACATTCACTTACAACTGACAGCTTTTGCTGCTGAGCTCTTTTATGTCCAAACTCCCCCTTCCAAATGAAACATGTGCCATAGTTGAGGACACTTTTGAATAAATGCAGATAATACATTTATTATATATATAAATATTGAGTGTTAAACAATTACCATCTATATTTTTGAACAATCCAATCCAAAATTCTTTATGATCGAACAGCCGAGTGTATTCCAACAAAAAATCCAGTTCAGCTAAATCTTCTATTGAAGCCAAGGTGCCACCTAGGAAATATACCACAGAATTAAAGTAAACTCATTACAAAGCTATCTTCCCCTTGAAAAAGACTGCCTAACAAGATATGACCAAGGACTCACTGCTCACTGTCCAGCACTGGCAGCAATATGAAGTTCTGAATACTTTAGAGAATATACCGGTATATATATATCTTTCAAATGCTTGTGACTGCTATTCTATTGCATATTTTTATTGAAGAAGGATCATTGTAACCTACCCATTTGTAGAAAATAATAATTAACAATTAAAGAAAATCACTTAATCAAACATCCAATAGAAATGTCATTTTTACAAATCAGATGGTTCACAAAAATCCTGTGCTCTAGTACTGAAAACGTTTTTCACTCTATTTCTAAGTGCATATAAAAGGGGAAAAAATCACCTCAGTTCTCTGGAAGAGAAAGATAATACCCTTTTCAAAGTATTTATATTAATGGGGTGCCAATGTGACTTTGATGTCATGTTTGCTGAGTAGGAGGAACTCAGATTAATCCATCCATTCTTATATCAAATAGAATTTGTTGTGATGTGATCGATCAGTTTGAAACAGGATGCAAGTTTTCTTCGGAGAGATATAGCAGCAGCAGCAGCACAAAGAGTAGTATATTCAGCAATATGAACTGGTAGCGATGGATGGATGGATGGATGGATGGATGGATGGATGGATGGATGGATGAATGAATGCAACAGGATGATGATTGGCTGAGGTTCCATTTAGAACTGACACAGCCTAGTTTAAAACATCTGCACGGGTAGCCCTATCATTTCTAGACGCAATTCAAGGTGCTCCCATTTGTGTTAAAAACCCTAAAGGGCACAGGCCTCAAGTATCTGAGACTGATCCCTTCACTCTAAATACTCCCTGATTGCCTTCTTGGTAATTCCACTGGCCTTGCAAGTGCAAGGAATGGCAGCCCAACAGAGAACAGGCCTATGGCCCTAAGTTGTGAAATTCTCTTTCCACAGAGATATGTCCTCTTGCACCTTCATTTTATCACTTCTGCCATATGATGGTGCCCCTCTTCCCCCTGGCCTTGCACACCTGAGATATGTAATTCTCAGGACTGGTTTTAACTTTGTACTGTTTTAACCTGAACTGAGAAGTTATGCTGAAGGACAGGTAAGACCTCCAACATATGACAACAAGAATTGACAGTCAACACCTCCACTGGCGAGGTTTGTCTCTAACAGCATTTTATTTCTTTCCCAAACCTCATATAATGATCTTCTTACCACATGGTCTGTAAAACCTTTATGGACTTTTGTTTTATCATACCAGAGGTAAGCATGCCAACCAAATCTGTTGTCATAACCTTCTAAATCTAACAGATCTGTGTTTTCCAGTGTTATCCATTCTCTTAACCAACAGAGACAGGACACTTCATAATTATCTTCAAATCTGGCATGGAGAATCCACCTCTTTCTTTTCTATCAACCAATAATTTAAATTTTATTCTTGGTTTTTTCCCGTCAGACAAATCTAGACAGAATTTTCTGCCATTCTTTGAATTGTCCTGTCCCTTTAATTATAGGAATTGTTTGAAATAGGAATAACATCTTGGGCAACACATTCATCTTAATTGCAGCTATTCTTCCAAGGAACGACAACTTCATTCTATTCCATGTTTCCAGATTTTTCTTTACCTCTTTCCACACTGGTTCATAATTATCATTGAACAAGTTAATATTCTTTGCTGTCATCCATATTCCTAAATATTGTACTTTTTTGCCACCATGATTCCCAACAGAGAATAGGCCTGTGGCCCTAAGTTGTGAAATTCTCTTTCCACAGAGATATGGCCTCTTGCACCTTCATTTTATCACTTCTGCCATATGATGGTGCCCCTCTTCCCCCTGGCTTTGCACCCCTGATATATGTAATTCTCAGGAATGGTTTTAACTTTGTACTGTTTTAACCTGACCTGAGAACTTATGCTGAAGGACAGGTAAGACCTCCAACATATGACAACAAGAATTGAATGGTGCCACACTGGCAGAACAATGCCAGGTTTGACAGGGCCCTCTGCAGCTCTTGCCGGTCAGTTCTTGGCAACAGTGATGTCCCTTGGGAGGCACGGTGAGGTGGCAAAGGCCCTGTCCAGGGCAGTGAAGGCAGAGATGATGAAGACTCCTTCCCAGGTAGGGCCAACTCTGCTTGCTTGAGCTCTCCTCTGCTTTCCTTTCGCCCCCTGGCCCAAAGCAAGTGCACCCCCAGTGCCAAAAAGCCAGTGTAGCAGGAAAGCACAACTTAAATTCTTCCATGGGGCTTCTGTGCCCCAGTGGAGCAACATTCTATCTGGGCCCAGGGGCATTATGGAGGAATCAAAAGATGAGCCACAGCAACATGGTTTTTGGGCTGCACCAACAATGCTTTGGGATTGGGCAAGGAGAGGAAGACGGGCTGGTGTCCAGGGAATTCAGGCCATCAGCGAATGGTTGTTGGCGCTGATCCCTGATACCAGGCCTGTACCGCATGTTCTTCTCAATATTATTTTGATAACAAAACTTCTTCTTATTGGATTGTGCCAGAAAGAAAGAATTTCCTGCGTGCCATGGGCTGTACCATTTTTCTCCCTACCATTCTCATTTGTAAAACAAATCATTTTTCAAAATGACACTCACCAAAATAAGAACACCTGAAGGCCGCTTGCCACCAAAGTTCCCTATCAGGGTAGAATTTATAGCAATGAGCCCGAAAAGGAACCCAAGCTCTACCGTCTTCCATTGGTGGAGGAGGGCATCTTCCTGGGAGCTGTGGTGCCTTGGTTGGGAATGCACCTGTTATAAAACAAGTAGTTTTCTTTTCTTTTCTTTTTTAAAAAAGGCATCTTAGAAACCCAGGAATACAAGGGGAGTGCTTAAGGTCCAGACAAATCCTGAGTCATGAGGCAAAGCACAATACCTCTTTGGCTTATAAAAGCTGGCATGGGATCTGTACAAGCCAAACATTTAAACAAACTGCTGCAGACAGGTGCCTGCTGAAAGCAAAATGAATTAATGCCTTTAGGGTACCAGATGATGGGAGAAGGGAGAACAAACACCAGAGGGAAGTGGGGACAAGAAGGGGGAGCTCTGTTGTGATTGACAGATCAAGCTTTTAATCAGAGGGAATGATTTTACCTAGAAAGCCAACCCCAAAATCTAAATACTTATTTTTATTTCTTTAATTAAAAACATATAATTCCACAACATAGAGGAACTAAAGAAACAAAGAAGAAAATACAATGGAAGAGAATTTGAAAATAAATACACAGACAAAGACACAGACACAGACACAGACACAGACACACACACACACACACACACACACAAATTTAGGTTGTTTTAGCTGCAATCCCTGGCAATAATAATAATAATAATAATAATAATAATAATAATAATAATAATGGAAGTTCACCTGGTGCCTTCATTATATACCTTTAGGCGCCAGGTAAAAACATTCCTTTTTTAACTAGGGCTTTAGTTGACCTGAGTGACATCCTATATATCCTTTTAAAATGTGGCTCTTTTGGGGGGTGTCATTGGGTTATTGTTTTTATTTTTATTTTATACTAGCTGGCCCTGCCACGCGTTGCTGTGGCTAATCCCTGTGACTGCCACCACCCTGTGTCGATCCATGATGTATCACACCCCCTCTTCCTCCCACCCCCTGGGTCATCCCTCTGACTGGCCCCACTGTGTCCTGACCTATCCCGTCCCCTCCTCCCCCCAATCCCCACCCAGGCGAGTCAGTACCTCCATTTGGCCTAGTCTGTAAAGGCTTCGGCATAGTATGTAAACAGCAGCTGAGGTGCTGTTGAGAGGGAAGGTTCTATAGGTGTAGTACCAGTGTAGCCGCCGCTAGAGGGCACTGGTTTGCAACCTGGTTCTTTTCCCAGCATGCACTTTCGGTGGGCGAGCAGGACCAGCCCCTGCGGAGCCAGCGCAAACCGGCTGTGAGGAGAACCGCCTTGAGCATGGTAAGGACGGGCCTTCAGGTTTGCTGCCCCGGGTGGCCAAGCAGCTAGCTACGCCGCTGAATGTGGTTACCCTCGTTCTGGATGAAAGTGATTTCTATGTTCAGAATTGTGTACTCCAAAATCAGAATTAACTGTTTTATTAAGATCCTATCTGATCAGTGTCTAGAGTACAGTTCTGAGCTCTGTGTTGAAATGGAGACCTTATTGGAATTAGAGTGCTATGCCCCACATTAAAAGAGAGAGGTTCCTTTGCTTACCATGATGCTGCTCACAGATAAATAAGTATGTTTCATTGCAAGTTCCTGTTTTCCAATGACCCTCAAGGTCCATGAAGACACAGGCTATTTTCTGCTTTGGCTCTTCAGGTGCCCAATTAGTGTACATCAGTCTCCGGTTGTTTATCCATGTGTAGCGCTCACCATTCTAATGCACATTGGAACAACACATGCTGGTTGTAGTTTATTTCCCATAACATGAGCTCCACATCACCTTCACCCGCCCTCTTTCATTTTATTTACAGAAACACAATCAGGTGATGAATTCTGGGTACTGCTATAGCTATGGCAACTGAAGACATCCCTGTGCTGTTTAATATCTATTGGAAAAACTCTTGGGAGATGTCATCTGGAGATCTGAAGCAAGGTGTCATTGGTATGCTGATGGCACATAACTCTATCCTCTCCAACTGAATCTGGAGAGGCCAGGAAGGTTTTCGGCAGGGGTCTGGAAGCAGTGAAAGGCTAGATCAGGCATAGGCAACCTTGGCTCTCCAGATGTTTTGGAAGGACAACTCCCATGATCCCTGACCACTGGCCCTGTTAGCTAGGGATCATGGGAGTTGTAGTTCCAAAACCCCTGGAGAAAGGCTGCCCATGCCTGGGTTAGATGGATGCTAGTCGGCCAGCTGTATTTGTTCCTGAACTGAGATAGTTGGGCCTTACTTGTCCATGTTCTGGCGCCTCTCACCTGAGCTACTCCAAAGTGCATTATGTAGGTCTTGCCTTGAAGATGACCCAGAGCAGGCATCCCCAAACTGTGGCCCTCCAGATGTTTTGGCCTACAACCCCCATGAACCCTAGCTAACAGGACCAGTGGTCGGGGAAGATGGAAATTGTAGCCCAAAACATCTGGAGGGCCGAAGTTTGGGGATGCGTGACCCAGAGGATACAACTACTGCAGAACACAGCTGGATTGGTAATGTGACCCTGTGTCACCAATTATTGAGAAATAGCTTAGACTAGCATATGCTCTGACTCTTCTTGACAGAATGAGGCCTCTTTGGGTTAGTGGAGGTAGATAATTGACTGAGAAATGGCAAGTATTCCTGTTCTGTCCCAACTGGGGATTGTGTTAATCACTGTGTTTAGACTGCTGGCAACTGATCAAGTCTTGGTATCTGGTTAGTTATGCTATATCTAGCTGTGAGCTGCCTTGAGTCCCTATCAGGGAAAAGGGTAGGATATAAATAATATAAAATTCTGAAAAGACTGCATTGGCTGCTAGTGACCTACAAGGCCCTATTATTATTAAAAATTTGTATACCGCCATATACCTGCAGGTCCCCAGGTCTTAGCACTAGCACACAAAGCCCTACATGGCTTGCAACCCTGGGCTCCTTTGGAAAGAAGAACTAGATATAAATTTATGCTGATGATAATAATGATAATTAATTATGCACGGAGGATGTGGTCAGCAGAAATCCTCTTGGTTTGTTTATCCCCCTGTCTGACAAATGAGCATTTCTACAGGGAAAACTGGAGAAGTCAGTTTCTCTAGGAAGGACATTTTAAAAAGAGAGAATAAATACATGAGTCTCAGGAATGGTTTTGTTTTTGTCACATGTGTGGCATCTGTACCCTAACATCCCGTGACCCATGAGGCATGGGAAATTGCCTGTGTCCTGCATGCCAGGCAGGAAATGACATTGCTTGTGAATGGTGTTGCTGTGTTTTGTAATTACAGTGAATGTGGATGTTTCTCCTGAATGGGCAATTACTCATGTGGTAACATGCTGGAAGCCAATTATTATGGTATGGTATGGTATGGTATGGTATGGTATGGTATGGTATGGTATGGTATTATAATTACTCTAACTTCCCAGGGAAGGTTACAACATCACCATTTATTGTATCTGAAGAAGTGTGCATGCACACGAAAGCTCATACCTATGACAAACTTAGTTGGTCTCTAAGGTGCTACGGGAAGGAATTTTATTTTATTTTTTGTTTCGACTAGGTCAGACCAACAGGGCTACCTACCTGTAACATCGTTTATTGTGTTCTGATTATTAAAAACAGTTGAAACACTATTTGCATCTTCCTTCAAAGGGAAATATGGAAATTCTTCCTGCACTGGGAGAGATGCTAGGGTTGTCATATTTCAGAATATGGGAAAATCCGGACGTATGTTATTCATATGAAATTAGGTCAAGAGCCAAAAATAAGCCACTTACTCTTGCTTTATTGTCTTCCAAAGTGGAGTTAGGGGAAATGGTCATTTTGGGAAGCAGCAAACCTTACACAGATGAACAAACCCAAATTGTTGAGCTTTTTTGGAAAACCTCCAAACGCTTTTGCCATCGCGTCGCCATACATCCGGGTTTTCCCCCTGACATTTTGCTGACCCCCCCCCCCCCGATGCCATTTTTACACCCGGAAACCAGGACATGTCAGGAATTTGCCTGACGGATGGCAAGCCTATGATGATAATAATAATAATAATAATCCCCAGCCACTCTGGGCGGCTTCCAACAGAAAAATGAAATAAAATAACCTATTAGACATTAAAAGCCTCCCTAAACAGGGCTGCCTTCAGATGTCTTCTAAAAATCTGGTAGCTGTTTTTCTCTTTGACATCTGATGGGAGGGCGTTCCACAGGGTGAAGGCCCTCTGCCTGGTTCCCTGCAACTTGGCTTCTCGCAATGAGGGAACTGCCAGAAGGCCCTCGGTGCTGGATCTCAGTGTCCGGGCAGAATGATGGGGTGGAGATGCTCCTTCAGGTATACTGGACCGAGGCCATTTAGGGCTTTAAAGGTCAGCACCAACACTTTGAACTGAGCTCAGAAACGTACTGGGAGCCAATGAGATGCAGAGAGGTGGAGGAGCTGCATTCAGCTGCTCACATACAGACAATCCTTCACATATATTGCATTGAGAGGCAGGCCCAGAGATATGCATGGGAACAGGGGCTGAACGAGTGGTTTGGTGCCCCCCCCAGTGTACATTGTTAATTCTAGGAAAGGGCTCTGGTCACTTTTATATCTACTGCCTCTGGAAAGTGTTCTATCTAAGTTCCTAGTACAGATAAGAAATACCGTATTTTTCCACCCATAAGACGCCCCCATGTATAAGACAACCCCTATTTTTTGAGCCCAAAATTAAGAAATAAATATTTTAAATATTCCCGTGTATAAGACGACCCCCAATTTTAAACTTTGGGGAAAATATAGTCTTATACACAGAAAAACAAGGTAGATGGACCTCCCCTCTTCCATTAAAAGTGCCTGTAGTGAGGTTTAACAAGAGGAGTGAGCTGGCACTTAGCCATAGACATTTAGCCAGATGCTGGATGAAGCTCCTGGCTCCCTGCCATTGAACACGCCTGCTATGGGGGTTAATGGAAGGCCCTTCAGCAAGTCACTTGCCCCTGTATTAAAGATGCCTGCAAGGGGGGGGGGAGAGGAGAGGTGTGCTTCACGCAGGCTGCAGTGTGAAGCACTTCTCCTTGTTGTTGTTGTTTAGTTGTTTAGTCACTCTTTGTGACCCCATGGACCAGAGAACGCCAGGCCCTCCTGTCTTCCACTGCCTCCCGCAGTTTGGTCAAACTCATGTTCGTAGCTTCGAGAACACTGTCCAACCATCTCATCCTCGTCATCCCCTTCTCCTAGTGCCTTCAATCTTTCTCAACATCAGGGTCTTTCCCAGGGCATCTTCTCTTCTCATGAGGTGGCCAGAGTATTGGAGCCTCAGCTTCATGATCTGTCCTTCCAGTGAGCACTCAGGGCTGATTTCCTTCAGAATGGATAGGTTTGATCTTCTTGCAGTCCATGGGACTCTCAAGAGTCTCCTCCAGCACCATAATTCAAAAGCATCAATTCTTCGGCGATCAGCCTTCTTGATGGTCCAGCTCTCACTTCCATACATCACTACTGGGAAAACCATAGCTTTAACTATACGGACCTTTGTTGGCAAGGTGATGTCTCTGCTTTTTAAGATGCTGTCTAGATTTGTTATTGCTTTTCTCCCAAGAAGCAGGCGTCTTTTAATTTTGTGACTGCTGTCACCATCTGCAGTGATCATGGAACCCACTTCTCCTACCCTGTTTTAAAAGGGAGTTGAGGTTGGGGTGAGCTGTGAAGGGCGGGGCTTGGAGGAACCAGAGGGATGAGAGGGCAGTTGGTCGGATGTGGGGAGAGAGTGGTTGCCAAAGGGGTAGGTGGGGTTGGCAAGTGCAGCGAGCAGTGAGCAGGGGCAGTCCCTAGTTTTGAATAAAGTCAGCTAATGAAAGCCCTGTGCTTTCTAACTTATGTCCTTCTGAATACAAACCCTTGGAGTGGAAAAGCAGTATCATGTTAACATACATTGCATGTTCTTACCGTGTTGCTAGTTAGACCAATCCACACGGGCTCCTCATATTTCAACACTTTTAGCCACAGAAATGACTGAATGTAGGGATTCCAAATGCTGGCAAGCTCTGCCTGTTCAGAATTGCATTTTTTCCTGGCCTCTCCCCATGTCATTTTGGTGCCAATGAAAAAGTAACTGCTATTCCCAAAATGGAAATAGCCTGAGGCTGGAATTGTTGTTTCAAAGTATGGTAAGGCGGGATCTATAGCAAAATAAATAAATAAATAAATAAATAAATAGCCAGAGATTGTTTTAGAATGCATACATTCCTAAAATTTGCTTTCATTTCATACTGAAATGTCTGAACATTATTATTTCCCAAGATTTAACATCTGAAAGCACTAAGAATTTGCAGAGAAACATTAAAACCGACATGTTAGTCAAACTCTATTCTTTACTGCCACAAATTCCTTTACAGCCAGAAATTCCTAAGAAGTAGCCAACAGACCTTCTTGAAACACATTCATTTCTTTTCAGAGAAACACATTCATTTCTTTTCAGAGAAGCCAAGTGACTATTCTTCCATTAGTTTCCTAGCCACCATTATTCATGGATGATAAAAATTTCTGCTTCTGTTTTGGTAATTTCTGTCCAAAAACAGACCTCGGATGGTGGCTGTACTCATAGGGGTCTATTCTTCTTATTAAAATGAAAGTGCATTGATCAGGGGGCAGGCTGTCACTTGCAACATGGCTAGATATTATGACACTAAGAAAGAACTAAATGAATCAATATGGTTAACTTAACCCAACAACATCGCTCCCCTCTCTCACACACAAATCCCACTGCAGCCAACCAAAGACAATCAACCACACCCTAGGCCACCCCAACCAGGAATGTCAGGAATGCTTTGATTGTGTTTTCTGCTTGGCAGGGGGTTGGATGGCCCTTGTGGTCTCTTCCAACTCTATGATTCTATGATTCTAACCTCTCTCACTACTAAGGAAACATAACAAGCAAATAGAAAGAGAATCTACCCAAGTGATACTGACACAAAAACCCCACATACATGTGCTTTTGTAAACAATGAAAACCTTTAACAAAAATTGTTTTAAAAAGAAATAGAACTAAACTTTTCCCCCCCAGCAGCCTCCTCTGTCCTGTTTTGGGGGTGGTATAGAGAAAAGTCAAGTCCCCTATCAAGAAGTACACAACTGAGGTTCTTTGACACCAGGGTTCATCTCTATATATCTATAAAATATTGTTGTCATGATCACATTCTTTTCTTTATACAGCCAAGTACAAAATCTCTAATACTGGAAATCTAATTTTGTTTTTTGACAAAATGATATGGCACAGAAAACAGGCTTTGGACTCTAGAAAGCAATCTGAACTGCAAAATAGTTTTTGTTCTTTCTCTTCTAAAAATGTACCAGAGTTTCTTTGGCAGATGTAGCTTTTCCTGGCAGAACATGGTCCATCTCTCCACTTTCCTGCTGAATTTCCAGACCCCTTCATCATAAAAACACAGTCTTCCTAAGGAATTAAAAGATAAGAAAAAACAAATAAGACAAGAGCCATCAATTTGCGCAGGAGGCAATTATTTTATCCTAGATCAGGCATAGGCAAACTCGGCCCTCCAGATGTTTTGGAACTACAACTCCCATCATCCCTAGCTAACAGGACCAGTGGACAGGGATTATGGGAATTGTAGTCCCCAAACATCTGGAGGATCAAGCTTGCCTATGCCTGTCCCAGATTACACTTAAAAGCCCTCCTTTTGTACTTCTCAAATTTGATGAAAGCAGTACCGTATCCTTTTAGAACCAAGTTTGAAGATGAATACTTGTCGCTTCTCGCCGCTGTCTTACCCAATCCAGCCAAGAAACAGCCTCCACCGTTGAATGAAATCTCTAAGGAGGTGCTGCCCCCAGTGTGTCCTGGGATTAAGGGGGATTAGTGGAGCCCGACATATAACCTGAGATTTCCACCACTCAGGGTACCTGTAAAAGCTAACAGGTCGCATAGCCTAGCACCTGACTCCACAATTACCTGTGTGATTCCAGGATCAGATGGTGCAAGGTCCACACCAAAGCCCCAACTAAAGCTGTAGTGTTTGTCTAGCAGCACAAGAGGTCCTGTCTCTCAAGAGTAGGCATCAGTAACTGATGCATGCTCTGGATCAAGGGCCCCCTGATGTTTACAGGAAGTAGATTAGGTAGCACAGCCAGCTATAAAACTGTTCACATGATGCCCAACTCTTCCTGGTACAACACTTTCCCCAACTAGCTGCTTGGCTTGAGATGCCTGTTCTTGCTAACTGGCTGCACAGCTCCCTTTGCTGTTTCTGCAGTTCTGCCCTGCTTTTCAGTTCCAGTACTGCAAGGCATAGTACACTACCACTAAGTACCCCTCCCCACAATGACACCAGCTGATAAGGTCACTTGACAATCCGCTGATTGACAGCACTTCAAAAGTCCAGCCAGATAAGAGGGCTTGGAAGGCCTACGTAGGCCATAGCTGTCAAGTTCTCCCTTTTTTAAAGGGAAATTCCCTTATTCCTCGCAAGAAAAGGGAAAACTTGACAGCTATGACTTAGGCTTGCAGAAAGACATTCCCCACAGCTATTCTAAAGAAAGGTGTGAGCATCAAACTGGAGCAATAACAGTGGGTGGTCTCCTAATAACTCATCCTATCAGTCCAAGGATTTCTGCTTGCACCATGGGATTTCCCCCTTCCCTTGGATACATCTCATGCCCAACCCAAATCTGCTTCAGAGGGGTTGGGGGAACCCCTATAATATATTTAGAGGGTGCAGAAGGTGAGGAGATGGGGTGGAAGACATTGGTCTTTGCATGCAACTGAATCCTAGTAAGCCAAAATAGGAAAAAATAATAATTGCTGGACAGAGGCAGTGACAGGAAGATGTGTAACAATGGGTGAGATACCTTTTGGAATTTTCTTAATTCCCCAGCACACAAGGGGATGTACAATTGAAGTGAATGGCACTGCTGCTGTGTGATGGGAAGGAAAGAATTCAGTCTAACTAGGAAAAAGGAGCATTGGAAGATTATCCCTAAGTCCTTAACTCATTGGCAAAATTCAGACAGAATAAAAGCAGCAGACAGAGTTGAGATTAAAATTGCAACTCTGGAGAATATAATTGGCTTTAAGTCAAAATTGTCAGAGGATCCTCAGAACATGCTGCCCACCTTGGATACTTCATATATATTTTATTAACTATATAATTTATCTACAGTATTTGTAAAATTTCTATTCCACACTTATTCAGAAGTATTTTCAGAGTGGCTCACAACAGTTTAAACTACAATAAACAGAACAATGAAGAGTAAAATGAGGATTAACAATCATAACCACCAATCCATGTGTTAAATATCAAAATATGGCCAGCTAACCTTGCAAGATTGGCATGGGGAGACTTGTACTTTAATGGGGTGCTAATGCTGAGAAGGCACTCTGAATATATATAATTTCACTGCAGGAATGGAAAATAGGGAACATTTCTTGTATCTGAAAAAAATAAAGATGAAAGCCTTTGCAGGCAGGACTTACACCATAATCTGGAAAACCACTGGCCCAGTTTGTATAGTAGACCCCACTTCCATCTGTCCATAGAAAACTGTTTTCAGTATTAATATCGTTCAGTCCAATCCATGGATCAGTTGAGGCACTTTCTAAGTGCACTATGAAAAATGCTGAATAAAAACAAGGACATATTTCATCATAAAGCATTTGGTAAATACTCTCCCTCACTTATAAGTAATCAATATAGGATACCATGAACTGATCTAGTTATATTTTATGTTCATTTTGTTTTGTTTTTTAAAATTGTGTCATGCAGAAGTTGCCACTATGGTCCACTTCAGATCTTACTTGACTGCATCTTTTTTTAAAAAAAACAACAACAACTTTTTAAACTTGTTTTTCTTACAGAGAAAAACTATATGTGCCACCATTCCTGACCATTCTCTTAATGCAACAAAATGTTGCAGATGCTACATTGGCTACCCCTGCTCTTAAAAGGACCACATAATCCAGCTCATTAGATTTTTGCCTGGAAAAAACACAAACAGGCCATGATTACAATAAACACCCCTCGTTTTCACTCAGCTTAGGAAGGGTCTGGATCTGAATTGGAAGGGTCTTAGGAGAAAAAGGTGAAGTCATGATTTTGCCTTTTCTAACATTTGGTACCATCACACATTTTCCTTTCAAAATGACACACGGCAGACAATTTCTTTCTGACTGATAATATGCATATACATATAAGTTAAGATCTTATATATTAACAATGTAAATGTTGTTACTTCTCAAGTATTATAGTGCTTGTTCACAAGAAGGACTCCAAGAACAATCCCAAGAATTATTGATTTGTTGCATGTTGCATCATATTGTTGAAATTAGAGACTTGGGCAGATAACCAGAATATGATAGCTAAGGAGAAAATGCCTTATCTGTTGATGGATATGAATAAATATACTACATATTTGTTTCGACAGACCAATAGATTAGGCAAAATTTCATTGCAAAGTCTAGTGTGCTGAGGATCACTTATCCCCCTCAGCCTAACTGTGCTTTTGTATTTACCAATGATCTGAGCAAATAAATTTGACTTACTGATGGACATATAAACTCAGATTCATTATTTATCTGTCTTAAGCCTTGCTGCTTCCCGAAATGAGCATTTTACCTAACTCCACTATAAAGAAGGAGTAGGTGGCCTAATGTTGGCTCTTGGCCTAATTTCACATGAGTAACCTAGGGATGACATACGTCTAGATTTTCCCAGACATTACTGGGATTTCAAAGGCAGAATTGATGGGGGGAGGGAGAGGCGGAATTTCCGAAAGGCAGTGCTTTGTCCTGAATCTTAGGGTTTTCCTTAAAAAAAAGTGCAACAACTTGGGGTGTTTGGGTTTTTCCTTTTTGAAATATGGCAACCCTAAGTAACAAGAAGGAAGAATGTGTCAGAGAAAGAGGGGCAATGGGGGAGGGGAAAGAAGAAGTAGAAGAAGAGTTTGGATTTGATATCCCGCTTTATCACTACCCAAAGGAGTCTCACAGCGGCTAACATTCTCCTTTCCCTTCCTCCCCCACAACAAACACCCTGTGAGATGAGTGAGGCTGAGAGACTTCGAAGAAGTGTGACGAGCCCAAGGTCACCCAGCAGCTGCATGTGGAGGAGCGGAGACGCAAACCCGGTTCCCCAGATTACGAGTCTACCGCTCTTAACCACTACACCACACTGGGGTGCCCTGTCTATGTTTACGAAATAACTACTCTCCTGACATTTGTAATGTAGGAAGCTCAACAGAATGGATTCTTCCTATGCAGCTTGGGGAATTGGAGGCCTAGCCACATGGAAGGAGCTGGTAATATGCACTGCTGCAGAACCACCCTGGTTTCCAGCTCCTCTGTGGGGCCTTGAGTTTCTGGCTCATAGATATCTTGCACCAAGGATTCCCTTGCCAAGCTGCTTCAGGTCATAGCGGATGTGCTCCTGGAGACACCTAGTTTGGTTGTCCTAGGGGATTTTTGACATCCATGCCAACACAACCTTACAAGGGGCTGCTTAGGACTTCGTGGAAAGCATGGCCTCCATGGGGCTGTCCCTGAATAAGTTTGGGCCCAACTCATAGTCATGGACATGCCTTAGACCTGGTGTTTACCTCTATGGATGTGGGTGATCTGACACTAAGTAAAAGTGAAATAAAATAAGTGCCATGGTCAGATGACTTCCTGGTGCAACTGGACTTCTCCGCGACCCTTCCCCTCTGCAGGGAGGTGGGACCGATTCAGATGGTCTGCCCCTGCCACTTAGTGGATCCAAATGGTTTCCAGAGAGTGGTAGGGGATGTTTTATCCCACATTGATGGCCTTTCAGCTGATTTCCTGGTGGTCCACTGGAATGTGGACTTAACCAGGGCTATTCCGTGTGCTGCTCTGGTTCGCCAGAAGCGGCTTAGTCATGCTGGCAAAATGACCTGGAAGCCATACTCCGGTCCCTCAGCTAATAATGTGAGATGAGTGCCGCAACCCCAGAGTCAGTCACGACTGGACCTAATGGTCAGGGGTCCCTTTACCTTTACCCTTTTTATTCCCTCACTGCGAGAAGCAAAGTTACAGGAAACCAGGCAGAGGGACTTCTCGGTAGTGGCACCCGCCCTGTGGAACACGCTCCCATCAGAAGTCAAAGGAAAAAACAACTACGAGACTTTTTGAAGACATTTGAAGGCAGCCCTGTTTAGGGAAGCTTTTAATAGTTGATGAATTATTGTAGTTTAATATTTTGCTGGAAGCTGCTCAGAGTGGCTGGGGAAACCCTGCCAGATCGGTGGGGTAGAAATAATAAATTATTATTATTACGTATTGAGTCAGTGTTAAGTCAATGTGAGCAACGTGTTCTAAAAGAACCAACTGCACCTTGTGTAGCTTTGTTCGGTATAGTTGCCAGATTCCCTCCTAGATTTCTGCAAGCAGTTCGTGCATCGGACCAGCTTTTCCTTTCTTCTTTCAACCCAAATAACTGGAAGCACTACGTGGGGAGGAAAACTCCAAAATTCCATCAATTATGAAATGGTTAGTGAATTCAACCATCATGGGTTGCAGACATGGATATTTTAACTTGGCCTTGGAGAGAAATCCCAACCCTCAGATTCACTGACTTGACAGAGATTCAGATTGTGTGGAGGATGTAGTGTAGTTAATTTCTTCATATAGAAGCCAGGGACTAATAAAAAGTTGACCAATGCCGTGGAAAATGGAGGTGGGGGGAATTTACCTAGTTCCTGCTCTGGCCCTCCACCAGCCTGCAGAGGTTTGTAAATGGTAGACCATACACTACTTTACCTTAGTTCCCCAACCCAGTCACAAATGCTCTACTGAACATCTTTGGAAGTGATCAGATATGGAAATACATGTCAGTAAATGAGTGATGGATTGAAAGCAGGGTAGATCTGATTCAAATCAAATCAATTTAAATCACTAGCCAGTAAGACTTGATTTGAATCATTTTTTATTTTTACAGAAAGACTCATTCTTGCTGGTGTAATCTTAATATTTACAACTGGGAAGAAGGGCATGGAACCAGTGAACTCTTATTAGCTGACTGGCCAGCACTTCAAGGTCTCGCAGATCCCAGGACTTACAGAGTTACTATTTCCACCACCACCACCCCCCTTGGTGAAGAAGTGTGCATGCACACGAAAGCTCATACCAAAATATAAACTTAGTTGGTCTTTAAGGTGCTACTGAAGGAATTTTTTTATTTTGCTTCGACTCAGACCAACACGGCTACCTACCTGTAACTGAAAATATACCAGTATATTTGCAATCACTTTCTTAGTTACCTTTTTATCAAAGAAAAGCCAGCCATCCGCACAGCCCCCAACAGGTGCAGGCATTGTGGGAGCAGCAGTTGAATGGACAGAACTGTTATGCCTTTCGCAGATGAATCTGTTCTTAGCACCACAGTTTATGTCGTGCCATAAGCCTGAATAGAGAAGTTATGTGTTGATCAGTAAGATGAAATCACTCCCAAACAAAGAATGACATTTTTTTTAACCTGTTAGATGAAAGTGGAAGTCAAGTTTCACCTAGCGGTTGCTGGCAAAATTGCTACTCCTGCTGCAAACTAAAAACACGCACCAAAAAAACCTCTCTCCTAGTAGAGATCTCAGGGTTGCCATATGTCCTGTTTTTCCAGGACATGTACTCTTTTTCATGGGTTTGTAAAATGAGATTCATCATAGTGATCCGCAGTTAAAAGCAGAAGTTGGCAAATGTGTCCTCTTTTTTGCTCTTTAAAATATAAGACTCCAAGAGACTGGAAAAAGCACAATGATAGCACAACCAGAAGAAGAAACACTCTGCCAAACAATAAACGACAAGTAAAAACTAGAAAAGAGGTCAGGCATGCTAGAAAAAAAATCCCCCACAAGCTGAGGCAGCCCAAGACCTACAGTGTGGGACCTGCAAACACTGATATCAAGGGAATGCTAGTCTCTTTCAGAAAGATAAACAGGAGGAGAGGAGGGAGGAATGGAGTTCCTGCTGGCAGTGGAAAGGTGGCAAACCTTAGGGAGAAAGGGAGAAATAATTCAGACTGTTACACTGTCCTTGTGGAACACATGGCTGTTTTTGAGCTCTAAGATCCATTGAGCAAAGGAGAATGCCACTAGGAAGAGAACTCTTGAGAGTAGGTGAAAAGAAGCACACTTCCACGAGGGAAATCTATTTCTGTGTGGAGGTGACTTCAGGATGGCCCCACTATGAAACTGTCTGGGGAAAGGATGAGATCCCACTGGCTTGTTCAGATCCTTAGAAACAATGCCAGCATAGATGCCTGGTAGTTAAGCATGTTAGGCCACAGCCTCAAGATAAGACCTTCTTGCAAGAAGGGCAGCAGGGATGAAATACCAGCCTTTTAAGGGACAGTATGGTGTTTCCAACCCCAGTCAGAAAAGACTTTCCATCTCCTCAGAACACTTTGGTTGTAGAAGGTAACCTAGAAGCAAACATAATCTCAACTGCTGATGAGGCCGTCCCAGTTTGAGAAGTTGCTCTTGTTTCCTTGCCAAAAAATCTTAATTTCACATGGGATCTGAACTGGTGGTGACTGATAAGAAAGAAACTTTGGGTCATAATGGATTGCTTGAAGAAGATGTCAGCCAAGTGTGCAGCAGCTGTGTGAAAAGCAAGCTCCCTGCTAGGGATCATTAGGGAAGGAATTGAAAATAACACTGCAATCATAATGCCATTCTATGCACAACTTTGTGGAGCAACTGCATTTAGAATACACTGTGTATTGCTCTCATCACTTTACTTCAAAAAGGATATTGTAGAGTTGGAAAAGGTTCAGAAAAGGGCAACCAAAATAATAAAGGGGATGAAGCAACTCTCCTAAGAGGAAAGATTACAATATTTGGTGGGAGGTAAAAGCAAGCAAGTAAAAGCAAGTAAGAGGTGAGACAATACAAATGCATAATATTATGCATGGCAGGAAGAAGGTGGACAGAGAACACACACCCCCCAATAGTACTAGAGCTCATGGACACGCAATGAAACTAAAAGCTAGAATATTCAGGAGAGACAAAACAATGTAGTTCTTCACACAGTGCATAGAATTTGCTCCAGTATGAGGCAGTGATGACTACAAACTTAACAAATGAGCGCTAACAGGATGCTAGACTAGATGGGTCACTTGTCTAATGCAGCAGACAAGAAGAAGAAGCAGGAGGAGGAGGAGGAGGAGGAGGAGGAGGAGGAGGAGGAGGAGGAGGAGGAGGAGGAGGGAGTTTGGACTTGATATCCTGCCTTTTACTCCCCTTAAGGAGTCTCAAAGCGGCTAACACTCTCCTTTCCCCTCCTCCCCCACAACAAACACTCTGTGAGGTTAGTGGGGCTGAGAGACTTCAGAGAAGTGTGACTAGCCCAAGGTCACCCAGCAGTTGCATGTGGAGGAGCGGGGAAGCAAACCCGGTTCCCAAGATTATGAGTCCACTGCTCTTAACCACTACATCACGCTGGCAAGTGATATGTTCTTCTGTGTGTGAGCCGAGGCAAGCAAATGCATTAATGAAAGTAGTGACCCACATATGTTGTTGTTGTTGTTTAGTCATTTAGTCGTGTCCGACTCTTCGTGACCCCATGGACCATAGCACGCCCACATATGTATTAGTGCCCTTATGTGGACATACCCAAAATGTCCTCTGAAACATTTCCATATTCTGAGATATTCAAAGGAAATGCCAAATAATATTATTATTCCACCCACCTGTATCTTCAATGGGCCAGAATAGTTATTGTGATGTGGCATGGGTTCCACTTGTGGTAGTTTCTTTTAATTAATCAGTTGCCCTGCTATTGATTGTATATGCCCCTCCTTTAAAAATTGTAATCTTTTATTCTACTTGCCTGTTTCACGATAGATGCTGACACAGGTTTCGTCATCATTTGAAAAGCTGGGTTGATTGGGTGCCCAGATTGCAAAGGTCACTGGAGTTCCATCTAACCAACTAGAGAAAACAATATTAAATTATTGAACAGAACAGCATAATTTCTCTTTCATTTACACTGCATACTTTTACAATGGTTTTCAGTTTTTTGTGGGTGTTTTTGTTTGTTTGTTTGTTTTAGCCAATGGAACACCAGGTTAAGAAAAGATTTAGATGTCGAATTGAGTTTTGTATCTAGCAGCATTGCCAGATTTTTTTTATTGGCAAGATTCAAAATATGGTTAACAAAAAACCCCTAATCATTATCTTTAAAGATTGAGTTGCTATTATAGGGGAGCAGATTGCCAGTTATTTTGTACAATATTATATTTTAATCACCATGCGGTGAGAAATATTGGTGGTCCAAGGTCACATACTGAGCTTCATGGCTGAGTGAGAAGTCAAGCTCTGGCCTCAGACTCATAGTTCAACAGTCTAGCCATTACACCACACTGGCTACAGGGAGAAAGGAAGGCTGTGCCCCCAAAAACCTTGGAGCAGAGCACAGTAAGTTTGTAATGAGGGAAGCAGCACTCTCAGACCTAATACAGTGGTACCTCAAGTTACAAACGCCTCAGGTTACAAACGCTTCAGATTACAAACTCCGCTAACCTGGAAGAGTTACCTCGAGTTGAGAACTTTGCCCCGGGATGAGAACAGAAATCGTGTGCCGGTGGAACAGCAGCAGCAAGAAGCCCCATTAGCGAAAGCACGGCTCTAGTTAATAACAGTTTCAGGTTAAGAACGGACCTCCGGAACGAATTAAGTTCGAAACTAGAGGTACCACTGTAAAGCTGTGAGAGACGTGGCAGTTGTGGCAGCCTAGTAAATTTTAAGACTGCATTTGTACATTGCAATTTGCCCCGAGACCTTCTGGTGAAGGGCAGGTAAGAAAAGTATATTGATTGTTGTTGTTGTTGTGCGGACAGGCGGAGACCCCCCGACCCTGGGCAACACCTGTGCGGAATAATGACTCAAGACAACATGTTATGGGATTAAAATTTGGCCACAACTTTATTAAAACTTCAGATGTAGGGAGACCTTGGCTTAGGCATTGGGCGTTTATCACTCCCAGGTATGTTCCACCCACTATTGTGTGGGCTGGGCGATCCCTCCCCTTACCTGGCCAACTCTCTACTGGCAACGCCTCCCCATCTGGGATTTGGTAACTGGCAGAGGTAGGCGGCTACCTCAAGGTGTCCAGCCTAGGGGGGGGGGGCAAATCTAGGCTGTACTGCTGGGAGCCGCATGGGATGGGGGGGCTGCGCACGACTGTGCAAAAGGCGCCCCCTCATTTGATGTGGAGAGTGGTTGTTGTTGTTGTTGTTGTTGTTGTTGTTGTTGTTGTTGTTAATTGGCAAGTCAGAGCAGTGATGAAACGTGCTACTGAGCTCTTTGAGCCAAGGCCCCACCCACCAGGTAAACTCTAAAGCAAGAGGTAGCCTGGGGCTCTAAGGACACACTGCAGCTGTACTTTAACTGAACTAAAATGGTGAAAATGGCTAAACTGCAGTATCCCAAGCATTTCTGGGCTCACTGTAGCAGACAGGGGCGCTGATTTAGGCCCCAGATTATGGGCGCCAAGCGGCGTGGGACGTAATGTGACATGTTGTGCTGTGCCATCCTGAAGTCACATTGTGCATGCCGCAACGGCTCCTAGGGACTCTGGAAGTTGTGTCCGAGGCCCAACAAGACCTCAGACACCAACCCCCAAGGCTCTGTGAGGCATCAGCCATGATTTCTGGTGCTTTCTGAAGCACCAGAAGTCACGTCAGAGGCCCAGTGGTGTGGGTGCCAAGCACCCACAACAATTGTTCTCTGGTAGCTCAGGTACCAAAGGCCCCTTATAGTTGGCACCAGTGGTGGCAGAGCAGAATTGAAGGTGGGGTAGGATTTGTGCACTCCCCCATCATTTTCAATCCGCCTTGCCATTAAATTATTTCCACATGCTGATAAACACAAGCTTCTCCGTAGTTCAGGGGCATGGTTGGGGACTAAGAAGATTTTGGATCTTTTGGATCAAAGACTTCTCCTGGTCAGCCACTGGCACGCTCACTTTCCAGTCATTGGAGATTGATTTCAGCAAGGCAATGGCCATGGAAGTTCCTTAGGTGGCATGGAGAATGTAACTGACATCCAGCTGTCTCCGCCAAGCTCAGACCTCCCTCTCCACTCCCAGGAAAGGAAATCTGATGTTCTCATAGGAAACCATCAAAAGAACCACGGGATTGCAGAGTTAATCAGAAGACTAACTGATGAATGGTGGGCAGGTGTAACATCCTTATATACAGAACACTTAAATTTTAATGCTAACCTAGTTATGATCTAGAACAAAGTTAGTATTTACAATTGTTAAAAATCTGATTTCCTCTTCTTCTTTTGTTCACTTACCTGAACTTTCTATCGCGTCCCAGAATTAAACCAATATAATAATAATCATTATAATAATAATTATAATTATAAAAATTAAAATCACTTCCATAATACTTGATCTAAAACATACAAAGGAAAAAAAGAGAGTAAATGCAACGTAAATGCAACGATAAAATAATCAGGTATTCTCCAGAGCAATATAATTCAGTTATTCCTTGGAAAGTTTGTAATGATGAACATAATGTGCTTGTGCTGTTTAAAAACACAATTAAAGCTTTACAATTAAAACAAATTAAAATAGGTCAGTTAAAATGAGGTTAAGCAAGAAAGAAAGTTTTTTATTATGTTATACTTTAACTGCCCATTGTTTCCCAGGCCAGTTGTCCATTTAGAAGAGCATTCTGCCCTTCTGAAACATTATTTTATCTATTACCAGCACCATCAAGTTCCTTAGAAAATTATTCCTGGGCGGGATGTTTAACTTTGGTGCCATTAAAATTACATGCTTCGCCACAAAAATTACACATTGAAGAAAATATTCATAGATTTTAAAAGAATACAAATGTGCTGGAAAGTAGTACAATATAGCCACAGAATATGACGTTCCAACAGGAATGGGCAATAGAACATCTGCTGAGATCCAACAAGAGGATGATAATCACAAACTGTTTGGTGGACACTGTACCTCACTACATCTTAACTTCCTTGTTAACAGATAGCAATAAGTGTCAGCACTAGCAATGCCTTGAGAGTCTAATGCACACACGCCTTGCTATTTTCATGCTTGCTATCCAAAAATTCACTTATCTGCACTTAAATAATTATGCCCAGACCTTGCTATACTCGGGGGCAGAAATCAGAGGGGGGGGGAGCGAGATCATACAATTCAGAGAGCAGGAGAGGTCGGACAAATAAGTTTTTTTACTTTGTCTCTCTTTTGCTGATTGGAGAAGGGGTGGGGAAGAGATAAAACAAATCCTACATTTGCAATGTTCCCATAGGAATGAATGGAATTCATGGACTCATTGTGCAAACTCTCGCCTACCGAAGGATTTCCAGGGAACACATTGTGTTCAGTAAGTAGCAACTGCATCTGTTGCACCACACAATCTCACCAGTCCATTCAGGAATATGACTCATATATCCATGCCTGCGTAGAACCCTGATTCCGTGGAAACTGTTTTCAGTACAATGCTCTGGGTATGTGATGATTATTGGGGGTGGTTATACAGTACATGTATTTGCAAGCCTCATTTCCTTGGCTTATGCTATGATAGAAGTATATGACCACAAAGGTTGCTATATTTTACACACTTACTTGGAATTGAGACCCATTAAAGATAAAGACAATGAGACTGACTTTTCAGTAGGCATGCATAGAATTGCACTGCTAATCTCTGCAAGCTTTTGGTGCCACCGTCCAGAAGAAAATGATTAGCAGACAAAAAAATGGGGGGGGGGCCCTCTGGTGCGGGGGAGGGGGGAGGGAATAAACTCAACTATGAAATGGACCACCTTTGACTGTCAGCCTTCACTGGACTTCCTTGTGGCAGGAGGGGGCCTGTGGATGGCGGATGGGAAAAAGGCGGATATTATGTATGTATGTTTTGTTTTTAATGTGTAAAATTAATAATAATAATCTTTTAAAAAAATTAAAAAGCAGACAAAAAATACCCATGATCAAATAATTTATGTGCTCTTTTTTTAAAACCAAGCTACACTTGATTGGAAAGCATATGTTCCATATTTTTTCTTACATATCTCCACAGAAAGCGCCATTCACTTTTGCTTTCAATGACAGTAAGATCTCCTCCATGTTTCTTGCAGAATTCACGAGCTCTTTCGGCAGGTGTATATTCATTACTGAAATAGTACTCAGTGCCCTTGTACTCAATCCAGCCATTTTCAATTATTCTGAACGAATATTCTACAAAAAGAAGCAATTTTATTATTTTAATAATGAGTATTAAATTTAATATTAAATATTGAAGAAATTCTTAGCCATCCTTTATGGTATACAAAAGTGTGAATAACATTAATTCACACAAGCAGCGGTGTGGCTAAGCAACTTCAATGATCTCGCCCACTTTAGACTGTCAGATATATGATTTCAATTTTGAAGCACACAATGAACAACTTCTCCCTCTCCATTCCCCTGCCACAGCATGGTACATTTAAAGCTGCTACTTTCCTGATTACATTAAACTAAAAAAGAGAAAGAAAACAGTTCGATTACCCTGATAATTTATTTTCAAATTTAAATTTAAAATGAGCACCTAGGACTGTGGAAATATACAGTGGTCCCTTGACTTACAAATTACTCGACATCCGATGTTTTCGACTTACGAACGGGACAAATGGCCATCACACTTACGAATTTTTCTACATCCGAACGGAAACCGTTGGCGGTTTTAAATGTGGTTTTCCTCGACTTACGAATGTTTCCAAATATTTTTTTTCCTATGGGAAATCGCTTTTCGACTTACGAACTTTTCGACCTACAAATGTGCATTCGGAACGGATTAAGTTTGTAAGTCGAGGGACCACTGTATCTCCCATGCAAAAACAACAACTGGTTGGTTCAGTAATGACGATCATGGCATTATTTGCGGGGGGGGGGGGAGTGCTGAAAGGCAAGTTTGCAAAACTGAAGAAAAGACACTGCATATGTTTTTAAAGGTATTATGTTATGACTTCACATTTTCTAGCAGGGCCTGGGATCTCTTGATACAAAGCAGTTGTACCACCGAGCTATAGTACTTCCCCAATTGTATGTAATCCATTTCGGAGGAATGTGCAAGGCCAGGCCAGAAAGCAGCTACCATTGGCTCCTGGCAGGACCCTCAGTGGCCAAAGACAGCCTCTGGGGTAGCCCCTTCCCCGTTTTCCTTGAGGTTACTTAAGACCTGCTTATGCTGAGGGAAGGCAGAAACTGGGGTGCCCAAGCCAAGAAGCACACACATCTTTGGCTCCTGACAGAACCATCAGTAGCCTGAAATAGCTGTTAAGGCAGCTCCACCTCCACAATTATAGTGCTGCTTAAGAGAGATACATGTGACCTAAGCAAAGGTGGAATCACTCGACATACCAATATCACTGCGTGGTTCCGGTTTTAACTGTGCACCTGAAAACCAAACACATATTGCTTATAATGGAGCACAGTGTGATTTATATGGTATTGCATTGTTTCATATTGCAAACAGGAGTACATAAAAATAAAAATGTTTACGAAAACCAGACCAAAGCTGGCAAGTGTATAAGGTTAAAGCTATTCAATGTCACATCAAAATAAAATTAATCACTGTTACATGACATTGCATACCAAATCGAAGGGCAGTACAGAAAATAAATAAATACTTTCCAAATATTTCTCAAAAGTGTTAAGTATATATGATATCACTAGCTGTACCCGGCCACGCGTTGCTGTGGCTAAGTGCGTTAAATTGAGAAGGAAAGAGAAAGTTGACGTTTCCAAGTTGTAGAATATCATAATAGTTGCGGGTAGACAATATTTTTTGTTGTTCCATTGTTTGTGAAGGGCGGTTTCGGGGCCCAGCCTGTGTCTTGAGGGGGCGTCGTCATTGGTGGCGGGGTCTGGCCTGCCTCTGGTGTCATTGGTGGAGCTAGCTTTGGGGTCCAGCCTGGCTCTTGAGGTGCCATTGGGGGCATCGGGGCCTGGCCTGCCTCTTGCGCTGCCGCCGCCGCCACCACCACCATCGGCAGAGGGCCTGGCCTGGTCCTGGAGGTGGTGCTGGCGCCCGCGGCGGGGCCCAGCCTACCTCTCGTGCCTTCGGTGGAATCGGTGGAGGTGGCTTTGGGACCTGGCCTGGCTCTCGAGGCGGTGGAGGCGGCGCGGGGCCCAGCCTGGCGCTTGGGGTGGTAGTGGCTTTGGTGGTGGTGGCTGAGGGGCCGGCCTGGTGAGGTAGGGGGAGGGGGAGTAGGGGGTGGGTGGTGCTGAGAGAGGAGGAGGAGGGGGGTGGGGTGGGGTGGGGTGGTACTGTAGAAATGCTATCTGTTCCTTTTCGGAGATAAGTTGTTTTATGTGTGTGTGTGTATATATATATATATATATATATATATATATATATGTGTGTGTGTGTGTGTGTGTGTGTGTGTGTGTGTGTGTGTGTGTGTGTGTACCCAATGCTATTTTTCTATAAAAGGAGGTGCTAGAACTCACCATGAAAATCTCCCTTCTTCTCTTATATAAAGACAATGGCACCCACCTGAGAGGTGCTGAAACTGAGTTCTAGTGAGTCCTGGCTGGAAAAAAGCCCTGCATGCAGAGGTGTAGCAAGGTCAGGTGGTCTCCGGTGCAGGTTTTTTTTGTCACCCACTTCCCCACGTTGGGAGATGAGTAGGGGGAAGGGGGGAGCTGCAGTGCTTTGCTGGCGGCTCTGACGAGCTGCCGGGGTGGCCGCTCACTGTAGGTTTGGGAGTTGTGGGCAGGGGGGCGCACACCGAATGTCACCCCCCTTCAAGGATGACACCTGTCCTGTCCCCTGCCTGCCTGCCTACTCCAGCCAGGAGCATGGGCGGCAGGGGAACAGTGCAACCCCCTGCTTTGCCGTTGCTTTGCCGTTGCTTTGCTGCTCACTGTAGGCTTGGGAGTCAGGGCGAGGGGGGGCGCCGAATGTCACCCCTCTTCAGGATGACACCCAGGGCGGCCCGCACCCCCCTGCATGTACTTACCTGAAGAGTAGATTTACTTGTCCAGTATAGCATCACTGGGTTGGGCTTACTTGTACCTCTAGTGGACAAAGGCAGGAGTAGCCTTTTACAGGAAATAGGCCTGTTTATTTTGCTCCTGCCTCTTCAGTTTTACGTACAGTGGTACCTCGACTTACGAACGACTTGACAACCGAATTTTTCGACTTACGAATGGGGGGTAATGGTCGCGCGCTTACGAATGTCTCGACATCCGGGGAAAAACCGTGGCGGTTTTAGATAGGGATTTTTCGACTTATGAATTTTTAGATAGGGTTGCTTCGACTTACGAAATTTTCCGTTTCCAATGCATTCCTATGGGAATTCGTGTTTTCAATGGCGTTTTTTGACTTACAAATTTTTTCGATTTACGAAGGTGCCTTCGGAACGGATTGAATTCGTAAGTCGAGGCACCACTGTATTCACCAAGCATGAACAGTCCAGAACTGGAGGCCAGAACAGTATTAACCTATTTCCTATGAGAAACCATTAACTGAAAGCCAACAGAGTTGCAAACAGAGGTGGGAAAAGGTGTTGTAGGTCATAGAAGGGTGTGGCCCCAGTGATCCATTACACTGGATAAGCAAATCTACCATTCAGGTAGGTACAATGCTATTATTTTGCTTGCCGGTGTAGCATCCCTGGGTTGGGCCTACTATTCTATGATTCTGTGAACTAGGGTGGCTCCCAACTGCAACAAGTGATTCTTGTGGGGCAGCCTGCTGTAAGACCTTCTGGCTAAATGCTGCTCCAGAGGATGCAAAGGCCCCATCTTATAGTGCCTGGGGAAAGTGCTCGTGGATGTCCAGGTCGCTGATATTTCTAACAAGGATGCATTCACAGAAAAAGCAGCTGAACAGTAGAAAGAGTGAAATCACAGAAGAAGATTGCTAAGCCAAGATGAAGGAATAAGAGGATTCAAAAGAGAATTTGACTGCTTCATTGAGGCAGGAGCAAAAAACCTATTTCCCATAGAAGCTACTTCTGCCTTTCCCCGCTAGAGGTGCAAGTAAGGTCAACCCACGGATGCTACAATGGCAAGTGAAATCATCTGTGGTACAGGGTGAACAGACTTAAACCATGGAACAACGAATTCAATCTGATCATCCTCCAACAATCCCTCATGAGAAAGGCACACAGGAAGTCCTTCATTTATCAAGTATTTCAGCTTTCTCATTCTGCTAAAACTTTTATCTTCCTTTCATGAGCAGTGCCTGTTGTTGCTGCTGAAGTTCTTGTATCTGTGAGAGTGTCCAGTCTAATGTTATATTCCTTAAGCTTGAGTCTCCATAGGAACTATTAGATCTTTCCACCTTTCTTATTTGTAGTTTCAGTTGCTGTACTACAAATGTATCTCACATGTTGCTTTCTCCTTTCCTAGGAGTGTTTGGCACATCTTGTGTTGAAGGTGGTATGTTAGATGCAGCCTGTTTTTCTTGACAGCCTGAAGGGGAAACACAGTCTTTGGGTTGAAAAAAGGGCGGTCAGATCTCTCATTTTTACCTGCATATGAATTCTTTCTTTCCTAGCTCATGGAGGCAGGATTAGTGCTTGTTGTTGTTGTTTAGTCGTTTAGTCGTGTCCGACTCTTCGTGACCCCATGGACCAGAGCACGCCAGGCATCTCTGTCTTCCACTGCCTCCCGCAGTTTGGTCAGACTCATGTTAGTGGCTTAGAGAACACTGTCCAACCATCTCATCCTCTGTCGTCCCCTTCTCCTAGTGCCCTCAATCTTTCCCAACATCAGGGTCTTTTCCAGGGAGTCTTCTCTTCTCATGAGGTGGTCAAAGTATTGGAGCCTCAGCTTCAGGATCTGTCCTTCCAGCGAGCACTCAGGGCTGATTTCCTTCAGAATGGAGAGGTTTGATCTTCTTGCAGTCCATGGGACTCTCAAGAGTCTCCTCCAGCACCATAATTCAAAAGCATCAATTCTTCAGCGATCAGCCTTCTTTATGGTCCAGCTCTCACTTCCATACATCACTACTGGGAAAACCATAGCTTTAACTATACGGACCTTTGTTGGCAAGGTGATGTCTCTGCTTTTAGTGCTGCAGAACCTCAAAAGTAGGAGGAGATTCAGGTGCCTTTACAGAACTCTCTCTTTAGTTGGCCATTTCCTCAGGTGCTATGACCAAACCCCAATATTTTTACATTTCTGAGGAACAAATAATAACATAATGCGAAGAAACCTTCAGTGGCTACCTGTATTAAGTCCAATGGCCCATCTAGTACAGCTTCCTGTTCTCACAGTGGCCACCTAGATGCCTGTAGGAAACCAGCAGGCTGAATCAGAGCACAAGAATGCTCTCTCCCTCTGTAGCAATTGGTATTCAGAAATATTGTTGGAGCAAGTTCCATGATTTAACTATGCATTGTGTCAATAAGTACTTCTGAATTCACAATGGCCTCCATGCACTAGATTCCTGCTTCTCACTGAAATGGAACATATTATACCTCAGTGTGTACCATAATAAAAAGGCCCTTTCACCTTGCTTAATGAACTAGCTGTAAAATTTTGAAAGTAATCTTACCTCTCTTTATTTGGCAAATCCAGCACAACAAATTTTCACACGGGGCAAGTTCCAACTGCCTATAATCTGCAAACGCTGCTATACATCCTTCGTCTCTGACACGACGTGAAAAATGCATATTCGGTGTAAAGTCTACCTGCAGTAGGAATAAATATTTATTACTCTTTTTCTTTATAACAGAAATCTACAGAAAAGGATACAGACTTACAGTAGCATTCTTTATACACCTGTGGACATGTATTATGTATGTAGAGAAAGATGAGCTGTCATTTCCCTATTAATACAATCTGGGTGCGATAGGCTATTGTAAAGAAACAGTTCCTGCCATTGCAAGTTTTCCCAACGACTGAACATGTTTTGCCTCCGCCTACCAATGCACCTGCTCTGGTTCGCCAGAAGCAGCTTAGTCATGCTGGCCACATGACCCAGAAGCTGTACACCAGCTCCCTCAGCCAGTTAAGCGAGATGAGCACCGCAACCCCAGAGTTGGTCACGACTGGACCTAACGGAAAGGGGTCCCTATACCTTTACCTTTACCAATTCACCATATTCCCACTGTGGGCCAGAGCAGGGCAGACATATCAGCTGATTCGCCCACAGCAATCATACTGAAACCATCATTCATTCATTTATTAATTTAATTTAATCCTTTTACATCATTTTGTATGTTTTGTGGTATTTTATGTATTGTGATTTGTTGCTGTTTTTATCAATTAATTTATTATTATTATTATTATTATTATTATTATTATTATTATTATTTGTGTGTGTGTGTGTGTGTTGTAAGCTGTCAAGGGTGGCTGGGGCAACCCAGCCAGATGGGCAGGGTATAAATATAATAATAATAAAAAAATTATTACATTTTTGCACTGCCCTTCATCTGAGGATCATAGGGTGGTTTACAATATAAAAAACAAAAAATACACAACATAGTAACAAACAAAATTCATAACTAGTTTTAAAAGCCATAGATTGTTTAATTATCCAAAGGCATGGGAGAAGAGAGATATTTTTGCCTGGCACTTACAGATATGTAACAAAGGTGCCCAACAAACCTCGCTGGGGAGAGCATTCCACAAGCAGGGTGCCACTGCAGGAAAGGCCCTTTGTCATGTTGCCACCCTCCAAACCTCTCGTGGAGGAGGAGCATGAAGAAGAGCCTCGGATGATGAAATGCCAAAGGTAATAGAAATGCATGCATTTTATGAGATGATAAAAAGCAAATGGAATCTTTTCTGGAAGTCTTGTCGCTCAACATTCTTTAAAAAAATATTTTAACTGTAATGGCCACCACAATCTTTGTTTTCCCATTTGCACTAGACCATAGTTCATTTTTGCATTACATGTAGGTGTTTATGCTCCTATTGGTGCATTGTTTAATGCTCTGTTTGTTACATGATGATGATGATGATGATGATAATAATAATAATAATACATAAGAACACTATTTTAAAAAGAAAAACAAATCTAATCCAACTGGATAAGCAGCAAGTTCATCAACTCTGGAGGAACTGCCATAGGTGCTTGGTCTAAAAATTAGATTGCATACAAATAATATGCTTAAAGGCTCAGATGCTGGAAATTTAAGTGACTAAACATTTAAAACAATGCTATGGGATCAGCCAAAAAGCAAAAGAGCTTCAACTTTCATATTCAAAATGGTTTCGTAAAGATGATATTACCGGTAATTTTCCTGTCAATACATCAGCATACTTACAGGAAATCCATCACTCCAAGTAAATCCTTTATCAGGCTCCAACTTAATTAAACCAACCCAACAATGCTCCCTAAACCTAAAATATATAAAAGATAATTTTAGAGTGCAGAAAACTGTAAACATAGGGTGTGTTTAAAAACAGCCAGAATTTTAAAACTTGCAACAGAACGACTAACTTAATATTCTCTAGAACAACATTGTGCACCTATCATCAATTCAATCATTCAATTCTTGTTGCAATTTCTGGAACAGGTGTGTCATTTGGAGCCGGAACTCTGCATGTGTTTAGATAACCTTGACCCCTACCTCCTTTTTGGTTGGTTGATGGGCACATTTGAACCTTAAAAAACACCACCCTATTATCGGCACCAGACCAAAATGCCTGACATTGGGGCACGGATAGTCACAATGGACAAACAAGTTCCCAAAGACACTGAGTTAAAAAGCAGAAGTTGTGTCTGAGCCCAATTTCAGTCTACATAGTGCACATATTTCACAGAAGTCAAACTGGTGATTCTCAGAGATGTGTGGCATGAGGTAGGTTCTTCCCCCTCTTTTTGATAAAGGGCCGTCTGTTTTTTTCAGAATAGTTAGTGTGTGTAAGAGAGAGTGGAAGGACATTTTAGTGTGTGAATTTCAAATGAGACGGGTGTTTGGGAGAAATGCAAGCCAAATACAACGTCTTCCCCATCCGTAACCAGAATAGTTTTTGATCCTGAGACAATGTGAAGAAATAAACATTTCATGAAACTCACTGTCGGTACAACTGCGACTTTTCTTCGCTGTTAACAGAAGCTAGGTCTCCTCCAATTGCTCTACAAAAATCTTGTGCTTCAAACCAAGTTAGCAAGTTCCTTGTATAGGCCTAAATCATATAAATACAATTGCATATCGGTAAGAATCTTGCAAATTCCATTCACAGTGAGATCTGTGTGGTTTGCACAAACACCTATTTGGCATGTAATGGTGGTAGCTAAGGGCCAAAGAAGACATGGCATAAAAGTATGTGATTAATCTGCACTATTTTATTTTATTTTATTTAAAAAAAAATAGATTTGGGTGGGAAACGCCCACCAATGCTCGTTAGAACTTTCCTCCTATGTTTCGTCCTTTCCACCAGCTGTCTCTGCTACCTGCCTTTGCACAAGGAAGTCCAGGACTGGTGGTACCTGAAACAGCTGGTCAGATTAGGAAGCACAAATCTTATCTTCCCATCCCAAGTCCTATTTTAACTGCACAAGCACAGTCTCTTTCTCTTCTATAAAAGGGTGTGGATCAAGTTCCCTGTAGAGGAGGAAGCTTTTTAATGTGTAAAGATATATTACGTTTTTATATATGTTGAAAGTTGCCCAGAGTGGCGCTGCCCAGTCAGATGGGTGGGGTACAAACAATAAAGCAATGACAACAACGAAAGTTACTTCTTCTGCTCGAGTACCAGTTCTGATTGTCTCCAGCAAATCTCACAAGATTTGGACCCTAGATACATACGATGTAGCTGCCATAAATATCTTCAAGCATAATCTATCATTAAGCCTCATTTCCAACCTCTTGGTAATAGGGTTGCAGGTAGATAGGACTGCATGGATCTTCAGACTCTAGTAAAGGCACCTACTGTGTTACTATCAATATGGGGGTGTCTTTTGGGGGGGCAGTTTGGGATCTGGTGTTACTGAACAACTTTGGGTTAATGTTGACAAAATGGAGATGAGAACTATGAATAGTGAAATAAATTATGAGAGAGCCAAATTCCAAGGTACTCACCTGATTAAAACAGAAATAAATTTGCATCTACAGTCATACCTCATGATACATCCATGTTGCATCTTTTCAGGTTACGGATATGCCGAATCTTGAAGTCCCAGAACGGGTTACTTCCGGGTTCGGCACATCCGTAACCTGTGCACATGCGCAAGAAGCGCTAAATCATGCATCACACGCATGCGCAGGTGCAGCACTTCATGTTGCGGCCTTTTCATGTTGCGAACGGATCCTGTTCGCAACATGAGGTACCACTGTACAATATGCCAAGTGACCCATGTTAAGTATAGTGATTTTTTAAAACCTGAAACTGGTAATGCTAAAATGCATTGCTTTGTGTTTAATTCTGGGGTGTTCCCCAGTAACTTTCATGTGATTGGTTAGCTTTGGTCACATGGGAGGTATCTTATTCCATTTTCCATTGTTCTTTTGTGTGTGAGTGACTTGACTGTAACCACTGCATCTCCATGAACACTGATGGAGAGATAATTCACTAAATGCAATAGAGGAGAGGAGGGCTGATGTTTTCTGTGTGAATGCATGTGGCAGAAAGAAGCACGGAGGTTTGATGTTCTCCCAAAGAATGAGAGAAGTCTGCTGGAAGGAGAAAGTGGAAATCTCTCAGAGAAGGAACTGCATGGCCTAGCTGGGCGAGTACAGAAGGCTGAGTACAAGAAAAGAGAGAAAGACACAGTTAGTTTGAATGTTTAAGGAAGAAGCTGTAATTTTCAATTAAGTAAAACTAAACCTATGCTTCAATAAGCATGTGAATGTAAATAGTTTGCATATATTCTTCTTTAGCTGTTCTGCAAGTAAAAGCTTTTGAATATTTTAAAAAAATGTTCAGACATTGTATTAATTTGAAGAAAAGAGTCAATATTGCACATGATTTGGCTTCCCAGCTGCAATTTAGTTGCTCTGCCAACCACCCACACACTCGGTAGCAACACTGTTGAAGGAGAAAATTACAGTCAATAGTGATATATTAATACAAAATATGACTTTGAGGGAAGTATTGGATGCCTCGGAAGAAACATTTTCTATGCGGATTGGCAGCAGCACTCCAGTAGTTTAGAAATGATCTGCCTCCACTTTCATAAAACATAGGAACATTGTAAGCTGCTTTATACCGAACCAGGCCATTGGTCCCTCTAACTCAGTACTGTCTACAAGGGGACTGGCAGCAATTCTCCAAGGAGTTCAGGAAGTGTCCCCTCCCATCCCTACTTGGAGACAGGGGGGACTATGGACTTTCCAATTTCTGTGGCAGCCTCTGCAAGGACACAATTCAGTGCCCCCCCCACTCTTGCCTTCTGTTCCGCACATGCACTAAAAAAGAGAAAAGCTAAAGGACCCCAAGATGGTTATGCCCAGTCAAAGGTGACAATGGGGATGCGGTGCTCATCTCGCTTTCAAGCTGAGGGAGCAGGCGTTTGTCCACAGACAAACCAGAGCCCGCGGAAATGCCATTTACCTTCCTGCTGTAGTGGTACCTATTTATCTACTTGCACTTTTTTTTTCAGATACTTTTTTATTAAATTTTCCAATTAAAAAAAACAATTCAATTATTTCAATTATATCCAATTATACATATACATATCAATTAAGCCAAATATTATGCCAAATCCTTAAAACAATTTTTTTTCGACTCCCCATGCTCCAAAGTCCTGGGATTTTAAGCAGCTGTTAACATTGCCATCCTAATCCTATTGTCAAAATCTTGCTGTTATCCATCATAGTCCCAATCTTTTCAATAATCCTTCTAGATGTTTTCCTCTCTCTTTTATCTTTCGTCGCAGCTTCTGAGATAAGCATCAAACAAGATTTAACACTGTCCATTTTTCCTGTGTGGGTTTTTTATCCAGTCCAACCTCCCCATAAATCTCTCTTAGTCCAGTATGCCTTTCTTGCCACATCAACAGTCCGACACAAACCAGCGCCATTTTAGGAATCTCGGATTCTATGCACTCTTCTTCCAAACTTCTTATAGATTTTGCACGAGTCCAGCTTTTGGCGTGGAACAGCTGTTTCACATTATGTATAACCTCTTATGATTGACTTACAGCCTTCCTCGTCCTTCAGCTGGTCCCCGCACTCCGAGACTCCCGTTTGGCTGCTACTATCCATCAATTTTCACATACGCCACAACTCAGCGCCATCTTGAGTGCCTCGGGATATACCTTCTTCTTCCAAACTGATTATGAACTTAGCGAGAGAACAGCTTTTTAGCGAGGGGCCGTAATTGATTTATAGCTTTCCTCACCTTTCTGCTGAACCCTGCAGTCCGAGACTCCGATTAAACCACAATTAGCTCTCAGATTCCAAAGACGCCACAGCTCGTAAATCCCACTCGTCAGCGGCATTCAGGCAGTACTGATAAACGTTCCGGGGAGGGAGGGTTTCCAGTTAAAAAAAACATTTTCTAAAATCATACCAGATGATAATCCTCTATTTAAATAAGATCCAATGCCACACAGTTCATTTCCATTTCTCATTTGTCTAAAATAGTCAGGCAGTCCGTCCAGGAAAGTTATATGTACGTCTTAAAATATGAAAATAGAAAGTTCACTTCCCTTTTCGTTCCGCCCCAGTCATTCTTTTCTCTTGATGAAATACTCTCTCGGCTCTTCTCATTCAGAAGCTGATAAAGTCCTGGCAGTATCTTCCTCCCTTTCCTTTGAAGCATGTCCATGGTTTTAAATCTAATTATTCTTCTTACTCATGGCGTTCGTGCTCGCATGGGGGGCCTCCAGGAGTGCCGGCTCCCATGAGTGCTTAGCCCAGTCCCCCCCACCCCTTCAGGAATCGGGGTGGGTTAAGGGGCACCCGCGGGCCAGCGGCCCCCCGTCACCCCCGGGGGGGTCAGGGGACTGCCTTACTCCCCTGGCAGCCGCCAAAATTCCTCATGGGAGTCAGGAGCGATGGTACGGGTCAGCCATAACTCCCATGAGCACGAGCGGAAGTCATTTATCTACTTGCACTTTGACATGCTTTCAAACTGCTAGGTTGGCAGAAGCTGGGACACAGCAACAAGAGCTCACTCTGTCATGGGGATTTGAACCACTGACCTTCTGATCGGCAAGCCCAAGAGGCTCATTGGTTACACAGCGCCACCCGTGTGCACTACATCATAATTGAAACACCCTGCAGTGGCACCCCTACTTTGGCTTGGTGGCCTGTGTGGAGGAACCAGTCACACTGCTCTAAATCTGCCTCTGCTGGAGAGGAACCAAACATCTTCTGTGTGCAACTCAGGTGATCTACTACTGACCTATAGCCTTTCCCCAAACTTAAAATTAAAGCATTCTGAGCCCATGAGTGAATCACAACTCTTCCATTCAACGCAAAATTATCTGCTCCAAACTGTTTTCATTTCAGCAGTAGAAAAGGGCAGTGGGGATGGGTTGTGAGAGTCATTTTATTGCTAAAAAAATGTAAAGCAAAAATCTATTTTGATCTGCAAACGTACCAGAGATCTGCCCATGGGCGTACCCAGGAAGGGGCAGGGGGGCAGCTGTCCCCCCCGAAGCAATTTTTGTTTTTTAAAAAATGCTTCGCCTCGCTCCAACTTTCCCCACCAAGCCTCTTTGCAGACGCCAGCAAGGAGGGAGGGAGAGGGTCTCTAACCACCCCGCCCCCCCACCCGCCCTTTATCTCCGCTCCGGAAAGTGCGAAGAAAGGAGGACCCTGCTCCGCTCCCACGGTGCACCTTCTTCGCCAAGTGCCACTCGCGGCCATGGCCAGGAAGGAAATGGCACACAATGGGAAGGCAAGCTGGAGCCCCCCCTACAGCCAGTGCCGTCTTTGCGTGCGTCGCGCCCACCCCGCCCCGACGAGAGAGATCCAAGGAGGAGCCATGAGTAAGATGGCAGCAGAGGCTCCACTAAGGCTGCCCCCCCCCCGAAGGATCGCGGAGCACTTCGGGCAGCGGCGGGAGTGCTAATCCCCATTCCCATCCTCCTCCTCCCTTCCTCCCTTTACCATGGCTTGCCCCCCCCCAGTTTTGATCCTGGGTACGCCCCTGGATCTGCCCTCCCCACCTAGGAAACATTTAAAAGGCAATTGAACATTGACACTTCAAATAAACCACAGTACAAAACATTGAACTAAAACCCACTTTAAAAAGAAGAACAACAAAATCCTGCACCAAGCAGTTAAATTGAAAACTAAAATCACATCCTCAAATATCTCAAAAGCTTCATTTAGACAAAAGTAATTTCTCTCTTTGCTTTGATTTTGAAACAAACAAGAACTTGGATTCAAGAAGCAGTATACCCACTTTAAAGCATACGCTTCTGTAAGGGCTTTGAAACCATCCTTCTGGGCATGGGGGTGGGGGAATTGTTGATGGGGCAGGAGTTGTCACACCCTCTGCCCATTGTTTGCAAATGAAGGCTGCCTTCTCCTTACAGTTCATAACATCCCACAGTCCAGCTGCAGTCCCAGTTCTCATGGCTACACAGCCGGATTGTTGCCCTTTTGGAGACACAAGACAAGAGCCAGTTCAATTGAGCTTGTTTTTCATATACATTCAAAACAACTGGAGAAAGGTTTTGTAAAATATGGTTCTGTTGCATAGCCCACCTCATATAACTTGCTTAACCCTTGGCAGGCTGACAAGGGGCTCTTGGTTTTCGAACGTTTCGGAACTCGAACGGTCTTCCAGAACGGATGACGTTTGAAAACCGAGGTACACTGTATATCTATTTTTCCCCCTTGCCATCAAAACATCCCAGATAGACTTCAGACAGTACCTACCAGGCATCGCTGAATTCCAGTGGGTGAACAGAACATTGTCTCTATTGATCCATTTGAATGCCCCTCGTTGCTTTACATCTGAAAGGCCAATCCAGAAATATTTTTCAGAACGAAGCCCAACTAGACTGGTCAGGTAGGCCTGTTCATATCTGTAGGGAAGAATGTGTAATCGATGCATTCAAATGATTATTAATTTCCTGCATTTTAAAACAGGCTAGCTCTCATCCGGTCAAAATGCAGATTTTGGAATGGCAAGAGATAGCTCACAGTGAAAAAATGGAAGTGCTTAAGCCTCTCACTAAGCAATACATCTGCATGTTGCACTTATCAACACAATTCAGACTGCAACTCTTTCACAAGTACAAAACAAAACAAGGGCATCCAGAGAAAGAAACTGTGAAACTGAAGAATCTCAGCCCAGACCACACATTAGGCCACAAGCAGGGGCGTAGGAAGATAGGGGCGGTGGGGGCGGGCTGGCCCAGGTGGCAGGCTCCAAGAGGCGCCGTTGCGGGTGCCTGTCCCGCCCCCAAAACGCACTCCCCACCCCCGGAATGCGCGCCATGCCCCTCCGGGAGGCTCGCCCCGCCCCCCAGAACAGGCGCCAGACTCGCCCCTGCCCCCAGTGCCGGAGAATGAAGCTCCGCCACTGGCCACAAGTGTAACATACATACAGGATAGCATTAAGGATCTTGGAAGGAATTCTAGAAAACATTCACTCACTTTAGACAGAAAAACACAGACTGAGACAACAATTAAATCTGTGGCAAAGATCATTTCAGGAAAGTGAGGCAAGCCACAGATTGCAAATCAAATAGGAAATTCACAAGAAATGAGATGAGAGGAGCCGCTCATTCAAGAAAGGAGCTTAGTCGCATGCTGCAGGTCAAATCTTAATATTTGTTGCGTGGCCAAGGAATTTAGCATCTTAAAGGCATTGCACCTTTCATTCACAGAAACAGAAAAGGTTGTTAGTCCTGTTCGGAGTAAAGTAGACCCACTGAAATTAATGAGCATGGATAACGTATGTCAATTAATTTCAGAAGGTTTACTCTGAGTAAACCTTAGTTGGAAACAGCCCATAGTCACAGGAAAGTCATTTTTCTTTCTCTTTCATGCCCAACAAGGGGGGGAATAGACTAAAATATGCCCTCCAAACAACAAACCCATGGGCTTCCTTTTACCTGTGCTCCACAGAAGCCAGTGATCCCTTATTTGTTTCACAGACTGTATTTGCTTCTGAAAACGTTGCAGATGTTTGGCTAATTAAGTAACAATAGGGGCCATGCCTTTTCCAGCCCTGTTGATATAAAAGAACCAACAACCACATGTTAGGGCAATATTACAAGTTTGGAGACATTGTGTTTTTGTTAGAAATGTTGCTGAAACTTTACTGAAACAGAAATCCCCATCCAGCGCTAGGTATCATAGAAGTTGTACAGCTGAAAGCAAAATAATAATTAAAAAAAATTCCTTCAGTAGCACCTTAAAGACCAACTAAGTTTTTATTTTGGTATGAGCTTTCGTGTGCATGCACACTTCTTCAGATATCTGAAGAAGTGTGCATGCACACGAAAGCTCATACCAAAATAAAAACTTAGTTGGTCTTTAAGGTGCTACTGAAGGATTTTTTTTTTTTTTTACTTCGATCCAGACCAACACGGCTACCTACCTGTAGCTGAAAGCAGAATGTGTTAGAATTTAGTTATAAAATAAGAATTCCCTGGATTCCTAGATTGAGATTTTGGGGCATAATACAAACAGAGGTTTTTAAAAAAGAAAACATGCAGCAAAGTAATGTGTGGAAATGTAGGCTATTAGACCTTTAAAATATCTTCCCCTTTTGCATAGAAAAGACCATACTGTTAGGTTAATTTATCATTGTTATTGCTGCATTTAACCGATCTTCCTGTTCTTTCAGAATTTTTGGTAAATTATTCTGCCTTAAATAGTCCTCCATTTTTTCTAAATCCTCTTTTCCAGTTTTATATAAGTCTCTATAAAATTTTAAGAATTTTTTTCTAATTTCTTTTGGGTTATCTATTAATTTCTCCTCTACCTTTATCTTATTGATTATATTTTGGTCTTGTTTCTTTTTCAATTGCCATGCCAAAAGCTTTCCTGGTTTATTTGCAAATTATATATATATATATTATTTTCCATTCTACTTCTTGATTAATCACCATTGAAAATTGGGTTTGCAGCATCTTAATATTTATAATATTTAATGTTTTATCAATGTAATTCCAGGTTTTTTAGTTAACTCATGTTCATTTTTAATGAGTTCGTCAAGTATCTTTTTCTTCTCCCTTAACTTTCTCTGAAACGTATTGTGTTGTATCAAGAAACCTCTCATTACTGCTTTACTACCATCCCACACCATATTTATATCAGTTTCCTTATTCAAATGTAATTCAAAATGATCTTTTATAGTTTTTAAGGATATTGTAGAATCGTTTGATTATCTAATAGGCCTTCATTCAATTTCTATCTACATGTTGAATTCCCTTCACTTCTCAAATCCAATAATATTGCATACTGATCTGAGAGAGTCCTTGGCAATATCTCTATCTTCCTCACTATTATTCCCTTCTTTTGAGTCAGTTTTCCTTATTGTTCTGTCCATTTCAAGGGAAACCACCCCATTCACATCTCCCATTACTATTATTTTCTGATCCATGTAATCAAATACAGTACCGTAATTTTTCCTCCAAATATTAGTAAAATACTGATTTCCTCTCATTTGGGGCATATATCCCCACAATTATTATTATTTTTGCCTTGCGACTTTAACTATACAGCTATCACTCTTCCTTCCTCATCCTTGAAGATCTGCTGTGGGTCATATTTATTTTTTACATACAATACTCCTCCTCTCTTCTTAATTTTGTCCGATGTTATAAATTCTCTTCCTAATAAGGTATTTTATTTATCAACCTTCTTTCATTTGTTAAACTACTGTACAGTTTACTTTAGACTTACTTTCTTGCAATTTGGATCAATATTTTCAGGTTCTTCAGGAAGAAATCCCAACGGTTCTCTTTTACAGATGTAGCCAAGTTCCTCTTCACAGAAATAATCTGCCCAATATCCACTCTGGAAATGGAAAAATGAAGAAATAAACATTTCAGTGAAGATGCATACACTTCCTCATTTTCTTGATTTTATTTCGTGTTGATATAAAGCTTTCTATTGCCAGTGTGGTGCAGTGGTTAAGAGCGGTAGACTCATAATCTGGGGAACCGGGTTCGCGTCTCCGCTCCTCCACATGCAGCTGCTGGGTGACCTTGGGCTAGTCACACTTCTCTGAATTCTCTCAGCCCCACCCACCTCACAGGGTGTCTGTTGTGGGGGAGGGGGGGAAAGGAGATTGTTAGCCGCTTTGAGACTCCTTCGGGTAGTGATAAAGCGGGATATCAAATCCAAACTCCCCCTCTTCTTCTTCTTCATTATCTTGTCCTTAAAAAGCATAGTTTGACTCTGGGCAATTCAAATTCTCTTGCTGAATTCTCTTGAATTCTTCAGTTATTACAGATTGTGCATAATCGTTTGCCTTACAAAATATATTCTGCAATTTAGTTTTGTTAGTTGTGCAATTTATTTGTAATTTTTCTTCTCATGAGAAGCAACTATTAGCCATGCATTGAAGCATAACCACCAAGGAGTGGAAGTTTTATTCAGCCACATTTTTGGCTTCTGATATTTCAAGAGGCAATTCCCACCTAAGTACTGGCACAATCGTATCTGCTAAACACTTCCTCTTTTAAAAACAAAAATCAAAAGAATAAAGGTGACATTCTCAAGAAGATGGTTCTACATGTAGCATGTAGCAGAAGAGAAACAGTGCTGATCTGACTAACATGAGATGGAATGGAAATTGCTGCCTCCTTGTAACATACAATTAGCTCTCGACAAGAGCAGCTGGCATGGGGAAGGGTGTCATGTGGAGATGCCCTCTTGATGCCAGCACCGCCGCTTACTGGGACAGTAGGACAGACTGGGGTTGTGAAGGTGCACCAGGGGAATGCCAGATTGACTGTCACTATACACACAGGTCCTGCGATCAGAACGCTCGTCATCCACAAATTTTGTTATCAGAAAATGAAGAATTAGTACACAGATCTTGCTATGCACACCGCAGATTCGGGAATCCAAACAGCCAAAATCTTCTCCCTCCTTACTTGTTTGTGCATTTCTGGTCAGTGTCAGCCTTTTCTGGGCAGAAACCATGCAGGGAGGGAGAGAGATTGGACAGATCAGGGAGCAGGAGAAAGAGGACAAATCAGTGTCCCCCCCCCCCTTTGCATCTCTTTTCCTGGTTGGCTGCAGCCATTTCAGGAAGAAACCATGGAGGGAGGAGGGAGAGTGATTGGGCGGATTAAAAATGTTCCCATAAGAAATAATGTAAATTGCCAACTTGTTGTGTGAATGCTCGCCTAACAAACAAATTCCTGGAAACGCATTGTGTTCAGAAAGCAGGACCTGGATGTATTTGATCTTTCACACAAAACTGAATCGGAAATACATCCTTGTTACGGGTTCCGTGTTTTTTTTACCTCCCCATTCATAACGACACAGGCACTTTGCTCATCATTTATGTGTGCAGGTTTTCCTTTCTGCCACTTGGTGAGTCTCACTGCAGAACCATCACTCCATTCATAATATTTCGGAATCTTCTGGTCATTCAGTCCTATCCAGAGAAGATCTGTTGACTCTAAGAACACAAATGCATCTTGTTTATTTGCTCACAGACTTTAATTGCAATAAACCCAGGTGTTTCACAGGATCCTATCATTATTATTGTTGTTGTTGTTGTTGTTGTTATTATTATTAAATTTGTATACCACTAGGGAGGATGGAAGTTGTAGTTCAGAAACAGCTGGAGACCTAGGTTTGGTGAAGTTTGGTGAAGGCTGTAATAGTCAGTGCCAAATCTCACATTTGGGTCTCATGATCAATACAGCAGACTGGTGCTCCCCCCCCCAGGGGGGGGGGAAGACTCAGTAACATTCCCTTGCATGTGGTAACAAAAACGCAAAACAAAAAACTCCCTCTCTTAATCTCACATATATAGCAGATACCAGAAGAACCAAACTTTCCAGATGTACTTACGGTAGCCAAGCTGAGATATGACAAAGCTGTATTCTTGAATGCTGTGTATACTTGTTAAATCTCCATCTTCTTCTCTGCAGGACCATAACGCATTCTTCCATGTCTTAAGGTCTCTTTTAAGGCGGTAACAGTGACCTGCAAATGCAGCCCAGCCATCTGGACATTTAACTGGTTTCGAGCCATCTAAAAAGAGATCAAATTTAAGACAGCATGACTGGATAGGTTTTTTTTAAAAAAATTGTGATATGCTATTAAGATGTAGTCTCAATTCCTTAATTTATGTACATAAAAAATATCAGAGGCAAATCTGACAACCCATATTAACAAGACAGAGTAGCCAGTTCTTTACCATGAGGATATTATTGTCTATAGGATTGCCAACAATTATTGTATTCAATTACATTTATTTTACCTATGGGAATGTGGGATTTGCTTTGTAATGGCAACAACAGACGGGAATGCTACCTGATAAGTTTAATAATGCAAAGGGGCCCCTGACCATCAGGTCCAGTCGTGTCCGACTCTGGGGTTGCGGCGCTCATCTCACTCTATAGGCCGAGGGAGCCGGCATTTGTCCGCAAACAGCTTCCGGGTCATGTGGCCAGCATGACAAAGCTGCTTCTGGCGAACCAGAGCAGTGCACGGAAACGCCGTTTACCTTCCTGCCAGAGCGGTCCCTATCTACTTGCACTTTGATGTGCTTTCGAACTGCTGATGGGCAGGAGCTGGGACCGAGCAACGGGAGCTCACCCCATTGCAGGGATTCGAACTGCCGACTTTCTGATCAGCAAGCCCTAGACTCTGTGGTTTAACCCACAGCACCACCTGGGTCCCTTATCCTTAGCTAATGACAATATATCCTCCAGCATCTCAGTCCAATTGTCAGGGACTGGGCAGACGTGGAATGGTGGAGACTGCCTCCCCAGCCTGACCCTTTCTAGAGAAGAAGAAGACAGTTCAGAATTACAACAGGGGTCTGAGGGAGGTCACAGCTCAGAGGAAGATGAGGAGGAAAGTTGGGAAAAAATGCGAGAGGAGGAGGCAGAGCCAGAGCAGCAGCTGGGTGATACGTTGTCAGTAGAAAGCATTCCCAGTCCACCACCTCTCAGAAACCCGGTGAACCTTAAATAAAGGAGAGCAAAGGGCTTGAAGACAGATGGCCCTAAGCAGCTACCATAGGGGGGGGGTGCTGTTGACGAATGAGGAAGTGGGAGCGAAGGGGGGGGTTATTTACTTGGGACAATGTAATTATTCCAAGAGGCTGCATTCCCAAGCCTCTCTCTGTGAATATTGAATAAAAAAAAGCAGATGGTAAGGACTTTTCCTTGCCTTATCCGTTCCTGGCAACCTGCCATGGGGGTTAGTTTCTCTGCTGCCTGACATCAATAAAGTGTTCTATATTGCATATACTGCTACAAACAGCAAAACTTCCACTGCTAGAGATAAGATTTAAAAAATGTAATATTGCCATTGGCAAACTCCACAACTTATGACATAAGGAAATATATGTATATGTAAACTTCACGCCCAGGTTAGCATCCTACCTGAAGGAATAAAAGAAACATCTAATGAAGAGTTTTCTTTCTTGCAAATGTATCCAAGTTTCTGATGACACTTATCATTCTCCCAATTGCCATTATTAGACAGCATTGATCCACATAATTTTTCTGTTTCTGGGGATGGGCTCCCTTTAAAAAAGAGCAAGAGACACAATCATTATCTATGCCCTGTGTTAACATAGCAACACTGTATTTATCATTTATTTGGAGGCTCTGCATTTTTAGGAGCTCTGCTAAAAAGTAGCTCATAATATTTTAAATAGAAATGCATGTTATTTGTTTTCCTGTTTGCAGAAGTATTTATATCTCAAGAGAAAATAGTATTCTTGGAATACCTATACAAGAAACTACAGGGACAAAACACTAAAACAATGAGGAAATAAAATATATATCACAATTCAAATAGAATAAGGAGGGGACATAAAGCTACCTGCTTTGTAAACTTTTTATAGAAAATTGGAGGTATTAAAAATATTATCTCATAAATTTTGGTCAAAAAGAAAAGTTTTTTAAAGGAATATTTTTCAGAAAGGGGAACAAAGCTGATAACATCATTAGCACATTTGCAAAATAACTGACTTTGCATTTAAAAAACAACAACAGCAAGCTTGGTTGTCCAAAGAATGGTGAAATTTAGGCCTTATGAAAGAGTAAACTAACACACTTTACCGAATCTGATGCTGATAAACCTCAATCTCCCATAATTATCTCTGAACTCTGCAGAACACTTGGTGAGTAAAAGGGGTCGTGGGGAGCCTCCAGACCAGATGATTTAAGGTTGAGGATTATAAGAAATTATTGAATAAACCAGAACAATCTTTGCTGGAGACACAGAATGAAATTATGGCAAGCCATACCTTTCCTAAAACTGGGGAATTGGCAATACAGTGATGCCTCACAAGACGAATTTAATTCGTTCCGCAAGTCAATTCGTTTTGTGAAAAATTTGTCTTGCAAATTGCAGTTTCCCATAGGAATGCATTGAAATTTCTTTTTTTGCCCATAGGAACGCATTAATTAAATTTCAATGCATTCCTATGGGAAACCACGATTCACAAGACGATTTTTTCGCAAAACGAATTCGTCTTGCGAGTCACCATCAGATCGCAAGACACATTCGTCTTGTGAAAAAATCATCTTGTAGGGCATTCGTCTTGCGAGGTACCACTGTAATGGTGGTTTATTGTATATATTAAAAAAGTGGAAAAGATCCTTCTAAAGTCTAGAAGACATATGGAGGACTCAGCAAGGAGGGGCTGGTTGGGACCATACTGCCTGGTCTTCATAGCTGCCAAGTTTTCCGTTTTCTCACGAGGAAGCCTATTCAGCATAAGGGAATTTCCCTTAAAAAAAGGGATAACTTGGCAGCTATGCTGGTCTCTTCTCCCAGACAGGAAGACTGTGTGTGGGTTTTTCCTGCTTCAGTTTGTCCAGTAAAATTTCTGCCGGCAGGTAAGAGAGTGCTTCTGCTTCTTGCAGTATGGGGTGCTGTCTGAGTAAATACAGCTGGGGTGTGGGTGTGGTCCGGAGCCTGCTTTGCTATACGAACAGGGTGTGTGGGTGGGTGTATGTGTGATCGATCCCAACAGTGACTGACTTTGGGTCTCAAATTTCTGCGGCGCCTTGTGCGACACCAAAATCCGGTACTCGCTGCTGCTCATCTTCCATTCTACATCATAGCTGTGGCACCCCCAAGACTCTGCACCCAGTGTAACCAATCTTGTCCTGTGCCCCTAAATCCGCCTCTAATACTCCTTTGGGCCATCACTTTGCAGAGACACAGGGAGAGGAGTGTCGTCTGTCCCCCCCCCCACACTATCAGTGAAAGGTGGCAAATGCTGGAATGCGGTACATATTTTGGATATGTTTTAAAATAAGAAGTTTCTGGGAGGATAGAATAAGCGAAGTGATAATTGGTTGTGTTTTACCTATGGGTCTTCTAATTTTGTATTTTTTGAAATCTTAAAGGTATTTTAACAACCAAGAAAAGGGAATTAATACAACATTGCAGACAGCTGCCAGAATGATCACTTGAGCACCGTCCATGAGAGAATGGATAACTAAACTTCAGAAAAGGTAGACAACCAGATAATGCTTTTGTGGGGAAATGGAGTCTTTTCAGAATTTACTGGAGTAATAGGGTTCAGAAAAATATAAACCCATCTGTATTACATGGAACATTATGATTTTCATACAACATATCCAATATAACCAACCTTAGTTTAATTAGTTTGATTTGCTTTCCTTATTTTATGTCTGGGAAACTTAATTTATTTTGGCATCTGTTAATCTGAACACATCTTGCTTTGTTTTATGATGGTTTCTCTGTATACAGTAATGATAATAAATAATGTTAAAAGTAAAAAAAAGAGAGAGAAACTGAAGATTTTTTTAAAAGGAAAGGTAAGTGATACATTATATTTGCATAAATCATTACACGAAGACTGCTAAGAGTTGTTTTTAAAATGAATTCCTTTGTATTCCTCTGGATCTCCTAAACTCCAGTAAATTCCTCAAAGTGTTTGGCATATGTGAGTAAATATTAAATGGTGATGGCTTTCAGCATTGATCTAATTGTTGGCATGCAGATGTTCACTCACCTGGAGCCCAGTTTAAGTATCTGAAAGGATGATCACCAATCCACTGCCATCCACTCTCAGCATCAATTCTGATCAGACCAATCCAGTAGGCAGCAGTCATACTATTTATTAATCCTATTCAATGAAAAGAAAATCAGTATTATGTAGCTATGGGATCCATAGTTATGAAGCTGGGTGGGAAGGAAGCAAAATTAAACACCAAAGGTCGCTTCTAGGGTGACAGCTTTTATTCCAGTATGGCTAGATATTAAGCAGAAATTAATCTGATGAAACATTTCATCTAGTATACAGATGCTATGCTTCATCAGATTCAACCAATTAATTTCTGCTTCTCCTGTTGTCAAAGACACAGAGGACCTGCCGGAAGATTTGGTAACCATGAATGCAATGAATAATCTGCACTGGGATCATTTGAAACTGATGACATTCAAATTAATTCTGGGACTGAGGGTACTTATTATATTGAGTTTATGAAATTGTTCCCAATACTGATTACGTTGCAAAATATTATTAGAACTGATTACTTCTTTAAGTGCACTTTATTATGTTCTACCTGTCAGGTACGCTTGTTCATGTAAGCTGGTGATGCTCAGTAAATCTGCATTCTGTTGCTGGCAACTTTTTCTTGCTTGGTACCATGTTAGAGCTGAGCGGGAATTGATCTGGTAGAGATTCCCTGTCCAATGGTTTCTGGTCCAGAAGAATTCATAATCTGTAAGCATTGTTAACACTAGCATCAAATTATAAAATCACAATATTATGTTCAATTTTTATTTTAAAATCAATAAAGTTTGTTTTTTTTTAAAAAAAATCACAAATGGCAAAGCTAAATCTGCAAGTGAGATAAATCTGATTAATCAAGATACCACTTTTCCAGAGGATACCCAAATTATATAGAGCAGCACCCGGGGCCTCCCTCCATAATAATATGGTTTCCGAAGCCCCATCTGCAATATTCAAGCATTAGGTGGGGATATCTTCAGGCGCAGCAACTTAACCACATCGATTTCTATTTACACTTCCTAGAACCCTGTGTTCAAAGAGGACTTCAGGTTTCAGGTGAGTTTACATGAGTTGGCTTTATCCACGTAGACATTCACACCTAATGCATGGATGTATATACAACTCTACCCCACCCGCTGCATGAGTCACCACTAGCCAGATCCCAAAACAGGAAGGATCAGACACAGGTATAATCACTCATCTTTAACACATCATCACACACAGAGGCTATTGTTCCACATGGAAACAAAGGCATATATTTCATTTTAGTAGCTCCACTCAAATTGTACCTTCTGGTTCCCTATTTGCTTTGGTCTTCTTACCTAAGAGAAAGGATCTGCAGCAGGATACAACATCAAAACTCTTTCAGCTGTTCCCCACTGGGATGGGAGAAGACCAAGGGACAAATGGAATCTGGTTGCCCCACTTCTGCTATAGACGTTGATTTTGTCTCGAACTGAACTACATCATCATCTCAATCCCTTTCAAGTTAAGAAGCGCAGACCTGATCCTGTATTTTACTTTCATTCATAGGGGAAAGTCCCATCTGTCCCCCACCCTCATTTTCTGCTTATGTTGCACAATCAGTAAAACAGAGGCAATAATGACTATTTCCCTTTTCTCTATGTAGGAGAAACTTTCCTCTAAGCAGTTCATAAATGATGGCAAAGTAAGGGCCTGGCTTATTCTTATATGTTGTACTCCCCATGATTTTTTTAAAAAAATTAAAACTGTATATTATAAATAAACAAACTTGGTTTTACCTTTTATTGGACAATGTCCTCTTAAAGAGTCTTTAGTCACCTCTGTCCAACTGGCTTCCATCTTTTAAAAATGAAAGCTAAGAATCTAGGGCCACAGCTGACTCCCCAAATTCAGACCCCTTCTCTGTTGGCAGCCGTGCAGTAATCCCATCAAAACGGTAGAAAGAAGGTCAATGTGCAGGTAAACTACAAGCCCTGCCTTACGCCTATTCAAAGTGTCAAATGTCAAGATTTAAGTGCATCCTGAAAATTGCAGGTATGCAACTGGAAAAAATGCAAAAGCCTATTTACAAGGGACAGAAGTCTGCCAAGACATTTCTCCCTCTGCTTTGATCTTCTTGCAGCAGGGGAAAGACCTGCAATTGCACACTTTGGAGATTATCAAAATCCTTTTTCCATCTAAGCTGCTCCCCACTGAACAGCTGATTGGCTCGAAGGAGATGAGAGGGCCAAAGGAAAACTGGTTGCACCCTGCATACAGCGGCTCACCACCTCTACTCTGGATCTTGCTTTTGGCTTGATGTCTGTTCCTTTCAATTGAAGAAGTGTGAGCCTGTGCTATCACTCAATTATTTCAGAAATTTAAATCTGTCCAAATTAAAAGATGAAGAGAAAAAAGAGTTAAGTACCCCAATATCAAAGGAAGAAATATTTGGCGTAATTAGCAAATTAAAACAAGGAAAGTCTCCCGGGACGGATGGATTAGCAGGTCAACATTACAAAATTTTTAAAGACGAAATAATTGAGATATATCAGAAACTCGCTAATGAAATTTTGGAAAAAGGAACATTTCCCAAATCCTGGCAACAAGCATTCATTGTATTAATCCCAAAAGATAATAACAAGAAGGAAGAAGTTGGAAATTATAGACCCATATCCCTCTTGAATTCGGACTACAACATTTTTGCGTTGATTTTGGCAGATAGATTAAAGAAAGTATTGAATAGGATATTGGGCATTGAGCAGCAAGGTTTTCTGCCCAAACGAAAAATGTGTAACAACATGAGAATACTTTTGGATGTGATCGAGTTTCTTGATTGGAACCCGAGCCAAAAAGTAGCTTTTGTTTTCCTCGACACTGAGAAAGCGTTTGATAATTTGATCTGGAAATTTATGAAGAAAGCAATGGAGGAGATTGGGATAGAGGGGAATTATTTAAGGGGAATAAATGCGATATACAAGGAACAATCAGCAAGAATAATAATAAATGGCGAAGTCACAGAAGAATTTGAGATTTAAAAAGGAACGAGGCAGGGATGCCCTTTGTCCCCCCTCCTCTTTATTTTATCAATAGAGTGCCTGATAAAGGAGATTAAAGAAGATAGAAATATTAGAGGATTAAAGGCTAGGAAGAGTGAAATCAAACTTAAGGCCTTTGCGGACGACATCTTGATAATACTGGAGGACCCAGCAGATTCCGTGGAAAAGTTGAAATCAAAATTAAAAAATTACGGAGAGATAGCAGGATTTAAGGTTAATAAAGGGAAAACAAAAATGATTGCTAAAAACATGAGGGAAAATGAAGTGAAGAAATTAGAATTGGTCATTGGCTGGGAGGTGGTAAAAAAGGTAAAGTATTTGGGAATAATAGTGACAAAGAATAACGTAAACCTATATGAGAATAATTACGGAAGGTTGTGGAAAGAAATTAAAAGGGATTTAGAGAAATGGGATAACTTACACCTATCAATAATGGGAAGAATATCAACTATAAAAATGATGATTCTGCCAAAAATCTTATTCTTGTTTCAGATGTTACCGATCATTGGGAAAAATGAGATTTTTAATAATTGGAGAAGAGATCTAAGTAGATTTATTTGGGGTAAAAAGAAACCTAGAATCCAATTTAAAATTCTAACAGATAGCAAAGAGAGAGGAGGTTGGGGTGTACCTGATTTAAAATTGTATTATGCCGCAGCAAATCTGTGCTGGCTAAAAGAATGGATTATACTAGAGAATAGAGAAGTATTAGATTTAGAAGGGTTTAGGAATTCTCTTCTCAATATTTAAGGTATGGTTGGAGTATAGGAAATTATTAGAACCGAAGACACCGTGGTGGGCATCGCCTTTCGAGATGACGGCCCGGGGGGGGGGGGGAAGAAACAAAGAAAGATGGGTAACATATCAAGACATGATAAAAGTGGTAGATAACCAATATATCCTGAAACCATACGAGGAAGTTAAGAATCACTGTGCAAGCTGGCTACAGTATAATCAAATACAGAGCTTGTTTATGAAACATAAGGGAATTGGCTTCCAAGAAAAAAGATCAAAATTACAAGAGATGTTAATTGAAAATGGGGGGAAACAATTGGCAGCATTATATAAATTTCTGTTGGAGTGGAATCTAAAAGATGAGATAGTCAAAGTTGTTATGGTAAAGTGGGCACAGGATTTTGGCAGAGTTATTGATTGTACACAGTGGGAGAAATTATGGACAGAAAGTATAAGATTCACAGCTTGCACAGTGATAAAGGAAAATACATTGAAGATGGTATATAGGTGGCACTTAACGCCAGAAAAAATAGTAAAGATATATAAAAAAAGGTTCAAATAAGTGCTGGAAGTGCCATCAGCAAGTAGGAACGTACATGCACTGCTGGTGGTAGTGCAAAAAAGTACAAAGGTTCTGGAACATAATCTAAGAGAAGTTAAAGAGGATGCTAAAGTGTACATTTGAAAAGACCCCAGAGTTGTTCTTACTAAGCATGGTACCCGAGGGTATACCCAGTGACAGGAGGAACATCTTACTATACGCGGTAGTAGCGGCAAGGACTCTTATAGCACAGAGATGGAAAGGGGAGGAGACACCAACATTATGGGATTGGCAAAATAAATTAATAGAGTATATGAACTTAGCAAAGATGACAGCCTACATAAGAAACACCCCAAATCAAAAAATCCAAAGGGAATGGAAATTATTAGAGGAATATTTAACAAAGGAGGGCTTAAAATCGGAGTTGGTGATATGCTTAAATTAAAAACTGTACAAAGAGAAAACATATTTTAGGTAAAAGTAGGTAAATCTACCAGGAAGTGGCCGGGGGAGAAAGTTGGAGTATAACAAGTAAAGGAAAGACTATATTACAAGATATCAGTACGCAGACAATCGGAAGTACTTTGGTTTTTTATTTTTTATTTTTATTTTTATGTGTATTTGCATTCTGCATTTTGCATTTTGCATTCTTTGTACCCTTTTTCGTGTTTTTTTTCTGTCTTTTATATTATGTCTGATAGTTGATGTGTGAGTTATATGGGAATCAGTTAGCTTTTTGAGTTAGTATATATATGCATGTATGTACGTTATATATATATACGTTATTTTTGGTTATTATGTTTGGTTACTATGATTTTTGTATGTTTGGTTAGGTCTACGTTTAAATTTGAGTTTTGGTTCATGTAAATTTAGGTATAAGGAATTTTCTTATGTCTTTTTACGTTTATGGTTTGCTTGGTTCCCTTTTCTTGTTTTCTCGGTTTCTCTTTGTGTTTCTTTTGTGTTTCCTTTACTATGTAATTTTTAAAAATTATGAAATAAAGTATTTTAAAATTTAAAAAAGAAGAAGAAGAAGTGTGAGCCTGATCACGTAAGGGGACACTGGCATTACTGACAATTCAGTTTGTTCTGATTCACAGGACTGTTCTGTTTTGTTCTGATTCCCCCCATTTTCTTCTTAAGTTTCACAATCTGTACAACAGATATAATCATGACTACTTCACTTTTCTCTTTGTAGGAGGAACATTCCTCTAAGCAACAAATACACAATGGCAAAGGCTCAAACAAACCCTTTTTGTTTACCTTTTACTGGACAATATCCAGTTAAAGAGTCTCTATCCACATCTGCAGTTGTTCCACACCAAAGTCGCCCATGTTCATCATTGTCTCTTATGCACTGAGCATACAATTCATTCCGATACTTGAATGGAAACATACAGGGGGCTCCAAAAGAATTGCCTCCTAAGGTATACAGAGCTAAAAGAAAATTGAATAGATGTTATGATGAAATATCTGTTAAGATAAGATAAGAACAGAAGTAGGTAAGCAGAAGAGATGAAGACAAAGTCCTCAATATAGAATGCCAGATATACTCAGGTGCATATGTTGACTTTCTGTGTGGACAGGCTTCGCCGTTGACATCAACTGGGTTTTGAACATTCATTCTGTTGCATGAATGCACATGTGCCACTTCCCTTTTAATTGAAGTGGATCATCAGTCCCTGGTGTCCCCGGGAAAGGTTGGGAAAGACTTCTGAATGAAACCCTGGAGAGCCATTGACAATACAATGTGGATGAGCCAAAGTTTTGACATGGTATGAAGTATCTTACTGTCTTCCTAAGACTTTTTGAAGTAGGCTGTATGGTAGGCACACTTATACTCTGGTGCCCATCATGGAATTTCTGCTCAGGGGTAGAGTTGCCAAATAAAACAGCTACCAACCACCCAGTTTTAGTAAATCTGGCCCCTTGTTGCAATGCAAAGGAAGTGAAAGCATTTCCTTCTAAAGCAAATGGAACTAAAGGAAATTGAATTGATACTGTTGGGCTATATTTCTATCCTTTCATGATTTTTTTCCAGGGATTCTTACAGTTTCAAAACATCATTTGAACATTTTCTTATTGGAAAAGATGGCTGTGTCTAGCATGGAAGGAGAGATTCAGCACTTGGGAGTGGGGAATATTTCTGTGCAGCACCGCCAGTACGAAAAATTGAAATCACTTTCCATGGTGAAATATACTCGGAGTCCTGTAGTGACTTCATGCTCTTTATTGCAGCTTGTAAACCAGTGAATGAATTGCCCCCTAAACCTCAGGCTTTTATATACATTATTTACACAATGAGTCCTGTCTGATTGGCTGATTCTGCTTCCCTCCTGGAGTCTGATTGGTCTTTTCCTGCAGGCCAATCAGTTGTTGCATTCTACAATCCTACCAGACTAATAGGCTGATTAACTTCTTCCTGGAGCTGGATTGGTCTTCTCCTGCCAGCCAATCAATTGTTGCATTCTAGGATCCTACTTGCCTATTGTTCTAGGAGCCAAGCTTAGTACATAACACATAGTTTTGCCATGCTTAGCTGCCAAGTATCCCGTTTTTCGCGGGAAACCGCTGGATTTTAATCCGTTTTATGCTGTTCTCCCGAATGGAGAAAAATCCCAGAAATCCCCCGGATTTCCTACCTGCCACAGAGCCTCAATTTTGGGTGCTGCTCTGACCATGTGTGGGCACCAGAAATAGGGCAGAGCAGCACAGGAAGTTGCTTCTACGCATGCCCGGCGGCCATCTTGGTGGTGGCTGCATCTACGCAACTGCTTCTACACAACTTCCGGTGCCGCGCCGCTGCTGATCCCGCATTTTTCAGCGGGAGACTTGGCAGGTATGTTGCCATGCTCCACAGAGCAGCAATACCCAGCACCCATAACAAACTGCATTCCCCAAGATTCCTTGGGGGATGCTTTAAATGCAAGGTTTGTGCGCAGCCTTAATGTTTAATCTGCAGCTGATCTCAGCTGCTAGAGTACTATAGATCTTGCCCTGTATTTCTGACATAGCTGGAGTCTGGACTAATGGTTTTATATCACATATAGATGCATTGCTTGATAGCAGGGGGAATAAATACAGAACACATCTACAGCCCAGCCCATTTATCATTGGGTTGCATCATTTACTATCTGGACACTGACCTCCAGGGCATGTTTGCTGTCCCTTTATTAGCGGATTCTGCCCAGCAGATTCCAGCCTGACCCTCCTGATACTATCCCTTGATCTTTTAACTTCTGTTCCTTAGCTAGGCATGGAAGAATCTGTCAGTTCTGGTTTTCTCAGTTTCTCATTTTTCTAATCTTAATTTTAGTTCACCTTTCTGCAGGAATTTTTGATTTTAAAAATAATAATCCTCATAAAATTTCTCCATGATTTTAGTATGAATTTCTCCTAATGTACCCATTTTTAATATGCAGTTTTGACTAATGCACATATTTTAGCAATTTCCCTTACATAATGCATTTTGTATGCTATTTTCACAAATATATTCTTTTTAATGCACACTTCCCTATTATATGCCTTTTCGTGAATGTTCATTGGAGAACAATATCGCAAAAATTTAGATAACTGTGGATTTTGGAGGGTAGCTGTGTTTCAGTTTTCGTATTGTTTTTCAAAAGTGCAAATGTGGCGAATTCAGCTGTAAATGCAAACTGAATAGAATTTCAAACGCACACCATTGCTACCCTTGAACCCCCACGTCGACAGCCCTGAGACCGCAGTCCTGGTAGCAGCATTTTGTCTTTCAAGTGTTGGGCTCTCCCAGAGCAAAAAAAAAAAAAGTCATCCAGTGCTAATATGACATGAAAGTTTTCTTAGTACTTAAATTTGGTTGGACACACATTATCACTACTTTGTTAAAGGAAAGGGTAAGATGCTAATATGTGGGTGTGTGGGTGGGTGTTAGAGAGATACAGAGAGAGATGGTGAGAGAGATAAAGAGGCTGGGCTGAGAGACAGACTGGTCATAACCATGGCAGAAACAGACTGGGCTACACAGCCACTCTCCCTTTGCTGTAGTTCTGTTGAAAACTGGACTCCTGATGACTGCTACAAGTTGGGTTTTCTATGGATATTTTGAAGTTATGTGGTTAGCACCATGTCTATGTCACCCTTGACCATCTGATCATCTAGAGCAGACATCCCCAAACTTTGGCCCTCCAGATGTTTTGGACTACAATTCCCATCTTCCCCAACCACTGGTCCTGTTAGCTAGGGATCATGGGAGTTGCAGGCCAAAACATCTGGAGGGCTGCAGTTTGGGGATGCCTGATCTAGAGAAAGAGGGCAGATTCTCTTTTACCTTCATAGGCCTTAGAGCACAGACTGTCTTTTGTTTCATAGATCTTCCAGGTACTCTTGCTGGTGACTTCTTTAGACAGCATAGCATGGCTCTTGAGGCCACCTTCAGGATTTAAAAACAAATCCCCCTGTTCAAGTGCAAGGAGGCTCTCATTTCTGCATTCCCATTTCTGAAGTTCGGTCGTTTCATTACAGGGGGAGAGGGTGAGTGCAGCCAGGTTTGACTTGGAAGGCACTGCCAGGCATAACTTCACTGCCATGTTCAAAATCTGGTCGTCGGAAACCCACTTGAAATGTTGCCCCTCATTATCCTTATCACAGTTGTCCACGACGATGGAACCAGATTTCTGAGATTGTATACAAAGCTTGAGGTTTTCATTATATATCAGAAAGCTGTCACTATCTGCAAAATCAAGAGGGGAAGACGAATAGGAAACTAGTGAGGAAGTTCCACATACTTTCCAATATTGCAACCACTGGTAGGGTGATAATACCAGCATTCAGAATAAGAGGCAGTAATATTGAAAGAGAAAAGGGAGAAATGCCTCTCATGTTAATATAGTACAGTCGTACCTTATTTTTCAAACACCTTGGGAGTCAAATGTCTTGGCTCCCAAACGATTGAAAACTGGAAGTGATTGTTCCAATTTGCGAACGTTCTTTGGAACCCGAGCATCTGATGCTGCTTCCGCGGCTTCCGATTGAGTGCAGGAGCTTCCTGCAGCCAATCGGAAGCCGTGCCTTGGTTCTGAAATGTTTTGGAAGTCAAACGGACTTCCAGAACGGATTCCGTTCCACTTTCATTATCCAGTACAGTGCCTTCTTATTCAGTGCTCAATAACCTACTGCATTTATATGACACTAATTTTGATTCTTTGTGGCAGATATAGTTTGCAGTTTATTTCATTATAAATACTATGCTATTGTTGATGGTATCTGTTGAGCAACATTTCATTTTCATGTTGAGGTTTGTTTTTGTGTTTTTTTAAAAATCTTTATAAATAAAACTTCTAAAAACCCTCATCCATGCCAACAGAAATACTTTCATGTTATATTTCTTTAATACATTTGAGGGACAAAGTAGGCATGATGTGTGAGATCTGAAATTGGTTCCCCTAACATCTTTCTATGTTGGTAAAGCCACGATGCTGGGGCCAACCTGGTGTGCAGATAGAGAAGAAAGATCCTTTCCCTCTCTGATGCGAATTCCATCCCCAACCCCAACAATTTAACTGTGCAGGGAAAAACCTATGACCCTTGTATTGTGCCATATATTTTCATTTACCCACAGGCTTAAAGCAGCTTTGGTGGAGTATTTGGGTTGTGACAAATGTTTTGGGTCATCTGCTTTTAATAAAAGAAAACATATGGTCAACAACTGATATATTATTACTTTAGTTAATTAAAAGAATTTCTGTACCACCTTTTCGCTAGAAACTAATCTAGAGATAAATTACAGATAGTAACTGCAATAACCCTAAAAGCAATATAATACAAAAACATAAAACATGACAAATCCTTGATTCATTGAAACTGGTATCAACAGTTAGGAGTATGACTGAGCAATTGGTTATCTAATATATCTAGAAAATAAAACTACATAGGTTAATAGGCCGTCATCTACATGTTTGAAAAACTCCAGCCACTTCAATAAATGATTCTTCTACTGAAGTATAGCTAACAATATGGTTATTTCCCTTCATGAGAAATGGGCTCCAAAGGGCTGCAGCCAATGTTGTCCTTCACTCATTGATCCAGCGGAGCCCTCTATTAGCAGAATGGGGAGGACACCAACACTCTTGGGGGATCTTTGGTACATGGGGGTGGGAGGCAGATGCAAGAGAAGTGAGAAATGGCAAATGTTGCCGCTTTCCCTATTTCATTGATGGAAGGTTCCACTAGATCAAATAGCTTTGTGTCAGTGCAAAGGATACCGTTGATATATAAACCAGATGCTTCTTTATGATGTCAGATGTTGGCTATATTTCTTGTGTAATATTGTTAGATTATATATATATATAAAATTGGGAAAGGAGTACGACAAGGTTGTATATTGTCTCCCTGCTTATTTAACTTATATGCAGAATTCATCATGCGAAAGGCTGGACTAGATGAATCCCAAGCAGGAATTAAGATTGCCGGAAGAAATATCAACAACCTCAGATATGCAGATGACACAACCTTGATGGCAGAAAGTGAGGAGGAATTAAAGAACCTTTTAATGAGGGTGAAAGAGGAGAGCGCAAAATATGGTCTGAAGCTCAACATCAAAAAAACCAAGATCATGGCCACTGGTCCCATCACCTCCTGGCAAATAGAAGGGGAAGAAATGGAGGCAGTGAGAGATTTTACTTTCTTGGGCTCCTTGATCACTGCAGATGGTGACAGCAGTCACGAAATTAAAAGACGCCTGCTTCTTGGGAGAAAAGCAATGACAAACCTAGACAGCATCTTAAAAAGCAGAGACATCACCTTGCCGACAAAGGTCCGTATAGTTAAAGCTATGGTTTTCCCAGTAGTGATGTATGGAAGTGAGAGCTGGACCATAAAGAAGGCTGATCGCCGAAGAATTGATGCTTTTGAATTATGGTGCTGGAGGAGACTCTTGAGAGTCCCATGGACTGCTAGAAGATCAAACCTATCCATTCTTAAGGAAATCAGCCCTGAGTGCTCCCTGGAAGGACAGATCGTGAAGCTGAGGCTCCAATACTTTGGCCACCTCATGAGAAGAGAAGAATCCTTGGAAAAGTCCCTGATGTTGGGAAAGATTGAGGGCACTAGGAGAAGGGGACGACAGAGGACAAGATGGTTGGACAGTGTTCTCGAAGCTACGAACATGAGTTTGACCAAACTACGGGAGGCAGTGGAAGACAGGAGTGCCTGGCGTGCTATGGTCCATGGGGTCACGAAGAGTCGGACACGACTAAACGACTAAACAACAACAACATATATATATATATGTAAAGGGACCCCTGACCATTAGGTCCAGTCGTGACCGACTCTGGGGTTGCGCACTCATCTCGCATTATTGGCCAAGGGAGCCGGCGTACAGCTTCCAGGTCATGTGGCCAGCATGACAAAGCCACTTCTGGCAAACCAGAGCAGCACATGGAAACACCGTTTACCTTCCCGCTATATAGCGGTTCCTATTTATCTACTTGCATTTTGACGTGCTTTCCAACTGCTAGGTTGGCAGGAGCAGGGACCGAGCAACGGGAGCTCACCCCGTGACAGGGATACGAACCACCAACCTTCTGATCAGCAAGCCCTAGGCTCAGTGGTTTAACCACAGCGCCACCTGGGTCCCCATATATATATAACAATTTATTTCTGTATCATGCAAAAATAAGTAACAAAGTAACAGGGCAAGACTAACTTCTATACAGGTAGTAGTAAATTCTTTATTTCAACAATAGAACACAATAAATTGTATTCAAAACTATGTTAGCCATTAACTTATTGTAATGACTTCCACACCTTTTTTATGGTTATAAACAATACAAATGTTAAACCAATTAACCTTGAATCTAACATTTCATGGATTTAACTTCCTAGCTGTACAACATTAACTTTCAGAAGATGATTGAAATTTCACCAGATAAAATTATGGGAGAAGATGCAGCGCCACCTATTGCTAAGGTAACAATGGTGATGGAAGTGAAGAAGAGCTTACCTGATACCTGAAAAGCCGGCTGGATGAGGAGCAAGAGATTTAGGAGCAAAAAGGAAGACATTGGCCACAACCAAACCTATCACACCGCTCCCAAGGAAATAAGACAAATCAGAGTTTGCTGCTTTTCAAGAACTTCATATATGAGTCAGGCAGAATGAAATTTTCACTTCTGTGTTTGACATGAAATTCATTGTGGTACAAACGGATTGCAATGTGTGTGTGCTGACACACACACACATACTCACAGACTTTTGCTAACCCATCAGCTTCCATGGAATTTGCAGATCATCTCTGGGATATTTAGATTCATTTCTCATCACTTAGGCTCGTACAAATCACAAGCTTAAAAACCAAGGTAACAGTACACAGTGCTAAGGAAGGAAGTAGAGAGGAGATTATCACTGATAAGTACTGCAGAAGCAATCCTCATTTTATTCTTGTAATCACAACTCATGACAGTGCTAACTTTAAAATGTTTAAAATGCAACACTCACTTTATTAATTTTTTTTCCATTTTCATATCTGTGTTTGATGTATGGATTGCAATGCTTTCTCTTCTCCCCCTCCCTCTCTCTTACACACACACACACACACACACACACAATTTTGCTAACCAGCTTCCATGGAAAAGACCTATTTCTGCAGAAAACCCATGAGTTATTTAGAGTCCCATCACTTAGGCTGGTACAACTCACAAGCTAACAAACCAAGGAACATAGTGCTAAGGAAGGCTGTACATATGAGATCCTCATTGATAACTATGCTGCTTTTAAGCCATGGCCAAGCTCTGAGAGAGCCGATAGCTGGAGGTCTGGTTCTGGCCTCAGGAAATGAAGATGAAAAGAACCAGAGGCACTAGCCAAAATGACTATGCTCTGCCTCCCACAGTTGGGGGCAATAATGTTCTGAATACTATGTTAAGTATAATTGTTTAATTGACACTGTAATGGAGAATGCCTGTGTGTATTGCTGAAAAGGTTTAACATGGGGAAATTCCACTGGAGTATTCTAAGTGCTCTCTGAGCTCCTAGATGAGTTGGATCCTTGATTAAGAGGGAGTAACTGTGTGGCTACAGTGAAGACCTTGCAGCGATTGTAGACAATGTTCGTGTGTTTACTGGATTCCTTTCAATTTTGTGTCAGTGATGTAAATTGGCTTATATATGGAAAATCCTTGTATTTGCAGTTTAGATAAAAACACTGTTAATGGTTCATATTAAATAATTATATTGTTCCAGTGCTTACTTCCTCCTGTAGAGGAAACACTGTGGAAGGAGAATGTCAGGGAGTGGACTGAGGAGGAATGGTGGGAGCCCCCCACTTTTCTGAACCTTCCCAAGGGCAGGAGGACAGTATTGATTTAGAACTGTGGTTTGCAGAAGGGAATAGTCCAGAGTGGAAAAACTGGGAAATACTGGGTGAGGAGCAGCTAGAAGAGGAAACACCAGGAGAGAGACAGCTGGCAGATTCAGTCTCCTTGGAAAGCATTCCTGACCCCCCCCCCTTCGCCTAAGACTAGACGGGCTCTGAGAGTGATAGAACAGAAAGCGCAATGGCAACAAGTTCAGATTACCCGACATAGGAGTGCCGTAGATTAATGGGGACAGAGGGAAAACCTTTACTGGAAGCAACACATTTTTTTAGCATGCTATGCCTTCCTTTGTCTCTCACTCTGATTATTAAAGAACTTATCTGGTAAGAACGCTCCTTTCGTTTGATCTGCTTAATTACTGCCACCGGGGGAGGGATCTGATTCCCCGAAGCCTGACAGAGAAGCAATCTAGTCTTGATCCATAGCAGGAGTGGGGAACATTTTTCAGACTGAGAGGCTTATTCTGTTCTAGGAGACTTTCAAAGGACCACATACTTCAATGACACATTCTAGACAGGCAAAATACTCAAGGTGAAGGGGATACAAAACAGGGCCAGTGGCTGGGGGAAAGATCCAAGGGTCACTTAGCGGTTCTGGAGGGCCACAGTCCCTAGGCCTGAGGCTCCCCATCCCTATAGTCTTGGTTGTCAGATGTAAGCCAAGCAAGTTGCAGTGGTGGCTAGGAACAATGTCTCTTGTCATGGACTTCCATCATAAGAATATACTGTAGCCAACATCAGCCCTTCGAGGCCCAGACGTTTCCTCATGACTGGGAAGAGGAGAGAAACACCACCCTCTTTTGTCTTTAGTGTTTGTTTGTTTTTTGCTCTATTGCTATGGACAAGGATTGGATGGTTCTTGCTGTGAATGCTTGTTGTTAAGTTGTTCAAAAGCCACAGAGTGAGAATCTGTTGGCACAGTGTGTGAGAGAGACAATGTATGTGAGACCCCGTTGAAACTCATGATATTGTTATGATTTAAGTGAGTTTAAAAGGCTAAACTGCACATTCTCACCATATTATTTCCGCCACACACACCAGGGTTTACAGAACGCTTTGTTGTTGTTGTTGTTGTTGTTGTTGTTGTTGTTGTTGTTGTTGTTGTTGTTGTTGTTGTTTTGCTATAAGATGTCAGGAATGTAGAAGCAACTGTAAAGAATGGAATGGTGAGAGAAAGGTTTATTCTGTGCTTCACAATGGAAGTAATCTGAATAGCTATCTGAATGGAGGAGCCTGGAAAACCATTAAGTTCAGTGTCTAAAACTACCAAGCTCTTGACCCACTGCCTTTCTGTACAGTAGTACCTTGGGTTACAGACGCTTCGGGTTACAAATTCCGCTAACCAGGCAGTGGTTGGTCCAGGTTAAGAACTTTGCCCCAGGATAAGAACGGAAATCGCATGCCAGTGGTGCAGCGGCAGCGGGAGGCCTCATTAGCGAAAGCGCGCCTCAGGTTAAGAACCGTTTCCGGTTAAGAACGGACCTCTGGAATGAATTAACCCAAGGTACCACACTGTAACAGAGACCAACTGGAATGGCAGTCGAATCTTGCTTCAACACTGGCAATGGAACAGCAGCTTGCACTGTGCCTGACACAGCAGGCTAGTTTAGTGAGGCCAGGACAGGCCATGTACCATACACATCTCTATCTTCCAATAAGGGACAATGGTCATGGGGCTTAGCATGAAGGGGCAGAAGGTTGATGCCACTGCCCCCAAACAACTGCCACCTTAGTTTAATCGTAGAGCTGGCTCTGATCCCAATGTATGCTTCACATTACAGGAAATACTGACATTGGAGGGTGGTAAACAACTGTATATCAAATTCCCCTTCCTATAAAAAGAGCCCTGCTTGGTTAGCCCAAAGGCCTACAGTATTTAGTCCTACTTGTATAGTGGCCAACTAGATCTTGTGAGAAGCCCACAAGGAGGATGCGAGTGCAATGGTCCTCGGCAGCTCTTAATCGGACACATACCCTTTCTGATACTACACTGCAGGTAATATCAACACCATGATTAGAAGCCATGGACAACCTTCTCCTCCATCAATAGCACCCTCTGTAGCACCTGATTCAGCACACTTTGTGTTCTCTTGTCATCATGAAGCAGTGGTTGTTGTTTTTCTTGTCCTCGCCAGCAACAACCAATGTGCATTTCTAGAGCAGGAAATAACACCAGGAAACAAATAAAGAACAGCATGTTCAAATGAGACTGAGGCTGCTGTTCTGTTTGGTAAGCAATGCCTAATTCCTTCCTCAATCACATCTGGAAAATGTTGATCAACTGCAAAGTATAATGAGTTCAAAAGAATTGAGAAGTGAAACTCATCTGTGATGTTATGAGGTTTCCTGAATATTGTGAAAAACGTGGTCAAGTGATTTTTTTTCCCATTCAAATTGCTGAGTTGGTGCCTGGTTAGCCCATTACCAGATAATTCAGAAGAATTTATTGAGAAAAAGAAATAAATCTTTGTATGCAGCTCCAAACCATGGAGAAATGTGGCTCTCTGGGGAAAATGAGATGCAGGACAGTTCTGTAAAATTGTTGTGCATATTGCTGCTTCACATGATTAGTACTGGTAGTTATGTACTCATTAACTTTGTAGATGTTTGTAGTTTCCAGGCAAAAAATAAGAAAAGACCCACAAAGAGTTCACTGCAGGAATAAAATCTTGAAGATCACTTGAAAATCTTGAAGATCCAGGGGTCTGCGTGCGACCATGCAAAAGTTGCCCTGCATTTGATGTGGGGAGCGGTTATTCTTGTGTTGTTATAAATGTTGGAGGCTGCCCACAGTAGCTGGGGCAACCATGTAAGATGTGTGGGGTATAAATTAGTAAATTTATCATTATGGAATGGATTTTCATTGGAGAAATGTTGGAGGGTATGGACTAGTAAGGCAAAGTTATCCCAGCCCAGGAACAGTTGCAGCTGTGGTACTAGCTGAGGGTCATAAAGTAGCTTATAGCAATGGATGCCCTAAGTTACTGCTCTTCTCAAAGATTTTTGAGCCCTAATCAGAAAGGCATCCAAACAAGTAAAACGGCCGAAGCACAATCCAGATGGAGACAAACTGCATATACAAGGAATTGTTTTGCATGCAGTTGCTCTTTCTGAATCAGCACCTGGACTGCACACATGGAGTCCTTTGTGAATCTTGACAAGGCTGCTCACCCCTTTTGGTGCAGCAGCATTGCAGGACGGCAGAGGCTCCACAGGGGTCTTCAGTGCCCTTCCTATCAGGAGCTGGATCCTAGCCTCCATCCTGTTTTGGCGAATGGGGAGACTGGGACCTGGGCTGTGCCAGAGGACGGAGCCAACAGAGCAGGAAGGATTCCATTGGGTCCGCCCCTTGGCCAGGTAGGAATTTGTCCACTGGGCAAAGTGGCTCTGACCCGATGGTTTTGCCTACCTCATAGCAACCGTCACAACTGGGCTTGGACATTGGGAAAATCTGTAGTCTTGGGTGGAGGGAAGGTTGTAGTCTCTGCCTGCCCCTCCCAAAAGCTGGGAGAGTCTGTTAAAGGGATCTAGGCGGAGTGCTCATGTCCATGAGCCCAGGGAGGGCCAGGGCTGAAGGCACTTCCCCCAAATAGCGGTCCTTGCGGGGGTCACCCAATTTGATGTAAGTCTTAGGAACCCCCGCCTGTATTGACCTACGTGTCACTTCCGGCAGCCAGGCCAGAAGGATTTCGATTGCCCCATGCCCAAGCCAAACCTCTTTCATCTGTACTCAATAAAGTTGTGGCCTGTTTTCATCCAAACCAGTCTTATAGGTCTCTTATTTATCTGAGTTGGCGATTGGGGAGCACGACGCCTGGACCTGCAACTGGCTCTTCAGAAGAAGAGAGGAGGAGGAGGGAAGTAGGTTTGCACTCCTTGCCTTTTTCTCCCCTACCTGACGAGTGGGTTCTTTGCTTTCTTAAAGGGCTTTGTGTGTGAATGCTTCATTGTTTTGTGGCAAAAGTGAAGGATACCAACAACATGATCCTTAGCTTGAAAAAAAAAATCTTTCAGTAGAAAATACTCTGCATAGAATATATATTTTATTGAATAAACATTACACATTCAGAGCGTTCTACATCCTGACTCCGTTTGTAGAAAGTGCACCTGCATATTGGGACAATTCCCAACAATGGTTTCTTCTTGGAAATAAATGAATCATTGGTGCAATCCTAAACCTGCCCATTCAGAAGTAAGTCCTATTAAGTTCAGTGGCACTTACACCTATGTAAATGTGCATAGCATTTGAGCCTGAATGTGTTAATCCCCCTCTTGCTTCTCCGCAATAAATTCTGAGTACTGATTCTGAGAAATTATTGTGCTGTCCTGGTGCAAAAGGGTCTCAACGGCCGCTACAGTTCGTGGCTGTCTGTGTATTCTTTTGTAGAAAATATACACTGCAACACCCACAGCAATAGCAATGAAGAGAGTCGGGAGAACCACCACCATCAGTCTGCCATGCGGTGATGCTGGAACATCATCTTGCTCTACTGGGGGGGGGGGGAGAGAGAGAATATAAATGTGTAAGATGCACAGAGAGAGCATCAAATACTTTCCCCAGCAGAACATCCATATAGACCCATGCAGAAAGCTGAGCTGTTGATGCTGCCTGCCACGTCACTACTAAAGACATAGGGTTGCCATATTTCGAACAGTGAAAATCCGGACTTAAAACCTCTTCTTCTTCTTCTTCTTCTTCTTCTTCTTCTTCTTCTTCTTCTTCTTCTTCTTCTTCTTCTTCTTCTTCTTCTTCTTCTTCTTCTTCTTCGCAAAATCTCAAAAAAGCCATTTTTAAACTATTTTTATGGAAAATAAGCAAAAACAGCACTACCGACATGGGCTACCATTCGTCCATATTTCCATGGATATTTCCCTGATTTTCCGCCTGGATGCTGCTGCCAACTGCAGTATTCCGTGTACGCCCAGGAAATTCCAGACATATGGCAACCCTAAAGGAACACTATCAGAAAGACAGCAACCCTCCAAACAAAATAGTAGTGAACAACTCAGAATTCTTCTACTCAAGAAGAAGGAGCCACCCAAAATGATGAGTGATGCCTCAATTAGAGAGTTCATTGTGGCCCCAATTATCCCATGTACAAGAGGCATCCCTGCTGCTGCAGCTCCTCCAATATGGGGTCAGAGTGAGTGCCAGGAGTGCCAACTTGGCCCTGTGACTGTGGGTGCTATTCAGTGTCAGGCTTCAGGGCTTGGCTTCCTCCCCCCTTGGCCGTAGATAAGCAGTACAAAGAGAAAACAGTCTCTTACCATTAACAGAAATGTTTAATGAATGCAGCAAAAGAACAAGCGACCATTCTCAGAGTGCAGGTGTTCCCAATTAAGGTTCCTCCCACTTCCCTCTAGTCACTCCCGTCCTCTCATCTCCTAGCCACCTGACCTCTCAACCATTGAGCCTTTTGCGCAGCCAGCTTATCTAATCTCCTAGCCTTGGGACTGAGAGGCTGCACATCTTTCAGTGAGAGAGAGTCTGCTAGCTCACTCTCTTCCCTCTTCACTCTTTCTTACAGAGGTTTTATTTTGTTTTTAAGGGGAGGGGTCAGGGCTGCCCAGGAGGGGGTCCCAGCAAGCAAAATGGCTGGGGCAGATTCCACAGGGGTGTGTGCACTGGAACAACCGATCTCAGTGGTCACGGGTAGGAGGAGGAGTTACGCTAAGACCAGACCATGTCATTACCGAGGAGGCAGACTTAGTCGTTGTCTGAGGACTATCCCTGCCTCCAGGTCTGGTCCTGACCGGACGGATATTGGAATCAGCAAGGGATACCCACATGACCTGAAGGTGCTGCTGTGCAATGCCAGGTCGATGATGAATAAGACCACCGCCATTCACGACCTGATTGTGGATGGAGGATTTGACCTGGCATGTGTGACAGAGACCTGGTTGGAGGAAGCCGATGGGCCCGTTCTTGGCGCTGCTTGCCCACCAGGTTTCTCTTATGCACAGCAACCCAGGCCATCTGGGCGGGGAGGGGGGGTTGTAGTGATTTTTAGGAAGTCATTAGTTTGCACCAGGCGTCCTATTGGGAAGACCCAGTTCTCTGAGTGCATGTTCTGGAAGTTGGGCAATAGAGGCAGTACAGGATTCCTTTTGGTGTACCGACCTCCCCGCTGCACCAAGGATTCCCTGCCCGAGCTGCTTCAGGTCGTGTTGGATGTGCTCCTGGAGACACCTAGCTTGGTTGTCTTAGGGGATTTTAACATCCATGCCGACACGACCTTACAAGGAGCTGCTCGGGACTTCGTGGAAAGCATGGCCACCATGGGGCTGTCCCTGAATAAGTCTGGCCCAACTCATAGCCGCGGACATGCCTTGGACTTGGTGTTTACCTCTATGGATGTTGGTGATCTGACATTAAGTAAAAGCGAAACAAAAGAAGTGCCATGGTCAGATCACTTTCTGGTGCAACTGGACTTCTCCGCAACCCTTTCCCTCTGCAGGGAGGTGGGACCGATTCGGATGGTCCGCCCCCGCTACTTAATGGATCCAATTGGCTTCCAAAGAGTGGTAGGGGATGTTTTATCCCATGTCGATGGCCTTTCAGCTGATTCCCTGGTGGCCCGCTGGAATGCGGAGTTAACCAGCGCTATTGACTGTCTGGCTCCGAAGCGCCCTCTCAGATTGCATGGAGCCCGGACAGCCCCGTGGTTTTCCCCGGCGCTGAGGGCAATGAAACAGTCGTTGAGACGGCTAGAGCGCCGGTGGCGGAAAACTCATTTTGAATCAGACCGGACACGGGCTAGAGCTCAACTTCGAGCCTACCAAGTGGCAATGGCGACGGCGAAGAGGACCTTCTTCACCGTCTCCATCGCATCTGCAGAAAACAGCAGCAGGAGACTCTTCCAGGTGGTTCGCAATTTAGCGGAACCACCTGCTCCATCCGGGCCCAGTACGGGCCACATGATCTCCTGCAAAGTTTTTTGCAGATAAAGTCGCTCAGATTCGGGAAGAGGTAGACTCCACCGTGGGAGCAGGGCCGGGGCGGGGGAGTGCTAGAGTCCTGTCTAGTCAAGTTTTGTGGGATCAATTTCAATCTGTTACCTCCGAGGATGTGGACAGGCTGCTTAGACGAATGAAACCAACCACCTGTCTCCTTGATCCTTGCCCATCCTGGCTTATAAAAGCTAGCCAGGAAGGGCTGGGCGATGGGCTTCGCGGGTTGGTAAATGCTTCTCTCCATGAGGGAGCCTTCCCAGACCCGCTGAAAGAGGCGGTTATTAAACCGCTTCTTAAAAAACCATCTTTAGATCCGGCCAATATGGCCAACTATCGCCCAGTCTCAAATCTTCCATTCTTGGGCAAGGTGATTGAGCGAGTGGTTGCGGAACAACTCCAGGCACGCCTGGAAGAAGCGGACCATTTGGATCCCTTCCAGTCAGGATTCAGGCCTCATCATGGGACTGAAACTGCCTTGGTCGCACTGGTCGATGATCTCCGGCGGGCTAGGGACAAAGGTAAGAGCTGTTTCCTTGTTCTGCTGGATCTCTCAGCGGCTTTTGACACCATCGACCATAACATCCTTCTGGACCGTCTAGAGGGCTTGGGAGCTGGGGGCACTGTCATGCAGTGGTTCCGCTCCTTCCTCCTGGGCCGTGTTCAGAAAGTGGTGGTGGGGGATGAGTGTTCAGACCCCTGGGCGCTCACTTGTGGGGTGCCTCAGGGTTCTGTCCTCTCCCCCATGCTTTTTAACATCTATATGCAGCCACTGGGAGAGATCATCAGGGGGTTTGGGCTGGGTGTCCATCAGTATGCTGATGATACCCAGCTCTACCTCTCTTTTAAATCAGAACCAGTGAAGGCGGTGAAGGTCCTGTGTGAGTGCTTGGAGGCGGTTGGAGGATGGATGGCGGCTAACAGATTGAGATTGAATCCTGACAAGACAGAAGTACTGTTTGTGGGGGACAGGAGGCGGGCAGGTGTGGAGGACTCTCTGGTCCTGAATGGGGTAACTGTGCCCCTGAAAGACCAGGTGCGCAGCCTGGGAGTCATTTTAGACTCACAGCTGTCCATGGAGGCACAGGTCAACTCCGTGTCCAGGGCAGCTGTTTATCAGCTCCATCTGGTACGCAGGCTGAGTCCCTACCTGCCCACTGACTGTCTCTCCAGAGTGGTGCATGCTCTAGTTATCTCTCGCTTGGACTACTGCAATGCGCTCTACGTGGGGCTACCTTTGAAGGTGACCCGGAAACTACAACTAATCCAGAATGCGGCAGCTAGACTGGTGACTGGGAGCGGCCGCCGAGATCACATAACACCAGTCCTAAAAGACCTACATTGGCTCCCAGTACGTTTCCGAGCACAATTCAAAGTGTTGGTGTTGACCTTTAAAGCCCTAAACGGCCTCGGTCCGGTATACCTGAAGGAGCGTCTCCACCCCCATCGTTCTGCCCGGACACTGAGGTCCAGCTCCGAGGGCCTTCTGGCGGTTCCCTCATTACGAGAAGCCATGTTACAGGGAACCAGGCAGAGGGCCTTCTCGGTAGTGGCACCCACCCTGTGGAATGCCCTCCCACTAGAGGTCAAAGAGAACAATTACCAGACCTTTAGAAGGCATCTCAAGGCAGCCCTGTTTAGGGAAGCTTTTAATGTTTGATGGATTTCTGTATTTTAGAATTTCTGTTTTTTTTTTTTTTGGAAGCCGCCCAGAGTGGCTGGGGGAACCCGGCCAGATGGGCGGGGTATAAATAATAAATTATTATTATTATTATTCCCGTTCTTCTTGTAGTTCACCTCCCAGTTCTGCCCAACTATTGTCTTCTGAACTGTGCCCCTCAGCGCACCATTGTTCCAAATCAACACTACTCCACTGCTCCTCTGGAGTTTCAGGTTCCTGGCCATGAGTATGGGGAGGGGTTGTACTCGTTAGCCTGGTCTCTGACATGCAGCATGCACTGAAATTTGTGGGTGCCCGGCTGCTTCATGGGGAATTTTGTGGGTGCTCAGGGCCCCAGGGAATTGGCACTTATGGTGAGTGAAATGTAAATTTAATTACCAGCTTTGGGCTTTAACTACAGTTTCTTTTCCTTTGTGGTCTGGGCCTTCTTGTAATTTCCTGTCACATGCGTTAAAATAGCGGGACCCAAAGAGGACTGTGAAGGGAGTGCTGATCTGCGTGCTCCTCCTGTGCTTTTTAGATTCATTTTGTAGCATCCACGTGGCAACATTGGCATCAAAGTACCTGTATCTCCCCCCACCCCAATTTAACCTATATATACTCTTTCTGTGAAAAATTGATTAAGTTAAAAACAAACAAAACCTGCAGCCTATGACCTGTTTGTAGGGTCGCCAGACTCAATAGTGGACAGGACTTCTGTGCCTTTAATTGCCCTGCTCTCTTTTGAGTCTGGAAACCTTAAAGAGAAACCAGCAGACCCTTTGTTTAATTTCCAAGCAAAGGGTCTGCTGGTTTCTCTTTAAGGTATCCAGACTCAAAAGAGAGCAGGGCAAATTAAAGGCACAGAAGTCCTGTCCACTATTGAGTCTGGCAACCCTACCTGTTTGTGATATGTGATATTAAGCTCCCACATGGAAGTGAATCAGAGTACAATCTTGCCTTTGGATCCTGTGACAACTTGCATACGGTTACTAGTCTGAAGAGGTTTGGCGCAGTGATTCCTCAACATAGCCTATGTGAGTAAGCAGCTAGGAGGAGTGACACTTTTGTTTCTGTGTGGCAGCTGCCCTTTCCCTCCCAGAATGCCCTAGAACAATGCTACAGCTGCATAACTAATTAATTTGGGGGGATGGGATGGGAGTAAACAGTTGCTGGCAGTCATTTTAAGGACGTCCACTCCCTGTTAAAGGCAATCCTCTCAAAAGACCCTCAGACATTTATCTCTTTAATTTTGAATTAAAAGGTTTTTTTGGGGGGGGGATTTTTAGCTCAGTGCTCCGGAGAACATACATGCCTATACTTTTAACTTGGTTATTTTCATAAAACAGTCTTACCTGTACTACTTGTAGGCCCTCCACTTGCCTTTTCAAAAACTGTAAAATAGAGGATATACTTAAGGGGCAATAAAATATAGGCTACCATAGCAAATTACACAATGAAGCTAGCAGGCTTGGTCAAGAGTTTGGCTTCATCTCTTCGAGCTAGTTGAAGTTTCTAAGCACTTTTCAAAGTGCACATTACATTAATCCAAGTAGGATGTAACTAAGGTGTGTGGCCAAATGAGATACTGTATCTCAAGGAACATGGGCAGCTTATGCACTAGCTTTAACTGCAGAGATACGCTCCTGGCCACCAGAGAGACCTGGGCATCTGTGCTCAGAAGCATGTCAAAACTGTGAACTGATGTCTTCAGGTGGCATGTTACCCCTTCCGGCACAGGCTGAAATCCCTGTTCCCTATTCTGCCTTCCAGCTGACCAAGAGCTCCTCTATCTTGCTGGATTAAGTTTCAATTCATTTACCCTCATCCAGTCCATTGCAGATGACAAGCAATGGTTTAGGACTGAGACAGCTTCATTGGACTTAGGTGGAAAGGAGAAATAGAGCTGGGTGTCATCAGCATATGGGTGATACTGAACCCTGAAACTCCAGACAACCTCCCCCAGAAGTCCCATATAAATATTAAATAGCACGCGGGGCAAAACAGAACCCCCGAGGGACAACACAGGAGAACACCATAAAACAGTGCCTCCAAGTCCCATCCAAACAAGGCAGCGCAAAAGGATACTATGGCTGATGGTATCAAAAGCCGCTGAAAGGTTCAGCAGAACCAACAGGGCCACACTCTTCCTGTCCTACTCCTGGTATTAGTCATATGCCAAGGCCACAAAAGCCATCTCAGTCCCATAAACAGGCTTGAAACTGGAAACTCTCCCCATCTGGGCAGCAGATCCATAGACAAGAATTCTTAGATAAATTTAAGAAGAGGTCAGATAAAGAGATGTCAAAGATATACTTCTAGTACAGTCAAACCTCAGTTTACGCCTACCTCAGCGAGCGACCGCTTCGACGAGCGACCGCCGCGGACCCGGAAGTGTTTACTTTTGGGTTCCGCAGTGTTGGATGCACAGACACGATCTGCGCAGCTCGTGCGTGCGCAAAAGCGTTTTACTGGTGCTTCGTGCACGCGCTGAAGCGTCCCTTCGGTGAGCTGCCGCTTCGGCGAGCGGCCGCCTCCGTGGAATGGATTGTGGTCGCAAACCAAGGTACCACTGTACTATGAATCTAGCCAGAGAACAGTTGGACAGGAGCGTATTATTAATTCTATACAAGTCTCCAGTCCTATTTTTCTAGAAAAAGTGGTGCCAGAACTTGTTAGGATTTCATAGTAGATTCTGTTCCACCTTAAACAGGAACAGGCTTGGAAGAGGATGTTGAGTGTGTCACATGATGTATACCGGTACTTCCGTTTGTTGTACTATTGTAATGTTAGTTCTGTTGCTTTTGCTTTGCTGATGAAGAAAGACACGTTTGGTCTGTCTTCCGAGATGCTTTAGAACAAACGCTTGTAAATATGCAAGGACTTCTCTCTGAGTTTCTTCTTGTTGCTGCTGCCGCCAAACCACGCTAAAGCTGGATAAACTCTGCAGATAACGTGTCCCGGCTCCGAGAGTCTGGATCGTATTACAGTTGGCTTACCGGAGGGAGAAGACACCTGGCAGAGGCTTACCGGGGGGCTTGGTGGCCCAGGTCTTCTGCGTGTATGCTAACAGAACTCACCACGAATGCCTCCCTTGTTCTCTTATAATGGCAATGGCGCACACCTAATAGGTGCTGGAAATGAGTTCCAGTGAATTCCGACCCTTGGGGGGAAAAGCCCTGCAAGTCTCCTCAGCATTCAGATACTGCTTTGTATCATCGTCGTCGTCGTTTAGTCGTTTAGTCGTGTCCGACTCTTCGTGACCCCATGGACCATAGCACGCCAGGCACTCCTGTCTTGCGCTGCCTCCCGCAGCTTGGTCAAACTCATGTTCGTAGCTTCGAGAACACTGTCCAACCATCTTGGCTTTGTATCATAGGTATCACTAAATCAACTATAATAAACAATGAAGTCTTACCTTTGTTTGTTTTACAAATAAATCCACGCGAATGTTGGCAGTCTCCCTTGATCCACTCTCCACTATCGCCGTACATGAAAATGCAGTGGTTCCAATAGTCAGGAAGACCAGAAGAAGGTCCCATAAATTCATATTCTGGATCAAATATGGGTTCTTCACCTTTCCAGTTAATAAAACCCAGTGCAGTGTTATCTTCCCATACCCATTCTCCTAGTTACAAAAGTACATGATTGTTATAATGACTATAAAGGGAAGAGTAGCCCGTTGCAATTCATTCTATATTGGAAATTCATTTTAAATGTATACTTGCTGTTTTTCTTCTGAAGCTTTTTCACTCTGGAACATATGCATGCAACCTCAATTATTGTATAATACATTGCTGATATAAGCTTATGTCCTACATTTTTCTGCTTGTGAAAAATGGTGAGGAAGGTATCTCTGTTTACTGCCCCCATTACTGCCCCCCATGTCCCCAAACCATATTGAACATTATTTTCGAATGGCTGCTCGCTCTCAGGAACAGCATTTTGATAGAGATGTGTGAGTGCCCTGGGAAAGAGGGGGCACTCCAGATCAAAGCCGTAATTAAGATTGTCAGTTGCTAAATACCTTGTTCTCTTTTCTCTAAACTAGACATTACATGTTTTCCATACTTGAAAACTATTTTGCTAAATCAGTAGCAAATCCCAACAACTCTGTTTTGGGGGCAAATGACTAGCTCTTTTATCTTCATATACTGCAATGAACTGAATTAACGATCAAGTAGTAGAATGAGAAGAGGAAACTACCCCCCCCCCATTTTATTAAGTGTGACAATATGGAAGTTTCAGGCAGTCAAATGCAATGCATGTTTACTCAGGCAGAAGTCATAAATGGCTTGGGATCAGGCAACCTGAACCTATTTTAAAAGTGCTCAGATCTTCCAAAGATGCCCTTCTATCTGTCCCACCTACATCAGGTGTCTATTTTAGAGGAAGTTGATAAAGGACCTTTTCAACAGCTGCTCCAAGGATTTGTAATTCCATGCCAAGGAAGGCTCATTTTGCCCCCTTGCTGATGGGACTACATGCTTTTGATTTAAAGCAGGCATCCCCAAACTGTGGCCCTCCAGATGTTTTGGCCTACAACTCCCATGATCCCTAGCTAACAGGACCAGTGGTCAGGGGTGATGGGAATTGTAGTCCAAAACATCTGGAGGGCCGAAGTTTGGGGATGCCTGATTTAAAGAGAGTTTTGGCCTACTGAGATGATGTGGTTTTAAGTACTCTCTGTTTTCATCAGTACTGTAATTTAATTTTGTTTTTAAGTTTTAACACGCAGCCAGTGTAAATGTTCTTCTTAAACTTGATTCTTCAATAGTCTGATACTGCTTCTTTATCATGACTTTTTATTGTGAATTTAATTATTGCTAGACACCTCTCTTCCATGGCTTGCACTAGGATGTGGGGAAAGGGTAGAAGAAAGCAAACGACAATTCCCTTGGAGGGGCAGAAGGCAAAATGATAATGGACATGCCAGGAGATATTACTCTGAACATGAGTGAGGTTTTTTCCTGAATGCTTGCCAAGAGCACTCATAAATGCAAACTGGGGTGAATTTGCTAGCTCTGTTTGCTAACACTGATGGCATTTCCAGCTGAGCTCTTTCATTTCAAAAAGAAAAAAAAGAAAAAGAAATGTGTGTTATATTTTAACATACTTATATACATGGATAAATATTACAAATCTGTTATTTTATAAATAAATATTAAATGTGAAACAATCACCATCTATATTCATGAATAATCCTATCCAAAATCCTCGTTGACCAAATTGTTGCGTGTGTTCAACCAAAAATTCCTGCTCAGCTAAATCTTCTATTGAAGTCAAGGTGCCACCTAGAAAACATCAGATGGATAAAGTCAACTCATTAAAATTTGTCTTCCCATTAAAAACAAACACACAGCAGCCCATTAGGGTAAGACTGGTACTGGCAACAATGTGAAGTTATAGAGATCTAAGAGAAAGTGTGTGTCCAGTGGAGGCAGAGCAAGTAGGGAATTGTCCCACCAAACTCAATGTGCCCTCAGCCATTCCCCACTTTTTTACTTATAACCACTTGCACTTCCTGTCAGTCTCAGAGGTGCCTTTGTATAAGTCAGCAGGGAACAAACTGGAGGATGGGAACAAACTGGAACTGGTTGGGCTCTGCCAATCTTTGGCTCTAGCTCTGCTAAACCTGCGTTGGCTTCACTTACTCTTGGCTTCCCTGCCTTATGCCCTCTGAGTCCAAATGGGCACCAGCCTCTACTGTATATCCATGTCTTTCAAATCTCTATGATTGCTGTTCAATTGGTTAATGTTTTAGTGGAGAAGAACCTTTGTAACTTTGTCCATTTATTAAGTGCATAATGAAAAAGATAACCATTCAGTCAAATTTCAACAGAAATTTTTAATACTTTAAAAACAACAACCCATAATTCGTCCTGTTCTTCAAGTTACACTAAAAAATATTTCTACAGCTTTCTAGCATCAACCCAAGAGAAAGCTAACACTCTACCAAAATATTTTATATTGATGAGTTGGGGAAAAGATCCTCAGAAGACAGAAGCAAAAGAACAGCGTGCTTTTGATGTCATGTCTGCTGTGCCAGCTGCTAAAGCAGAAGCAATTTAATTAATTCATTTTTTTATCAGATAGAAATGGTTGCAATGTGATCCATCAGTCTGAAGCAGGATACAAGTTTCATTTAATGAGCTTCAGTGATACAAGGAGAAATAATAGTACAGTATAAGTAATCTGGACTGGTGGATATGGTGGGAAGGAAATGAAAACTGAATGGAGACTTGCTGGCAGACCAAGATGGCAGCGACAGTGGGGGGGGGGGGGTGACAGAGCACCTTTCTAGGGCAATGAAGACATGAGTTAGTGAAACTCATTTTCAAGGCACTGGCAACTCTACCCACTTCATCTCCCCTCTGTTTGCCTTCCTTCGCCAAGTCTTGCATTAGGCACCTGCATCACCACCAGGAAAAAGGCACTGCCATTTGCACATACCATTGTAATTCCCCCAATAGTGGAGAAATACTCAGTCGGGGCTCATAAGTATTTAAAGGTAAAGGGACCCCTGACCATTAGGTCCAGACCTGACCGACTCTGGGGTTGTGGCGCTCATCTCGCGTTATTGGCCGAGGGAGCCGGCGTACAGCTTCCGGGTCATGGGGCCAGCATGACTAAGCCGCTTCTGGCGAGCCAGAGCAGTGCAAGGAAATGCCGTTTACCTTCCCGCTGTAGCGGTACCTATTTATCTACTTGCACTTTGACGTGCTCTCAAACTGCTAGGTTGGCAGGAGCTGGGACCGAGCAACGGGAGCTCACCCTGTCACGGGGATTCGAACTGACGACCTTCTGATCGGCAAGCCCTAGGCTTAGTGGTTTAACCCACAGTGCCACCTGTGTCCCTCATAAGTATTTTGTTGTTGTTTAGTCGTTTAGTCGTGTCCGACTCTTCGTGACCCCATGGACCATAGCACGCCAGGCACTCCTGTCTTGCACTGCCTCCCGCAGTTTGGTCAAACTCATCTTCGTAGCTTCGAGAACACTGTCCAACCATCTTGTCCTCTGTCGTCCCCTTCTCCTTGTGCCCTCCATCTTTCCCAACATCAGGGTCTTTTCCAAGGATTCTTCTCTTCTCATGAGGTGGCCAAAGTATTGGAGCCTCAGCTTCACGATCTGTCCTTCCAGGGTGCACTCAGGGCTGATTTCCTTAAGAATGGATAGGTTTGATCTTCTTGCAGTCCATGGGACTCTCAAGAGTCTCCTCCAGCACCATAATTCAAAAGCATCAATTCTTCGGCGATCAGCCTTCTTTATGGTCCAGCTCTCACTTCCATACATCACTACTGGGAAAACCATAGCTTTAACTATACAGACCTTTGTCGACAAGGTGATGTCTCTGCTTTTTAAGATGCTGTCTAGGTTTGTCATTGCTTTTCTCCCAAGAAGCAGGCGTCTTTTAATTTCGTGACTGCTGTCACCATCTGCAGTGATCAAGGAGCCCAAGAAAGTAAAATCTCTCACTGCCTCCATTTCTTCCCCTTCTATTTGCCAGGAGGTGATGGGACCAGTGGCCATGATCTTGGTTTTTTTGATGTTGAGCTTCAGACCATATTTTGTGCTCTCCTCTTTCACCCTCATTAAAAGGTTCTTTAATTCCTCCTCGCTTTCTGCCATCAAGGTTGTGTCATCTGCATATCTGAGGTTGTTGATATTTCTTTTTTTTTAAACATACTTTTTATTAATTTTACAGAATACAAAAAAAAAAAACGGTACATACATAAACACCTTTTCCACCTCCTTCCTACCCACGCACATGGGTCCTCCCCTGCCACAGAAGTATCCCATGTATGTGAACAGTCAGAGATGTTCCATTTTATGCTTGGATTTCTGTCCTCCTCCCCCTCCCCTGACCCCAAAGCCCCCCCTGCCACCAGGGAGCTCCAGCAAACCAGGGCAGTACGCAGGAGGCCATCCATCCAACCATCTATTGTCATACCAAAAAAAAAAAGAGAGAGAAAAATAGAAATAGGAAAAAAGAAAAAAAAGAAAGGGCAAAAAAAGAGAAAAAAACAATACAAAACAGAAAAATTTTTCTTACATTCATGATTTTAAAACCATATTTTGTGGGCTTCCCCTCCCCCCCCTTCCCCGGTTTTCATCCCTTTTTTATCATCTGCAACAGTTTCTTACTTTATAGAAATACACCTTTGTATCTTATACAACTTCAAATCACTAAAAAATCAAACTCCCATTTTATCTTCCCGTGCCTAATTTTTTCTCCCTCTATAAGCCTCCATATTTTCACATTTTCCAAAATCCATTCACTTTTAAAACTATAACTATTCTCAATTTAACCTTACATCCCCGATTACCGGCTCCACCCCCCCAATCCAGCAAATTCCATAATCAGCAGACCAGTTATAAACCTGTTAATCCATCCATGTAATCACAACATCACTTTCCCTTCACCCCACCCCCTGTTTACAGTCTTTTGCCATCCAGGCCACCATACAGGGCCCCTGAATTTCTTCTCTTCTCTGCATATTTTTTCCTTCTTCCCTGTGGGCGTTCTGGAGTTCCAATAATACCAATCGTGCCCCCCTCAAAAGCGGGGCACTCCATCCAACTTTTTGTAGAGTAAAGTCATCATTTTTTCCGTGGTGTGCTTCATTTTGTGTTGAATCATCACAGTCCTCATCTTCATCTTTTCCTTCCAAATCACAGTCATCATCATTGTCATTCTCACATTCATCTTTTTCAGTGTCAAAAGCTTCATCTCCTAAAAAATCATATTCTGCCATCACCATCTGAAATTTTTTCTGTAACTCTTGCCGTCGTGTCTCCTCTTGACATAGCTCTATTCTTGTTTCCCACATTAAGGTCAAAACAGACCGCTGGAACTCAGGGGAACACTTTTTTGTTGACATAATTCAATCCTGCCAAGGTCAAAACTTGTCACGTGGGGTGGAATATGATCACAGTTTATTTTCTCAACTCCATTTTAACAAGCTGGCTGCATTCTTCAAGTCTTATTAACAATAAAGTTCGAACTCACATTTCACAAACATTTAAACCAGAAAAGAAATTCCACAAAGTCCAGAAATACAAAATGAAATAAAAATTGACTCATAAATCCTGATCAACTCACTGGGTTGCCTGGGCTGCCGGCTCCCGAGGAAAAGAAAGATTTTTCTCAGTCTTTACCTCTTGCTGCAGGGCAGTCATAAACCACAGTCTCTCTCCCCTTCTCACCCTGCATCAAAGGGGAGATTCTCTTTGATGCCTTTGAGGGATCCTTTGAATTGTAAATCTTCTGTTTATGGCTTCGGGTTTCTATTTACTGTCTCTTTTGTTGCCGTGGGGGGGTGGCTTCCTCTTTTCTCCCCTCTCTCCCAGATCCAAATTGTTTTATAATCCAAATCGTGAGGTTACTTACAATCTTTTCCAATCGTTTTATTTTCGGAAGAATCCAGCGCTCTCCGCCTTCGGCTTGAAGCTTCTCCCTGCTAGAATAACGTTGCCGCTCAAAATGGCCCCCGCGACTTCTACCCTCCTCGCTCCGGAGCTCTTATTAGAGCTAACCGAAGAGTTGGGGAGTCCGGATTTGGGCTGTGCCGAGCAAATTGCCCCCGGGACGCCCTTCCCGAGGTTCTAAGGGACGCAGCGTCGCTCTCGCTGCCCTCCCCACTCCTAGCAGGGACGGGCCGTCTCGGAGACGAGACGAGACCCCGCCGATCGGCACTGGCGCTGAACCCTGAAGCCCGGTTGTTGATATTTCTTCCGGCAATCTTAATTCCGGTTTGGGATTCATCTAGTCCAGCCTTTCGCATGATGAATTCTGCATATAAGTTAAATAAGCAGGGAGACAATATACAACCTTGTCGTACTCCTTTCCCAATTTTGAACCAATCAGTTGTTCCATATCCAGTTCTAACTGTAGCTTCTTGTCCCACATAGAGATTTCTCAGGAGACAGATGAGGTGATCATGCACTCCCATTTCTTTAAGAACTTGCCATAGTTTGTTGTGTATTTAGGGGAAATTAAAATGGCAGGCCACAGAAACAAAGCTTTCTGAGCACACCATGCCTGCTTGGGAGAAAGCAAGTGAAGGGGAGAAAGACTGGATGGTGAGTCCATCAGAGGAGAGGGCTCAGGGCAGCAGCCTAATGGTGTTGATTCCTGGTGTCCGGCTTGTACACTGGTCTCTCTCAATATTCTTTTAATGCTAAATCTTTCTGTTGTTGGATTCAGGAAATAAGAAATAAGTTTCTGGGTGAAGGGTTATTTCTTCCATTCTTCCTGGTTTGTCCAACCTTATGAATCTTACTGATGAAAACAACACAGTTTTCATCCAGAGAACCCCACTGCCCCAAAGATAACACACATATGTTGTTGGCAGGAATTTCAGCCTCTGTCTCTGGTCAAAGATCAGAATCCCGTACCCACTATAAGCCCCACTGAACTCAAAGGGACGGCTCTATCTATAGTCTTGGATACTAACCACCACCACCACTGATCTGATTCGAAATGGCACCCACCTAGCTGAGCACATCTTATGAATGCTGCTGACCATGTCTTTGAAACAGGGTAGAATTGATAGCAATGAGTCTGAAAAGGAATCCAATCTTTTGCGTATCCTTTTGATGAAGGGCATTCTCCTAGGCGCTGTGGTGCTTCCGCTGGGATATCGCCTGTTATGGAAAAAACATATTTTTCTTTTTTATTAATAATATATTTAATATATAATATATTTTATATTTTATATAATATATATAATACCGGTATATAATAATATATTTTAATATATAAGATATAATATAGATTTTCCAAGTAACGCGCTCTCTCTCTCTCTCTCTCTCTCTCTCTCTCTCTATATATATATATATATATATATATATATATACAGTGATGCCTTGACTTACGAATTTAATCCGTTCCGAAGGCACTTTTGTAGGTCGAAAAATTCGTAAGTTGAAAAGCTCCATTGGAAACGCGATTTCCCATAGGGATGCATTGGAAACGGAAAAATTCGTAAGTCGAAGCAACCCCATCTAAAAATTTGTAAGTCAAAAAAACCCTATCTAAAACCGCCACGGTTTCCGTTCGGATGTCGAGTAATTCGTAAGCGTGCGGCCATTTGCCCCATTTGTAAGTTGAAAAATTCGGTTGTCGAGTCGTTCGTAAGTCGAGGTACCACTGTATATATAGAGAGTTACCTGGAAATCCATAAATACCATGGATGTGACAAATCATGCATCTGGGCAAATCATGCACCAGGAGTTGAAGCAGGATACTTAAGAGGAATTTTGGGCTTGTACAACATGAAATGGAATCTGTCCGTACAATTTGCAGAAAGCAAGGACCATGGAAGTGCCTGATGGCAATCCAGATATTTGTGCAGCAGCTGCAGATTTGCAGCTTGTGAAGGTGAAACAGGAAGAGACCCAAAGAGTTTGATGAAGTACTAACACCGAGGGGAGGGGCAGGTCAGGAAGCATGCTCAAGAAAATGGTCCCAATGGAAGTGTGATTGAGGCTTTTAAGCCCATGGCCCACCAACCCCTCGTGAAATCCCTTGAGACTTCTCAGCCTCCAACAGGATCTTGAAATGGCACTGTGAGAAGCAGGAAGCTGGTGCCCACCCTTATCCTGGATCTGCCATGCCACTGGACAAAGGTGCTCCACTCACAAGGGCATGTAGAGCAATGATTGAAACAAAGTGCTGCAGACAAGTGTTTCCTGAAAGTGAAAATGAGTGTAACAGAACACCAGCATCACATGGTGGGGGAAGGTACAGCAGACATCACAGTGGGGAGGGAACCAGGAAGGAGAGCTTTGTTTTGATTGACAGTCAAACTTGCATCAGAGGTGGAAAGAAAATCCTTTCATTCTTTCTCACCACCAACTGAATTTTCAAGGTGCCTAGTTCAAAGACCCCTGGACAGATGACAGGGTGTGGTTTTTTGCCCACATATGCTTTTCTCATGTTTGCATTTTTCAGACCAATTTGTCTATTATATAATAATAATTTATTATTTATACCCCGCCCATCTGGCTGGGTTCACCCAGGCACTCTGGACGGCTTCCAACAAAATACTAAAATGCAGAAATCCATCAAACATTAAAAGTTTCCCTAAACAGGGCTGCCTTGAGATGCCTTCTAAAGGTCTGGTAATTGTTTTTTCTCTTTGACCTCTGGTGGGAGGGCATTCCACAAATTCTACAAAGAATGATGGGATAATGTTATGCACCCCAAAACTGTAACATCTGCTCTTGTGGGTAAAGCAGTGCAGTGAACCTTCTGAAACATGGAAGGATTAGTAGCTTTAGAAAGTCAACATCGCATGAAAATAAAAATTAGAAAGTTGTAAATGTTTTCTTAGAAGCAAAACAACACTCCTATTTCTCTTCAATCAAAATCAGTGGGACCTAAATGGAGTTATCTGATACTGGATTCTTTATTGTAAACTCCACTCTGTTTTCACCAATCCATTTGTTATCATTGGATAGTTTGAACAGTATCATTTTGTTCATTTATTTCCTATGAAAGAGGCAGAAGTACCAAGAGCACTTTTCTCAGCTCTGTGCTCAAATGGGGACCTTATTAAAATTAGAGTTTGATGTCTCACATTAAAACAGATACCGTATTTTTCTTTGATTACCATGATGTCGCTCACAGACACTGAAGAATGTTTCATTGCAAGTTCCTGTTTTCCAGTGACCATCAAGGTCTAAGTAGACACAGGCTATCTTCTGCTTTGGCTCTTCAGGGGCCCAATTAGTATATGTCACTCTCCGGTTGTTGGTCCACTTGTATTGCTCACCAGTCTAAAATACAAATCACAGTGGAACAACACTTAGAAAAAAACCTGTGGGGTTCATTTCCCATAATGTTATATTTCTAACACCTGAAGTCTGCTCTCTGACCTGCTCAAGGACTCTCATAAATCTAGATCAGGCATCCCCAAACTTTGGCCCTCCAGATGTTTTGGACTACAATTCCCATCTTTCCTGACCACTGGTCCTGTTAGCTAGGAATCATGGGAGTTGTAGGCCAAAACATCTGGAGGGCCGCAGTTTGGGGATGCCTGATCTGGATGGTACCAACTCCTAGAAAACAAAATTAGATCCATAGGCATTGAGCTGGAGCCCTTGTATAATTCAAGTGAGCAATATATCTCCCACAATGTCCAAATCAGATTAAAGGATGTTGAAAGACAAAACATTGTGGCAGCTGCAAATAGAGTTTGCTCCCCCATGTTCTATGATTTAAATATCCTAGATAATAGGGTCAACTATGTTACAAAGCTAATAATCCCAGCCCAACGTAGGACATTTATGCTAGCCCGACTGAATGTCTTTCCCTCGGCATTTGTCAGGGGTAGATATCGAAACACTCCCAGAGACAAGAGATACTGTAGATGTTCTCTGAATGTGCCGGATACTGTAGAGCATATTCTCTTTGATTGTCCACTCCACAGCATGCTGCGTGAACGTGTGTTGTCCCCCTTCTGGGTGCTCTGACACCGCAGCATGGTGGAAATGTTGGATTCTGCCTTTCTGACACTGACCATAAGGTGACTGCGGGAGTAGCTGAGTTCTTGGCAGCAGTGTCTCAAGGAGTAGTTTAATAGGAAGAAATCTCAGATTATACACACACACACACACACACACACACACACACACACAATTAGTGTATGCAGTTTACTGTTGGCTCTTTGTATGCATTTTAAATACTTTTGTATGTGACTCTTTTTCTTGTGGTTCTATTTGTAAAATGTCTAATAAAGGTTTGATAGTCCATATTATAACACCTGAAATCATATGGGAAGGTAGTTGCCTCCATAATATATGCTGGTTGCAAGACCTTGTTTGTGCATTTGCTGCAGAAAGAAGCAGCAAGAAGAAAAGAGAATGTAAATGCAGCTACACAGCAGAACATGTCTTGAAATGCTTATCTTCTTGCCTGACAACTGAACTTTATATAGGACATATAAACATAATGTATAATAATGATAATTTTATTATTTGTACCCCGTCCATCTGAGTGGGCTGCTCTAGCTGCTCTGGAAGGAAAATTAAGTTACTGGAGGAGGAGCCTTTTTCTTTCCACAGATGAGAGTGAAGGCAAAAGATCCTTTTTGTTTGTTTGTTTGTTTAATCACATGTTTGCCACGCTAGCAGGATTCTATGCAGGAGTTGGTACTTCTGAGAATGCTCGCGAAAGGTGCTACTGTGCTTTTTAATGATAGTGAATGTGGATATTATTTCTGAATGGGCAATTCCTCTGAAGGTGTGTGTTTGAGAAAAACAGGAAATGATTTTCTCACTGGGAGATAAACAAGAAACGCAGGGTGGTTGAGTTGCCTTTGGGTGGAGGGACTCTCTTGGCAAAACCTTTTGGGTTTTTATGGGTGTTTATACATTACCAATTGATTATATCTAAAGCTGTTTGGGGCGAGTTATGCTCAATAAAATGAGTTAATAAAGGCCCTGCTGCACTTTCTAACTACACACCTTTGAATACAAACCCTTGTTGTGGATGAATAGCATTATGCTCATGTAAACTGCATATACTCACCATTTTGGTGTTCAAGCCAATCCACATGGGCTCCCTATATTTTAACACCTGTAGCCACACGAATGACTGAATGTAGGGATTCCAAATGCTGGCAAGCTCTGCCTGTTCAGAATTGCATTTTTTCCTGGCCTCTTCCCATGTCATTTTGGGGCCAGCAAGAGAGTAACTGCTGTTTTCAAAGAGGGTATAGCCAGACACTGGAATCATTGTTTCAGAGCGTGATAATGCAAGGTCTATAGGAAAGCAATAAAGAGAAAAGGCAAAAGCTCATTTTAGACATTACACTATCCTAAAATTTGGTTTCACCTGACACCGAAACAGTTTTAAACTGAGGTTGGATGGCCATCGGTCAGGGATTCTTTAGTTGTGATTCCTGAACTGAAGGGGGTTGAACTAGATGGCTCTTTGGTCCCTTCCAACTCTACCATTCAATGGTTCTGTTAAATTTATGGATGCAATCGTCCTGCAATATCTTATACAAATCTGAAATGAAACATTTAGAAACCTTGTTGTGTACTTTTCAATGCTGACAAGTCAAATGTTCAGTCAAGTTTGATCTGGATCAGACTGCAGAATACATTTTCTTTACAACCAAATTCCTAATAAGTATTCACAGACCTATTTGAAACCCATCTTCATTGTTTCCAGAGACTATGCAGCTTTTCAAGGTGGATTCAATAAACACCCTCCAAGGACAGTGGCTGTACAAATGGGGCTTTGGTCTTTAAAAAAAAATTATTTTGCCCAGGTCAGTGGAGGAGCCCGTGATTCGATCAACTGAACTGGCTGCATATTATTACACTAGAACAACTAAACCTATGCCAGCAGCCTCATTCTGTCCTATTTTTAGGGTGACCTGTAGGAAAATCAAATTACAGGCACATATAGTAGGCAGATATAGTAACTGTGGTTCTTTGGCATCACAGTTCACCTCTGTGCATGTATAAAATTATGCTGTCATGACTGCTGCTTTCTTTGCTGTATAATAGGGAGTATGGAATCTCTACTACATTGCTGACAATCTGGTTTTCTTTCTGGCCAAAATGAAATGGCACAGAAAACAGGTTTGGACTCATTAAGATGAATTAAGCAATGTTCTCTGTTACTTCTCTTCTAAACACATACCAATGTTTCTTTGGCAGATGTAGCTTTTCTTTGAATAACAATTTCCACTTCTCCAATTTCCTGCCTCTCTTTCAGGTTCCTTCATCATAAAAACGCAGACGGTTTTCTAAGGAACGAAAATGTACGAAAGTAACAAGTAAAACAGGAGCCACCCACTCTCTGCCTTTGCACACCTGATGTCTGCCTCTCTTCCCTAACTTAATGATCCACCCACTGATAACTATGGATTACTCCAACCAGGTGTAACCCACAGTGATCTAGGGATATATCAGCCTTACTCAACTGATGCCTGGATCTTCCCAAATCTGCCTGTTTTGGTTTGAAACACACACACACACACACACACACACACACACACACACACACACCAATATTTTTTGTGATTTTCATCATTAAAATTCTTTTACATTCATTATAACCATACATTAAAGAATTAAACATCGACTTCCTTTCTGCCTTTCCATGGCTTCCTTCGACTAGCCATTGCAGCTGGATATTCTAGTCATTCCTTATCTTTCTCATTTCATCTCAACTTATACTGCTGAATTTAAACCTACTGATGTTTTAATCTGTTTGCAATGATTCTTCATGTACTCTGCAAATATTTTCCAACCCTCCTTAAATACTCTGTTCCTCTTGTTCTCTCATTCTGGTTAAACTTGCCAGTTCTGCATATTCTGTCATCCTCAACTACCATTCCTCCCTCATTGGGACTGCTCCCCCCCTCCATTTTTTAGCATATGAAATCCGAGCTGCAGTTGTTGCATAGAAAAATACTCTTTTTTTTGGTCCTTGGGGACGTCTGACTCAATTATTCCAAGAAGAAAAGCCTCTGGTCTTTGTTTAGGCCTGAAACTTGGTCAATTTTTTTTATACAGCCCTACTACAGAGGGCATTTCATGTTTCAAGGGGTAGGGGGAGGAGAGTAACATTGGTTACATTTTGATTGGGATTTCTTGGACCCATAGAAGCCATTGTCTAATCTGCTAAGGTCATTTTGAATCCCGATTCTTCTATAGCAATGGTTTTCAACCTTTTTGAGTCCATTGCTCCTTTGACCAACCACATTCATTCTGCAGCTCCCCTATGGAAGCCTCTTACACTGGGGTTCTGTTATAGGACACACGTAATTGGGGATATTTGTGTTCCCGCCTCTTCGACACCAGTTTTACTTGCAGTTTTGCAATCTGCTGGAGGGGATTAGATCCATCGTGACAGTAGCTTCATGGATCCAAAAGACAGAGATGAAAGCCTTCACAGGCAGTACTTACACCATAATTCCCAAGTGGGAAGCCTTTGGCCCAGTTTGTATAATAGACATCACTTTTATCTTTCCATACAAATGCGCCTTGACTAAAAGTATTACTCAGTCCAATCCAAGGATCAGTTGAAGCACTTTTTAAATGCAGTGTCAGGAATGCTGAATGAAAATAAAGACACATATTTACATGACATATTTGTTAAACGAATGCCCTTTAGCTATAAATGGTTAGTATAGGACAGGCATCCCCAAACTGCGGCCCTCCAGATGTTTTGGACTACAATTCCCATCATCCCTGACCACTGGTCCTGTTACCTAGGGATCATGGGAGTTGTAGGCCAAAACATCTGGAGGGCCACAGTTTGGGGATGCCTGGTATAGGATAAAGGTAAAGGGACCCCTGACCATTAGGTCCAGTCGTGACTGACTCTGGGGTTGCGGTGTTCACCTTGCTTTATTGGCCGAGGGAGCCGGCGTACAGCTTCCAGGTCATGTGGCCAACATGACAAAGCCGCTTCTGGCAAACCAGAGCAGCACACGGAAACGCTGTTTACCTTCCCGCTGTAGTGGTAACTATTTATCTACTTGCACTTTGACGTGCTTTCGAACTGTTAGGTTGGCAGGAGCTGGGACCGAGCAACGGGAGCTCACCCCGTCGCAGGGATTCAAACCGCTGACCTTCTGATCAGCAAGCCCTAGGCTCTGTGGTTTAACCCACAGCGCCACCCACCATTGTATAGGATATAATGAACTAAACTGGTTCTATCTTGGGTACATTTATTATTTTTAAAACTCGAACGGCGCCCTTCAGATGCTCTTGAACTTTATCTCGCACCATCCCTGATCATTGGCCATGCTGGCTTGAGCTGGTGGGATTTATAGCTCAGCACCATCTGGAGGGAACCACGTTGGCATTTATTTATTTATTTATTTATGCATGCTCCTGGGTCATACCAAAGTGTCACCTAATTTAGCACACCATGTTCTCCACCTGGAAAGAGGGCAAATATACCACGATTACAATAAATGTCATTTGCTTTCTGCCATCTTAGGAAGGCTTTAGTTCTGAAATTGAAGGAATTTAGAAGGGGGGGAAGGGGGGGAGTCATGATTTTGCCTTTCCTACAATTTGGAGGTATCATTCATTTTTCGCCATCGCCTATTTTCCTTACATAGGACACAGCTATACAGGTGCAAATAAAACGCTTTAAGTGTGTTGTAAAATGCAATATACAAATGTGGCACTAGATAGCAACAGTGAGCTATGGCAAATTCAATGCATTTTTCAAAACATTATACGCTCACTGGTCTCCCTAGGCAGGTGCTCATTGCTTACCACCACTGCTCACTGCTGTCGAGCGCTCAGCACTGCCTCCTCCTCCTCCTCCTCCTCCTCCTCCTCCTCCTCCTCCTCCTCCTCCTCCTCCTCCTCCCTAGTGTCATTTGACTCCCCAAGTCATCTCTAGGCACTGGTGGCCGCAGAGCGGGGGGAGGCAGTGGCTTGGGGCATTTTCCATTTTGCCTGGAGCAACAAAATGTTCTGAGCTGGCCCTGCCAAGTGGTGTTAATTGTAGCCACCCATGCATTTTGCAAAATAACTATGGGCTCATTTACTCTTCTGACATCTGTAATGTGAGAATCTCTGCAGAATGGAGTCTTCCCATACTGAATGGGGAATCGGATTCCTGGAGCCACATGGACGGAGCTGATATCATGCACTGCTGCACCAGCGCCCTGGTTTCCAGCTCCTTCATGTGGTCTGGAGAGTCCCAAGGCACTTCCTAAATGGCAAGGGAAGGAGTCGCATTCCAGTAATTCCTCTGACGGGAAGATACCTTGAGTAGGAGTGCCAGGACTTTTCATATATGAGACCTCTCTCTATACGATATTTGCACACATCTTCAGTCATGCTCATAACTGGCTGGGTGTAGTGGAGAATAGGGACTGGTGGAGCTGTCAGGGAATGGGGAACATGGGGCTGGGGTGAGCTGTGAGGGGATGAGGAAAGGGAGTTGGTTAGCTAAAGAGAGGGGAGTTTGCAATGGAGTGGAAGCTAGTGGGCAGGCAGAGTGTTTTGAAACCACTGACCGCACCTTGAACGACTTTGTTTGGAATACTAGCCAGGTTTCCTCCTAGATCTTGGCAAGCAGCTTGTGCAGCAGACCAGTTTTTTCTTTCTTCTTCATGAAGACCAAATAGTTGGAAGCACTGTGAGGGAGAGGGAAACTTCTAAATCCCGTGACCCATGAATTGTTTAATGCAGTCAACAGTCATGAAATGGTGCCGGGGTAGCAGTAGCAGAAACTGATATTTTAACTGGGTTTTAGAGTCATTGTAACCACCACCACCCTGATTCACAAACTGGAGGGGGAACCCCGTGGGATCAGGGTTGGGGAGAGATCATGTACTCTAGAAAGGGCAGCTATGTCTGCTGATAGCTCTGCAAGTGCAGATATGCCATTGACAGAGGGCCTACATCAACATCACATGACGCCACTGGACGAAAATAGAGGAAGGCAGAAATGAGGAACAGGACTTTTCAGTGTTCGCTCTAGGAGGCCTGGATGGGACAGCATTTGGGAGAAAGCAGTCTGTATTTTTTCAGATTGTCATTTAATAAATGCTAATTTAACTTTAAAGCAAGAAAAAATGCTGAACACTTAGGTTGAAGCCACTTTCAATGCTCTTTTCCGTAGCTCACATATATCTTGAGCTTTTAAAATGCCAATTTTTATAAAAAAATTGTTAAACTACCCTGAAAATATTATTTTTTGGGGGAGGGGTTGTATTCACAGTATTTTTCACTTTCACTGATACTTCCATTTTGCAACATGATAGTGCTTTGTCCCTTGATAAATGCTAATATAATTGAATGTTCAAAACTTAGTTTGAAATTTATTTCGTTGTTCCTTTTGGCAGCTGATGCTTGAACTTTGAAAATTACTGCTTTTATTAAAATTTCCCTATTTGACCATTAGGTTTTGTTTTGTTATAAAAGGTAAAAGGGACCCCTGACCATTAGGTTCAGTTGCAGACGACTCTGGGGTTGCGGTGTTCATCTCGCTTTACTGGCCGAGGGAGCCGGCGTACAGCTGCCGGGTCATGTGGCCAGCATGACTAAGCCGCTTCTGGCGAAACCAGAGCAGTGCACCGAAACGCCGTTTAACTTCCCACTGGTGTGATACCTATTTATCTACTTGCACTTGGCATGCTTTCGAACTGCTAGGTTGGAAGGAGCTGGGACCGAGCAATGGGAGCTCACCCCATCGCAGGGTACATTATTTACCACTTTCATTGTTACGTTGCAGCTCAACAGACCTTTTCAGTCTTCATAGCATATACTGAAGGTTGAGAGAGGATGTGGAATCCTGATGGCAGGATTCATGCCCCTTCATGGGAAGCACTCTAAAGAGCCATTCTATAGAATAGAACTGTGGACGTGGAGGGCAATCTCTGCATATTCAACTACTCTGGAAAAGTATTCATTCTCTGTGCCATAGTATCTGAAAAGGGCTAATATACCAATATGTTTGCAATAGCTGCATTGGTTACCTTGTTACCAAAGAAGTCCCAGCCTTGAGGACAGCCTCCAAGAGGTTCAGGTGTTGTCGGAGCAACAGTTGAAGGGACAGAACTGTTACGCCTTTCACAGATAAATCTACTCTCAATTTCACAATTGAGGTCGTTCCATAAGCCTGAACAGAGAAGTTGTGACGAGTCAACAGTTAAGATCAAATCACTAGTACAGCCCATCAGGTACGTATTCCAAGTGAAAGCTTAGCAACAAAAATAGAAAAGCAACAATAACAGTTGTACTGCAAGTATCTCTTTTGAGACACTAGGCTGTTTCATATAGGAAGGTGGTTTATAATGTAAAAACATATATATGGAGTTCTTCATATTAGAAACGACTTAATTAAAGCCTCAAGGTTACTAAAACGACAAATAGCAACAAGTCAAAGTAGTATTTCCTAAACTCTGTCTTGTTGTATGCTCAGAGGATGCTGAATTACAACCCAATCCTAACAATGACTAGTCAGAAGTATTTGATTTGTATCTGTGATGGAAAGCTCAGGTAGGCCAGAGTCTGGTGATGCAGAGAGCTAAGTTGCAGCCTCACTCTGACTGGCTGTGGGTGCAGCGAGCCAGAGCAGGGTGGGCTCAGCACTTTGGGAGGGAAAAAAGAAAGCAGTTGAGAGTTGAGTTCCTGGCATTCATCTGGATCAGGCTTCCCCAAACTAAGGCCTGGGGGCCGGATGCAGCCCGCGAGGCTCTTTTATGCGGCCCCCGGCAGCCCCCGCCACCGCCCACTCTTAACGGCGGGGCTGCCCAATTGCCGGAGCATTGGAAATAGCTTGTGCACATGCGCAAATGTCATTTCTGGCGCGCTTCCGGGCCGGAGGAGGCCCATGCGCATGTGCACAAGCTATTTCCAGCGTTCCGGCAACCCGGAAGTGGGCCGGAAATCGTGTGGTGCGCACGCATATGGGCACGCACTCCCGCACGCTCCGGACCACAGCGCGATCGCCGCTGGCGGCACCGGCCCTCGGCGAGGTAAGTTTGGGGACCCCTGATCTGGATACTATAAATAGCCTTTGAGCAGGGTGTACTCCGCCCTGAGGAAAATACCCACACCCAGAGAAAGAAGTCTCTAAGCTTAGATTGAAAGGCAGTATAAGGACCAGTGAGAACTGGGTAGCTGAATTTGAGGCAGGAGAAGTGGAGTTGTGAGGGGACACTCTACGCGGGTCTCAGTGCAGTCGGAAGGGAATAAAACTTTCAGTGAGAGAAGTATAACCCCCCAAAAAAGATAGGTTGGGTGGGTGATCCCCCGGTCTGGTATAGCCTACTAATAGAGGAGCCTCAGTAATTTGATTTATAGAAGGTTGGGAAACTGGCAGAAAGTACCAACTTGTTTCAGACAGGGGTGTAGCTTGGTGGGCAGGGGGCCCACAATTTTGGGCAGGGGGGGTCATGAACCAAGTGCCCTACACAGGGATTCCCACCATGCCCTGTCCACTCCCAGGCCCCCTCACTGAACCAACATGGGTGTGTGTGTGTGTGCCTGACAAGTGGCTGCCTGGGCTCCCCCCTACACAGGGAGGCAGGCAACACAGTGCAGTCCTGTGAACCCTCCTTAACATCCATTATTATTATTGTCAATGGTTTCTTGAAAGAACTCTATCTCCTGACAAATCTTTTGTTTTACCCATTTTGTTGTAAAATAAAATCCTTCTCCTGTTTAACTTCCCTATGTCTCCAAGTACCAGAGTTTTCTTTTTTAAAAAAGCAAAAATAGCTAGTAGTAGTAAGAGGGGCCATGCCTCAGTATCCTTTAAAGCACTTTAATACCCTGTCCTATCCAAAGGAAGACAATTATTGAGGTTTAACATAATGGATTATCCTCGGTTTAATGTTTTAATTTTGGATGAAATAGTGATTGTGGCTCAGTGTGTGGTGCCTATTCATATTAGTCCTCACCATTAAGCATTCACATTCTCAATAACTGCTTATAATGGTAACATTTTATTCTAATTACCTGATTTGTGATACATGACCACACAATTTTCAACATCGTCTGCAAAGTTGGGTTCGTAGGGTGCCCAGGCTACATAGGTCACTGGAGTTCTATCCACCCAGCTATAGAAAATAATATGCGGTGTTTAGTCCTTCATTCGCACTTCATAAGTTTACGATGACTTTTGTTTTGTTTTTAACAAAGAGAATGTCAGGCTAAGAAAAGAAATATTTAGGTGTTGAATTTCCAAGCCTGCAACTTGGCCCTTCAAGAACAGCTGGCAACATTAAGAATGCTGAGCAGGATTAATGGATATAATGGCGATTATAAAAAAAAATACATTGAAAAGCCTCCTTATGGTGAGGGATGCGGTCTGAATGTGGGGCAATGTGATAGGAATACCAGCTGAAAAGTACTCTCACCCTCTTCTTGCAGTGTCATGAAAGGCTGAACATCATTTCTGAACCACTTTCAGAGTATGGTTGGGAGCAGAAGACAACAGAAACTAGGGGTGCGCAGCATCCAAGCTATGTACAAGACCAGGAGGATTCAGGAAGAGAGGAGAGTGGTGCCCTCTTCCTTAGAGGAGAAAGAAAGTACAGGGAGAAAGGAGTGTGGCAGCCTTGGAGGAAATATAGCACTATCAGCCCTAACGCAAATAGGAGAGGCAAAGGAGTTCTGAATAAAAGAGATAATTCTGAGTCTTAGGGCATGTCTACACTTACCTTTTGTCCTGCTCTTTCCAGGCAGAGGCCCAATTTTAAAGCTCTCTGTCCAAGCATTGTTGCTTTCCTTGCCGCAGAGATATCCCCACAAAAACCTCCTCTTTAGTGCTCAATTGGAGCAAACAGACATTCAGAGGGGGAGGGGGGGTCCAGAGTTTGTTCTTAGCTCCGATTCAGCAGTAAAGAGTGGGTTTTCATGGGGAAAGCGCTGAGGAGGGGACGCTCAGGCATGGGCACAGAACTTTAAAGCATGGATCATGCCTGGAAAGCAGAGTGCAAAGGTAAGTGTGGGTAAATCCGTATAATCCCAGTGGCAAGCCAGAGAGGGAAGGGAATGGACAGAGGGAAATAAATTTGCACTGCCCCCCCCGGCCGCCCATGAAATTATTTCATTTCCATTGGGAAAATGGATTATTCCACAGTTTAGGGGCATGTGGGCAGTGGCGGAGCTTCATGCTCCAGCACCGGGGGTGGGGCGTGCCTCCCGGCGGGGAGGGGCATGCATTCCAGGGCTGTGGCACGCCTCCTGGGGCACGACGCGCCTCCCGGAGGGGCGTGACATGCGTTCCAGGGGTGGGGGCGCCTCCCGGAGGGGCGTGGCATGCGTTCTGGGGGCGGGGCGGGTGCCTGTGATGGCGCCCCTTGGAGCCCGCCGCTCGGGGCGGCCCGCCCTCACCGCCCCTATCTTCCTATGCCCCTGCATGTGGGTGCTGGATCTTTGGAGTCAAGCTTTTCCCCTAGCCTGCTTCTGCCACACTCGCTTCCCAGATTTACTGACATTGAGCTTTCATAGCAATGGAACAAGATAGGGACAAGGTAGATGAACGGAATCTCCCTCTCCAAGATCAGACCTCCCTCTGCACTCTCAGAGCAAGAAATGCAAACTTCCTATGGCCCCTGGAGCACCATCGCAGAGACCATGGGCCTGTAGTGTCAATCAGTGTATTTGCTCAAGTCAGTTAAAATGTTGGCAGAACATCCTTATATCCAGTTTATTTAATACCAATCTAGCTATTATCTAAGAGAAACTTAATAATTACCATTTAAAAAATCTGATTTCCATTTTTTATTTTTCCGTTCGCTTACCCAAATTTTCTATCCGGACCCAGAATTAAACCAATGAAAGGGTTTCCTTCAGTTCTGAAAGTAATGTCCTATAACATACACGGGGAAAGATAGGAAAGAAACACAATAAAGTACTGCTGTTCTCCAGTTGAAAATATGCCAGTTATTCCAGAGGAAGTTCAGAGTCTACAAATCAGGCCATATGGAAAGAAGCTAGTAACGATGAACAATAGCAACAGCGATTGTGCTCTTTAAAATCACAGTTAAAAGCTTTTCAGTTCAAAAGTTGTGATTCTTTACTTTAACTGCCATCGTGCTGAAAAGAAGAAACAAAAAATAAAATAGAGGAAAAGGTATTTTGTCTGAAAACCAAATTCTCACCACACAAAGCATTTCTAACTTGAAGAGATTTTAATACTGCTATATTCAACTGAGCTTAAAAGTAGGGCATGTAACTCATTTCTTCAACAATTTGAATCCAGACCTCTCTATATTCATACCTGGATCGTGTGTGTGTGTGTGTGTGTGTGTGTGTGTGTGTGTGTGTGTGTGTTAGGGTGGCATATGATCACCTCAATGCTTGCCTAAAGAGGAAGGCTGCTGGCTGAGGTGTCTCTGCTGTGGCAGAGATCCCAGCTTTGTCCAACAGAGTGGAAAGATACCATTGGTAGCCCTGCCCTGATTGTTAAGTATAAGTGACAGTGTTTAATTGTACATTGAAATGGAAAATAACTCTGTTCTCTGTATGTGTTCTGCTGTAAGTGTAGCATGGAAACTTCCACTGAAGCTAAACACCGGAGAAGCAGAGTGGCTGACAGTTGAGAATTTACTTAGAATGCATCTCTGCTGACTCTCACATGACAAAGGTACAGTGGTCCCTCGACTTATGAACTTAATCCGTTCCGAATGCACATTCGTAAGTCGAAAAGCGTTTTCCCATAGGAAAAAAAAAATTTGGAAAAATTCGTAAGTCGAGTAAACCGCATTTAAAATTCGTAAGTCGTTGAAACTGTATTTAAAACTGCCAACATCCGTTCGGATGTAGAAAAATTTGTAAGCGTGCGGCCATTTTTCCCGTTTGTAAGTCGGAAACTTAGGATGTTGAGTAATTCGTAAGTCGAAGGGCCACTGTATTCGGTTAGAAATCTCCATTTTGTGTGGGTTGGTCTTTGCTCTCTCTTTCTCAAGCACCAGAGTAGAAAGGATGGGCAAATAATTCTCTCCAGGAGCATAGCCTCAGGCTGCAATGGAGGCTGTGGGAGAAACAGAGCTTTGATTTTAGTGCTGAGTGAAGTAAGTCAGACCCTCCAAGTGTCCCTATTTTCCAGGGACGTCCCTGATTTAGAGAAGCCATCCCTGTTTCTGATTTGATCCCAGGTCCCACTTTTTCTTGGGATGTGCCTATTTTCCTTGGGGAAGTGTTGGAGGATATGGAGTTATCTGACCCCTGAAGGCAATTCTGCATGGGGAAGTTTTTAAAATGTTTAATGTTTTATTATGTTTTTATATATGTTGGAAGCTGCACAGAGTGTAAGATGTGTGCAGCATAACTCGCATAGGATTGCACTGCTAATCTCTGCAATTTTCTGGTGACACCATCCTGAAGAAAGGGTTTAGCAGGCAACGAAATGGTCACGATCAAATAATTTATCTGGCTTCAAAAAACAAACAAAAATCAAACGAACTAGTGATATGTGATCAGAAGGAAAATACATCTCATATATTTCTTACATATTTCCACAAAAACTTTCTTTCACTTTCACTTTCAACAACTGCAAGATCCCCAGCGTGCTTTTTGCAGAATCTCTGGGCTCTTCCTGCAGATAAACTTGCGTTACTGAAATAGTACTCCATGCCACTGAATGCAATCCAGCCGTCTTCAGTTACTTGAAATGGATATGCTGCAAAAGAAGAATAAATGCCCCCCCATTTAATTTAAAATACTTTAAATATTATAAAATGAAATACAATAGTACAAATAAATTTACTCCACAAAACCAGTGGTGAAGCTAAGCAATTTACAGTAATAGTCCTAATTGGGATGACCCCAACAGTGATGTGTGTTATTTCAGTTTTGAAGCAGACAGTGAATATGTCCTCCCTCCTCGACTGTCCCCAGCACCCCATACTTTAACACTGCTACATTCCAGATTAAGTTAAACTAACAACAAAACAGTTGTGTGGCCCGGTACTTAAAATAGAAGAGCACATCAGAGCCATGGACAAAAGATTCTGAAGAAAAACTTGACTAGTTCAGTGGTGGTGATCCTGGCATGATTTGGGTGGGGGATGAAATGCAAGTACAGTGGTACCTCTACTTACGAATAACTCTACTTACGAATGTTTCTACTTACGAATGGAGCTCCGTCCACCATCTTGGATACTACTTACGAATAACTCTACTTACGAATTTTTTCTCCCAATGCATTCCTATGGGATTCGACTTACAATTTTTTTCTACTTACAAATGTGCATTTGGAACGCATTAAATTCATAAGTAGAGGTACCACTGTATGTAAGATTGAAGAAAAATCACTCTGTGCGTGCTTAAAGGTACTATCTTAAGTCTCCACATATTGTGGCTAGTCAGCCACCCATATGCTTGTTTTGGGGCAAGGTGCATGAAAGGTTAGTCATGGTTCAGGTGCTCTTTCGGAGAACTGATGGTTTTGACCTATTTCTGTCTGGGTTAAGCACCACATTAGCCTTCATCCCCGGTGGATGATATTGTTTGTGTCCGAGAGGTAGAATAGGAATGGAACCATTCCTCTTTAACAGAAATCAGTGAAATTTACTTCCAAGTAGATGTGCAGAGGATTTGGGCTAGATGATTCTCAGGGTCTCTTTCCAACTCTACAATTCCATGATTCTATGAGATAATTTCTCTCTAACTCTCACTCACACTCAATAGTTGCCTAGTGCAGCTAAACATCAGACAATCAGGTGGTTTTTCTGAAGATCCCAGCTGGAGAACCACTCCAAAGGCTCACTAATATGATAATGTGATAATGAGCAGCCAAGGAATATACCTGAAACTTAGGAACATCGGGAGCTGCCTAAGCCAGACCACTGCTTCATCTAGTCGAGTACTGTCAACACTGCTGGGTAGTGGTCCCAAGGGTTTCGGTCAGGGATCTCTCCCAGTCCTTCCTGGACATATGGTAGACCTAGGACCACTTTCATGCAAAGCAGATGTTCTACCACTGAGCTACAGCCCTTCTGCATTTTTGTGTAACTCATTTCAGAGGATATATATATATATATATATATATATATATATATATATATATATAGTTGTTCTGGGTATAAGCTTTCGTGTGCATGCATTATAAGGGTCTGGTGACTTCTGTTTCAGTGCATCTGAAAAAGTGTGCATGCACAGAAAAGCTTTTACCCAGAACAAACTTAGTTGGTCTCCAAGGTGCTACTGGACAACTTTATTATTATTTTATTTATTTTGACTGCGTCAGACGAACACGGCTACCTATCAGAACCATTTCAGAGGAGTGAGGAAGCCCAGACCATTGGCTCCTCAGTCCAGTATACCTGAAGGAGGGTCTCCACCCCAATTGTTCAGCCAAGACACTGAGGTCCAGCTCTGAGGGCCTTCTGGCAGTTCCCTCACTGTGAAAAGTGAGGTTACAGGGAACCAGGAAGAGGGCCTTCTCAGTAGTGGCTCCCGCCCTGTGGAACACCCTCCCACCAGATGTCAAGGAAATAAACAACTAGCTGACTTTTAGAAGGTAAGTTTTTGATGTTTGATGTTTTATCGCTTTATTATTATTATTATTATTATTATCATCATCATCATCATCATCATCATCATCATCATCATCATCATCATTTTGGTAGCCGCCCAGAGTGGCTGGAGAAATGGGGCATGCATAAATAAATAAATAATCATTAGAAAACTTTCAATGGCTGAAGAGAACTGCTGGAGCAGTTTCTCCCCTACATTCCTTAGGGCAGTGATGGGCAACCTTTTGAGCTTGGTGTGTTAAAATTCACCAAAAAACCGAGCATAACTCGGGTGGTGTGTCACTTCAAGAAAAAAAACCATAATTTCGTGATATTTATAGTTTAAATAACAAAAATGTATAATTGTAATATATAACTGTATTTAATAAACAAAAAACTAATTATTTAACTAAACCAAACAAAAAAAAACCTTATTTATCACAAAGTGCCCAGAGTTGTTGAGCTTTTCGGGGGGAGCTGCTGACCAAAGTTTTCGAGGTTTTTTTTGGGGGGGTGCAAAAGTTGCTTTGCTTTTTTGGGGGGTGCCCCAAAGCTGCTGCGCTTTTGGGGGGGGAAAGAGAACAGAAATAAATGACGAATAATACCTTTGCTGGAACTAACATGCAGCACCAACATAGTCTGCCAAAGCGCCAAAAAACCCAGCATAGAACGGGTTAAAAAATGAACACTGTTACACCCAATCATCGTTTGCCAAAGCGCCAGAAAAAACAGCACAGAAAGGGTTAAAAAACCAATCTCTGGGTACCAGCAACAACAACAACAACAAGAAAGGATCCGGGGTTTTGACCACGGGATTTAACAGCGGAGACAAGCTGTAGCGTGAGGAGGAGTGGGAGAACAAATGGGGGGGGGAAACAACAACCACAGCGATTGGGCCGATGGGGCACGTGCCAGCAGTGAGGGCTCTGCGTGTCACGTCTGACACGCGTGTCATAGGTTCGCCATCACTGCCTTAGGGCTACTTAAAATCTGCTTGTTCTGAGGGAAGGCAGGAATTGGAGCGCCTGACAGAACCATCCTTGACTTGAGAGAGCTGTTGAAGCAGATCCACCCCCACCTTTCATGATGCTACTTAATGAAGACCCGTATGACCCGAGGGAAGGTAGTATAGGCCAACATACCAAAATCATTGCTTGGTTCCGGTTTTAACGGTACACCTGAAAAATCAAACACATACTCATTATAACGAACCATAGTGCAATTTATATTGTAATACATTATTTCATATTCCAAAAAGGAGTTCATGACAATGAAAGTAAAGGGTTATTTCTAGCATATCACATTTCTGAGACACAACTAATAACACTGTGTGAAACTGTCAGTAGCTTCCTGTATTCACAATGAGCTTGTTCTCATCAAAATGGCAGCCAAAGCTCTGGGCTCTGCAACATTCATAATGAAAGCTAAATTAATTTCACATTATCTTTTCCTCCTCTCAAAAGACCAGGCAAGTAGCAAGCATGTTTTGTTTTTTTTTTAAAAAAAAGGCAGTTTCAGCAGTGCAGGAAAAAGTCCTCTTCACTTTGCTTCACGAACTCATTGTAATTTAAAAGTAATCTTACCTCTCTTTATTTGACAAACCCAATCATGATAATTATCACACCATTCAGGCTTCCACCATGAATAATATAGAATCACTCCTCTGCAATCTTTGTCTTTGTAAGCGTTATGTCCAAAGTATTCTTGATAGTCAAGCTACAGTAGGAATAAAGATTTCATTAGTGACTAGCTGGCCCGGCCGCGCGTTGCTGTGGTTCTTTCCTGTGATTCCCCCCACTCTGTCCAGACACATGACTTAACCTGCCCCCTCCTCCCCCCACCCCCTGGTTCATCCCTGTGACTGCCCCCACTCTGTCCCGACCCATGAGCTATCAAGTCCCCTTCTCCCCTCACCCCTCCAGCACATTCCTGTGACTGGCCCCACCCTGTCCTGACTCATGAGCTATTGAGCCCCCTCCTCCCCCCCCACCCACCCCGTCTGAGCCCTCTATTGTCTCCGGGGAGTGTTGGCCCCTACCCCCTGTTTCTCCATACCTTGGCCCCCACCCTAGAAGAAGGAACTGTCAGCTTCTGGGTTCTGTTTCCCAGCATGCACTTTTGTCTGAGCCCTCTGTTGTCCCCAGGGAGTGTTGCTCCCTCCCCCCTGTATCTTCCTACATTGGCCCCCACCCCTGGAGAAGGAACTGTCAGTTTCTGAGTTCTATTTCCCAGTATTTACTTTTGTCTGAGCCCTCTGTTGTCCCCAGGGAGTGTTGGCCCTTCCCCCCTGTATCTCCATACATTGGCTACTGCGCACGCACCGTGAACATTTTTTATACCGGTATATATAGATTAAATTTGTTTGAAATAAGAACATGAGAAGCAGAAGTTACTATTGTTTAATTTTATTTTGGGGGTTGTCATTCATTTTGGTGGGTATTGTATGATTTGGGCATTGTTGTGTGTTTTGTGGTTTGTTTATTTTGGTTATTTGGATTTTCTAATTTTGGAGTAGGTGTTTTGAATGTAGGATGTGGTGTTGGTTTGAGGAATTAAACTGGAGAGAGAAAGTGCATGGCTGTGTTTGTTTGTTTTTTTAAAGATGCAGAGGCTGGCAATCAGTCATAGTATAAAGCCTAGGTTAAAAGGGGCACGACTGCCCTTACTTAAAATGGCCACCATAACCTCGCATGTGACACAATGCCCACTAAATTAAAAAGCAAAAACCCCTCGCCGTGCCCCCAAGTGCGTGTTAGGGGAAATGATGAACGACTGCCTAATGCTGCCAGGCGTTTATTAATGCAGCCACCGGGAGAGGCTTTGGGCTTGGGCTTTGGAGGTGGAATGGCCGTTTTAGCGGTCGGCCTACTCAGTTTTCCCTGTCCCAACCCACCCCACCCCCCACTGCTTTGGCTGACTCAGGGTCCTCCCCCCCCCCATGGCTATGTGTTTTCCCCCTCCCTTTGTTGTGCCTCATCCCTCTGCCCCCCCCCCCATTGTGAAAGGCCCTATTCTGTTTGTTTTTCCCTGCTTGGCAATGCTGCGGCCTATTGAAAAAGCTGGGCCTTGTTGCTGCAAAAGGACTGTTTTCCGTTGGTTGCTGTGGAATTTTGTGATGTCATCTGGCAGCGCAGCTGCTGGAGTCTTCAGAGCTTCTGGTGGTGACGGCTTATTTGGGCGCCACTTTTTGTGTTTAATCATTAATTTAGGTGTGAAAGGTGTGGCTTTTTGGGGAAAAAATTATGCCAGATCCCACCCTGATGGGCATGGAACGTTGTGGCTAAATTTGTTACATTACGGTTCAGCAGTTATGGAGAAAGGCTGTTTCATCCGCGTGCACAATGCCTACATTTTTATATACAGTGGTACCTCGACATCCGAATGCCTCGACTTCCAAAGGTTTCGACTTACGAAGTCAGCAAACCCAGAAGTCTTTTCACCGTGCGTGCATTCTGCGCCTGCGCAGAAGCGGCGCATGTGGTCGGCGCAGGCAGGAAGGGAGGAAGGCAGCTCGCTCCACCCCCTTGGATGCTCATCCCGCCCCCATGGCCCTGCCTCCAGGGTGCTGGAGTAGCTAGCCCCGCCTCTGCTCCCAGTCACCAGTCTAGCTGCCACATTTTGGATTAGTTGTAGTTTCCGGGTTACCTTCAAAGGTAGCTCCACGTAGAGCACACTGCAGTAGTCCAAGCGGGAGATAACTAGAGCATGCACCACTCTGGCGAGACAGTCTTTCTCATACAAAGTTTGCAATGTGTTTAACTGAAACACTTCTTTTATGTGCCTAGATCCAGCCAGTCATAGTATGGCTTCGCATTACATGCAAACTTGGTAGTCACTCATTGTGTGTTTTCCTGTTATAACATTCCCGCGCCAAATGTTCGTTTTTATGTAGTATTCCTTACTTAATAATGAAACTATTTAAAAAAATAAAATAAAACAAATTCAATGGGGCAAGCAGCAACTTGAAGCAACTCTGCAGGAATTGCTTTTAAATATTGGGTCCAAAAATGTTATAGCATACAAAGCATATGCTTAAAGACTTTAATGCTGGATCGGTCAGAGTTTAGTATGAGGGCAGGAGTCTTTGAACCTTAAAACTAATAATAATTTTGGTATCAGTACATCAGCATTAATCATTTACTTACAGGAGATCCATCAGTCCACAAAAATCCTTTATCGGGCTCCAACTCATTTAAACCAATCCAACAAAGGCTGTCACAAATCCTGAAATATATAAAAAATAATTATAGAGTGCAGAAAACTGGAAACAAAGAATGGATTTCAATACAGAGTTTTGAAACTTTCAGAATAAGGACTATTGATACTTTCTAGAACAGCATAAATGCAACCATCATCAGTTCATTTATTTAAAGTGTATCAAGTTTCTAGAACAGGTGTGCCATTCAGAGCAGGAACTCTCTGTGTGTTCATATCACATGTGGTCATTTTTTAGGCACACCCGCATTTAATGCTGAGTCTGGATCTTTACAGCTGACAACTTTATAAACCCCGAGTCCCCTGTCCTTTTTGGCCCATGGGCCAAATTTAGGAATTTGATTTTTTAAAAAAATTATCACAAGCAACCCAACAAAATATCTGACTAATCTCAATGGACATCCCAGTCCTTTCTTCATTATATACAAAAGGTGTTTGGTGTTTCTTGGCTGGGCCTTATCCTTATACTGTTTAAAAGGTAAAGGTAAAGGACCCCTGACAGTTAAGTCCAGTCGCGAACGACTCTGGGGTTGTGGCGCTCATCTCACTTTACTGGCCAAGGGAACTTACGTTTGTCCGCAGACAGTTTTTCCGGGTCATGTGGCCAGCATGACTAAGCCGCTTCTGGCAAAACCAGAGCAGCTCACGGAAACACCCTTTACCTTCCCACCAGAGTGGTACCTATTTTATCTATTTGCACTTTGATGTGCTTTCGAAGTGCTAGGTGGGACTGAGCAATGGGAGCTCACCCCATCGTGGGGATTCAAACCGCCGACCTTCCAATTGGCAAGCCCAAGGCTCAGTGGTTTAGACCACAGAGCCACCTGCATCCCTACTTATATACTTACTAGTGTCATTGAGCCCGTTAAATAAACGGGCGCTAGAACATATGTGAGAGGAGCGGTGGGGCCGCGGCCTTCCCTCCCTCTCTGCGCTCGGCCGCGAGGCGCGCTGGGAACGCAAGTAAACAAACTTGCTCTCCTGTCATGCCCCGCGGCTGAGCGCAGAGAGGGAGGGAAGGCCTCGGCCCCGCCGCTCCTCTCATGAGCCAGGGAGGGTTGTGAGGAGGAGGCAGAGGAGGAGGCAGTGGACCAAGATGGAGCTCCCGCTACGAAAAAGCCAGGATTTTGAGGGGTCTGTCGGTGGAAGAAGAAGAAGAGGACGGCGGAAGTATGGAGGATGGGGGGAGGGAGGGAGGACTCCGGTCCCCGAGGCTCCGTTCGCAACCAGGCCCCTTTGTAGGAAGCGGACACCCCCCTCCACACGCTTCCGTGGCTGCCAGCGCTCTCTCTGCCCTCTCAGGAAAGGTAGCCCTGAGGGCTGGGAAGGGAGGGAGAAGCTCGAGCGGATCCGGCTGCTGTCGCCGCCGCCTGGCGCTTCTTTCGGCCGCCGCCGCCATCTTGTCTGTCTTTCTCTTGCTCTCGTGCGCTCCAAGTGTCTCTGTGTTCCAAGTCCCAACGGCTTCCCGTGGGGCACATGCGCAGTAGTGCAAACCCAAGGACACAGGGACTGGATGCAGAGACACTTGGACTTTATTATATAGGATATACTTATAGTTAGTCCTCAGTTAAAATAGGTACTGAGGCAGTACCACAGCCATTCTCTCCTCTGCCTTATTTCTGCTATTCTAGCATATCTGTAGGCCCATATGAATATCTGCAAATGCTGTTACACTACTGAAAGAGAAAGGGGCAATTCACACTTCAGATTATGTGGTTCCTTCTCTGAATAGGATAATGATGAATTGAGTGGTTCTCCACAATGAGGCACAAATCTTAAAGGTGATTAAAGGTACTAAGGCTGAGCTGAAATGCTTTCCCTGCTCAACGTTTGTTGCACTGTACATTTTTTGTTTTTTAAAAAAACACAACCCACAATTTTATGACCTAACAATTTAATGGCATAATAGCAGTGGTACACCTTCTAGGGGCTACTGGCTGGGAGCTGCCACTTCTAACTTCTAACTCCCCAGAGGCTCCCCCTTTCAAAGAACAGAGCTTGTTCTGTGAGGAGGACTTCTAAGAAATAACATGGCAGCTTCCAGCTGGGAGGAAGCTGAGAGGTGCCAGTTTCAGCATCTGCTTTCAGGAAAGCCTGGCGAGGTGAAGAGAGGGATGACACGGCTTTTGTGATCTCTGACTCTGACTCTTTATGATGTGGATTCACTCTTTGGAATAAAGAGCATTTTGGAGGGATCCCTCTGGTGCTGTGTAGTTCCTGACAGTAAGAGCTGTTCGGCAGTGGAATTTGCTACCAAGGAGTGTGGTGGAGTCTCCTTCTTTGGAGGTCTTTAAGCAGAGGCTTGACAGGCATATGTCAAGAATGCTTTGATGGTGTTTCCTGCTTGGCAGGGGGTTGGACTGGATGGCCCTTGTGGTCTCTTTCAACTCTATGATTCTAGGATTCTAGTTAGTTAGTTAGTTAGTGTGTGAATGAGAGACATGGAGGGGTTTAGAGTGCAGATTTATATATTTTTTTAAAAAAGAATTTTGCTCCAGCTACTGGTTTAGGGGTGTAAATACATAAAATTGGGAAGTTCACATTAAGATGCAAACTGAACAAGTTTCTTCCCCATCCCTAACCAGCATAGCTTTTTGATTCTGAGGCAACGTGAATAAACATTTTATGGAACTTCCAACCTTTTTAGCAGCTGATGCTCTTCCTTATTGTGAGCAGACACGAGGTTTCCCCCAATTGCTCTACAAAATTCTTCTGCTTCAAACCAAGTTTTCTTGTCCCGGATGTCTTTGTTATAGCCCTGGATGCATATGAATACAATTAGATATTTGTCATAAACACCAGCTTTTAGGAAGATTAATTGGGCTTCACCTCACTTGCTGCACACGGAGACACAGAGGCGCAGCAAGGTCAGGTGGTACCCGGTGTGGAAAAATGTTTGTCACACACACACCCCACACACACACATCGATGGCTCGGGGTAGGCTTGGGAGTCTCACGTCACGCAGGTGGTGCGCCGAATGTCACCCCTGGGCCCGCTGCCCGCCCGTGACTCCCAAGCCTCCCTTCTAAATCTTGAACTTCAAATAAACTTAACGAAACTGCACAATAAAAAGAAGAACAATAATGCGCGCTGAGCAGTTAAACTGAAACTAAAAGTAGCACTCCCAAAAACCTATAAAGGTTCACTGACAGACAAAAGCCACTATTTCCCTCTGAAACAAACAAGAGCTTTGACTCAAGAAGCCTGATACCTACTTTAAAGCACACACTTCTAGACTTGCTTGGATGCCATCCTTCTGGGCATAGGGGAAGGGGAACTGTTGTTGGGGCAGGAGGAGTTGTCACAATTTCTGCCCATTGTTTGCAGATGAAAGGTGCCTTCTCCTCACAGTTCACAACATCCCACAGTCCAGCTGCAGTCCCCGTTCTCATGGCAACACATCCAGAAAGTTGCCCTTTTGGAGATACAAGACAAGAGCCACTTCAATTGATACTCTTTGTGAAATACAATCTCAGTTCGGCTTCAGGCAGCACCTACCAGGCATTTCTGCATTCCAGTGGGTGAGCAGAACACTGTCTCCGTTGGTCCAGTTGAATGTCCCTGGTTGCTTTACATCTGAAAGGCCGATCCAGAAATATTTTTCAGAACGAAACCCAACTAGACTAGTCAGGTAGGCCTGCTCATATCTGTGGAGAAGAATACATAACAATTGTATTAAAAATGCATTCGTGTTTCTGTGTGTTTGTGTTTTCTAATTTCCAGATTTTAAAATTAAATTAATGGCTTACCATGGATGGGCCAGCTCTCATCAATTCAAAGGGCAGGGGGTGGATCACAGTGACCAAGGGGGAGTGGCTACGATTATAGGTCCACCATCACAGATCAATACATTTACACATTGCAACCTGAGCATGTAGCTGAAGTTGGGTGAACCTCAGCTACACTCGGGTAATATATGGAACCGGTGCTATTTTTTCTGGGGGTACGCTGGAGTACACATATCCCTGAACAATTTGTGAATCTAAGTTTGGCCTCATTGAGGGGGCAATATTTCAAACTGAGTGGGAAAATGAGAGTGCCCCTAAATATTTTTGGGGGGGGGGCGGGGAAGCACTGCATGGAACTCAGATTTGTACAGCATAATATTAAGAATTTTAGAAGATGTTCTAGAAAGCACATACGTATTTAAGGTGGAAACACACGGAGCCTAATTGTCCAGGTCCACCAGTAAATCTATAACAAGGAATTAAAGACTCTCTAGGAAGGAAGTCAAGCCATAGGTGGCAGCTCAAATAAGAAATTCATGAGAAACGCAGAACGGATAATTCAAAAGGGCAGTTTAGAATCCTGAAACATAATTTGTTGGGCTGAGCTTGCCTGGGTTACAAGTGGAGCTCCACTAGGCTATGGTGGCACACCTCCCACACTCCGAGTCAGTCAGGACCCTCCTGGTTCCACCTAGCCTGGAGGGCCTTAAACCACCATAAGCCCCTAAACAGGGACATGGGATGGGCAGTGCAGGAGGGAGGGAGGAGGATTTAAACTGGATCATAAGACTGTTCTACTCAGTCATGTGACCTGAGAAGCTGGTGGGACCTATGCCAGAAAAGAGGGTGATCCATACCCTCCAACATTTCTCCAATGAAAATAGGGACGTCCCATTCCATAATGATAATTTTACAATTTATACCCCACACATCTAACTGGGTTGCCCCAGCCACTCTGGGCGGCTTCCAACATATATAAAAACAAGAAAACATTATCTCATTATACATGATAAAGCGATCTTCAGCCATCTCAACCCTTGCTTTTTCATGCAAAACCATTTGCAGTCGTTTTCAGTCATCAACAGCTATCAGTCAGTCAATCACCCACTTCCACCACCCTTCTGAGTAATACCCCCTCCCCACCCCACCCCTCCCCACCCCTTCTCCACATAAGCGCCTGGGGACTCCTATTTCAGTGTATCTGAAGAAGTGTGCATGCACATGAAAGCTCATACCAAACTTAGTTGGTCTTTAAGGTGCTACTGAAGTATTTTTTTTATTTTACTTCGACCCAGACCAACACGGCTACCTACCTGTAAAGAAAACATTAAACATTAAAAAAACTTCCCTATACAGGATTGCCTTCAGACTGCTTGGAGGGTCAGATAACTCCATACCCTCCAACATTTCTCCATTGCAAAGAGGGACATCCTAAGGAAAAGTGGGACATTCCAGGATTAAATCAGAAACCGGGACGGCTTCTCTAAATCAGGGATGTCCCTGGAAAATACCGGTAGTGACATTTGGAGGGTCTGGGTGATCTAATCACAAATCACAATAGAAGTCAATTGAGCCCTGGGGCTGCTCCTAGGGAAACAGGTCCAGGTTCATCTGGTGACCCTACCCAGGTCCAAAAGAGGTCTCTGCTCCAAAAGAGGTCTCTATATCCTGCGGGTCTTTGGCCAATCACAAGGCAGCACCTGCAGGTTTCAAACTGAGCATGCTCAAGCCTCAGCTTACCTCACTTCTTGATTCCCATGACATAAATGTTACTTTTCATGTCAACCAACGTCAGGTGGGGGGCGGCGGGAATAATACCTGTTCTCCACAGAAGTCAGAGATCCCTTGTTTGTTTCACAGAATGCCTGCGCTTCTGAAAATGTTGCAGGTGTTTGTCCAATTAAGTAACAATAGGATCCATGCCTTTTCCAGCCCTGTCAAAATATTTAAAAAGTCAATACACACACATTATTGCCATATTAAGTTCAGGGCATTGAGTTTGGTGGAAGGAGGCAGCCCCATTCGCCGCGAGCCATTATGGAGTCTGATTTCTTCAAACCATTTTTGAAGCAGAACATATACAAAGCAGTTGTACACAGAGTCATAAGGTCTGTTCATCTCCTTCAGCTTTGTTGGCTCTGACTGACAGCGGCTCCTGAGGGTTGCTGCCTGGCATCCTAAGCCTCCGGAAATGTCAGAGGTTGAATTTGAGACCTTCACCATATGCTCTGCCACTGAATTGCAGCAGTAGCCGTTGCGTCCACCTCCGCTACATGTTGCCCTTTTAGCAAAGTGCAGTTTGTGAAACCAAAACTTGACGTGGGAGAAAACCTAATCCTGATATCCAAGTAGAATTTTATATTTGAAGTTATGAACAGAGGAATGAATGATAAATGCATACATATGGGCTCTAGTGCATACGCATAAGCTACACACCCCCATAAAGGTAAAGGTAAAGGGACCCCTGACCATTAGGTCCAGTCGTGACCGACTCTGGGGTTGCGTCGCTCATCTCGCTTTATTGGCCAAGGGAGCCGACGTACAGCTTCCAGGTCATGTGGCCAGCATGACAAAGCCGGTTCTGGCAAACCAGAGCAGCGCACGGAAACACCGTTTACCTTCCCGCTGTAGCGGTTCCTATTTATCTACTTGCATTTTGACGTGCTTTCGAACTGCTAGGTTGGCAGGAGCTGGGACCAAGCAACGGGAGCTCACCCCGTCACAGGGATTCAAACCGCCGACCTTCTGATCAGCAAGCCCTAGGCTCTGTGGTTTAACCACAGTGCCACCTGGGTCCCTCATACACCCCCCCCATACTTTTCTCTGAATCAAAAATAGGGGTGGGAAGATCTGCCCGTTTTGGGTTTTTCTCAGTCCTCACTGTCTTCAATCTTAATTGCAGTTCTCCACATTTCCACACCAATTTGAATAATAATAATAATAATGTCCTCATGGAAATTCAGCAGCATTTTCTGTATTATGGAATCTTGGGAAGTATAGCCCTCTTGTAACAGAAGGACTGTTGTATGACAAGAACCAGCCCTGTAGGTCAACAGGGCTATCAAAAAGAGAACCTGCTCAGACCAGCAGTCAAAAAAACAAAAGGAGTGAGGAAAGTGCCGGAATTGTGGTGTAGTTGTGGAAGAGTGACGAGGAAGGGAAGACAGAAGAGGAATAATACGCCTCATATCTCAAGGTTAGAGATGTCTCTGTATTAATGGGCAGGGGGAAAACCCAAGCCTTAAAGAACAGACCTTGACATTTCTGACATTATCGTCCTTTCTTGACTACTACACAGTTCAGAGAGTGTAGTGCGCTCTGGTTTCCGTCACAGTGTCCTGTTGCGCCATAAACTGTTTAGTTATGCTGGCTACATGACCAGGAAAGCTGTCTGTGGACAAACACTGGCTCTCTCAGCCTGAAAGCGAGATGAGCGCTGCAACCCCATAGTCGCCTTTGACTGGACTTAACCATTGAGAGGTCCTTTACCTTTTTTCTTTTTTCTTTTACATTACACAGTTTACTTTATACTTACTTTCTGGCAACCTAGATTGGCAGTTTCAGCTTCTTCAGAAAGAAATGCCAATGGTTCTCTTTTGCAGATGTAACCAAGTTCCTCTTCACAATAATTATCTGCCCAATAGCCCCTCTGGAGACAGAAAAGTGAAGAAATATAAATCTCAATGAAGGACCCACTGCCTTCAAAGTTTTCATTTTTTACGTTTGATCCATTTTGGGTCAATGCAAAACTCTTTATTGTTGTGCATGCTAGAAAACTGCATTTTGCAATTGTGTGAAATCTATAGTCTAAAACAGGGAAGTACAATTACCAAGAAAAAATAACGAGAAGTTGTTAATGACAGACAAACAGGAGTTTGTAGCATTTGAAAATACATTTCTATATTGAGAACTTAAGGCTAATATGGTCTAATTCACACTTACGAAAAAATTTAAAACACAAAAAATCAGGACTGCATTCATTTGTTCTATTAAAAAATATTTATCTAGGCAATCCAAATTCTGCTACAAGAGCAGTTGAATCCCAATCTCTCTATATGCTGTCTTTAACTTTGCAAAATGTATTCTCCAATTTCCAAAATGTATTCTCCAAATTCTCCAAAATGTATTCTCCAATTTATTTTTTACTAATTGCATAATTCATTTTGGGGTTTTTTTTCTGGTTATGGTTAAGAACATCAGAAATGCAGGGGATTGAAGCATTGCCACCCAAAATAGGATGCCTTTCATCTTTTTTGGCTTCCGAAATTTCAAGAGACAATTTGCACCCAAGCACTGGTACTACAGCTATGAAATCACTTTTTTAAAATGTGAGATTATCTAGACAAATTGTGCCTCTAGCACCACGCTACATGCTAGTTTTCTTTTCTCACAGAGTTCTAACATACACTTAGCTCTCCAGAAAAGTGGTTGGCATGTTGGGGGCAGTGTTGCAGAGCCACTCTCCTGACCCCAGTGCTACTGCTTACCTGGACAATGCAAAGGTAGCACAGGATAGTTGCAAGCTGGGGCTGTGCGGGCACACCAGTGGGAGTGCAAGATAGATCCTCAATATTTTATTAGCCCAGTCTTTCACACAAAAAGGAATCCAATGGAAATATACATCATGGACAGGCTTGGTGCTGAGGAATGGTGGAAGGCCACCACTTGGGGCTGGGGAAGCCCCAAAGGAAGAAGGCGCAGAGACAGGAGACTGGCGGTGGGGCGACAATGCGTGGTCAGAGGAAGAAAAAAGAGCAGAATGGGAGGAGGGGGAGGAGGTGTCGGAAGCTGAAGAGGCAACAGGTTTCAGTGAACAGGATGAGGCTGGGGCAGAGGGCAGTCTAGCCTCAGAGGCAGGAGAAGAGAAGGGGCCAGTGACATATCAAGGGGGGCAATGGGGGGCAGGTCGCCCCGGGTGCCACCCTGGAGGGGGGTGAAACTCGGCGCCCCCCCCCACTGGGGAACATTTTTTTAATTTTCTGTTGCATGAGATTTTTCAACTGTTCTTATATGTTCTTTCAATGCTGATTTCATATCTGAAGTCAGTTTTGTTCTGTAAGCTCTAGTTTTTTGCAATTCATGTTTTTCACTTTTCACCAGAGCCAGAGCCGCTTGGGGGGGAGGGGTGACAAAAAAATTCCGCACCGGGTACCACCTGGGCTTGCTATGCCGCTGGAGGGGGCAGGAGACAGAGATGAGGTAGCCTGCTGAGGAATCCAGGGACCCTCCCTCCTCCTTCCGTCACCAGCTCCCATCCCCTCTCGTTTCCTAGAACACAGAGAGAAATGAAGAGGGAGGAGCAACGAGAGACAAGGCAATGGAGCCTTAGGCTGCTGGGGAAGGAACCAGGAGGGGAGCCTTAGTAAGCAGTGGGAAGGCAAGGAACTTCAGTCCTCGCTACTGGTTCATTGGGAGAAGACCTATTGGGAAGGGTTGCTGTGACCACTAGGACTGGGCTGTTTTGTTTCTTTGAATCAAAGTGAACTTCACTGACATCAGGTGCTATATTGTTTTATTGCTGGCGTACGCCTGACTCCAGCTCCTGGCAATATTAGGGGGTTCCATATTTTTTTTACCTCTCCATTCATGATGACACAGTCGCTTTGCACACCATTCATTTGTGTGGGTTTTCCTTTCTGCCACTTGGTGAATCTCACTGTAGAACCATCACTCCATTCGTAATACATCGGAGTCTTCTGGTCATTTAGTCCAATCCATAGAAGATCTGTTGGCTCTAAAAACACAAACGTATCTTATTTATTTGCTTCCAGATTTTATTTTCGAGGGTGTTGAACAGAATCCTACCACACACAGTTTTGTGGTGTATAAGTGCGGCTAAAGGAAGTATTCATCACTGCTTTCCAATTAGGGATGTCTGAGTATAGCATGGGGACCATCAGTCCTGAAATGCAGCACTACAACTAGACAGCATCTAATGCCTAGCTTTCCCCCTCTGGTATATTTTGGGCTTCGAACTCCAATCATCATTCCTGATCATTGGTTATGCCGGCTGGGGTTGATGGGAGTTTTGGTTCAAAACACATAGAGGGAACCTAACTGGGGAAAGAAGTAGAAGCCAGTGCCATGTCTCACATTTAACTGGCTTGCACCTCGATGTGCTTCCAAAAGAATATCCCTCCATTGTGTTCTTCAACAGGGCAAGGTCTCAATAACATTCTGTACTCACATGTGGTAGCAAAAAATGTCAACATCTTGCTCCCACTCTCATACTCACACAAACACCAAAGAACAGGAAAGCAGAACTTGCTGGAGGTACTTACGGTAGCCTAGCTGTGAAATGACAAAGCTGTATTCCATAGTGTTGTGTATACTTAATAAATCTCCGCGTTCCCTTCGACAGGACAGCAATGCCCCTTTCCATGTCTTGGGGTCTCTGTTAAGGCGGTAACAATGGCCAGCATATGCAGCCCAGCCATCTGGACATTTAATAGGCTTTAAGCCATCTAAAAAGAGAATAATAATATTTAAGGCAGCATGACTTAATGGAATTTTTTTAAAGCAATTATCTGCTGTTACAATGTCATTGACTCTCATCCTTAATTTAAATATGCAGAATTTAGCAGAGGCAAATCAAGACATCAGTATTAACACAGGGTGATCTCTTCTGTCCTGCGAAGATATTATTGCCTATATGGTAATCAACAGTCCTTGGGGTCACTCACACTGAATTTGCGTACTTTTCCCTACGCAAGTGGGAGAGGCAACCAGTTCGAAGATCCCTTCCTCTACTGCATGAAATGGTGAAATTAAACCTGAAAGCATCATTCCACTTGCAGAAGATAATGGGCCATTAGAAGCATGAGGAAACATGCCATAAGATCTATCATTTTTTTTACCCTGACATTAACATATCTCCTTTCACCAATATCACAGTAGTTTACATTGAAATATAGCTTTAGCAAAGTTTCTACAACATACGCCTTTAGACCATGCTTGAGATCTTTCCTGATAGATAACTTTTTTTGGCTACTGATTAAATACTCTCTGGCATCTCAATCCAATGAAATGTTTGGCATTGCATACACTGCTACAAAAAGCAAAAACCTCCATTACTAGAATTAAGTTTTTGAAATATAGCTTGGTAAATGAACAGCATTGCAGGCCCAGGCATCGGACTTCCCATACCCCAACCTGTGTAATAAGAGACCAATAAGACTGGGTTTGGGGTCAAAACAGGCCACGACTTTACTGAATACAGATGACAAAGGTTTGGCTTGGGCATGGGGTAATCTAAATACTTCCGGTCCACCTGCCAGAAGTGACATGTAGGTCAATCCAGGCGGGGGTTCCTAAGACTTACATCAAATAGGGTGACCCTTGCAGGGACTGCCATCTGGGGTAGTACCTTCGGCCCTAGGCCTCCTGGGACATGGCCACTCCCCCTGGGTTCCTTTAACGGGATACCCCAGCATTTGGAGGGGCAGGTGGAGACTACAACCTCCCCTCCATCCAAAACAAAGGATTGCCCCAATGCTACAAATAGCAAAAACCTCCACTACTAGAAATAAGTTTTTGAAATTTAGTTTGGTAAATGAATAGCATTCTCTGTTTAATCTCCTACCTGTGGGAATAAGAGAAACATCCAATGAAGAGTTTCCTTTTTTGCAAATGTATCCAAGTTTCTGTTGACACTTTTCATTCTGCCATTTGCCATTCGTAGACTGCATTGATCCACAGATTTTTTCTGTTTCTGGAGATGGGCTGCCTTTAAGCAAGAGGGATATAAACTATCATTGTTTGTGCCCTGTGCTAATTTTATTTATGATTTATTTGAAGACTCCACCTTTAGAAGATATCATCATCCACCTTTAATAAAAACCTTTTTACACACATAGTCAAAACAATATATTTTAAAGTCACCAGCATAGCACCACAGTAAGTTAGCCACTTAACTATAGTCACTCATAGGTTTTGTAAACCACTTTTTGCTGTTCTCTTCAATCAAGCATTATATAAATTTTACAAAATAAATAAATGCACATGTACAACAGTTTGAAAAGATTAGGTTCTGCCTAATCTCAGCAGGAATTGCATTCTAGACTACAAAGAGTTATTTTCAAATGCCACCTGGCCTATTTAAAAAGAATTGCTTTAAGCAATATCCACTGGGCTTTTAACCACCAATAAATCCTTGGAAGTGCTTTACATTGGTGAATGACTGTTAAATGGGGGGTGGCTTTCAGTATTGATCTCATTGTAGATGCTCACTCACCTGGAGACCAGTTTAAATATCTAAACGGATGGTTGCCAATCCACTGCCATCCATTGTCAAGATCCAAAGCATTCAGACCAATCCAGTAGTAATTAGACATATCGTTTATTAATCCTATTTAAGGAAAAGAAAAATCGGTTGAATTGCATTTTGTTTCCAGGGGTTATACAGGTGAAACTCGGAAAATGAGAATATCGTCAAAAAGTGCATTTATTTCAGTAATGCCACTTAAAAGGTGAAACCAATATATGAGATAGATGCATGACATGCAAAGCAAGATATGTCAAGCCTTTATTTGTTGTAATTGTAATTATTTGTCGTTAGGAGGGTCAATTATAAAGGGAATGTAATTAATGAAATGTAATAGTGTTGTTAATTTTTGTATTATTGCAACTATTTGTTTTATTACTGTGGAATTTCCAAAAGAAAGCATTTGTAAAAAATAAAAATAAAATAAAAAATAATATGTTGCATTGCTGAAATAAATGCGCTTTTCGACGATATTCTCATTTTCCGAGTTTCACCTGTATTTACGATGTTGGGATGAAAGAAAAAAAACTCATTCCAACATTATTAGGGTTCCCAGCTTTCCTTCTTGTGCCAAGAAGAAATTAATCAGATGAAAGCTTTCAGCCTGCATGCTGGATCTAAACTAAATCATCTTGTACTTTGTGGGAGGGTACCTCAGTATTATGCCATGTGATGTCTGCTTACAGTTTAGACAGCATTTCTTAACTAGCAGAATCAAAAGATATCAATCACTTCTTCAGGTATGCCTTGTTATGTCCTACCTGTCAGGTACGCTTGTTCCTGTATATCTGTGATAGTCAGTAATTCTGCATTCTGCTGCTGACAACTTTTTCTTGCTTGGTACCATGTTAGAACTGAGAGGTAATTGATCTGGTAGAGATCCCCTGTCCACTGGTTTCTGGTCCAGAATAATTCATCACGGTCATCTGTAAACGTGAGTGTCAAATCATCAAATCATCAGCGATGAAGCTAAATCTTCCAGTGATGAATATTTGAACATTTATTAATCTAGACACCACTTTTCAGAAGAAAATCCAAAACAGTATGCAGAAATAGAACCACTGGCATTGCCCCTTAATCCTACAAGTGTTCCTGCATTTCGTGTTGATATTCAGCATCCAAGGAAGAAACCAACACATTTCAATAACCTGGAACCCCATATACAATCAGTGTTTTAGTTCCTAGGCTAGTTTTTGTGAATTGTCTTTCTCCTTGTAAACATAAACACCTAATGCATAGAAGGTCAATGTATGGATGAATGGCGAGCCCATCAGTGTGTAAGCACATCCTGAAAACTGCACACAAGCAATTTCAAAATACACAGATGTATAGTTACAAGGAACACAAATCTTCTGAGACGTTTCCCCTCTGCTTTGATTTCCTTGCAGCAAAGACGGAAACTGCCATTGCATGTTTAGTACAATATCAAAATCTTTCCCGCCTCTCAGTTGCTCCCTACCAAACACCTAATGCTCGGGATGTAATCTGTCTGCTTCCTGTATTCAGTGACTCTTCACCACAGCTCCGGAACTCAATTTTGATCTGAATGGAGCTACATCCTCTCAAATTAACAGCTGCAGGCCTGATTCTGTTGGGGAGCCCTGACATTACGGACGATTCATTTTGCTTTGACTCACAGGGGGGGGGTGCCCCCCCCAACCATTTCTGCTGTAGTTGCACAATTTGGCAATGGTGCCAAGTTTCCCTTTTCTCTTTGTAGGAGAAACATTCCTCTAAGCAGCAATCACATGGTGGGAAATTAAGGCCTGAAATAAAACCTTGTTAAGTGTTTACCTTTCACTGGACAATATCCGTGTAAAGAGTCTCTATCCACATCTGCAGTTGTTCCGCACCAAAGTTGTCCATGTTTATCATCCTTTCTTATGCATTGAGCATGCCATTTATTCTGATACTTGAATGGAAACACACAAGGGGCTCCAAAAGCGTTGCCTCTTAAGGTATACAGAGCTAAAAGAAATTGGATAGGTACCAGTGAGAAAACTGGATAGATACTGGTGAGAACAGAACTAGGCAAAGCAGAAAGGATCAAGAGAAAGTCCTCAATACAAGAGCTCCATGAATTCTCAGATATACACAGGCACTTTTTGTGTCTGTCACTTTCCACCATCCATGGAGTTTTCAGCACCAATTCCTTTGCATGCTTGGATGAATACATGGTATTGGGTTGGGGTTGGGGAAAACTTGTGTCTGAAATCCTGGAGAGCCACAGCACTGCAGGGCTGCTATCCAATTTGGGTTGTTTATCAATATGATTTGAAATTATGCACCTCTCACCATGTCTATTTTGACCCCAGATGCATACATGCTTGAACTGCATATTCAAGCTGACTATCTAGAACAGATTGTCTGAATTTTACCTTCATAGCCCTTGGAACACAAACTGTCTTTCGTTCCATAGATCTTCCAGGTACTGATGGCTGCTTTAGACAGCATAACACGGCTTGGGGAGCCACTTTCAGGATTTAAAAATAAATCTTCCTGTTTGAGAGTGAGGAGGCTCTCATTTCTGCATTCCCATTTCTGAAGTTCGGTCGTCTCATTACAGGGGGAGAGGGTGAGTGCAGCCAGGTTTGACTTGGAAGGCACTGCCAGGCATAACTTCACTGCCATGTTTAAAATCTGGTCGTCGGAAACCCACTTGAAATGTTGCCCCTCATTATCTTCATCGCAGTTGTCCACGATGATGGAACCAGATTTCTGAGGTTGTATACAAAGCTTGAGGTTTTCATTATATATCAGAAAGCTGTCACTGTCTGCAAAATTAAGAGAGGAAGAATAACAGGAACATGGAGAGGATGTTTCACATACCTTCCAACATGGCAACTGCTGGTAAGATGATTAATAGCAGGATTCAGAATAAGAGGCAATAAGATTGATGGAGAAAGGAGATTAGATAGATAGATAGATAGATAGATAGATAGATAGATAGATAGATAGATAGATGATAGATAGATAGATAGATGATAGATAGATAGATAGATAGATAGATGATAGATAGATAGATAGATAGATGATAGATAGATAGATAGATAGATAGATGATAGATAGATAGATAGATAGATGATAGAAAGATGATAGATAGATAGATAGATAGATAGATAGATAGATAGATAGATAGATAGACAGACAGACAATATCTATCTATCTATCTATCTATCTATCTATCTATCTATCTATCTATCATCTATCTAATGTTAAATTTTCCTTGTAGCTGAAATTCCATGGATTTAGCTTTAACAGTACGACTTTAGCTTGCAGAAGATGCTTTACTTTTAACAGTTAAAAATGTACCTAGTGGTGATGGAAGTGAAGAAGAGCTTACCTGATACCTGAAAAGCCGGCTGGATGAGGAGCAAGAGATTTAGGAGCAAAAAGGAAGACATTGGCCACAACCAAACCTATCGCACTGCTCCAAAGGAAATAAGACAAGTCAGGGTTTGCTGCCTTTCAGGAATTCCTTGATAAATGAGTCAGGGAGAATGAAATTATTACTTCTGTTTTTTGACATTAGGAAATGCATCATAACGTGGCACGCACACACACACACACACACACACACACACACACACACACACACACACACCATAATCTTGCTGACCTGTTAATCAGCTTCCATGGAAAAGACAGAAAAATATTTTAAAAGCCCATGGGTTATTTAGGCCATTTTCCTTCACTTAGCCTAGTACAAGACCAGCAGATTTTTGGATGAACAGTTGAAAATGTCTTCAGATTTCCCCCACCTGCTTTAGGATTGCACACTTAGCTCAATACTAAACTTATCAAACAATAAATGAAATGTCTTAGGAACCAACTGTAACTCCTGTAACATTGGGGAATGTGAGAGTGCCTCCAATGCCTTGTTAAAAAGCAAATATGCTCCATAATTCAGGAATTTAAAATGGAAAGGTGGCATGGGCAGGTGAGGTCACAAAACTCTTTACCTCTCCATTATTCCTCCACTACAGCCTGCCTCCAAGTCAAATCAAATCAAAGCCTGTGTTTGCAAGGGCAGACATCAGGGCCGGCCCTAGGGCAAGGCTGGGTGGTGCAGGGCACCAGGGCGCCGGGCTGCCAGGGGAGCACCACGCTGCTACGCCCGCGGAAGCCGCACTGTGTGAAGCGCCCACCAGCCAGCTGCGCTGGGAAACGGGGCGGGGGGACGCCAGAAGGATCGTCGCACCATGGCGTCAGGGTGCCCAATATGCTTAAGACGGCCCTGGCAGACATGCATGTGAAAGCCTAGGATGGGTGGGTGAAAGGAAGTCACTTACAACGGGGAAATCTGATTTGGCCACTGTTATATACAATTCATAGGGACACAGGTGGTGCTGTGGGTTAAACCACAGAGCCTAGGGCTTGCTGATCAGAAGGTTGGCAGTTTGAATCCCTGCAACGGGGTGAGCTCCCATTGCTCAGTCCAAGCTCCTGCCAACCTAGCAGTTCGAAAGCACATAAAAGTGCAAGTAGATAAATAGGTACCGCTACAGCGGGAAGATAAACGGAGTTTCCATGTGCTGCTCTAGTTTGCCAAAGGCGGCTTTGTCATGCTGGCCACATGACCTGGAAGCTGTATGCCGGCTCCCTCAGCCAATAATGCGAGATGAGCGCCGCAGCCCCAGAGTTGGTCACAACTGAACCTAATGGTTTTATACAATTCATAGATAAGAAGCAGTTAGCCCCTTATTTCCTAGTAAATATTCTTAGGACTGCAGTTATATTAATTTAAAGTTATATTTAAGTCAAAGGAACTGTTCTCAGAAAATTTGTTTCACAACAGGATGTTAAGAAACCCGTTTCCAACTCCCCATGAGTAAATTGCAACCAACAAGCAAATGAGATTTCCTCTGCAGCTGTGTCTAAGGTGAAGTAAGTTCAAAAAAAGAAGAATTTACAGTTAAATTATTAGAAGGCACTAGAGCAAAGAAACTTAAGGGGCTATTTTCTTTCTATTAAATTTATATCAGGCTGCTTGCAAGCTTAAGTATTCTTCCCTGGAAGTAAGTGCTTTTGAACTCAGTGGAGTTTCCTTCTGAGCAAATATATTTAGGATTAGGCTGCCAGAACAATTCCTCTTCCCCCCCCCTCCAAAAAAAAATGTAAATGGCAAAGTTTATTCATCAGCTGTGTATGAAAGCGTGGCATCATTCTTGCGACTGAAAATCTCTGACTTATTTTCTTTATATCCCGCCTTTCCTCCATGGAATTCAAGATGGCATCCATGGTTCTCCAGCTTCCAATTTCATCCTAAGAACCCTGTGAAGTGGGTTACATGGAAGTACAGTGACTGACCCACAGCCGCTCCATTGCCAGGCTTCCTTGTTAGGTGGGGCTGCCACATTTTTAGGTGGGACATTTTTTGTGGGTGGGTGGGGCAAGTATGTTGAGCCTCATATTGCCGTCTAAAAGGAGGAGCCTGCAAGACCATTGACTGCAGGGTCTAAAATTACCAAGCTGTACCTCTGCCCTTCTCCAATCCATATACAGAAGCTGATTGGCCTGGCAGCTGAACCTTACTTCAACACTGGCAATCGGGTGGGATCCTGCACTGCACAGGGCGGAGCAGGTTAGTTTGACCAGCTAACCGTCTTCCAAGAAGTAGGTTGGCCATGGCCTTAGGATGATTAGGCAGAGGACTGATGCCACCGCCCCCAACATCTGCCATTTGAGGTGCTCCCAATATCTACCAAAAAAACCACACACAAAACCAGACTTGGAGTGAGTGAGAGAGAGCAGCTGTGCATCAAGTTGCCTTTCCTATAAGAAGAGCCCTGCTTTGGACCAAAGGTCTGTCTAGTCCAATATTCTGCTGTCGGAGTGGCCAGTCTCATGCCCATGGAAGTCCACAAGCAGGAAGTCCACAAGTGCAACAGTATTCTTCCACTTGTGGTCCTCAGCAACTGCATCTGATACTGTAGGTAATATTGCCATCATGACTAGAAGACATTGACAGCCTTCTTCTCCATTGATGGTCCCCTCTGTAGCATCTAATTCAGGCATCCCCAAACTGCGGCCCTCCAGATGTTTTGGCCTACAACTCCCATGCTCCATGGCTAAGAGGACCAGTGGTCAGGGATGATGGGAATTGTAGTCCAAAACATCTGGAGGGCCGAGGTTTGGGGATGCTTGATCTAATTCATTAGGCTCTGTTTCCTCTGGGCATCATTATACTGTTTTGGTTTTTTCTTGTCCTCACTAGTTGCCACCAATGTGTCTTTCTGGAGCAGGAGCAAGAAACAATGCCAAGTTATGAGATTTAAAGAACCACATGTTATAGGGAAAATGAGGGGGGAATGAGGCTGCTGTTCTCTCGTGTGCATTTGAAGTAATGCCTTGTTCCACCTTGAGTGTTAGCTGGAAAATAAGAAACAAACACAAAACAAAATGAGACAAAAAAGTGAAGTGAAAGTAAACTGATATTAAGAAGTTCCGTAAAATTTTTGGAAGAATTATTCAAGCAACGTCTTCATTCTGGTGGCTGCTGTGATTGTCTTGATCAGGTGACTGCCAGCTAATTCAGAAGAACTAACTCAACAGATGTTAGAAATGCTATGAGGGGGGGAAATGCTGGCGCTGTGGGTTAAACCACTGTGCCGCTTGGGCTTGCTGATCGAAAGGTCGGCAGTTTGAATCCCCACAATGGGGTGAGCTCCCATTTTTCGGTCCCAGCTCCTGCCAACCTAGGAGTTTGAAAGCACACAGTGCAAGTAGATAAATAGGTACTGCTTCTGCGGGAAGGTAAATGGCATTTCTATGTGCTGCTCTGGTTTCACCAGAAGCGGCTTAGTCATGCTGGCCACATGACCCAGAAAAACTGTCTGCGGAAGCAGACAAACGCCGGCTCCCTCGGCCTTTAAAGCGAGATGAGTGCAGCAACCCCAGAGTCATTCATGACTGGACTTAATTGTCAGGGTCCCTTTACCTTTAATTTTCAGATGTGTCATGAGGGGTGTGGGTGGGTGTTATTTCGATACAAAAATAATTATAACAGGGAGTGTGAGGGAATGGTGTTTGCCATCTTAAAGGAGGTAACAGGACTGCCACTATTTTAAAAAGCCAACGCTTGACCAAATTGATTGTCACAACTATGGCATACTTGCAAATACACACTTTCTAAGGAATCAACTTCAGGTGGAACAACTGGAACCATACATTCCTGGATGAGACTGTTTATCTGGAAAAGAGGTAGTAAGGGGACACCTAGCTACTTTAAATGAATTCAAATATCCAGGAGAACATGTTCAGAGGAGAGTGAGGGGATATGGGGCACCTGTGTAGGGCAACAGTTGTCTTCTTTTTAATGCCAAAGTTCCTCTCTTGACAATATCTGGATAATGTGAATCAAATGGAAACACACACACACACACACACACACACAGACACACACACACGAGTGAGAAATGAAAGTAATCTCTGCTGTTAAGAAGCTTCTTGAAAATTTTGGAGCCACTATTCAATTGGACTTTTTTTATTCCAATGCCTATTGTCAGCTGTCTTGTCAGACTATTGTCAGATAATTCAGAAAAGGACATAAATGTTATATAAACCTCCCACTAGCGGGTTTTTTTAGAACTGTCATCAAGTGGGTTTAAAAATATATACATAATAAAACTACAATGCTAAGCACACTTATGTGGGAGTAAGCCCCTCTCAATGCATTGCATGTTTACATAAGTGGGGGGTCTCTGTGTGTAAATTGTGTATGGATGTTTTGGCCCTGCCCACTTTGGGCTTTGGCCCCACCAACCACTGCCAGGCAGACCTCGAGAGCATGACAAACATGGCCCTCAGGGTAAATATGTTACCCAGCAGTAATAAAAGAATAAGACATAGATAAAATCAGCAAAATTTTAAAAGTCAGTACGCAATCACATAACTAAATTATCTGTCTTTGTAGGCTTGCTTTCAGAAAGTGTCTAAAAGTATTCATCAAGAGTACCTGCCAATAGTCAGGGGGTTTGTTATGTACTGAGCTGAATCCTAGAACAATAGGATTCAGAATCAGCGGGAGCTACCCAATCCAACTCCAGGTGGAAGTGAATCCGCAACCTGATTGGCCTGCTGGAGCAGCCAATCAGGCGGCTGGCAGAAGTGAATCTGCTACCTGATTGGCCTGTAGGAGCAGCCAATCAGGCTGCAGGCAGAAGTCAATCCACAATATAATTGGCCCACAGGTGTAGCCCTGAAGTAGCCAATCACGCAAGGCCCATTGTGTAAATAATGTATATAAGCAGATGGTTTTGGGAAAAGAGCCATTCGTCTTCTCTTCTCCTCCTTGATGACTATGAGCTGAATAAAGAGCATGAAATATTTCAGGGTTCCAGGACATATATGCCACATTAGAAGATGGACCGCTTGTAAATGTGGAAAGAAAAATGGTCCGAAGCTGTTAAGGGGCTTTATAAACCAATAGTAAAATGCTGAATAAGGCCCAGTAACAAATCAGTGGCCAGAGTAGATCTTTGCAGGGGTAATATTCTGCCAGAATCTTACCCCTGTTAGCAATTCTGCTGCAACATTCTGTACTAAGGACAGCTTCCAGACTGCTTTCAACTGAAGACCCACAAATAGTGCATTGCAGTAATTTAATGCAGGCGTCCTCAAACTAAGGCCCGGGGGCCGGATGCAGCCCAATCACCTTCTCAATCTGGCCCACGGAGAGTCCAGGAATCAGCGTGTTTTTACATGAGTAGAATGTGTCCTTTTCTTTAAAATGCATCTCTGGGTTATTTGTGGGGCATAGGAATTCATTCATATATATATATATATATATTTTCAAAATATAGTCCGGCCCCACACAAGGTCTGAGGGATAGTGGACTGGCCCCCTGCTGAAAAAGTTTGCTGACCCCTGATCTAATTCTTGAAGTACTGTGGCCAAGCTATCCCAACCAAGGCTGGCAATAAGTGCTTCTAGACAGCAAAGCTACCTGGGATCTCCAGTGGTAAAGGTGGATGCAGGAACACCTCCAGATTGCATCCCTGCTCCTTCAAAGTGAGTGCATCACCTTTAGATTGTCACTTTGTCATTGATCCTGCTGAGATCAACCTGCCATCGCCACCTGCAGCACACAACTTTTATCAGTTACGTCTGAGGCTATCCCTATAACACTTGCTCAAACCACACACACACCACTGTCAGTTGCAAGTCCTCAGGCCAGTAATGAAATAGAACAATTGCTGTTATCTGAGGAGTACTGTACTGTATTTCTCTTTGGGTATATGAAGATCATCAAGTGGGGTTTGGCTTCCCCCTAGTGGCTGAAGGCAGGAAGACCTGAGATTCATAGAAAGGAGTGGAGACTCGGCTATATAACATTTTGAACGTGTTGTAAAGTGCAATATACAATTGTGATACTAGAAGGCGAAGGCGAAAATTCAATGCAATTTTCAAAACGATTGAAAAGAAAAAGCATTTTCACACCATTTTTAACATGTGTGTAGATTCCACCTGAGACTTCTCCTTCATTTCCCTCAACACTTGGACCAGAAGAGGCAGTGGTGAACATGTGGAAATAGCTAAAAAAGAGAGAGCTAAAATAGGATGCTGTGCACCTAAACAACAAAGCAAATGCAGTACTGGAGAGACCCAAGAACTTTTTATTGCTAAGTACCTGGACTGGAACCTGAATGTTGGGCTAGAGATACTTGCTAAGTATCTTGTGAACAGAGGAGAAAGAACATTGCTAATGATAACATACTTCCTGGATGCTGCCAAATCAACCACACACCTGTGAAAGAAATTTCTGTACCTATTTGAAACTTTTCAAACCTCCATGCACTGAAAGAATATCACCACGCCATGAGAACACCGGCCCTTAAGCTCCGTCTGCACTAGACATGTAAAGCAGTGCTATACCACTTTGAAAAGTCATGGCTTCCCCCAATTTGTGAATATGCAGATACACAAATAAGCATAGCCATTTCTCCATGATTAATTCAGCATTTATTTGTTCTATCCATCAGCTCAGTCGTCAACTCAGCGCGGCCACTGGGCAAAATACTAGCTTTGCCTATTTTGAATACAAAGCTGCTGAATTGCCACAAATACCCAACGAAACTATTGCTGCTTCTAGCATGCAAACAGAAGTTCTGAATCAGGTGGGGTTTGGGCAACTATTTTGCAAAGGAAAGACCAGGTTTGGGTAGAATGCTTGTGGCTTTCAATATGTGGTGTTGGTGTCGTTTTCCCGAATGAGGGACAGTTTGCATTATCCTGGACTAAATGGCAGCGTGCTCATTGCGCTCCATGTTCATCACCAGGTCCTTTGTGTCGCTCGTTTCAGGGGTGGAGCTGCTATTGAAATAGAGAGAGTTCTCGAAGTTGTCTTCTGTGAGGATGTGCCGGCTCCTTTTCTTGTAGAAATAGTAACATGCAATAGCCGCTACCATCACAATCAGGAGAGTCACGACAATCGCAGCGGTAACTCTCCTATTGGAAGGCGCAGGAGTGTCGTCTGTCTTTCTCGGTTCTGTAATTAACGCAGAGCAGTTATAACAACAGATTGGTGGAAATTATTATTACTATTGTATTTTGAACCCGGCCATCTTCCCAGGAGCTCTGTGTGGCATTCCAGGTCCTCCCCTCCCCATGTAAACTTTACAACAACCCTGTGACGTAGGTTACACTGAGACCAAATGTCACCTATGAGCATCGTGTTTAAATTTGCTGAAATGGGAATGTTTAAACATATTGCCATGGAAGTTTACAGAAAGGCCTTTGAGTTTTGATTGGTTAAATAGCCAATCCTACAGTAGTATGTTCTCTAGTAAGCTCTCATGTGGTTGGTTAGCTTTGGTCACAAACTCCATTTGTGTGCTTGAGTTCCCTGTGATGAACACAGGGAGCACAGGAAGGTGGCTGGGAGCCAGTAAGATGTTATAAACACTGCTGTGAGAGGGGGCTGTAGAAAGAAGATTCTCTGAATAGGGCTGCCAGTCTCAATAGTGGGCAGGACTTCTGTGCCTTTCATTGCCCTGCTCTCCTTTGAGTCTGGAAACCTTAAAGAGAAACCAGTTATCTTGTTTTCTTATTCTTCTGGTAAGTTAGCTCAACAACATTTATAAAGCCCAGCCCCCCCCCCCACCTCTGCATTAGAGGGTCATTAGGTGTAGGAAACACTAGGGGACCAAATGTTATTTACTCAGGTCATTTTCTATCTCCAGAATATAAGATGGTATAAAAGACCACCATATATTTTTGGCATTTCTTTTTTTCTTTTTTGAGACAAAAAAAAAACCCCAATACCAAATGTCAATCTAACTATCGCTTGTAAGATATTTAAATTTTAAACAACAAGTAGAAGTGGATGAAGGGAGGCTGAAATGAAAATGTTGTATTCTGCGGGAAACAAATTGGCTTTGTACATAAGATACTCAAAAGATAAATTTCACCATGGTATTTCTCATTTTATTTTTTCTTTATTTTGATTTTATTTCAAAACCTTACCTTTATTTTCTGGAACCTTCTCAGTAGACACAATTTCAATAACTAAAAATTGGAAGAGAAAAACCAAATGACCATGTGTCAAAAACCTTTTTATTGCGTATTCTGATTAAACTGAATTATTCAGCAGGGTCTGAAATGATCTTGGGCAATGTTTTGTAAGGGTATGGGAGACTCCCTCTGGATTTAAAGCATTGGTTCAAAGCATTTAAAAAATTCATCCAAGTTTGATATAGTTTATTTCTGGAATCACTCTGAAGTTCAGAAATTGCCTGTTAACTCCCACCACTCCTCACCCTCACCTCAGAAAGCCCCCAACATTTCCTCAACTTCCTTTCCCTTCCCCTTAAACTAGTGATGGGGACCCTCTTGTGGCCAATGGGCCAGATCCTTATCTCCATGAACCCGGTGAGCCAAATTGGAGAGATGGTAGATTTCCCCACCTGCCAATCTCCTGGCACTACTCTTTGAGCCTTTGGTTTTCTGGGGTCAAAGGAACAGTGCGGGGCTGTTTGAAAGCACTTTTGCAAAGTGCCCCATGCTGCTCTTTAAACGTTGAAAGCCAGTGTCAACCAGCTCCACACTATTCTTTGAAGCTTGCTCCAGGAGGGGGTAAGTGCCTTCCACTGAAACTACTGTTAAAATGGGAGGAAGCAGTTTCAATGAAAACCATTTCCCTCTCGTGCAACGAGGTACAACCATCAACTGATGGGTGGAGGAGCATGCCTTGTTCCAGCAAAGAAACAACAGAAAGCTCGCCACAGGCTCTTGGTTGTTCCTTTAATGCCACACCAGTACACACCCCACCCATAGCTGCCAAGTTTTCGCTTTTCTCGCGAGGAAGCCTATTCAGCATAAGGGAAAATCCCTGTAAAAAAGGGATAACTTGGCAGCTATGACCCCACCACTGACATAATATATGACAGCAGGTGTGGGGTGAGTGGACATATTTGGGGAAAACACCTTGTGGGCCAAACAGAGACTGCTGGTAGGCCAAGATTGGTCTGTGGTCTGGAGCTTCCTCCTTCTTCCTTAAGACTCTTACATACTGGCTCTACATACTGGCTGAGCCAGCTATGGGGGGCAGTGGGGGCACTAGTTCCCCTGTAAAGATAGGGAAGGAGGAAAGCCCACCCCCTGTTCCCCAAGGAGAAAGGTCCCAGCAGTTCCTTGGGAAATGGAATTTCCCCCAAGGCCTACTGCAATGGAGATGTCACTCCTTTAGACTGCATTATGGCCAGTAAAAAACCTCCAGTAACAGGCAAATCTCAAGCCCAAGCAAGCATCCTCTTGAGGAAGCTAGACACTTCAACTTCATAATGGGGTTTCAGGCATGCAGTGAACTCCCCTCACTTTTCCCTGTAGATTCTTGCCACCACCTCCACTTGGTTTTTAAGAGAAGGTAAATGGGCTGCGGGTGGGGTGGGGGGCAAGCTGTGAATCTTTCACCAGATTGGATTTCATTCAAGATTGAAAAGAATTTCGGCCAAGGCTAAGGTTCACTGGCATCGCTTTTTGCAATGTAATGAATATTCCCCAGGAACTACTAAACAAAGTAAAGTATAATTACTGTATTACATACTTTTAGGTCTTTTGCAAATATACGCCTGGTAGGATCTGCAGTAAAGATTATTCCAAGTCCCAGATGAAGAATACATTTCCACACAGTCTTCATTAGTTTGAGGAGAGGGCTCTCCCTCGTTCCAGTTAACAAAATCCACGACGCTGTTGTCGAGCCATAACCAATTGCCTACGGTTAAGTTAGAACATAAATGAGAGAAAGAGCTCTAGCAGGACTGCTGCTAGTATATGTTGAGCAGAGCTTTCTGAACGAGGATGTGGAATTTTCACTGTGTATAATATATCAGAACCGCTGGGCATGCTCATTGCGAACGTGATTCTTAATGCATGTCAATACACTGAAATAAGTGGGTGTGTGATTTTCAAATATGAGACTAAAACATGGGAGGAGGTGATTTCCTGGCCTTGTGCATATCTGTGCCTGGAGAACATCATGCATGATGCAGTCCTTGGGCTGGCCACCAGATTTTGCAGATTTTTATATCAGTGTGGCAAATCCAGCAGCTTCCCCCCCCCTCCCCAAAAAAAATCACTTTGGAGCCTCTTTCTACAGAATTGCTCAGTGGACAACTAAGCAAATCTAAAAGGAAACTGTGCACAATTTTGATTTGCTTCTTCTCTCGGCCGAGTTACTTGTCAGTAAAGATGTTGGGACAAGATGGTCATGATCTCATTGGTATAGGGTAGGGGTGGGGAACATTTTTGGCTCAGCAGGTGAGATTATCTTTCTTTTCCATATCTTGCCAGGGGCGTAGGAAGAGGGAGGGCGATGGGAGCGCACCACACCCGGCAGCGCGATCCCGGTGGGGTGCCATCGTGGCTGCCCCCCACCCACGCTGGGTGCTCCACCCCCAGAATGCACACCACCCTGTGGGCGGCACGCCACGCCCCCGGGACGCACGCACGCCAGCCCCGCCCCCACCTGCTCTCTGCCCCCGGTGCTGGAGCATGAAGCTCCATCACTGTAACTTGCACAGTAAGCCATCCACCTGCCAATCACCTGATGTCACAATCACATTAGGTGGTCTTTTCAAAGCATTATTTTGTGCAACGCTTTGAAAGCGGCTCCTGAAGAGCAGCCCTTTCCAGGATGTCTGTAAACATCATTTCAGCTGAGTCAGGTTTTTACCTGTTCCATATTTGGTGACATATATGTCATCAGGTATAGGGAAGATGGGCGCACCTTTTCTAAAATGGCCTCATGGGCTAAATGGGGAGGCATATGGAGGCTCATTAGGCCCACAGTCTGGAGGTTCTCCCAGCTGGTACAGGCCTTCAGAGATCCTATCATAATTGGTGGTACAGTCAATAAAAGACTTATTAAATTGTAAATTGTCTACTTGTTCATCTTTCTTAATAACTTCCTATCTGGTTAAATTGTCAGTTAGCTAAGCAGGATATACTTAAGACTTGAATTTTTTAACTGGTTCAGCATTAAAGCAGTGCAATTTGTAGAATCTGTTTTTTAAAAAGAAAAGCTTACATTCTGGGCTGTGACCAGGATGAATGCAAACAGGGTCATCTCACCCTGGTTTCCTTATCTTTCACTTACAAAGGATGAAGTGCTGGTGAAAAAAGTGGAGTTTTTAAGACGGTAGAGTTAACTCTCCGTCTTTTGAATTTGGCCAGATATGATTAACATTTAGATTATTTAAGTGTATATAATAATAAAAATCCACCGATTACATAAGCATACACTAAAGATTAAACAAAAAAGGTACCATGTATGTTTCTGAACATTCCTGTCCAAAACGATCGCACTTTACTTTCAAGGGGTTCCACATTTTCTGCCAGAAAATGTGATTCAACTGCATCAACTACTGAAACCAGACCACCACCTGCAAAACATGAGTAAGAAAACAAAGAGAACATAATTTAGGTGATTAGAATGGCTAATTTCTAATTATCATGCTCTGAAGACTAACAGTTACTCGCGCAAAATTATTTTTTTTGCAATTCAGAACACTAGATAATATTTTGACATGTAAGGGGAAAAGATCATCTCCTTCACTATGTCTGATATTATTTATTTTTCAAACACTTGCTGACTTCAAGATGGGTTGACCATGGCAGATTCCACACACGCCACTGAAGTATTTTTATTAACCCACTCACTGTGTTTTCCATAGAGTTACGTATATTCACAAACCGCTTTTCCATATGTTAACCTCTTGTATGCAAGACATACTCTCCTTCACTGAGCTGAGGTTTACAGTACCTCCATCACTTGTCTCTGGGGAAAACTGTCATAAACGTAAGGATGGGAAAGGATGGCAAATTAACTACAAAGCTTTGAAAGATGCCACATATATACACTGAAATATTCACCCAGCACCTGCTATTCATATGCAGAAAGCACTTCCGCTTTAGAGTCTGCACTCATCATTTTTCAGCTATCCCAAACTTCCTCTGTCGTCTTTCTCTCTACTTCTCACTATTGCTGTTTGTTGGGACTCAGCCTTTACAATGGTCTTTGGAATTACGGAACGGGCCTTAGACAGCTGCTAGAGAACAGTTAGGGTCAGAGGTGCCAGCTTGTGAGGGCAATTGGGGCTGGGGGGGGGGAGACGTCACACACATGAGCATTGCGCCTCCCACCCTAAACCAGGCAGAAGCTTCCCAGGCTTTGGGAAGGAGGTGCCAGACTTTAATAATCTACTTTACTGGGAACATTTAGAGCAGTGTTTCCCAACCTTGTGCCTCCAGATGTTTTGGGACTACAACTCCCATCATTCCTAGCTAGCAAGACCAGTGGTCAGGAATGATGGGAATTGTAGTCTGAAAACAGCTGGAGGCACAAGGTTGGGAAACACTGATTTAGAGGACTAGCCTAGTCCCCCTAGTCCACTGATCCAAGGTTTTTGGATACCCAGGTACGTATTTCTCAGGTCAAGATATACTAAGTCCCACCTTAGGTTGAAGCTTCTGTATGTACTGGATCTCTCTCTCCTTCTCTCTCTGATCAACAGACTGAAGCTTTCTAAGATGCTACAGTTTAGTGCAGGGGTCAGCAACCTTTTTCAGCCGTGGGCCAGTCCACCATCCCTCAGACCATGTGGTGGACTGGACTATATTTTTTTTGGGGGGGGGATGAACAAATTCCTATGCCCCACAAATAACCCGGAGATGCATTTTAAATAAAAGCACACGTTCTACTCATGTAAAAACATCAGGCAGGCCTCACAAATAACCCAGAGGTGCATTTTAAATAAAAACACACATTCTACTCATGTAAAAACATGCTGATTCCCGGACCGTCCGTGGGCCGGATTGAAAGGGCGATTGGGCCGCATCCAGCCCACGGGCCTTAGGTTGCCAACCCCTGGTTTAGTGTATGATTTGCTACTAATCTTGCATTTTGCATATGCCCTTTGCTGCTAAAAGCGAACTTACTCCTAATGGAAAGGGGGAAATTATTGTGTAACTAAACAAGATGTGACGTCTTGCATCTTGCATCTAAATGAAAAGGTACTTACCTAATTGCAAACAAGCTAAAGAAGCCTGAGGCCAAGATTTTTTAGATGACGTCTCAAAGTGGTAGCAGTGGCCACGGAAAGGAATCCACGGGGTCTCCAGTGATTCTGGGCACTTTCCAGGTAGTTGAGGTGGCTCGGTAGGCGCTTTCACTATTTTTTTGGGGGGGGGAGAGACAGCAACTTGTAATTCAATTAATTTTCCACCAGATTCTCTATGCTATATGCACAGATATGTTTCTTGCATGAGGAACTTAATAGAAAGTCTGCTGGCACAACTGAGACATTCCTATAACTGGTTATCAAAATGCCATTTTTAAATTAAACCGTTCATAGTGTACAGGTACCAAAGAATTACTACTGTAGTTATTCAGTGAACTGGAAAATCCAAAAACGGTGATTCAAAAATGTCATAGAGGCAACTAACATTGCATTTTAATATCTATACTCTGTGTGGGATAGTAGACTTAAAGGTAGCTGAAATTAGATTCTGAAAAGAGAAATTACCTGACAACCCCCCTCCCCCAAAAAAAATTTTTAGGGTACTTCCTGTGTTTTAATGTGGAATTATCACTCTTTGCCTTGTAAAAAGTGAGGAGAGATTGCCATGATATTGAATAGGGGATGTACCTGCCGAAGTGTAGAAAACAATGCAGCTTACAGTAAGGTAAAGGTAAAGGACCCCTGGACGGTTAGGTCCAGTCAAAGGCAACTAAGGGGTTGCGGCGCTCATCTCACTTTCAGGCCAAGTGAGCCGGTGTTTGTCCACAGACAGCTTTCTGGGTCATGTGGCCAACATGACTAAACCGCTTCTGTGATGGATCCCCCACCTCACTGCTTTAACCTCAGAGGCTCTCCCTGTGCTTCTCCACAAACAGGAGAAAAAAACCTCCAGAGTCCAAATTGGACTTGTCTCCAGAGTACCTCAGGCTCTGTGTTCGAAACCTATTGCCACCAGTGGGGTCTCCCTCCCTGGGATCCCTACTGCTACAGTGTGCCTCTCCCTTAGGCAACTATGTGGCTCCTTCGGCTTCGCTAACCAGCCCTTTGTATGACAGGAGAAACAGCAAACAGTTTCCTCTTCCCCAGGAAAGCTTTGTTCTCCCCTCTTTGTCACACCTCTGAAGGTACTGAGACACTGCCGAGTCAGTGAACGTTTAAGCACATTTAACTTTATTATTTAACTTATAAACATGAGTTTCTTTGGTTCTTAAAAGCACATATCTTCTTTTTTATTTAACACAGTTTTCTTCATACAGCTCCTGCATCCCTCTTTAACACTCTACTATCTACCAACTCCCTAACTCCCAACTGTCAACTGCCAACCACCTAACTGACCAAACCGCTCCTCTCTCCTTTTAAACTGGGAACAGTCCCGCCCCCATCAGAATGTTATGTCAGTCAGGCTGGAGGTGGATTAACTCTTTTCCAGCCAGGTAGGAATAAATATTTCAAAACTGTGTCAATCCGTTACAGCTTCTGGCACAACAGAACACCGTGATGGAAACCAGAATGCATGGAAACGGCGTTTACCTTCCTGCCGTAGTGGTATCTATTTATCTACTTGCACTGGCGTGCTTTCAAACTGCTAGGTTGGCAGAAGTTAGGACAGAGCAACAGAAGCTCACCCCGCCACGGGGATTCAAACCACCTACCTCCTGATTGGCAAGTAGTTTAGACCACAGCGCCACCCGTGTCCCTACACAGCTTACAATGGGAGACCAATGACTGGGCAATGCTATATATATATATATATATATATATATATATATATATATATATATATATACAGTACAAAAAACCCCAACCCAATCTGGAAACATTCAGAGTGAGAATAGAAAAGGCACCCACTCACTCAGCTCCTTTCTATGTCCTCTTTGAATGTGTTGTGATATTTTCCCTTTTGGCTCATGGTCATGAGCCAAGATATGACAGGCTGCTTTCCACCATGTGGAAAGACTGGGCACTCGCTTCCCCTACCCTGTCCAACCACATTCAACCAACCTTCACCCTTGGTTTAATGTGGGAACTTCCTGGCCATCAGACTTTTGTTAGATCATGCAGGAATTTTCCCCATACCAGGCCTAGATTGGGCCAAGGTTTTATGGAGGTGGTGGGTTGTGCCCCACTGAGTGAGGTGGAAGGGCATTATTAATTTATAAAAGTATTTACATAACACCATTCATAAAAAAATATCAAAGTGGATTACAATGACAGTACTTAAAACCACGCAATTAAAACCATATAAGAAGCTTAAAAACATGCATCAGTTAACTACTGTGGAAAGATGTATTCTTAATCTCCTGTATAGACCTTGTGGAATAAAAAAGTTTTCAGCAAGTGTTTAAAAGTTGAAACGGGAGGCGCCTGCTGAATCTCTATTGGTGGAGTGTTCCACCATACTGGGCTGGTGACACTTAAGGATGGCGCCATTACTTGTTGTTGTCAAATAAACCTCGCCAGTTTAGGGAATGGCATGTGATGCTCCTGCAAATGGATCTCAGTGATCAAGCTGGGATATAAGGGCTTCACGAGGTCCCTAATGGTTAAGTGGGATAATCTTAAGGAATTAGCAGGTAGAAAAATGCTACAAATTGAGTCCTTTGAAAAATGGCTCAAGTTACACAGGGGGTGGACCTTTCAAAATGTTTTTGCATATATAAATGTATTTTGAAACCTCTGTGAAATGCAAAAGGTTCATTGCAAAAAGGCTAAATTATCTTGCCTGTGAGGCAATGCTTCAACCTGAAAGGCAAGTAGTGAATGGGAAGCATTGTTCTTCATTTGCTTACCGTCAGAGTGTTTACAGAGTGGGAAATAATGTTCATTGCATGATCCTGTCTTCCAGGTTCCATCCAAATCCAGGTAAACACAACCAAAATTTTGTTTTGGTTCCCCTGGAGCCCATTTTGTGAACTTCATTTTGAACTTGTCAATCCATGTATATTGTCCATCGGTCTGAAAAAATTAGCACATTAGCAAAATGCATTGAGTATACAGGCTGAGATGCAGACCATTACAATGGGGTCAAGAGTCATTGCCATCTGAAGTACAGTCTCTAGGTTTGTTCTGGTTGTACGTTTTATATATAGAAGGAGAAGATGAGAGATTGTAAACAGTGAGGTCAGAGGACATGCAAAGGTACAGTGATAACGACCTTTTTAACAATGACTGTTCACAGAAAAATCCCCAGTGACTGATAACATAGAACTCCTGGCATTGGTAAGCCACTTAACGCATGTACAGTACGGTAGTATGATATAAATACATTGTGTCAATTCATCCCACAACTGATAGCATTGAGTATCTTGATGTATTGTAATTCAGTGGAACATAACAGATAGTTTGGTATCAACAAACCCTGTTCTCTGCATGTGATATTCTGAACAGGGCTTTTGTCCTTGTAGCACAGGACAGGAAAATTTAACTGACTCAGTATATTGGAAAGTGAATTTAATCTCCTTCATCTAGGCTTCATTTGGATTGAATTTACTTACTTTGCCAAACCTATATTAGACATTACAAATATAGGCCATCATAAAACATCCATATATATAATTTTAAAACATATACAAATAAACAGCCATGTAAAAATACCGTATGTAATAGCAAGGATTTTCATTGGAGTTTATTCCCGCTAAATAGTGCCATTCATCGCTCTAAGACAGGGGTCGGCAAGGCTTACCGGGCATGGGTCGGATCACTCCCGTGGAGATCCCCTGTGGGGGGCACAGCGCGATGCCGGAAATCGCGTCTGCGCATGCCCAGACGCTGGAAATCACGCCTGCGCAGAAGCATTTTTCAGCATCTGGGCATGTGCAGAAGCGATTTCCAGCGCCGCGGACATGCACAGACATGATTTCCAGCGTCTGGGCATGCGCAGAAGTGATTTCTGGAGCCACAGAAGAGAGACCCCATGCTGCGCTGTGCTGGTTTAGCGCAGCGAGCAGGGACTCACTGAGTGGGCAACTTGGTTCGGGGGCAGCTCATGGGCCGGTTAAATGGCCTCCATGGGCCGCTTCCAGGCCATGGGCTTCCGTGCTCTGCTCTGGAAGCAGCTTAGTCATGCTGGCCACATGACCTGGAAGCTGTCTGTGGACAAACGCCGGCTCCCTCGGCCTATAGAGCGAGATGAGCGCCGCAACCCCCAAGTTGTCCGTGACTGGGCTTAACGGTAGGCATCCCTTTACCATTTTAAGCAAGTTAGAAAGCAGACTTGACATTTTAATTGCATGCTGATTGAATGACCTGAGATAAACAAATAACTAGAAACAAATAGAAGCATCCATATTAAGGCCCCTTCTAGATAAATACGTGATACACTTACCACATTAGTATTGAGGCCAATCCACACTGGGCTTTTATACTTCAGCAGCTGCAGCCAGAGGAATGAGTGGGTGAAAGGGTCTAAAATGCTAGCAAGGTTAAAGCTTTGTTGTTCACAACTTTTCTGAGCATCTTTCCATGCCATTTTGCTTTCAAGGAAGAAGTAGGTATTGTTATTATAACGGATATGATAAACTGGTGTGGGTGTTGGAAGAACAGGAGTTTTGGGGTCTGCAAAAGCAAGAGGAAAATCAAATCCAATGCAGTGTTACTTTAATTAAAAGGAGAAAAAGATAAAGGAGAAAAATAACTTTATAGACATGGGGCACTATCCAACTAACTTGCTCCATCAATGCAGTTTTCCACTCGTGCAACAGAATGCCCCCCTCTCTTCCCCCATGCGGCCTCTAAATCTATTCTGGGGGTTCCACCAACCCTCCAGTGCAAATTTGGGGAGGATGTGAGGTACATGTGGAGAGAGGGGAGGGGACAGAATCCAGTGCGCAAATGGAAATACATGCACTAACAGAGTACGTCAGTTGGATGCTGCCCATACATTTGTGACGAGATGTAGATTGGATAAGCTAGATAGTCATTGCATGGAGGTAATGGGATGGAATGGACTGCAGCGGCCACACCTTTGAACTAGGATATCATATGCAGAAATGTATGTAAGGAAAGGCCACAGCTCAGCGGTAAAGATGACTCAAACACAGAAGGTCCCAGGTTCAGTCCCTGGTACCTCCAGTTTAAAGATCTCAGGCAGCTGAGCATTGCAAGAAAGACCACCACCTGCGACCTTGAAATAGGATGCCCATAATATTTTTCTGTACACATATTATACAGTATACTGTATCACTGAACAAGAGGTGCAGAAAATGTCCATCACCATGCCTTGAACTATATATACCTTGGCAACCTTCAAGATCTGAACTCAACGTGGCAAAAAGTGCTCTAAAACTGTTCTGTGTGTCCAAAGGCCACCTTGCTATCTGGGCCACTTTAAAATCATCAAATTGTAGATTACCCTCTGCAATGCCCTTTACTGAAGTTTAGAGGAAACCATGAAAACTTAATCAGGGCTTGCATGATATTTTCTTTTAATGTAAATAGGGGAAACAAATTAGCAGAAGTACCCACCTGTATCTGTCTGGCATATGTAGCCTTTTTTATCAGAACAGTGAAAATGTCTCCATTTCCCCGATTCTTGAAGAGGCCTGTTTTTCATTGCGACACAATCTTCCTATGAAAGAAGAAGAAGAAACAAATGCTAGAAATAGTAGTGGAATATTCAGACCATCTTTGATTTCTTCCCCAGCTATATAAATTTAATTCAGAGAGCCACCAGGAGTAAAGTCGGGAGACTCGGGACATTTCTGTAGGCTGTTGCCCCTTATGAAACCTCTTATTTACTCCCATGCTCCAGGGGGATTCCACTAACCCAACAACCTATTCATTTTCCTTAATATCATCAGGCTTCTGGTTCAGGCTTGGGCTTTGCCTGGCCAAGTGTCAGAATTGCCCTTGCCTTCCTATCAGCTACCATTGGATCTTGTTTCCCTACTTCCCCTAGGGCACAATTGCTTGTTGAAACTCCTGCCTCAAGTTCAAAATACAGCTTGCGGTCTGTGGTGCGTAGGGCCTGGTTTTATGGCAAAAAGTATCTGAAAAATACTGATTTTCAGTATTATATTTTTCCAATTCAGTATTGCTGGCAGTTTTGCTGTTCCCATTAACTTACTTTTTGCTCCTCTTTTTTTCCACACTGAATGGTTCTGACTTGAGGCCACATACAGGAGAAGCTCGTGGAAAAGGAAGTGTTGTGGGGATGATCTGGAACAGTCTTCCAATTAACATTCGCCATCTTGTGCATTCATCAAATACCTACCCTCTCTGCACCGTAATTAGGTGATGGGAAGCCTTTTGCCCAGTTTGTGTAACTGACTCTGCTTCCATCTGTCCAGAGGTACATCTCTTCTGAATTGATATCATTGAATCCTATCCATGCATCCGTTGGGAAATTGTTCAACTGGGAAGTAAGGAAAGCTAAGGAAGGGAAAGGGAAAGTGGAAGGAAAAGCTGACATCTCCAAAAACTGAGACACTATTCAAAACCAAACAGCCTTGAAAAACGCTGAGTTTTGGAATGAATGAATGGAAAGGGGAATACCTTGAAAATTAAATCTATATATTATTATTTTTTAGAAAACTGAGAGGACTATGAGAAATGTTAAAACCACAACTGTAAGTTTTAGAGTTTTAAGCTTGAGAGTGAAGGGAGAATTTTTTAAAAATATAAATTGATATTCAGTGTTTCATAACTTCAAATATTGAGCATTATCACACACTCAGGCATCAATTGTATTCAGATGGTATTTTGAACACAGGCAGACTCAAGCTTACATGCATATATATTTGGTTTCCACATCTAAAGATGTGAAGGTCCTTCCACTCCTTTCCAATGGAAAAAATGTGGAAAACCCCATCCTCCCGTTTTTTTGGATTTCTAACTTCTCAGAAACAATTGGGGGAAGTGTCCCCCCAAACACACCTGGGGAAAACTCATGGTTTCCTCCCTCCTAATTTTCAATTCCAGCCCGCTCCCCTTCCCAGGTGTCCCCATCCCTACATGAAGAGAGAAGCTTTTAAGTTTCCATTTTTGGCTTGTAGAAATTGTTGCTTTTCATCCCCAGGTCCCTGCAAACAACAGTGTTTACAATGTTTGTACAAACAATATTTGCCTCAAGATCTTAAAGCAGGATCAAGCAATTTGGGATCCAAGCTCATAGGCAAAGTATGGTTTGCCATTATGTCCAAATGAAGTAATAGGCAGGTGCCCATGCTGCCCAAAAAAGTATTGTATCATTGTTGCATTATACAATTCACATTTTGTTTTTTAATCAACAGAGTATCAGTATACCATAATATGACTATTACAGCCTTTCATTGCTCCCCTGTGGTATAAAATAACAGCATACTGAAAGAGATGGGTGTGCAGATTGATGGCACATTAGTTCCAGAAAATAGAAAACTGAAGTAATATTTTGCAAGTATTACTTGCGCTTGCATCTATAGATGCAAATGTGGAGTACCTTGAACCCTTTCATTAGATATAGTAGCCAAGTTTCCTCGTAAGCCCTTGCAAACTGTTCGTGCCGAATCCCAGTTATTTCGGTCTTCATCTGTCAACCCAAATACTTTGTAGCACTAAAAAATTGAAGAGAGAATGATTAAAAAAGAAAGAAATCTGAGTATAATCTAGGTCTAGGTAGGATTGTCATCTTCAAACCCAGAAAACAGACATTGGCCTTTAATTCTCCCTTTACTTTAAAGCTGTGTCCTTTTTTTGCACTTGAAATATGAACATTTTGAAATGCTTGCAGTTGCTTTCCTCCCCTCCCCCTCAAGCTAGTGAACCAACCATAAGGGTTGGTTCAGATACCATGCCAAGCCACTCCCTGGCACATGAATAGGCGCTCTGTCCACATGCTCCATCCTTCCATTTGTAATTTTCTGGTCTCAGCCAACCATCGTTTGCCATTACTTCCAAATCAGCAAACTTGCCCCAACAAACCAGCATTAGAATCATCTGAATTAAGGGTATGTTTACATTACTGCTGGAGAAGTAAGATCTGAAAACATCCAGAAATATTTATAAGAAGAACCTTCCCAAAACTCAATATGGAATTTGTTTTTATTAAACTTTTTATTAAGCATTTTCTTTTTCAAAATAATTGGTGGAATTAAGTTAATTGTACCACAATTGTGGCTACCTTAAACTATTTGTGATAAGTTATTGAACCTCATATATATAGACTCATTTTAGCTCAAGCATGCAAATACTATGTCAGCTTCAGAGATTTAAGAATCCCAGCTCTTCGTCTGCTAGGCTGTTTTCCTGGACACAATAAGTCAGCAAATTCACCTCTGATTTCTTTTGTAAAGGACCCCTGACAGTTAATTCCGGTTGTAGACGACTCTGGGGTTGCGGCGCTCATCTCGCTTTACAGGCCGAGGGAGCTGGCATTTGCCTGCAGACAGTTTTTCTGGGTCATGTGGCCAGCATGACTAAGCCACTTCTGGTGCAACAGAACACCGAAACCAGAGCAGCGCACGGAAACGCCGTTTACCTTCCTGCCAGAGGAGTACCTATTTATCTACTTGCACTGGTGTGCTTTCGAACTTCTAGGTTGGCAGAAGCTGGGACCGAGCAACAGGAGCTCACCCTGTCACAGGGATTTGAACCACCGACCTTCTGATCAGCAAGCCCATGTCCTGCTTTATTTCTGTCCCACTTCTCTAATTCTATTGCAACTCCTGGCAACAATAATGTGGTAGCGCTGGGGAAGCAGCACAGAAACAACTGAAGCAGAATGAAGCCACCACTCGTGCACAATTATAGTGTCAATAACATGTTGGAGACACACCCACAACACCAGTCTGGAAGTGCCCTACACAAATGATGCACAGTGCAGAATGCAAAGTACCAGATAAATGAGATCCATGCTCCTTTTGCTAGTGACCCACTGCATGAGCAGAGCTGCATTATGATCTGGGGTGTGTGTGTCTGCCAATACACATTTTGAATATAAAAAAAAACCAGACAAAGCCATGTGGGACAGTAATGTACATCTTTATAGCTGTTTCCCAGTGTTCCTTTGAAACAAGAACATTATAATGGTACCTTGTTTTCAAACGAAAGCCATGATTCTGGACATCCTCCTGGAACAGGAGGGGCTGTAGGAGCAACGGTTGAATTGATTGAACTGTTGTGTCTTTCACATATGAAAGGATTGGGGTAGCCACAGTTTACATCATTCCAAAGTCCTAAACAGGAAAGAATAAGTGATCTGCCATTAAAGATAAACCGTGCATTGCATTTAGGAACACCGTTCACCCTGTACAAATAAGATGCCTTTTTCCTGTAAATTTCATGTGCATGATGTGTCGCCACAAAAATAAAATGTCGACAATCGGCAGACCACCCACCTGTCCTTCTGTAAATGACCACACAGTTTTCATCGTTGTTTGCAAAGTTGGGTTCATGCGGTGCCCAGGCTAAATACTGCACGGGGGTTCCGTCCATCCAGCTTAAAGACAAATTATTCGGTTATCTTGCTTTGTTTTCAACGTGGCTTAAGGTGCAAGGGAAATTGAAGGTAATCTTTAGGGGGGGAACCAATACCAGCTTCCCAATTATTACTGCATCTAAAAAATCTAAGCTGTGGCCCTTAGAGCGGAACTAGATATGAAGGAAATGCCCCGTGTTTGATGAAGATTCCTTGTCGAAATATAAAGCAGGATTGCTGAGTCCTGTGAAGGATGCTCAGGGGTTGGTGTGGATGTGAATCCTTCCTCTGCCTGGAACTAGAACCCTAGTTCTAGTATTATAAAAAGAGAGGGAGAAAGACTTCTTTACTTTTTTTCTACACCATACATAATTTTATAAACCTTGATCATGCACTTCCTCAATTTCATGCCCTTTTCAAAACTAGAAAGCCCTGCATGTTGTATCTCGGCCTCGGTCCAGTATACCTGAAGGAGCGTCTCCACCCCCCATCGTTCAGCCCGGACACTGAGATCCAGCGCCGAGGGCCTTCTGACGGTTCCCTCACTGTGAGAAGCAAAGCTACAGGGAACCAGGCAGAGGGCCTTCTCGGTAGTGGCACCCGCCCTGTGGAACGCCCTCCCATCAGAGGTCAGAGAGATAAACAACTACCTAACATTTAGAAAATACCTAAAGGCAGCCCTGTTTAGGGAAGTTTTTAGTCTGTGATATTTTAATGTATTTTGATGTGTGTTGGAAGCCGCGCAGAGTGGCGGGGGAGACCCGGCCAGATGGGCAGGGTATAAATAATAATAAGCACAGAGAAGTTAAAGAATATACTGTATTGGGCTTGATTCTCTATATAGTACTATGTATATTTGTCTAGTATTAATAAATTGGCAGTCACATAATTAGGCAGTCACATAATAAGCTCCAATGTTTTCTGTTTACTTACCTGACGTCTTTATCAAGGCTCAGTTTTAAACCAATATAGTAAGCATTGGTCCAGTCCTTTTTTGAGATCTAAAGCATGAAGATGAAAATGCTATGTCTGAGGCAAACGATAAGTTTTTCAACAACAAACGACCATTGTAAATGTAATCCCTTCAAAAACACATTGAGAATAACTAAAGTCGCTAGCCACCCAGTTAACTGGGGCTTCTGAAACTTATTTAAAACACTGAAAATAAAATAAATTTGTTGTTCCAGGTCTCCTTCTAGTGCTGGATTAAACCCTGTGGAGGCCCCTAGGCAATCAAAACCTCAGGGGGGGGGCCTCGTAAAATATCTCCTAATATGTTTGTTTTTTTTAGACAGAGAGATCAAGCGAGTACCTTCACTGTTCTCTTTTCAGTGCTTGCTAAAAACATTCTTTTTTAGACAAGCCTACCCAAATAATTAGAAAGCTGACGGAATTTTAATCTGTTTTAAGTATTTAAACTTTTGTACGTTTGAAAGTACAGTTGTGATTTTTTCTTGATGTTACTGTTTTATCTTTCATAAACTGCTTTGAGCTTTCTTACAAATCAAGCGGTGCATGAATCTTACAAAATAAATAAATACATAAAATAAAATAAATGTGTGTAATTTAAATTGCTGTTACTCGGGGATAACAGCGTGAAAGGGAACAAAAGGTATGCCAAAATACTAGAGCATGTGTTTCACAAAATGAAATTTTCGAAAAGGCATAGTCTTTTATAACAAAGAATGTTCACTACTCTGAAGTATTTATTTGAGGAAATAATAAACTAGCGCCTTACATATTTTGTTAAGAATCTTCTTTCTGTGTTGCTTTCAATGACTGTAAGATCTCCAAAGTTCTTCTTGCAAAACTCACGTCCTGTTTCCATAGGAGCAGTGTAAGTGCTGAAATAATACTGCTTGTCTCCGTTGATGAGCCATCCATCGTTGCTATATTGAAATTCTGCGAGAGAGGTGGTGTGGATTAGGGGGGTGCATTGCTAAACCCCCACCCACCTGAGTCACTTCCTGCATCAAATCTGGGCTGTGAATAAACTTCTTAAAGCAATAGGGCAGGGGTGGCCAACTCATAGCTGTCAAGTTTTCCCTTTTCTCACGAGGAAGCCTATTCAGCATAAGGGAATTTCCCTTTAAAAAAAGGGAGAACTTGACAGCTATGGGCCAACTCCCAAGAGACTGCGATCTACTCACCATAGCTGTCAAGTTCTCCCCTTTTTTAAAGGGAAATCCCCTTATGCTGAATAGGCTTCCTCGCGAGAAAAGGGAAAACTTGACAGCTATGCTACTCACAGAGTTAAAAACTGGCAGTAATCTACCCCCCCCCTTTAGGGGTTCAGGTCAAAGTTGTTGAGCTTTTGTGAGGCAGGTGGAAATCCCCATTTGGGGGGGGGTGAAGAGCTAAAATTTTGAGCCTTTTGGGGCGGAGCCAAAGTTGTTGAGCTTCTTTGGGGGGAGCCAGTGATCTACCAGAGATCTACCAAGGACGTCCAGTGATCTACCGGTAGATCACGATCTACCTGTTGGACGTGCCTGCAATAGGGCCCAGTAGGGTAGAGCAATGAAGGGGTGTGTAAAAATTATCAGAGTAGGTCAGATACACAGATCCTTGCCCCATCGCGTCTAGTTTTGGACTCTGAGCAACTGATGTGAGAGAAGCTGTGCTTGATAACCTTATTCCTGCAGTGGCAGCTCTCAAAGAAATTGGAAACCTCCATCTGCCTGGGTGGAAATGGCAATCCCTAGTTATTGACATGACATGATTTCTTCAAAGGAAGCAATGCAAACTTACTTGGTAGAGGTGGGTCGGTTGGTTCAGGCTTTGGGTCTTCTCCTGGGGGGAAAAATGTGATCCACACATGTATTATCCTATTAAAACCAATAATTAAGATAAGTAATGCCTCAAGGTCACAAGGCAGCAGGAGCCCCTGTGCTGGTGGAGTCTGGTGAAGGGGAAGTTCAACAATATCTTTTTAAAAAATATATATTGTTTTCTGAGTTTTTAATTTAATTATTTCTACACATATTCCATTTGTTCTTCAAAACATGTTATCTCATTCACAAATGTAAACCAAAATAAATCAGTATTTCTTCACATGTGACTTCCCTCCACCTCATTGCGGCTCCTTACTTCTCCGTTATCTTTTTAACTGTGTTGTTTGTCCTTGGTTCACTTCTCTTACATAATATATACATTATCTATCTATTATTTACTTTGCAAAATGTAGTCGAAACACATCAAAGATTTTGTTTGAGAACAACGCTTTCCCAAGTACTCTTTGAAGCAGTCCCACTCTGTTTTAAAGCTTTGGTTTGGTTGATTCCTGATCACCTCTGTCATTTTTTGCTAATTCCAAATATTCACACAATTTAATTTAATTCATCATAGACAATACCCCCCTTTTAATTTTATCACAACCCTACCACATATGGTACATTGTTCCTTCCATTTCCTTATACCCCCAGCATATATTTGAATTTGTTTGGTATATTTTGGGCAATTGGGAAGTTCAACAATATCATCCAGCATGTTGAATTGGGGGTTAGGATTGCTCTGCCCAACTCCCACATTATTTCCAAGTGGTATTTTAATATAATTAAGTGGAATTTGGATTTCTGTGTCACTCATATTTGAAAAGGATCTCATTTTGTAACAGAAATAATAACAGAATGACTCTTCACAATGGATTTTGAATTTGATGAATGGTGCCAAAGAAAAAAAATTGGCATAACTATTTTGTATTAAAAATTGAAATTCACAGCGTTCCCTGTGAAGGTGGCTACATAATATGTTCGGGCGGGGTGGAGGACTTGATAGGTTTGATAGATTGCATAAAAGGTAAAGGGACCCCTGACCATTAGGTCCAGTCGTGATCAACTCTGGGGTTGCAGCGCTCATCTCACTCTATTGGCAAAGGGAGCCGGCGTACAGCTCCCAGGTCATTTGGCCAGCATGACAAAGTCGCTTCTGGTGAACCAGAGCAGCACACGGAAACACCATTTACCTTCCCGCTGTAGCGGTACCTATTTATCTACTTGCACTTTGACGTGCTTTCGAACTGCTAGGTTGGCAGGAGCTGGGACCGAGCAACAGGAGCTCACCCCGTCGCGGGGATTCAAACTGCCGACCTTCTGATCGGCAAGCCCTAGGCTCTGATAGATTGCATACAATAACTGAAAATGTGAAAACTGGTGATCATATTCTAAGGTTGTGGTCAAACTATTGGGTTTTTTTTCTTTTGCAATTTTTTTTAGCACATCCACTTACACTTAATTCCTCCCTAATGCCTTTACCTTCCTCAGGTTTGGAACAGTGGTCTAAGGATGCTTCCAGGTGGTCTTTTTATTGAGATTTATTTGCAGGAAGATTGGATGATATTGGCTATTTCATACGCATTTTTTTGTTGCTTAAGGTTGCATCAAATTAAGTGTTACCTTCCAGTGCATTTCCCCATTCCTTTACATATCTCAAAAAGTTTGATCTTCTGGACAATTTGCTTGAGACCTCCCAATTAACTGTAAATCACCCAATGTGAATTTGCTGTTATGTGACTGAATCCCAAATGAAAATAGCAGCTGTCTGGAAATACACTTACAACAACAACAACACGGAAGAAAAAAGCAAGCAAACTTACTAGCACTAAAATTGAAGTCTGCGAAAGTTGACAGAATTCCAATCAAAATTGTGAATTTAGAGTTTGGCTTCTAACTGCAAAATTCAAGAGGATTCCAACAAAAGGGGGAAAGAAACTTTTGACTACCTCAGCTGAGCAGGACTACCACCAGATACGCAACATGGCCAACACTATTTTAATATAAAGGATTTCAATATAATTAGGGCATTCCTGGGAGAAAAATTATCCAAAGGTTATTCACTAGCAATGTAAGCAATATTTCTTTTGTCTCTGATCAATCAAGTCTCAGGGTCGCTTTGCTGCCGACTGTGTTTCAACTCTGCTGACGCCTGGTAGAAAGTACTTATGGCAGCTTTCACACCATAAACAGCTGTAAGGGGGAAGGCTTATAGGGAAAAGCCCCCCCCTCATCAGGTCGAGTTCCTCTCAGAGCAGTAAGTCCAGTAGCGGATCAGATTACAGGAGTCAGGAAGCAGAGAGGGAGGGACAAGGCTCTAGCAGCATCAAAGAGCCTCAACACCGAGTAGAGAGGGAGGCAGCTGGGGAGGAAATGATGGGAGAGCAGTCAGAAGGACGGCCCTTCCCCCCGACGCCAGAATTGAGGCACACAGCACCCCCTAGGACAAGGGGGAGTCGCTTTGGAGTTCCCAAGCTGTTGTGTTGGGCACGAAACAGAAAGAAGCCATTGCGAGGTTCTGACTCAGACTAAGCAGACATGTTTTCCAGAGACTTTGCACTGTAAATAGAATGCACAATAAAAAAAACACCTTAAAGACAAGCAGGTGTGGAGCATCGTTACTCAAGAGTAGCCGCAAGAACCTCTGACAGCAGCCACAGAGTTATTATTGTCAATTCACATCTTTGATATATATGTGTGTTGAATTAATCAGAAAGCTGTTTGTTTTAAAAAACATTTTTAGTTTTTTTTTAAAAAAATAGTACTATCACAAGCAATCTTCAGGTGACATTACAGCTTAAGAAGGCAAGAAATCTTACCTTTTTTAATCTGACAAATCCAGTTGTACAAGTCGTCACAGTGTATATCATTCCAGCGCATGCGATAATTTGCATTCAACTCTCCGCAGTGCTCAATTTCATTGTAGTTATTGGGCTCTCCATACTCCCAGTTTGTATATCCAAGCTGAGGAGAAATAAGTTTCTTACTTTGCTTGTCTGGAAATAAGGGTGCCTTCTCACAGCAAGTTATCGCACACTCAGCACTGATCATCCATGCAAATTCTTTTGCCGGGTCAACACTGCATTGTCCTCATCAAAATGCCATCTATGGCCTAGGACCCTCGTACCTACAGGACCGCCTCTCCTGGTATGCCCCACAGAGGACCATACAGTCCGGAAATAATAACATCTTGGAGGTCCCGGGCCTCAAGGAGATTAGGCTGGCCTCGACCAGGGTCAAGGCCTTTTCAGCCGTGGCCCCAGCCTGATGGAACACTCTGTCACAAGAGATCAGGGCCCTGCGGGATTTGACATCTTTCCGCAGAGCCTTCAAGACGGACCTGTTCCATAGGGCCTTTGGTTGGGTTCAGTCTGACTCCCCTTTCCCCCGTAAGAACTTGCATGAAAGTCGCCTCCCAACTTTTCTCACAGGCTCATGTAAGTTCAGCACAAACAGCTGGGCCTGGTGAGCATTTAAGGTCCCCAACCCTAATCTGCAGGTTGCCATCTGATTAGATTTTACTCTGATTCTGATTTGATTCTAGGATGTATTTTAATTGATTGATTGCTTTTATCTTGATGTGTTATATAATTGATGTTAGCCACTCTGAGCCCGGTTTTGGCCGTGGAGGGTGTGCTAAAATGCTGTGCAGAACCTGCATAACATAAACAGCACTAAGTCTGCAATAAAGTGCCATGTAAAAATACTTATTATTATTATTATTATTATTATTATTATTATTATTATTATTCCACCCATCTGGCTGAGTTGCCCCAGCTACTCTGGGCATCTTCCAACACATAAAAACATCAAACAATAAAAACTTCCGCTAAAGGGCTGCCTTCAGATGTCTTCTAAAAGTTGTATAGTTGCTTATCTCCTTGGCTGGATTTATACTCACTCTTCAAACATTCTAGAATGATGTTTTTGATATCATTCTAAAACATAAATACATCTGGTTAAACTCTTCCTTTTCCACAAGGTCTACCCTCTTATTTCACGGGGAGAACTCTGCAGCGTCCTCTGGTGTAACAACTTAATAATGCATTGTTGATGTCTTAAAATAATGTCATATAGCTATATGATTATCATAATTATCATTAAAAACCACGAGTATAGATGAGTCCCTTGACATCTGTCAGCAGGGCGTTCCACAGGGCAGGTGCCACTACCAAGAAGTCCCTCTGCCTAGTTCCCTGTAACGCCTTGCAAACTTCTCATAATGAGGGAACCACCAGAAGGCCCTTGGAGCTGGATCTCGGTGTCCGCGCTGAACAACTGGTGGGGAGTGGAGACACTCCTTTGGGCATTTAGCATTTTGCAGTATTTGGTTTTAAAGCTTTATTTTTAGCATAATTTTCAGGCTTCGTATGTTAATTTGCTTCTCTTGGTTTTTGGCATGTAAGTAGTAAAATTTGTACCACACTCTTTTAAAAACAGTGCAAGTCACTCACTGGAGAGCCATCACTCCACGAAAATCCTTCAGTTGGACTTTGTAAACTTAAGCCTAGCCAGAAATGTGAAGAGCTGAATCCTTGGTCCCTAAGATATCACACAAACAAAAGGAGACTTGGGTAAATAGACATGTTGCTTTATGAAATTACTTTTAATCTAACATTAAATGCTTGCACCCAACTATGTTAGCTTGTAATTTTAATGCTTAGTTTCCAACTAAGCTTCTTGGCTTGTCTTTGAAATAAGATTCACTTTATGCATCTCAGTATTCTGCCTCAAAGACCATCTCCTTATTATGACATACGATATTTGTTACAGAGTGTGATCTTTGCTTTTTTTCCAGTATAGTCAAGTCATCTGCTGGCCTTATTTCTGTCAGATCAATACATTTCCCATCTGAGACAGAGCCACAAGTATTTCCCCCTGCCTGCTCCCTGCCCAAATCGAGGTGCATAATGCCCAAGATGAGTCACATTGTTTTGGCACCTTGATGCAGAAAATCCCACAAACACAAATCTCCCCTCCTTGATGCAAATCTACAGTTATAGTTACATTGAATAACTAACAATTCACTGCCCTTTCATGGCACCCAAAACCAGCTAATTGGAAGGACTTCCCTCATTTGTGGATTCACACAAAACGGTACTGCACAAGGGACTAAATGGCTGTTTCCATCTTCTTATAGGTAACATCCACACCATGGATGCACTCCTCTGCCACTTTAGTAGTCATGTCTTCCCCGCAAAGAATCCTGGGAACAGTAGTTTACCCCTCACAGGACTACAAGCATCAGCACCCTTAGCAAACTGCATTTCCCAGGATTCGTGGGGGGGGGGGAGCCACGACTGTTAAAGTGGTACAAGAATGCTTTAAATGTGGGTGTGAAATAACTTTGATCACATGGATAAATCAATTTACTCACGACAAATAGCGCTGCAGTGAACGTTCCTCTTTTGAGCTACTAATGGAGGCCAGCTCACCTCCCATGGCTCTACAAAAACTCTGAGAATCCGCCCACGATTTTTTATCATCACTCCTCACGAAAGCCTAATGATGATATATTATTTAACAGTTAGGCACAATAAGCTCTGCACATGATAAAAGTAAGAAACATTGTTTCATAATAAGGGAGGTTATAAATTATGTTCACTATAACAAAATAAATGTAATGGTGCTGATATTGTGTCCCCTTGAGTGCCCCCAGAAAAAGAAACACTGAGTTCAGCTAATGTATTGTTATCATCATCTCTCTTAAACCGAGTCAGACCACTGGTTCACCTAGCCTATTATTATCTATTCCAGCTGGCTGCTGCTTTCCAAGACCTCAGACAAGTCTCTTTCCCTCATCTAATCCTTGAGCTCCTTTTTCAACAGAGAGGCTGGGGATTGAAGCTAGAACCTTGTGCATGCAGAACAGATGCTCCAGCACCAAGTTATCTATGGTCCTTCAGCTATATCTGGAGTGAGAAAGGGGAACCACCTGTGTTATTGAGCTAGTCCAAACTTCACTTGCAATTTCTCAGGTATTATTTCCTCCAAATTATATCCGGGCTTTTCTTCTAAGCAGAATTCAGTGGCAACTGTGTCTGGAGCATAAATTTCAGTAGGCGACATCGCTGTCAAGATTGACTTGAACATTCAGCACTAAGCCACGTCTCCGACTCTAGTGACATCCTGGATCATGTTAGAAATGCTCATAGAATCAAAGAATTGTGGAGCTGGAAGGGACCACAAGTGTCATCTAGTCCAACCCCCTGCGATGCAGGAATGTTGTCCCTCAAGGTAGGACTTGAACCCACGACCCTGAGATTAAGAGTCTACTAACTGAGCTATGCCACTTATGTTAGAGAAATACGTTTCTTGGCCAGATGAAATGAACCCTCTCATTTTTGAAATGTCACAGATCATTCCCATAATGTTCATAGGTAAAAAGGGTGGATAACTTTTTTTCAACTTGAGGGCAGTATTCCTTGCTGCGCAGTGTTCTGGGGCTACAAGCCTTTGGTGAATGGAACCAGATGCCAAAGTGGGTTGAAGCACTTCATGTAAATGTTACCTTCTTGCAGTTAGGCTACTTTCTGAACACACTCACATTATCAGAGTTCAATGGCATATTTCAGGGTTCAGGCAAAGCCACTCAAGGAGTCACTGAGGAGTTTGACTTGGGCAAAGAGGCTTTCCCTAGTGGACTTCCTGACCTCTACATAATTGCCAAGAAACGTTGGCCAAATGACATCTACAGCAGCCTTGGAAGCATTTCTCTGTGATGGCCACATGCCACTTTTGCCGTAAGGGTCGTATCAATGATATGGTCCTTTCCCATCATACAACATCGAGAGAAAGAATGCCCATTGTTTGTGGAGAGACCAAATCACTGGCATCATTTATCAACATACACGTGCTAATGGAAGGCTGTGTGCTCAGCTTCCATTGTGCTGTGTGTATTGTAAATCAGTAACAAGCCTGATAATCTTTCAGAAAGTTAGTACGGCTGTCAGTTAGTACGGACAAGGGCAAAGGCTTTTTTTTTAATAAAAAAAAAAGCTATTTTAATTAGGCAGGCATGAATGCGAGCATAGACACTTTCCAACATATTGTTAAAAGACTGGGTGGTCAAGAGAGGGCTAATGTTGCTTATGACTACATACGTTCTTTATCTTTAGTAAAGAACATACGTTCTTTATCTTTATTTCTTGGGAAAGATTGAGGGCAGAAGGAGAAGGTGGCGACAGAGGACGAGATGGTTGGACAGTGTTCTCAAAGCTACCAACATGAGTCTGACCAAACTGCAGGAGGCAGTGGAAGACAGGAGTGCCTGGCGTGCTATGGTCCATGGGGTCACGAAGAGTCGGACACGACTAAACAACAAAACAACAACAACAACAACAACAACAACAACAAATTTGCCAGACACAACCTTTTGTTAGGGAAACTATGGGTGCTGTGTATATCTGTAAATGAACACAATTCTTACAAGATGGCAATAAGCCTTCAATGACCTCTTTGCTAAGTGCTGTATCTCTGGTCTCTCCCACTGCTTGGAAAAGTAGGAAGAACATAATGATGAGGGATGACAATATGTTTTTAACAAACGTTCCCTGTGCTAACAACAACTACAAATAGATATAAACAAACAGCAGTACGTATTTGGCAAGGTTCATAAAAAACTTGTGATTGAATGTCATACTTTGAAGCATAAGTTCCTGCTGTCACTTGGACTCCAGTTGTCAGGGCATCTGGGGGCAGCAGTTGTTGTGGGTATGGGCGGAGGAGTCACTCCATCAGCAAAGCGCTTGCAGAGAAATTTTGCCTTAGTCTCACATTTCAGAAGATCCCATAAGCCGCCTGAGATTCCAGTCCTCATGGCAACACAGCCTGCTTTCCTTCCTTTGTGGGACATTAAGAGAGAGACATAGGCCCATGTAATTGACACGAAAAAGGAAAGGGAGAAACACCGTCACTGCCAATTAGCAACCTAACCCCTAGATTTGTTTTAGCATAAAATCTCAAGGGTTGGGGGGGGGAAACAAATTGTACAATCAACACAGGGTTTTTTTCTTGAGATCTGTGCTGGAGGGGTTGCTAAGAGGTGCCCACCTGTGAAGGTGCTTGTTTTGTGGCTCCAGTTGTGGGACTCTGCCTTTTAAGAGGTTCGGCAGGCCTCATTCCTTGCAATCTTTGAGAAGGGTTCAATAAATATTGAGGGTCTTGCGTGAGCCTCTTTCAATTTTAATGTGGTTTCATTATTTTATTTCGATAGATTAAATATAGAATAATTATTATTATTACTATTGCTGTTATTTATTATTATTACTAGCTGGCCCGGGCACATGCTGCTGTGCCTGACTCAGGGTTCTTGTTTCCCAGGAAAGGGGGAGGATGTGTCCGTTCGTCCGTCCCCATGGAGTATGTCCCCCCGCCCCGTTGTTGTGTCTCATCCCTGTGATTCCTCCCACCTGTCACGACCCATGAGGTATCCTGTCCCCCCTCCCCCCACCCCGGGTCATCCCTGTGACTCCCCCCACCCTGGCTCAAGCCATGACCTATTCAGGCCCCTCCTCCCCCCACCCACCACTCAGGGCTCCATGTGGCCCAGGTGTGGTGACATCTGTGTACGGAAAGTGTCTTGGGTTACTCTCGTATTCGCATGTGGCGTTGTGTCCAAATTTCAACGCTATCAGTCAAGCGGTTTCGTTGAACATTAGAGAGGAACGGACATGCCCAGTTTACCCTTCATGAGCAGATCCCAGAGTGGGCTACAACTATTTAAAATTCAGAATTTGTAATGCTGTAATTTTAAATATACAATCGTACCTCCATTTACATAACCCTCTGGTTACGTATTTATGAAAAAAATAAATATTTTTTTTCCTATACTGCAACAAAGCTGAGGTTTAAGCAAGGGGCTTTCAAAAGTAATATATTTTCATATCTAACCAGGTCTGCAAAAACTTAAAAAGCATCTTACTTATATCTTGAGCAAGCAGAATCAGTATGGGAAGTTTCAATGGGGCAAGGTAAATTCCAAAGAACAAATATTTCAGCATATATTTGTTTTTATGTCTGTGAGCAGTTCTGTCTACATAACAGACAGAACATTCTGTGTAATAAGGAACGTAGTGAGAATTTTGCCTTTCTGCGGAAAATCCAGGCACTTCACAGTATCTCTATAGAATAAGTCTACATACCAGGCATTTCTACATTCCAGTGGGTATATTCGACAGTTTCCCCACTGGCCCACATGAATGTTCCTCTTTCTTGTATGTCAGAAAGACCGATCCAGAAATATTGTTCTGGCCTGAGCCCAATCAAACTAGTAAAATATGCTTGTTCGTATCTGCAGAAAAGGAATAAAAGGCAAAAGTAGCATTTCATTTCTATGAAATGTTTTGTAACAAAATCCCTGCAAATGTAGCCATGAAGTAGCATGGGCTCGTATATCCATCAACTGTACAATTAAAAGTGTTGGCTCCACTGAGATGGCACATTCATCCCTATGGGAATAAAATAATGTCTTTTTCAGGAGGAAAATATTACAACACCAAAAAAGTTTCAAGGGACCAGAGGAGGACCTGTTCAGACATTGCAGAATTAATGTTCAGAAATAAGTCTGGATCCTGGGGGCGTGCTCTACCCTAAGCCTCTCTATACTAACAATCTAAACATACAGGGCTTGGATCCTAAATTTCCATTTGTGAATTGAAGAGTTCACATTTATGGAATGGGCCTTTCCCACATATCCTTTCCCTTTGAAGCCCCCCCACCCCACCCCATACCGCTTAAAAATGTTCTCCTGGGGGTTAGAGAACTGAATGTGGTGTGGGGGCAGGGGCCCTATGGAAGAGGGAATTGGCAGAAATTACAAGAATGGAGGAGCAATTTTAAATTATTATTATTATTATTATTATTATTATTATTATTATTATTATTATTTATTTGTACCCCGCCCATCTGGCTGGGTTCTCCCAATCCAAGGTATGGATTCTCTAAGTTTGAAGTCAAATGTGCAAGTTGTATACCAACAACTTCCTAAGTAAAACAACGTAACAATATCACTTTGAGTGGATGCAGTTAAACACTCCTAAATTCCATGCTCCCACCTTCCTAACCCTTCCCTGGCATATTCCCACCTACCTTTCTCTTCCTGGCCTCAACAATAGCCAAGGTTTATGCTGCTACTGCTCTAAACTTTGATTAATGGACACCACAACTACCATTTTTTATCTATGATATAACAGGGCGAGCAACCCCTGGCCTGCGGACTAGATACAGCTCTCTGGACCATGTCCTGCCCATAGAGCCCTCCGGGGCAAGGGCGTACCCACCGCGGGGCAGGGAGGGGCCGCTGCCCTACTCTAGAGGCAGGGCCGGTCGGGCAGCTGCGGGCAAGAGTGGCGCTGCCGGCGGGGCTGGTGGGCAGAGGCGGAGGACAGCCCAGCGGAGCGCGAGTTCGGCGCCCGCAGCAGTCTCTTGCGCCCGAGCCGTGCGGAGTCCACACAGCCGCGCTGTGTGGGAGGGGGCAAGGGCTGACGCTCCCGACGTTCGGGAGACCTTTGCGCATGCGCAAAGCGGGGCGCATGCGCACAGCGCGGCTGTGGACTCCGGCGGCCGCCGTGCAGGGCGCATGCGCACAGCGCGGCTGTGCTCAAAGGTCTCCCGAACGTCGGGAGTCGTTCAGCGCCTGAGACCGCTGCAGCAACGGAGCCTCGGATAGCTTCGCGGAGGCCGGGGCTTTGCTCCAGACCTCCGCGGAGGCCCCGATCCAAGCCTGGTTCCCTTCTCTCCCCCCCCCCCCCGCCCACCCCCAGACTTCCCTCTTCTCCTCTAGGCGGCCGCTGGTTTTCTCCCCTTCGCCGCCGTCGCTTCAGGTTTATTTTGATTTCACCTGGGCTCTGTAGCCCCGCCCACATTCCCACTTTGTGGCCCCTCCCCTCCCGTGCCTTGGCCCCGCCCCTTGCCCCCCCCTAGTTTTGATCCTGGGTACGCCCCTGCTCCGGGGTCCCCTCCCAACCAACAGGTTTTCAAAGGAGAGTAGCCAAGGGGGAAAAGAGCTGTGATGTTGTGCAAAGGGTACAATTGCAGCTCCTTCCTCTGCAAGAAGGTCTCGCTTCAAGAAGACCAGAGCACAGAGAAAATATTTCAGCATAGATGGGTGTTCCTTGCAAATATGCAAAAAAGTCATCAATGCATTTTGCAGTTGCGTACATGCATATGATTTTTGCAATGCAATTTTGCGTTTTGAAGTTTTCTTTTCTTTTTTCAAAAGCTCAAAATGCAGTTGAGCTGTGCATTTATGCTATGTACATATTTCTGCTGGGGTTACGGAATTATTTTTGCCTTTTGCACAGTCAGGACAGATAAGGGGCAGAGGAGTGCTTTTTCATTTTATAACCTATAAAAAAAATGATGTAAAAGATGGAATGTGCAACTTGAGTGGAGTTACTAATAAATCAATGCCTCTGTTTCCATGAGAAATAGCTTTGTTGCATAATATTGAGGGGTGGTGTATAAATCTGGCTCCTCCCACTTTTAGGTCTAGCCCCACCCACTATTGGCATGTAGCCACTGGCAGCTTTCCAACAGAATGATTTGGCCGTCCACCTGAAAGAGTTTTTTTATCCTGCCTTAGATAGAAGACATTTTAAGGAAGAAAGAATCCTGGGATTTCTGCATGATGGCACCAGGCCTTACCTTAACAAAAATGTCATATTTTTACTTCAGACAATTTTTAAAAATAATAATTACCTGTCTGCAACAGAAGCCAAATGAGCATTGTCCTTTATACATGTTTGATTTGCTTCTGCGAATGTTGAAAATACATTTCCAATCATATAGCAGTATAAACCATGCCTTTTCCAGCCCTGTTTGGGAGGAAGAATAATGTACTTTACAGACAGCCTGGGTGAGGTCAAGTGTGCATATTATAACCTTTTAAAAACTCTGTTGAAGACTGATGAAGGTAGAAGAGACAAAAACAGAATGAAAGGAACAAAAACTGGATGGGTGCAGAAAGTAATACAGCTAAAATACTTCCTTAAATGAAATAGGATATTAGGAATGTTTAATCAGTAAAAAGGCACTTTCCTGTAGGGATATCCGTTTCATTAAGAGCCTATTGTTTTATAGGGATATTAAACCAATATAACATATTATTGTATTTGCTCTGCTCCCTTGTGCAATGACATTTTTTTTTCACTTTCTAAGCATGAATTCTGTTGAATTATTTTTTGGTGGATCTGGCAATTGTCTACTGTTGATGTTGGAAGATGGTCAGTTCCAGCTAATCAAGACTTTATTTTCCCAGATTAAGGGTTCATCCAGACTGCCTTCTGTGCAGCGTTTCTAGGCACACATCCAGGATTTCCTGGTCTGTGCCTGAGAGAATTTTGGTTTTTTTGCCCCACCACTATCCATAGCTGCCAAGTTATCCCTTTTTTTAAGGGATTTTCCCTTATGCTGAATAGGCTTCCTCGCGAGAAAAGGGAAAACTTGGCAGCTATGCCACTATCCCCGGGAAAACCCGTGTTTTACCCTTAAATCAGAGCAAATAGCAACCGGGTTAAGAACTTGTTTTTATTTAATTATGACAAGTGAATAACAACTGTTTATTTCTGTGTTTTACTATTTCTCTTCCAATAAAATAGCTGAGAGAAAAAACTATGTGCAAGAGTGAAAAAGACCAAAAAAAGAGAGAGAAAAGGTTAGGATCCTGGCAAATGCCTGGCACATAAAACAAGTTTACAGAATACCACTAATTCAATCTGCATTTTCCTAAATTAATGCTTCCATGGCCAAAATACAAAACTTACAGTGAGATGATTGGTTTAATTCCACCACATCTAAAAAATTTTTTAAAGAAGGCTTACAATTACAAAGCAAGTGAGATAAAATGGCACATAAAAACACATAACTTTAAAAAAGGACAGCAGGCAGATAACATCAAGACATTTAAAGGTCTCTGATTCCAAAACTGCAGCCAAACAACCACCACCATAGACCAAACATTAAAAGCCTGGATGAATAAAACCATTTTTACTCTTGACAAATATCTGTAAGGATAGAGGCCAGGAATATGGACCTGAGCAAGTATCAGGCAGGAGGATGCTGTGCATATTTGTTGCATATTGGCTGTGATATGTGCTAAATAGTGGGAAAGATGGACGAAGGACACAGCTCTGTTAGATTCACAGCTCTTTATTACAGCAATTAGAACTGCTCCTTGAGTTTGACTCACTGCAGCCTAGCTGGCTGCTTTATATAATACTAAGTAACTTGTAACAGTAACAACTTCCAACTAACTAACAAATCAGTGAGTGACAATTTTCAATCCTTCATTTGCATACTCTAACTAACCAATCAGTGAGTGACAGCTTTTTTAAAAGATAGGCTGGCCACTTCTGCAGAGCATAGCGGAGGTGGTTGTAAGAGAACCTGGAGAGAAAGGGGAGCCTAGGGGATTTTATCAAATGAATAACCACCATGTAGCTGCAAGGTTTCCAGAATAACTAGTTATTATGAGCACTGATGTGGGTGGCGCTGTGGGTTAAACCAAAGAGCCTGGGGCTTGCCGATCAGAAGGTTGGCGGTTCGAATCCCCGCGACGGGGTGAGCTTCCATTGCTTGGTCCCAGCTCCTGCCAACCTAGCAGTTTGAAAGCACGTCAAAGTGCAAGTAGATAAATAGGTACCGCTACGGCAGGAAGGTAAACGGCGTTTCTGTGTGCTGCTCTGGTTCGCCAGAAGTGGCTTTGTCATGCTGGCCACATGACCTGGAAGCTGTATGCCGGCTCCCTCGGCCAATAACGCGAGATGAGCGCTGCAACCCCAGAGTCGGTCACGACTGGACCTAATGGTCAGGGGTCCCTTTACCTTTACCTTATGAGCACTGACTGGTGGCAACAGCAGATGACCACCCAAGTGTTAGGTAAGCAACCTGCAGAGGACACAGGAACGAGGTTTTATCCCTTGTTGCATTGTACATGCTGCTCATTGAATGTGAGCAACAACCACTTGGGGGAAGTGGGCAAAAGAGCCACCGGGTACTTCTGTACTGATCTACTTACTTTCTGGCAGCCTTCTTCGACTACATCTGCATCTCCCGGAGATTCTTTTAGTGGTTTGCTTTTGCAAATGTATCCATGTTTCACATCGCAAGGTTGATCTGCCCAGAACCCTTGCTGCATTGGACAAAAGGAGTTGCTTGGATAAGATTTGTGAAGTATTTAGACAGGAATATACTTGGGATAATAAATGCACATCGAATGAGGCATTTGCTTTACTTTACCTTTCCTTTCATAACCACACAGTCTTCTTGTCTGCTGTTCGCATGTGTTGGCTCTCCAGGCAGCCAGTTAGTGTATGTTACAGGAGTCCCATCTGTCCATTCAAAGTACATTTGAACCTTGAGGTCATTCAGCCCAATCCACAATTCATCAGATGAGCCTAACGCAATGAACAAGGGCAAAAATGACACTCCATTGGATGCAGATGAGCAAGCGGAAATGTAATTTCTGTACAGAATGTTTAAGGTCCAGGCATTTTCCTATTGAAGCAGTACAGTACCACATCAGCCATTGTATGTTTAAGAAGAACTATTTTCTCCAAGGCCTGTTGGCAATGAATATTACTATGGAATTCAATGGGATCTCAGTTTCCTCTACCCACACATGAATTCAAATCTGCCCCCCCCCTTTTTTAGCTTGCTGTTCTGAACTATTTCCTGTAAACTACTCCAACTCTCCCCAAAAGGAAAAGCTTTCTTTAATAGTGAAAAGGGACATCAAGGTTCTTCTTTAAATAACAAAAGGGGTGGAAATGGGGGGAAAAGAAATATCCTTTATGGCAGCTTTCACCAACTTGATGTGCTGGCTGGAGCTGATGGGCATTGGGAAAGCAAGCAAACTGAGCAGAAATGCAATTTGGATTTGGTAATCACCGTACTACTGTTCTTACCCTTTGAATTATTTGTTCTCTTTGGACCAAGCTTCCTACGAACATCCCATGGGATTCAAAGCAGAGCCTCTCTTACAGACTTTAACATCTGGGCATGTTAAGTACATAAGAATGCAAGAGCAGACCAATTCAGTTCAGAATCTCTCTCCCCCCCCCACCACCACCACAGTGGCCAAATCAGATACCTCTGGGAAGCCCACAAGCGGGGCAGAACGGCAATACATCCCATTTGCCGGAATGGTCCTGTAGCAGCTTGACTATCCAATGTCATTTCCAGCAATTGGTGCTACTACTTCTTGTACTCAGAGACATATGCCTGACCAAGATCATTTAGAGCTTCAAGGATTTGTGCTTGGATTGGAATCCAATGGAAGTGGGCAAGAATTGCTTTGTACGGCCAGAAGTGCCAGCAATGAAAGCAGAATCTGCATGAATAAATTTTGAAGAACAACTGCACATAAAATTGTAGCGTTGAAAGGGACCCAAGGGTTACATGCAGATGACCCGTATGGGGAATCGAACCCACAGCCTTGGCCTTATCAGCACCACGCTGTAACCAACTGAGCTAGCTTTGGGGACACTAGACATAAAGTGTCTGCTGTATCTGAAACCTATTATTGATAGTACTTTTGTGTGGTGGCATTGTTCTTTAACTCTGAAAGCTGTCTTGAGTTAATGCATAAACCAGGAAGAAGATAGATTTCAAAAGCAGTAGCTGTGGCGTGTGGCCATTGGACTAGGGAGACTAGGCTAGTCCCCTAAATGTTCCCCTGGCATCTCCCTCCCAAAGCCCAGCTGATGCCTTCTTCCCAAAGCCCAGGAAGCTTCTGCCCAACTTAAGGAAGGAGGCACGGTGCTCACGGGCATGACATCAGTGCGCGTGCACACACACACACACACAAAATTGCCCTTGCAAGCTGGTGTCTCTGGCCCTAGCTGTTCCCCTATGAAAAATTTCACCGCATGCCACTGAGCAGTAGCAACAAGGAAAGGGAAATTATAAGGAAGGGGAGACAATGCTCTGAGACATGAAAATTTGCACAGAGGGATGGAGGAACACTGAATGGGCTGGACGAGAGACATGCAGAGACCGCTGATTTCCTGCAATGATCTCTCAGCTTCTCTGTGCATATATCCATTCATACCCACAGGCAGAGGAGGAGGAATGAAGCAGGAATTGATGGAACTGATAGGAATCTTCCACTCATGGGCACTAATACATCAGTCATAGGCTGGATGGATTGCTCTTCAATTATAGTTTCCCAATATTCTTTTTTTTAAAAGGCTGCATCCAGCAATATTCAATTGTCACCATATATTTTTAAAAGAACCAGTGGCAAGTTAATAGCTAGAGTGTGTTCATGGAGTTTCTTGTCCTTAACTGTAAGAGATGTCACCACTGAGGCGGAATACTGAACCCGAGCCAAAACATCACAGGTGTTTCCTTACCACTGACCTGAATCACTAAGAACAAGATGCTGCTGCCAAGATGTGTACACAGGACTTCCTCTGACTAATTCAACATTCAAGCAGAATGCAGTATGATGTTTGGTTTTTCTGGCACTTACTGTCATTATAACCTCTGCTTCATGACAGAGATATTGCTTTTAAATGAGATTTTCCATTGCTCCTGGTCCTGCATTCCTGACACTTACATAATGGGGTTTTTTCCCCTGTTTGTTCCCGCAACAAGGTCTTCTCCCTCGTTTTTCCCCACATCACATCTGCATTATGCTGCAAGACACAGGATCCAGCCAGCTAGCGCAGAAAGTTATGGCAGAATCCTCAAAGCATCACCTCTCACTGAAACAACTTTCTAGACCAGGCATCCCCAAACTTTGGCCCTCCATATGTTTTGGACTACAATTCCCATCTTCCCCGACCACTGGTCCTGTTAGCTAGGAATCATGGGAGTTGTAGGCCAAAACATCTGGAGGGCCGCAGTTTGGGGATGCCTGTTCTAGACTGTGCACATTTGTCCTGCCCTGCCAAAGCAGAGTTCATTGACAGACTCAATACAGTCGCGCCATGGTTCTCGAATGGCTTAGTTGCAGAACAAATCGCCTCCTGAACGCCACAAACCCAGAAGTCAGTGTTCCAGTTTGCGAACTTTTTTTTTTTAAGCTGAAAGTCTGACGCGGCTTCCGCTTGAGTGCAGGAAGCTCCTGCAGCCAATCGGAAGCCGCACCTTGGTTTTCGAATGGTTTCGGAAGTCGAACGGACTCCTGGAATGGATTAAATTTGAGAACCAAGTTTGAGAACACACAGTATTGACTAGTATCTACTTTTTAAAAATCCAAAAGGTCTTTATCAAAATAATCCCAATTCTGCAGCAAGAAAAGATGTATTTTGTGATCTGTGCAAACTACCCAAATTTTAAATGTTGTATTCTGTTTTGTTCTGTTATTATACCCACGAAGAAGGCTAAGAAGCCGTTCAGGGTTTCTGATGTCCCACCCCTGACCATGATATCTTATTCAGCAATCCCTTCTAGCAAGCTATCTTATACCAGGTCAGACTGCTGGCCTTTCTAGCCCAGTATTATCCTCACTGACTTGTAGCAGCTCTCCCAGATCAAATGAAGTTGTCTTCCTCAGCACCCGATACCTTCTTTTTGTTGATGACGATACCAAGCTGGCGCCTTTTTCAAGCAAAGTGTTTTCTCTACAGCTGAGCTAGATAGAAAGGCGGCCTCATATTGAGTCACACCATTGGTCTATCTATCTGGCTCTGTATTATCTGCACCAGAGGTGAGGAACTTGTGGCTCTCCAGATGTTGTTGGACTACAACTCCCATCAGTCATGCTGGCTGGGGTTGATGGGAGTGGGAGTCCAACAACATCTGGAGGGTTATAAGAGCTCTTTTATGGTTTCAGACAGAAGACATTGGACATCTCCATACTTGGAGATGCCAGGATTAAACCTGGAATGATTTGTATGCAAAGCATGGACTCTGCCACAGAATGGTGGCCCTTCACTGCCAAGCCTTCTCTCCCAACTGTACTGCCTGCTCTGCATTTTCTGCCCTTGAACCAAATCATAGTACTGGCAAAGCCTAGTCAAAGCTGTTAGTCCTTGGAGCCTTCTGAGCCAATGCCTTGTCTTTCTCCCACTGGCTTAGCATAGACATTTCATTAGGTCACTACAGATAATAATAATAATAATAATAATAATAATAATAATAATAATAATAATAATAATAATTTATTATCTATACCCCGCCCATATGGGCGGCTCCCAACAGAATATTAAAAACACGATAAAACATCAAACATGAAAAACTTCCCTAAACAGGGCTGCCTTGAGATGTCGTTTAAAAGTCAGGTACGGTAGTTGTTTATTTCCTTGACATATGATGGGAGGGTGTTCCACAGGGCGGGTGCCACTACCAAGAAGGCCCTCTGCCTGGTTCCCTGTACCCTCACTTCTCACAGTGAGGGAACTGCCAGAAGGCCCTCAGTGCTGGATCTCAGTGTCTGGGCTGAACGATGGGGGTGGAGACGCTCCTTCAGGTATACTGAGTCGAGGCCATTTAGTGCTTTACATCTATTGTCCTACCTCAAGCAGAACAGCCTCTCCACAGATGCATCTTAATTCCCACAAGCATGAGAAATTGCTAGGCTGGCACATATGCAATCAAAGACAAAAGGAGGCACAATAGAGAAGAAAGCTTTACCGAGCTGGAAAATGCTGCGAAATAGCCACTAAAATTATTGATACAGTACTGTCATAATATTTATTAATCCTAGATGGGATGAAGCAGGTCTATCAAGCTGGTGCCAGGTATGTAAACTACTGCTGCTACACAAACATGCCAATTTTTAAGATACCATGTACAAATACTCACTGTACCCAAGCTGGGAAATTGTAAAGCTGTACTCTTCGACGTTGTGTATACTCGCCAGATCTCCACCTTCCTTTCTGCATGATGCTAAGGCGTCATTCCACAAGGCTGTTGTTCTGTGAATCTTGTAACAGTGGCCTGCATATGATAGCCATCCCTCAGGACACTTAATATTCACATTTGTTTCTGGGAAAACAACAGCCACAACCAATGATCAAGTAGCACCTATGCACACAATGCTGTAGGTTCCACATAATGTTAGGGGCATGGACATGCACAGTGGGTGGCACTGTGGTCTAAACCATTGAGTCTCTTGGGCTTGCTGGTCAGAAGGTCAGAAGTTCAAATCCCCATGACGGGGTGAGCTCCCATTGCTCTGTCCCAGCGCCTGCCAACCTAGCAGTTCGAAAGCACACCAGTGCAAGTAGATAAATAGGTACTGCTGCAGCGGGAAGGTAAATGGCATTTCCATGTGCTCTGGGTTCTGCCACTGTGCCCTGTTGCGTCAGAAGCGATTTAGTCATGCTGGCCACATGACCTGGAAAGTTGGTCCTCCAAAGACTTCATTTTGACTTAATTAATAAATAGAATGGTTGTGTTGCTAAATCTTTTAAACAACCTAGAAATGCATTTAGGAAACACCTGGGCATGTTTGCGTAGAATGCTGAAAGGGAATGGAAGGAAACTGTGACAACGCTTTGGCGTAGCACACCGGGATATTTATCAGAATGTGCTTTTAAGAGCAAAGTGGTGTTTTCCTGTCTCTCAGTGTCAGCGTCTCTGTTACAGATAATGGAATTTGCTGCCATAGCTGTCTAGAATCTGGATGCTTCCTTCTCACATTGAAATGTAAATACAATGCTTTAAATTCAAACTTCTGATGCCGAGGACATACACGTTCTTACGGGCTCTACCATAAAGGGGGGGGGCAGAATTGTCTCATCAATAGCAGACTCCTTCAAAATAAAATACTTTGCATTCTGTTTCCTCTCATGTTCTCTTTGGATAATACACCAATTGTCAGAGGGTTGTCGTGGCTACTCTAGAGTAACTCCGCCTGAGTGAAGTTTGTCTTCATAGAAGTTTATTGTGCTATCTATTTACAGTGTAGAGACAGCTTAAAACATGACCTCTCATCCCGAATCGGAATCCGGCAATGTTCCTACGTCAGCAAAGTAGTCTGGGCACCCCAAAACACCGCCCCCTTGACCTGCGTTATGGTGCTCTCCTCATTTTTGGCGCGGGAAGGAGCGATGCCCTCTCAGTTTCCTCCTTCAGCAGTCGGTTCCCTGGCTCTGCAGTATCCCCAAGCATCTGCCTGCATCCCTCCGCCTCCAAGCTTTCCCATTGTTCCTCACTCTGATTTATCTCCCCCTCTGATTTTCTCCGCCCCCCCTCTGGCTGCTTCAGAACCACTGGTGCTCTCTGTACTTGATGAGGTGGACGTTAGGATGATGGGGGCTGGCTCCCTGTAGGGAGTCCCCCTTACAGCAATAAATAAACCCGAAGCCATGGGCCAGTTCATAAAGAAGACTTTGAGCATGCATGCAGAAGCCTTTGGCACAGAGAAGGAGGCACTACTGAAGAAGGAGAATGGATTATTGAAAGTGGAAGCAGCTGCTACTGTTGAAAGGGCAGAATAAGGTTTTTCATGGATGGCTGCAGGAGCTGTCAAAGCTATAGCTGAGATGCTTCCACATACTAGGGATGCTGACTGTGCTGACTCCTGTGTCAAGCAGCCAATAGACCCTTTTGAAACAACAGAAAACAATACTACCCTCTTCCAGAACTGGATGTTTTGAAGACTCCTCTTCACAGAGCTTTTTGAAAGAGCTCCAAATTACATGTGAAGTATACATAAGAGAGCTTTCCCTTTTTGCATCAGCCTACTGCCAGCTTCTTAAGTACACACTGTTGTATATTCATCAACCTACCTGAAGAAATAGTGATGGAGTTCAGACTGGAATTCCCTTTTTTACAAATGTAACCAAGTTTCTGACTGCATTCTAGAGTTTCCCATTTGCCATTTTTACTGGGATTAAATGTTCCACAGGTTTTTCCAGGCTCTGGAGAAGGGCTCCCTTTAAGAATCGGGCACAAATAAGAAGGGTATTCACTTTACAGAGTTCAAGGTCTTCGTTACGAAATTCTATTGTAGCCAATGGGCATGTAAGAGGCGTTTACTGCATAAAGTCAACTCAGTAATCAGATCAGCACATTGAATTGATCCAGGCCGCAATTCTGCTCATGGCTAAAGCACTGGGTTGAGTGTCTTTCCTCAAGATTTCAGGCCTTCAACCTATATTTGTAATGAACATACAAATGATTCCTCACAAGTCATCATGGTCAACTATATGGATGGTGGTGTGTATAGCCAAACATATCTGGAAGGCCATAGCATATTGGACCCAAGAACACATGTTTTGGAAATCTCAACAAAAAATTCAAGATGAGAAGATGAAATGGGGCATCATGAAAAACTTTTAGTGGGGAAGGGACATTTGAAATTTTGTGTGTTTTTGTTCTCTACTGAAGAGGAAAAACTAACAGATATGAGGAAAATTGAAAAGACAAGTACATTTAGAATATAGAAACTCCCAAACAACAGTGGTTACCTGGTGCCCAGTTTAGGAATCTGAAAGGATGGCCACCACTCCATTGCCATCCACGGTTGGAGTCCAAACTGTTAAGACCAAACCAGAGTTCAGTAGTCAAAGTGGAAGTTAGCCCTAAATGAGCATGCAAAACACAGCAAGGCATCAGTCTCAGGAATGCGGACTACACAGCAGGCAGTAGCAATTACAGGTAACTGGGAAAGGATGAGCATCACAGTTGTAGAGCGAAGGAGAATTTCAACAATCGAAAACTTATTTTACCATTGCAGCATTATGAAGCACCATCTGCCGAAAGTTTCCTTTGTGGACACAACAGCACCTTGCTGAATTTGGTAAGTCTACCTCCATACCTGCCCTTCATGCTTGCGAAAAGAAGAACCAAACAAGACAGAGCCAAATTCTACCAGTCTGAAGTTTAAGACTTGCAGAAAATAAGCATTTGCGATCAGTCTCATGCACCCACTCTCCTGGATCGTGGTGATCAAATAAAATTTAAAATGTGCAAAGTACACACATATCTGGTGTCAGGAAGTGTGACTTCCACAGTAGAGAGTATGAAACATTGGCAGGTTGGACTGGGGCATCTGTTTTCAGAGATTAAACAATAAATCTGATCATTTCACATCGAAAATGAAATTGTGAAAAGAGGATTAAGCAAATAGTTCCTGGTGAATGGAAATCTATTGCTCAGTATGTGCAAGAGAGTCAAGCAACAAACAAGACTCTGTAGTATGAGTACATGAGTTTAAATTTATTCATTGCTGTGATAAGACAGTGCAAAAGTAGGATTCTTAAGCAGGAGAGCTTGTTTTTGATATTTATGAAGCACAGCTACAAGATCACTTTTCAAATGTTACCTTGTACACAGAATACTCATGAGTGCCATTCCCACTCTCAGCCTTCACACATTCAGCTTATTGTGTTCGTGCCTAGATATTATATAGAATCATAGAATTGTAGGGTTGGAAGGGACCCTGAGGATCATCTAGTCCAACCCTCTGCAATGTGGGAAAACGCAGCTGTCCCATACGGGGATCGAACCGGCAACCTTGGCATTATCAGCACCACACTCTAACCAACCAAACTATATGGCTACCCTTCTTTCCGTGCGATTGGGAATCCTGCTTCTTCAGAGTTCCCAGTCATAAAGACAAATATGCAGGCATAGTAGAAACATAAGATCTATGCACCTGTTAATGCAGAGAGATCAGGAATGGGGATAATGCAAGTTCTGTTGTGCAACTTTCAAGTCTTTCACATATATTATTTGGGATATAATATATGATGTGTTTGGAGAAGGAACTGGCAACCCACTCCAGTATTTTGCTATGAAAACTCCATGGACATAAAAAAGGAGAAGCTTTGAGAAGGAAGTGAAAGTTTCCAAGGCATGCTCTGGTTCGTGGGGTCACGAAGAGCCGAACAGGACTAAGATGACTAAACAACAACATATGATGTGTTACAAAATACCCATGCACATGGATAACTTACCTGTTAGATACATTTGCTCATGTAACTCAGTAACTCCCAACAAACATGCACCTTGTTGCCGACAACTTTTACTAGCTTGGTACCAAGTTAGAGCAGCGTTTGAGTTTATCTGGTACTGAACATTGGTCAAATGGTCTGTATTCCACAGCTTGTCCATTCCGTCAGCTATAGGGGGAAATAAAGACAGGCTTCCAATGTTCATTACGACAAAACGAAAGAAGCATTATTTAGTTAAAGAGTCTAAATCCATAGTCCTGAAATTAACACAGACTTATAACTATTTTCTGAACTGAACTAAGGGACCTAAGAAATATACCATTTGTGGAAGGTGACTTCTGCTTTGTTTATTCTAAGGTAGCTTGGACATGCCCTCTCAAACAATGGATATCTAAAGCATATAATAATATTTTCCTGTTTCTGTCTGGATGTTCCTGTCAAATCTTCACCTCCTGTGGTCTCTATTGAGCCAGACAGATTGTGAATTACCACAAACTGCTTACTGAGCTGGCTGGATCTATAGGTTTGGCCACTCCTGTTAGTTTTAGCTGCTATTTTTCTGCTTTAAACATCAATAAAGATTTTTGTTTTTAATGCAATGACAAGCTATAATGCGACCCCAAGCAGTGGGACTGTAATAATATAGTCCTAAAATTTGTAGGAAAATCCCTCCTGAGTTCTTTTTGGGCTCTGTAGAAAAATACAAAGTTTTGACATTGTTTTGACAGTCAGACATTAGACTACATGTGATCTTCTTTGATTTTGCCATCATGTGTTTCTTTTCTTTTCTTTTTGTTAAGTGCGGTGACTTTTAACCCTTTGCCCACACCATGGTCCTAATAGAAATTGCCACATTCCCCCCACCCTTGCTATCCACAATGGAAGCTTTTCTCCAATTGCAGATAACAGGCATGAGGACACCCGGTAGGAATAATAATAATAATAATAATAATAATAATAATAATAATAATAATTATTATTTATACCCCGCCCATCTGGCCAGGTTCCCCCAGCCACTCTGGGCGGCTTCCAACAAAATATTAAAATACAGAAATCCATCAAACATTAAAAGCTTCCCTAAACAGGGCTGCCTTAAGATGCCTTCTAAAGGTCTGGTAATTGTTTTTCTCTTTGACATCTGGTGGGAGGGCATTCCACAGGGTGGGTGCCACTACCGAGAAGGCCCTCTGCCTGGTTCCCTGTAGCTTTGCTTCTTGCAGTGAGGGAACCGCCAGAAGGCCCTCAGCGCTGGACCTCAGTGTCCGGGCTGAACGGTGGGGGTGGAGACGCTCCTTCAGGTATACAGGACCAAGGCCGTTTAGGGCTTTAAAGGTCAGCACCAACACTTTGAATTGTGCTCAGAAACAAGCAGTTAAATGTTTGTTAAATCATTACATCCCTGCCCTTTTCAGTAAAGTTGCCTATCTTCACAGTTTGATAATATGCACATTTATATATGTTTTATTGATTAAATGGTCAATTAAAATAGTTTTAGCCATCCACATTTAGCCATATATTTAAGGCACAAAACGTCCACCAAGAAATCATGGAACTAGAGTTTGTTAATGGTGCTGGGAATCGCAGCTCTATGATGTAAACAACAGTTCTCAGGATTCTTTGGGAGAAACAATGTACCTTGGATCCCGAACGCCTTGTGATTCAAATGTTTTGGCTCCCGAACGCAGCAAACCTGGAAGTAAGTGTTCTGGTTTGCGAATGTTCTTTGGAAGCCGAAAGTCTGACACGGCCTCTGCAGCTTCCATTTGAGTGCAGGAAGCTCCTGCAGCCAATTGGAAGCCGTGACTTGGTTTTCTAATGTTTTCGGAAGCCTAACGGACTTCCAGAATGGATTCCAAGGTGCGACTGTACTTTAAATATATGGTGTGTACAAAGCCTTAGATAGTGACATTTCGTGATCCAGGCTTAAGAAACAACTACAGAACTTACATTTCAGTGGGCAAAAGCCATATTTCCTGTCTGTTTCATAGTGTCTAGTGGTTGAACACCACAGCCAGCCATCGGACCTGCCAGCATTTGTACACTCTGCGTACCAGTTACCATCATATTGGAAAGGAAATACACATGGTGCCCCATTGGCATTGCCTTTCAGAGTGAACATGTCTGGAAAGAAAGAGGGAGAGAAAAGTATAAAAGCAATAAAAGACCCAGTAATCAAGTAATCAAGTATACCATTACTCTGGTATACTTCAAGACAAAGTGTTAGCCAACTAGCCATGGCTTACAGCAGACACGGAACAATAATCGTGTAAGACTTTAGTGGCTAGCAGATGCATTATTCCATAAGCTTTTGTGGACTATCAAAATGATGCACCTGATGAAGAAGACTATAGCTTAAAAAAAAAACCCACTTTTGCCATAATAAATGTGTTCATCTTTAATCCCTTAATACCATAGTCTTTGATACTAGTGCTGTTCTTTTTGTTGTTTGGCTCAAATTGTATCGTGAGAGCATTGTCACGAGGATAAAATACTCTAAAACACTTTGGCAAATGTAAAAAGCTATTCCACAAAAGTGGGATAGTGCCAGAAGTGGTTTAGAACAAAGAGTGCAAAGCTCATACAGTATGTAAGGCTGGCAGTCTATATATGCAACCCAACCAGCAAACAACCATACTGCGGAACCACATTAAGCCCAATCCTTGTAGGCCTGAATATTCTATCTGTGTTCAATATTCTTATTTCTTTTTATTTTTAGAGTTTTTTTATGATTTCAAACCTGCCTCCTTGCCTTGGTTTAAAACCAGAGACAGGCAGGCTGGAGGGAGACATTTCATTTTCATTTTCATTTGTTTATTTGTTTGCTTGTTTGCTTGTTTGCTCTTTATCTATGCTTATATCCCTTCGCTTTATTCCACATTCTGGAAAAAGGTATAGAAGTGAATAAGCTGGGAGGGGAATAATCTTCTCCCCTAGGGCTAGAAGTTTATGGGGGCCCAGTATGGTACCATTAAGACTAACCAGTTCAGATTGCAATCGTGTACATACTTAAGGAATGCTCAGTACCCAAGGAATTCTGTGGGGCTTACTCAAGGCCCTCTTTGATGTACACAGCAACACTGCCTCCAGTACATTCCTCCCTGTCCTTTCCATAGAGCTTATATCGAGAGATAACAGTGGTTCTCTCAATTCCACCAGGTTTCTGTTATACCCTCTATATATCAATGCCATCATACTGTATAAGACCAAGCATCCCAGTTCACCCACCTTGGTTCACCTTCAGCATTAGCCTATCAACATGTGGGGATAATAATAATAATAATAATAATAATAATAATAATAATAATAATAATATATTATTTGTACCCTGCTCATCTGGCTGGGTTTCCCCAGCCGCTCTGGGCGGCTTCCAACAAAGATTAAAAATACATGAAAACACCAGTCATTAAAAACTTCCCTAAACAGGGCTTCCTTCGGATGTCTTCTAAACGTCAGATAGTGGTTTATCTCTTTGACATCTGATGGGAGGGCTTTCCACAGGATACAGGACCATTGATGGGGATGTGTGGGAGGGAGCTAGGCTAGAAGTTCATAATCACATGAAGAGGGGGCAGCGGGGCGGGAGAGAGAGAGAATGACTGAATGTGGCTTGTATGCTCTTCCTGTCTCAGTGTTGCCATGGTTACTGACTGGTATGCCCTGGTTCAAAAATGGTGGGGTTGACACTGAGAAGTCACAAAGTGGAGGAACCGTATGAGCACTTCCCCTCAATGACACATCCAAGTGCAAACCTGCCATCACTTGCAAATATTAATTTGAGTAGAGGTTTCATAGAATCATAGAATTGTAGAGTGGGAAGGGACCCTAAGGGTCATCTAGTCCAATGCAGTAACCTCAGCTAAAGCATCCATGACAGACAGCTATCCACCTGTGCTTTGCTTTGCTTTTTTTAAAAAAAGGAATGAATAACATTTTGAACATCTCCACAACTGAATATTTGCACGTTGGTTCTGTTTTACCCTAGATGTTATCTACTGTTCATACAATTGGACATGGCAATTGAGTCATGCTCTAATTCAGGGGTAGCCACACTTCAGGTGTTGCTCGACCACAACTCTCATCTTAGCTGGCCACTGGCCATCAACCCATTAGGTTGACTATGGCAGATGGGAGTTGTAGTCTAGCAATATCTGGAGGTCACCATGTTGGCTAACCCCTGCTGTGACCACTTGTTGCTTATTCTGACAGAAATGATCTTACAGCTTGGCATTTCATTATACTTAGGCATTTGATGTGTGGCAAAATTCACCTTGCCTATTGGGACGATTCAGACAATTAAGCTATCCTAGTTGTTGAGCTTTTTTAAGGAAGCCACTGAAAGTTTTTGAGCTCTTTTTGAGCCAACAAAACCCCTAATTTTTTGATTGACTTAATGTATAGCAGCCCTATCCTAGGATGACAAACCTCTAAAGGGGTAAGTTACATTATTTGTATGGGCTCTTAGTTCTGGGCATTATAATAAGAATAAGAATTTATTCTTTATACCCCACTCACCTGGCTGGGTTGTTGGGTTATAGAACAACATGACTAAAGATTCAAGTAGCCAAGTATATTAACTCAAAAGAAAAAGAACCACCAGGAAGATTTACCTTCATAGCCCCGGGAGCACAAATCGTCTCTGGTTCCATAGACCTTCCACCGACTCCACCCGCCAGATCCCTTGTACAGCATAATTCTTTTTTCATTTTTGTTGCCATAGTTGAAATGCAGGTCTGCTCCTTGGATGGCGAAAAGTGTGTCGTTTTTGCATTCCCATTGCTGGAGATCGCTTGTTGAGTCACATGGGTACAGAGTAACTGGTGTCCAGTCAACCTTTGAAGATACTCCCAAACATAACTTCAAAGACACGCTCATCAGCTGGTGGCTGGAAATCCATCTAAATTTTTGTTCATCGCTTTCAGGGTTGCAAGCACTGGTAGTGACAAAGCTTGCAGACTGTACATGAATACAAAGCTTGTGGAGATCGTTATATATTAAAAATTTGCTGTTATCTGTAAAAAAGAAAGAAAGTAAGATATATGGCACAGAAGACCAACTAGTCATGTGCATCACAAGCAGAAATCTGGTTCAAGAAGCCCTTGAACCAGATTTGCACAGTAAAATGCAGTGAACACAAAAGGCTGCTATTAGGGCTCAGAGTGATGTCTTCAACAAATCTGTTGAAGCTCTATGAAAGTGATTAAAGGAGAGAGAGAGAAATGCTGAACTTGACCCTAGTAACGTTTTACAGGGCTAGCCAACATAATAAAATTAAACACTGTGAAACGGCTATTAACAGTTGGTTAGTAGACTGTGGTAAACTATTTAAAAAAACTGATTACCAATGGTCAGTAATAACTGCACTAGCGGCTCCTTATTCAACACTTGCAATTTGAAAAGCGAGGTGCAATTAGCACATGTGTATGACCTAGAAAAATACACAGACTGACTTTCTATTATGAAAAATTATGGATACTTAATAGTCAAGTCTTAACTATCAAAGAAAACCATTCTGGCATTTCATAACACAAGCTCTCTTACACCATGGGCCTATAGGGGTGGTCTTTCTCAGCCCTAACTGGAAAGTCCAAGAGTTGAAAAATGTTCTGTTGGTTTGTACTATATATATTTGCCAAATAGTTTTCATTCAATGTACATTGAAGGAAAATTATATAAATACCATTGGTATTTAACTCCCTGTGGTCTAAACCACAGAACCTAGGGCTTGCCAATCAGAAGGTCGGCAGTTCGAATCCCTGTGACGGGGTGAGCTCCCATTGCTCAGTCCCAGCTCCTGCCCACTTAGCAGTTCAAAAGCACATCAAAGTGCAAGTAGATAAATAGGTACTGCTCTGGCGGGAAGGTAAACGGCGTTTCTGTGCGCTGCTCTGGTTCGCCAGAAGCGACTTAGTCATGCTGGCCACATGACCCGGAAGCTGTATGCTGGCTCCCTCGGCCAATAAAGCGAAATGAGTGCTGCAACCCCAGAGTCATCCGCGACTGGACCTAATGGTCAGGGGTCCCTTTACCCCTTTACCTTTACCTTTTTAAGTTAGCAAAAATGTATAAGACAGGTACAAATATCTGTAGGCACCTTTTATCATATGTGGTGGACATGTAAGGAAATAAAAGCATTCTGGGAAATGATATATAATGAACTGGAAAAAATGTTTAAAATAACTTGTACAAAAAAAAAAACCCAGAAGCTTTTCTATTAGGAATTCTAGGTGCCAATATCTCAAGGGAACAGAAAAAATTGTTTATGTATGCAACAACAGCTGTGCAGATGCTGCTAGCCCAGAGATGGAAAGAAGACTAAGTTCCCTACCAGAAAGAATGACAGATCCAGTTTAATAGATATTTTTTTTAATTTTAAAAACGATCTTTATTTCAGTCATTTAAAATACAATACAAAAAAGAAAAAAACGAACAAAGGAATAATAATAATAGTGATAATAATATAGAACACACAACTATACATCTACTGTTAAAAAAAGAAAAAAGAATGAAAATTAACTTCCAAATCACAACACATCGCTTAACTTTAATAAATATTTAATAACAGGACCCACAGAGGGGGAAGAGCGAAGTCCAGATTTGTAAATTTTAATATGTAAAAATAAATAAATTTGTGAGATTATATATATATATATATATATGCCAAATACATGGCTCCACAATAATTTGTACTGTGTTTTATTTTTGAGATGCAATGGCTAGCTCTTCTGCAAACTGGAAATGAATGGGGTTTTTTGTTGTTTCAGTGAAAAACCTGACCTACACTTATCTAGAAGCTGGTTTCTTCCTCTTGTCCTCCTTGGCTTCCAACCCATTAGGAAGCAGCATAAAGTTGATGAGTACTGGAGACACAAACCCTTGCAGTTTATCAGTCAGTTTTCCTTGCAGACAATACAAGGAAATGTATAATTATCACCAACAGTGATAAAGTCTTTTACTATATTGTTGTACTAACAATTGCTCCGCGTTTTTGTAAACTAGTATGTGCAATGCTTGCAAATTCTTCCTAAATACTTTTAGGGGAAGTCGAGCACAAAGTGGGGGAAAAAATTAAAATGGCTACTACTAATTGAAACATTGTCTTTTTTATTATTAAAAAAAGTGTAAAACTTTTCCACAGTTGCTGGAACTAAGACAGAATATTTGAACCACATGCTTACAAATGTATTTATACATTTGTATCTAGGCTGCATACCTGCAGTTGTATTTTTTATATATTGTTGAAACAGATATTTGAAGTTTTCTATGGTCCCAACACAAATATGTGAAGAGATTTTTAAGCATATGATTCAAATGTGGTTTTGAGATTAGGATTTATCATGCATGTGCATTGAAGTTTGAATGTAACTAATGCCATTTTTCAATGTGTTTATGTTGTCCATTGTTTATAGCTTCTGAAGAAGGATCATTTGTAATCCTCAACAAACCAAGCTATGTTTAAGATTGTCCCAGTGAGCATCAGACTTCTCCTTTTTTTCCTGCTGGGAGCTATAATCCAACAACAGGATAGCTACAACTCTGTCTGCTGTATGCCATATTCCAGGGGTGGAAGAACATGTGGCCCTCCAGCTGTTGTTGAATGACAGCTCCCACAATCCCTGCCCATTGGCCATGCTGACTGGGGCTCATGGGAGTTGGACACCTTTGGGAGAGCCATAACTTCCCCCATCTCTGTTCTGTTCCTTTATTTTGCTTGACTCTGTCCTTCATCTGTTTAAGGAGCTGGAACTAGAGATGCGAGGAAAAATAAGAAGCAAAATGCGTAGACGTAGGGAATACATTTCAGTTCACATTTAAAGATGAATTCTCACTTTTTGAAATAATCTTTGTAAATCGCTTTTTATTATTTTGTAAAAATGATTATGTTAATAATTTATTATTTGCGTGGACAGGAGGAGTCCCCCACACCCCAGGCAGAATAACGACTCAAGACAACGTGGTATAGGATTGAAATTGGCCAGAACTTTATTAAGATTCAGATGTAGGGAGACTTTAGCTTAGGCACTGGGCATTCTCCTTCCCAGACCCCTGCCGGGGTTCTGGATGGCTTCGGGGTTATCCAGAATGTATGGGGGTTGGGCTGGCTCTGGAGAACATATGTTCAAGCAGAGAGAGCCCGCCCCCATTCGCCGTCATGGAGGGGGAGAGCAATGACAACCACTCGGTGTATGGTCAATGCCCTCCCCCAGTACCCCTATTACGGGGAACCCCGATCTTGTTGCCGCCAAGGAGGTGAGGTCACCGCATCACGCCCCTCCCTTCAGGAAATTAGCCTAAAGGATTCCGCCCAAGGCCTGAAACCGCCAAATTTGTGACGTATTGCTACGGCAAAGGCAAAACCTGCCAATGCAGGAAAATTCCTTTCCGGCCCTTCAACAGCGGCCTTGACGTAGCAGCGCCTGCGTACCTGTGGAAAAGAAGTTAACCTGCTAAAGAAAACTTCACCTGTGGAAAAGAGGTTAACCTGCAAAAGAAAAACTTCAATGAGGGTGTGGAGGGTGGGAGAAGCTCTGGAGCCGAATGCTGCTTCTCGTGTAAGATTCAAACACTATTGTGTGCTCTGGGTAGTCCCTCCCCTAAACCTGGCCAGTCCCCTGCCTACACCTCTGCGGGCTGAATTGGTCAATTGGCTGGGGTAGGCGGAGACCCCAGGCATCTTGCCCGGGAAGGTGGAGCCAGCTCTGAACTACCAGGGGGCCGACCTGGGATCAGGGGGCTGCGTGCGACCACGCAAAAGTCGCCCCCCATTTGATGTGGGGAGGAGTCATTGTATGCCGTCCATCTGACTGGGTTGCCACTCTGGGCAGCTCCCAGCAAAAAATAGTAAAAACACAATACATCAAACACTAAACACTAAATGCTGAACAAGGCTGCCTTGAGTTGGCTGTTTTTTTAAAAAATCACGTAGCTGTTTATCTCCTTGACATCTAATGGAGGGCTGTTCCACAGGGTGGGCACCATTGCCAAGAAGGCCCTCTGCCTGGTTTCCTGTAGCTTCACTTCTCACAGTGAGGGAACCACCAGAAGGCCCTTGGAGCTAGACCTCAGTGTCCGGGCTGGACGATGGGGGTGGAGATGCTCTTTCAGATATATTTTACAGTCAATCGGAGTATAAAATTTATGAAATAAATAATATGTGAATTGAAACACAGCCATACTTTGAAATTCACAAATTTCTCTGAATGTTGCAATGCAGTTCTTTGGCCGTTTAATGTTTGCGAAAATGTACGTAAACGGCACAAAACACAAGTATTAGTGAAAGCAACATTAAAAATGTGTTATATTGGGGGGAAATATAAATGTTAGGGAAATATGCTTTGCTAAAATATGTACATTAGGCAAAACCGCACACACAAGTTATTAGAGGAAATAAACACAAAAATGTTGAATTTTCATGAGGACTTCTTGTAAAAAATAATCACAAGCTGGAAAACAGAAATACAGTGGTACCTCTACTTACGAATTTAATGCGTTCCGAACGCACATTTGTAAGTCGAATCTCATAGGAATGCATTGGGAGAAAAAACCCTATCTAAAAATTCGTAAGTAGAAAAAATCCTATCTAAACCGCATCCAAGATGGTGGACGGAGCTCCGTTCGTAAGTAGAAACATTCGTAAGTAGAGTTATTCGTAAGTAGAGGTACCACTGTAATGAGAAACACAGAGAAAGGAAACAACTCTGGACAGGAATGAGCAGCAGCATATAAAGCAGGGATGGGGAACCAGCAAGCCTACCAATGTTGCTGAACTACAGCTCCCATAATTCCTGTTCCTTAGCCATGCTGGCTGGGGGTGATGGGCGTTGGAGTCCAACAACATCTGGAGAGCCCATTCTAAAGGATACAAAACAGCAAACTACCAATCCCAACACAGTATCTTGCTGCAGAAGCAGCTACTAAAATAATGCAACAGGACTGCGTCATAGTTTGAAATCCCTACAAAATTTAAGGCAAGTAGGGTACTATAGCAGCCAGAATAGTCTCACAAGTTCGGGCCCCGTCTCTGATATGGCATCCCTGTTGAGCATGGGGCTTCCTGTGTTGAGCATGTAGCTTCAAGGGCGGGATCCTTCTAGCAAGGATCTGCTCATGCCTAGGGGCTCCATGCAAGTGGAATACCTAGTTGGCCAGGTGTCCTGCTTGCACAGAGTGGCTGCCCATGCAACTTTTCTCATCCTTTGGGTCCCATCTGGAGCAGCGGAGGAGGAGGAGGAGGAGGAGGAGGAGGAGGAGGAGGAGGAGGAGGAGGAGGAGGAGGAGGAGAGGTTAGAGGGTGAAGAAAGAGCTCATACCCTCCAACATTTCTCCCATGAAAATAGGGACGTCTCATTCCATAATGATAATTTTACTATTTAACCCCCCCCCACACACACACATCTTACTGGGTTGCCCCAGCCACTCCGGGCGGCTTCCAACATATCCTATATAATAAAGTCCCTATGTCTCTGCATCCAGATTCCCTGTGTCCCGTTTTCCGCGCTACTGAGCATGTGCCCCAGGGACACAGGGATTGGACGCAGAGACTGCACGCACGCACACACACACGCTCTCCCCACCCCCACCCCTCTGCCCTGCACTGGCTCAATAAGCAGTTAAAACAGAGGCCACCAGGTGGAAGGCAGGAGCAGGCAGCAAGGCCCCTAAGCAGGGCAGGCCCTCTCTCAACGTGCCCAAGGGCCTGAGGAGGAAGCCGGGATGACCAAAAATCGAGGCCCCGGCCTCTCCTTACCAACAGGCCCAAAATGGAGGCCCAAGCAGCGCAAGATAAAGCAGGCCACCAGTGGAAGGCAGGAGCAGGCAGCAAGGCCCCTAAGCAGGGCAGGCCCTCTCTCAACGTGCCCAAGGGCCTGAGGAGGAAGCCGGGATGACCAAAAAATCGAGGCCCCGGCTTCTCCTCACTAACAGGCCTGAAATTGAGGCCCAAACAGCGCAAGCAACCGGGAGACCCCCGCTGGGCCAGAACGGCCAGGAAAGGCGCGGGGAGGCCACCGAATGCTCAGCGCCAACCGTGGGACCCTCAGAAAGCACTGGGGTGGGCGCAAGCCCCCCGGACGGCAAAGCTCCTTCCCGGACGCAGCAGGCGGCTGAAAAACAGCCGCGGAGGCCAACAAAAGTAGCGGGAGCCACCCCCACCCCCACGAAAAACTGGGCGTACACCCCAGAGCGGCCGCCCGGGCCGTCCAGGAGCCAGAATTTGGCCACTGGGCCCTGGCAGCAGCAGCGCTATTGACGGGGGAAAATTAGGAACCAAACGGCAGGCGCAAAAAGCGCGCAAAAACAGGGTGGGGAGGGATCCGCACTCCAAACACAAGCTTCGGAGGGGGTAAAGGAAGAAATACCCCCCGCACCCCCCAGCCGAGCCCGGGCTGTAAAGGTAAAAAAGGGGGGGACTTTGGCTTGGGGTTTGGGAACGGGGGGGGGGGAGAAAATTAGGGATAAATTAAGGATCAAAGGGATGCGGGGAGGAACAATCAATTAGACAAGGAATAAAAGCCCCCCATGCGCCGCTGCCACCGAAAAAGGCCGAATGTTCTAGCGCCCGTTTATTAAACGGGCTGAATGGCACTAGTACGGTATAAAACATAATAAAACATTAAACATTTAAAAAACTTCCCTATACAGGATTGCCTTCAGACAGCTCAGGGGTCAGATAACTCCATACCCCCCAACATTTCTCCCATGAAAATAGGGATGTCCCATTCAATAATGATAATTTTACTATTTATACCCCACGCATCTTACTGGGTTGCCCCAGCCACTCTGGACAGCTTCCAACATATATAAAAACATTTTAAAAATTAAACATTTTAAAAACCTCCCTATACAGCAGCGATGGCCTAACTTGGCCCTCCAGCTGTTTTTGGACTACAACTCCCATCATCCCTAGCTAACAGGACCAGTGGTAAGGGTTGATGGGAATTGTAGTCCCAAAACAGCTGGAGGGCCAAGTTTGGCTGTACCACTGCTATACAGGATTACCTTCAGACGGCTCGGGGGGTCAGATAACTCCATACCTTCCAACATTTCTCTAATGAAAATAGGGACATCCTAAGGAAAAGTGGGACATTCCGGGATCAAATCAGAAACTGGGATGGCTTCGCTAAATCAAGGACGTCCTTGGAAAATAGGGACACTTGGAGGGTCTGAGAGCTTTGAGTGGAGGGTGTCCTTTACCCATCATTTGGACGCCCTGGGAATCTCAAGAAACCTGATGTACCTGGAACTGGGTGTGGAGACTACAGCTGAATGGACAGCTTGAGAATGTACCATCCACTTTGGGATTGCCCATAAAAAGCAAGCCTAGGGTGAAAGGCTAGGATGATGCCTGCTGTTTCCAGGAACCCTACTCTTCGTAAGGCTTTTGTGGATGAGCTGAGAGTTTGTTTGGATCCTGGGTGAGAACCTGGAGGCTGAGATGGAGGGTGTGCCAGAAGGAAAATGAATTGATACTGATTTTTATATATTGGTAACATGGTATTAACGTAACATTTTAATATGTACCTGTGTATTTTTGTAGTTTTTTAAAAAAACAAAGTTGTCTGTTGCTTCAGTTTTCTGTACGCTGCCCATAGATATTTTTTAATCTATGAAGCTGTACAGAAATTAAATAATCACTCAATCAATGCAGAGATTCTCTTTTCAGGAATACATGATCAATGCAAAAATTTGGGATAAGGGTCAGAAGTATAGCCCCACAGCTTCTGCTGCACATTAGTGCACTGTATGCAACTAAATGTGTGAATAGGCCAGGGTGTCTGTGATGTACTAAGCAGCTAATCACATGAAAAATGAACTATTCTTGCCTTCAAAGCTATAAAAAAAAACCACAAAGAGACAGACTTGTACGTAAAACCAGTACATTGCCAGATGCCCAAAATTACATCCTCAGTCCTAATTTATTTATTGCATTTTTATGTGTGTATTTATTTACAACAATTCGGTAAAACCACAAGCTAATTTTATTTTCAACTCTGCATCTGAATATTAGGCAACATGGAGAAGCATTCAATATATTCTGCACTCACAGCAACAACAACTCTGACTATTTCAACCTTGCAATCGTTAATTCAGGTATAAAAACTTGCATATCAAAACTGACAGCTGCAGTTAGCCCCAGTAAACCTAATTTGGAGGGTCAAAACACCAAGCAGAAAGAAAAACCCAGCTGGGCTGTTTGCACATGCCGAAGCAGATCACAACTCTCTCGTAACTCTCAGCATGCAGTTCCAGTCACTATACTAAATATATACAGTATTTGAAAGTTTTATTGATCAGAAATAGAAATCAGATTTGCAATTTAATATTGAAAGCCCCGTTCTTGGCAAAGAACTGATTGGAACTTACCTACTAGCGAAGAAACGCCATGTTGTAAGGAAAGGAAAACCAGAAGCAAAGAAACAGGCATTTTTCGCAAGTTTACTACTGTCTTCCCTTCCGCCAGAATATGCCATGCAGGGGTTCCCTTTTGTAGCAGATCTTGTTGAAGCCCGCAAGGAGGAAAGCCGTGTTCATTTCTGAGAACTTATAGTTAAGGGAGTGCATTCTGGTTGCCTAATGATAAGGAAATGCCCTGCCACACAGGGCATTGTGGAATAACAGGAATTCGCCGTTCAGACTTTGCTTCCCTAAGCTAATTTCACTGCTGAAGGAAAAAGGAAGGAAGAGCTTCCACAGAATGGCAGGTGATAAAGTGATGAATGCTCAGCATATTTTTTTCTGGGAATGCCTCAGTTGCATGTGGGAAACAGATTGGCTCATCAAATGTCTCCAAGATTTTTTAATTTTTTTTAATTTGTGTGTGTGTGTGTCTTATGATAGCTTTTCTACTTGTTGTGATTGTTTTGCCTGCACTTGTTACTTTTCATTTGTAATTTCTATCTTGCATTTCAACATGTGAAACCAAACTTCAACATGTGAAAACAATGTAATTTAAAACAAAAACATATTTAAATAGAAATGCATCAAAATTGACTTTATTATGTTGACTCATTCCTAGATGCAGCCCTTAACGTAGCATTATAAAACAGTTTAAAGCAATACTGAACATCCCTCAGTGGTTCCTGTCTTCAAGGGGGGAGATTGGAATAAATATTCTTTAAAAACAAATAACAGCAACTCAGCAAAACACCAGAGCTATCAAGAACAGCAAATCAATGCAAATCAAGAGAGACAGGTGCTGGCACTGGCGTAGGAAGCCGGCCGGGCATCCGGAGCGGCAAACATGACAAGCATCTGGGGCAGGGCGTCACTACGTAGTGCACATGCGCAGCGTCGCCACGTACGATGTATGCGTCACTACGTAACGACACTGTGCATGCGCACTATGTAGCGGGGTGCCAGTGCTACTGCTCGTGCTGCCCCCAAAAGACGGAGCTAGGAGCGGGCCTCTCCCTCCGCTCCCCCCTTGCTACGCCCCTGGGTGCCGGCCCTATTAGTAGGCAGAGAGAGGTAGTTGCCTCAGGTGGCAAACACTGAGGGGCAGAAACTAGGCAAAGCTATGTGTGCACCACATGGCCTGCCCTTTGCCACCAAAGCCAGCCTGCACTCCTCAGGTGCATTTTACTTCCTGGATTTATATTGCACCTCAAGAAACCTGTAGCAGTCAGCAAACAGCCAAAGTATGTCTATGCTCTATTTTCAAAGTGCAGGTTTAAACCTTTAAAGCACTTACGTAACCTTGGCCCAGCTCATTCTGGTCCTCCCAGGGCCAGCTGTAACTCACTCCAGGATTTCAGCTGGCTCTCTGTGTCTCCACCCACCAGCTCTTCAATGGAGAGCAGATGAGAGGGCAGTTGGCTTTGATGTTGCACCAAGAATGCCATTTCACCTCTTTCCTCTGCAAGAAGATCTGCTCCAAGTAGAGGGATAAATGCCTTAATAGATTCGTTGCAAACGTGCAAGAAGGCATCCAGGCATTTTGCAGTTGCATGTGTACAGGTTTTGGGGTGCATCTGGATTCTGAAGTTTACAGCTTTGAATAGCTGCAAGGCAGAGCTATTTCAAGATCAAAAATTATTTGCACTGTTCTGCAGGGCTGGATTTAAATGAAGAGAGGCCCTAGGCTACTACACTTGTGAGGCCCCTCCTCCACCCTCACAATTGGAAGAAAATGGAAGTGTGTTATAATATAAACAAAATTGAGTGAAGCCAAGGATGGTGGTGGCTATTTAAAATTCTACCATTCACAATTTCTCCTCTAAAGGACATAATATCTTTTTTAAAAAAATTAAATGCAGAGATTTATTTATTTCATTTGCTTCTCCTTTTAAAAAGAAAGCTTTTAAATAAGAAACTATATCACCTGTAACATTACTTATAAATGTAATTACATCTGGGTTGGCATTTTGGGAATCTAGCACTGGGAGCCAGTGTGGTGTAGTGGTTAAGAGCGGTAGATTCGTAATCTGGGGGACCAGGTTCGTGTCTCCGCTCCTCCACATGCAGCTGCTGGGTGACCTTGGGCTAGTCACACTTCTCTGAAGTCTCTCGGCCCCACCCACCTCCCAGGGTGTTTATTGTGGGGGAGGAAGGGAAAGGAGAATGTTAGCCGCTTTGAGACTCCTTTGGGTAGTGATATTAAATCCAAACTACTCTTCTTCTTCTTCTTCTTCTTCTTCTTCTTCTTCTTCTTCTTCTTCTTCTTCTTCTTCTTCTTCTTCTTCTTCTTCTTCTTCTTCTTCTTCTTCTTCTTCTTCTTCTTCTTCTTCTTCTTCTTCTTCTTCTTCTTCTTCTTCTTCTTCTTCTTCTTCTTCTTCTTCTTCTTCTTCTTCTTCTTCTTCTTCTTCTTCTTCTTCTTCTTCTTTTTGCAATCCCTGAGTCTCAGGAAGTTTTCAAAGCAGATTTATTGAGTTCACAGGAATCAGAGTTATGGAGAAGTGAATGTTTTCACAAGCCTCCAATCAAAACCTACAAAAGCCAACATGAACCTTTCCAGCCACACCACGTCTGTACCCTGGAAGGAAGCCTGCACGCCCTAAAGGTCAGACAACTGTACAAAACAGGTGCCGTTTCCAGTAACAAATTTGCCCATTTTGAAAACAATGTGTCCCAGTCGGTGTTGTGCAGTTGTTGATATTGACATCTAGGCTCTTTTAATTTTCATTCAAAACATGATACTCATTGCTACATAGGAAAAAGCCTCTATAAATTCATTCCCATCTATCAGTTGTCCTTGAGATCTTCACTGGTGTGACAGTGTACACATTCTGGCTGTGCATCCATTCTCTTAGATCTTTAAACAAGTGTGTGTTCTGTTGGTGATTTGTGGAACATTTAGAAGACCACTTGTGATGGGAGGCCTCTTCAGGGCTAAAACTGTGCTGGCCAGGGGTCAGCAAACTTTTTCAGCAGGGCGCCGGTCCACTGTCCCTCAGACCTTGTGGAGGGCGGGACTATATTTTTGGGGGGGAAATGATGCAAGAGCACCACGAGCCCTGGTGGCTGCTTACCTGTGTCTTGTGAGCGGTAGGGGCTGGTGGCGGCGGCAGCGAAGGGACAATGAGTGGTACACTAAAGGGCTCCGGAGAGGGGCTGCTTTAAATGGCGGCCGCTCAAGCGCTGCTGCTGCTGGCACCAACAAAGCCCAGCCCCCTTCCTCCTCTAGGCAGGGTGGGGAGAAGCCAGGAGGAGGGAGGGAGGAGGAGGAGGAGGAGGAGGCGCTGTGTGAGGGAGGGAGAAAGAATTCCCATGCTGACAATCCATGTGGCGATTCCCAGACCGTCCACGGGCCAGATCCAGAAGGCAATTGTGTGTAGATGGACAGGGAGTTCACACAAGCCCCGTCTCCAATGTTCCATGTGCACAGGCTTTCCTCTCTGTGTGCTCCCTAAATCTGTTCTAGGTGTTCCTCTGACCCTCCAAAGCAGATTTGAAGAGGATGCGGGCAGAGGGAGGCAGGGAAGTTCCATTGTGCAAGCAGAAATCATCGTGTCTTAGTTGGCATTTGCATGAAGCAGAATGAAGCAAGTTGCTTCCACTCACTTCCTTCCTCCATGGCTGGAGTTTGGCATTTCAAATTTCACCGGCGCCCTGTGTGAGGCCAAAATTCAGTGCCCCCCTGCCTCTTGCCTTTCATTCTGCTCAATTCACTACATCATAGTTGCAATGCCCTGCAACTAGTGTGGCAGAAAGTGTCATACTGTCCTAAATCCACCTCTGTCCACTACACACCCCTTCCACTCCTGCCTCCCACCCCACCCTGCCAATCAACCACCGCTCTTGTTTCCCTTTCTCAGGGGAGAGGGGTAGCTAATGGAAAGGGCACTCAAAACCACCAGCCTCCTCCTCTGCTGCATGCCTGCTGCCCTGTTTCCTGTTATTGCAGCAGCCCATCAAGTGGTGAAGGAGCTGCAGCATCATGTTCACATTAGATTAAAAAAAAAGGTAAAGGTGCCCCTGACCATCAGGTCCAGTTGTGTCCAACTCTGGGGTTGCGGCACTCATCTCGCTCTATAGGCCGAGGGAGCCGGCGTTTGTCCGCAGACAGCTTCCGGGTCATGTGGCCAGCATGACAAAGCTGCTTCTGGCGAACCAGAGCAGCGCACGGAAACACCGTTTACCTTCCCGCCGGAGCGGTCCCTATTTATCTACTTGCACTTTGATGTAATTTCGAACTGCTAGGTGGGCAGGAGCTGGGACCGAGCAACGGGAGCTCACCCCATTGCAGGGATTCGAACCGCCGACCTTCTGATCAGCAAGCCCTAGACTCTCTGGTTTAACCCACAGCGCCACCTGGGTCCCACATTAGATACACATATTGTTTATAGGTATTGTAAAAACACCCCTTTCTTCCATGTGCTGGGGTGGTTGGGAAAGACATGGGAATATGCTTTATCTTCTTCTTCTTATTCCTGTTCCCTCTCCTCCATATCTCTGACATAAATCAATTACCGTAAAGTTGGTGGAGAGGTCAGGCGTGCGCGCGCACACACACACACACTGTCCTGTCTTTTTTTTGGGAATAGGAGTCTTTGCTATGACTGCACAATTTAAATGACAAGTTCACAAGATAAGCATTTTGAAGTATAGCTTGCTTATAACACGTTTCCGTGTTGTTTATACTGAAAATGTTTATACTGAAAAATCTCTTCCCTCTTCGGGGGGAGGAGATGTTGTGGGCCCACGAGTCCTTCACGTGAGGGGGGAATGGCTAGCATTCCCCCCAGCCCATTGGTTCCTTCCCTGCCGCGGCGTGCCCATGGCGCACCCAATCAGGATGCTCCTTGGGGGCGCGGCTCGCGCATTTAAGGGAGCGCGCGGCGGGGAAACGGCCTCTTTCTTCCGGACCTGACCTGCTTTTCCCACCCACCCACCCTCTTTTTAGGCAGGTTTGCTCTTGACGTTGCTGCGCACATTTATTGGTCACCAGCTGGGACCTGGTAGGATTTTTCCCACTCGGCAAATTGGCTCTGGCCTTGTGGTTTTTTGCCTGCCACGTATGCAAATCGTCACAACTTGGGGTTTTGGCGGTAGGCATTGGATTATCTCAAGAAGGTACAGGTGCGGGGGGGGGGAGGTTGCTGCCATCACCTCCCCCAAATGCAGAAGGGTACTCCCCTAAGGAGTCCGGGGCGTTGCCATGTCCGAAGCCGTGGTAGGTGAGGGCCTGAGGGCACGCCCCTAATGGTGGCCCCAGGATGAGTTCCTAGTTGATGTGCATCGCAGGACTCATCCAACGGTGGCTAACCCTTCACAGACTGCCAGCAGAGCGGGCTGGAGTCAGATATAGTCGGTTAGATCCAATGCCTATGCCAATACCCCTCTACAGTCGTAATCAATAAAGTTGTGGCCTTTCATGCCCATTAACCCTATACCTTGTGTCTTGTGTCTTTATTTTCGCGGGGAGGGCTCGGGGCATCGCCACACAAATGCCTGCACCCAATGAAGGCAATGATGAATACAAAGCACTTTATCCCTTATTTCAAAGGAAAATGTAACCAATCCACTTCAAATTCTTTAATTGCAATGGTTCAATATCCTGCATTTTTTACAGAGCATGTGGAGTGTTTATTCCTTTATTGCAAATTGATCCTTACACTGCAAGCCTCTCTGAGTTTAATGGAACTTATTCCCATGTAACTGGGTAAAAAGATTGCAGCCTTACACAACAACCCTAAGCATTTTTGCTCAGAAATTAAGTCCCATTGAGTTCAGTAGGACTTATTTTTATCATTACTATGTTTACTTAGATTCCACCTTTTTCCCTGACAGGGATTCAATGTGGCTTGCAGCTAAAATAGAAACAGCTGGGTGGGGGGGGGAGCAATCATTAAAAACTATCTCTATCTATCTATCTATCTATCTATCTATCTATCTATCTATCTATCTATCTATCATCTCAACAAACAAAGCATTGCAATATCACAGCACCAGCCCTTTCCTTAATAAGTCAGTTCTCAAAAGCCTCTTGGAACAAGAATGTCTTCACCTGCTGGTGGAAAGATAACAAGGAGGGAGTCAGTTTAATTTTAAGAGACTTAAATCAGAAATGAAAAGTCACTGCGGTTTACAAATCCCCGAAAGAAAAAAATTAGAAATCTTCCTTCAAGGGGGAAGAAAAAAATTAGAAAACTTCCTTCAAGGGGGAAGTTCTGTGAATATATTTCATAATAGCTGGTTCTCAATTTTTTAAAGAAATGGCGCAATAGCTCCATCTTTGCAAGAGAGAAACTGACTAATATTGTGTGGCAACTACATCTTTAAAAGGTTTTAATTAAAAAAAATGTGCATTCATATTCACAGACTTGCATCTGAACATCAGGAATCGCAATTAGACCAGCTTTTTGTCCAGCTTTAGAGTTGAACTAATTCAGTAGACAATACTGGGCTGGTTTCCTATGTGCCTAACTTGCACCCTTAGAAATCAATGTAACTTAAATAGTGAATAGCATGACCTATGGATAGCTCAGTTAGTTAGAGCGTTGGTGCTGATAATGCCAAGGTTGCAGGTTCAATCCCCGCATGGGACAGCTACATATTCCTGCATCACAGAGGGTAGGACAAGATGATCCTTAGGGTCCCTTCCAAATCTACAATTCTATAATTCTATGGTTCTGAGAATGATTTTAGTGGAACCCAAGTTCACTAACTTGATCTGGTTCCAACTCATAGTATTTTTACTATGCAAGTAAGATTTGTACACAAAGAAATGAGTGTTTTATTTCAAGAACAGGACTCCTGAATTATGTAATTTTGAATCCAATTCTACTTTAAAGCACTTAATCCACTACCGTGTTTTTTGCTCCCTAAGACGCACTTTTTTCCTCCTAAAAAGAGGAAATGTCTGTGCGTCTTATGGAGCGAATGCATGGTCCCTGGAGCTGAATTGCCCAGGGGCGAAAAGCAGATCATGCTTATTATTATTATTATTTTGAAAGAGCTAAAGGTTAACAAGAGGGAAGGAGGGTGTTTAAAGGAACCCGCTCAGCAGCTGATTGCAAGAGATTGGGGAGGGAGATAAGAGACGCTAGCTCCCTTCCTGCCCCACCCCCTTGCCCAGGCCTCCATTGTTGTGTTTCCCCAGCTGACATGTGACTGGCTGATTAGATTATCTGTCTGGAAACTGTAGAAATGGCTCCCTTTCCTTTCCTAAAGAAACTGCAGAACTGTGAGTTGAACCCCATAAAAAGAGAATTTTTTCCCTTTGCAAGGTAAGCTCAACAACTTTGAGCTGATCCCCCCCAAAATGGAGCTTCCCCCCTTTGCAAAAAAGCTGCACAACTTTGAGCTGATGCTCGAAAAAACTGGGTTTTTCCCATTTGCAAAAGAAGCTGCACAACTTTGAGCTCCCCCCCCCCAAAAAAACCCAGGGCTTTCCCCCTTTCCTCCTCCAAAAATTAGGTGCGTCTTATGGAGCGAAAAATACGGTGATTGCCATTTATATGCTGCTGAAAACCACTAGCTTGATCTTCATCTGAAGATCACTGAATCACTACTCAACATCAATACTGACCATAGGTTTATTATGCCGTTTCAGAATAACAATAGCGTTTTGCAAATGTGTTTAACATTTTGCATTTTAGACATTGGTTGTTGTTTAGTAAACTGCGATAGTAAACCCAAGTAAAAATGTTTTCACTATATATTGCAATAAATTGTCAGTCCTGACAATTTGTACCATGCAAGACCAGTATTTCCTACTCCAGGTGGCAGTGGCTCAGAGGTCTCTGGTGCAAGTCTTTCCTAGCTCTTGTACTTGAGTTCCGTAGCAAAAAAGGTTTGCGAGTGATTTATGGGTCTTCCATCTTGCTGTATTCAGTAGATATTCTCCCAAGAGTCATGAGGCAGGTATCATCGTCACTATTCTCCTCCAAGAGTCCTTGCCCACCTCAAGCAGAGCAGATGGTAGGGGTACTGCTAAGTTGTGGTTAGACTGGACACACAGGAAGACTATGTCATTGACGAAGGATCATGACTGCTGTTTTTCTGAGGATTAGAGACAATCCATGGGGTTTACTTGTTCCACATATAAACATAGACCATCACTGTGGAAAGATGAGTTAGACAACAGTTTGGTGGAAGCTCCAAAGCTCTATCTGAACTGATACAATGGAGCTAGAAGTTTATCATTAGTAATCCATTGAAAAACAGGAAGCAGGGAACTGTAAGTGAACACTTTTTGAAATGCAAGACAGACACATATGGACTTTCTACAGCTCTGTACTGGAATCAGTGCTAATTAATTTGTTCCTAAGTCAATTAGGGGGGGAAATGGACAAGCTTGCACACGACACCAGTTTAGAATGGTGAAAAACAAAGCTGACTGCATAGAGCTCCAAAAGGGCATCTCCAAACTGGGGAAATGGACAATAATAAGGCAAGTGAAGTTAAATATAAATGAAGTTATGCATACTGTAGCAAACAAGCTGCATGTGGCTGTGTGTATAGGCTAATAGGGTCTGAAAGATCTTGGGGTCATGATGAATAGCTCAATGAAAATAAGTGGGCAGCAACTGTGAGATTATTAAAATAAAACAGACCGTATTGTAACGACCCCAGAGAAATCCATGGTACAACTGTGTTTGGAAAATGTGACCAAAAAAAGGCAACAAGAATGATCATGCGATCGAAGCAGATTCCAGATGAAGCCAAACTGGTGTTTGGGGCTTTTCAGTTCTGAAAAATACACTGGGGTGGTAGTGGGGAAGGCATGAGAGGTTGAGATTATTATTTGCGTGAGAAGAACATGAATTTTTTGTTCCTTGCTCATAATACCAAGTGTTGGAAGTAATTGGCAGGATTCAGGATGGACAAAATAAAGCACATCACATAATTAAGGAACTGATTGCCCTAGATGTGATGATGGCCACTAGGCTTAAAATAGTTTAAAAGGAGGCAAGACAAATTAATGGAGGATCATTTTACCAATGACTATGAGCCATGCTAGCTACATCCAAACTCCAGGGGGCAAGAGAATATGCTACTGAATATCAGTTGCTAGAGGATAGCAATGGGGGAAGGTTTTGCCTTCCCACTCTACTTCTTTTTGCTTCCCTAGAGGCATCTAATTTGTGACTATAAGAAACAGGATATTTGACTAGACAGACCTTTGGTTCATCCAGCAAGGCTCTTAAGCTCTACCTAGTAATGGGAAACCTGCAGTCCTCCAGATGCTGCTAAACCACAGCTCCCATCATTCCTGACCACTGGCCATGCTGAGGCTAATGGGAATTGGAGTCTAACATCTGGAGGGCCATAGGTTAGCTAGCCCTGGCCTGCACTTATACGAGAATCGCACTTGGAGGGATAAGGTAACAGTCTACTTTGTTCAACGCTAGGACCATGCAACACAGTGGAGGGTACACATCAAGAGCAGGAGTAAAGAGCTTTGGAACAAAAGAAGTGGGTAGCCTAGCAGTCAACAGTGACCTTGGAATCCCCACTGTAGATACCAAGAAAGAGCCAGCTGTTGGATCAGTCAGAATTGGAAGAAACACTATGCAATTCTATTATATAAAGGCAAGTAACTCAAGTTCAGTGTTGCGTTATTCTCAATGCTGCATCTCTGCAAGGTAAGCAGGAATGCTTCAGAGGACCAATCCTAGTCAGCACCACTGGGATCTTGCTCTTCCCAAGCCACTAATGCCATTGCAGATGTGATAGAATGATCTGAATGCTGATTCGGCATTCCAATTGTGTCTGAAATTTGGATTTGTGGTCCCAAGAGCTAAGAGGAGTGGCAAAGCTCAGAGGTTCCCAAACTGTGGTCCACAAGCTTCATTCAGGTGGTCCCATGGCATGTCTATAAAAATACAATTAAAAAGCACACAGCACTTAGCACAGCACATTCTCATTGCTAGAACAGACAGAAAATCCGCAAGGACTCTCAGCAATGTTCAAAAGGTCAGAGTGGGGGGGGGAAGAGTTGGGAACCACTGACTTAAACAATATCGGGCAAAATAGAGACATAGGTGCCTCCGGCTGAGAGAAGGCAGAAGCATTCTCAGCATTCTCGAAGACCAAGAGGAGCATATGATCCAAGGTCATCCTATGGTCCTGGAGAGGAATTCAAAGGGGTATATGTCCTCCATCCTCTGTGTAGGTTCCTGGTTAGTCAGAAGGTCATTCACAATCTTTATTCATCACCTATTAGATATTGATTTATTGAGGCAAACTTAGAAACCCAAACCCAAAGCACCTATTATGCTGGCACTCGAAGCAGATACAACAGCAAAAGGGATAGCAGAAACAGATGTGGTGGGTACCACAACAGGTGCCAAATGAGCCAATAGTGAACAGATTATCTCCTCTGTACTCACAGATCAAAGACCCATTGTTTGATTGATCTCATAATGCCCAATATTGTTTCCTGCAAGGTGGGAAATTCTTAAATGCCTATCAGGCACTACTTCTAAAAAGCTATGCCCTAAGTGTGCAGCAAGAGACAGAGACAAATACCTGCAGGAAAACAGCCAAACCTGCAGGTAGAAAGAAATAAGTGGAATTAAAAAAAAACAAAAACAAAGAGAGAAAGAGGTACCCACTATACTATGTTCAGATAAATGCTAAAGTTCGCTGATGAATTCTACAGAAAATGTTCCCCAAGCTGCTGTGAAGAGAGAACCAAGCTTGCTCCACCGCTCAAGGCATGAACAGTTAACCAGAAGTCTCCCCATGAAAGCAGAGGGCATAAACACCATTTCCATGGCTAGAACTTCCGGATGTACTTGGGAGATGATCTGCATTAGGTGCAGAAGACATACTGTGGGACTACACAGAAACTACGAAGGATAAAAAGGCCACAATATTTTAACACCATACACATAACGAAGCAATCTGACAATTATGGCAGTCCTTAACAAGACTTTAATAAATGTAGTGTTTCTTCTTGTTCCAGTTTAAAAACGCCACTCACTCACATCCAAAGTGCCCCCTCTCTGTCTTTGGTGTGATCTCCACCAACATACACAGAATATAACTATTCAGCATTCAGGTGACACAAAACTAGCATGGAAATGTAAGTTACATAATTTAAACAATAAAGATAAAATGGTTCAGATGTGTTTCATGGTCCCATATGTTTAGCAGCTTGCAAGTTATTATTTTGAAACCATTATTCATAAAAGCAGAATCTTTTCTGAATGCAGAGTGCCTGAAGTTCTAGACCCCTTACTTTGGTAGATAGTGTCATCTAGTAGCACCCAAAGGCTACGGGAAGGAAGGACACACTCACATTCAATGTACAACTAATGAAAAAACTAGGCAGTTCAGTTTCAAGAGCATATCCATAGCCAGTAAGTATTTGTGATATGCAGGTTAGAGCCTTCTCCTACACTTTGAACAAACATCCTTATAAAATCCATGAACATGTTCCATCTGTTCATGATTAATAAAACAGTAAATTATTTTAACACTGTGTTATATATGCACATGATCACCATAGTAATTCAAAACGGCCACTAACACAAACACACTATATGTACATAAACATATATGCCACAACAGTTTGCCAAGTTGACTCGTCACAAACTAGCCAGTTTCAGCAGACATAAATAACCTTGTACCAATTTTAGGCATTTTTAAAGGAATTAAATGTCCTAAGTATTTTAATTCCTTTGCAAATTAAAAAAATAATAATCCTAAAAAGTCAGTGCAAATAGAATCATTATACTTGTTCACCAAGAAAGATTCCTATTAAGCCGAGGATAACCCACGTTTAAGATATTAAAGGAATAAACTCATAACATTGTAAACTGCCGTCAGCAGAGGTTAGAGTAGATTAGGAATCAGAAGTCCTCTATCCTATAGTAGTGCCTTCTGGGAATAAGTATTTTGTTGTGATGATGGAGGTTGTTGCTGTGGTGGTGGTGGTTGGCTGCCTGGTGGCTGCGGCAGAGATGAGGCGACTAAGTTATAGTTTGGCACCTGAGATATAGTTCCAGAATTCTGGTAAGCAGCAACATCAGCAGTAGCAGCTGGGGGTGGGCTGTAGACTGAAGCTTGGCTAGAATATGTGCTTCCTGGAACAGAACCAACCATTGTGCTAGAGGTAAGGGTGAGAGGGGAAAAAAAGAGTAAGTAGACTAATAATAGGTACAAAACAAAAAAAATGAAAATTGGACCCTTCATTTAAAAACAAACAAACAGGTCTCCCCACCCCACCCCACCGCATGCTTTGATCCTGTTTTGCAAACCTAAGGAAAGCAGAGGTTTCTGTAACCTGAAACACAATGTCCAATCGAAACATACTGCAGGTGTCACAAAGATAGCTTTAGAGATCAAGTTGTCAATTATTATTTCCCTTAAGCATTTCTAGCGAACGTTACATGCAAGATTTGGATATTTGAAGTTTCACAATTACTTTGTGTAAGATGTCTGAACTGGCTGACTAGGTAATCCAGAGCTTGCTGCTGGAGTAATTGTGCCTTGATTCAGAGGTGGTAGTTGCTCTGATGGAAGACTGTAGGCTTGAACATGACCCATCTGTGCATTTCCTGCCACCAAATATGCATTGCTTTGAGGTTGTCCTGGATAAACCTAAGAACACATATTGGGAAGAGATAAACACAGGAATAAGCTAATGTCAACTAATGCTTATTATTTTGTTCCACTTAAAGCCATAAAAACAAGATTCGAAACCATCTTAATAGTCACCACTTTAAAAGCTAGTTTATGTAAACAGTGCTAACTAATGACTCTAACACCCCCCCCCATTGTGAACATCCCCACACCACTGGGCTTAACCCCACCCTTACAAACTCCAAGCCTGGATCAGTTCCTCCCAGAATGCACGGAAGTTGCATTTTCTTGTGTCTCTTGAATTGGGAGGCATAGTAAATGATGTTTTGTGAAATCTGTTAGATAATATAACCTCCTCATATTTGGTACAGAAGCCCTCTGCTGTCTCCAGACTAAGGTTTAAGTGCTTCCCAACAATACGAAGGAAAATAATTACCCAACATAGGCCTCACAGGTTATTAATTTATAAATGTTAATGTTGAAGGGTTCAACTATACATAACTGGCTTTATCACTTGAATTATATGCATTATCCACCAGTTTCTTGGACCAATGGCACAACACAATTATCTACCTCATATCTTTACGGCCTCCAAATACATACCTGAGAGCCAGAAACACCGGACTGAGCCATATAATATTGTTGGTTTTGTAGTTTTGAGTACATTGAATACATTGGATCCTCATTCATCAACTTGGTATATAATGAGAGTGCCTCCATAACTTTCACATTGAGCTCTGACAGCTCAGAATGTTTCCTGAGTGAAATATTTCAATATCAATGAACATTATTTTATGCAAAACAGATACTAGCTTTATAGTTAATCATAGGGTGGCTGGACCTCCAGGTGCTTTTGGAATACAACTCCCATCAGCCCCAGTCTAGGCAATGATCAGGGATGATGGGAACTGTAGCCCAACAACATTGGGATGCCCACAGGCTCCCCAACCCTGAATTATCCACTGGAGGAGGCATCATTTTACTGCAAATGGAGGAAGGGTAAAGTTGCAGTCACAAGTCTTTAAAAGAGAAAGAGAGCTCTCATGCTTTTTGACAGCAACAACTAAGGCACCTTCCATCCTCTTCCTCCAACTGCCTAAAGAACAGAAATGCCACACAGAGACAGCAGATGTTTCAATTTATGTCAGGGAACCAGGCATGGAAACTTCATGAAAGGAGGTAACACAGAGAATTGAATGCCTGCCTAAAGTAGTACACAGGCAATCAAAGATAACTAACAGATAGTTGCCAGGGAAGCCATCCATACCTCCTACTATGAGAAAATGACCACAAATGGGGGGGGGCATGGAATTGTGGTCCTTACCATGAAGAATTACTACAGGATATAAAGAAAGTTGTCTATGTACAAATACTGGTCAAATGTCTGGTCCATAACTTTAAAAAAGCGGCATTAGCTGTCATTACTGAAAATGCACAAGACCTTCTGTTTTGAAATAGCTACCCTATCTCTATAAACCCATTTCATTTTAAAGTTATTTATTTAATTTAAAGGGTCTTTTATTCCATTGTTTAGTCCAAAAAGGATTCAAGAGTAGCTTACAAAGTTCAGAAGTAAGACACATAAGTGGTTAAAACAAAACAATTGCTGCTTTGCAATATCAGGTGTTTCTCTCTCGATATCTGTTCTTACCTGTCAATATCTTCTAGCTTTTCATCAATGAGAGGTCCCATTTGATGGCACATTGCTAGAAACACAATGTAAATAGAAAAAACTATAAATCACAAGAATTTTTTAATAACGAACATCAAGCTAGCTAAGAAAAAAATTATACAAAAGAGAAGACTTTCAACAAAACAAACAAGATGACTTGAGATAATCAAGTAAAGATTTGAGAGAAATGATGGAGTTAGCATCCTGTTAGTCCTTAGGTGGGAACTTGTTTGTGACAATGAGGACAGAACAGGGGGAAAGAAAGCTTACTTTCAAGGTGGATCAGCTCTGGGAGGTCTGGCTGGTCATCACCTGGATCTGCACTTTGCAGCATCTGCAACAGTTGGTCCATTTTATCCTGGAATAGGACACACACATTATTTATTTGGGTTTAGATCTATGAGCAGTCCATAATTTTATGTTTCAAAGAATTACTTTAGGCACTCCCAGCAACTTGAGCACACGCAATGACTTCAGCACAGCCAACAGCATTAAAAAAAAAAAATTCCCAACAGGAGACCTCCATGACATATCAGAAAGTGCTTTCAAAAGATCAGAAACTTTCAATTCTAACAAGTTGTCTGGCATGTAGCATATGGGTGGCTGCTGAATCGGAAATATTAAGTGCAGGGTCCACTTCAGCATGAGAAACTATTTGCATTTTCCTACGGGCACAGTTGAAGTGTTCTAATAAACGCATTACATGCACTGTTTATTTACTGTTAATGTTCTGTCATTCTATGAGAGAAACAGTGCCAGCACTGACAATACATTCTACAAGCAGGTTTGACAATAGGCATGTTTTCCTCTCAGGGTCTTAACAATAAAGATGTCCTTTCTATGAAGAGCCTTGCCTAATGCACACCTGGTGGAAGTTTCCAACTAAATTTTTTGTAATGCATATACTGTAGTTACCCAAACAAATAATCTAAAATTATACGGACCTCAATTACTTAATTCACTAAACTGCACAGCATTATAGTTCTGAAGGGGGGGGGGGACACACACTTTATTTTTAAAGTGCTGCAAGAAGCATTCCCTCTTCGAAGATGCTGCCTCTCATCCACAGTTTTTGTAAGTTCGTACAATAATAAATAAATGAGTCAATTAATTGGAGACTTTTCTAAACTAAAATAATTTAAATTGATTAGTTAACTGGAATACAATAGAAATAGCATTCTCTGGAAACTGCACATCTACTAACATGGTTCTTTGCAACTTTTTATATGCAAGTATTTTGATATACAAGTAAATAATAATACATCCACGTGCACAACACACTGCGCAAGAAGTTCACACACATAAGCTGCTTTCAACTGTCACTCTATAAGAATTTCTGAAGTGGAGTGCCAGTAGTTAATGTTACTTATACTAGCATCACTGCCACCTAGTGTTGCAACTGCAAATATTTATGAATATGACAAGGGTTTTTTTCCCCTGGTTTTTTACCTCTTTAAATTAAGACAGAAAGTGAAGCACAAAGATGGGGAGACACAAGAAAGCCATTATATTCTGCTTCAAAATAAAAATATTTGAAGTTATTATAAAAAATTGAAGTTATTATAAAAAATCTAATCACATTTTAAAAATGAAGAAAAGCATTAGTATTTGCGTAAGTTGAAAAAAAAAAGCTTCCAAGTCTCAAACTGAAACTTTTTATAAATAATATCATACACCCCTTATTGGTCTACATTTTTGTACTTACTTCATCAATAAAAGCTGGTTCAGGCTCCGGTTCAATTGTTTCAACTTGAACTTCATCACTAAATTGCACGGTTTTCTTCTCGGTTTTCACTGCGAAAATATAAGTTGACAGAATACTGAACAGAAACACAAAATTTTAAACTGAGGGGGAAAAAATGTAATCGAGGGATTTTGTTTATAGTTCATGACATAAAGGTATTTGGTCTCAATATGATTCTGTGAACAAGATACTGCATCACCACCAGCAAGTGGAAAACACTGCTGTTCACACATGGTGGCAAGAACAAATTTTATTTCTGACAGTCACCTCTTATGGTGCCACTCAAAGCTTGGGTGGGTGTGACTTTGGGAGTATAATAAGTGGGACCTCTGTGCATGAGTGCAGGAGTCACTCGGGATCCAGATGCTAGTCTATAGATATTTGTTTTTGTTTCTGTTTTTTTAACAAATGATCATCACCATCTTAACATTTGCAAGGTACTTTCAAGTATTCATCGCACTTCACATGCATTCTTATCATTGTTATAACAAGTTTAATCAATATCGCAATCTCCCACATTGCAGATGGGGAGACAGGCTCAGAGGGAGTGTGCTGAGTTAAACCAACTAGGGCATGGCAGATTTAAGATTCAGACCAGTGAGTTATAACTCAAGCCTCTTCACCGTTATGCTAATATTGAAGTTTTCAATAACTGGAATCTTCCAAAAAAAAATGGGGGGGGGGGAGAATGAGGGAATCGTTTTCAAAAACATATTTCATGTATAGTTGTACAATACTGAAATTACATGCAGTACTGCCTCAATGCACGTTTAGAATTAAGCAAAGATAAGTAGAAGTACCCACCTAACACACACACCAGTAAAGCCAATGGGGGAAAATAAGATTGAAGATAAAATGGGTCATCGTCACATAAGTTTAGACATTCATGTTTTATTCATATTATACTCAGGCTAGGAAGGACTCAAGTTTTGGATATCTAGGCTTTCTAAACCAAGGGTTGTAGACAACTAAGTCCTACTTACTGTAGACCAAATGAAATTACCGGCCTTAATTTTGTCGTGGGTAATAATTTCCATGGGTCTACTCAGAGTAAGACTTATACTGAATACAACCCTAACTTGCCTTTGGACTGGGTCTTGGGGATAGCATGCTAACGTAATAGGAATAAGTGAATGGTGGAAGCAGGAGCCTTTTACAAAACCTGTCTGACTTTGCAAGATGGCACACACGATCAGAGATTCCCACATTAAAAAAATTACAGAATACTTTTCTTTGATGTTTCTTTCCCCCTGCATCAAGGGATCAGTGAAGGGAATAGACCATATCTAGCATTACCCAGGGTATTCTCCTGGAGACAAAAGGCATCCTCTTTGCTTATCTGCATTTGTAACAATATTTGAAAATATGCAGAGGGGGGTATCAAGCTTTCTATTACATGAGATAGTCCTTCTGAGAGGGCTAAATTATGAAATTATAAATTATTCTAAGAGGGCAAAATTATGAAAAGTTCCCATCAAATAATAAAGCCAACAATTCAAGAAATAACTATTAAGACTGTTTGTAAAATTATATAATCTATGTAGAGAGGGGTGTAAAACAGGGACTTGCATTTGATGTATTAAGCTTTAACGTGCTAAAAGCAATGCACTTTTCTATGTGAACATTACATTACTCACTCATTTCTGGTTCAGCAGTAAGATCAGCAGTTACAAAATTGGAAGGAAATAATCCTGTCCCTTGATGTGTTTCACCTTTCCACCAGTTTGGATCACTATAGATTAGAAATAAAAGAATTACAAATAAAAGATTGGAAAACATCAGCCTCATAATCTCAGGGTTGTGGGTTCGAGCACCACATTGGCCAAAAGGATTCCTGGATTGCAGGAGGCTGAACTAGATGATCTTCACGGTCTCTTCCAACTCTACAAGTCTATGATTCTATGCATGTGAGAGGAAGATTTCAATGGTCAAAAACATTATCCACCTTGAAGGACGAATTTCAAGAGGCCCTTTCATCATTCTAGCAGCCACTTGGGCCTTTGATTTTTCTTCTGGTTCATTACAATATGGAAAGAAAGACAATACAGGATTCACTTTTATGGAAATGACAACATACTCTGGATCCAATCCAATGAAGTTAAGATATAAAACTCCTGGGTCTCTTTGGAAGTAAGCATGCAAAAAGGGCTTCAAGATTTATATCACAATCCTGTACGGTTGACAAAATAGAAGCGCTAGTAAATGGAGCTTGCAAGAGTGTCAGCTGTGAATTGCAGCTTCACGAGTCTGCCTGCCCCAAATATCTACTATGCAAATGTGATTTGTGGACTCCAGCAGATTTACCTGTCATCAAGTACAGTGATAAGTTCTCCAGCTTTAAATGTTAGTTCATTATCTTCAGCAGCTTCAAAGTCATAAATAGCCCGAACCTTTCGGCCCTCATGCTTGTGATTAGTTAAGAGGCTTGAGGTGCTTGGATAAAGAGTGGAAAGCGGCGTTGGTTGCTGTCTTTGTTCCTTAAGTGACAATTCAATAGCTGGGAAAAAAAGTAATAAATCTAACTTAAGAGCAGGAAAAACAAAATAAGGATTTCTCTCTGAATTTATTCACATGAGGGAAGCCTATGGGACAGCACTGAGGGGGTGCTGGAAGCTTCAAAGGGCAGGGGGAATCTGCTATAATCACCTCCCTCTTCCGTCTCTATCGGAATGGTACTGTTCTATTCACAGTATGTGGATCCAGCCCGTGGGGAGAGGGGTTGAAATCTGGAGCCCCGATCATGAGATGTGATCATTTGAAGATTCTGATCAAGCAATAACCAACCTTTAGCTAGATCCTCTTCCTCCTTCTTGTTTGCTACTATCCCAGGATCTTTGGCTACTAGAGCTGGGCTTGCTTTTGCTTGTTCTGCAGCCTTACAGGAGCAAAGAGGGAGGGTAGATGTTATTTGAAAATTCAATGCAATGTATTAAATCCAGCATTTGTGACCATATCAGAAAAATATTAGGGGGGGGGGAATAATCAGCTTATTTTGAGAAAGGGGCGGGGGAAGCTGACCTTTTAAGAGTTCATCTCGCAGTAATGGTTAGTGGTCACCTCAGCGCACGCAAATGAAAAACCTTCCTCAAAATGAGCTGTGTAACTCATCTCATGTTACATCTGAACTGGCAACTAGAAATCATGGGTAAATTTCTGTTACAGTATTCTTGACAAGTCATAGAACATTTTGTGAATGGTCTGTTAAATTAGCAAGGTGGTATTTGCTGGGGAATGGGGAACCTCTGGTTTGTGGGTTTGCCATCTGGTTCACCAGCCTTTTCTGTGGCCCTTTCTCCTCTCTTCTTAGAAACATTGCTCCCAGATGCTGTAATCTCTGATCAGTGAAGAAGTGGAGGGGGGGCAATCATGGAGAAGCTTACTACACAAGTTTTAGACATCTGAAGGCAGCCCTGTATCAGGAAGTTTTCAATGTTTGATATTTTATTATGTTTTTATATTCTTCTAGAAGCCGCCCAGAGTGGACAGATGATGATGATGATGATGATGATGATGATGATGATGATTATTATTATTATTATTATTATTATTATTATTATTATTATTTCTACATTCCTCTTTTCCCAGACCTGTGGCTAATTAAACAATCCATGGCCTTTTAAACTTGGGAGGGGGGCACCTGTTTTGTCAGTTATCTATTTCTGTGTTTTTATATTGTGAACTGCCCTTGGCTTGCCAAATTTAATTATTTGGCAAGCAAGCGAGCAAACTTATTTACTTACTTACTTATTTTAAGAAGCTGTAGTCCCCCAGATACTGCCAGACTACAACTCCCATACCATTGGATATACTGAATGGGGTTGATGGGAATTGCAGGCCAACAACATCGGAAAGCTACAAATTGCCTACCACTGCTTTACACACACGTCCCCTTGCCATGAAAATAATCAAGAAAACATGGACTGGTAGCGTGCATCATTTGCACTTATTGCCTTCCAAGATGTAGGCTTGAGCCATATTCAGATAACAACTTAAACCATTACAAAGGATATGAACTTGGAAGCCACATGGATGTTCTTCAGAATGATGGGTAGGGCTGACATTTCCACCACTCAAAAATTGAGACTATATGCACTTTCAGAATCATGTTGCCCACCCATATACAGTGGTACCTCTACTTACGAATAACTCTACTTACGAATGTTTCTACTTACGAATGGAGCTCCGTCCGCCATCTTGGATGCGGTTTAGATAGGGTTGCTTCGACTTATGAATTTTTTCTCCCAATGCATTCCTATGGGATTCGACTTACAATTTTTTTCTACTTACAAATGTGCGTTCGGAACGCATTAAATTCGTAAGTAGAGGTACCACTGTATTAATGATTTCAAACTTATTTCAGTGAAAGCCGTTGACATATCAAAGCTCTCATCTTCGCTCATGTAAATTAAGGCTGTAATCTAGCAACACCATTTTGGCAGACAAAATGTTTGGACCTTCTTCTCTAACTTTTCCATGGCCACCAAGTCAATCTGGCATTGTTAAGGGTCTGCATCAGAAGATGAGAGTTTTAAAATGAGAAAGAGATGCTTCATTGAGAACAATGACTTGGTGTGCATTTCTATGAACAGTGACACGGGAAAGAATCAACAACAGCTATATTCAGGAAGCAGAACAGCAGACTGATAATTCGTAGGCCTTCTTAGTATTACATCTCACATTAACCACAGTTTTTGCAAATTAGCACTTTACCTGTGAACCAATAACTGGAAACATAACACCCTGTTCCTTAAGGTTCTTTATCATTGCAGATATCAGACTAAGCTGGGGATCATTCTTGAATTCGTCTGTCCATTCCACCATGAGTGCTTTCAATTTTTCACAGACTTTTGGATGACCCTGTAAAAAGGATAATGCTAATATAGTTTACAAATATATTTATTTGTAAGCAGCCATTTATTTATAAGCAGCCATTCTGGACTATGTCCACTGAATAAGGCAAATAAAATACAAGTATAAAAATAATGTAATAAAATCTGAACAGAATTTTTTTTTAAAAAAAAAACCCTCCAAAAAAATTCAACTAGCAAAAAACCATTTCCAGAGTCATAGCAACAAAACTGGCTTTAGCCCATGTTAACTGCACTTGGGTCCCACTTAAATCAGTTTGATGTAACATAATGACTAACTTTTCACACTGATTTCAGTGCTGTTTATTATAACCCTCAAAAAGAAGCACAAATTGTTTGCCATGTTTGTTCATATCAACCCCAAACCAGTTTAAAATCTACCCCCCCCACACACACTTCAAATCATTAAGCGCTCCTTTAAAATATAAATAGAGCCACCATGTGAAATCAATACTAGGATATATATTTAAGTTAGCAGCTTTCGGGATTTAAGAAAGGCTTTCCATTTATTTACAGATCAAACTAGCTCTAAAATGGCTCAGATTTCCCAAGCCATAGGTGTGACCTGCTTCCCTAAAATCTGAGAGTCCTCGTAGTCTTAATCCTCAGCCATCTACACACTGTATTCAGATGACAAGAGGAAAGAGAGATGTCCTGACAAGTATGAGATTCTGTCTCTGGGAGATCACCCAAACCCACCTAACACTAGTTTGGGCCAGCCGCACCAACAGGTTAAAGAATAGTTTCTACCCATGGGCCGTGAGGCTGCTGAATGGAAGACAGCAACATTGCAGCTGATGTTAGGGGTTGCTGGTCTTACGACAGCACACAGAGTGAGAAGGACTAAGAGATGGGGGGAGGGGGCTCGTTTAATCTCACTGTAAACAAGTGGTACAGTGACAATAAAGTACTTCTATTTCATTTGACAACAAGAAGTTAAATCAGAAGGCAGAGGAAGTGTTATAAATTAACAACTTTATCTCAGAAACCACTCTAAAGTCACAAGCAAGAGCCCTCTGGTACCTTAAAGACTTAACAAATTTATGGCACAAGCTTTTGAGGACTAAAGGGCCACAAAATGCTTCTTGTTTTTGTAACAACAAACAAGGTTCTTTTCATCCATATTATGACTCCATTGCCCAAATATATTTTACCCCACTTCAGGATTCATTTAACTTGACATAACCAAATTTAAAAGACTCAAAATAGAATACCTTATTTAACACGTTGCTTACTTCACTAGCAAAATCTCTTGAACATACTTCTAAATGAAATATTTTACCGCAGTTTGAGACACATGCTCCTAAAAGCTAGAGAGAGAGAAAGAGAGAGAGAGATTAGAACTAAAGTATTTTATAGTAAAACGTGAAAATTAAGCAAAGTTATTTTTTTCAAAGGCCACATACGGTCAGCGCTTGCATAGCAACATGGGGATCCTTGTGGTTCACTCTCTTCATAATAGACCGAAGACAGTCCTTAGGCCTGATAAATAAGATAAGCAGGTTTTTTTAATATACTGGCATAAACAACAATATGCAATACAGTGAAAGGGATGGACACACACAACAAGAGAGTAAGAGCAAGCTTTTGATTCAGCCACTTGGGAGGTAGCAAAACCCTCTTTTACAATCTAGCAGCTAAGGGAAATGTGTTTGAAAATGACTGAGGCACTCCATAACACAATTTGCCACAAGAGTTCCTGTGGCACACCCTCAATGCAATGATCAAGGGCTTTTGCAAGATTCTGATGTTGCTTTCTGCAACAACAACAAAACCTGTGCAAAGATAATACAGTATTCATTTCCCTCAATGAGATTTTTTTGCTTTCTGATGCAAGAATATTCCAGTGAAAAAGGCAATGGCAAGTAGCAAGTCTTGGTTGGTGGAGACCACAAATAATGACTGGTTTAATGCACTAAGCCAAAATTGGTGTACTTCTATCCTATGTATATCCTCCTATGGCATCTCAGTCCAGGGAATTTTTGTAGCCTGACTTTCCATAACAAATTTTCTCTAGGCAAGATGAACAGTTCAATTCTGTATCAAAGTTAGCTCCCTGTAGAACTTGGGAGGCTTTGCTAGAATCTGGAGTTTCTTAGCACACAGAGTGCACTACCTAACAAAAATAGCAAGAGATCAGTCGTTTCCTGGCCCAACTTCTACAACAAAGGGCTTGAATGACAAACAACTCAAACAGAAGGATGGATAAACTTAAGATTCAGGCATTAGGTACAAATGCCAATGTTCTAGCCATCCCAGACAGCAGCCTATTTACAGAGGTTTCAGCATCTAAGAAAGTATGAGAAGACACAGGTCACTGTAGAAGACCAGAAGCTAACAGACTGCATTACTGTCAGAGTGTAACTAACTGCTCCCAAGAGATATTTTGTATGTGAAGGAAATAGATACTGCATTTATTGAAGTATGGAGATGCAATTATACATGCCATGTTTTAGTGAGCAAAAGGAGAGTAAATGTGGCCCATCTGCTTTTTCAAAAAACTCCAATGAGGAAATTTACCGGTAGCTGTTTCGCACAATATTGACTAATATGACAAATAGCAGCTAACATTTAGATTTCTATCTTTAAGAGATTCCTTTTTTTAAAAAAAAATGTTTGCAGCTTTTTTGGGGGGTGTATTCATGATTTCATTTTAACATAAAGCACTGATACCCTGCCACATAAAGGAAGCTGTAGTTTAAGTTACACTGCAGCTTTGAGTAATCTATATTTGGTGGTGTCTGTTTTACAAACCACTGCTTCATACTTAACACTACTAATTATAGAAAATGCTGTGACATAGCATGGTCACTTCACACTGTACAAAACTGTGAACTTGTCTTATTCCAAGAAGCAGCTGTCAAGTTTTCTATAGAAATAATTAGAAGGAAAATGAATAATTTGCATTTATTAACTCATATGCAAATAAATAGGAAAAAACTTCAACAAAACTTAAAATACTTATCAATATAACCACAATCAATCAATCAATCAATCAGTTTATTAGGCCCATAGACCAGCACTTTATAATCACAATCTATTAAGCTAGCACTAAAAACTAGCATTCATGGTGATACTTTAATTAAAATATATGCTCTATTCCATAAGCAGCACATATTTCATTTTCTTGCAGCCAGCAAACCTGTTGAGTCTTAAGTTATAAAAAATAATATGACATTCAAGGCCTTATATTTAAAGTGTTTATCAAATTATCAGCCAGAGTCTCAGATGGCTGTATTTATATGTTTGAAGCTGCCTTAGGTTTGACCCTAAAAGGCAACCTAACAATATATTAAATGAAATAAACTCTCATGCTGTAAGGCAAAGTTGATTCATGGAGTGACAAGATTTGAAGGGATCTATTTGCCATCTATCCAATCTGTAAGCTAAAGGATAATTCTCATATCAACATCCATCCTTCTCCCCCAACTCCCAGATTGATTAAAATTGCTCAAGTTTAAGTGCACTAAGCAGAACTAAGTCCACAGAACACTTGCAGATAAGAAAAAGTTATTAATTATTGGATGAAAGGAAATTAGACAGACCATAAGTAATATTCTCACTAAAACTCCACTTAGAGAGACTGTAGCACAGCATTTTAAGGGTGGAATTAGGCAAAGCAACCTTCATTTTCAGCATTTTTTTTTTTGAATAATGCAGATGCTAGACATAAAATTAATTAATTTAGGACAATTTAATTATGTCAGTAATGATGGGTTTGAGTTACATCCCAAACATTTTGTTTAAAAACTCCTACAATATAGAACTGCAAAAAAAAAGTTTCAGAACCAAGTTGTAAAGCGCACTACATTCTTACACATGCCAATACTATGACACATTGGTACAGGGGAGAGGAAACTGAGTTGATAAATTACATCAATCAACCAAATGGTTCTGCTAAGACGAGATGTGTGCTCTAAGCTCTCTTTCTAAAGTGCTTTTAAATGGTATGAGAAATTATTTTTAAAAGAAGCACTTTATTCAACAGGTGACAATATTTAGATAACTCAGAGGAAAATTTAGATGGTAGACTGCTTGATCATTTCAGAAAGAAGATTCAAGAAGAGCTTAATTTCTGCCAAAAAAAGGTGATGAAACAAGATATAAATATCAAACCGATTTCAGCAGTGCGTTACACAAATACTGCAAAACACAACATAAAGTCTCTAATGAAACTTTTTAGAAAATACTATGCATTAGTCACATAAGCAATTCTGCTGAAAGCACTCTCCAAATTTCCAGTGCCTTTCGAAAATTCTAGGGCTATGACTGCAGTGTACATAACTTGGCATTAACACATTTGGTTTTCTTAGTTTTCCCAGCAGGTGTCGTGCAGTTTGATCTTATCTAGTTTTATTTCTGCTTCTTCCAAATAAAATAATGAAGTGTTTCAAACAAGAAGTGGATACTTACCCAGTTCGTGACTGTCCAACTTTATCACAAATATCTAAGATGAGCCCCCAGTCTTCAGCAGTATTCATTTCACTGGTAGCTTTTTCTAAATGACACAAAAAGGCTTGGGGTGAACTTTACCAAGTAAGTGAAACTTCAGTATCAACTCTAAATATAAATGCATCAAAACTGATATGGTCATTCTACTCTGAATTATGTTGACACTAATGTAGCATTGTATGAAATTCAGGTTGAAACAAAGCAATATATGAACTCTGAAGAAAACATAGCACGCTTGTAGTTCTGAGGGTGTGAACATGTTCAATAGCGGCATCTCATTACTCAAGACATTAGCACATTGGTTTGTCAAGTCAACACATTTCTGTTGCAGCCGCTCCAGTAGATCCTGCAAGCCAATCATAATCATCTACACTATCATGTACTTGCTTGAACTTTGCCTTGAAATGTAGCTCAAAAACACAATTCCTCTGACTTATAGTCAGATCCAAAGGTGGGGCTAGGAAAATTTGAAACAAGTTAGGACAGGCCAATTCAGTTTGGGCTTTACCACCTCGCCCACTGTGTAATACCTCTGCTGCTACCAGCCCTTCCTTCTTTCCAGATCTAACCTTTACAACAGAGTTGAAGAACCTGTGGCCCTCCAGATGTTGGACTCTTACCATTTCTGGCTCAGGCTTATGAGAATTAAGAGGTCATCAACATCTGGTGGACCACAGGGTCTCCATCACTGCCTTACAAGCAGGGACAGCAATGGGGAGCAGCTCGCAGCATTGGAGGCTTCAGGCAAGGCTTGAAACTCTCTACATCCAGGAGTTCTCCATACTGTCATTCTCTTTCCTAAGGATATGTTTGGGGGAAGGAGAATGATCAATCAATCATCTTTCATACATAGCTGCCAAGTTTTCCCTTTTCTCGCGAGGAAGCCTATTCAGCATAAGAGAAAATCCCTTAAAATAAGGGATAACTTGGCAGTTATGCTTTCATATCAGTTCTGCAAGTGGGGAATGGAATTGGTCCCAGAGGCAGTAGCAATGAGCAAAACCTTCAGTTCACGGTTTCATTCCTGTTTCTGAAATTCAGTAGTATCACTACTCCCAGCTGTTTCAACATTTTATAACTGATTGGATAATCCCATGCTATCATTAGCTGGCCAGTTTGCTAATTCAACCTCTGAATACATACAGTTCTAGAATAAAAAGAAAACAGTTTTCCTCCAAGTCACAAAACTTGGCTGTACATAATGAACTTAAGCCCTTAAGCATTCCTCAGGTGTTCTGCAATACATATGCTATTGCATCCAACATAGCTACAAGTGGAATGTAACTACCAAAAATAAACCATTTGCTGTATGTCCTGGAGTAACGTTAAGTTGTAAAACCTAAGTTTGTTAAATACCCAATATACAATCCTAAATATACATTAAAAACAGAATTAAGATGATAATGGTTTGATTTGCATAATAAACTCAAATTTGTATGTCTTTCTACAAAGAAATCAAAGATCTGCCATCAGTATAATGTTAGTGCTGCTTCTGCAATGAGCAAGACTATTTTTATGAATTCATTGACAGATTTATTTTTTTGTAATGTCAGCTGGCTAGAATGCTTTCCAAACAATCTTGGACACAGTCTTGTATGGCTCTAGTTCTTCAAGAAACCTCTGGTTGACAGCTATGCACACACATAATATTTTCCTTTCCAAATCAATTCCTTTCTACTAGCACACAGCCAGATGAAGCTACATCGATCTCTACTAAAAATTAAACTTCACCCCCATCCACCCCCCCAAAAAAAAAATCTGGGAAGAAGATAAGTCAGAAAGCTGTCTTATGACCTGTTAGAACTTCCAAGACTGATAATCAAAAGAATGCATTTCAGTTTGTAGCCTGCCTTATTTCCAAGATATAGAGCAGATTGAACAGTAATATAGGCACAAGAGTCTTGGCAGGGGCTGGGTTGAATTAGACTGATCCCTGGTGGTCTCCTGACAGCTCCCCTCTCTGGGTTGTTTATAGATATTATTCTCTGCATGTTATCAAATCGTACATATCATTGCCTTATTCTGTGGCAATAAGATCATGGGTTCTACTAATAAATTGTGGATATTTATTCAAAACCTGCCAAGGAGTCCAGATCCTTTTATTGTCTTTTTAAATAGTTTGTAAAAAAAAGTTCCCATTCTTCTTTGAAGTCACGGTTTTCCTTCTCACGTAGTTTATATGTCAACTTTGCCAACTCCGCATAGCTCATCAGTTTTTCTTGCCACTGTTCTTTTGTTGGGATTTCCTCATTCTTCCATCTTTGTGCTAACAAGACTCTTGCCGCTATTGTAGCATACATAAATACGTTCTTTGTTTTCCTTGACAGGTCTTGTCCTAGAATCCCTAACAAAAATGCTTCTGGTTTTTTTTTTTTACAAATGTCATTTTGAACATCTTTTTCAATTCATTATATATCATCTCCCAATTTTTTTGACTTCTCTACATCCCCACCACATATGATATAAAGTACCTTCTTTTTCTTTACATTTCCAACATATGTTTGACCCGGTTTTGTACATTTTTGCCATTTTTACAGGTGTAATATACCATCTGTAATCATTTTCATGTTACCCAACTCCAGTTGTTCCAGGTTCTCTTTCCTTTCTGGGAAATTCCTCCCCCAAAATAGGTAGAGAGTTATCCTGCTTAGCTTCGGTTTGTGCCTCCAAATTCCAGGGTTTAAAGTTTTAATTCCTGCATTTCCAAAACTCTTTTTAAACAGGAGTCTTTTGCTGCTCTGCCAGATATCAATCTGTCAAATTGTATCTCTGTCCAACTGTCAGCTTGTATGTCAATGTTACTCTATTGAAGAGCAACCAGACATAATTGTAACCAATATGTATCCAAAAGAGGGGAGATCTCTTGTATTTCAAAGTTGCTAAAAAGTCTCCATTAGCTGCTGCTACTGTGCTCTGCTCCCATTCACAAAAAGTCCCCTTGCAGAGCCTGTCCGCAGAAAACAGAAGCTGACTTCCTTTTTAGCTTCCGTTTTGCCAAATCAATTAATTTATGCCTAATTTCTTCTCTAAAGCTTTATTTGGCTTTTACCTCTAATTGGAAATTCCACTGCTTATGGTGACAGCTTGTGGCTTTGGCTGTAGGATGTGATGGAGCCGTGAGCGGACTCAAGCCTCTTCCCCTTCCCCCTCGCAAAAGCGGTGACGGGAAGGTCGGAGTTTCGGCAAATTCTCCAATGCTCTGCTGGACCCCTGGGGTCCCCACTCAACCGTGGGGGTTTTCGGGGGGGCGCCTAGCCCTGGCGCTCATCCCCGGAGCCCTAACAGCCAGAACCGTGTCATCCTTTACTCGGACAACACGGAGTGCGCCGCCATTCCCTCCGCAGCAGACCAGAAGTCCGAATTAGACTGCTTTCTTATCATTACTGTTCCTTCCCTTTAAAGTCTGCTGAGGCAGCTGAGACCGTTCTGCATATCCTGCTCTGCCAGGAAACCAGCAATTCAGCACTATGGCAGTTGGGCACATGCTTTCATTCTCATGTATCTTTCACAAGCTTACCATTTTTTTGCTTAATCTTTTAATATAATATTTCACACACAACAAAGTTAAAAATATTTTAAATAAATAATTATTAGTACATGAATTATTAAACTAAACCATTTTGTACTATGTGCAAGGGTACTATGTGCAAGGGTCTTCTATAACTTTAATATCCAATACAGCTTTTGCATCCAAATATCATCATGGCTTGCCCAAAGACAGGCATTATTGCCACTTAAGTTAAAGTAAATGCTTTACCTTCCCTCAACCAGGACTAATGACATAAAACAGCATTTCTGCCTTTGAAAGCTTCCAGACTATAGTAAACCTGCAAGATGCTAATACTGCTATCAGCCCAGACTGGCTCACTCCTCTAGTAGGAGAGGAAGAACAAAGCACTGTCCTGTCTACCAACACTAATATATATTCAACAGTAATTAGGTCAAGCACCAGCTGTCCACAATAAACAAATCTGTAACAAAATAAATCCTTGCAATAAAAAGCCACCTTAAGTATTCTAACTGCAAGTTAAAACCTATACATTTTTTTTTAAAAAAATGTAAGATAGCATTCAAGGACCCAGGAATAAGACATGTGAGCCTTGTGGGTTTAATAGCATTTGACTGCCATCACAGTGTTTCAACACCAAAAAAGGCCAGAAGCCCAATGGTGGTAAAACTAGAAATATGTAATACTGCATTATTTCTATAATCCCTGGTATTATTAATTTAAAAACTTATAAATGCTGTATACTATGGTACACCAACACATTATTCAAAGCAGCACTAAATTAATTTGAGGCTTTATTTTATTTAATTAAAATAATTACATTAAAAAGGATCAAACTCTGCCCACAGGCTTGTGGGAAGACTTCAGGCCTGGTTTTTTTTACTTCAACACAAGGATCTACCAAGCAGTGCCACATGCAAAATATATACAGTAATAATTAAATAACAGGATGTATTTCTGAATACCTTTTGGGCTTTGAACTTAATTTTCACTACCAGAACTGAACTCCCAGTCCTTTCATATGAAACCCCAAGCCCAGTCAACTTTTTTTTATTCCAGCAGCCTATTATAAGTGGAAATTTTGTTGTTGCAATTAACAACCAAGTGAGGAATCCTTGCCAATCTATTGCAAATCCTGATTTACTTTCTGCCCTCTTCTGACCTAAACAACTATATTTTTTTCACTGATCAGATTTCCTGGTTAAGCCCAGTTTGCTAAACAACATCGTGACAACTTTGTAAGGTTTTGCGGTTAGGCATTGGGTGACCTTCTGATGGGGGAGGGGAGGCCTGGCCATCGCCTGCCCCTCCATGCGTAGGTGTATTCCGTTAAAGGAATCTGGGGGTGTGGATCTTGTCCGAAGCCCGGGGCGGGGCTAGGGCCATGCCACGACCCTTCCGGGAACCCAGGGGTGAGCTCAAGTTGGTTTGCATTGACGGGGCTCCCCCTACCGGTGGTTTACCCTACCAGACTTCCTGCACAGCAGGCAGGAGTCACATATAGCCTGGTCTACTCAATGCCTAAGCCAATTCCGCTCAGCTCACATTCTGTAACCAATAAAGTTGTGGCCTAAATTTGCCCATTAACATTAACCTTTTATCCTGTGTCCTAGTGTTTTTATTCCTCCTTGAGGGGGTGGTTACAGGGTCTCGACACGCAACAACTTTCTCTGGTAAGAAAGCTATGGCTACCACCACAATGCTCTTTCAGTTGAAGAAAGAAAAAGACGGTCATATTGAAGCTACATGACTTCTCGTCTAGCTGCTCCATGGAATTCATTCTCAGGAATAGAATCTGCAGTGTTGCTTCCCAAACAAAATTAAATACTTACTATTAATGCAAGATGTAGCCTTTTACTATAAATGTTTAGCCAAAAGGACCAACTTTTGACAGTGCTGTAGTGAGCTTTTTGAGTTCAGTGACTGTGCTCACAAAGTAATGTTAAAAAGTATCCTTTTCAAATAATGTTGGCTTGTCATGTTGTTTGAACAAGGAATGCTGACAGGTTAATTACATAAGTCACCTTAGCAAGCAATGGTTTGAAGCTGGCTTGTTTTAGGAACTTACTAGTGTTTATCATAAACTGGGTTTTCTAGCATGTGTAACGGAACAACCAAAAATTATCTGAAAGGGAACCAAATCTCTGAAAAGTGAGATGGATGAAAGTTGTGGACCCAATGCTTTGCTTGGACTCACTACAGTTCATCCATACAGCACTACACAGTGTGGGACAGAGGGAGAGAAGGAATTCAATGAAGCACCGTGTAAGCTCTGACAAAAACAAACGTTTTTTGCATGTCATCAGTTTCTTCTACCTTCAATTCAAACATTACTAGAGTGCTGGACAACTTCATAAGTGAGCTACATGAGATATACTAAACAAATCAAATATATTTTATGGTAGTGCACAATCCTTCATTGCGATCCATGATGAATCAGCCATTACATCCACCACACCTCATTTCTGAGGTTCCCAGCAGCATCTGGCTGACCACTTCTAGGGCCTGTCTGGACATCCCTTTGACACATACTGCGAAACTGGAAGGTCTCAAGGCTTGTGCAAACACATTCATTCCCTCTCCCTGCTTCTCTGTACTATGGGAGAAACAAACATTTGAAGCTTAAAATTCCAGTTCTTTTAACACAGGAGCTCCCCTGATGCTGACACATTAATTTCCCCTGTAGGAAGAAAGTGTAGGACAGGCAGGAAAGTTGCTATATGAACTTGTCTGTTCCCAATCTTTCCCCAGGGAAATCTTGATAAAAAAAATAACATCTGAATAAGACTGTGTGTTCAGCTGTCCAGTGGCCCCTCTTTGGAGTGACAGAACAAGGAAGTTCTTATTTGCTGGACATTCTATGCTCAGTCTCTTCAGAAACAATAGTTTTCCCTGGATTTCTGCATCTAAAGACATAATACAAAAGCTGCATGTTGCATTCATACTTTGTTTCAGCTCTCTCAGACTATCCCACATTAACAGGTGTGACCTTGTGACAAACATCCACGTTTCTATGAATCACTGATGACTCTACATAAATACTGTACTGAAGTCAGCCAGTCATGAGCTGAATGAATTCCAACTTACAGCTGAAAAAATCTTGCTAAAGCTCTGTTGTCATCAAACTACGACTGCGAAAGCTGCTACCTCTCTCCATATTATATAGCTGCTTCCAACATATTAATGTCATTAGTGTTAAATTCTGTGCAGTATTGACCCTATCTACCCCAAGCCTCTTGATCTTTAGTTCCCCTTTCTCTTACCAAAAAGAGAAGATATTTTAGAAGTAAGCCAAATATGAATGGGTAACAATTCAGAGTCATTTTAAACAATTCCTACAATGAAGACATTGTATTATGAATGTACCATAGAGACCATAACATACAATGATCCTGTGTATGTGGGAAAGAAAGCTGGCCATATATATACACACTGGTAGGTCACAGATGGCTGTAACCTCCAAGTGCATAGCCAACCCTATCTATGACAAGTAATTTTAATCAGGGGGGTAAGGATTTTATAACCCATAAGACCTTCTACAAAACAGTGTGCAACTGCAAATGCAGCCTGGCAAACCACTGGAACAGGAAGCCGCACACAGTTAAAGCCCATGGCTTCCCCTTTGGTGAACCTTGGGAGCCATAGTTTGCTGAGGATGCTGAGAACTGCACCTGTGCATGAAGCAAACTGCAGTTCCCAGGAGGGGTGTCAGGGCTTTAAACAAATGATGTGTATGCAGCCCATCTAAAAATCACATCCGTCTTTTTACAGGAATTCTGAAGCAGCCCCAACAACAAGAAGTTACTGGATAGGCACTCAATGAGGAATTACAGTGGTACCTCGGGTTAAGAACTTAATTAGTTCTGGAGGTCCGTTCTTAACCTGAAGCACCACTTTAGCTAATGGGGCCTCCCGCTGCCGCGCATAGCTGCCAAGTTTTCCCTTTTCTCGCGAGGAAGCCTATTCAGCATAATGGAAAATCCCTTTAAAAAGGGATAACTTGGCAGCTATGCTGCCGCGTGATTTCTGTTCCTATCCTGAAGCAAAGTTCTTAACCCGAGGTAGTATTTCTGGGTTAGCGGAGTCTGTAACCTGAAGCATCTGAAACCTGAAGCATCTGTAACCCGAGGTACCACTGTACTTTAGTAGGAGAAGAGAAGATAGAAAGATAGAAAGGGCTGAGAGCTACCAAGTGTAACCAACTTATTTAAAGAAAGAACGTGTAACTTGTTAATGTACTGCACTTCTTTGGGCAAGTCACACTCTGTCAGCCTAAGCTACCTCCTAAGATTTGCTGCAGCGATAAAAGGAGAACCAACCCACACGTTTCCTGAGCTCTGGGGCGGATTTTAACCTAAAAGAAAACCCTGTAAAATAAAAAAGTGTGGCGGGGTGGGGTGGGGAAGAGACCCCTTGTCTTCTCTTAGCACCTAACAGCTTTAAAAGATGAAAATAAAGGCGATGGAAAGGCACATGACGCGCCTTTCAACAGCTAAGCCCCACCCCGCCTGACATATGGGAAAGGGAACTTGACAAAGGCGAGGCGGGACCCTCGTGCAGGGATAAAACAGGCAGGTGGGAGGCGGGTCGACCCCCGCGAGGAGATGGGGAGGGGGTCGTACCGACGACGGAGGAAGGAAGGAAGGAAGGACGGACTGGCGATGGGGTGGGAGGGGGGGGAGGCAGAAGGGCGAGGAGGAGTCTGTGGGTCGGGCCCAGACTGAGGCGGCTGACTGCCCGGGCCTCCTTCCTGACTCACCCACATCCTGGTCGAATGGGTTGCTGGTGAAGAGCGGCATCTTCCCAGGGCTGCGGGGGGAGAGCAGCGGCGGCGGCGGCGGCGGCTGAGCAAGGCGAGCTTCCCTGCCGCCCCTCCTGGGCGGAAAACAACAAACAGCAACAGACGCCTCAGAGCAGCGACTGACGGAGCGAGGCCCCGCAGAGGCTTAGGCTCCGCCCCCACTCGCCCTCGCCGCCGCCCCCTCCTCCTCCTCCTCGCGCCCCCTCTGTCCACTTGGTTCTCCACAGTCGCCGACGCTTCCGGGCACGCGGTGCATGACGGGGATCGGCGGGGTAAAAGAGGTGTCTACCGCAGTTGCCTGACGACGAGGCGGACACAGCGCGGCTTCCCAACGGGAAGCGCCTGGGAAAGAGCGGTCTTTTTTCTCTCTCTCTCTTCCCCGTCCCCCCCCCAAGTTTCCCAACCTTCCGTGGCTGCTTCTGATTGCCAGACAATGTGTGGATGTGTTAATGGAGTAAAAGGCCCTTCAGGCGCGCTTAGGAAAGCCGGCTGCGTCCCCTCCAATGAGATCTCCTGGGTTCTAGGTCTGTAAGAATCCCTGGTCTGCCAGGTGGGGATGCGGAGCCTGGACGAGGCAAGTGGGACCCGAGTAAATGCATAGCAAACCTGTATGCGCACACACTCTCTCTCAACAACCAGGAGAAACTCAGACATTAGGGACAGCCACCACTCGCAAAGAAAATGGGCTAAATGAATATATGATATGATATTCCACTATTGGGCAAAGCAAACTGTGGCTGGGCTAGGCAAGAAGGAAGCATGGAAACTCCAACACACACACCATCCCAGGCCAGGCACAAGCTAGTGGCCAGCAGATTGAAAACTGCAGCGTCTGACATTTCTGGGAGCTGTCCAGCATGCCTGAGCCTCAGGGATGTGGCCAGACAGCAGCTTACATTGTTGCCCACAGTGCTGCTGGACCATGGACCAAAGAACGGGTGAGAGACACTGTAGCCTTGCTGTTATAGGATATTGAGAGGGAGGGCATAACTCTCACATGGAGGTCACAGCTGACTTGGGTTCAGCTTTCTCAGGACAGAACAGGTATATTCTTCTTCTCCCTCTTTCTCTTTACTTTAGCAGTGAGTACTGTAGCAAATTGTCACACTCACTCTTCAGGCTTTGGGGTAGTTAGGGATCCTATACTCTCATAATTAAGGTGTGTGCTGAATGATTTGCTACCTGCCCTTCTTATTGGGCAGAAACCTAAGGGCAGAAACACATGTTCAATGAGACTGAAGTGTGCCAATTTCATTTTTCAGCTAGGATGTCCGAATGTTCACTCCTGGAAATACTATAGGAAGGGAACTTTAGGATGAGCCAGAAACAAAAATTCATGATTCTGTTTTATATTAGGATTGCTCTGTACATTAAAAAAGAATATTTGACACATGTTCAGTCTCTCTGGGTGCACATATATTCCCCAGCTGTGGTCCCTTATCTTAATTTAGGTTGGCTGCAGCATGCTGATATTATATTAATTTATAATTGTATTTGTATTCCTTTTTTATTTCTCATATTGCATTTTATTGTATTACAGTTGAATTCTATGGAATCTAAACCTAAGACAATAACGTTTAAGAAATAGAAGAAGCAATAAAAATACAGTTAAAAATCATACAGCACCTAGCCCAGCACATTACGATTGCAGAAGAACCAAGCGATTTTCAAGAGGCCCATGGGCGGAAATGGTTTGGCAACCGTTGCATTAGGAACAAAAGAAGGGTCCTGCTGGTCCGACCAAAGGCCCGTCCTATATGTTGCATTCTCACAGTGGCCAACAATATGCATGTGAGAAACCTTGATATTTCATATGGGTTAGTAATTTATAAATATTGTGCATTTGGGAGATTCCATTGTTGAAGGAGCCAGGCAAGTTTCTTGGTGAGTTAATCACCCTAAGTAGTGGTCCTTAGTACATATAAGAAAGGATGTTGCTTTATACTGGACGGTCAATGGGTGGCTGGTAGTGAGAAGGACAAAAGCCAGAGTTGAAATCGGTGAGAAAGCTGGGCTACAGACAGGCAGAAACCAGAGAGTGAGAGCCCATGCCTGATTTCTGCTTCAATCCAAAGCTGTGACTATGGGAGAAGCAAGACCTTCTGGGATGTTAATGCTGTGAACCATCGCAAGTTGTATACTGTAGCTACATGTGTAAATAAACCATATATCCTAAAGACAACACAGTCTCTGCTGTTCCTCATTGCAAGGAGGAACGTGCAACAATATGTTTTATTTTAAAAAATAATTAAAAGTAAAATAAATGTATATTTCCACCACACTTGTCGTTGTCAAGGAGGATGGTCCAAGAGGTACACCTGTTAGAGTGAAAGAGCAACGTGGCGCGGGGAGGGTGAGGACGAGTCCCAGCTTGTGAGGCGAGTCTCGTCACCTTGGCTCACAGAGGCGGCCAGATCTCTGGTATCCTCCGGAGCCCCTGCGCGGCCGGGAGGGGGCCGGGCGAAGCCTCGGAGCAGCTGTCCAAGCAGCAGCTGCCGACGGGCTCAGCGAAGACGGATGGGGCGAGCGCCAGAGCCAGCTGCCTGCCTGCCTGCGCGCCTGACTCCGCCTCGCCTCCGCCTCCTCCGGCCGCCCCCCACGTGTGTCCGTCTGTCTCCGCCTGGCCTGCGGGGAGGGAAAGCATGGCGTCCAGCGAAGAGGACGGCGGAGCCGGCAACGGTTCGCTGGAGGAGAAGGAGAGCGGCAAGGCGGCCGCCCCTCGGCGCCGCGGCTCCGTAACCACCGCCTGGCTCATCTTCTACAACATCACCATGACGGCGGGGTGAGTGAGGGAGAGCGCGCGCCTGGCGAAGCTGGCCGAGCAGCGGGGCTGGGGCTCTGTAGCCGGCCGCTCTCTGCTCGCCCGGGGAGGAGAGATGGGCAGCCGGGGTGCCCTCGGACAAGGCGGGCGGCGGGCGGCACAGAAGGGCGGCGGCGGCGGCGGGGGGCTAAGCCCTGGCTTGCCTGCATTTCCTAATACGGTGCAGCCTTCCAGCGAGGCGAGCACGTCATGCTTCTAACCCGCCGCAGAGGTTAAGTATAGCCCGAGCCCGGAATGCCGGGCGGGGGTGCACTGGGGCGGCGGCGGCAGCAGCAGCATGGGGCAGACTGCTTCCCTCGGCATAATTTACGGCGGCTGCAGCGCAGGGCACATCCCCGCTCGGCCACTGGCGGCCGCTCGCTTCCCCTGGCGAGCCGCGCTCCCCTCCCACTCCCGCAGGAGCGCAGGCTGCTGGGTCCTGCGAAGAACACCTGCCCGCCGGTGCCAGACGGGAACCGAAGCTGAGCGGGGACAGACTGCGGGTTACGCCACAAGCCAACCCTTCAGCCACCCTCCAAAACAGAAGAGTCTTGTGCCACCTTGAGCTTTCGACGTGGACTCAAATCAAAGAGCAGAGCGGCGGCAAAGCTCTCTTATTTTATGGGCAGCTTCTTCCTAGACGTGGCTGCTGCACTAAGGATTCTGTTGCACCCCCCTCCCCGGTAAAATAGACATAGTTTTTCTCTCACTTTCCCATTGGGTAATCCAATCCGGAAGTAAAATACCTAGTTAAATTATGGAATTCACTGACCGAGGGTGTAGGGATGGCCACCAGCTTAGGTGGCTTTAAAAGGGATTAGACAAATTCATGAATGATAAGGCTATCACTGACAACTAGTCATGATGGCTAAGGACCAACGTCAGTATCCAAGGTAGTATGCCCCTGAAAACCAGTTGGCAAGAGTCACAAGTGGGGGAGGGCTCTTGCGCTCATGTCCTGCTTCTTGGCTTCCTGTAGGCATCCGATTGACCACTGTGAGACCAGAATGATGGATGTGTCTCTGGTTGGGACTCTTCTTTCATTCTTTTGTAACCAGGAGTACTAGGGGAACATGCTGGTGCTTTTCGCCTGGAATATCTTCAATGTCTGTAGGAGCTGGTCCTTCTGTGCTATGTCAGCTAGTAAGCAACAGCATTTTCAGAAGCGCCTCCCACATGCAGATCACAAGACCAAGAGGGCTGTATATGTGAAATTTCAGCCTGAAGAGGAACTACAGGGCCAGGAGCTACAGAATCCAGGGTAGTTGGTATAGAAGTGCCATAGACATTCATCATTGTGGAACAAGGTGTCTTGTATTTGCTTTTTGTTTTGATCATGGACCTTCTGAATGCACACCACAGTCCTGATAAAGTACAGATGCCTTAGCAGGATGGATCTTGAAATCCTATTGCACGCTTATCATAGGAAAGTTGCATTGGAAGAGTGGCTCTTTGTGTTGGATTGGCCATGGGAATTTGAGCAAACCCTGGCCTCAACATCTTGTATTCCAGAACTAGAGTAAAAAGCCCTGGTTGGTTGGACTTTGGAGTGGGGTTGAGACCATGGTTTCTAGATGTTTCACAAGGAAACCTACATGTGGAATGAATTCTTTTTTTAATGGTGGCAAATACGGTAGCTCTGTCCACATGAACACGGGGGAGTTATAATCACAAGCCTCACCCCTCAATGTCCACACATGTTCTAGCTCTGCTTTTAGCATGTGAAGGTCTGAAGGGGGATTTAAAATGCTTTGGGTTGAAGGTGCTTAGAATCCTCATTGGGATCAGGAATTCTGCATATTCAGGGTTCCCCATTCAAGGGTGGGTTCTAACCATATTCAACAAAGCACAGGTCAGGAGAGGTGTGGCCAGGGCTGGTATGCACATAGATGTTCAGCGCAGACCCAGTACAACCCCCTACATAAGTCTGAGCTCTCACACATTCCTTTGAACACCTAAGGGGTCTTATATCAGCTATGGAAGGAATTTCTAATATATACACACACACATATACATTTGCATCCCACCTTTCATTCAGTAGTGCAATCCAATGCGGATGAGCCTAAATATCTGTGAGGAAACTTTTGTAATTGTAGCAGTTCTATTAAATGTCAGCCGAGGTAGATTAGATATTGTGTCAAGGGTGCAGTGAGGTAATTTACGCTCTGAACTCAGTGGACTTATAGGGGAGCTGCTGTTTAGATGGCAACATATTTTATGTCATTTACTTCAAAATGAGATAAGCCAAAAAGTTTGGGAGGCCATTCTGCTCATGCTTTGGAATGGGGTGCTAGACTCCTGTCTCAAAGGCCTGACTGGAAAGTAGTACTGCTTGGTAGAAGTCTGGTAAGAAATAAGTTAACTGCATGAATTGATTATTCCATTAAGAATACTGCTTCTCCTCTTTCTAGGTGGCTGGTTTTGGCTATTGCCATGGTGCGGTTTTACATGGAAAAAGGAACACACAAAGGCTTATACAAAAACATTCAAAAGACACTTAAATTTTTCCAGACTTTTGCTTTGCTTGAGGTAAGTTTTTAAGCAATGCATTTTTTTCTAATGGGACAGTGGTGGTCTGGGAAAATACTTTCAATGAAACATTAACGGACCCAAAGAAGTTTAGTCTGTTGTCAAGCTAACAGAAGTTCCCATACCTTCAGCCAGAGGAAATGGTTATCATAAATTAGGCAGCCTAAATTAACTGTCTCTGACTGCTGAGTTTGAGGTCAGAAGCTCCATACATAGAGATGGGATCAGCCCCTGTCCTGGCAGCTACCAGTCTGTGTGACATGCTGACTCTGGGCCTGTATGGAGGTGCCATTTGTATCAATGGGTGTCTCCTCATGGAGGCTGTATTTGTAGCTCACGGAGTATGATTTGTATGGTTGCGGTTGCGGTGATCCTTTTTCTGATCTGTGATCATTATGCAACTTTATTATTCATTTATTTCATACACACACCCTGACACCACTTTTCTGCCACAACATCCAAGACAGCCTACAGTTTTAAGATATTAAAACATGCTCTGATGGCACTCAATGTGGTTGGTTGGCTGCCAGCTAGTGTGAACCAGGTCGTACAGATTTATTCTTGACACAAAGCTAGCATAGATTTGCTAAACATTATTTAAACATAATAAATGTCTAAATAATTTAGAGTGATGATGAACACTTTGTGAAATAGCTTGCAAACTATGCAGAATTTGGAAGAAAGGCACTTTAACTTGGGCTTTTTGTAAATCACCAGTCTTTTGAGTTTCCCACTGATTTGAAATTGAATTTTAAGTTTCTCACCCTCTTTTCCATATAGTTTGCTGGCAGTTATTCATGGAACCCCTGCTGTTTTTCTATATCTGTTGCCTACACTTTGTGTGTGACTTCAGCTCTATGAGTTCCCATGGTGGTGTTGAAGTTGTCTCCCCATGCTGTGATTCTGTCCCATAGTATGATCCTGAGCATGAATATGCTTTACAGGCCCAATGCTAGCTGAGAGGGAGGGAATTAAAGTGCACCACACAATGGCATTTCTCTCCAATAGGGGTGGGTAGCTACACCCACCTGCACTTCTCCTGACATTATATATGACATCAGGTGTGGGGAAATTAAAGCGGGGCTTTGCAGGTACCGCTGACTGGCACTGCCTGCAAAGCCCAATTACAGCACTTCCAAAGTGTCTACTATCAGCTGATCGTTGGTTGGAAAGCACTGCTCACAGTTTTTTGCCTGCATTGATTGATTTCAAACTGTGCAGGACAGAAGGAGCCACCTTATATTATTGTGATGAATGATTGGCAGGTGAGCGACGCCACCCACCTGTCAAACATGGCTCTCTCTCTCTCTCTCTCTCTCTCTCTCTCTCTCTCTCTCTCTCTCTCTCTCTCTCTCTCTGTCTCTCTCTCAGTGTGTATGTGTGTGTGTGTGTGTGTACATAAGAATCTGCCCCACCGGCCAGAACCAGTTTTCTTCCTTAGATGTGCAACATTGTACAGTACAGTCAATGAATGTCATACAGCTTGCATGCTTTTGATCTCAGACTTGCTCCAGCCCTCCTAACCTCCCTGGAGCTTGGAGGATGGCAATTTTTTAGGAAACCTCATAGACCCAGATGTGGCCCACCAGCCATTCCCATGTACAATGTTTATTTAGCAGTACCATTATTTTCAGAGACACACTCCTGTGTTTTTGAAACAATAGATTTTATTTTATTTTTTTTAAAAAAAATCTCACTTTCTCATTTGGAAATCCTATTGCCAAAATAGGACACCAAAATAAAATTCTGAAATAGTCCCACAGAGTTCCATTTTGTCCCCCATGCTATTTAACATCTATATGAAGTCCCTGCAAGCTGTCATCAGGTGATTTCAGGTGAAGTGTCATCCATATGCAGATGACATCCAGCTCTATCTCTTTTCCATCTGAAGCAGGAGAGGTGAGAGGTGAGGTGTTAGACAGGAGCTTGGAGGCAGTGATGGGTTAGATGTGGGCCAACAAACAGAAGCTGAATCCTGAAAAGACAGAGGTGTTGTATGTCTGAAGTTTTCATAGCCAGGAGGTAGGAAGGTGGTCTGCCCTGGACAGGGTTGAACTTCCTTGGGAAGAGCAGGTCTGCAATTTGGAGGTCCTCCTGGATTCAGTACTGTCACTAGAGGCTCAAGTGGCCTTAGTGACCTGGGGTTCTTTTTCCCAGCTCTGGCTGGTTTACCAGATGTGGCCCCTGTTGGAAAGAGAAGATTTGGCCACTGTACTCTCTGCTCTGGTAACTTGGATTATTACAATTGGATTGTTGTAATATCCTCTGCATGGGGCTGCCCTTGAAGAAGACCCAGAAATTTCAACTGGTCCAAAATGCAGCAGCCAGATTACTGGCTGGGGATCCATTTAGATCTCACATAACCCCTGCTTTAAAACAACTGCACTGGTTGCAAGTTTGTTTCCAGGCCTAACCTCCAGACCATTAATTTCAGTGGCTCTATTGAGAATATGACTTGTGTTGCATATACAACCCAATTTAAGCAACTTAAGGCAGCAATCAAAATTTGAAATTGAGTTACAAGGCCCTTTAACATTGCAAATGTAGTGAGCTATTTGGCTTCTGGGTTCTAGTGCAATGGCTGGTCAAGGGATGCATGACTGTACACTTAACAGCAGCCAGTTCGCGGTCATACAAATATATTGAGATAAATAGCAGAACATTGTACAACCCAAAAAGTGCAGCTAAAAATTCTAGTATCTTTATTTTATTTTTATGCTTATTTATTTAACAGAGTGCATATGCTGCTTAATCATAAGGAAACCTCTAAGTGGGTTATACTATTAGCACTTAGGTGCTCATTGTATTCCAAGCCTTATGCTTTCCAGTGGAGTGGTTGAAACAGTTGACAGATGTTTTACCTCTCCTGCCCCTACATGTGCAACTTATTTTTTAAAAAAATTTTTTTTATTGTTTTGCTGTTTATGATGTGCCTAGTTTTGCAACAGGGTGGTGATATTCTCCATGCTGTCATGTGTCCACCTGCCAGTAGAGTCATCTCCTGACGCTCATTCCTCCATTATTGCTGTGGGTCTTCTATAGTTTGTATTTTCCATGTTAAAGTCTATCCCAGCCTAGAAGTTCCATTCCTGTGTTTTATTTCTCACATGACTAGGATGCTAATAGACCAGTTACGGTTTTGCTTTTGAAATACTCAATTGTTCATCCTCCCCATCTCTCTCTCTTTAAATTTACAGATAATCCACTGTGCAGTTGGTGAGTCATTGTTTCAGTTTCTCAGTTAACTAAACAGAATCCTGCCCTGTGAGACAAAGGTGACCTGTTTCCTCTTTTTAAGGAGTAGTGCACACTTCTATGCTTGTGACTGGGGTCCAAGTGAGTTCCAGAATCTTCATGGTGTGGTTTATTACACATAGTGTAAAGCAGGTAAGTGTCATGAAACTGTTTGCCTCTTCAACTCTGCGTGTTTTTTGTAACAATTTGCAGTCTTCTAAAAGTCAGCAGAGATGTGTCTTCACCAGAGGGCTGAGGCTGACTTGTAACAGCACAGAACTTAAAAGTTCCTCATTTGTGTCTGCCTTACGCTTGGGAGATGGGGACTTAAAGGCCATTGGAGATGGATATCTGAGCCAGGTTGGCCTCCTGCCTAGTTTGCTCTCTCTATGAAACAAGATCAAAGGCTGACACATCTCTTTGGCAACCTATTCACCAAGCTGTTGGGCTGTTCCTGTTTCAGAGAGGACTTAAAATTAGCACATGTTGAATGGACTAAGTGAAAGTAAGCCTTAAGCTAAATGCATGTGAATTAATCTTTCGTGCAGGTGTTTTCCTAGTTAGCATTAATGTCATTGTTCTTAGGTATGTGCAGTAAGTGCTTATAATAGGTATAAGGAAAGTCTCCTACCATTTATAAGCTCTCAGGGAAAATTAGCTGAGGCTGGTGAAGTGAATATTACAAAGTTAAATTGGACCAGAGTGATTTTATGTGAAACCCTAGTGCTTGATGTTAAGTACTGCTAACCAACTTCATACTGATTTCCATTGGGGAAAATGTTTAGGATGTGCTTCCATTGGACATTTGTGCAGGAATCCTAAGCATTCCTACTAGGAAGGCAAATCGCACTCACCAAACTTAACTTCTGCTTAGGGTTGCCCTGGAAAGTGTGGTGTTTTGGCTGCCCTATCTTTCACGGAGTGTAGAATGTGCTTTACAATAGTTCATAATTTCAGGCTGCGATAGTTGCTCCACAATTCAATTTTGTTTTGAATATCTTAATGGTTACAACCAAAATTAACCCTAGCTTTTTTTAAAATTTCATTTCTATATTCATTTGCTGAAAAGGGCCCAGCCATTAAACTGTATCACCAGCAGGTGGCAGTTTTGATTATCTGCTTATAGTCATGAACGGCATAATTTCTTCATTCTTTTTTATGTTTGTTTTAAACATGCTTGCAGGTGAGAACTCTTGGGCTGATTATTACGGTATTTTAAAAAATTGATATCCCAAACTGTGTGCAGTTTGCTCAAAACCACAACAGCTTGTTTTTAAATGATAGAACAGGTTTAACATTCAAACTCATTTTTCTTTATTTTTATGCCTTGGTACAAATGTTTTCCATTTTTTCCCCCTAAAATGCCATGTCACCATTTGAGGAGAAGGAGGGGCTAGATTCATGCAGTCATTGGCATATATCAGCAAGTTTGGGAAGAGGCCCTGCCTAGTAGGAATTCTCTCCTAAGTAACAGTCATGTAATACATTTACTAGCACAACTGAAAAGCAGCCTTTGAGATAATTTAAACCAGGCATCCCCAAACTTCGGCCCTCCAGATGTTTTGGCCCACAACTCCCATGATCCCTAGCTAACAGGACCAGTGGTTGGGGAAGATGGGAATTGTAGTCCAAAACATCTGGAGGGCCGAACTTTGGGGATGCCTGATTTAAACCCATGGTGGGGAACCTCTAGGCCACAGACCGAATAAGGTCTGCTGGAACTCAGAGGTTGGTCCATCAGGCCATTTGGGGCCAACCATGCCAACCCTTCCTCGGTCTCACATCCTATTTGAACTCAACCCAGGGATGCAAAGGATTCTCCTTTGTAGATGTGACTTGCACTCCAGCAGGGGATGCAAACAAAGAATCCCCCTTTTCAGCTCTTTGCAGCCATCTTGAATTTTGAATCACCTGGTGTCATATGACATCAGGTGATTGGCAGGTGGACAACCCAGCCCACCCGTCAGAGTGGTCTGTGGAGGGTGGCCAAGTTCGAGGTATGGACAGCATCAGAATCTACTTCCGCACTCCTGATCTAAGCTCTTAAGAGGCTGGATTTTAAAGCAAAAATAAACCACAAATAAGGTCTAACATAAAAGAAAGAAAGAAAACAAGGAGAGATAAATAATGATAATGTTGCTAGGTATGATGAATAAGTCCCAGTCTGCAACTGATAATTAAAATAAAGGAGGGAAGGTGTTATTCAAACGCAAATAACTTAGATTATGCTAGGTGTAAAAATGGATTTTTGACCCTACCAAGAGCAACATGTTGTTGTTGTTGTTGTTTAGTCGTTTAGTCGTGTCCGACTCTTCGTGACTCCATGGACCATAGCACGCCAGGAACTCCTGTCTTGCACTGCCTCCCGCAGTTTTGTCAAACTCATGTTCGTAGCTTCAAGAACACTGTCCAACCATCTCGTCCTCTGTCGTCCCCTTCTCCTAGTGCCCTCAATCTTTCCCAGCATCAGGGTCTTTTCCAGGGAGTCTTCTCTTCTCATGAGGTGGCCAAAGTATTGGAGCCTCAGCTTCACGATCTGTCCTTCCAGTGAGCACTCAGGGCTGATTTCCTTCAGAATGGATAGGTTTGATCTCCTTGCAGTCCATGGGACTCTCAAGAGTCTCCTCCAGCACCATAATTCAAAAGCATCAATTCTTTGGCGATCAGCCTTCTTGATGGTCCAGCTCTCACTTCCATACATCACTACTGGGAAAACCATAGATTTAACTATACGGACCTTTGTCGGCAAGGTGATGTCTCTGCTTTTTAAGATGCTGTCTAGGTTTGTCATTGCTTTTCTCCCAAGAAGCAGGCGTCTTTTAATTTCGTGACTGCTGTCACCATCTGCAGTGATCAAGGAGCCCAAGAAAGTAAAATCTCTCACTGCAACATAAAAGACATGAAACATAAAAGACAGCAATTCCGTTCTGCATCTAGCACTAATCGAAACGCAGGGGTCTCTTGTTGGGCAGGGCACAAAAACTACTTTTTTGCTCATAGGGATCTGCATTTTTCCTCTTGCAGGAGGGAAACCAGCCAGTCTATCCAAAATAAGCTGATGACATTGGGATTGTAGAAAGAAGTGTATCTGCATTGGGCTTCCGGGTTCAGCGCCAGCGCCGATCGGCGGGGTCTCGTCTCGTCTCCGAGACGGCCCGTCCCTGCTAGGAGTGGGGAGGGCAGCGAGAGCGACGCTGCGCCCCTTAGAACCCCGGGAAGGGCGTCCCGGGGGCAATTTGCTCGGCACAGCCCAAATCCGGACTCCCCAACTCTTCGGTTAGCTCTAATAAGAGCTCCGGAGCGAGGAGGGTAGAAGTCGCGGGGGCCATTTTGAGCGGCAACGTTATTCTAGCAGGGAGAAGCTTCAAGCCGAAGGCGGAGAGCGCTGGATTCTTCCGAAAATAAAACGATTGGAAAAGATTGTAAGTAACCTCACGATTTGGATTATAAAACAATTTGGATTTGGGAGAGAGGGGAGAAAAGAGGAAGCCACCCCCCCCCACGGCAACAAAAGAGACAGTAAATAGAAACCCGAAGCCATAAACAGAAGATTTGCAATTCAAAGGATCCCTCAAAGGCATCAAAGAGAATCTCCCCTTTGATGCAGGGTGAGAAGGGGAGAGAGACTGTGGTTTATGACTGCCCTGCAGCAAGAGGTAAAGACTGAGAAAAATCTTTCTTTTCCTCGGGAGCCGGCAGCCCAGGCAACCCAGTGAGTTGATCAGGATTTATGAGTCAATTTTTATTTCATTTTGTATTTCTGGACTTTGTGGAATTTCTTTTCTGGTTTAAATGTTTGTGAAATGTGAGTTCGAACTTTATTGTTAATAAGACTTGAAGAATGCAGCCAGCTTGTTAAAATGGAGTCGAGAAAATAAACTGTGATCATATTCCACCCCACGTGACAAGTTTTGACCTTGGCAGGATTGAATTATGTCAACAAAAAAGTGTTCCCCTGAGTTCCAGCGGTCTGTTTTGACCTTAATGTGGGAAACAAGAATAGAGCTATGTCAAGAGGAGACACGACGGCAAGAGTTACAGGAAAAATTTCAGATGGTGATGGCAGAATATGATTTTTTAGGAGATGAAGCTTTTGACACTGAAAAAGATGAATGTGAGAATGACAATGATGATGACTGTGATTTGGAAGGAAAAGATGAAGATGAGGACTGTGATGATTCAACACAAAATGAAGCACACCACGAAAAAAATGATGACTTTACTCTACAAAAAGTTGGATGGAGTGCCCCGCTTTTGAGGGGGGCACGATTGGTATTATTGGAACTCCAGAACGCCCACAGGGAAGAAGGAAAAAATATGCAGAGAAGAGAAGAAATTCAGGGGCCCTGTATGGTGGCCTGGATGGCAAAAGACTGTAAACAGGGGGTGGGGTGAAGGGAAAGTGATGTTGTGATTACATGGATGGATTAACAGGTTTATAACTGGTCTGCTGATTATGGAATTTGCTGGATTGGGGGGGTGGAGCCGGTAATCGGGGATGTAAGGTTAAATTGAGAATAGTTATAGTTTTAAAAGTGAATGGATTTTGGAAAGTGTGAAAATATGGAGGCTTATAGAGGGAGAAAAAATTAGGCACGGGAAGATAAAATGGGAGTTTGATTTTTCAGTGATTTGAAGTTGTATAAGATACAAAGGTGTATTTCTATAAAGTAAGAAACTGTTGCAGATGATAAAAAAGGGATGAAAACCGGGGAAGGGGGGGGGAGGGGAAGCCCACAAAATATGGTTTTAAAATCATGAATGTAAGAAAAAATTTTCTGTTTTGTATTGTTTTTTTTCTCTTTTTTTGCCCTTTCTTTTTTTTTTCTTTTTCCCTATTTCTATTTTTCTCTTTTTTTTTTGGTATGATAATAGATGGTTGGATGGATGGCCTCCTGCGTACTGCCCTGGTTTGCTGGAGCTCCCTGGTGGCAGGGGGGGGGCTTTGGGGTCAGGGGAGGGGGAGGAGGACAGAAATCCAAGCATAAAATGGAACATCTCTGACTGTTCACATACATGGGATACTTCTGTGGCAGGGGAGGACCCATGTGGGTGGGTAGGAAGGAGGTGGAAAAGGTGTTTATGTATGTACCGTTTTTTTTTTGTTTTTTTGTTTTTTTGTATTCTGTAAAATTAATAAAAAGTATGTTTAAAAAAAATAAAAAATAAAAAAAAAGAAGTGTAGCTGCATTTCTGCATCTTTGCCATGTTTTGTATTGTGCTAGGATATTGGTCTACATGCTGTATGCTAAGCCATTAATTTTCTGGTGCAGAGAGTTGTGGGATATGGCTACATATGAGCTTAAGCTCAAATGCTTAACTGTAACTGGATTGCTAACAGAACTAGCAGGTTGGGTGCAGCCTAAGAGAGTTCTCACTTTGTATGTCCAGCCCCTTTCAGGTTAGGGTCGCCCAAGGGTCCCCCCCCCCAACTCTTAGATCAAGCACTGTAAAGAAGAGACTATACTTTAGAAGTTTTCCTATACTAGAAGAGGCACGAAGGTCAAAAAGGCTCTGCAAGCAAAATAGTAGCTGGGTTGAAAACAGATGTGTTTTGTCAGTGATTTAAATCAAGGTTGGGAACCTGTGCCCCTTCAGATGTTGTCAGATTCCATCTCCCATCTGTCCCAGCCAGCATGGCCAATGGTTCGGAGTTATCAGAAATGTAGTTCAGCAACATTTGATTTAAATTGTGTCAATATTGCATCCATTAGCTCCTAGGGCTTCAGCTTACCTAGGAGTAAGCCCTGCTGGATTCTGAGTAGACATGTAGAGGGTGCTCCCAGAGCAATCAGGCCGAAGAAGAATTATTTGGAAAGGTAACTTAAAAGGCTGCTTGGGGGGGGGGACTGCAAGTTTTCACAAATTGCACCATGTGCATATGTGAATTTCCTGTATTTAGTTATTGCTCTGTTCCATAGGCCATCTATCAGTTTGTTGTGGGATATTTAGCATAACATGCATTCTTCTTAAGAAACATGGATTTGGGTGTACTGCCTTGCCATTCTGTTGCAGGCTTTCTTTCCAATTTAAGGATGCAGAAAATGTTGGTTCTTTATACTTCTACAGATCCAGAATGAGGACAGCGTTATTCTTTTTCTGGTCGTATGGACTGTGACAGAGATTACTCGATATTCCTTCTACACATTCAATATGCTCAACCACATGCCATACTTCATAAAATGGGCCAGGTGGAGAATGCCTTGCAGTTTAGTTTCTCATTGTTCTGTGCATGCTAATTTTCATGCATGCTAAATTGGCAAGGAAATAAACAGCTGTGAGAGCTTAGTGTGTGGTTTGTTTTTAAAGCTGAGAAGTTGTGTTTGCACTTCTGGATCTGTTTTTTAATGCAGAGTTTGCTGTCTTTTAAAAATTAATCTGTCCTGTGTTAATGCCATTAATATTTCTAGAGAGTTCTTGTGTGTCATTTGAAAATTGCATATTGAATAAGATAGAAAAAATGTTTGTTCACAGGTGGTTTGCTTTTGCTTGGATAATATACTATTTTGGGATTCCCTGTAGATAAACAAGGCCTTTTATAAGTGAAAGTGCAAAAGCTTGCAAAATGCAACACCTGTGCGAGTCTTTCTGTTATGTCTATTTGGGGATATAATTCTGCTGGAATTCGATGCAAAAGTAGACTAGGTAAAAGAAATGCAAGGGATGAAGTTTGGGGGAAGGCAGCTCCAACCTTAACCGGAAATCTTCCTACACCAGTGGCCTTCCAAGTATTGTTGGGCCAACTCCCTCCCTGATACATTGGTCATGCGAGCTGGAGAGTTGGAATCCAACAACATATGGAAAGTGTCCCGTTGGCAACTGCTGTTCTAGCCTTTTGCCATGTTGCTGCTGTTGGTCAATGTGCTTGTATTGTAAACATTGACCCAAATATTTACCTGGAAGTAAGGTTCATGTGTGTGTGTTTGTGTGTGTGTGTGTGTGTGTGTGTGTGTTCAGTGGGCTTCTCCCTGGTAAATGCATATTATTGGCAGTTTCAATGGCTGGTGCTGTAGCCATTTTGTTTAACAGCTTGCGTCAACTGAAACAGACACTGTCAACTCCACTCTGGTGGTGAGCATGTGGTAGTTTAGAGACCCAGTCATATTCACATACATGGTAAAAGCTTCTGCAATTGCAACACCTGCAGCTCTTTTCTCTCAGGATAGATATTTTTCCTTTAAAAAAAAATACTGCTGGATAAGATTTCACTGATCTAGAGTTCTTTTCTAAACTGAGCATTCAGTTACATACGTGGCGTGTTTAATGTTACACAATGTGTATGCCAAATCATAAGAAACTCATGTTAGGACAGTATATTTCTCCTTTTAGTCCAGCATCATATACTCTTGACTAGCAGTCACTCCCCAGTGTCTCGGTACAGGTCCTTCCCATCACTTACTACTTTTAAAGTGGAGATGCTAAGGCTTGAACCTGGGACTTTTTGCATACAAAGCATGATGAGTTCCATCACTGAGTTTTCGCATCTCCACACACCCCCCCCCGGCCTGCTGCAAAAACACTGCAAAGCAAACCAGACAACCATATTCTGATTCCACCGCCCCACTCCATTGTGTATTATCTCTTAAATGAGATTTCAGAATTCAAAGGAACTCATTTAGCACCCTGCCTTTCAGTGCATTAAAAAAAATGTGACAAACTATTATGCTGTACTTCTTCGTAATAGTTTGGGATTTTCTAATCCTCTTGTGTTTGCTGCCAGAGGAGCTTTGCTGCTTTGTGCATAGTAGAATATGTGCAGCTTAGCTATATGAAAACTCTCCTTTCATTAATTGGCTTCTGGTGTGCCTAGACAGCATTATTGAGTTCTCTCTCTTTCTTTTTGCATGCCGCTAATGTGTTTGGTTCTCTTGTGCACCCCATACAGTTTACTCAAGTTGAGCTCTTTCGAGGGCCGTGAGTTCTTTCGAGGGGTTCGGGTTCCCTGGCTGCACCAGTTTTGATCATGGAATGCATATTGTGCATTTCCTTCTGACCCTGGGAGCAAACCATCTTTGCCTTTTCCAGCTCGTGTTCAAGAGGCTGGTTCTTTATGAATGGCTGCATTTGTATGCTTTTACCTTGTGCAAAAAACTCTGTCAAAGTATTTATAACTTCTTCTTTTTTAAAGAAGTGTCCAGCATGTAAGGTGACAAATATACAAAAGATAATATCATGTTTATTAAAGCCAGTGCTTTTTTTGGGTGTGTGTAAAAAATGAGGTGCAGATATATTGATAAAAGTGCTCAAAATTGTTTCCATGGCTAGCAGGAAAAAAGAGGTTCCAGTATTTTGTACCAGTGAATACTCCCCCCCCCCCAATGCTCTGAATAAAGCAGTTGCGGCTTTCAAGACCAGTGTTTTTTATAGTTCGGAATTGACCATGGGCTCTGCCCAATGTCTACAGTACACTCACATATTTCAAAAGGATGGTTCCCGACTTCATTATTTTTCACTTTTTTTGAACACAGTTGTACTTTTAACTATAAAGCAACCCAGATGAGTGTACAAGGGTAGAATCTAGTTAGCTCTCTTGGGATCATGGAAGGGCTTTCGATCCAATGGGTGCCTTCTCAAGAGGATCTTTTGCCAATTCACCCTTCCCCTTGCATCCCTCAGTGACTTCCAAAAACCAGCCCCAGAGACTTGGAGGACCCTCCAGAACAGGGTGGAAGGTGGCTGGGGGCTTGGAAGACTGCAGGGGGAATAGGCAAAAATCACTTTGCCCCCTTTTCCATTTGGCATCTACTTGATCAAAAGTTCTTTCATGAGCACAAGCACATCAGTTGAATCCCACCACTGTTTGCTGCTACTTTAATGGTGCTCCTTTGTCCACACAGCAGCAGCAGTTGTATACACAAGTGCGTTGGCTGATGATGTGCGTGTTTTTAGTATCTTCAGGGTAAATATTTTAAGCCTGATCTTCAGGGCCAAAGTTTAAATTAATATCTTGATTGAACATGTCCATGTTCAATAAATAAAAGTTCTGAATCTGCAAATGAAATGAAATACTAGGCAAATCAGACCATCTTTCCCAATGCAGGCTTAGGTAAACCTGATTGCAAAGGTAGAAATAACAATATATTAATAACCCCCCACCAAGGAATTCTTCATGGGGATTAAAAACTCCATCCCAAAATGGAGTTGTTCCATTGGTCCCTTGCGATTGCTGACAGCCAACACAATTGAGGAAGACAGTAGGGAGACCCATGGCTGCCCACAGTTGACAGAGGTGTGTATTCAATTGGCTGGCTCATTCACCCGAGCTTTTGAGGAATTTACAGCATTTTGCTCAACCAGAACACGTGGGCAGCAAGCCTATGCATGGTAAGTTCCATTGCATCTAGGGGAGCTTACTCCCAGGTAAGTGTTGTAATCCAAAGCAGAATATCAGAAAGATAATTGTTGGTGTGATTTGTTTAGTTATATTGTTTCTTCCAGGTACAATTTTTTCATCATCTTATATCCCGCGGGAGTCATCGGTGAGCTTTTAACCATTTATGCTGCCTTACCTTACGTGAAGAGATCGGGGATGTTTTCAGTGAGGCTTCCCAACAAGTATAATGTCTCTTTTGACTACTACTATTTCCTTCTCATCGTCATGGCGTCCTACATACCACGTAGGTATCAATAGATGCATGTGGAAACATTTGTCTTTTAAAAGTGTCATTCAAAAGGTTATCCTATCTTCTTTTATTACTCAGCTACCATACCTTGCATCTTTCCATAACAAAGTAATATGTAATAAAGCCAAGCCATCCCTATTCTTCCAAATTTGATCACGCTAACCATCTTGTGCTTTTTGCCTTCATCTTGTGCCCTGCTTAGCAAAATTTCCAAACAATGAATTCCTCAGGATGAAACACGACTTTGGGCTACATGTTCTTTCGGCTTATTTTCGTTGAGAACTGTTCTTTTTACGATTGCTCTTTTTAGAAATTGTTTCCACCATTCTCTGGTGGAGGTTTTAAGACTGCTGCTTTAGAACTTGGCTGATGTATACATTTAAAAATTATGGTATGATTATTTGTAAGCTGTCTTGAATCCTTTAAAAAGGATATGGCTGAAATTCAAACTTTGACTGGGGTGGAGCCGTTCCTCCACCCAACCCACCTCCACCCCATGGAGCGATGCCACAATGCCTCTGTGATTCCCTGTTCTGTCCCTATAAGAAATGCTGCTTTTGGATCCCTGAAACTGGGCATTCCAGGTGTGGGGACAGACTGAGCCAGCCCCACTACTATCAGGCTCAGTTTGGGCCTGATCACCACACCAGCTCTGATTTGCCTGGCCCCTCCTTGCCTTGCTTCCGGACCAATGTGAACAGCAAGGCAATAGTGACCCTACTGCAGCCATGGTGGGGGGTTTGGATGACATAAAACACCCAGTCCTGTTTGCTACAGTTACACATCCTTGCTCTTTCTTTTCTTTCCTAATAGTGTTTCCACAACTGTACTTCCACATGCTTCGTCAAAGAAGAAAAGTGCTTCACGGCGAAGTGTTTGTAGAAAAGGACGATTAAAAACAAGCCCTTTTTAACCATGGTGCTTTTTCAGAGTAACAAACCAAAATCCAGAACGTGTTGCACGAGTCCAAGTGTGAAATCATGGAACAAAAATAACCAGTGCACAAAACCAACATAGATCATATTATTTAGTAACGCTAATATTTTTCGGACTTCACTATTTCAAGTCTGCATTAATTTTTGGTACTGTCTCCACCCCCACTCATCAGTTTTAGGAGCCTTTTCATATGTTCAAAGCATTGCATGTACTTGGAGGGGGTTCCTTTCTTCTGCGGAAGGCTCCTAGCCATTAGGAGAGCTTTTCAGGGGAATGCAGGAATGCTGTTGGGAGGGGAGCTGTAGAAAACCACACACATCCCATGGGAGCCTGGCCTGTGTCTTCCTTTAAAACACAATTCAAAGTGTTGGTGCTGACCTTTAAAGCCCTAAACGGCCTTGATCCTATATACCTGAAGGAGCGTCTCCACCCCCATTGTTCAGCCCAGACACTGAGGTCCAGCGCCGAGGGCCTTTTGGCGGTTGCCGCACTGTGAGAAGCAAAGCTACAAGGAACCAGGCAGAGGGCCTTCTTGGTAGTGGTGCCCGCCCTGTGGAACGCCCTTCCATCGAAGTTCAGGGAGATGAACAACTACCTGACATTTAGAAAACACCTAAAAGCAGCCCTGTTTAGGGAAGTTTTTAATTGTGATATTTTAATGTATTTTGGTATTTGTTGGAAGCCACCTAGAGTGGCAGGGGAGACCCAGCCAGATGGGCGGGGTATAAAATAATAAAAATAATAAAAGGCCTATCAGATTTCCCGCCTGTTAATATCTTATAAGGAGAATTTGTTATCTTTTACCTTTTATCTGTGTACATATAATAAATTAGAAACTTAAGACCATTTCAATGGCTGCAAAAAAGAAACAAAACCTGAATGGTTTTCAGAAGCATCTTCTTGAAACTGATGCCACGTGGGATGTTCATTGTAAATGGAGATGGGAATGAGCTCAGTCTTAAATGCTGCAATAATTTTTTTGTTAAGCTCCTGGAAGGCAGTTGTCCTATTTAAAGGAATTCACTACTTGATACCTGCAATATGTTCTACACAAAAAGATCAGATCAAAAATTCAGCTGTCCAGATAATTTAAGGACAAGAGGTGTTTTTGTTCATTTTGAAAAAATGTCTATGTGCCAAAATACAATCAAAAAGAGAAAAGTGTATTGAAATTTGGTTGCCCTCTGCACGTTAGCAATCTGTGATACATGAAATTTTGGTTCACTTTGGTTTACACAACTGTTTAGCAGTTTGCTCAGTAGACAGGATCCAAAGAACCACACAACTAATATACCCATGGGACCTTTGGGCTTTTATTTTTCTCTATGTAATATAGAAAACCAGTTTTGAAACAGAAGGTTTTCTGCTCAAAAACTGGTGGGGGGTGGAGTCAAATGATTGCATGTGCATTATGCAGATCTTTAGATCCCAACCTTTGTGCCTTATTGTAAAAGAATGTAAAATCATGATAAATAAAGCACAAGTAAAGGAAATTCAGGGAAAGAAAAACAATGGATATCTCCACCCAGCACCTGCAGTCTAGTCTCACACATTCTGAAATCTGACTCAATGGTCAGGGGATTCTACAGAGCACCTGACCTTGGGAAGCTGCCAATAGGGGTGTGTGAACCCTTTCTGCTTTCTGCTTGTGCTATAGGATCTTTGGATCCAAGCTGTGATGTGATTATAGCTTGTGGTGAAAACTTTCTTCAAATATACTTGAGTTTATGTGTCTAGTCCTTTCAAATTGTGTATTAGCAAGGTTTTAGCTGAGCAAGGTTCTTTACTGTACACTTTTTACTGTAAGTGCTTTTCCGGCAATATAACAATTTTATTTTGGGGGTGGGGCCTCTGCAATTAAAAAACCCCACAAAGGTGCTCTAACAATTTTTCATGTTATATAAAGCTTTAAAATATAGTATCACACAAAATCATTCAGCTGTGTTTAGATTAAAGGGTTTCAAGTTGCATCAATTATATTTTTGCAGTTGCTGTTTAAGCCTGATTTTTTTTCCTTTTAAAAACATCAAACTATTTCTTACAAAATATCCAGGCAGCTCTTTGGTACATGTTTCTGAATTAGTACGGAGAAGAACTATGTGAGAAGATCTACTATTTTTTCAATGGTTAATACGGTTACCTTTTCTAGCATTTTAACTTCTTAATGCCTAAGTATATTATGTGCCTCATCCTGTAATTCTAGCTGATCGAAATTGGATTTTCTGCAGCTGTTCTTTAAGTAGAAATATTTGGTTCTCATGTATGCTGTTGTTAAACCTGAGGATGTTGTCATACAGTAAACAAGGAAATATTGTAGGTATTTTTTTTACCATTTTGTACATCCAATATTAAAATAATACAATTTCTTGCAATCATGATTTCTGATTTTCCGCAGAGGAGCCATGTAGTAGCCATGGGTTATAGTTTAAGGAAGAAAACATTTTAAGGTGATTTTACTCTGCAAAATTGCACTTCAAATAAACTATTAAATCCACATCCAAATGTTTTTATAGTTCTGCAGTTTCCAGATGTACAGAACATAAAGGTTTTTCAGTGCAGGACTGATGTGATACTGCCACTAATATGTTATTAGCTTCAAACATAATAATAATAATAATAATAATAATAATAATAATAATAATAATTCTAACACCCCACCCATCTGACTGGGTTGCCCCAGTCACTCTGGGCGGCTTCCAACAAAAATACAGGAAAAACAACACTTTGTGTCTCCAGATTGACTAGGAAATTATGAATTCAATACATCCTAAACAATCTGGAAACCTCTGTAAATAGTTCCATTTACATAGAACATATTGCTTAATTTTGGCAATAGGAAATAAACAGATCCCACCAAGAAAAGATGGTAAATGTAAACAATGTTTGGTTGCATTCACACAATATTATTCTCATAACTGTCTCATTGTCTCAGTTCTGAGCACTGAATGTATGTGGGTTTACTCTACTTATAGAATCCCTTTAGGCTGTGGTTGCTCGCCATCTGTGAGAATCAGATCCCCAAGTTAAGTGGCAGGGGTGTGAACCTGAATAAAATATTGTGGGGGGTAGATAAGCCCCGACCCGCATAACCGATCACAAGACACAGTGCACACCCACTGTTTGAATGGCAATGCCCATCATATTCCCCCCCCTCAGATACTTTATTGAGTGGGGGGTGAGGGGACCTCAGTTGGCTCCTATGCTAAGTGTCCTGTATTGAGTATATTCTGTGCCTTCACTTGATAACAAGTGATTTTCCCCTTTTTGTTTTCAGAGGTCTTCTGCTTAGATGTAATCCAATCATTTCATGTAAAGGTATTTCATGCTGTAAACCTAACTCAGTCTATAAACTTGAAGTTCACCAAGGTGTATTTCCCCAAATACTGTTGTACAATGTCAGTTCTCGAAATGGGTTTTTGTTTTGTTTTTTGAGAAAAACAGAAAAACCGAACTTTTAAACAAGCTAATTTCACAATTTTTACATAGCACCATTTTGGGGATTTGACTGCATACTAGCCTGCAAACTAAAGCATATTGTTTCTGGTACTGTAGCTAATTAACTTAACAATTCAGTTAAAATTTGTGCTTCCTGTTAATTTAGATATGTCTGCTTTTACCAAGCATTGACCAAAGGGCACCGGTCGGTTTATGCAGCTGAAGTTTTTCAGAAGGTTATAGCAGTCATTGCATGGATACAAATATTATGTTTCCATAACCAGGATTACTGCACACTCAAGTTCACCTTGAAATCCTAACTGCAATAAATTACAGCACACTTTTTGGCACATATCCATCTTATAGCCTTCCTGCAATATCCTTCCCCTTTAAATGCAAATACTACCTTATTTAGCAAATAGATCTTATATTTGTGTAGCCTTTAAAAACACCCACACAAACTTGTTAAACCTTATTGATAACCATTTATTTGTTTACTAACTACCTAGGGACTTACACATGAGTCTGATCCTGCAATGTGCTGCTGCGTCGTGTGTTAAATACCAAGCACATTCCAGTGCTACAGATTTCAGGAGCTCTCAAGAACGATCCCTTCCTCCAATAGTAACTTTTGCATGTTTGATACAACCTTCACTTAATGGGCCATGGATATTTATCTTCCTTTCCTCAAATAAAGCTCTCTCGTGTGTGTTTTGATCTGTAAATTAGTCTTTAACCAGTCATTTTGCTGTGTATGTATTGAAGTCTGTCTCTCTCCCATTCCTGTTTTGTAACTAAACATAGGTCCAAGTCTTTCTGTTTGGCCTCTCTCAGCATAATCCTATGCATGTCTGGGTTCAATGGGCTTGCTCTCAGGAACTGAGTAAAGGATTGGGGCCTCAGTTTCTCTTCACTTATCTAGTGACTATTCCCCCATTTCTTAGAATGCATCCAGTCATACTTGATAATTTATTCTACGTAGGTTGCATCCCTCTCCAGTCGTACAGTATGTAAGATTTCTATCCAACTCACATTTCAAGTTGTTCTTCCAATGTTTCATCTGGGAATGATGCCTTTGCTTGTAGGAGTCCCAAAGAATACATTGAAATCCGATAAATCAGCTGCAGGAACCTGTGCTACGCCACAGAGCATGCTAAATCCTTTCCCACCAAGAAGAAGAAGAAGAAGAAGAAGAAGAAGAAGAAGAAGAAGAAGAAGAAGAAGAAGAAGAAGAAGAAGACGACTTTGGATTTGATATCCCGCTTTATCACTACCCGAAGGAGTCTCAAAGCGGCTAACATTCTCCTTTCCCTTCCTCCCCCACAACAAACACTCTGTGTGGTGAGTGGGGCTGAGAGACTTCAGTCCTCAGGTTATGGGCTACTGCTGCTTGGGGTAACAAAAGGATGTGGCTGGAGCTCAGAGTAAAACTGTACCTAGGAGGAGGAAAGACACTGCATCTTGAGATCCTTCTGAATCAAAGTACAGGCAAGGTGGGGAACCACCACAAGCACCTACCTTAAGCACCGTCATCTATGAACTTTAATGTGGCAGTTGGGAGGTCACTCAAGGAGCCCAGGTGGGTTTAGAGAAGGGAGCTAGGGACTACATTTCTGAGAACATAGATGAGGTCACATGGTGTTTACGCCAGCAGGAAACCAGGATGGCTGGAATCCAGATTCTCCTGAAACTCACAGCAGAGCTTGGAAGGGGTGCTGATGTCATGAAGGGTGTTCTTTTTCCATATAGGTTCTGATCTATAGAGCAGGGGATTGCTGCTTCAGTTATAAGATTTCTGATGGTTTATTTGATAGTTCTATAACTATCAAACTCCCAACTCTAAGTTGGGAGCCGCTTCAGTGAAATGGCCAGCTGGGTGACACTGCGCTAACATTACTGTGATCCAGCTAAGTGGTAACCATCCCATGGATGTTTTGTAGGAAGCGGGTCTGGCAGAATGACCAAAATATGTCTGTGTGACTTTGAGATAATCCACTTCTGCTTATTCTGCAAAGGAGGAAACACTTGGGCCCACACACCTACAGAAATCATCTCAAAAAGCAATCCTCTACGAGGAGTCTAAGTCTAATGACACATCCTATTAAAAATAGGCAGTGCCGTACAAGTCACAGCTGCTGTGACGTTCCCAGCTTGGAATGCTGTACCTAGTTAACCTCCTTAATTTTCTCTCGCTCATGCCATTCCAACATAATGGCATTTTGCCTGTCCTGAAGGCAGTGCAACCAGCTACAGGATGTAGCAGATGGCAGGTTACAGAGGAGAATGCAGACACGTTTAAAAGAATCTGCCGACCGGTGGTTCTTCACCTTTAATCTTCTCCTGCCCACCAAGTACACAACATTGTCATCAAATGCTCCCCAAGTCATGATCAAACAAAATGTAGTAGTAGTAGTAGTAGGACTAGGACTACCAATGCTTTTGCTCCCGAGGCCTGAGGGGACAATGGTGGAGAATCAGGGATCAAGGTGGGTCTCAGGACAGGGGAGGCATCTCTGAACTGGGGCTCTTCAAGGTGGCTTTGGGCTGGTGCAGGTTCCTTTATGTCTTCAGAGCGAGAGGGGTTCTTCCCATACCTGCCAAGTTGCTGTCGGAGAAATAAGGGACCGGGCGGAAGTAGCAGACCGGAAGTAGTGCTGCCACCATTTTGGAACTGGGCGGAGCATGCTAAGAAGTGACTTTTGATGCTGCTTTGCCCAGTTCCAAAATGGCCGCTGCGCCAGAAGTCACACTGCAGCCATTTTGGAACTGGGCAGAGCAGCATCAAAAGTCACTTCTGAGCATGCTCCGTCCAGTTCCAAAATGGCCACCGCGCCAGAATAAACCGGGGAAAAACAAAAAAAATCCATTTTTTTCCAGCTAGGAACAGCTGGAAAAACGGGGATTTCCCGGGGAATACGGGAGACTTGGCAGCTATGGTTCTTCCTGAGAGCCCAAGTTTTTCCAAGGTCTCTCCAGGAGATCGGCCAGGATCTTGACAGTTGGCTATTGTTTTCAAGCTGGAGTGGCAGAGCATGGGCATGGGGAGTGTGGCAGGAAGTAAGGCTGGATGAATGGCCATGTAATTGTTCTTCCAGGTGTTGTTGGAATACAGCTTCCATCCTCCCTGACCATGCTGGCTGAGGAAGATGGGACCTGGAGTCCAACATCTGAATGGCTACAGGTTCACCATCCCTGTCTCAAGTGGTAGAACAGAGAGGTGGCAGACTCTGGTAGATCATACAAATGGAGAAGCACTCTCAATTTTTGTATTTTATTTTTTGCTAATTTTTACCTGAGCCTAACTGGATTGAATTAGTCTCAGAAGCAAAAAGGCAGCTAATGCAATTCTTCTGGGGTTGATGTAAAATGCCAGCACTTCCCAGAAGAACTGACAAGGGCCTTACACATAACTGAGCTACTGTGGTTAAAGAGCGCTTCATGTTGACATTGTTATCTTGCCAAGATAGGCCCCAGTGTTGTAGGGTGAGCAAGCTCATCTCCCCTATCCCACTAATTGCCGGCATCTCTGCAAGACGACATTAGAAAGGCTAGCGCAGGGCTATGAGGTACAGTGCTGCACAGAGAGTTGACCCCCCCACCCCACATCGTTGCATCAGTTCATCAGTAAGCTGAGCTGCTTGACCTTTCTTCCTTTCCTCTCTAGACTCTCTCAGAGCAGACGCTTCAGTGATGAGCTAGGTACCAGGTTGTGCGTGAGAAAGTGGACTGCTGGGGGCAATGGAATGCTCCCCTCCCTTCCCTCATGGTTAGTTAGTTTCAGTATATGCTTCCTATACAGGGGTCAGCAAACTTTTTCAGCAGGGGGCCGGTCCACTGTCCCTCAGACCTTGTGGGGGGCCGGACTATATTTTGGAAAAAAAATATATGAATGAATTTCTATGCCCCACAAATAACCCAGAGATGCATTTTTTTTAAAGAAGGACACATTCATGTAAAAACACCAGGTAGGCCCCACAAATAACCCAGAGATGCATTTTAAATAAAAGGACACATTCTACTAATGTAAAAACATGCTGATTCCCAGACCTTCTGTGGGCCAGATTTAGAAGGCGATTGGGCCACATCCGCCCCCCGGACCTTAGTTTGGGGACCCCTGGTCAATATCTCAAAGCCATTTAACAACAGAAACCACAACAATAAAAAGCATATGTAAAACCACTTCCGATGTAAAACCAATTGAATCAATTTCATCAGTAAAAACAATTTCAAACCCAATCCTGATACAGATTGGGACATGAAGAAATATGCTTCCACTTAAAAGGTTTGTTGAAAGAAGGAGGACATCAGTAGGTACCAAAAAGCAACTTATCTGATGTGTAACAGGAGGGAGTTTCAAGGGGCAGGTGCCACTACACAAAAGGCCCAGTTCCTGCATGTACAGCTCAACTCTGCATGAGATGGGCCTCTTAATGAGATGGTATCTGTAGGAGGCTTTTTCCTGCAAAGTGCAGCCATCAGCTAGGTATATAAGGGATGAGGTGATGATCTGGGTATTCTGGTCCCAGGGTGTAATAGGGCTTTGTAGTTTAGGATAGGGAAGGATGAGGATTTTAAAAAATAATAATTAGTTTTCCAATATTATTCCAATAATAGCCCCATTATAACAATGCCAATTCATATCCAAATAATACAATTATTAATATAAATTAATCAAATACCAAAGTGCCCCCCCACATGCTGGATTTGATGGCTTGCTAATTTTCCTCCCTGTGGTCCAAAATCTCATTAATTTCGGTTACATTCCAGTTATAATCCTTTATAGAACAGCTGCAATCTTGATGATTTCTCTTCGTGTTGCTACATTAAGTAATTAAGTTAGGAAATGTGTTATCATTATTTTTTCCTATGTGCAGCGATTATTTTGTCCATGATGTTTCTTACTGTCCATGTATGGTATTCTGTCCTTCTTCCCTCCAATTGTTGCTGTTACCCATCATGACTTGGGTGTCCCTTTGTTTTCCAAGAGTATCTCCATCACTCCGTCTCATGTTTAGTTATTTTGCACAGGGAACTCTAGAAGTAAATAAGCTGCTCTCTCCAATTCCCTCCCCCCCCCCCCAGCCTAGGTAGAGTGGTCTGTCAGACTGCAGATGATTTTGTAAGAAAACCTCCACACACTTTCTCAACAGCCCACAGAATCTTTTCATCCTTACAGCTGAAGATTTATGACCAATTAGCCTTCAAGTTAGATTAGATTCCAAGTTTTTTTTTCAGTTCCCTTTGTAGATAGTAGGTTGGCTCTTTGTTTTCAGCATAATTCTTTCGCAGAGCACAGCTTCCCCCTTTTTCCCTTTTTCACACAAACAGTTCCATTTTTGTTGTTAAATTTCATATCAATAATCTAATTTCTTCTAACCTCACTTGTACATATGATTTTTTAACTTGCATTCCGGGGAGGGTTGCCATATCATAAATGTAGAAAAAAAGACTTTGGATAAGCAAACCATGGGCTCCCCTCCCTCCTCCACCGAATAAAATCCCATCTCAATTCAAACTTTTAAATCCATGCAGCTGGGTTGTTGTTCTGCAGTTTGTAGTCTCATCATTTCTAGCATACACATGTGCTTTAATCCAATTAAAATCCAATTAGCAGGACCACCTCTGCTTCCAGGAATGGATTGGGGGGTTGAGGCAGTCGGAGTGCTCCTTGTGCCCAGTGCCTTTGCCTGCTCTGGCATTCCATGGGAAGCGGTATCAGACTGTAGGACAATCTGCGGGTGAAGCCCATTCCTCTCCCACCCAAGGAGGAATTCAAATAATGAGTTTCCCCCGTCAATGTTTGTTTATCTCTGTCTGTCTCTCCCTGCGATGTCGAAGGAGGCATCCATTCCTGGCACACCAGAAATGGAAGGCCCGGAAGGATGAGGAAATAGGTTTGCTTCTCACTTCAGTACTAACCTACCCAATGCACGCCTCCCAAAACAATATGTGAACCGAAAGAAATCCCACCCTTTTCTGAAATTTGCAAAGCATTTCTACAATCCAAAAACTATGTACAAAAGCATGCATCTTAGGGGACAGTGGGCATAAAAATGCACATATTGTTGGAAATAGCATTTAAATGCATTATATCAGAGGGAAAATGCAAAAATGTGCATATTAGGCAAACTTGCATACAAAAATGAGGACACCAGGAGCAGTGTGCACTAAAATGCTGGCCAATTTTTGTTGGGACTTTCTTTTTTCAAAGGAAAATTGCAAACTGATGCAGAAATGTGACAAATTGCACTTAAGACTGGAAAACAGAGAAACCTGCATTGACAGAATCATCCATCCCTAACCTCGGACTAGGCAAGTCAGAAATAAATTGCACAATAGCTCTCATCATGACCTTGAATACCAATTCAGAGTCTTCTTTTGGAATATTTTCAGCGATTGTCTTTTGTCCTGGCATTCATTCATTCATTCATTCTGCCTATTAAGGCTGAGGGCAAAAATAAAGTAAATTGGCAGAGCAGATTGGAGATATGATAATGGAAAGCCTGGCACTTCCTATTAGAGGAGCTCTTGCGGAATTTGAGAGATCTTGCTAATGTCTTGTCATTACTAGCTCTTAACGTATGATGTAGTTATGCATATTCTAATGCATTTGCTCTGCATAAAGAGAGGCTACAAACAAGTTGTTTTTAATGAAAGCAAATTGTTACACATTAAAGCAGCAAATGATGTTTCCCAATTTGTTTTAGTTTTTACCAACACAAATGCACAGGAGGGGCATTCTGGGAAGCATTTTGTAGACAAGGGTGAGGAACTAGAAATGGCCACACGGTACAGGGGTTGCCAGATATTTTGAGCCAGTGTGGACACATTTTGAGAAAGCGTTATCGGCACCAGTCTCAAAATAACCACCAAGGAATTGTGGCATAATGCAAAATGACTGCTATGGAGGTATGCTGCGGGAGGCAGTGGAAGACAGGAGTGCCTGGCATGCTATGGTCCATGGGGTCACGAAGAGTCGGACACAACTAAACGACTAAACAACAACAACAATAATGCAAAATGGTTGCCATGAAGGCGTAGCAGAAGGTCCCATGTAAAAGAAGAGGAAAAGAGGCAGGGGCATAAAATGTCATGGGCATGGCTGTCATCAGCTCCTCACATCAATGGGGTAAAGGCCCCGTTAGCCAGCATTGCTATTTGCATCTCTCCTTTGTTCAGAATGGAAGGGAAGGGGTGGGCATCTAATGAAATATGGGCATGTTTAAGGGGGAGTGCTCAGTGTAGGAGAGACCAAGCCAATGCAAACAGGATCTTTGGGTATTTAGGGGCTATTGACTAAGGCTTTCGTGGGCACCGTAGGTGGGTACATTAGCACCCATAGGTGTTGCATTAGTGACCCTCAATCTGTGCTCTAGAATGAGCAGAAATTTTGGAACTCTTCAATGAGTTGACGCTGGGAAACTGTCTTCTGAGTCAGGTGCCACTGTGAGAGCCCAGACTTGGAACAATCACAATATTTCTGTTGTGTTTTGCTATCTATCCATGTGTGTACTGAGATGAATAGTATTTTATTCTCCCACATCAGCTGTTTTATCTGTAATGGATACTGTTTGTTCACTCAGTCATGTTTTGTAGGGGATCCAGATGATCACTAACAAACCATTGAAGTGATGTTTTCTGTACCATTTTCCCATCTCTTTTTAGAAATGGTGTGTGTGTGTGTGTGTGTGTGTGTGTGTGTGTGTGTGTAGGGAGCTTAAATTGCAATTAGGAAACAGGAAACTAAAGAAGTACAACTGGTGCAGATCACAAAATTGTAGAGTTGGAATGGACGACAAGTCATCTAGTCCAACCCCCTGCAATGCAGGAATCTTTGTGCCCAACATAAGGCCCAAACACATGACCCCTGAGATTAAGAGGCTCATGCTCTACTGAATGAGCTATGACACAGTGAGGTAAGCTAAGTGGGTGAGCCAATAAGATAAGTCAAGAACATGATAAAAATCCACGTAGCATTTTCTGAAGAGGTCTGATTATGGAACAGCTTCTGTGAAGAATGTGAAGGGTCAGTTTGGATAGTGTCAAGGGACAAGAGAAAGGACACACTGTTGGCTGGAGGAGGTGAACACAAGTTAGTTTGCTGGGAACTCATAGATGCTGAGGTCTGGATAGCTATTCTATCAGTCAAAGAACAGGGGACCCCAAGGAGAAAGAAGTTAAAATAAACATAACTTGAGTGTGGTGTCCTATGTAGTGTGTTTAAATCTGGAATAGATAGTCATAAATTGAGAGAAAGAGAAAATGCAAGCTTAATATTGCTTCAATATATTTGATTTTGGAAGCCACTGCAAATGTTTCATTGACAATGTATGATATATGCCCTCAGAACATTGAACGGGCTTTTATAATAATTCCCCAAAGGATCTTTTACAGGAGAAACATCATAACCATAGAAAACGAGCCTGCTCTTCTGTGCAAAATTTACTAAAAACAAAGAAACACACCCACACACCCATAAATACAAATTGCTCACAAGTGCAACATAATTAACAATAAAACCCATTTAGTTGCATAGGGAATATTATCTTATTTCCACTTCATTTCCCCTCTTCTTTTGAGGCCCTTTTCTCAATTGGTTTAAACTAGAATCTGAAACAAGGGGGAAAGGCCAAAGTACATTTTGGATTGTTTTATCCTGCCAACCATATTTCACAAATATAATCTCAGCGTGTTTCTTCATCAGGTGGAAAAGGATTCTGTATAAACTGTAGCCTGACTAGAGCTGTGTATACATTATTGGCTTAAAATGCAGCGAGGTTCTTTCTCTCCTCTGCATTTGAAATCTTGTATTTACATTGCTGTGTGCACCTCAGAAGGGGTTTGTCTTCACCTAATGCTCAATACCTGATTTATTTCCCAATGCCTGCACAAGGGGCTGGCTCACTCCTGAGGCGAGGCGAGGTGATCGCCTCAGGTGGCAGGATCCACAAGGGCAGCAGATTCAGCCTCCAAGGAATGCATCACCACCTGTGGTGGTGACAGCTGTCGTGGTAGCAGTGATGGCTGCTGCGCACTCCTTGGTCCAGTCCTGAGGTTTTCAGTTTGGGAGTGCTGCTAGATCCAGCCCTTACTTTGAACTGGGTGTTGGTGGCATGAAAGCCTTTTGTAAGCTTAAGCTGGTGCACAACTTCAGCAGCTCTCAGAGAGAGGTAGCCTGAGGTTGTTGTTATTGTTTAGTCATTTAGTCGTTTCCGACTCTTCATGACCCCATGAACCAGAGCACGCGAGGCACTCCTGTCTTCCACTGCCTCCCACAGTTTGGTCAGACTCATGTTGGTGGCTTCGAGAACACTGTCCAACCATCTCGTCCTCTGTCGTCCCCTTCTCCTAGTGCCCTCCATCTTTCCCAACATTAGGGTCTTTTACAGGGAGTCTTCTCTTCTCATGAGGTGGTCAAAGTATTGGAGCCTCAGCTTCAGGATATGTCCTTCCAGTGAGCACTCAGGGCTGATTTCCTTCAGAATGGATAGGTTTGATCTTCTTGCAGTCCATGGGACTCTCAAGAGGTAGCCATTCTCTAATATTATCCAGGAACAACTACTGCCTTATGCCATGTGTGGGGCTACCTTGGAAGATTTCCCAGAAAATTCAGGGTGCAGGGTACTTCAGCGAGCCTACAAAACAGCAGCACATTGTTCCAGTTTCAAAACAGTCATACAGTGCTGGATTCCAATATGTTGTTGGGAAAAGTTCAAAGTACTCTACACAAATCTGAACATGGTTTACAACCAGGCTGTCTGAAGTGCTGCATGTCCCTGAATTAATTGGCCCAAAATTTTGAGTGAATCTGGGGAGACCCTTTTAGAGGTGCCCCACCAGCTGAGGTGAGTTTCGTGGGGATGAGGGATCATACCTACTCAGTGGTGGCACCTCAGCTCTGGAATGCCCTCCCTGGGCCCATATATACCTAACAGTTCCCTACATGCAGTGCTTTTTTTTCTTAAAAAATGTTTAGGCGTACTCTCATTTTGACTCAAGAAAATCCCCCATTTTATAGTTCAAATTGGGGGAAATAATTGCAGTAAATGGACAAAAGTACAAATATTCACAAAATGTTTAGGGGTATGCGTACCCCTGCGTACCCCCAGAAAAAAAGCACTGCTTACATGAGTTTTAGGTACCAATTGAAAGTATTCATTTGTTCAGGCTACTTGGAGTTCTATTTTCCACTTTTAAGAGTTTTCATCTCTGCATTTTAGAGTTACTTGTTTTAATGTTCTGCTGCTAGCTATTTTTACCTCCTGCTGTCTTCCTTTCTTTTTACTTTACTTTTATTCTAAACATTTGATTCATGTTTTATACACACCTTAAAAAGTCTCTTGAAGAAGTGGAAGCACCTTGCATTCAGCAAATACGCTTCTGGGACAACCCTACTTTTCAGTGGCTGCCATGTGACTCTCCACTGCTGGCCCAAGACATTTTGCAGCCTAAAACTAAGCCCAAAATGTTCCCACCCACCACTACATGGGTGAGCACTTGGAAATGTTTTGCTGCACCATTCGGACACAAATTTATGCCTCCTTCTATTTCGCAGTGTTGTCTGAAGCAGGTTGCTCAATCCTGACGTCGGACCAACCCATTTCATCTTCAGTCTAAGGAAGACATTTCCGCCCAGTTTTAATCAATGGCGGGGGCAGACCTGTGGCCTTGGTATCAAATGTTTCAGAAACTCTGGTATAGTGCCTTTTAGCAGTGCTTGTTAGATACTCCTCCGTTCACTGCTTCTGTTCAGCAGACAGTATTAAGTTTCTGTAGTACACCATGTAACATTCTGTATGTCCTCGAAGGCATTTACAAATATCAAATGAGGGAGAAAGAAATAAGGCCATCAGAACTGTCCAGTGTGAACTTACCCCAGTTTTATCTCCCCTCACACAGGTACCGATACAATAAATCTATAAATACCTTCCCTGATTCAAAAGACAAATTTGTGTGTTTAATAGATTCATATCCCACTTCTTCATTTGGAAAATTTACATCATTAATATATTGGTTATTTGGGCTTTCCCCAGAATAGGAAAATTTCAAATTTAGTGGGGCGTTTTGATGCCAACAACGCCATGCGGTAACTGCAAAAATGTGCTTTCATGAGGAGCACCAATCCCATAAAAATATTCATCTGGATGCACCCATAGTCCAAATGGTGCCTATTCCTTTCTGCTCATGTGAATGAGGATGGGGAAGTCTTCTGCAAGTTTCAAGCAGATGCCTGCAGATCGCCTTCCTTCATGATGTTACTGAGACCACATCCATACCATGCAGTCCAACAAAAGCTGGGTGGTAAGTACTTGCCTGGTGCTGAAAATATGCCAGGGAAGCACATTTCAAGCATGTAGCTTAACACAGAGAATCCTGGGAACTGTAGCCCCCCCCCCAATACAGAGCAGTTTACAAAGAGCAAGTATGTAGCAAGAAGTAAAAAATGTAGGATGAAATGCCCTGGTCACATAAACAAGAGTGGGGGTAAAGAATATTTATTTTGCAATCTAACATCCTCTAAACACGACCTAATAGGGAGCTGTGCCAGGGATGTTAATGGGTTCAAAGACTTTTAGAAATCATCCTAGACAGTTGTGATAATGGCAGTCTTGGTTTAAGCGAGAGATTTAGGTGTAAATTATACAGTTATGCAAAATGCAAGCCCACAGCTAGAAATGTGTTGCTGGAGTCCAAGGGCACACTGGGGTGGGGGTGGGGTGGGTGGGGGTAGAGTTGTTTTATAAATGGATGAAAACAGACAGAGACACACATCAAGTTATCCAATAACCCTTATCAAGCTGGTGCAGACATAATATAAAGTCAGGCTCACATTTCAGGCTCATGTTCCTTCCCCTTGCCTTTCCCACATTGGCCCGTGTTCTCCTTGACGTCCCCTTTCATAGCCCACCATAGTTTTTCATTACAGCCAAACTGGGCAAACATTGGTTTGCAGAAACAATTCCCCCCTTGCAAATATGAATCCAAAGACCTAGTTTTGATTTGCAGGCAGACTGTGGTTTGTGCAATGCATAGTTTGCCCACTTCAGATGTCCAACAAACTCTGGATTGCTGTGAAAGAGAAAGTCGGAGAAGCCACAAGGTGAGAGAGGAGGAAGCAAATGAGCCCAAGGTGCACTCACGTAACACCAAACCACAGTTTAGTACAGTCATATCTCAGTTTAAGTACGCCTTGGTTTCACTATTTTCAGTTTAAGTACTCCGCGGACCTGTCTGGAACGGATTAATCCACTTTACATTACTTTCAATGGGAAAGTTCGCTTCCTGTTAAGTACGCTTCAGGTTAAGTACAGACTTCCGGAACCAATTGTGTTTGTAAACTGAGGTACCACTGTATTAAACTCCTATGGACTGAGGCCCCTTGCCCCCCCTAAAATATTTGAGCCCCCACCAGTTGATAGGCATTGCCATTCATTGCCATTGCCATTGCCATTGCCACGTCTTGTGGTCTGTTATGTGGGGTAGGGCTTACTCTCCCCCCCCCTCCAATATTTTATTCAAGTTGGCACTGCTTATTCAAATCAACCTCATTGGCTGGAATGCAGGAATCAGATTTCTAGAGTCAGACCAAGACATTTTGCTGCCTGAGGCACAGGGCAATGTGACATCCTCCACAATCCACATACAGATGATGCCTGAAGTGGCAGCTGAATCTTACCTCAACACTGCATCTCCCGTGAACCCATGAGCAACAGGCTAACTTAGGAAGCACAGGAAAGGTGGCGTAGCATACATAGCTTTGGCTTCCAACAGAGGGGAAGAGTGAGGCCTTAGGAGAAATGTCTGGGGACTGCTGACTGCCCTTCCACACCACCCAGCATTTTCCATATGGTGGGGGTCACATCACCCTGCCTAGTAATAGTAGGGGGCAACCCTAGCATTTATTCCTTCTTTGTTAGCAATTAGATTGGATGCTGCCTGCACATTTCCCCTTATTTCTAAATATATAAAGGAATTAGAAATTTACTTTATATGAAATGACACCTGAAAATGCAAGGAAATGTTCGCATATGGGCCATTGAGAGGTCCAGTGCTATTTTTTTCTAGAAAAAGAGGTGCCGGAACAAACGCCTCTCTCGTTCTCTTAAAATGGCAATCGTACCCACCTAAGAGGTGCCGGAACTAAGTTCTGGCAAGTTCCAGCTGAAAAAAGCTCTGGAAAGCTCTGGAGTGGAGTGGAACAAGTCTAGACTGTCACCAGTTAGCTATGGCTTCATGACCTGCTTGTGTGTCTCCTACCGAGTCCTGCCAGGAGAAAATTATTTGCTGGCCTAGGATTCAACTTGACTTCATTCCCTTCATTGCTACTGTACTCCTCTCTGCAGGGGATCGCCTTACATATTCTTAATTGCAGAGACAGCTTGTAAAGCTGGCAGCAGTTTGTACTGAGAAATGGATTTTAGCAGTGTGCACTTCATTTACTGCCTTGGAATTGAGACCTGAATCACAGCACCCAGCAAAGGATTAGCTGGCAGCTCTTGTCATTGGGGGGGGGGGGGTTAATGGAGGCACTAACATTTTACTGTAAGTCTCATGCTCTGAAAATGGATGGTCCAATGTGAAGGACCGTTTCAATGCTTGATTTTCACACCGCGAGACTTCTGACACATCCATCTAAAATACCAATTCTCATGCCACTGCATGCCATTTCCCACAGCAAGAGGTGTTTTTTTTCTATTTATGGGAAGAGAATAGCACCATCTCCACAGTCAATATGACTACAGTAGTGGAAATGTGACGACGCCAGAGCTGACCTTCCTTAGGGCCCCTCCAGCCAGGTATTTTACTGCATCAAGTGTATTCTATATTCTGCCACACGTTCTTGACCCAATAATAGGGCATTAGTGGTGGACTTACTCTGCTTCAGCTTGTTCTGCAATGCATTCCCAATGCTACCACATTATTGCTCTCTGAAAGGGCCTACAGTGCAACAAAAACAGGACAAAAATAAGCCAGAGCATTTGTGGTATAAAAGGCCATGAAATTTCAGCAGGAAGTTATGGAATATGCTCTGATGAGAAATGAAGCAGTGTGACACCCCCCCCCCCAAAAAAAACTTTTGCAGATGCAAACAGTATTAAAGTAGGATCACATGTGACCATCTCAGTACTACAATGAGCACACAAATAATTGTGAATGCACAATAAAAAGGTTGTTTGGAGGGCCCTTAGAATTTTAAGAACGGTTCATGTATTGTGTTGGGCTAGTTCCCCATTCATGCCTGTCTGTGGCTGTCAGTACTGCCAGTGGCCCAGTACATAATTACTGTAGGACATTCACTATAACAAAATATGATGATGAGTATGCCAACATGCCATTGTTTTGTTTTGTTTTTAAAAGGGATAGACAAATGGCAGATATGTTTATCCATAATGTTTAGGCTTGACAAGTGGGATTTGCAATGGCATGGGGGTACCTGTGTTTGGTGTTTCAGCCAAGCAGCCATGCTTTCTTCCTGAATATATATTTCTTTCTTTCTTTCCCCAACAGATTTTGTGGCCACTGAACATGCTCAATACTCACTGAGCACCATTGTGTGTCCCCTGCTACATTTAAAAACAATATCTTTTTCAACTTCTGCAAAAGTGGGAGTTCTCTGAAGCCTTCTTGAGTGTGGGTTGTGCCACTTTAGCACGGACAAGAAGGATGGACTGATCTGTCCATTTTGGTTCTCTTGGCTGCTCATTTTTTTCTGTTCTTAAATTTGGTTCTCTACATTGTCCAGGACCCAGAGTCCAAAGTGGGATGCCATTACTTTTTGTGCTCTCTCTCCCCCCCCCACTCTTTTCTGCTCACACCCTTCTAGGTTGCTTTTGCCAGAGGTCTGAACAAATCACTTGCAGAAGGCTTTTCCTCCTCCTTCCATTGCTTCATCTGCTTTGGCTCCTTCCATTTTTCTCCTCCTGCCCTGCTTCTGTCCTTCCAAGATCCCCGCATTAACACCCATTAAATTATGCCAAGGGCTGCATGTAGCCCAGGCTTCCTCAAACCTGGCCCTCCATGTGTTTTTGGCCATGATCCCTAGCTAGCAGGACCAGTGGTCAGGGATGATGGGAATTGTAGTCTCTAAACACCTGGAGGGCTGAGTTTGAGGAAGCTTGATGTAGCCCAAAGTCAGAGGTTGACCATCCCTGCTATGTACTTACCCACTGAACTCAGTGGAACTTCCTTCCAAATAGAGATGCATAGGTTTTGGCTGTTAATTTACCTATGGCTGAGTACACACTATGGCTTACTCCGGCTCCTGTGTGCTCCCACGGTTGGTGGGAATACACATGACATTAGCCACAATCCTGAGGAAAAACTACTGTTTGCTACACTTTCCCGCAAACCAGCTTCCATCCGATTAGAAAATGGACGCTGCGGCTAAGCTGAGGTGTGCACAGTTCAGGTAGCCATTGCACATGTGCAGATGATACCGTGTTTCTCATATTTTAAGGCATCCCTACAAAATAAGGCATGGCAGGATTTTCCTGAGGTGGAAAAATATAAGGCATACCTCGAAAATAAGCCGTACCGGGTGGTGGAAGAAGGTCTGTGGCAAAGAAGGGTTGCTGCTGCCGCGTTAACCCCCGAGACCTGGCTGCAGCCTCAGCGCGCAGCGCGTGCAGCCCCAAAACCCGGCTGTAGCCTTTGCGCACTGCGCGCGGATACCCGGGACCTGGCTGTAGCCTCAGCGCGCAGCCCCAGGACCCAGCTGCAGCCTTTGCGCGCGGACACCCAGGACCCGGCTGCAGCCTCAGCGCGCAGCGCGCGCAGCCCTAGGACCCGGCTGCAGCCTCTGCCTGCCGCGCACGCAGCCCCAGGACCCGGCTGCAGCCTCTGCCTGCCGCGCACAAAGACCCGGTGGGAGCAGGTCTGTGGTCTGTATAGATACCGGTACCGGTACTTAATTTAAAAATATGACATCCCTTGAAAATAAGCCATGCTGTGTTTTTTTCAGGAAAAAATTAATATAAGACATGACTTATAATATGAGAAACACGGTATCTTCAGCGACTGGGGTTCAGCCACAAGGAAACAAATCAGGTAATGGGAATAGGGTAAAGACATACCCATGCATTGTCCGGTCTGTACAGCAACTTAAGAATGCAACTTGAAACATAGTGAGGGGAAACTACCTTCCTGCATTTCAAGCCACTAATTTAAGTTGATGAGGCATTTGAAGGTGCCATCCATGGAAAATAACAAACGGAGACCTACAAAAGATTGCCCTTCTATGTCTTTTGTTGGGAAAAAAAATATTTCTTAATAACTGCTAAAGTCAGTCATCCACCTGTAATGCAGATTAGGAACCTCAATGCCCAGCATTTCAAGAAGGAAACTGATAATTCAACTCCAGGAATCTAAGGGCCCTTGAGCAGGCTATTCCATTTCAAGACATTAATTAAAATCTCACTGCTACTTTAAATTATTATCACACTGCAAAAGTGGAGTGCTGAATTCATCTTTTGGCAAGCCAGCAGCAAGCTGAAAAGGAAGGTAAGGAGAAATGGTAATATTTATAGGATGACAGAAGGAAGATTTGGGACCATTTAATGGTAATAGCGAAGCCCGCAGCAATCTGCCAATGTCAGAAAGAAGCCTGGCTATATTCAGTATTAATGCCAATCGCAAATGGAACCATCTTCCTAGATTAAGGCATGATGTCATTCTGTTTCAGAAAGAAAAGTTCTGTGATCTCTCTCAAGCTGCCCCAGCTCAAGTTTCCAAGTACAGCTGCTTCACCAGTAGCCTATGACTTGGAAAGAATGGAAAAGGTGGCAAGGAAATTAAAAAAGAGGAGACAAAATTAAAATACAGTAGTTGTTGCTTTGCTTTACTCTTTCTAGAGTTTCTCCTAAAAGTAACCTGTGTTTGTCAATACTGTACACATCTTGCGTGTTCTTTCGTTAATCATATCCTCCAAATCATGGAGAGCCACGTGTTGCAGTGAGATCACCAAACTGCCTTCTTGTTGCTGGGGCAGGCCCGTTTGGATGACCTCCTCACCTCATTGGTTGCCCCTTTGTTGCTGGGGGAAATTTCCTGTCAGTTGGGGTTTGATTGGCAACTAGGGGGCTCCCCGAAGTGAAATACTTTCTCTTTCGCATCGTGCAGCAGATTTCCCGCTCTCCTTCCCTATAATGTAAGGTTATGCTTTTGACCTTGCTATGCCTGTCTAGGAGTCGCCACTTTTGGAGCAGGGGCCCGGTAGGAATTTTGCCACTTGGCTGATTGGCTGGTGCCATTTGGTTTTTGCCTACCGTGTAGCAAATCATCACAACTTTGTAAGGTTGGCCGGTAGGCATTGGTTCATCCTTTGGTGGAGGGGATTATGGATTGGCTGTGCCCGCCCCTCATTTTTGTTGCTGCTGCTAGGGAATTCTGTTAAAGGAATCCAGGGGCTGTATATATATATATATATATATATATATATATATATATATATATATATATATACACACACACACACACACACACACACATATACATATATATATATACACATATGTATGTATATATATATATGTATATACATATATGTATATATATATATATATATTTGCATATTGATATCACATTTATAAATTGTAATAAGTGATCTAACACAGAAATCTATATACAAGGACCCTAGCTTGTGCCATTTGTGAGTTGTTGTTTCATTAAATCAAATGCAAATGGTAAAGCAAATAGTAAGTAGTACAATATGCATAATGATGATGATAAAACACACAAGAAATACCTATTTAAATGTGAATTTTCACACAAGTTTTTTTCAAAAAAGAAAATTGGCAGGAAATGTGTCAGAACAGAAATGAACATATGCGGAAGAAACATGGAGTAGAAATAGACCGATCTCTCGAACGACAGCAGCGGTTGTTTTGTTACTCCTACCCTGTTTCTCCGAAAATAAGACGTAGCCATAAAATAAGCCATAGCAGGATTTTTAAGCATTCAAGGAATATAAGCCATACCCGGAATATAAGACATAGTGATAGGCACAGCAGCAATGCCGGCCTGAAGTATTTTGATCCACCTGGCTCAGTGGTTTACTAAGCATCCGCTTTGCCTGTTGGTTTGGAACGGTTACCATGCCATCTAGTGTTTACTTTACCTTACTGATGGATGATGTGCAAAATGGCAAGGACATTTCTCTCTTTTTTTAATTAAAAGTGTTACAATAGTACCTCAGGAGTTTCAGGAAGTTTTTAATGTTGAACGTTTTATTATGTTTCAATATGTGCTGGAAGCAGCCCACAGTGGCTGGGTATAAATACTATTTAGTAATGATAATAATAATAATTAATACAGTGGAACCTCGGTTTTCAAACATAATCCATTCCACAAGACCGAGGATCAGTGGGCTGGCTGCAAAGTAAATGGAGAGAAATGAAAAAGGCGCCCCGGAAGCTGTTCAACTTCCGAGGAATGTTCTAAAACTGGAGCTCTTACTTCTGGGTTTTTGGCACTTGGGAGCCAAAACATTCAATAACGGAGCCATTCAAGTTCTGAGGTTTGACTGTAATAGTCATCTTTGGAAGGGATTTCTTCCAAAAGACCCTGTGCACTAATTTCTCAGGAGCAATGAAGGGAAGTCAAGGCACATTAAGAAAGACGCCACCACCAGATGTCATTGGACTCCAACTCCCACCAGCATGGTCAGGGATAATGGGAACTGTAGCCCAATAGAATCAGGAGGGCGTCACTTTGGCTATATCCCTGCCGACATGGTTTGCTTTTGAAGCAACTCAGCTCGTTCAGGTCTTTGTGTTAAGGCAGGAGTCAGAGCCAGAGACCACACCAAGCATAGCTGCCAAGTTATCCCTTTTTTAAAGGGATTTTCCATTATGCTGAATAGGCTTCCTCGCGAGAAAAGGGAAAACTTGGCAGCTATGACACCAAGACACAACAAAGCTAGGAAGACCAACGTTCCTCAGACAAAGCCACAATCCAAAGCACAAAGCCATCCACCCATCCATTTTATTGCATATACATAATTTTCCCTTCCCCATGTTATCCACACAACTACCCTGTGAGGTAGGTTAGGCTGAGCATGAGTGACTGGCCTCAAGTCACCCAGTGAGCTTCATGGCTGAGTAGGGATTCGAGCCCTGGTTTCTTATGACCTAGTCTAACACAAATCACTGCACACACTGCCTCTCTTTATAGCCCCTTTCTGTCTGAGTAGGCAGGAACAGTCGGGAGCCGAAGAGCCTTCACTGCCAAATGGTTCACCACATAGGGCAGCTGCACGCAGAAGGGAGAGTTCCCAACTGCCCCTTAACTTGCTGCAATTAGCAGATGAATAGTATACCTGTATTTGCTTCCATGAAAAATAATAAATCTCCTACATATCAAATCCTATTAAACGAACAGGAAAAAGACCAGGCTATGTTTATCCCCCTCGCCAGTACCCCTAGTACAGTGGTAGGCTTATTATGACCATGTAGTGTTTATTCCATGAGCGTCCTGTACCCCTGGCCTAAAGGTAAAGGGACCCCTGACCATTAAGTCCAGTCATGACCGACTCTGGGGTTGCAGCGCGTTATTGGCCAAGGGAGCCAGTGTACAGCTTCCAGGTCATGTGGCCAGCATGACAAAGCCGCTTCTGGTGAACCAGAGCAGCGCATGGAAAAGCCGTTTACCTTCCCGCTGTAGTGGTACCTATTTATCCACTTGCACTTTGACGTGCTTTCGAACTGCTAGGTTGGCAGGAGCTGGGACCGAGCAATGGGAGCTCACCCCGTTGCGGGGATTCGAACCGCCGACCTTCCGATCAGCAAGCCCTAGGCTCTGTGGTTTAACCCACAGTGCCACCCGCGTCCCCTGTACCCCTGGCCTACCTGAAGGCAATTCCCACTGGCATATACGGTACTATAGCTGTCAAGTTCTCCCTTTTTAAAAAGGGAAATTCCCTTATGCTGAATGGGCTTCCTTGCGAGAAAAGGGAAAACTTGACAGCTATGTACAGTACGCCAAGTCCAAAGTTCAACAGTCGGGGCCAGCGGTCTGGGGGTCAGTCCATGTAAGCAAAGGCCATAGACTAGGGAACATAGTCCAGGGTCAATCCAAGTAAGTCAAGTACAGAGCCAAACCCAAAGCACAGCCCCACAGAGGTCCAGGAGCACCCAAGCCATGTTCCCTCAACATGGGTACTTGAGCAGACCAAGCGCCTCAGCTCTGCTTCCCTTTTATGCCTTGCATCTTGATTGCAGCACCTGAGCTTGATGAGGCACGTGGCCTTCACCTGTCCTGAACCTATTCCAGCTGAGGAATCACCCCTCCTTCCCTAGCTAATGAGCCCCACCTGGGCTGTGGGCCTGCCTCAGCCTCCCAGAGCATGCCTCCTGCTGCTCCCTACGCCTCAGAGCTTGCCTTGTTCGTGGAGACTGGGGCCTCTCTGGCTCTGATGAGGGGTCCTGCTCTTCTGGTCCCAGCACACTGACTCCCATCCCCTTGCCATCCTCTGTCATCCTGTGTGTACTTTCACAACCCCAACCTCTCCTTTCCCATCCCCGCCTTGGCCCGGTGCACCCAGTCATGGCTGCACCCCTTGCTGGGATCCTCTTCCTCTTCCCTGTTGTCCTGCCCGTTCATGGCCTTCTGTTGGATCTCACCAGCCAGATTCTCCAACCTTAACATTGCATTTGCACTGTTCGCCTTGACAAGACCTGGAAATTTTATGTGGTGATGCAAGATTGACAAATGACTCTCTCCTCACAGAGGCCAGGGAGCAGGGGCTTTCCCTCACATTGCTGTGGACATTTTGTGTTTCTGGAACAACTGAAAAGTGATGGTCCTCCCGGTGTTGCTGGTCTAGGGCTGGCCCAAAACATGCAAAGGTGAAACTGCCTCCCCCCTCCACATGCAACAACTGGCTGAACTGACAGCTGACTCTTACTTCAATGTGGGCAGTGGGACAGCAATGCGGCATATACAGGTATTATGTATTATGTGGCATATACAGGTCTGTTGCTATGCACCCCTCAGTATCTGGCACTCTGCCCTGTAACAGACTACAACTCCCATAATCCATGACCATTGTCTGTTATGTCTGAGGCTGATGGGAACAGGAGTCCAACAAGATCTGAAGGGCTGTGGGTTCCCCACCCTTGCTTAACAACAATGTTGTTTACCATGCTGAACTATTGTGAAATTTCAGCTAACAGGGGCATAAATTGGGGGGGGGGGCACAACGACTGTGCTGATTTTCTCCTGTCATGTTTAGGAGCTCGACCAGAGAGAGGGATAATTCTACTCCCTGTGGCTGAATTTAAAGCAGCCTTTTGTGCATTTGAATACACCGTCAGATTAATGTAGATGACTCAAAAAGATCAGAAACAGCTGCAATCCATTAGCAGGGCAGTAGGTAACAGAACAATCCTTAATGCATCCCGCTTTTTGCAAAATCAGTTCTCCGCGATTAGCTTCATGCCTATAGTGACTAAAGGCACCTTACCCTTCCCCCTTTTCAGATTATCAGTTTCTATGCTAGTGGCTTTCACCACAAATGTCTGTGCCTTCTGCTCAGTTTCTTGACAACTGCGCAAAACTCTTAAATGATGGCAATACATCTTGGAGGAAGCCAGAAGAACAGAATCTGCTGTACCTATAAATACTGTCCATTTTCTCTGACACTCCTATAAGAGCTTGTTTGTTGGAGTTCATGCATGCATGATGAGTGTTGAAAGCACAGGAGTTCTCAGTCTGTGCAGTATTTTCTCATCCACTCTAGTAATTTCCAATAAAGCTGCTTGTACTACATGTATAGAAAGAGAACAAACCAGAAAATTCAAGACCAGGTGATACAAAGCATGTTACATCTTCCACATCTGATAAACCCAGCTAGAATAAATAACTTTTACCCACGACATTCCATAGGTAATATATGTGTCCTAACATTATCTTGTACAAATCTTGTCTCCTTAAATAAATAAAACAAATATCACTCTTAAAGAAAATGGCTATCATTCTAATCTCCCTGAACATGTATGGATAATTGCTATGATCTTGCTAATAATTTTTACATACCACACTATTTGAAGCTACGGTACTTTTAAAAAACGGTGGACCGGGTGAGCTGTGTACCTGCTTAGTCTGCTGCCTGAGTGCTGTTAATGGGCAATTTTCATGCCCTTCTGTGCAGGATGGTATCTGGGCAGCTTCTGTTTATAGGATGGGGTAAGGCATCTTCTTGCCCTCTGCCTTGAGTAGCAGAATGTATTGGGTCTGCCATGCTGAAAATGAATCTCAGAAACTTAATGCTGTAATTTCTGCTTGCAAAGATTTCTACTTGTGCAACAGAATGTTCTCTCCCTCTCCTTTCCCCATTTACCCCCTAAATGTGTTCTAGAGGTTCCCCCAAGTCTCTAGAGCAAATTTGGGGAGGCCAGAGGATGTCATGGGGAGGAGGGAGGGAGAGGGAGGAATGTCCCATGGCACAAGCAGAAATCCTTGCACTAATGGGATGTGTTAGTTGGATACTGTATTGCTGCTAGTCTCAGGACCAAAGCCTGAGAAGATGACAACTCTAGCCCTGAATAAAGTAATTCTCCCTGTCTCAGAGGCATCCTTGAATGTGTACCACCCAGCCAAAATGACAAGAAATGACCCTGCAGGAGATCTCAAGTACATGCTGTTTGTCTGGCTCTGATCCTGCCATGACTTATTTCTTCTTGAGGAGCCTCATCCTGCCCATATTAAACATGCTCTCCAAGGCCACTAGCGCTGCATCTATTTCTCTTTGTTCCATCCACTCACTGTACATACAATTGTTAAAATTAGCCCCCTGAACTCTGGAAGAAGCTACTACAAATGAAAGGAAATGGTTCATATACTTCACATTTCCTTATACATCAAGGAGGCCCAGGGATGTACTTTTATTCATGAAACAATTGTCAAACACCGGAAGTTATACATTGCACAGCAGGTTAACATCTGAGTCTAATTATTTCAGATGAGCGGAGCTGTCCGTATGACTAACTAGTGGGACGCAGGCAATTAGGCTCCAGAAACGATGCAAACTACTGAATAGTGCATAATAGGATTTATTAACTCAAGCCAAATCTTCTGACTGCAATTAGGGCTTATGCTAAAAAGCCCCACAGATGTATTTGTATAAGTTAGGTTTGAGGAAGCACCTTATTACATTCAATTTGGAGAAGACGTATGACGCTTCTTGTTTACAGAGTCAAAGTTGATCAATCCAAACGACTGGTGTATGAAAAAACCAATCTGAACACAAAAACTCTGGTTTGATTCTAAGTATATGCAGGGGGGGGGGAATCCATTCAAATAATTGGCAGTGCCTTCTATGTAAATGTGTTTAGAAATTGATTTGGGTTTCATTATCCTCTGAAAATCAGTGGGATTTCAGCAATCAACTCAGGGTTTGAAGCCCATTGATTTCAAAGAGATTTGCAGTGCAATTCCATATGTGTCTTCTTGGAAACAAGTCACCTTGAGTTTACTGGGACTTGGTCCCAACTAAGTGGAAATAAGATTGCCGCCTAGGCTATACCATATACCCACTTACTTGGGAGCAGGAATAGCAGGTGGTGAGGGCCGTGGTAGCAGACCTGAGCTCCTAGCCCTGGCATCACTGCTGCTTACCAGGACAGTGCAAAGGCAAGACAGGGTGGTGGCAACGTTGGGAGAGGGCAGTGTGGGCACACCAGTGGCACTGGCAGCACTGGATTTGCACCACCCGGACCTCACTGCTGTGCCTCAGCTCAATAAGTGGCAGTGATGCTGGTGTTACAAGGTGACTTTTGAGAAGGCATATATAGGATTACACTGTAGGAAACATCTAATCTTCTCTGGGTTGCAGCCAATAACATCTTGTCACTTACTGTTTTCCTCACATTTCTTCAACTTCAAAATTAAGAACGTGGAATAAGTGTGTTATTCTACTCTGCATTCCCAAGGCTGGAACTGAATCATGTGCATATGAAATTGGGGGTAGATTCACTGAATTCAGTGGGGTTTATTTTTGAATAAACATTTATAGGATTAGAGTGCAAATTTCAATATTATACGAGCTGCCCTGCCAAAAAGCAGGTATCCTTGGAGCCACAGAAATTAGCACCTACTTTTCATGATACTGAAGGCACAAAATCTTCAGCGACTGGAAGGTTATACAATTGGGGAAACTTTCCAGCTGCAGGGATGGCAACGGTGGTCTAATAATGGTCCAGGCTTCCACCTGCTTGTCTTTGAGAAGACTGGCTCTTTATACTTCCCTTTGTCGTGGAAGTTTTATCTATTGAAATCACCTTGCATATTCACAGCTCAGAACAAATAATTATTGCAATCCTTCCTTTTCACCATGTGGCCTGCTCCAAGTTAGATAACGCACACTTTCAATAAATCATAGTTGGGGATCTGCAACTGCCAGAAAACTGCAGCACAGAGGGGTGGCTTGTAATGGCCCTCCTGTGAAGCTACTGGCACCAGGGACCAATGTATAAGCATTAGCAAATACATGGAACAGACAGACCAGCTAGGCTGGTGGACACTCCAGAAAATTGCCTAAATAAGCATCGAGAAAAGAAAACAGAATAATCAGCAATGTTAAAAGGTACAACGGATGCATATATCTTACTATATAATAAAATTGTCATGCTGTTGTCATGCTGCAGTTTGCGTGGCAACTAACAGGACAGGACAGGACAGGCTGGGACAGCTCCCAAACAAGAATGCTGCCATTGTGCATGTCATACTGACACTGATATTTTTACCTTGGCAGCCGAGGTGGAGGACAGCAGAGCAGAATGGATCCTGGGGATCTGTCTCAGCCGATCTTGCTTGTTCCTCTGCTGCAGTTTGGCAGAGCTATAAGGGGAGGAGCATGGTTTGACTGAGCAGGTAGGCAAGCGAATGAGTTGCTGAAGCCAGCAAGGGGGTAACTGGAGGCAGGTAGATGGAGGTGGGCAGGGTGGAAAGCTGGGCAGGGTCAGATCAGTGCAGCTGCTTGTGGGAGAAGGTCAGATCCCCTGTTGCAGGGGCTTGTGGGAAGAGGTCCTCTTTCCTTTCATTCCCCTGCCCTGGCACCACCACTGCCATAGATGATGTGTGAGTGGACTGGGTGTCCTCAGCTTCAGCAATCAAAACCTGTAATCAAGGTTTTGAGTGATTTGTGGGGGAGGGGACGGGGTCTGGGCAATCTGTAAAGCGAGGGGCATGCAGCTTGGATGATCTCTAAGGGAAGTGAGGAAAGGTGTTGGGCTGAATTTGTTTTACCAGCCTTCCTTCCCTCCATCTCAGTCCCTTTTCCTTTATGTGTCATGTTCAGGCATTGGTGGTCCAAGCAAGCACTGGTTACCTTGAGATGGGATTACTCCAATGTGTTCTGTGTGAGACCAGCTTTAAGGTTGATCTGAAAGCTACAGCTAGCAAATAATAATAATAATAATAATAATAATAATAATAATAATAATAATATTTTATACCCCACCCATCCGGCTGGGTTTTCCCAGCCACAGAACATGGCAGCTGTCTGTTAATGGGTGTGGACAGCAGATAACACCCTGGCTGAAGGATCTGCACTGGCTGCTGACATACTAGTGGGCTAAATAGAAGGTGTTGGTGCTGGTTTATAAAGCCCTAAACAGCTTGGGACCAGTTTACCCAAGGGATCATTTTATCCCACTCAATGGAGGTGCGTCTAACAGTGTCATATTATGTCTGTTCTCTGGCCAACAGGAGTAGAGCATTTAGTGCAGCAACATCAGTGTTATGGAGCTCCCTTCCCATGCATATTAAGAAAGCTCCCTCTGTTTTATCCTTTAGATGCTAATGCTAAAAATGCCTCGTTTAACCGAGCTTCCCCTGAAGTGTAGCCAGCTTTTGTATTATCCCTTTATTGGATTGCTGAATTGTTTTTAGCATGCTGAATGCTCATATTTATGCAATTCAGTTGTTCAGTGCTTATAGATAATTTTGAGTAGCGGTATGCAGAGTGGTCTAGGCCTTCCAGCAGGGACTGCCTGGCTACTGACTGTTGCAAGCAGCTGTTGGTCTGAAGTGGAGTGTGCAAAAACAATGTAACTAAAGCAAACAAACTACCGTTTCTTTTTTAGCTGGGCTCCACTTCCGCAGTCTAGACTGCAATGCCAGTGCCTATAGAAAAAAATGGCACGTTGAAAAGGACTGGGGAGCTCTAATTTGAAATGGGTTGTTTCAGAGCTGATTTGATCATGTCAATTTGTACTCTTAATGGGCAGTATTAGAATTAATTGCCCTGGCTGGAGTTCAATATCATGCCACTGGCCAGTTAGGATCTGCTGGAGTGTGATGTGTTCTGCTTAATTTGCATTCACAGTGTGCTTCATAATGATTCCTTGAGAAGTCATACTGCAAGTGTGTAGGAACAGCCGAGCAGATTTGGAAGATGTGCTGCAAACGCTCATACGCAAAAACAAGAAAGCAAACAAACAAACCCTTCGCTACCCAGGCTAATGTAGGATATCTGGAATTGCCAGGAAATAATGGAATTTGGACTTGTTTCTTTGTTGTGTGAGTGTGTGCATGGATACTGTATACAGAAAAATCCAATGATGGAGAGACTGGCCTTTGGGGACGTAGAGTGGAGCTGTTCTTGATAGTTTCATGCTGCCTTTTCTCTTAAGAATTCTCCTCCATCCCTTCATATGCCTCCATGCATGATGCTGTCTTCTAAAAGCTCACATCTAGGCAGTTAAGTGTGATGGGGCAGGATGAGGATGGGCAGGGCTTACAGGGAGCTCATTCAATGCAGCTTCTGGGGACTAAGTACTTCTAGACCATAGCTGCCAAGTTATCCCCTTTTTAAAGGGATTTTCCCTTATGCTGAATAGGATTCCTCGCGAGAAAAGGGAAAACTTGGCAGCTATGTTCTAGACCAAGAAAGATCCATGCAACAGCGGATTCCAAACTGGAGCCCGCTAAAACATGATTAATTTTTTTGTTCTGTTTTCATGAAAAAGCCACGTGCAAGGCAAGCACTGTGCCTTTTCTGTGCAACCTCTGTATGTGTGTTGTGACAATATTCTTCATCCGTCCAGAGAAGTTTGCTTACTTCTTTGCTTATTTTTTTGAGAAAGGCACTTAAATTGATCTATTTAAAGCACACCCAGGGCTGCTTACAGAAGATCAACAGCAGAAAAGACAGCATTCTCCCCCCCCCCCGGGGGTTTCAGGCTCACAATGTAAAAGACATGACTCGAAAGGAAAAAGGGATGGGGAGGAAGAAGTGGGAGAAGCACATTCACGCTCCAGATCCTGGAGAGATGATCTTGCCGTGCTTGCTGCTTTTGGAATAGTATACTGGCTAAGGAGGAAAATGCTGAAACTCAGACTGTTTATTCCCCCACAGCTGGCTTTTGAATCTGTGTTCCCATGACAGTACTCACGACACAGGGCTATCCTTGGGAAATATTGAGAGAGATATTTTCCAATGCATTTCAATTTTCGATGCATGTTCAATGCATTGCCCCTCAAAGCAGGGGCATGAGAGCCAGTGTGGTGTAGTGGTTAAGAGCGGTAGACTTGTAATCTGGGGAACCGGGTTCGCGTCTCCGCTCCTCCACATGCAGCTGCTGGGTGACCTTGGGCTAGTCACACTTCTCTGAAGTCTCTCAGCCTCACTCACCTCACAGAGTGTCTGTTGTGGGGGAGGAGGGGAAAAGGAGATTGTTAGCCGCTTTGAGACTCCTTCGGGTAGTGATAAAGCGGGATATCAAATCCAAACTCTTCTTCTCTTCTTCTATTGCCCCAAGCCACAGTCACCTTGTGTGTACATTCGAGGTCGCCATTGTACATGCGTAGATGACAGCACATGTGCAGGTGACAGCTTCAGGGATAGGAGTTGCAGTGGCAGTAGATCACTGATGGTCCATGGACCATGGCCTGTGCAGAAATAGAATGGCACAATAGGATGCAGGTGCCTCTCTTGTTTCCTCCGTTAGATGATAGCTCACGCTTCACTGAGTGCTTCCCAAATAGGCCTTCAGAAGCTGAGCAATTTAGCTGTCGTGAGATGAAAAGAAGCAAAAGGGGGTCCATATGATTGACAACAGGAGTGAGGTTTATTCCATCCTCCACACTCAAATGGAGAACACAGATGCTTCCCCCATTGTAAAAGCCAAGGCTATTTTGCAACTGCAGCTGCAGCATCACCCAGTACTGTGTAACAATGGGGTCTTTCCAGATTACAGCTTTTTTCAAGGAGCACACAGTCAGCACTCAGGGGTGATGGAGAATCCCTTTTCTCCAAATGGAAGGCATCCTCAGGAGTCTCCTCAAGTGACAGGATACCCTGGAGGAGAGCTTCGGGAGGTGATCCCAGTACACTGAGATTTATAGCAGCTGGCAGGTTGACGTGGGAAAGAGCAGTTCTCCAGATTCCCCGAGGTTCCTCCAGATGACCTGTCTAGTGAACATTCAGCCTACTTTGCTTGGCCAAAGCTTGCACAGAGATTATAAATGCCCCGTCTTCATTGAAGATTCATCCTGATTTATTTGTGTGGAGATTGCAGCATATGACTTCCTGTCGATTGATTATTATCCCACACATTTCAGTGCATTGTACGATCTCAAAAGTATGTTGGTGGTTTTTTTTTTTATTTAAAAAAGTGGATTTGTTTAAGCCACTTTAATTAGTCAAACCTAAATGTCTGGAAAAACGTCTACTTCTGCTTCATTGACTATGCAAAAGCCTTTGACTGTGTCGACCACAGCAAACTATGGCAAGTTCTTAAAGAAATGGGAGTGCCTGATCACCTCATCTGTCTCCTGAGAAATCTCTATGTGGGACAAGAAGCTACAGTTAGAACTGGATATGGAACAACTGATTGGTTCAAAATTGGGAAAGGAGTACGACAAGGTTGTATATTGTCTCCCTGCTTATTTAACTTATATGCAGAATTCATCATGCGAAAGGCTGGACTAGATGAATCCCAAGCCGGAATTAAGATTGCTGGAAGAAATATCAACAACCTCAGATATGCAGATGACACAACCTTGATGGCAGAAAGCGAGGAGGAATTAAATAACCTTTTAATGAGGGTGAAAGAGGAGAGCGCAAAATATGGTCTGAAGCTCAACATCAAAAAAACCAAGATCATGGCCACTGGTCCCATCACCTCCTGGCAAATAGAAGGGGAAGAAATGGAGGCAGTGAGAGATTTTACTTTCTTGGGCTCCTTGATCACTGCAGATGGTGACAGCAGTCACGAAATTAAAAGACGCCTGCTTCTTGGGAGAAAAGCAATGACAAACCTAGACAGCATCTTAAAAAGCAGAGACATCACCTTGCCGACAAAGGTCCGTATAGTTAAAGCTATGGTTTTCCCAGTAGTGATGTATGGAAGTGAGAGTTGGACCATAAAGAAGGCTGATCGCCGAAGAATTGATGCTTTTGAATTATGGTGCTGGAGGAGACTCTTGAGAGTCCCATGGACTGCAAGAAGATCAAACCTATCCATTCTTAAGGAAATCAGCCCTGAGTGCTCCCTGGAAGGACAGATCGTGAAGCTGAGGCTCCAATACTTTGGCCACCTCATGAGAAGAGAAGAATCCTTGGAAAAGACCCTGATGTTGGGAAAGATTGAGGGCACTAGGAGAAGGGGACGACAGAGGACAAGATGGTTGGACAGTGTTCTCGAAGCTACGAACATGAGCTTGACCAAACTGCGGGAGGCAGTGCAAGACAGGAGTGCCTGGCGTGCTCTGGTCCATGGGGTCACGAAGAGTCGGACACGACTAAACGACTAAACAACAACAACAAATGTCTGGAATGAGACGAATCTCTTCCACAAAATAGTGACAGTCTGGAAGAGACCCAGATAAGCACCAGCTCTTGTAAATAGACTGGGAGCTCTTTATGCTCTGGCAAGATATGCTCCCAATTACCAGTTTAGGATTTAAATTTCAGCAACCCACTGAGAATGTTTTTCAGAAACCATTTCCATAAAAAAGCTCTACTGTGTTTGCATTTAAAAAAAATTCCATGTAAACCACCTGGGAATCCTTTTGGGTCAAAAAAATCAGGATAGAAATCAATCGATAATTTTTTTTTAAATCCAGACAAGATGCTGATAACTAAATTCTGGGGGTGTCTAACACAGTGCTGTTTGCTGTTGTGGCTCTTTGGGTTGTGAGCAGTGGTCTTTCCCAACATAGTTGTTGGGGTTTCTCTAAGATGGGGATGACTGAGATTGAACCAAGGATCTTTGAGCCAGTGTGGTGTAGTGGTTAAGAGCGGTAGACTTGTAATCTGGGGAACCGGGTTCGTGTCTCCGCTCCTCCACATGCAGCTGCTGGGTGACCTTGGGCTAGTCACACTTCTCTGAAGTCTCTCAGCCCCACCCACCTCACAGGGTGTCTGTTGTGGGGGAGGAGGGGAAAGGAGATTGTTAGTCGCTTTGAGACTCCTTCGGGTAGTGATCAAGCAGGATATCAAATCCAAACTTCTTCTTCTTTGGCCTTTATGCCTGTCCTCCTTGAGAACTGAGTTGTGGCCCCTTCCCTTTGTCTGCATCAGCCCTGATATTGCCCTCTGGCAGAGTACAATGGCTGGAAGGCCAGCAGAGCTTCAATGAAGTCATTAGCTCACCAGAAGTCTTCATCAAGATGCATCTTCAGATGTAGTCCTGTTCTTAATGAGACCTTAATGAGACTCCTATAGATCTTAATGAGATGGCAGCTTGGACTCCAGTTACCAGTGTCTTCAGTGCATGGCTGGACCAAGACATTTTTCTGTTTAAGCTATGTATTAGCAAGCCTTGAGGCACATGCACCTGTCCTAGGGCCATAGGAAGAGGCTGCCTAATAGTATTGATCAATCAAGCTCAGTACTGGCAACCTTGACTGGTGGTCACTCTCCAGGTTTTCAGGCGGGGTCCCACCTAGAGATGCTAGGGACTGGACCAGGGACCACCCCGCTTGCTCTACCACTGAGCTATGGCTCCTTCTCCACATTGGGCAAAAGATTCCTGCATTCCAGGGGGTTGGACTAGATGAGCCTCGTGGTCCCTTCCAACTCTGCAATTCTGTCTCCCCACTGCTCCCCACCCTTGTGCATCTGCTGGCTCACTTTCCCATTATGGCAGAGCCAGTCCTCCCCGAGATCTTTCATCTTTCCAATCAGTTGAAGTTGGAAAAAGTGGGTGTACTTTAAAAATAGGGTTCTAAAAATAGCATCCTTCATAATTCACAACAGGTCAGGTGATCTGCCTTTTTACCATGCTTCCTCTCGCTTTGATCAAACCTGTTGTTTTATGACACTGCACAGCAGCACAATAGCTATATATTAATATAATTGGGAGGTTCTGATTGAAGGTATACAAGGAACTGGAATTTCTCCTTGAGCAGTTGATAGTTGGCGGCGTAATGCCTACAGAAATGGACCTGAGAGGAGACCATCATCTTAGGCATACCTACCTTGTAAACAGCTTTGAGTTTTCATTGCAATCAAGCGGTATATACATTTTGTTACATAAATAAATGAATTATCAGGGATTCCATTGAATCGATTGGAATATGATGACTGCCAGCATGAGCTTGTTCTGTACTTCATTACAAGTGCCTCCAGTCCTGTTCGTATTTCTTATGGAGGAAGAATGCATGAGATAGGCTGCCCAGCTATGAAAGGCACATACAAGTGGACTCCAGTTGGAAATCCATTCAGCATCTGCAATAGCTGAATTGCCATACAAGCTCCGTGTTCCGAAATAGCAGGCCTCTGAATGTCAGGTGCTGGGAATGGACAATAGTGGAGAGCTGGCATGACTAATGACTTGACTAATGACTTCACTGCATGCCCTGCGTGTAATTTTCCCAGAAGCAGCTGGTTGATCACACTGCTGGAAACAAAATGCCAGACTAGATAGACAATGTCCTGATTCAGCAGGACTCATTTTATGTACTTAATCTCTCCATAGACTTTTTCCTTTTCTTTCTGCTTTGCTTTGTTGAATGGCCTGTAGCTATTTCAAATTTACTGTAAACCAACTTGAACATTCCAGACACTCAGATCTGTCTGCATGACTAAATTATGGCAGAGTTTGTTCTGAAATGTACTATTGTTGCATGCTGCCCCAATCACCCAGTGGTGCGAGATTCTAGGGCAGGCATCCCCAAACTTCGGCCCTCCAGATGTTTTGGACTACAATTCCCATCTTCCCCGACCACTGGTCCTGTTAGCTAGGGATCGTGGGAGTTGTAGGCCAAAACATCGGGAGGGCCTCAGTTTGGGGATGCCTGTTCTAGGGGGTTCTTGGTGGCTTACCCAGGGTTCCTGTTTCCTTTTGGAAATGAGGCACAGCTGAGACTGTGGTGCCCTTATGATAGATGGCTTCTTTACACATATATACAACCTGAGCCTATGATTGAGCAATCCTCAGCATTAATACTGCAAGAAGGTCTTGCTTCTCCCATAGTTGTAGCCTTGGATCCCAACAGACACCAGCCAAGAACCTCTCTCCAGCTTGATGTGTTTTTTACAAACTGCTGCCTATACTGGACTACAAGACTTTCTCACATCACAGCCAACACTGAAAGCCCAGGAATTTTGTATGTATGTGTTAGGGTGTCAACACATTGGCGTGCAGAAGGCGGCAGTTGGATGCAGATGGAGCCTAGGTCCAACAGTCCACGCCAGGAACCAGCCAAGGTCGGGTATCAGTACGAGGGGTCAGGAGAAGCTGGAGTCAGGAGCAGTCTGCGTCAGGAGCCAGCCGAGGTGGGTATCAGTACCAGGGGTCAGGAGAAGCCGGTCAGGAGCAGTCCGTGTTGAGAACCAGCCAAGATGGTATCAGTACTGGGGATCAGGAGCCAAAGTCAGGAACACTGGAATCAGGAACAGGATGAGCAAGGACAACCACGCACTTCAGCACAGCAGTTGCAAGTGCTGGCGAAGGGAGCAGCCAGCCTTCCTCAAGTAGCCTGCTCATCACCACGCCTCTTACGAGCTGCAGCTGGTTTCTCAGCTCTACGCTCTACAGCTGTGAAGGGAGGAGGGGAGAGGGCCTGCCGACTCCTTTCCTCACAAGGGCCTGATTCTGACTCAACTCCTCCCTCCTCCTGTTCTGGTCTTCCCTCTTCCCTATCTGATTCTTCCTCTTCTGAGGAGTGCCGCCACTAGTCTTCTCCAAGTATGAATTCCTCCATTTCCCCAGACTCTTCCGTGGTTGTCGCTTTGCCTAGGGGGGCTTGCCACCACTCCTGCTCGTCTGGCGCAACCCTGACATCCTGTGTGTATGTGTGTGTGTGTGTGTACTCCCTCAACCTGCTCTCTTGCCTCATCCACCCCCATGATGGATAAACCCCACCTCCCTCTTTTGGGTTGTCAGAGCATCATCTCTGAAACACCCATAGTGCTTGTTGTGCAACCCACCCTGGCGTTATCAGATACCCAGAAGGTGATGTTCCACTAGTCCTAGCCACCTCTCAGAAGACATAGTCACCTAGGACCTTCACCTAGGTCCAGGAGGATCCACTATGGCTGCTAGGCATAGTGAGAGACTGCAGAAACACACACTGCCCTAAGATGGGTGCACCTCATTCCTAAGGTGTGTGAGGTGTTGCAACAACAATTTCCAAAGTTTGGGCAGTTAAAGCACCCGCCTTTGTTGCAGCTGTAGTTAGGATTAACCATGTGCATTGCCTGAAACCAGTGATTTGCATATGTACCAAAGTGATCTAAACATTGACACCTTGGGAAAGAATCCTTCTTCAAGGCTTTTGTTTTTTTCAGCAACTGGGAGCCAGGACATGTACCACTCTACCACTCTTTAAGTCCATACGCTGGCACAATAAAATGCCCACTCAGCAGGTTATGCCTGGGACTGACTTAGATCCACCCCCACCCCCAGTTGAATAGGTACTTGGTGGACTCCTAATTTATGATATGCCAAAAATAGATGTTCACTGGAGCACCAAAATCCTTCTCCCACCTTGTACAGACACCTTTGAAGGGCAGGAATAAAACATAGTTCCTTTCGTTGGATCATCCTGATGAATATCTATTGCCTAGTGTCCTCACTGTATTGTAGAAAATTCGATGACACTCATAAAAGCGGCCCAGGACATTCTGGCATCTCCAGGTTTTTTCAGCACATCAGCCTCTTCTTATGCCATTTATGGCTTCCCCTTAAGGGACTCTGGGAATTGCAATTGGTGTTAGCATTCACAATGTTTATCAGATTCCCGTCACGAACCCCTCACAACACTATATATATATATCCTGCAAGATTTCTTGCATGATCAGGCACATTTTCACACATGTAATTTAAATCACCTTCTGAGATTTCCTCATGCTCTTTAGAAGAATGTGTCATCATATAAATCGAAAGCACTGATGGGGGCTGCCCCCCCCAACATTTCCCCTTTTTCTGTGCCGAAGTACAATTAAAATACAATACGGCACAACAATATAGTCATTAAAAGCCAGTAAAAACCAATCACAGACACAAGCCCTTGAATGTAACATGTATGACAAGCAAGACAGTAGGGCAAAAAGTCAAAGCTCTCAGGCCAAGCAGAGAAAAGCCTTCACCCTGGCTCCTCACCTTGAGGGTTTCCCTGGAGGTCCCCAGAGTTTAACTGGACAGGCCAGAATGGTGTGCCTTCTCTGGTTAAAAGAGGAGTTTCTGACTCTGCTCTCCCTGTCTCAGGGGTGCCAACTTGAAGAAAATATTGGGGGAGCCCAGGTAAGCCCTGCCCCTGCCCAGCATGAATGGAAATGCCCATCAATTGTGGTGGTGGTGGTGGGGTTTTCAAATATTTTATTGGGGCGAAGGGACCTCAGCCTCTAGGATTGGCTCCTATTCCCCACCTTATCATTTCCCCAACATAAATCATCCTAGGCTGCGATTTGCTGGGGGGGGGGCTGGAGGAAGAGGCAGATCTAAGGCAGCAATTGCCCCCTCCCACTTCTTCTGCTAGTGGTAACTTTAGATGGGTGGACGCGACTGCTCATGGCAGCTGCCCATGGCGAGGGGAAGGGTTGGCAAGCCCTCCGCCTGGGCTGCGAGCCTGATCTCAATCCTGCCTCTTCCTTCATCAGCTGAGTTCCCATCTACTTTGGCCCTCCGCTTACTCTCTGCACATGCTCAGAGGCAGCCCTTGCTGTTTCAAATGAACCCGGGTCTTGTGGCAATAATAATAATTTATTTATACCCTGACCATCTGGCTGGGTTTCCCCAGCCACTCTGGGCGGCTTCCAACAAAATATTAAAATACAATGGTCTGCTAAACATTAAAAGCTTCCCTAAACAGGGCTGCCTTCAGATGTCTTCTAAAAGTCTGGCAGATGTTTTTCTCTTTGACATCTGGTGGGAGGGTCCACAGGGCGGGTGCCACTACTGAGAAGGCCCTCTGTCTGGTTTTCTGTAACTTGGCTTCTTGCAGTGAGGGAACCGCCAGAAGGCCCTCAGCGCTGGACCTCAGTGTCTGGGTAGAACGATGGGGATGGAGACACTCCTTCAGGTATACTGGACCGAGGCCATTTAGGGCTTTAAAGGTCAGCACCAACATTGAATTGTGCTTGGAATTGTGCTCGGAAACGTACTGGGAGCCAATGCAGATCTTTCAAGACCGGTGTTATGTGGTCTCGGCGGTCGCTCCCAGTCACCAGTCTAGCTGCCGCATTCTGGATTAGTTGTAGTTTCTGAGTCACCTTCAAAAGTAGCCCCACATAGAGCGCACTGCAGTAGTCCAAGCGAGATATAACCAGAGCATGCACCACTCTGGCGAGACAGTCCGCAAGCAGATAGGGTCTCAGCCTGGGTACCAGATGGAGCTGGTAAACAGCTGCCCTGGACACAGAATTGACCTGCGCCTCCATGGACAGCTGTGAGTCCATAATGACTCCCAGGCTACACACCTGGTCCTTTAGGGGCACAGTTATCCGCCCCACTCTCCCACCCCATCTTCTCAAGGCAGACAGATCACCCCCACCCCCACCTTCCCCATCCCTTCTCGCCAGCAAGCAGCAGAGAGTCTGAGCGGCTAGCTAGAGCTGCCGAGGGGCTGGGATGAGCTGAGGCCCCTCCGGCGGCAGCTCCCCTCCCCAGACCCCGCAGGAGACGAAACGGATCCGCCAGGAGCCGGAGGGGGGCGGAGCCAGAGCGGCGTTGGGGGGCGGCGCCGAGGGAGGCGGGAGCAAGCGAGGGGCGGGGGACGAGAGCAGCCGAGCAGCGCCGACCCTGCTTTGCCACTCGCCGCCGCCCCTGCTCTGCCCGACGGGGTCGCCTTCGCTGCAGTGGGAGGCGGGCGGGCGGGGGCAGCGACGGCGACGGCGGCCGGATCCCGCGGCAGGGGGCAGGCAGCTCTCCTCCCCACGGCGGCGATGCGGGCGGTCCTTGCCCTGGCGGCTCTGCTGGGCAGCCTGCTCCTGTGCCTGTGCCTCGGGTGGCTCTCCGCCGATGGCTCCGGCGGCGCGAGGTACTGGAGGGATCTCGCCTGGAGGGCTGCTGGGGGTGGCGGGATCCCACGCGGGGGGGGGGGTGAAGTCACGGGGGTGGGGTGGGGAGAGAGACCAACTCCAGCTTCCCTGCACGAGGGGGGCTTCCCCAAGGCAGGGCGCGCGCGTTTTTTTGCAAGGGGGGGGGGGGTTGCACGGAGGTGCCAAGGTGTTTGCTGTGGCTGCTGGGGACATCTCATCGCGCCACTTAATGCTCTCGGCTGACCAACGGGTTTGTCTCGCTTGCTTGCCAGGGGCTGGGAGGAGGTCAGGGCGACGACTGGGGACACCCCCAGGGTGATGCGATCTCTCCGGTCGCCGTCGGCATCTGCCCAGCTGGAGCCTCAGTTGGCCACCAACAGGTAAAAAGGCTGAGCTGTGTTGTTGTTGTTGTTGTTGAAACGCCTTTTCTAGCCTCTGTTTTGGGTTGGACCAAGAAGGGAGAGTTGCGCTGGTCCAGCGTGAGAAAAGCAGCCGCGAACATCTGGATTGTGGAGCAGCGGTGTTCCAAGAAGGGCCGATCATCTATCTTGAAAACACTCACGAGTTCGTGATATTGTGGTTGGTCCCCGACTGTCCTGCTCTCACTTCGGGATCTCAACTCACAGGGGTCAACATACCTTACTTTTTCTTTTCTTTTTTGCAAAACATTGTTCTTGTAACGTGCCTTTTGGCTTCAGCAAGGGCAGTGAAAAGCTTGGTGGTAGATTATCTTATCCCTGTATTATTCCAGTTACTTTTAAAATTGCATTTTAAAGTGTTAATGATATATTGCAACTGAATCAGTGCAAGGAATCATTTTGTAACTGGTGGTGGAAACCAGATTCCTTTACAGGAAAAAAATAAATCAAAATTCTTCCCCATTTAGGTTAGCAGAGGAGCCATCTACAGCTTTGAAGATATTCTACCCCCACTTTTGTTTTCTTTATTCTTTTTTACTTTACCCATCATCTTTGCTTCACTTCAATCCTTTCTGCTGTGAGTCACCATCCTTGAGCTCAGGTGTTTCTCTTTCAAACACTTTAACTGTGATCCACGAGACCACAGTAATTTTTTTCTTGAGAAGTTTCTTGTCTCCTCAACCCGCTCATTAAACTCCCACGACATAAAAAACAAAAATAGTTTTAGGATTTGGTGTGAAAAGTTGCAGAAATGGAAATGTCACCAGAGTAAGCTGAACAGTTTTGCACAATTCGACCTTTGGAAAGTTCTCAGGTCCAACCCCCGTCTGCTTTTAGAATCCCAGCAGTTTGTGACTACAACTCTATACCAACCTCCCAATCCCATTTAACCAAGAGTCTTACTTCTGAGTAGACGTGTATATGATTGTACTATAAATAGCCAGTTAGGTTCCAGTTTAAGAGGAAGGTTCTGAAAAAGTTTCGCATGAAGAGAGAATTCAGATTGAAAACATTCTTGTTTGGGCAGTCTTTTCCAGCTGGATGGGATTGATAAAGTTTCTTTTGGGTCTCTATTTCCATTGTTTAGATATACTGTTTTTAAACTTAGTAGCTTTTATTGTAGGATTGTAAATTGCCTTGAGATTCATGTAATTCATATAACAACAAAATGCTGTATTGCCTGGAATGGACTTTTTGAGAAGATGCTTCAGAGTACAGTGATCATTTGGGTATATAAGGGGTGAGGCAATCTTTCAAGTAAACTGGTCCCAAGCTGTATAGGGTTTTATCCACCAAAACCAGTACCTTGAACATAGCCTGGTTTGGCAGCCAGCGCAATTTCTCCAGCAATGGTGGTAATGAGCAGTTGAGTCACTGCATTTTGCACCAGTTGCAGCTTCCAGATCAACCTCAAGGGTAGCCCCTCAAAGAACACATTGCAGTAATCCAGCCTGGAGGTTACCAGTGCATGGACAATAGAATCTATAGCCAAGATCAATACAGCCAGGGACCTGAACAGTGTTAAGTCTATAGAGCTTGGAGCTGATCACTACGCAAACTCCATCCCTTAACTGAGGGCTAAACAGAATGTCAGGGGTGGATTATCTGGTTTGGAGCCTTGCATTACAACACTGGTGGATGAGCTCACACTACGCCTGCTAACGTTTTGATCAAGGCTTTAGAGAGGAGTTATTGCTTTTGGGTGGGTGGCCCATTGATGGTTCAGCAGCAGGCTCAGACTCCACACCCAGAAGATTTGAATCCCTTTTCTGACACTAGCAACAAGTTCTGATTCTCAGACAGGTCCGCAGGTTATTCTTCCCCTGTATTTTGGGTGGGTTGGGGGCTTTCTCTATATATTTATACAGTATACTGCTTTTCCTCCAAGGAGCTCGAGGTGGTGTTCATGGCTCCCCCACATCCCATTTTATCCAACAACCTTGGGTGTTGAGTTAGGATGAGAGATGGTGGCTGGTCCAAGGTCACTCAGTGAGCTTCATGACTGAGTCGGGATTTGAACCCAGGTCTCCCAGCTCCTAATCCAACACCCTAACAGCTACTTCACTCTGGTGTTCAATTCCATATGTGACAGAATCCTCCTCAACCTGACATTATAGGCTGCTCTGCATTGGTTTTAAGTCTCCCAGGACAGAGACTCACTCTTCTTATGTAGCTATTTCCTCAGCTGATCTGTGCCTTTTGCAAGTATTCCCCCCCCAGCATTCAACTAACATTTTTCTATTACTAAAGTGCTCACTTCTATAGCACTTCCAATATCAAACAAGCCTTCCCACCTAGATTTTGATGCTGATTAAAGGTATAAACGGAGGCCTTACAAGTCTTATTCCATTACAATTAATAAAGGATTTGCCAAATTAAGCCGAGCATTCTTTCTTTCTTTCTTTCTTTCTTTCTTTCTTTCTTTCTTTCTTTCTTTCTTTCTTTCTTTCTCTTCTTCTTTTTAAGCCATGGCACAGAACATCCATTTTCTTTGTCAAAACTCTTTTACAGTAAAATAGAATGTTTTCCTGTCTCTTTGGCCTTCTGTGACTCCTGTATTTTCAAAGTACTTTAGGGTTCAAAAGCAGTGAAGGACTGACAATATTTATTTCATTCTGCGATTGAATGTTCAACATTTGCTGCACTTCTGTAGAACACTGGGGACACCTCCAGGGGCAATAATTGTCGATCCACTTATATAAATTTCCCACTGGCTTTTTTAAAAGTTCATTTTGTTTGCTTGCACCTAGCGTTTAATTGTGTGGAAGCAATGAAAAGAAAATACTTTGCACCAAAAAAAAAAAAAAGCAACCACAGGAGTAGCAATGCAACAACAAAAGCATTTCCTGGTAAGCTTTTCCCTACCAGGATGCCAGGTGCTGAACTGCAAGACACACAAAATAGATGTGGTGCCTCTTACGTTCCCCCCCCCCAAAAAAAACATTCTTGACTCTCCTGCCAGTTTCCATTAAAGTTTGTAATGTGCATGTTGTAAGAGCAGCAGTCAGGCAAGAGAGATTAACTGACTAATAAAGAGGGGAAAGCACCTGTTTCCAGGGATGAAACATTACATCAATATAATGCACTAGAGTTATTTGGCTAAAAATTATGGCTGATTATTATTGTATAAGTGTTAGCAAAGTCACTCAAGTAATGCAGATGGAGTCCAGTGAGAAAATAATCTTTGTAACACTTTATTGAGGAAAACTGAGGGAAATGGTACATAATTTGAAGAGAAAGGAACAGAGGGGTTCAGTCCTTGTTTTGTTCAACCAGATATACAGATGAAAACACTCTCAGGACATTTGCCACCTCAGTGAACCAGCCAGATGGGCGGGGAATAAATAATAAAGTTGTTGTTGTTTGTTGTTGTTAAAGAGCATGCCACTCTGTCTGGTTGCTAAGCAGTACCTCCACCCACCCATCTTTTGGCTAGTTGACTTTAACATTAACAGAATTAACCCCTGAGATCCAAACAGAAAGATCTCTGCTATTGGACTTGATTGTGAGAAATTCTTTCCACCAGTTGTCTACCTAGCAGCATGCCGCCAGTCCTATTTCTAGGCCCTGTGTGAGCTGTCTTTTCCCTTCTCCATCTTGTCTCCTGACTATCTCTTCATCTCATTCTTCTACGCCCTGTTTATCTATGCCCCCATATCCTCTATGCCCACTTCTGCCCAATTTTGTTATTTTGTTTCTACTTTCTTGCTCGACAGTTCCTCTATACCACACAACCTCTCCAGGCACTCGGCCAGGCAAGAAGGGTTTTCTCCAAAACTGACACTGCACCTCCCACACAGCACCTGCCCTGATATCTGACCTTCCACAATGGCAGACTTTGCCTTTAGAGCTTAGAGTGCTTAGAAACATTCTATGACATCACAGCAGTTCAAGCAATGACCTGCCTTGTGCTTGGACACAAGAAACAGGGGTTGTGTGCGCTTATGTGATTGTTATTTTTTTCATGGCTCCTGTCTACAACAACAGACCCTTTTGGAGAAGCTGTGAAATAATTAACCAAATGTAATTAATTATTAAGCATGCTACAGAGACCTCTATGTTCTTTCTTCTGTCACAACGTTGTACCCCTGAGGGTGAAATAGTTATTACAAAGAATGGGAATAGTTACTTAGCACATAAGTAATGGACTGCAATACACATTGCTCAGCAAGCCTGGCAGCTGTGCTAAATTGACTGCCATCATTAACATTCTTATTTCTTCCCAGACTATGTATTTAAGACACATTATGAAATAGCCTTTCTGGGGTGCATCTGGTAGAACTGATATGCTGGAAAGCATCGGCCAGCTATCCCCACATTTCTCCTGCAGGAATGTTGACTTCTGAACTCTCCCTTCTATAGCTGTCCCTTTGTTGTTGTTTAGTCGTTTAGTCGTGTCAGACTCTTCGTGACCCCATGGACCATAGCACGCCAGGCACTCCTGTCATGCACTGCCTCCCGCAGTTTGGTCAAACTCATGTTCGTAGCTTCGAGAACACTGTCCAACCATCTTGTCCTCTGTCGACCCCTTCTCCTAGTGCCCTCAATCTTTCCCAACATCAGGGTCTTTTCCAAGGATTCTTCTCTTCTCATGAGGTGGCCAAAGTATTGGAGCCTCAGCTTCACGATCTGTCCTTCCAGGGAGCACTCAGGGCTGATTTCCTTCAGAATGGATAGGTTTGATCTTCTTGCAGTCCATGGGACTCTCAAGAGTCTCCTCCAGCACCATAATTCAAAAGCATCAATTCTTCGGCGATCAGCCTTCTTTATGGTCCAGCTCTCACTTCCATACATCACTACTGGGAAAACCATAGCTTTAACTATACGGACCTTTGTCGGCAAGGTGATGTCTCTGCTTTTTAAGATGCTGTCTAGGTTTGTCATTGCTTTTCTCCCAAGAAGCAGGCGTCTTTTAATTTCGTGACTGCTGTCACCATCTGCAGTGATCAAGGAGCCCAAGAAGGTGTCCCTTTAACAGGAATGAATAGGTGATTATGGCCACATTCACACGCTGCATTTAAAGCACTATGATACCATTTTAAACATTTATGGCTCTCCCAAAGAGTTCAAGGAGCTGCCATTTTTTAAAGTTAAGAGACCCACCCCGTTCCCCTACAATTCTCAGAGTGGTTTCACAATCAATCCTCACAGGGAACTCTAGGAATTGTCATTCTCAGAGGGGCACAGCTGTCTCTTAACAACTCTCAGCACCCTTAACAATCTGCGGCTCCCAGAATTCTTTGGGGGAAGGAACCATGGTTGTATAAAGTGGTATCATAGCACTTTAAATGTATGGTATGAACGAGGGGTATGTTCAGCTTCACTTGCTGCCAGTCATACAACTCTTCTGCTAAAGGGGCAGAAGCAGACCACATAAATTATCCCCATTCCTCTTTTCTTCCTGAATGACATCTCTACCCCCTGACAAGCTCAGGAGAGGTGGAACTTAGCAGGGACCATGCTTGTCTTCCAAATGCAGAAATACTCTTGAAGAAACTGTGGACCCCATTATGGAAATTAAGTTTGTCAACGTTATCGATTATCTCATCAGTGTTCTACCTCAGGCTGTGTTGTGGGTTAGCTTGGGTGTGTGTGGCTTCTTTGTGCCAAATTTCACCCCAGTGCAACCCTGTGCATTACTCTGCATGATCTTAAGGCTCCCGTGCCACAGCTGCTACCTCTCTGCTCCTGTTTCCCCTAATCTAGTTGCATAGGCCGCATCTTCCACCCTGGCTCTTGCATGTTTAAAAAGTACTCCCTGGATCTGAGGACAAAAGGCACCTCAGCTTTTCTGGAGCACATACCTTTGGAATAATGTGCAACCCCTTTAAGCCCAAGCAATCCCCCCCAGTCCAGCTTGGAGGAAGCAGAGCTGGAGGGACCCGCCTTGCTGCGCAGGACCACGGAGATCTGCAGTTGGCTACTGATACGTCAAGCAGGCCTGCTGCCTGGCCTGATCTTGAATGCACAGTGAGCTATCCATGGTCCTGACTCTTAGCCAGCAGATCCATGCTTTGGCTCCTGGCTGGCTAGAAGGCCCCTGTGAACCATAGCAGGAGACCTGAGCATGGGCAGGAGTGGGTTTATTTCAGAGCAGAGCTTAGGGCTCATCCACAATTGTCCCATGATTCCTAAGCAGGGGTTTGAGAGGTCTTCCTTTTGTCTCACTGCTTTCCCCAGGAAAACCCACTGTATACTGCCAAATTGGAACAAACGTCATTCAGTTTTTCTGAGGGTTTTCCCGGGGAAAGCAGCAGGTGAGAGCCGTGAGGGCTCGCCCTCCTTTGTGTGGAATAAGAGTTAAGATGCAACATTGATATACGGGTTTGTATTGTTTTCTTTTTCTTCTTTATCCTTTTCTTATTTTTTTTCCCTGTCTTATTTTTATTTAGATTAGTTTGACTTTCATTGTATTTTATGTCAAAAGCTATAAAAAAGAGAGGAATTGATTACATGGAATCGCAAGACAAACGGAAATGTGAATGTCTCATTTTTAGAAATGACAAAGTTCCCTTATGCAGAGTTTGCTTGATCTGCACAGATGAGTGAGGGTTTCTGGGGAGGAGGACGTCATCCCATCGTTGCCAGCTGCTGAACCCAGAGTAGCTATCAATTGGATTCGGCATTCAGTAGTGTTCTTGCCCCTCCAAGCAGAGTTCTGATTTGATTAGGCTCTCTTTTCACTGAGCTTGCTCATATAATCTCGCTGCACCTGAGTTATAGAAGAAAATAAGCTTGGTGCTTGAAGAGGAGGGAGATCACAGGCCTGAGGCTTCCTTGCTTCGCTTTATAGCCTCTGTGGACATAACCTTATTACCAAGCAATGGCATAGTTCAGTAATTTTAGATTCTTGAGTTAATGGCCTCACAAAGGATCTCTCTTTTAGGGGATAATTACTTTCCTTTGAAGTGTGGTCATCTAGCCTTACCGCTGTTGCATTTGAGGGGCCTTCCTGCTTCTGCTGTGTGGGGCCCTGGACCTCTGCCTCAGAGTCTGGCCCTGATGGCGCTGCTGTTTCCAAGACTTTTGGGCACATGCTATCAGTTGGCCACCCCTGCCTTAGAGGAGAGTGACTTGTTGATGATCCTCACCACAGCATTTCCCAAGGATCTGTCTCTTCTTTTCCCATGGCTGGAATGAGCCCTTGAACTTTGGTTAATGCACAGGAGCCTTTGCTTATGGCAAAAAAGTTTATGGGACAGCCAGGGACAGCCCTGCCATTAGGCAGAATCAGACAGCTGCCTCAGGTGCTGATTTTGAGTGCCATGAATTGGCAGCAAACTGCTGGTTACTTAATTGATTGTTGTGGCTGTATTTTGACTGACCGGGAATGTGGAGAGATACTTGTGGGATATTCTGCCTTAGGTGCCAAATGAATTTTTTGGCCTTGTGGGGAGGAGCGGGGAAGCACTTTCTGCTGACCCAAACCAGCTTGGATTTGTTTAAAATGACCCAAAGGAAGATTCAACTGCCAAAACAAGTGGTGTCTGTGCATGGACTGTGGTAGAAGGAGTGGAGTTCAATAGTAGGGCATCTTCTTTACATGCAAAAGTCCTAGGTTCAATTCAGTGGTCTGACTCAATATTGGGAAGCTTCCTACATTCCTAGGAGTTCCATATTGATGTTTGCATCAGCCAGAAAAATGTCTTGGGCCAGCCATGGGGCGTGAGAAGGAGATGCCTGCCAGTAACCTTTCATTGGCCCAAAACATTAGTGACAATTCCTTTGGGGGGAGGGGGGAAGAGTGTGAAGAGAGTGTTAGACAACCTCTTACACAGTCGCCGTGATTAATGTTGGAAGACAACTTGTTACTTCTGCCGTTTAAGATTTTACAGTCCATTTCACCGAGCATTTAGATTGCATATTACCTTATTAATCAAAGTGTCATGAACCCTAAAACAGCAAGGCAGTCTCATTATCGAATTCGACAAAATTAGTGGCAGAATACTTAAGAAGTTTAAAGCATGTATCCTATTGGGGAACAACAATTGGTTTATAATGGCCATAGAGTAGCTGACTTAATAAAAATGGGAGAGAATGAAGAATGAAGAATGAAGAGCAGCATTAGAAATAGAAGAACATGGTATTTTGTCACTTTGGGGAGTGTCCAGACTGTAATATTGGGGGTAGGGAGCCTCAGGCCAGTGGCCAAATGAAGCCCCCCAGTTCTTTCTCCCCAGGCCATGCCCCTCATTGGCTCTACCTTGAGTGTTTTCCCATGGCTGGAATGAGTCTTTGAAGGTATGTGCAGAGACTAGCCTAAATACAAAGGTATGATATACTTCCATTCATCCACCCATTTCCCCTCTGGGCCTGCCCTCCATTGCCATGTGGCCCTAGGATGGTTACACTGAAGGCAATGTGTCCCTCAGGCTAAACAACACACCCCCCAAGCTGTAATAGCGGGTGAATCCCGGATTTGGGGAAGAGGGATCATAGTTAGGGTAACTATGTGAGTGTCTATCCAGTCCGTATGCCAAGATCCAGCTGCCCATGTGCCAAGATAGTGACAGGCACTTGTAACAAGTGTAGAATCCAGAAGGGGAATTTTAGCCTGCAATCAGGGGATCTATCAGCTGATTCCAATAGTTTTTTGAAAGGAGAGGAGAAAGAGTGAAAATATAAAGAGCATGTATTGTGAGCTGGCACAGTTTTTGACTTCCCACTTGAAATCCAGAAGGTAAGACGACTAGAAGTAATGAGTTTTAGGCAGTATGAGAGTCAAGGCTAAGAAAGAAGGGAATGCTAATATGTAGAAAAGGTCAAAGTCACCCAACCTTTGAAAACTGGAGATTATATTGTGATTGGGTAAGAAAGCATTGGACCAGGAAATAAAATATTACCCAGCTTTTGGAAATCATTGGCTACCGCAGAGGAACTGCAGCACACAGAGCTCGTTTTTCATGTTATTAGCTTTCATTCCCACCCCCCCTCCCCCCGAAGTGGCAGTCATTTGCACTCCCATGCACTCAGAAGGAAACTGAAAGTGAGACCCGTGTTGTGTGTTTCCCAAGCACAAAATGTCAAGAATGGCTCCTGGATCGCAAAAACCCGAAGAACAAGAGCAAAATGACAGGTGGCCTGGAGACTGGAGCAGAACTGAGCTGAGTGACACTGGGCTATTTGCTTTTCTACTATAAGTAATGATGGATTTTATTTAAAGCCGGTCGCCACTCTTAGGACACTCTAAGGCCTGTTGGCTGTGGAAGATGGAGCTGCTTTGCTTCGGTCCCATTTCTGTTTTTACACTCTCCTCCAAAATATTTGAGCGGGCACACCTGTTTCTCATGACAGCATAACACATTTGCAATTCTTGCACAAACTCATGCTGGGATAACTGTGAACTCGTGCTGTTTATAAGCAATTGCATTCTAGCATGTTGGCTTGGTCTGCTTGCACTGTCCCATTAAAGCTATTTAATAGAGATATATTCAGAGATGCACTCTCAGTGTTTGATTTTTATGGTTGTGTGTCTGTCTCGGAGCCAGTTTTCAACACCACTTTTATTTTTAGTGTGGCACTTTATTTTCTCTTGTATTCTTGTGTGCCTGTCATTCATTCCTACTGTGAAGATGAAAGCTATGTATTTGGAGACATCATTGCCAGGGGATTGAACAGCGGTCTCCTTCTGAAGGCAGAACCCAAGGTTGAAGGGGAAGAGGAATTCTGATCCTGAAATCTCCACCCACCTGACAGAACCATGAACTTATTCAGGGGAATAAGATGAACAGAGGTGATTTAGAGTAATAGGGGAGTTAGGGCCAGGGGTGGGGATGGGTGGGATGCCTAGGAGAACATTTGCCAACTTGGTGGATTTCAGATATTTTGGACTGCAATCTTTGGGTTGTTTTGTATATTTCCCTAATATTTTATTTCTATCCATATTTTATTTTATTAATTGTAACTCAGTTACGAGTGCCTTGGTTGCTTCTGTATTTTTATGAGCTTAAAGCTGAAATAAACTGATTCTGATTCATGCTTTGGGTTGTGGCTGAATCTGGTGCACAGCCCTAATATCTGAAGAGAATGCAGGCAAATTAAATTCTCTGTGTGGAGCATTTCTTGCCATATTGAGGTGGTTGCCTGAAGTCAAAGGCCTGGAAAGTAGGTTTAAAGCAGTGGGTGGAAGCCTTTGGTCCTCTGAATGTTGTTGGACTACAGCTCCCATCATCCCTGGACACCTGAAGGGCTGCAAGTTCCCCACCCCTGTCTTAAGAGCACACACAGCAGTAACGCCACAGAAGCGGAGTAGCACGGAGTCTCGACATGATCCAAATGGAAGGTGGCCTTGAGTTCTGTCAAGGGAATCTGCCTCGAGTTCAGTCATGGAAGAAAGGCAGGGCATAAAGGTAACAAATACAGCTTTAATAGTGCTATTTGAAATGCACATTCATATTTGAAATGAGCATCTTGGGTCTTTGTAAAAGCCATTAATGTTTATTACTAAAATAGACGTGCCTTTTTGAAATGCAATTATGTTGAAGCTGTGTGTGGTTTCTCCGGTAAATATATATAAAAACACATTTCTGATTTACAAAAAAAAAAAAAAAAAATCAACATAACACACTGAACAATGCAAGCAAAACTCCCCCCTTTATAATAAAATATGCTTCTGGTGGCAACTCAGAGCAGCCCACTTCTGGAAATCACAGAATGAAAGTGAAACAGACTTTGTTGTCCTGAGTTTTCTCCCCTCCCAAGCTGGAGCGGCTGCTGCTTATCTTTGCTTCACAGCCATCCATTGTACAGCTGCTGCCAAGACCATTTTTATTTTTTCAAAGACTGATTTCCCCTTTTATCTTAACAGAACGGCTCCCAATCAGACTGGAATTCAGAAGGCTGAGCAAGCCTCAAAATGCAAAGAGTTGTGGAACAACAATTGGTCTTCATCTATCAAGAAAAAAAGGTAGGGAGGTCTGCTTCTGTTCTTAAATTTAGTTGGTTTACATCCAAATACAGCTGCTAAACACAATCCAGGATACCCAGATGTTGTATGCTGGCAGTAGTTCCAAGGGTGAGATGCTCATTGCGAAACCAGGGCTATGGTGGAGTTGCATTGTAAAGAAATGAGTTGCAAGACTGACTGAGGTTGCAGATCAAGGCGCGGAGTGGCCAGACGTGAATCTAGACGTGGAATGCATAATCTCCAAACCTGAGTCTCTCAGGCCAGGGACAAGAGCTGGAGTCAAGGACTTGAACTGGAGCTTGAAGTTCACATGAAACAGGCACGGGTAGAACCCCAGGTTCCCAGTATTTAGATAATTGACATCTTGGGGCATTTCCCAAGGCCCACTGCTGATGCGTGTCCTGGGTCTAGCAACCATTTAAATTCCCCCACAATGCCCTCAATATAGTATCACTCTGCGGAATTGTGGGAAAGATAATTGGTAGCTAAACGTAAAGGTAAAGGGACCCCTGACCATTAGGTCCAGTCGTGACCAACTCTGGGGTTGCGGAGCTCACTTCGCGTTATTAGCCGAGGGAGCCAGCGTACACATAGAAACGCCGTTTACCTTCCTGCTGTAGCGGTACCTGTTTATCTACTTGCACTTTGATGTGCTTTCAAACTTTGCCAACCACCCCACCGGCACCTATCAATGGCACCCTGGCCAATCTAGGAGCATCATACTGCTGGTCAGCTACAAGGGTTGATGCTTCACATCTTATCCCTCTTCCTTTCAGTGCTTGAAGAAGTTCTGAGGCTGGAGTTCATACAGTTTCCATTAGTCCACCAGCCTAAATTCAACACAGCAAACCCACTGAAATTAATCAAGAACTAACTTTGGATTCAACCTCAAGTCCCTGTCTACTTCAAGTCCCAGAGTTCCTGGATGTATGGTGTTCTTTGTTGTTGTTTTTCTAGCCGAACAAGCATATTACTTCTAATTTCTTCCCTTTCTTAGTCCCAGAACTTCTGGTTCCACTGCATAGCTGCCAAGTTTTCCCTTTTCTCGCGAGGAAGCATATTCAGCATAAGGGAAAATCCCTTAAAATAAGGGATAACTTGGCAGCTATGTTCCACTGTACAACAAACACATGACCAACCTGTGGTCTAATTTCAAAAAGTCTTTTGCAAGCAGCCTGATTGATGCGGAAGGAAGAAGCACCAGATGAGAGTGGAAAGCAGGCAGTGGAAAGGGGGACTGGAAGAAAGCAGGGGGGGCAGAAAACAAAAGGGGTGATCCTGCCTTGTTTTTGCTCTGGCCCCTCCTACCACTGGATTCAGTCCTGCCCACTGTCAGGACACAGTCCCTGACAGACTTAGCTGCCAAGTATCCCGTTTTTCACGGGAAACCCCCGGATTTTAATCCGTTTCCCGCTGTTCTCCCGAATGGAGAAAAATCCCAGAAATCCCCCGGATTTCCTACCTGCCAGGGATCCTCCATTTCGGGTGCTGTTCTGACCATGTGTGGGCACCAGAAATAGGGCAGAGAGACAACAGAAGTTGCTTCTACACATGCCCAGCAGCCATCTTGGTGGTGGCCGCCATGCAACCACCACCAAGATGGCCACCGGGCATGCATAGAAGCAACTTCCGGTGCCGCTCTGCCCTATTTCCGGTGCCCACACATGGTCAGAGTGGCCCCGGAAGTTGCTTCTATGCAACCTCCGGTGCCGTACCGCTGCTGATCCCGCATTTTTCAGCGGGAGACTTGGCAGGTATGCTGACAGATTACCCCAAGGGAAAAAGGTTGTCCCACCATGTTCTCTCACATGATGCTGTCCACAAATGTTAATGCAGTGGTGCACAAGGACAAACACCCTCAGTGTTTTGTTCTTTTCTCTGTGTATTGATTTTTCATGTTTCAACAAGCAACAGTGACTATACCTATTTCAGCAAGATATTTCATTTACTGCATCTCCTGAGAAGTCTCTCTTCCCGCCTTCCATTCCTTAGACTTCAAGCGTTCCAAAATCCTTCATTAGGGCAGAAATCATCAAGACAATATTTTCATTTAGGCTTCTTCTTTTTTTAAAGTGTTTTGAACAGCAGATAACGTTTAAAAGTTTGCCTCAGTTGAATGAGATGCCTCTAGATCCGCTCTCGCATTCAAATTGCTCTGACGAGGCACAATGTGATGGAAGAGCGCACAGCATATCAGAGCAGTAGCCCCTCGCAAGGTGCAAAGCTGTGATTCCGATGGCTCAGCCATGGTGACAGACAGACTCTGCAGTAGTCAGCGGAACAGTTTGCTAGTGCAATACCTGGCTGCTAGGATGGGGTGTGGGGGAATTCCTGCCCGTATCCTTAAGACCAAGGATAGCCAAGGATAGCCAACATATGTACACATTTGCCAACCATAGAAACTCTGTGTCCTCTGTGTCACAACTCTCTGCTTTCCAGCTGTAACCCCCCTCCCCATAGCATAATTAGGCTTAAGAAAAACTTTCCAATGGCCAAGGAAGGCTTCTTTCACGCTAGTTGAGATGGGAGCCTGTGGGTGTCATTATAGCACATGTGTGCTCACAGGCATCATATTGGTGACCCATGCTTAAGGCATGAATGAGGGAAAGGATGTAGCTCAGTGACAGAGCACCTGCCTTGCATTCAGGAGTCCTGGGTTCAATCTCTGGCATCAATATATGTAGGAACTGTCTGTTATCAGCAGATTCCAAGGTCATTAATGCGTTCCGAATGCACATTTGTAAGTTGAAAAAAATTGTAAGTCGAATCCCATAGGAATGCATTGGGAGAAAAAAATTCGTTAAGTCGAAGCAACCCTATCTAAAAATTCGTAAGTAGAAAAAATCCTATCTAAACAGCATCCAAGATGGCGGACGGAGCTCCATTCGTAAGTAGAAACATTCGTAAGTCGAGTCATTCGTAAGTAGAGGTACCACTGTATATAAATGAATGACAACAACCAGATAACAGCTGGCCAAGATGGGAAATGCTAAACTTTGGCCACAGCTTTATTATAGGGAGAGTTGGGGAAAGGCATTGCAAAGTCATGAACGCCTTGCTGAAAAGAGATGTGTGTATGCAGGAGTGCCCAACACTGCCATGGTTAGGCTTCTCCCTTTCTAGAAAGCAGCCATGCACTGGCAAGACTAAGCCAATTGATGGAGGATATGATTTTTGACAGCTAGTGGGCAGGATACATACTGTGTTTTGCCCCCATTATGTAGGCTACTGGTGGCTCAAAAATCAAAATGGAGATTGGAGTTCACCAGAGGTCACCTCATCATCCCTTCACCAGATCAATTGTTGGAGTTATGTAAGACTGTAAGAAACTGCCATATACTGAATTAGACCACTAATCAGGCAGCCCTGTCTAGACTTATTGGCAGGGAGTGTACTGCAGAGAGGTCTTTGCTAGCCCAGCTAATTGAGCTCTTTTCAGCTGGAAATTCCAGGGATTGAACATGGGAAGTTATCCATGCAAAGCATAAGCTTTTTCACTAAGCCTCTTCATTTTATATTTGTTCATACACATCTCCTCATTATCTGAATTCATTGTGTGTCCTTCCAGTAGATCCTTGCCAATGTAAATGGAATTTCCATTGATTTAAATGTCTGATTAGCTGATCAGTTTTGATGACCTTTAAGTAATTGAGCTACATGGTTTCGTTATATTTCCATCCATTATGTTGGATGTACCATTTACCCACATTTGAAGCAAAACACTCCACTTGAAACACCCAGTTCGTATTGGGTTGCATTTTGAATAGGTTTGTAATCTCATGAGTACTGATGGGATAAATGATTGCTATCTTATAAGAAAGAACAGCTGTCTTAAATAATTACAAAAATAACAAACAGAAAGGACTGCCCTGGCTGTTCAAAACCTGAATTATTATTATTATTATTATTATTATTATTATTATTATTATTTTAAAAAACATCAATGGAGACAGAATGAAGAAGTTTCAAAAATTCTGTAAACTGAAATGCTGATCACCTCCTGCAAAAGCCGTCAATAAAGGCCCTGAAGTCTCCTTAAGAAACAAATAGGCACTTAGAGACCAAGCAGAGCTATTTCATGTTCAAAAATGAAAGGTAGGAGATGGAAGATTTCTTTCTTTCTTTCTTTCTTTCTTTCTTTCTTTCTTTCTTTCTTTCTTTCTGCTTAACTGGTATTGAATGGACATTGTGCTGCACAGCATGCAGTTAATGCTTGATTCTAACACCACCTCAATAAAATCTTGTGAAACTCTCAGTCTTGCCCAGTTTGCGGGGCTTTGTGGATTGACAGTAAAACTTCTAAAGCAATACAATACTTAAAGCTATCTTGTTTATTTCACATTAGGATCTGTTTTCCCCGCCACCCGCCACTGGCTACAGATAAATAGTTGGGTAGAAAATTGTTAGTTCACTAGCATGGGGGCAATCAACGGAGGATGCCTTCACCCTGGTGTGGATCCTCTTCATTATATATACAGCACAAGAAGACTATGATTTATCTCCCCCCCCCCCACCAACAGCATATGAATCAATATGGCTAACCTGGCTCAGCAACCAGCTGACCCCCCCCCCCCCATGCAAACAAACTACACTGCAACCAACTGAATGCAACCAACCAAGCTCTGGACCCTCCAAACTCTTGCAATGCCCACAAAAATAAATAAATATTTAAATAAAGGACCTACCCACGTGATGCTGATACAAAAACCCTGCACAAACACTATGCAATAGAAAGAAATATCATTATCCCCCCTCTCTCCTCTCTCTATCTCCCCAACTGCACTATGTATATGACCACAGTGTCTCATACTGAAAGCAAACAAACTGTGAAAAAGATTCTATGAACAGGAAGTGGAAAAACTATATATGTACTTTTTAAGTTTAGTTTTATTTTGTTTATTTGTTTGCTGCACAAGAAAATCTTTAATTAAAAACTAATTATTAAAAGTTGGGTAAAAATAAGAAAATTTTAAGTGAGTGCTGCTGCATCTGTTGTTGCAAGAAGCTTTGATCTCTTAATTCCTTTTATCCAACTTTTGTGTCACAGAAGTGACGATGACTCAACCAAAGACTATTGCTGAGGACAAGGACTCTGTACAGAAGCAGGAAAGTTGCTGATAATCTCTTCTAATGTTGTTGTTTAGTCGTTTACTCGTGTCCGACTCTTCGTGACCCCATGGACCAGAGCACGCCAGGCACTCCTGTCTTCCACTGCCTCCCACAGTTTGATCTGACTCATGTTCGTAGGTTCAAGAACACTGTCCAACCATCTCGTCCTCTGTCATCCCCTTCTCCTTGTGCCCTCCATCTTTCCCAACATCAGGGTCTTTTCCAGGGAGTCTTCTCTTCTCATGAGGTGGCCAAAGTATTGGAGCCTCAGTTTCAGGATCTGTCCTTCCAGTGAGCACTCAGGGCTGATTTCCTTCAGAATGGATAAGTTTGATCTTCTTGCAGTCCATGGGACTCTCAAGAGTCTCCTCCAACACCATAATTCAAAAGCATCAATTCTTCGGCGATCAGCCTTTTTTATGGTCCAGCTCACACTTCCATACATCACTACTGGGAAAACCATAGTGATCTCTTCTAACCCTCAGGATAAATGGGACTTGGAGGGATTGAGATAAAAAGTGTTGAGAGCTTAAGGGAACAGAACAATGTCAAGGTTTATCATGCTTCCATCTCCAGTTAGAGTCTTCAGAGTGAGAGAGTTGTTGCTCAAGGGCTCCAGTAGCCCCTCTGAACTTAAGTTTCTTTCAAGAGTTGATGTTAGTATAAAATCATGTGTGAGGAGACACCAGGGTGATCCAGGAAGGGATGAAGTGGGAAGAAGGTACTGATCATTCAGCACTGCTCAGCCTGGTGGAAGATACAGGTGGGGTCAAGTGATGCATTCAGTGTGGGTCCCAGCCACTGAGACAAGAAGGGGAAACAGGAGCAGGTCAACTGACATCTGGGAAGAGAAATGGGAACAAAAAGAACAGCAGCAGCAGAGAGAGTGTGGGTGAGTTAGAAGCTAGGAAGAAGGAAGAAGAACAAAGAAGAGAGACTGAGGTGGGCTGGAATGGAAAAAGGAGTGGGAATGTGTGAGTGAGCATGGAGGCAGAAATGGAGGAGGAAACAGAGAGTCAGGGAGTAAATGGGGGGGGGACCCAAGGAAAGTAACAAGAGATGAGAGGCAAACTATGTTCTCCAACATTGAGCTAATGTCTGCTCCCTGGTCTGTACAGTTGTACCTTGGTTCTCGAGCGCCTTGGTACTCGTACGTTTTGGCTCCCGAACACTGAAAACCCAGAAGTAAGTGTTCCAGTTTTTGAACGTTCTTTGGAAGCCGAACGTCCGATGGGGCTTTCGCAGCTTCTGATTGAGTCATCTTCTGAGTTTTATTCTTCAGGATCTATTCCCTCACAGTGAATAAATTTGCTTATTTATTAAAATTATTTATACCAGGCTCTCTCTCTCTCTCTCTCTCTCTCTCTCTCTCTCAGTAGGTCCTTCATGTGACCATTGAGCTGGAGTCTAAACAGAGTGCTTGGATGTGTTTTGAAGCTAGACATTGGTTCTGTGGCTTTTTAATATGTTGCCAGTCCAATGACATCCCTTCCAGAACTTGACAGTTGTTCTCATTTTGTGATCTCCAACTTGCTGATGTCCTGAGGCAGAAGTCTCCTTTTAGAACCGTGCAGGAGTTACCCCTTGACAGCATAATTGCCCCAAGTCACACACACACACACACACACACACACACACACACACACACACACACACACAGTGTCCTTTCTGTTGTATCAGCTTTATAGTCTTTCCCCTTAATTTATCAAGATTTCCCCCTCAGGCCTCAATCTTCTAAGTGAAATTATTTTGTGGTATATGATGATATTCAGCATCAAAGAATGGAACCGTCAAGCAGTTTTCCCCACAGTCAACTAATTCTCTCTCTCTCTCTCCCTGGCTGAACTGCAGCCTGCAGCTAATATAACCATACTTTTTATGTAAGTGGTTGCTTAGTAAAATCAGCTAAGTTGGAATGACTTGGAGGCGGGTTGTTTAAAGAAATCGTCTTCGTTGGAGGTGTCTATCAGCTACAATGTGTCAATGCCTATTATATTGAAATGTTTATTTTAAGAGCAATTCTGTTCTGCTCATCGTATTTGTTCTGGGTCTCTCTTTTGCCAAGTGTCCCTTTTACAAAAAGAAGAAAGAAAACTATTGAGCAGAGTCCCTCGCTTCTTGGCTTTAAGGCTGCATGACCCGCTATCTTTATATGTGCTGTAAGGGTGCCTGACCTTCAAGGCAGAGAGAGCAGCCACCTGTCCTGTCATCTCAGATGATCTCACCCTTTACATACCCAGCCGATTACTGTGCTCCTGCAGATCCCATCTCATCAGGAAAACCCATTCCATGCAATGTAGGAACTGGGCCTTGAATGTGGCAGCACCCACCCTCCAGAACCCCTTTTCATGATATATCAGGCAGGTACCATCTCCATGGTCTCCTCAGTCCCTGTTGAAGACCATCGTCTTCCAACAAGCCTGATCTCTAAACCACTGAGCCTCTTGGGCTTGCCGATCAGAAGGTTGGTGGTTCAAATCCCCACAATGGAGTGAGCTCCCACTGTGCTGTCCCAGCTCCTGCCAACCTAGCAGTTTGAAAGCACACCAGTGCAAGTAGATAAATAGGTACCACTGCGGTGGGAAGGTAAACAGTGTTTCCTTGCACTCTGGTTTCCGTCACAGTATTCTGTTGCACCAGAAGCAATTTTTTTTGTTTTTATATGTGTTGAAAGCCGCCCAGAGTGAATAGGGCAAGCAAGTCAAATGGGAGGGGCATAAATAATAAAACGAGGGTGGTGATGGTGGTGATGATTGAATAGGACATTCCTGTTTCCATCAGAGAAATGCTGGAGGGTATGTACCCACTTGGAAGTAAGCATCACTGAACTCAATATGGCTGCACTTTTAAGGCACAAATGGAATTAGGACAGGCAGCAAACACATAGAACATTTGTTTTTCGAATCCGAATGAAGTTTTGTTTGCAAGATACTTTATCAAGGGGCAAAACATTTCATTGGCTTGCATCTTTGTGAGGCCTTTGCCACTGAGGCTCGTTGCATCTGAATGTGATGTTCTGCTTAGAATGCACCTCGACAGACAAACATTCATTTTTGCAACAGAAATATTGAACAGCCTTGAACACAAAAGGGAAGCTGTTGAAAGAGCCCAAGAAATAAATAAATGAACATTCAAGGCAGCGCAGGGTGGAATGTTGCTTCACAAGGCTTGCATGTCTCTCCAAACATCATAAATGTTTAAAAACCTGGTTCAACAAGAAGGAGATTACAAATGCGGCACAAATGCGGGAAGAGATGTGTGTTTCAGAGAGGCTGTTTCAAGTAGGGCTGCCAGGTTTTCCTTCAGAAGCAATTCCATTATACTGTGGAGATCTGTGGAGCAATGTTCATGTTGCTCAGCTGGAAATGCCCAACTGGAAGAGCTCACATCACTTGCTGACCTTTTACCTGCCTGCTTGGCCTTAATTCAAAACCATTGTTCATCTTCTGCTATGTATTTTGGAAAGTGGTTTGTCTGTCTGATTTCTACACATTTGGACACCTCTTCAGATACCATATATCCAAATTTTGCATTATTATTCCTGAGATCAAGGAGCAGGTTTTCATCTATACTTAGATAGAATTGGATGCCACTTGGAATCAAGATGGCGAACTGTGCCATTCAAAGCAGCGTGGATTTTTAACCAGCGTTTACATATTTGTTTCTGAGATCAAGAAGCAGCTTTTCATCTATGTTTCCCTGGGAAGAGGGATTGATTGTTAAACCTCTGGGGGCATTGTTGCTGCTAACAATTCTCAACACCTTTTACAAACTACAGTTCCCAGGATTCTTTGGGGGAAGCCATGGCTATTAAAATGCTGTAAAGATGCTAAAAACGCATGGCGCAGAAGTGGTCTATGCCACACCATGTATTAAAGGGCAAAAAAGTGTGCTTTTGATGCACATACATGCCTCTTTTTATTTTAATCTTTACAGGTATTCTGAAGACTATTATCTGCAGATAGTTGGGAAACTACAGAATTGTACATGGAAGAAGAAGCCACAAGAGTATGCCAGATTCAGGTAAGTTTGTTTCCTTAATTCTACAAAACTGTCTGCAGGAGAGCTGTCTATGAAAATGTGATATACTGAAATAATCAAAATCATGTTTGTTTGTTTTACATCTGTTGTAAAGAACATACAGTTGTCTGTTTCTTGCTGCTTTGGGAATAGAATGCTATATTAGGGCAATTTTCAGCAGTGCAAAAAGTGAAGGAATGAACAGAAATACTGCTTTGTCTACCTTGCTACCCTGGATTGCTTTGGGAGGGAGGGTAGGATATAAATTAAATAGCAAAATACCTTCACTATATAAAGAAATGCATAGCAGAATTAACCCAAGCTACTTCAGTGGGTTCAAAGCAGTGTACATTCTTTATGCATAGAGAATGGATGGCATATGCCTTTCAACAATGACACAGGCTCCATAGATTTGTAGGCAACCATAGGAAATTTATCTGTCTTCCATCCATGCCTTCCCACTTTAACCTTCTGGGCAAAGTTTTCCATTAAAGCAATTTGACATTGTTCCCAATACCAGAATCCAAGGAGATTAAGAAGAGAAGTCTTCTGACGTTTTGCAATTATCACTCTAGCAGCTGTTAACTAGCATAATTATCAAATCCTTAAAGAGTATGTTCTTTGCTGATGAGAAGATTACTGCTGTGGAAGACCTCAGAGGCCCATATAGAATTGCTGGGACACATCTGATATACACTAACAAAGATCTTAGTTCTCTGAGTGGTAGACCTTATGTAGCCAGGGGGTGGGGGTGGGGAGAAGAAGCACCCCCCAGTACAGTACAGTACAGTACAGTAGGAAAGTATCAGCAGACCTAACTGTTTGCAGAAGAACAGAACCATCTTTATAGAGGAAGTAGGACTTTGGGGTTCAGAAAAGGGTGACCAGAATGATCAACGAGAATAATAATAATAATAATAATAATAATAATAATAATAATAATAATAATAAATAATTCATTTATACCCTGCCCATCTGGCCGGGTTGCCCAAGCCACTCTGGGCAGCTTCCAAGACATAAAAACATAATAAAACATCAAACATTATAAATCAACCAAAATAATAAAATAATAACAAAAAATCATCAAACATTAATAGTAACAATCTGATCCAATATGAAAGTCACAGTAACTTTAAAATAAACAACTTATATCAAACAAAGCAACATTCAACACTCTATCCGAATCTAATAGTAAACAGTAAAATTAAACAACAAATAATAATTAAACAGTTCAACCTCAATAAAGAACTACCAATCTGTAATCAATAAAAGTAACAGCAAATCAAAATGCATAAAATACCACAAAACACAAAACCATGTACAAGGATCAAATTGAGAAACAAAGAAGCACAACTTATAAAACTATTTAATAAAAATAATAATCCCTGGAGTCATTTCTTCCCAGCTGCTGCTGCTGCTGCTGCTCTCAGAATCACAGTCTGGGAAAGGCTAGGTGGGGCAAGACAGGTGGAAACACTATTGCCTGATGGGGAACAAAAAGTCTCTCTCCCCTTTGAAGCGAATCCCCTTTGAAGAAAGTTTGCAGCTTTTGGGACTTTTTATTTAAGAGAAAAGGCTAGAAAGAGGTCATATGATATAAGTTAATAAAAATATGCAGGTCTAGAGAAAGTGGATAGTGAAAAGTTCTTCTCCCTCATAGCACTAGAATGCATTGACACCCACGGAAGCTGAATATTGCAAGATTCCAGAGAGATAAGAAAAGTAGTTCTTCCTGCAGCACATAGTCAACTATGGAACTCTCTCCCACAGGAAGAGAGTGATAGTTGCCAACCTAAGATGGCTTTCAAAGAGGATTGGACACATTCATGGGAGAGAGGGCTATTGATGGCTCTGCTCTGCTTCCATGGTCAGAGTCCCCAATGCTGATTAATGGCTGGAAACCGCAGGAAGGGATGTTCTTATTGTGCTTGGGTCTTGCTTGCTGGTTTGCCACAGACATCTGGTTGGCCACTGAGAGAACAGGATGCTTGACCAGATGGGCCACAGGCCTGATCCAGCAGGGTCTTATGTTCTTAACACTTTGGGGTGGGCGAAATTCTGCAAAGCAGCTGAACGAGAACTGGGCGTGCCAGAGGGGCCAGCTTGCAAGGGTGATTAGGGAAGGCAAAGCCTTGTGGTTAATGTTCTGAGCTACACTGAAGTCTGAAGTTACGGGGACTATGACCTTTGAGTTTGATGGGCTTTGGGTCATGCCTCTAAACTCTTGATGCAGATGTGTGGCAATGAGCAATGGAAGCTAATTTTAAACAGTACCAGATAAACAGATTGAAAAGCTATTTCATTGTAACTTGCATGCAGCCGTAGTGACATTATCTTTGTAGAAGGTTACCAATTAGCTGCTTTTCAAAAACAGCCCACAGATTTACTTATTTTTAATGTGCTTTTAAATATCTATAGGTTATGCAACTGGAAGATAATTAAGAAAATGAGGCAGAATCTAAGGCTTTTGTTTTTGGTCTGCTTTTCCTAATACAATGAGGCAGGCTGACTTTTTGTTTCTGCATACATAACCAACTGAGTTGCCAGTGGTTCTGAGGGAGAAATGTTTCTTTAACAAGTGCCTGTTTTCATGTAACTCCCTCCTCCCCATCTCTTCTCCTTTTTGCACTTTTCAGAAACAGGATATTAAAATTTCACAGAGATCTTGCTTTGACAACACATCAGAGGCTGGCAAGAGTTCTGATCTTTTAATACATCTGAGAAAACAGGCTTCTCCTGTTAGAACCAAGTACATCCCCTGAATTTCTCAGTAATTGTGAGGACACACATGTTGTGGATTGATGTCTGTGTGCCCCCATTAGAGAAGTAGATCAACCAACCATCTGGGGTGCCGACATTCTTGGGGAGTCTGTTTCCGCTTTGGAAATGTCTTGAAAAGGAAACTGCTGCTTAGGAGAGGCTCATCAGGACCCTTGGGCCGCAGACTTCTACATGCTTACCTGGGAGTAAGTCCTATTGAATGAATGGGTCTTACGTCTGAGTAGATGCCCATAGGATTCTGCTCAGTTTCTCTCCTTACAGCTGTGGCATAACTGAGACTCTTTTCATTTCTTCTGGCTTCCCAGCACATAGGCACTGAGCCAGCAGAGATGATATCTGGAAATGGCAATCTAGGCCATTTGCTGCCTCTCACTGACTGTGCAAGGAGGCTCCAACCAAGTGTCATTTCGCACATGCAATATGATGTGCACAGCAGGCGCCTGGCTTCCATCTGGAAGTCAACTGTAGGTTTTTGGCTGACCCTTGCAGGCTTTTATGCAGATAGGCCAGAGGCGGGGAGCATTCTCTTGTGGACAAACTTACAGAGGTGGCCACATGCCAGCTCTGGGGGTGGTCAGAAGCAAAAGTGAGCAAGGCAACTGATTCCAACCTTTTCTACAGTAGGCTACATTCCAGTCAAGCAGAAGTCAAAGGTTGCACACATGCACACAGGGGTGACAACTTGAGTAAAATATTGGGGGGGGGATTCAAGTCAGCCATGCCCTGCATAATTAATCTCAAGACATGGCAGTGTCTTTAAATGGCAGTGCCCATCAACTTTGGGGGGACCCTCAAATATTTTATTGAGGTGGGAAGGGACCTTGGCCCCCAGGAGATGGCTCCTATGCACACATGTATCTCTCTCCATCCAGGGAAGCAAGAGGCATTCTCACAGTTAAGAGACACGTTTTGGTCAAGCAAAAGCAGTTGAGAATGCAGAGCTGGTAAAATATGGTTTAGGTATAGGTGATGTGGCCCGAGGTCCCCCATGTTAGTGGAATCATTTGAATAATGCAAACCGAGTCCAGACAGAAAAGAAATTGATAAAACTTTACTGAATAAAGAACAGTGTGTAGCACAAGGAGTTATAAACAGAGAGGTTTAGTCTTTCTTAGATCAGGCATTGTTCATAGCAGGAAAGCATGCAAGGGGAGAAACTGTCCGAACTATACAGCCAATCAAGGCATGAGTTACTTGAAGTGGTCTGATCTAGGTGGCACCAACACACACACACACACACGAGTTGTCTGACTGTTGACAGAATTAACCCTTAGTTTACTAACTGGATGATCTCTCCTGTTGTACTTCCAACACTCTATCCATGGTATATAGACCATGCACAGATGAGCCATTCCTAAGCCCGAGGCTGGCTTTGGAAACTGACTCCATGCAACAGGGTGAATTGGTCCTTTAAGTATTGTTGAAAAGGGGAGAAAGCAAGTGGCATAGCGTGGGTTGCTGGTGCCCGGGGGTGGGGCAAATGTTGTCCCCACTGGGCAGCTGGGAAGGAAGTAAAGAAATGGCAGACATTGGAATAAAAATAAGCAAACTGCATGCCAGTAAGCTTTTGTTAATTTATATTACTCATTGTCTCATTGCTCAGTGTATGATAAGGACAGACCTTGGGCTTTGCATGTTGATCACCAATACTTGTTGCCAGGCACAGGTAAAGCCACCAGCAAGCAGCTCTATCAGTGTTTTCTGGCAGTGTGTCATTACATTAGGCAAGAGCTATCAAGGCATGCAGATATGTGCATCCGTGTGGGATCTGCACTCCCTTGCACAGCAGGAAAAAATACCATGAACACAATGTGCTGAATTTATATTGGATCTAAACAGGCCAAGGAGGACAGTCAAGACACATCTGTAGCAAGAGCTGAAGATAAAACTTGGAAGTAGAAGAAATCAAAGCTGTTCACAGTTCCTTCTAAATATTAACAGGGTGTAAAGGGCTTACACTGCTATAATCACCATGTTAGTGACTTGCTTTCTTGAAGTCTGTCACACATTACCATCTATTATTGGCACTGTATCGAACATGCAAGAAGACCGATATTTAATTAATGAGCAGCTTGAAGTGGTGAGCATGCAGAGAGGGCTTGACACATCCATCACCAGCAAATGTTCCCTGACACATAATTTAAAACCAAAAGTTTGAAACTGGGGGAAATGTCAATCACAGAGCACAGTCACAAATCAATTCTCTCTGGCTGCTCAGTGAACCACACGACATACTAATTAGCCTACATTTTTGGTGTCTGTTTCTGCCCTAAATACAGGGCCGTTATAGATTCTAAGCTAAAGCAACTGTTGAAACAGGAAGGAAAGGTTGAGGGCAGAACTTGATGCACATGAAACAAAAGTAGCAGGAGGAAAGTAGCTTCGGGTGTGGGTGGTATTAAGCTGCGAATCAGCCTGGGGAGGAGTGCTTATCCCTTTCCCTGCCAGCCAATTTTCCATTATAACCCCACTTAGCTTCCCACCTCATCCAACAGTTCCACAGGGAGTTTTGCATTTGCCTACAAATGTCTGCAATATGGGGAGGAAGGCAGGGAGTAGGGAGTAGTCTTGGGGGAAGCAATTCCACAGAAGACATGAGTTAAGTACTCTTTCCCCCAACACGTCTCCACTCCAAACCAGCACCTCCCAAAGCCACTCTTCCTTAGGTGCACGACTTTTCTTTAGAAATGTAACATATAGTTCTCTGTAAAGGTAAAGGGGCCCCTGACCATCAGGTCCAGTCGTGCCCGACTCTGGAGTTGCGGCGCTCATCTCGCTCTATAGGCCGAGGGAGCCAGCGTTTGTCCACAGACAGCTTCCGGGTCATGTGGTCAGCATGACAAAGCTGCTTCTGGCGAACCAGAGCAGCGCACGGAAACGCTGTTTACCTTCCCGCCGGAGCGGTCCCTATTTATCTACTTGCACTTTGATGTGCTTTCGAACTTCTAGGTTGGCAGGAGCTGGGACCGAGCAACGGGAACTCATCCCATTGCAGGGATTCGAACCGCCAACCTTCTGATCAGCAAGCCCTAGACTCTGTGGTTTAACCCACAGCGCCACCTGTAGTCTCCCCATATTCCTATTTTATAATAATAATTATAGACACAATCTACATCCGATGGAAAGAGACCCATTTGCTTAAGCCCACATTAGTCCAGTCATGCACAAAATAGGGAAAGGGGGTCCAGGTTTTAGAGAAATGAAAGTCTGTGAGGGTATACTGAGCACTTGCTCTACTTGCAACCACATGCTTTTCTCCCAAGCCGAGCTGGAGTTGGGAAAGTGAGCTCAGCTTTGGGTGGGTGGGTGGGGGCAAAGGGGAGGGAAGAATTTCAGCACATTTAGTTACCCGTATATTCCGGCGTATAAGACGACTGGGCATATAAGACGACCCCCAGCTTTCCCAGTTAAAATATAGAGTTTGGGATATACTCGCTGTATAAGAAATACGACCCGGCGTATAAGACGACCCCTGACTTTTGAGAAGATTTTCCTGGGTTAAAAAGTAGTCTTATACGCAGGAATATACAATTCAGTTTTTCCAAAACCGCAAGTGGACCAAGATGCAACTATCCTTCAAAAGTCACACTTGTTTGAATTTTACAATGCAGGTCTCCTTCCAAGTACTGTAATGTCAACAAAAATAGAAAATGCCCATGTTTGTGAAAGTAGCACACAAAAATGGAATGTGATGGGAAACTGCTTGCAAAAAATGTGTCTATTAGGAGAATTTCACACAAAAACGCTGATGAATTTCATAAGGATTAAAACAGCACCAACCCTCAAAACTGATGTAGAAATGTGGGAACTGAATTTAAGATGGGCAGGGCGGGGATGAGAAACAGATGGGAAACCAAAATCGATAAATTCACGCCTCCTTAGCTGGGAGAAAAGTACTTTTAAGGGACAGGCTGTGGGGAGGAGAAGGAGAAGCAGGTTTGGGGAAGCCTCAGCAACTCTCCTCTTTGGCCCTTTGCTCTAAAAACCAGACTTCTCCCATTTAATATGTGATTGGAAAGCACCTGGGCTTAAACAAAAGGTAACACCTGCTTGTGCCCTTTGATTCTGACATTTCAAAGCTGTTTGCATCAGAGGCCTATGATATGCAGATGCGGAGGAAGCTGCCTTGCACAGAGTCAGGCCATTGAGCCATCACCAGGGCATGGGATGCCTTTATCCTGGAAATGCTAGGCATTGACCCTGGGATTGATCCTGGCGAAAGCAGGTGGCCTGGTGGGGCTCACTTCACCTCCCAGCAGCTGAGTTGTTGCTGCTTATTTAGAAGGAAAGAGGAAGGGGTGAGGTGGTGGGGAGGTCAGCATGGTGCAGACGGGCTTCTGCTGCTGGGTTTGTGCCATGCCAACCTCCTTGCCACTTTCTGCTCTTCCCCCCTTCTTGGTAAGCAATGACTCGGCTCTCAGTTCCAGCCTTTCACACTGTCTGCTGGCGGACCCTTTTATATTCTGCCCACCATGCTTGTGCTCTACTACTGAGCTATGATTCCTCGGTAAAGGATGAGCCTTTTTGAACTTCAGGAGTCCATATTTCAAACTCCTCCAATTCCAAATTAGCCCCCACCACTACTTTTTGTAAAATACAACCCTGGAGCCACAATGGGAAGGGGCTTCTTAGCGCTCTCCCCTTTAGCATTTTTTTCTTTCAATTACCCCCCTTCAAGTTCCTTACCTCCCCATCCTCACCCCCATAATAGATAAAAGTTAAAGGTAAAGGACTCCTGGACAGTTAAGTCCAGTCAAAGGTGACTATGGGGTTGCAGTGCTCATCTCGCTTTCAGGCCGAGGGAGCCGGTGTTTGTCCACAGACGGCTTTCCTGGTCATGTGGGCAGCATGACTAAACCGCTTCTGGTGCAACGGAACACTGTGGCAGAAACCAGAGCGCACGGAAATGCTGTTTACCTTCCCACCACAGATGTACCTATTTATCTACTTGCACTGGTGTGCTTTCGAACTATGAGGTTGGCAGAAGCTGGGACAGAACAGAGCAGCAGGTCCCCCATAATAGAATAAATGGAGCACATTTATAATGGTGTCAGTATAATCGTGGATGTTTTAAATGCCCTAATGCCATTATACTATGTGCAGAATGCAGACTATCCCATTTGGTGGGAATATCCAATAGTGTGGGAGTTCTGGAACATGGGGTGCTTTTTTCCAGTGAGATTTAATCACATACTGTTAAATTCAGGTTGCATCGTTAAAGTCTTGCACAACAAACCTGCTTCCCTGAAAGATAAGATTTTGTGACAAGAAAAGGGATGGGAAAATGCAGTGCAACATGTGAGGTAATCCTTGCTTTGCCGCATTGCCATTTAACCTTCCTGCAAACCAATTCAAATAAATGATTAATAAATAGTGAATGTCATTTAATCTCCCTGCAAAGAAATCAGGATGAATGCTCAGTAAACAGGCCATCCAGAAGTGACCATAACTGCTGGTTACAGCCATAATTTTTTTAAAGCATTAGATTATAGGTAACTCCCCAAGCCATGGTTCTCCATCATTTTGAATCTAATGAGCCTGAATTTCTGCCTAAAGACCTTCGTAGTCGATTGAATGCAGCAGCAAAGCCGTGCTTAGCATGTCATTGGAGGCAAGCTTCTAAACAGCAGTGGATTAATAAATGTTTGAGAGACCGTTTGTCTGGGCAAACTTACTGAGCAAGTGCAACAAGCAAGGAACCCCAATTCTTTCTTAAAAGATTGTATGGCTGTCATTTATATAGCCTCTGGTGAGCAAGCTTCCCCTAAGGCTGAATTACTCTAATTGTCCCACAAGCTTATGCTGAGGGCTGTAATTAGTGAAATGATTTCCAGAGGGTGTTAGCCTCTTGCAGCAAAAAAACAACAATAGAGAGTCTTCTTCTGACACTTTAAAGACTGACAAATTCATTAAGGCATAAGCCACCACAAGCCACAAGCTTCATGCCATAATGAATTTGTTAGTCTTTAAGGTGCCACAAGAGCCTTTGTTGTCTTTGCTGTAACCAGTGGTTTTCCTTGAAATAAGTGGGATAAATATTGCATTGTTATGTGTGTTCTTCCTTTTCGCTGCCTGTATTTTAAGCTTTATTTCAGAATACATTCTGTGCTGCAAACTGGACACATTTCAGTTGCGTTCTTGACCCAAATGACTGCCCAGAAAGCAGCAGGTGATGAGGGCTGTGGCAAACAGACCCCACAACATCACTTTGGCTGGCATGGATGTGCCAGGGCCCCCTGGGGCTGGGGCTGGTCTCCTCTTCTTCCCCTTCTTCTTCTTTACTTGGGGGGCTGGCCAGCTAGGCACATCCATGGTTACAGATGATTTTGTTATTGTTACTTTAAGATTATGCCTACAGCAAAATGAAGCTTATTCCCAGGTAAATGTGCTTAGGCATCAGGCTAATCAGAAGTCAACTGTAGTCATGATGGTGCTGTGATTTAAGTGAGATTTTAAAAAATAAAATGCAAAACTGCATTTTTAATAATAATCATCATCATCATGTTTAGCTTGATCTTTCTCTCTCCAGCATATCAGGAATGTAGAAACAGTTGTCAAGTACACAACGTTGGTGTTGGGAGGACAAAAGAAATATTTATTTGCTGCTTTAGAGATTTCAGAGAATCCCAATGGAAACAGAAGATGAAATTGTCCATTTTGCCTTATTTGTCCTATATCCAGAATGAAAATCAATCCAACAAATATGCTCAGTATTCACTGTTGCTGTTTTCAGTCTGCAAATGATACGTAATTGTAGGTGTGTCCCCCCCATTTGCATTGCATTTCCTTTGTATTGAAATGAATGAGCCTTTCAACAGAAATTAATGGTGTAGAATAGTGTTGCCTTTGTCAGAAACTGAGCTGCAGCAGAACGGAAACAGCACTGCATACACAGAACACAGGTTGGAACAGGCATCCCCAAACTCGGCCCTCATCTGGACTACAACTCCCATCATCCCTGACCACTGTTAGCTTTGGATGATGGGAGTTGTAGTCCCAAAACATCTGGAGTTTGCCTATGCCTGGGTTGGAATGTAAAGCGATGCTGTCTTACATGCTTAGGTGCTTCACATCTGTAGTAATACACATGACTGTGCAACTTGTCTTAACTGTCTATTAAGACCATGAAGTCCAGGGCCTAAACCTACCTAGCTGCACCATCACCTGGCAGGACAGAATCAGGCAGCTCTGCCTGAACAAGAATAAAACTGCACATCAATAGCCATGGAGCAAATTGCAATTTGTGCTGTAACATACAAAGTTGATCCATAGGATCTGGCTGCAAGAAAGAGAGATAAGGCAGACAAGCTCAGTCTCAGTCTACAAAAACAGCAGGAATAGCTCTAGGGTACACAGAAAGGTATTTGCTCATTAGATAATGCCATTTTTTTCTGTAAACACCAGAACTGGTCTGATGCAGCCTGCCTCACACAACCTGTGAGTTTGCCAGCAGTGGAAACCTTTCAGTTTAATAAGGGTGCCATTGTCAGCCTGAGTCTATTTTAATGAAAAAATTGTCATTGCTGGTTTTATGAATTGCGTTTGTTTTAAACCTTAGCGTTTCTTCTGTTCTGTTCTTTTATTTTGCTTGACTTTGGACATTTTAATGATTAGAAAAGCAACTTATTTGTTTCATAAAGCATTATAAATGATAATAGTCTCATGCAAAGTCCAATGTCAAAGATGGTTAAGTTGTTGGGACCTCTACTCATTGTATATGATCCCCCCCCCCCAAAAAAGAGAATGTGTATACTGTAGAATGTCATCAAGTTTTATTGTGTTTATTAATCTCTCAAGAAAGAAAAATGAATAATTTCAAGCTACTTCCCTCTGTGGCACAGCGTTTCATTGCATTAATATCGCACTGCCTGGCTGTGTTTTATCACAATAGCTAAACCATAACATTAATTAGAAACAATTCTTTTCTTATTAGTTCTGAAATCTTCTTTTATGCTAGACCGTTTCCGATTATATTGAAGCATTCCCTTTTATGCTGGGGGTAATAAAGAAGAGGTGCGCACCGTCGTAGCTAATGAACGTTATCCATCACAAAGGCATTTCATTTGATGCTCAGATCTTGAAAGCCCAAACGTGCACTGTGCTGGCCTGATCTTCTCTCTTGATCGCATGTGAACACTCCAGAATACCTTTGGAAAGCAGGAATTTAGCTTAGCGCTACATCCAAATGGTCAACATCATGGGTTCAATTTCATATTTTTCTGCCATGACTTAACATGGGCAGCTTTGCACCATATTCTTCATGGTAGTGACTGGGCTGATCAAAGCATGAATGAAATTTAATTTTTAAAAATTGCTGGCAGAACAGACAGCCAAGAGAGCCGGTGGAAGCAGCATGGATGTAAAGCACTTCCTACATGGCACTGTGGGTTAAACCACAGAGTCTAGGGCTTGCTGATCAGAAGGTCGGTGGTTCGAATCCCTGCAATGGGGTGAGTTCCCATTGCTCGGTCCCAGCTCCTGCCCACCTAGCAGTTCGAAAGCACATCAAAGTGCAAGTAGATAAATAGGGACCACTCCGGTGGGAAGGTAAACAGTGTTTCCATGCGCTGCTTTGGTTTGCCAGAAGCAGCTTTGTCATGCTTGCCACATGACCCAGAAGCTGTCTGCGGACAAATGCTGGCTCCCTTGGCCTATAGAGGGAGATGAGCACCGCAACCCCAGAGTCGGACACGACTGGACCTGATGGTCAGGGGCCACTTTACCTTTACATTAAATTCAAGCACTTTCTCAGGGAGTGGGGGGACACAAATGTTCAGTTTTAAAATTGAATTTTTTTCTTTCTTTCCAAAGAAATAGTTTTGTATTCAGAGCACTTCCCCGGTGCCTTGAATGCAAACTTTTTCTGCAGAGGGGGAAATGCTCTAGTGTTAGGAGGGCCTCCATTTAACTGCGCGGTTTTCCACACTTCCATCCAGGTGGTTTTGCCTTTGCCCTGGTGCTGCCCCCCCCCCCGCAAAAACTCCCAACTGTTGAGCATTAAATCAGAACAGCAATAAAAAAACCTGATTGCTGTTTTCCAAAACAACAGGGCAAATGGAGGCGTAAATGACCCCTCACAATCTGATGACCGTCAGTTAAAGGGAGCCTCTTTGAAATTGTTTTCAGTGTTGATCAGCTAAAATGGAAAAAAACGTAAGGTCTCAGACTTAGAGCCTAAAAGGATATGACACAAAAGGAAAGTGGATTGGAAGGAAGGAGGAAATAAGGGAAGTCAGGTGCAAGTTCTTTGTTCCAAGCTCTTCTGATGACTATCTGGCGTGGAAAAATTCAAAGAAAAATATGTGCCTCTTTGCTGTATGGATGGGGTGGTCCCTCACCCCTTTTCTTTCCCCCTTTACTGGAGTCTCCTGGGGCGGCTTCTGCCAGGTGACCGGTGATGGAGAGAGGAGCCTGGCTTCTCAGCAGAGCTGTTGGTGGTCTTGCATCCCTCCTTCTCCCTCCTCTATTACAGTCAGATGCGCTGGGTGCCGCCAAGGGCCATGAGTAATAAAGCTGATTTTGTTTTATGTTTCTTTGCTGCCTCCACAACATTTATTAGGCTGATCATTTATTTATTTATTGTTGTGCAGGTCAGAGCTTGCCTCGTGTTGCGATGCTGCTCACAACTTTATCGCTTCTCAAAATAACACCCCGCTGGGAAGCAACATGAGTTATGAAGTGGACAACAAGAAAACCATTCACATCACAGAGGATATATTCAGAATGCTGCCTGAGGTAATAATAAGAGCCCCTTGGATGGTTTCATGGCCATAAAAATGTAATCTAAAAGACACACATACCTTCAATCCTTTGGTATTCTGTGGGTGCCTCCAGACTCAGTATTTTGCAGGAAGGACTCAAGCACATATCAAGAAATGTAGGTTTGTGTAATTAACGTGGATTAAAGCAATCTGTTGGCAGGCATAGGCAAGCTCGGCTCTCCATATGTTTTGGGACAACAATCCCCATGATCCCTAGCTAGCAGGACCAGTGGTCAGGGATGATGGGAATTGTAGTCCCAAAACTGTCTGGTATGGTACAGCCTCTAAGCTGGATAAGAAGAGGCTCCAACGAGCAGTAAGAGGGTAATTGGTGTTAGTTTGCCTCCAATAGAGACACTTTATGCCACTTGAGTCAGCAAGAGAGCAGAGAGAATTGCTGTAGACCCTTCGCATCCTGGTCATCACCTGTTTGATTTACTCCCATCCGGACGTTGGTACAGGACTCTATATACAAAAACGTCTAGGCACAGGAATAGCTGTTTCCCTTGTGCCATTAAATTGTTGAATCTGTAGTTGTGATCGAAAGGGAGGCCAGTTGGTGGTATGGGGTTTTTCCGCTGTGCTGTTGTATTGTGAGGGGAATAGTGTTTATATGAGGTACGCTTTTCTTTACATTGCAATGTAGTCAAAGCAAAATTCCAAGTATGGTTGATACTTGGCCAATAAAATATTCTAAAACATCTGGAGGGCTGAGTTTGCCTATGCCTGCACTAGGGCAACAAATCACTTAAAAAACCAACAACAATGGGCTTCTTGTGATTAGGAAAGTGATGGGGAGATCCATTGGAAAGGGTGGGGTGAATGAATGATTAATTGGGAGATGCATTCGTATCCAACAAGCAACTCGGGATGAAAACAGGAGGAATGCTCTTTGCAATATAAGCTCTCTACAAATAAATCGGAACAAACAATAAAGTTGGCATAGTTTAACCTCCATGTAAGTAAATCAAGATGAATACTCAAAGTGGGGCATCTACAGGAAATCTCTGTGGTGGAGTCCCTCGATACTTTCTTTTGCTCTATTAAATATTCCTTTCCCCTCTCTTCATTTATTATCAGTAACCTAATAGCCAGAGTTCTCTGGGTGATGGGCCAATTAGAACCAAAGTTCCCAAAGAAGTCCAGTCAAGAGCAACACAAAAAAATGTGTAAAGCGAAACATCCACGTCAAAGCAGAAATTAACACAGTTTAAGGCAAATGCCATAGGGTACAAAGAGCAATGAAATGATCCCCACACAGTTGAAAGCCACCACCCTAACACTCCAGTTGAGATAGAAATTAAAAAGTATAATCAATCTGTTGTACTGAAAGTTAGTTCTGCTCAAAGTAGATTCACTGAAATTAATTAACATTACTAACTTGGGTCCATTAATTTCAATGGGTCTATTCTGAGTAGAACTTAAAGGACCTGGGGCTCTGAAACGTTTTTTGTTTTTTTTTGCTTGGTGCCTAAAGCATGTTAACAAAGGCACCAAGGTGAGCCTCTCTGGAAAGGACATTCCACAGAAGAGGTCATCTCCTTTGGAGCCACCCTCTGCATCTCAGATTGCGGGGCCCCTTGGAGAAGAAGAGTCTCAGCTGATGATCTCAGGGCCCAGGTAGAAACCATAGTTCAGTGGTAGAGCATCTGCTTTGCATGCAGAAGATCCCAGGTTCAATCCATGGCATCTCCATCTTGGGTTGGGATAGGCCTCCGCCTGAAACCCTGGAGAGCTACTGTCAATGTAGACAATACCGTGTTTCCCCTTTTTTAATTCGTAGTCAAAAAGTAAGCCATGGCAGGGTTTTCCTATAAGTAATAGAAGTAAGACGTACCCCGAAAGTAAGCCGCCATTGCTCCTGCCCAGGGGCGTCCTTCCCATTGGGCTGAATGGCACGGTGCAGCCTGGCGCCCGCCCAGCAGAGGCGCATCGAGGAGGCATGCACACTGAGCCGCCCACGTGTCGGCGGAGCTGCCTCCGTCGAGCGGCGCCCCCCCCCACTTAGCCAGGCCAGCTGCCCGATGCCGTGCTCTCCTGGGGTGCAGATCGCCGTGCCTCTGGCAAAGCAGTCTTGAAGGCAGGGAGAGCTGCCGTGGGGATGTAGCCGGGATCGTGCCGCTGCCCGCTGGGTTCACAATGGGGTGGAACAGAGCAGAGAGGTGCCTTTCTCTCTGCACACTGTTGCGAATGAGACGCAGCCCAGGTGGGGAGAGAGAAGCCGCGCTTACTCTGACAGCCTCCACGAAGGGAGAGAGGGACGTTAACCGGTCGAAAGGGACATGGCGTGGCTTTCTCTTTCTAGGATGCCTTTCCCTTTCTTCCGTCCTGATGTGGGCAGGCCCCTTTTGCAGGCGCCGTTAGCGGATCGGTGCCTGGAGCTTGCGGAAGGAAACCTCCGCGCGAGAGTCCTGCAGAGGCAGCGATCCTCCAGGCACCGATCCTGGGGCGGGTGATTGCTCCTGGGGAAGTCGGCGCCTCAGGGCGTGAAGTAGGGAGACAAAGCAAACTTCGCCGCTGTGCCGGAGGTGGGGGAAGAGAGACACCTTTCTCCCGTCAGCGCGGCTCGCCTCGAGTGCGCGAAAGCTGCCGGCTCCGCTGCCACCGTCCCCGAAAGCCCCTGTTTGCCTTTGTAATTTGTCTCAAGCCTCGTGCACTGACGAGGCGTGGAAGCCCTGCGTGGGAGCAGGCAGGACCCTGCCCACCTCTCCCCTGCCCTCCTGCCCAACTCTCCAGATTTCTCCTTTTGTTCCTTTTCACTTTCCCCTCTTTGCCTCTCCTCCTCTTTATGGTTCACTTGTTTTCCTCATCCCCCTTTCCCCTTCGGACACATCTTTTTCAGCCTTCGTTAGTTTGTTCCCCACTTTCCCCGCCTACCAAATTCTATTTTCCTCTCCTCTCTTTTCCACATCCTTCCTTTCCTTCCTTCCTTCCTTCCTTCCTTCCTTCCTTCCTTCCTTCCTTCCTTCCTTCCTTCCTTCCTTCCTTCCTTCCTTCCTCTCCCTCGTTCTTATTCTTTCTTTCCCTCTCCTTCCTTCCTTCTTTCTCCCTTTCTGTCTTCTCTCCCTCTTTCTTTTTCTTTCCTTCTTTATTCCCTTCCTTCTTTCCTACTCTTCTTTCTCTCCCCTCTTTCCTTCCTCTCTCCCTCCCACTCCCTCTTTCCCTCCTTCCTTCCCTCCCTCCCTCTCTCCTCAGAAACATAGGATGCTGCTTTATACTTCTGGCCCTTAAACCCTGGAACCAGGAGAGCAGCTCCAGTGAGTCAACCTCAGCCCAGTTCCAGATCTATGCATCTGTCATCCAGAGCGCAACACACAACCATCTCCTTGAAGTATCAGAAGTCCCTTTGGTGAAGGGTGGTGGCTCACTGGCAGAACATCTGTCCTGCATGCAGAAGGATCCCACATCTTCAGGTAGCTCTGCGAAGGTCCTGCATGAAACCTTAGCGAGCCTCCATCACCAAGTGCAGTCAATCCTCAGCAAGATGGATCAGAGTTATTATCTGGTATGAGGCCACGTTCTTGAGTCCTTCTTACAGCGCCACCCTCTCTCCTGCTCAGTTGCCTCCCACAGTGTTGGGTAGACTTAAGACGGCCCTGTTCCTGTCACCTCCTCAGCCCCTCCTGCATGCTCAGGGAGCCAGCAAACCGGCAACAGACGCAGGGAAAAAACACGCCTCTCAGCTGACTTCTCCACCGCCTGTTCAGCGCGCAAATAGCTGTACCGTACCATACTGACGCAATAAAAATAAGACATCCCACCGAAAATAAGCCACCCTGTGTTTTTTAAAGGAAAAAAAGTTATAAGACGGTGTCTTAAAAAAGGGGAAACACAGTAATGGGTTGGTAGGAATAGCAGCCAGATCCTGTATAAGGAGATCTTCCTGTGTTCCTAGGCATATCTGGCTGATTCCAGCGTCCCCAAGTTGTGACGGCTCCATCATCATTTTCAGACCCATGGTCAATAAATAACATTTATAGCAGCCTATTAGATTAGTGATGGTGGACACAGGACCTATGAACTCTTGGTTCTGCTGTGCAAGAACAGAGTACACCCGTTGCTTTTGTTTTCAGTCACAGCCCCTGGATTACCCATTCAAGAACTGTGCCGTGGTTGGAAATGGGGGGATCCTCAAGAACTCCAGCTGTGGAGCAGAAATTGATAAATCCGACTTTGTGTTTAGGTAAGAAACTCTAAACTGTGGTGCATGCAGTAGCTTGCACAGGGCACTCTGACAGCAGCATCCTTATTTTTGCAGTTTTTATTGCCTGTTTTCATAACCCTCAGACATGTTCTCAGAAGTACATGATTTCTACTTAAGGACAAATTTCTGGCCACTTTGAAGAGCAGAAATGTGCTCTGAAATATGCAAGTGTAGCTTACACGAGCATATTTGTGGTCAGTTCCTAGGTGGTATTTCTGTTCTCTTAGGGTCTGTGAGAGCTGAGGCTAATAGTAGCGAGAGAGAGGAAATTCAACACCCCCTCCCTATTTGCTGTGGTTCAGACAAAAATGTCCCTATTATTATTATTATTATTATTATTATTATTATTATTATTATTATCATTATTAAAACCTGGCAGTAGTATCTGCATTTAGTGCCACATCTAGTTTAACTCTTATGCATGCTTTTGTTAAGAGAATGGCTACTATGTGTATAGATGCACAGAAAGAAGGGTCTCCTATTCTTCACTAGAGAGAATTTGGGCAGAAAAGAAGTGCGGCAGTAGAGGAAAAAAATGCTGGTCTTTCAGCAAACCGCGCTGCCCTGTCTCTCCCCGCCACTGTTGTGCGTGTGTAAATATCTACATCAGGATCTGCTGTCCCTGTGGATCCTGCCACCTGAAGCCGTCTCCTTACCTTGCCTCTGTGTGTACGATATTTACAGCAGATGCATGTTGAGAGTCCCATTGCAGACAATAGTGCTTGCTTCCTAGTTACGTGCCTAGGTCTAGGAGGACTACAGCTGTAGGGACCAGACTCAAGTGACATGTCTAAGAGATGACTGGATGCTATAACAATGGGATGTTTGAAGTGGCTCCTAAACGGCTCTTGTAAAACTTCAGGTGTAACCTTCCCCCAACAATGGGAAGCATCAGTCAAGATGTTGGCAACAAGACAAACCTCGTGACTGTCAACCCGAGCATCATAGCACAGAAGTGAGTATGACTGCAATGTTTTTTGTGTGGCTCGTGTTTAATTGCTTGGTTCTCCATTAGAGAAACGCATCGTCATGTCACCACTACAGCCACTGAATTCCAATTGCTTCATTAGTGGTCCCAAGCTCCCTTTTAACTGGCAGCCCAATGCAGATTGAAAGCCCTTAAGCTTTTCGTGCTTTTGGAAAGAGCTGAAGCTTTGGTGAAAGGAGTAAAGCAGCCATTTGCTCCCATAAATTCTCAGCTGTGCGGTTTTACAAAAATCATAGCCACCATCTAAATCAGGGGTGGTCATCTGGGGGAGGGGGTTGCATGCTAATGGTGGGGCAGGGGTAGAATGAGGGGTGGGGGGGGGAATTTGATTCAGTTCCCATTTCAAGGCTAATCTACCTAATTCACATTATCCAACACACTACCATCCTTTGAAATTCACACTTCTCCAAATGTTGCGATGCTGTGCTCCAGCCAAGTAATTTATACCAGGGTGGGGTGAGCATAGAAATGCAAATATTAGTGGAAATAACATTTTGTTAGGGGAAATGACATTGAAAAAAATGTGTTCATTGTCTTAAACTATGTACAAAAATATGTATATTAGGAGAAATTCACACTAAGATACACTGAATTTTCATGAGGACATGAAACAACGGTCTGTTGCTAATACACGAAGAACCGAACTTCAGATTGGAAAAATGAGAAACTAAACTTGAGGTTTTTGCCCATCCTTAGTCAGAGCCTTCACTCTCTTTTTCTGCCACCCCCATTTTCTCTCCTCTCTTTCAGCTTCTCCTTTGTCTATTCTCCCCCTTTTCCAGCAGGCTGCAGCAAATGGGACAGATTGCTTTTGCCAGGGTTCTGAAATGATCACTTGCAGAGGACTTCTGCCATCCCAGATCTAAATGGCAGTCAGGTTCTGCTTCCAGAATCTGCTATCTTTCACATTCACTAAGGTTGTGTGTGTGTGTGTGTGTGTGTGTGTGAAATTATATAAACCACTTGAGAGAGAGAGAAAGTCTCCAAATAGCTCGAAGTACTGGCCTAGCTCACATGTGGTACTAAGCCAAACTATGTATGGTTTAACACAGGCATAGGCAACCTTGGCTGTCCAGATGTTTTGGAACTACAGCTCCCATGATCCCTGACCACTGGCCCTGTTAGCTTGGGATCATGGGAGTTGTAGTTCCAAAACATCTGGAGAGCCAAGGTTGCCTATGCCTGGTTTAACATGGGCAAGCAATCATGCTAGTGCACAGTTTTAAAACACACACACCTGCTTCTTCCTTGTCACACCATTGAGAGCTAAGCCATGGTTTGCTTTAGTGTTATGAATGAATCCAGTCATGTGGTTTCGCTCCAAGCTTGTGGTTTACTGCTTGTGGTTACTTTGTGCGAGAGAAACCATGAGCTCAGGCACTCATGATCCATAACAGAAGACAAACCATAGCTTACTTCCTAGTAGCGGAGCAGCAGCAGGACTGTGAGAGAAATGAAGTGGCCTAGTTTTTCTTACTGTGCACCACCACACTTGCTTGTTGTTGTGTTTGTTATTATTTATTAAATTTATATACTGCTAAACTATAGTTTGGCTTAGCATTGCCCACAAACACCACCACCATAACTCAGTACAGCCGTTAGTTTTGCCATACAAACTGCGTTGATTAGATAATAAATAGCAAATAAACAGAAATGGGGTGATGGGCTCGTTACAGAACAACATTTAGTCTTCTTTTCCATTTTATTTGCTTCCAGGAGTGGGGTGGGGAAACAGTCTGCAAATAATATGGAATTGTGCTATATTCCATGCTATTTCTGGAAGTGGCTTTTACATTGTGTGAAAGCTCAAATATAATATGAAAATTAAGGAAACGTCAGGAAAATGGAACAAAATATCATGTGAATGCAGCTAGAGTCTCACAGGACTGGACAGGATATTGCTCCTGTTGTTTTTACAGGTGGGATTTAATTCGCATTCTGTTTCCAGTGGTGAACGGTTTATAAAATATAGTAATGGACCCCACTCAATCGCACCCAGAATATCTGTACTGATAAGAAATTTCCACATGTCTTTGCGTCTCTGCAGATATAACAAACTGAATGAAAAGAAACTCACCTTCCTGGAGAACATTGCAAGCTATGGCGAAGCTTTCCTTTTGCTCCCTGCCTTTTCCTTCAGGAGCAACACAGCAGCTTCTTTCAAAGTGCACCAAACTCTGAAAGAGTTCAGCGCAAAGCAGGAGGCCATATTTTTCTATCCCAGATATCTCAGAAATCTTGCCCAGTTCTGGAGGACTAAGGGCGTCAAAGCCTATCGGTTGTCTTCCGGCTTTATGATCACCAGTGCGGCTGTGGAACTGTGCGAGAACGTGAAGCTCTATGGCTTCTGGCCTTTCTCAAAAAGCATCGAGGGCACGCCAATCAGCCACCACTACTACGACAACCAGCTCCCCAAGCCTGGCTTCCATGCAATGCCCAAAGAGTACAGCCAGATTCTCCAGCTCCATGGAAGGGGCATCCTCAAGCTGCAGTTTGGCAAATGTCTAACTGACTAGGCCAAGGTAGGTTTCTTTGTGGGAATGTCCTGCATTTCACTAAGCCAGGGGAATCCCATGCCTCACGCCTGTGTCCTTCCAAATGTTGTTGGTCTACAATTCCCATCAGCCTCAGCCAGCATGGCCAATGGTAATGTACGATGGGAGTTGCAATCCAGCAACAACAACAACAACAACAACAACAACAACAATAATTTATTATTTATACCCCGCCCATCTGGCTGGGTTTCCCCAGCCACTCTGGGCAGCTTCCAACAGAAATATTAGAATTTACTAATTTCTTAAAGATTAAGAGCTTCCCTAAACAGGGCTGCCTTCAGATGTCCTCTAAAAGTCTGGTAGTTATTTTTCTTTTTGACATCTGGTGGGAGGGCGTTCCACAGGGCGGGTGCCACTACCGAGAAGGCCCTCTGCCTAGTTCCCTGTAACTTGGCTTCTCGCAGCGAGGGAACCACCAGAAGGCCCTTGGCACTGGACCTCAGTGTCCGGGCAGAGTGATGGAGGTGGAGACGCTCCTTCAGGTATACTGGACCTAGGCCAGCAACATCTGGAAGGCTAACGTTTCCCCACTTCAAATGTTTTAGGCAGAAAATGACAGCCTGGCCTGGATGTTCTTGCAATGATTGAGCCTGCCGTGTAAATTGCAGGGCTGTCCTATAAGGGGGTCATTTAAAAGAAAAAGTGAGAGTGGCCAAAATTACATTATATTTGATTAATCATCATATGCCAGAGAAGCAATATGGGATTTTAAATTGAGACAAAACTGAAGCGACTTGTCTGACTGCTCATTCATCAGTGAAGTGATGCAAGCTGATTTATTCATTTGGACTTCTTTTTAACCCCTCGCCCTTTTTAACCCAGAGGCAGATAAATGCCAACTGTGGCTTGTGATGCACATGTGGTACGGTTTGCTCACAAATTAATAATAGTGTTGGTGTATTTTCTTGTTTCACTTCCAGAGTGATGATTGCTAAGAAGAGAATTTGTATGCACCGCTGAGGTTTGGATTTGATCAAATGTCAACTTGTGCTACTATAATTGAGAAATATTTTGCACTTGAGGATGGCAGTCTTTTCCCTTTTTTCTACCATAGTGGCGTGTGTGACTTTAGATTATTGTAACCTGCCCTTTTTCTTACATGGGAACAACATGTTTACAAAACCCAGAATATCCACTAGAGAGAACAAAGCCAAATCTCAGGATGATAGCTGGCAGTTACATTTGTAAAACTATTGTTTTTGTTTATGCCATCTAAGAAGCGATCTGTCTTAGTATCTTGCAGCTATAATATGACTTCACCATGTTGCTGATCTGCAAACAATTACACGTGGTTACATCTTCAGCTGGCAGTCTGAAGCGCCGCAGCCCACAAATAGTTTTACCTCCTCATTGTTCTATCCAAAAGACTGTGCTCCGGCTCTCTTTCATTTTGTCATAATGATTTCTTTAAACACGGAGAAAGGGCTTGAATACCTCTCAAGCATCTCCACCATTTGCAACATGAACAAGATGTGACAGGCCAGCTAATTTATCCTTTATTCTCACTTGTGGCATCAGAGCTAGAGTTGGGGGGAGGGGGACTGTCTAAAACAACAAAGTGCAACAAGGAAATGCAAGCAATTTTATTTCCGCCTCCCCTTCCCACCTTTTTCATTTAAAGAGACACCCACACCCACTTCGTAGTTGAGCTGAAGAGGTGTGCGGACAGCACATCTGTCTGTTGAAAGCCAGGCATCCTCCAGTCATACAGTGGCAGTGTTCCAATTTTAAGAGCAAATGGGACTTGTGGGTGAGACGCGTGAAATATTCCCCTTGCCTGTGTGAGGAGCACAAAATTATCCCCCCTGCTTATGGCTTAACTCCTTTCAGTTTGACCTCCAAGGCGATGCTGCCTCCAACTGGACTTAAGTTCTGAAAGTTAACCCTACTGGGAGGAAATTATAGACTATACAGATGACATAATGGAGGGAGGCAAGTTAGACGGTAAAACAAAATTAGATTGTTAAAAGTTGGCCTATGTGTTAGGATGAGGCTGTGGGCAGGACTCTGAGGTGAGCCCAGGAGTTCAGGAAGACCTTGTTGCTCAAAAGGGCTATCTGGAATAGGACACTGTCCTTTCTATCTAGTTTAAGTGAATAGTTAGTTCAGGCCTGAGGGTTGCTTCACAGAGAAACTGCCACCTGAACTTCATGCTCTCGCCACATGGGGCAGCTATCCACAGACCCCATCAGCTCACGACAATTTCTGACTTACCAGTTTTCTGTCATGGAAGGTTGCTGTGGTTCCAGGCTCCATCTTGTGCACCTGTGAATCAAGGTATATTTTTCAAAGGGCACATCTGTATCTAATTGATGCATGTTTTACAGAAGAACTTCACACTGGACTTCTACAATTAAATTCTTAATGCTCATTTCATCAGACTACCTGTTAGAATTAAATTATTTAAAAGCCCTGATTAAATTTTCTTTTATCAATATGAGTCAAGAGGGAATAAGGTACATAATGTTACCTAATAGAAAACCTTCATATGCCCCTAGAGTAACATGTCCAGGCCATTTGTAGAGCTCTGTCATCTAATAAGGAGCATGGCTTCCGAAATAACTGTGTGAATTGAGTCTTCCCTAAGTGAGGAAAACGAGGGAGGGTTCTTTTTCACATGGACATGGACATAGCAATTTCAGAAATGGAGGCGAGTTCTATGTTGGGCTTAATTTGGGCAAAACAAGCAGAAGGCAGTCTAACCTAGCTGTGAATGGAAGTCCACTGGGGGCTTGATAAACCCAACTTTTTCCTCTGAGACCGTAAATGTTTGGCTGGGTGTCAAACATCTGGCAGGCCGTAAGACAAAGGCTGGTGTCACAGGCTGTCCTCAGATTGCTAGGACACAAGTTTTGCACTCCTAATATAAAAGCTCCTAAGCTTTGAAATGGAACAGGCAGTGTACACCTAATACCTGCAGTTCACCATGTCAGGGGCCGAATGCTGCTTCACAAGCCTCTCTCTCTAGCCCTGTGGATTCTCTGCAACCACACCCACCCCTGGCCCTGCTTTGCATCTTCCTTGAGCGTCCTTGCCTGGTTGGGATATGTTTTTTGAACTATGAGATTGTCCAGGCAAATCCGTGTAGGAAAAAAAACTACTTTACTGTCCAAGGATAAAATTTACAAGAACTGCTCTGCCCACCTGGCAGAGTCCCCTGGCACCACCAACACTGGCATATGGCCTCCAGAAGGCTGCCTGAAAAGAATGTGGCCCTTGGATTGAAAAAATGACCACCACCCCTGCATTGCATGCTAACACACACTCACACACTCCATACTGCACACTGTTTTCATTACTGGACGTATAGTATCACCAGAAACCAGTGCTTCTCCCCCCCCCCAGAAAAACAGGTGCCAATACTCACCATGAAGTTCTTACAGTAAGTTCCACACTTTTTAACAACAACAACAACAACAACAAGAGGTGCTGGTATTGCGTACCCTTGAGTACCCCCTGAAAAAAAGCACTGCCAGAAACTGTTCTTAATTTTTAAAGTTTCTCTGCAATAGTCAGTATGGTACCATGGGTTGTTGGGACAAGATGTGTCGTCCGCATCTGACACAGGGTGTTTATCTCGCACAGACACAGAATCATAGAATTATAGAATTGCAGAGTTGGAAGGGATCACAAAGGTCATCTTATCCAATCTCCTGCCATACAGGAATATTTTACTCAACACAGGGCTCGAACCTGCAACCCCAAGATTAGGAGTCTCATGCTCTACTGACTGAGCTATTGAGCTGTGAATCCCACAGAGGGTCAACTGCCGAACAAGGTGCTTACAGGGAATCCTTATACAGACTTTTCTTGCCCTGTGACGTCAAAAACAGGCATCTGTCTCTTATAGTTGAAGGGTTGTCTTTAAAAGACCATTCTAAGTATCTCAGTAAATATTGGGATATCCTTTTCTTTCGGCATGTGATACTATCAGGCTTCACCAACCTGGTGCCCTCTGGCTATTTTGTACTAAAGATTCAACCGGCGTATGCCAAAGCGAATGGGGACTGAAGTCTAAAACAGCCAGAGAGCACTGGGTTGCTGTAGGCTGGCCAAGATTGACGAACGTTGCATTTTGGGATCTTTATACTTGAACATTGTAGTAACTACTTGCAGCTTCTTGTCTCCTACAACTCTCACTGTATTGGGATCTCCCTTTTTCATGATACTGTATGAACATAAGAAGAGCCTGCTGGATCAGGCCAATGGCCCATCTAGTCCAGCATTCTGTTCTCACAGTGGCCAACCAGCTGCCAATGGGAAGCCCACAAGCAGGGCCCAAGCACAACAGCACTCTTCAAACTTAGGATTCCCAGCACAGGTAGAACATAGCCACCATGGCTGGTAGCCATTGATGGTCTTCTGCTCTAGGAAATCTCCCCCATCGAAAGGTCCAGTGTTACCAGGAGACATTTGATGCTTTAAAATCTAAATGTGATATTATGGTCTGTTTGAAACTGTTGCTAAGTATCTGACTGTATTAATGTATGGATAACTTCTCTTTCTGTGTGATGTATTGAGAGGAGTGCTGTGTCACACTTCTGTTTTTAATTTTATTGTACTTTGAGGTAAAGTTTTATTGTCAGCCAGATGATGTCGTTGATGCTCTGTATTGATGAAGTGCCTCAGTGCCAAAGACCGTTTGCTTTCATGTCATGGTGTATACAGTGGATGTTGCACTCATTGGATGTTGCACTAACTAGATGTGAACTGGAATATTTTTGCAATTTTATTTGGAAATTAAAAAAACAAAACAACGCCTTGTTATAGCCATGTCTTCCACTAGATTATACACATGCCTTCAGCCAGATCTGTAAGACTTCAGTCCTAAACACACTTACTAGACAGTAAGCTTCAAAATGGACTTACTTACAAGTAAATGTGCATAGGATTGCATGGGAAAAACATACCTCACCTGGGATTTCTTCTGCTCTAGCTAGGGTGCTCTTGCACAGCTTCCATTTATTGCAATGAAACCCAAATCATGGACCCTGATAGAATCACTGGGCAGGGCCAACCCAACATAGCTGCCAAGTACCCCGTTTTCCCCGGGAAACCCTCGTATTTTCTTACCGTTTCCCTCAGGTGTCCCGAATGGCAAAATACCCCGTATTCCGCCGGATTACGGAGCTCCTGCCGGCAGCCAGGTTCTTCTGGTGCCGCACTGGCACCGGAAGTCGCTTCTACGCACTTCCGGTCATGCGTAGAAGCGACTTCCGATCCGCTGTGCCCATTTCCAAAATGTCCGCAGCGCCAGAAGTCGCTTCTATGCATGTCCAGAAATGTGTAGAAGCGACTTCTGGCACAGCGGACATTTTGGAAATGGGCACAGCGGCATCGGAAGTCGCTTCTACGCATGTCCAGAAGTGCATAGAAGCGACTTCCGGTGCCGGCGCAGCACTGCTGATCCCGGATTTTTCAGTCCGGAACTTGGCACCTATGCAACCCAAGACAGTGGGACACACACACACACACACACACACACCTTGCACACCCTGCTTCCTCCTCTTCCACTGCCTAGGGCAACTGGAGGTGGCTCAGGGAAGCCCTGGCATGCTGAAGGCAGCAGGGAAGAGAAGAGGTTGGACAGGAGCAGGCAGCAGTGGAGGGACTGTCTCCCTTAAGGTCAGTGGGTTGTTGGCAATGGCAGCCACTCCTATCCACAGCCAAAGGAGAAGTGGAATTCCTCTTTCCAGATCTGCCACCCCTTCCAGCTGCCCCAGCCTGCCACCTGAGCTGACTGCCTCAGGGAGGCTAATGGTTGGGTGGGCTCTGCCAGTGTGTTTCTTGAAAAACGATTGGGAAGCATCAGCCCATTGAAAGGTTTATACACCCTGATTCTGAGCATTTGTGGCTCTTCCTCTCTTCAGCTTAGTCATCGTAACCATGCAACCAGTAGCAAAAGCAATGATGAGCATTGTAGGCCTTTGACAATGGCGGCCTTTGACAATGGCACATCATGTAGGGAAACACAGGCAAGATTATGGACCTTGGAGATTCAAGAAGACAGGAAGCTGCTTTACACTGACTCAGACCACTTGCACATCTGGGGCCATATTTTCTTCACTGACAGGCTGCAGTTCCCCAGGATATCAGACAAGGGACTCTTGCTGCCCTACTTGGAAATGCCAGGACTTGAACCTGGAACCGTCTGCATATTAAGCAAATGCTACTGAGCTATGGCCCTCCTCTTAATCAATGTTCCCTGAGGCTGCAATCCTATGCATGCTTACACAAGTAAGCCCCTTTGGACTCAACAGTGGACATGCCTGAGATTGCTTTGTAGTCATGGATTTAGATAAGATAAGATAATCTTTATTGTCATTGCCCCCCCCCCTGCGGGAACAACGAAATTACTCGGCTGCTCCATCCACTCAGATGGAGTGTTTGGATGTTTAAATCAGGCCACTAGTCAATCCTCCTGTTTTTCTTTGATTAACTGAAGAACGAATAGGCTTTGTTAACTGGGAGCGGCCACGGAGACCACATAACACCCGTCTTGAAAGATCTACATTGGCTCCCAGTACAGTTCTGAGCACAGTTCAAAGTGTTGGTGCTGATCTTTAAAGCCCTAAATGGCCTCGGTCCAGTATACCTGAAGGAGCGTCTCCACCCCCATCATTCTGCCTGGACACTGAGGTCCAGTACCGAGGGCCTTCTGGCGGTTCCCTCATTGTGAGAAGCCAAGTTGCAGGGAACCAGGCAGAGGGCCTTCTCGGTGGTGGCGCCCGCCCTGTGGAACTCCCTCCCATCAAATGTCAAAGAGAAAAACAGCTACCAGATTTTTAGAAGACATCTGAAGGCAGCCCTGTTTAGGCTATTAATGTTTAATAGATTATTTCATTTTTCTGTTGGAAGCCGCCCAGAGTGGCTGGGGAAACCCAGCCAGATGGGCGGGGTATAAATAAAATATTATTATTATTATTATTATTATTATTATTATTATTATTATTATTACTACTACATTGGCCAAGTTTGCATGATTGAAACTCCATCCAGCCTCACACAGCCCTTTTGCTGCCGCCTTTACTTTTCTCACTGCATAAGCCAGGAAACAAGCCAGGAACTTGCAGCTAATAGGAGTGCAATGAGTCTTGGCCAGACAGTGAGGCAGTTTGGCTCCTCATCCTCCCCCGCAGCCTGGGTTTCAGCCCCAGTGGAAAGGTGTGGATGGGGCCAGTTCTGCTTTATAGGCAGAAGAGAATGCTGAGGAAAGAAGACAGAAGCAGGAAGGACTAGCTGGATGAAGTTTGTGCACTAGACAGTGTGAATTTGGCAAGTTCACCTTCAAATGTGAACGATCTTCTCTTCCCATCCAGTGACATCAAAGAGGGGACAGCGAACTCTCTTAAGATATTGTGCTCTTGTGGGGAACACCAAACATGCCTTCCCATCCTGGGCAAACCAAGAATGGTAGCTAGTGACTTGTAAACAAGCCAGAATATGAAACCATAATTTAAAGTTGGCTTGCAGATCTTGCTTGGGAGCCATGAACTCTAGTTCCTGGCTCAAGGGTTAACTATTCACTGTGACTTCCAAGCTTCTTTTCTTGCTTGTATGAGGACTGAGTTGTGCAAACTAGGCCACTGTCTCACGGAAAAATATTAAATTGTTTCCCCTGTTTGAACAGCGGGAGGGAATATTAACAGTCCTTGACAAAATTCTGCTAAGCACATCCTGAATCAAGTGAGGGAAATAAATTGTTTACCGTGCCATCAGCACCTAAGATTGTTTTTGCAGGTGACAGCTCTGATTAAAATTTGCTGGGAAATTCTCATTTGCATGGCTTAATTAATTAATGCTCTCGGTGCTAGATATAATGAAGGGGGGGGGGTTGGAATGAGAGGAGCATCTGCTTTGATTCCTTAAAAATGTTTGCTCTGTTCAGTAGCAGTCCGCCTTTTTTGTAAAAATCAAAATAAGAAAACCTAGGAAATAAAGTGAAGCATAATAATTCCAGGACATTTGACTCTGGGTTTTGTTTTGTTGTTTTTTTTACCCCCATTCAGCCACAAACATGCACATACACATTGCAGCACAAATCAAATCCAAGTTAATAAATAATAAAGCTTTGTTGCTGTGCTGATCTTGACTGCAATCTGCCCACAAAAGAGGCTGTTAATTTATGGAGTAGGTTGTGTAGCAGAAGTCTCCAGCCTTTTCAGACTCAGGAACCACTTTTAACCAAACACCCCTCCCTCTTTTTTGCCCTTTTTTGTATGGTGGTAGTGCTGCTTTTGCAACAGTTGTTGTTGTTGTTATTATTATTATTACTAGTGGAATTCAGCCCGTTTAAAAACGGGCGCTAGAACGCTGCTCTCATGCAGCGCCGGCATGGGACGGGGGGCGGGAGAAGCATGGCATGGCATGGCTCCGCGCAGCGCTGATCAGCGCCGACCCGGCAGGTCGCCAGATCAAGGAAGCGGCCTGCCGGGTCGGCACCCAGCAGCGCTGCACAAAGCACCGGGGGACTGGTGGCGGGGAAGGCAGGCAGGCAGGCAGGCGCTTGCTCTCTTGCCTGCCTGCATTCCCCACCGCCTGTCACACGAAGATCGGCGGCCGCTGCTTGCTGGGGCTTGTCAACCCCGGCAAACAGCGCCCGCCGATCTTCGGCTCTGTCCCCCGATGCGCTACGGCTCGGGGAAGCAGGCAGGGAGATGGCAACAGCCCGCAGCTTCCCGGGCTGTTGCCGTCTCCCTGCCTGCTTCCCCAAACTAAAGCGCGTGGGGGACTGAGCCGAATTGAGGTGTGGGGGGGGCTTTTTGCCGTTTGCCTTCCCCCCAGGGGGAGGCAAACGACGAAAAACCCCGCCGCACCGCACTTCGGCTCGGGGACTGGCTTGGCAGTGGCAGGAAGAAGGGGAGGAATTCCTCCCCTTTTTCCTGCCGCCGCCAAGCCAGTCCCCAAGCCGAAGTGCGGCGCGGCGGGTGCTTTTCGCCATTTGCCTCCCCCTTCGCTCCGGGAAGGCAAACAGCGAAAAGCCCCCGCCGCGCCGCACTTCGGCTCAGGGACTGGCTTGGCGGCGGCGGGAAAAAGGGGAGGAATTCCTCCCCTTCTTCCCACCGCCGCCAAGCCAAAGCCGGCTTCCCTCGGCGCCCGGCGCCGCTTCGGCTTCCTCCGTCCCATGCCGGCGGTGCGCGGCAAGGCTGCCGGGGGGAGCGCTTCTCTCCCCCGCCGCCTCACCGCGCACCTCCAGCTTGAGACTGGGCTTTGGAGCGGGGGTTGGTGGAGCGGCGGTTGGCAGAGGGGTTGGGGGGGGAGAGCGCGCGCGTCCAATCCCTGTGTCCCTGGTTGTCTCTCCGTCCAATCCCTGTGTCTCTGGGGTACATGCGCAGTACCCCAGGGACACACGGGACAGCTTGGACGCAGGGACAACTTGGACATTATTATATAGGATTATTATTATTATTATTATTATTATTATTATTATTATTATTTACCCACCCTTCAGGTCTCAGGATGGGTTGCAATATTGAAACACTGTGCTAAAAACAGCCTAAAACAACTTACCACCGCAGAAATAAGGCGGGTCCTAGAATATGCATCTCAAATGACAACCAGGGCAGCTGTTCTAAAACAGGTGTTACATGAGAGCTGAAGGAAACCCCGGCCAGTAATCTGCTGGTAACTTTTGAACCAATAGAAGTTTCCAAGGCATCTTCAGGGATGGGCCGTTATAGAGGGCCTTGCACTGATCCAACCTGGAAGCTACTTAGATCAGGCTGCCTCCAGATAATGTGTCCCAACCCACCAGTTTAAAACCAAAGCTTTATAAGAAGGTCCCTATAAGAAGGTTTCCAATAGGGACCAGGCAGGTGTTTACTTTCTTGGGCTCCTTGATCACTGCAGATGGTGACAGCAGTCACGAAATTAAAAGACGCCTGCTTCTTGGGAGAAAAGCAATGACAAACCTAGACAGCATCTTAAAAAGCAGAGACATCACCTTGCCGACAAAGGTCCGTATAGTTAAAGCTATGGTTTTCCCAGTAGTGATGTATGGAAGTGAGAGCTGGACCATAAAGAATGCTGACCGCCGAAGAATTGATGCTTTTGAATTATGGTGCTGGAGGAGACTCTTGAGAGTCCCATGGACTGCAAGAAGATCAAACCTATCCATTCTGAAGGAAATCAGCCCTGAGTGCTCCCTGGAAGGACAGATCGTGAAGCTGAGGCTCCAATACTTTGGCCACCTCATGAGAAGAGAAGAATCCCTGGAAAAGACCCTGATGTTGGGAAAGATTGAGGGCACTAGGAGAAGGGGACGACAGAGGATGAGATGGTTGGAAAAGTGTTCTCAAAGCTACCAACATGAGTCTGAGCAAACTGCAGGAGGCAGTGGAAGACAGGAGTGCCTGGTGTGCTCTGGTCCATGGGGTCACGAAGAGTCGGACACGACTAAACGACTAAACAACAACAACAACAACAAAGGTGTTTCTAGGCTGCTCATAAGCAAGACATGAAGGCAGTATTCTTCTTCTACCCACAGTTGTCAACAAGCAACTGGCATATAGCCAGTGGTGGAGCTTCATGCTCTGGCACCTGGGGCGGAGAGCAGGCGGGGGCGTGGTGCGCCACCTGCGGGGGCATGGCGCCCAGCCCGGGGGGGCAGTTGTGATGGCACCCCTCCGGGATCATGGTGCGGAGGGCGGTGCGCTCCCCCACCCACCTCTTCCTCTGCCAGTTCATATAGCCATACTGTCCCATTCTATGGTTCCCGGCAACCAGTATTCAGAAGCATACTGCCTTCCTGGTCCATTGAGGCCGAGCATAACCCGCATCGTGACAAATAGTCATTGACAGACTTATTCCCCATGAACTTAAAGCCAGCCAGTTTGATCATGGTCGCCACTGCCTGCTGTATGAGTGCAAATGCATAGGGTTGGACGGTCATTTCCTCCCTGTGGAAAGGCGCACAACAGATGAGAGAGAGATTCCACTGGCTTGTCTGTACACAGAAATGTACAGTTCCGTTCATGGAAAACCCACAGAAGTGGGAGGCTGTGGATTTGTAGCTTTGCTAAATTATATTTGCATTTTTCCCCCATCAAAAGAAGTCATTTCATATCATTTCAATTACTGGAAATGTTTATTTGATGAGGTGCAATTTGACTGACAGCCTCATACACTCATTTGCAAATCTAAGAAACCCCCACGGAATTTGCCATTAGCCGTGTTGATATGAAATAATTGCCGGATATTCTGAAGTGCAAATGTTAGTTTCTCTGCTGCTGGTTAAGCTGGGATTGTATGGGAGCAATTGCTTGGAACAGCCTCATCGGAAAGATGAAATATATATATGAGAAAGTTGGTTTGTGGGACAGGAGGCAAGGGAATAACACCCCCCCCCCCGATTTGCTGTGCAGAAAGCTCTCAAAAAGGTGAGCACATGCTCCAGATACTATATCCTCTGATGTGATCCATTTTTGTTACACTCCCCTTTCTATCAAGGATTTTGGGGCTATGCGCATGCCCTCCCACGACAATCCTGCAATGTAGGCTAGGACTGAGAGAGCCTGGCCCAACAGGAGAACAATGGACCCATGCATTTACTTCCTCACATCCTCCCCAAATCACTGTGACTGGAGTGCACTGGGGACACAATTCACATGATTAAAAACTAGACCTGCCAATCAAAACAAAAGTTCCCCCCTCCTCCCTCTCAAGCTCTGAGCATTTCCCCAATCATCTTGGGTTCATTGCCTCACTATTTGGAGGACACCCACAGTCAATAAACACACCTGTAATTTCGACACCACACTGTCTCTAATTCAGAGAGGGCTTTCCTATCAGCTAGAACACAAAGTGCCCTATGGCAAGAAAAAGGCAAGAAGTCTGCCTTGTGAAACATTTGCCACTCCCTCCTTCCTATTTGCATCTTCTACCCTGAGGGTTCCTATAGCCCAGAGGTGGGCAACTTTTTTTTTTGCTGCTATGGGCTGTATTCCTCTGGGGGATGCAGAGGGCAGGAACAAGGTCAGAGCCAAAGGTGGAATAGGATAAACCCCCCCCTCTCACTGCCATTCCCTTTTCTCTCTCTACTTCTCCTTTCTCCCACCCCACAATACACACATCCCCATTTGCCCCTGCTATATTTCCTCCTTGGTGCCAGCATGAAATTGGCCTGATCCTGCAGGCTGCCTTCCCCAGCTATAGCCTTTGACTCAACAGTGTTTGGGGAGTGCTCCTGATGGGCACAAACGAAAGAAGCTGCATGCTCAATGCTGGGAAGTTGTAGCTTTTCTTCTTCTATGATCACTCGTAGCCGAGTAAGATTGTCTTCCATAAACACGATTTTAACAATGGGTCCGTAAGTGACTGTGGAGGCCAATTCTGGATCCACACGTCCTTCCACAGTGGGGACATTGGTTTCCAGGCAGGGGTTGATCATGGTGTGGATTTGCCAAGTGTGCCTTCCTCTTAGCACGTTTCTCCCTTGCGTCCTGAGATCGAGTTTCTTCAAAGCCCATGACACCTTTGGTAAAGGCTGTTCTCCAACTGGAGCGCTCGCAGGCCAGTGTTTCCCAGTTGTCATTGCTTATACTACATTTTTTAAGAATTGCCTTGAGACAGTCTTTTAACCTCTTTTGTTGACCACCAGCACTATGCTTTCCATTTTTAAGTTTGGAATAGAGTAGTTGCTTTGGAAGCATCCGCACAACATGACCAGTCCAACGAAGTTGATGTTGAAGAATCATTGCTTCAACACTGGTGATCTTTGCTTCTTCCAGTACACTGATATTAGTTCGCCTGTCTTGCCAAGTGATGTATAAAAATTTGCGGAGACACCAGCTCAGAAACAGTGGAAAACCATTAACGATGGAGCTTTTTGAAGTGCAGTAGTACAAGAGTGCCCTCCGGATGGCAATATTGCAGTAAAACTGGAGAAGCATCGCAGAACAACTAATAAAGTGGAAATATGGGTGGATGGTCCAGTATTGCATCAATGACATGTTTGTGTTTCAGCTGCATGTATTGACACATGCAAAAACACAGCACATGCAGACACTAGTTGAAACTGTGCATTCTTTCTCCTGTGCATAATAGCCCCCCCCCCCCCGGGCCTAGCCTGAGTGGGGGATATGCTGCAGAATTAAGGGGGAGCCGAGACCCTGCATGGAATAACAATTCAGTGTTCTTTCCTCCAAGTTCAAGCCAAACTTCTTTGCACAGTGCCACCTCATGGCTCTTTTGATTGCAATCGCCACATCTCCCTCCAAAGAAAGAAAATGAAAAGCATACAAGAAGATGAGTTAAAAACATGGCAGAGTCACTGTCAGGATTATTGGCAATTTCTACTTTCTGATAGTCATTGCATCTGTAGGCTGTGGAAGTCAGGCTGGTGTGGATATGGAGCTAGGATATAAAACAGAGTGGAATCTAATTTCTCTTCCTTCAATAGCTTTGTCTGCCTGATGCCTCTCCTCAGTGGTCCTGACTCACATCAGCCACCTAGTGGCCTTTGTGCTTACTTACATTTATTTAAAACGTTTCATGCTCTTTCCCACAATGCAAGCTCAAGGCTGCCTGCAAGGCAAAAATTCAACCCCCCCCCCTAAAAAGAGTCGGTAAAGCTAACTGTCCAATATATAATAACGGTTAAACAATCCAAGAGCAAAGTGAGGCAAAAGCAATGACACATCAACAAAAAATAAAGAAAAGCCCAAGGAAATAAAAGAGTTTTCACCCGGTACTTAAATAACCAACCTGGTGGCCTGCAGACATGTTTGGATTACAACTACAGGTACTGTCATCCCTGGCCATTGGCCATGCTGATGGGCATTGCAGTCCAAAACACCTGGAGGGCACCAGGTTGGGGAAGCCTGTGAAGTAGGCATTCCTGAAGTGGGCTACAAAACTAAGAGGAGGCTCAGAACAGGGTTCATGGTGTTGTTCCATTCTTACCTGGATTTGCTGGGTAGCTCTCTTCTTGCTCTTGAAAACGATAGATCTAGTATCACATCTAGTTCTTTCTTCAGATGGACTTAAAACCTGTTTGTCCTCTGCTTGCTTGAGGGGTCCCTGCTGGTGTACCTTCTACCCAGGTGCTGGTCCTTTGACAATGCAGAGTGACACTAGGTGCTTGTGAGATCATTCACATCCATTTCTCAGCTTTGTCACATCTCTTTTCTCCAGCGATATGTGTGCATGTGATTCGATTTCGCAGACACTCCTGTTTGCTCTCCAACCACCGCTTTGGGAAGTGGTGTGCACATGACACCCTCCACAGTTCACATTTATCATGTTGTTTGTGCGGCAGTCACAGGTGGCAGCCCAGGAGGGCGGCAGGAATGAGCACAACCAACCCACCTTTGCAGGATGAAACAGGCCACGACTTTATTTGGCTTCATGAATGGGTTTGCAATTGTATTAGTGCAAGGATTTTGACTCCTTTACAATCCATTCTTTACAATCCATTCTCGCCACTTGGGTAGAAAGCCACAGGAGCTGGCCTAGGATTCTCCTAAGCCAGGGCCACGAAGTGAATCATGGAGGGAAAAGGCCATTAAAAAAAAACCTTTGGAGGGTTGAATTCCTGTTCAACCCTGTTGATCAATGACCCTGAGTGTTCAGTTGAGGGTGGGCTGGCTTTTAATCTCGGGTATATTAACTGTGAGTGTTTTGGTACTGCCTTTCACTGTTTCCATTGTGTGTTTTTTATCAGTTATTACAAACCACCATGGAAATGTTGACTTGAAGGGCAGGATGGATATATATTTAGTATGCGAGTCTAAAGACAGGGTGACTATTAGGGAGGTCTGATAAAATACAGTCAGCACTAGGAGTTCTGAAAGCCAGGCTTGAAACAGAAGCCATGTTCACAGGCAGTGAATAAATACCATCCTAAATGTTTATACTATACTATACTATACTATACTATACTATACTATACTATACTATACTATACTATACTATACTATACTATACTTAATATAATATAATTTGCATGTGGACGCCATATGAGCATTGGTCTTCAAATGCCATATTTTCCTACGCCTTTCATATCATATCAATTTATACAAATGAAATATTAATAATGTCAATGCTGCTCAATCAGAAATAATAGCTTCGAAGATAAGAAAAAGTTGCCCGATAAGGGATGCTTAGTAAAAAAAGTAATTGGAGGCTGGTATCTTTTATATAATCACTTGGGTGAGATATTTTCAACAACAGGAAAACAGAAAAAGAAGATGGGAGTGTGTCCTTCCAGCTACATTCAATCCAGTCTAGCTTGTTTGTTTAAAATGAATGGGTGTCACTAAGAGAAACAGGGATACAGACATAATTTCAGTGCAGCTTCATTTTCATTGTAATTTCAGTGCAGTTTCATCTGGAATCTTTTTTTTTAAGGGCATAGTAAAAACAAAATGGATTTATAATGCTAAATGCCTATCGTAAGTAATGGTTATAATAACTAAGCAGCAAGACCCAACAACCTTTTGTTATCACACTGTTCTAAATCACAGTTCTTAAAGGGGAAAAAAATCTGGAAAGGCATTACATCAACTGCCCACCTGTTCCCAAGCTATCATTAAGAGCTTTCGCTCCATAATAAACAGAAAGAGGGGTATTTATAATTTTTTAAAGGCCTGCTCACCCATGCTCTCAAAGGCTGGGGTAAGCCACATGATCACCCATCAAATGATTACTGGTATATTAATTTACTCTGCTAACACTACCGGAGGCTTGACTTGCGTGAGATGAACTAGCAGTTGGCTGTATGGTCCCTACAGGGCCAAAGTCTGCTGGGAGGGAACAAGGGGCTAAGGCTTGTTCTCTGCCAGTCATGCTGGCACCACAAGCCCACCAGGGAAATCATTTGTGCTACGCAGACAAAGCAGATGTGAGCAAAACAAGCGCTCAGCTGCAGGAGCAAATGAATGGAAGCTAAACCAGCCATGAATACTGGCACACAACACACACACACACACACAGAGAGAGAGGTCAATGTGGTATAATGGCAGGAGTTGGTTACAGGTAGGTAGCCGTGTTGGTCTGGATCGAAGTAAAATAAAAAAAATTCCTTCAGTAGCACCTTAAAGACCAACTAAGTTTTTATTTTGGTATGAGCTTTCGTGTGCATGCACACTTCTTCAGATACAGTGAAATGGAAGTTTCCAGGCACTTATGTAGAGAAGGGGTGGGGAGGGGTGGGGATGGGGAGGGGGGATCACTCAGAATGGCAGGAGTGTTGGTAGTATGATATGAGCTGGAAGACCCCCACTCAGCCATGAAGCTCCATGTAGAGCCTTGGACCAGTCCTACCTCAGAGTTGTTGATTTTCCCCCCCATGAAGTTTATATACCTCTTGATGGTAGGAAAAACCCTCAAAGCAGTTGTGAGAAAACAAGGCAGGGAGAACCAGGTGCATCACCTCCAGCTGCTCCTAAAATAAACCCATTCACGTGTCCCTGTTAAATTAGTACATAAAGACAGCAAAAGTGGCGTGAATGGCCGCCTGCAAGTTTGATCCATTTGAAACTGTACGTAAGATATATAGGAAGCCTGGCACTATGTATATGTACATAAATATGTGCTGTGTTTACTCCCATCAATGAGACAAATGGGGGAGATATGTGGCACTCTCACCTTCCGGAGTCAAATTGTGCTGTTTACTAGACATGGGAAGGCAGGAGCTGCAAGGAGATAAAGAGCCTTACGGGTTTTCACCCCGTACCAATGAGGGCTAAATGAGTGCACCTGAGCAACAACAAAAGCAGTCTATTTTTTTTTAAAAAAGACTAGAGAGTAACTTCTATCCCATACCCACATTGTGGAACAGGCACCATTCAATAGATGGTTTGTAACATCAAGCACATTCCGTGCATGTTACTATTGCAGCTAGCGATATCAAAATTGGTGAGGCCATAAACTTCCGCCCCAAGCACTGGCTTATAACCAAATTGACCCTATTAGCATCCGTCCCTCTTCCCTTCCCCAAAAGTTCACCAGAAACCTAGTTGCCTTCACAGGCTCTAGAATGCTATGGCATTATTTCAAGCACCTGTGGGAAAAAGTAGCTTGCAGGACACCCAAAATCTGATAGATAATAAATGTTTCTGACGCAAGGGGTGCAAAAGTATCGTAGCTACCTTTATTGGGCATCTCCAAAGGCACTGCTACCAGGTAGGGTTGGGGGCAAGAGAAGATGCTCAGATCTTCTAATGGGAATCACAATAGGGTCTGGGTTTTTTTAATGATTTCAGGCGAGTGCAAAAAAAGAACTTAACAGCCTTGAGGAAGGAATACCTTACTATCAGCTCAGCCCAGTATAAAAGCTGATCTGAAGGGTGTGTGTGTGTTGATCACTAGAGGCAACTAGTGAGGGGGGGGGCATGATTCACTTGCAGAGCAGATGGTTTGCATGCAAAAGGCTGCAAAGGTTGGTTCAATCCTGTCTCTCCTTCTAGTGCTGTATCAAATGCTAGAGAGCCACTGCCAGTCTGTGCAGAGTAGAGGGTGGGGAGCCTGCCACTCTCCAAACGTTTCCAGGGCTGATGAGAGTTGAAAAACATCAGCAAGGCCGCAGGCTGCCCATCAATACCAGCCTAAATTGACCAGTGGTCTGATGTGGTATGAAGAAGCTTCCTATGAGAGACACTTTTTCCCTTTATTAAAACAAATATCACAATGAGGGTACTGGAAAAGGAATAGTCATGTGTTTATACCCCAAGGAAAATATATCTATCCCCTCGATAGTGTATAATTATTGTGTAAGAGCTAATCTTGACAGACATCAAGTTTCAAAGAGCAGGTGTAAATGTGTGCGTGCGTGTTTTCCATTTTTTAAAAATATCCTAGAAGCATTACTTGCTGCTACAATGAAAGTAGATCTATGATGGTTTCTAAAAACTTGCTGCAAATTAAGAAGACATGAGAAAGCAATTTCCCAAATGTTTATTGAAGCAGTGAGAGGTTGCTCATCATACTGTGCTGAAAAAGCAGTTTTATTCAATTCAGAAACTTAAAAAAACAACAGTATTGCAGCACAAGATAGTGCTATCTGAACTAGACTCCCTTTTTTTAAGCTCTTCTAACCCATCAAGAGAGTCAGTTTTGCATGCTCTAAGACCTATATCTTCTAGCATAACCACCTTGCGTTCTTGGAAAAAACTGCAGAAAGGCACTTGAAAAGCTGTTTCTCTTTTTTTAGTTTTGCTGGTAAGGGTTCGTTTCGGCACAAGGAAGATGTGCTGCTCTCTTCTTCACTCCAGTTCATCATGGTGAGAAGTTTCATTGATAACCTATTAAGACAAGTATCGTAAAGCATTAGAAGGGTATTTAATTGTCAATTGATCTCAGCTCCTAAACCTTTCACAGGCAAGCTTAACTGCGGCTTGAAATATTTTCCACTTGAAGCTAGTGACTAGGAATCTTGCACAAACATCACTATCTGGGTTGCCACATGGTCCACAGATTGTATAGGCAGCAATGGGAAGGTGCAACTCAACAGGCTGGTGCAACACTGCGCCCACCTCCCCTCTGCTACCTCAAAGCATATGGAGGGACACCAGAAAGCCTTCCCAGCTTCCCACTACCTGCTCAAGGTATCTACTTGGGAGCCAAGGGTGTGTGTGGAGGGGGGGTGTTTAAAGCAAGGCAACTCAGCAATTTAGAGACAGCTGGCCTTCTGTCACCACATGCTTAAACCTGCACAAGACATCCAACAAATGCAGAGCAGTCCTTGGAATTGCTACACCACATAGTATTTGAAGCACAGAATTCAATGAAAAAGTTATTCACATTGCAGAGGTTTTGAACGGAGACAGCAGCCTGACTTAAGGGCTCAGAAACCAGGGCTAGATAGGCTTGTTGTTGACTTTTGGATGGAATTCTAGTCTTAACCCAGAATCCTTGTAGAATTAAGTCCCATTCATCCAAGTTTTCATGCCCTGTCACCAGTATCTATCTCTCCCACCATTCCAATGAGATAACTGCAAACGCAGGATCTAGATCCTACACAAATTTGGAGGTAGACTTTCATTAAGCATCCTGGGCATAAAACGTTGACCATTTAGATGTTCGTTGTGTGTGTGTGCATGCACACAGCCAGTCCAGAAGAGAGGCAAGGTTACCGCCATAATATATTCCAATATGCTAAAGTAGTATGTTCCACCCCCTAGAAGAGATGTTTAACAGCATGAATGTAAATATTATGTATATATACAACCCCATATCTGTAATTGTTAGTAGCACTCACTTGTCCATCTCTAGTTTCAACAGTCTTGATAAGAAGTGTTCTCTTGGAGTGGGTGTCAATTGGGATAGACTCAAGGTTTGTTTCTGTAGATAAGAATAGCACAGTTAGAACTCTGTAGAGAATTTTCACTCATGTTAGAAAGATACCACAGCAATGCTGATCTTAGATCAGTGCTTGGGTAATATTGCTATGCAAAACGAACGAGATATCAGGCCTTTTGAAAGCTCTCCGTTTAGGTTACCAACAAAACAATGTTTGAAAAAGCAAATGGCAAAGTCAACCCTAAGTCAGGACCATCCCATACCCACCCACTGGGAAAAGGCAGGACCACCCACCACCCAGAGAAGGACACTTCAACAATTCTAGTCCCAGATTACACACCGGATACAAGGTGGGCATTGCAACAAGGACTCAAGAGTGCCTCAAGGGAAGTCCAGACCCTTTACATACATCGGATGCCAAAACCGAGACCTTCTATTGCCGAGTTAAACTCAATGTTAGTACTATTTACATAAAAATGGTTAATACACCAAGGACATCCAACTACCAGTAACCAGATATAGATGGCAGTTGCTTACCTCTCAGGTTCAGGGAAGCAAAAGTCGGAATGGGCATTGTGATTCTGAAAAAAGAAGACAGAAGTCATATTTAGGCAAGGCGGTTGAGACTGTTTTCAGATATGCCTGCTGAGGGTCCAGCGGATGAATTTAGTACCTGCTCTCTTCTCCCTCCAGCAGCTTCCTGTAAGTGGCAATCTCAATATCAAGAGCCATCTTTACATTCAGCAGTTCTTGGTACTCGCGCAGATGGCGAGACATTTCTTCCTTCATGTTTTGGATCTCGTCCTGCAGTCGGGCAATGTTGTCTTGGTAGTTAGCAGCTTCAAGGTTAAAGTTCTCCTCCATCTCACGCATCTGGCGTTCCAGGGATTCGTTCTGGAGAGATTTTACAAAAGCATACACTCAGGCTTCAAGCAATAGCATTCGGTTCATGGGTAAAATGGTGAAATCAATAGGTCGTATCCAAGCAAGTGGACCCAAGTTAATAATGTCTCTTAATTTCAATGAGTTTACACTCCAGTAGGATTAAAGCAGAACAAAACCCAATGGCTCAATTCATCCCTGACCATTAATAAAAGCTGCCCAGGGCTGATTCAAGTTTACATATGGTAAAAAATTATTTTTTAATCCAGAAACATCTGGAAGGCCACTTGTCCGCCAGTCCTGGTGTAGACAATCCTGAGTGAGATACAACTGCCTGGCTCAGTGTTAAGGCAGATTTATATGTTCCAAAGTGCAAACATGGAAGAGGGAAGACTCCTTCACTTGCTACAAGAATGTGCAGAATAAGATTAGATTCATTTTACGAGTGCAGAACATTCTGCAAAGACAACAGCTCAGCAGCAGATCACATGCATAACGAGGCTGTACATTCAATCCCTAGAATCTCCAATTGAAAGAATTTTTAGGGTAGGCTGAGATCTTGGCCCTAGTTTTATCACCAGCTTGAGATCAGAGACAAATGAACCACAGGCTCATTTCCACGTAAGGCAGCTTTCTTAGGGCATATGCCAACTTTATTGTTTAAAGGTCTCTTTTGCAAACATGTAATATTTAAGTTGCGCTATTCCGAAAGAATGGCTGAGAAATACAGACCTAAACATACTTCTCTTCTTAAAATACCACCACCACCTGCCAAAGTCTTCCCCTCCAAGCGTCATCTTTCACTTAAAAGGTAAAGGTAAAGGGGCCCCTGACCATCAGGTCCAGTCGTGTCCGACTCTGGGGTTGCGGCGCTCATCTCGCTCTTTAGGCTGAGGGAGCCGGCGTTTGTCCACAGACAGCTTCCGGGTCATGTGGCCAGCATGACAAAGCTGCTTCTGGCGAACAAGAGCAGCACACGGAAACGCTGTTTACCTTCCCGCCAGAGCGGTCCCTATTTATCTACTTGCACTTTTGATGTGCCCCCCGTTGCAGGGATTCGAACCGCCGACCTTCTGATCAGCAAGCCCTAGACTCTGTGGTTTAACCCACAGAGCCACCATCTTTCACTTACAGTTCCTTTAAGTGCATCCACTTCACAGGTGAGACTCTGAATTGTCCTGCGGTACTCATTCGCTTCTTGTTTGGCCTGGCGCAGGGCATCATTGTTCCGGGAGGCTGCTTCGGACAGATCTGCAAACTAACACCACACCAAGGTTAACTAGACGAACTTTCCCAAGAGTCCGCTTTTTAGCTAAGACACATAATTAAGGACTGGGAGAATTAAACTCTGGTACAAAAGGGCCTGATTGATCTGCAGAACTCAGCTGATTCTCACCTTACTTTTGATGGACTAGGCTCTGCATCATGAAGACTAGCATGCTATATCCCTGTCTTTTTTAACAAGCTCGTTTCACAACTGCAATGTGACCTCCCAATACATGTGTCTGCGAGACATTTGTTTACCATGCAGAGAAGTCCCTACAGGATTCCAGCTGCTTTAAACAACATAACCAAACCCATCTGCAGCTCGCCAGATGCTCCTTAGCAACAGGACACAATACTTATTTTTTAATCTTATTGGCCTGCAACTATCCCTTCAAGACACCATATTTTTCTGTGTATAAGACTAGGTTGTTTTTTTAAACCCAAAAATTAGGTTTAAAATTAGGGCTCGTCTTATACACAGGTAGTGCTGAGGGGTCTTTTCTTAATTTGGAGTCCCCCAAAATAGGGAGCATCTTATACATGGGGGTGTTTTATACACGGAAAAATACGGTATATTCTTAGAAGCATTGAACTTACAATGCTGCACCTACATTTTCTCAACTTTTACATGTTATTAAGTGCCACTTATCAAGGAACACCAGGGACCGCCCTTATTTTAAAAACTGAAAATATGTCTTAAATTTAAAGTATAGAAAATATAAATTAAGAAAATTTTGTGTAACGCTTACTTGACAGAAAATTTCTAAGAGGTTAAACCCAAGCAACATTTTTTTTTAAAAAAACGAAATATAAATAAAACCAGTGATTCTAACACAGATATAATGTGTGTGTTTTCATGGCCCACCCTATTCCTGCAACTGTATTCTGTCTTAACTGCTTTTATAATTCTGAATTTTAAATTGTTGTAACCCACCCTGGGACCTGCTGGTAAGAGGCAAGGCAACAAATAGGAATTATAAGAAGAGTTATAATGCTGATGATAAGCTAAAATTGCATCCCTGGGCAGACTTGCCAAGTTCATATGTTCACGCAATTCAGTTCTGGCATGGTTTCCAAAGTTCTGTGTTGTGTTACTTGGGGACTGTTTCTGGTATTCTCTTTTGGGCACTGGGGGTTGGGAAGAGAAGAAGAGCATACACCTTACGTAGCCTGAGCTGAGTGTAGCTTGTAAGTGTCCCTCTCTTTTAAAACAAGAAAGAAATGCTCTCATCACTAATTATGATTTTTAATGGATTGCTTTTAATGGTCTCATTTTATTAAATAATTAAAGCCACCTTTCAGAATCTTTTTTGTGACAGAAAGTGTGGGACATATTATCTTCTAACACACACATTATTTTATTTTTAAAGGAAATCTACAGTATTCTGCCATTTTGAGGGAGTGCTTTCTGTAGTATCAAGGCCTACTGTAGATAGTTCCATGGCCCTCATGTTCAGACAACTTAGATTAGCACTCTGCATCCAAATGACAAAGTGTAGAACAACTGCTGAACTAAAGTCTATTTTATTTTATTCAAGAAATCCCGTAATTGAAACCTAGTGTACAGGGGCGGAGATAGTCAGGCCATTCGCTTACTTTGGACTTGTACCACTCTTCAGCTTCCTGGAGGTTCTTAGAAGCAACACTTTCGTACTGTTGACGCACATCGCGCAGGGCAGCAGTGAGATCAGGTTTGGCAACATCCACATCGATCTGGATATGTTGTTCTTGGATCTGGGCCTGAAGCTCACGGATTTCCTTCAAGGGAAAAAAAAGATGACATTCCAGATATTGAGCGTTCACCAATGCAATTCATTTCCTCCCCCAAGGAATCACACTGAGAAACTGGTGGGAGTTCAAAATTTACCTCATCATGGAGCTTCTTCAAGAAGATAATCTCTTCTTGCAGAGATTCAACTTTGCGTTCAAGATCCAGACGGTTCAATGAGGCATTGTCAACATCCTGAGGGAGGAACAACAGGGGGAAAGGTGTCAGAAATGTTCATAAGCTAACAGGGAGAATGTTGTAATATGGAGCAAAAACGTCTGCAATGAACAAACTTCTGTCTAAATAGGGAGCGGCTCGATATCACTTCCTTCCTTCAATAATTGAGGTGGGGGGGTTGACATTTCTCCATGGAAAATTGTCTGCAGCACAGAATCCAACCAAAGCTCTCCACAGCTATATTTTTTCTGCATACAATTTTCCATTTTGAGAAAGTCATTGTTTCATAACATTAATTAATAACGAAACTGCAATCACTTTTTCTAGGGAGCTGTCTTCAGAAAGGCTTCACACCTTTCAGTCAAGGGAGGGGGAAGTATAAATCTTATTGGCGCCTTCAATTGTTTTCTTAATTAAAAAAAATACTGTTGTCATGTTATGTTTTAATCATTCCATTACCAGTAATTTCCAATAAAATCTTTGATTGTAATATTTTAAGTACACCAAGTGCACTTTATTGAATTCCCTAACTCTAATTCAGTATTTCAGTTCAACTATTTTGGGCTACTGAAAAAACTTTAAAGTTAGTATGACATACTTTTTGTTTGGCTTATGAATACCAGTTTGAAACATACAGAATCAGATCAATATGGAGTTGCAGAAATTTTCCAGTATTTTTTCTGGAAAGCCAGCATCACTGTATCTAGGTGATGTCAACTTAGACTAAACACATTTGACCGCCAGGAAAAAAAATGTTTAGTTTAGATAGAAGTTGTATGCAGTCTGAGATTAAATGAATGGTATGGCATGTTTTACACTAAATTCATTGCAACAGGATCAAAGGCATACAAGTACTTTAGGAACTTTAGGATATTATGTCAGGTAAGGTATTGGAAATATTAATGCACCTGAAACAAGTTACTGATTAATGACCATGAACTCTATTATTACATTCCATTTAGGACAGCAGGTTTGTTACACAAAAGAGATAGTTGGTGTCATTTAAGACTCCAGGCAAAGGATTATCTGGGCTGGAGAAGGACGGCAAAATACAGTAGGGCTCAGCCACAACAGAATAATGTTGTGTTGTGTGTACTTGGCAATAAGCAAAAGAGATTAGAGCTCATCTCAGAACCTACTTTTTTGTTTTCTCTGCAACTGTGCAAAGCTGTCAGTTATTTCACACAGGGACTGAGCAATGCCATTTCAGAAATCAGATTTCATGCCTGAAAGCTTACTGCTTATCCCAGACAAGTGTGAGCCCATATCAAGAGTTCACATCCTCCTCTCAAGGCACCTGTTGCAAGTATAGCTGAAAAATGAACATGCTCAGTCTATTGAAAACTAATGCAGATTGCTATAGGCAAAGAGTGAAAGACTGCCATCGCCAGAAGATGTTTTTGGAGTGTCATAAGTGGTCAAGCAAACAGTTATTTATTTTACTGTTAGAAAGGGGAAATGTTCTTGTGCGATTTTCGGTCTCAGGTGCTAAAGCAGGAGTAGTCAATGTGATCCCTTCCAGATGTTACTGTACTCCCATCTCCCAAAAGCCCAATTGTCAGTTCAGTACCATCTGGAGAGTATCCCATTGGCCACCCCCATGCTAAAGTAACTTGGCTGGCCAAGGGTATTGCAGATTTTTATTTGAGAGTCTGGGAAAGCAACACAAACTCAGGCAGCAAAAGTATTAGCCCAGTTGTGGCTAGGATTAAAAAAATAAAAAGTCCACATGCAAGTGTAACCAGAGGTTGAGATGACAGTCTGGGCTTGAAGTATTGGGCAAGGAGCTCCTTTGACTCCAGGAAGCCACAGGTGCAGGCTCTCAGTGGAACACAATTATGGAGAAAGCAAAGAGCTATGAAGGAACCTTAGAGGGCATAATCATGTAGACTGCAGAGAAGAGCCAATTTCAGGTCTGGTGTTGCACCTTCAACAACCATGTGGTTCACTCTGCCTGTAGAAGAATGCATGTGCAGCTGCAAGTCGGGGCACCACATGCCTGGCACACCTCTTTATGCAGCTGTCCCAACTGCATGGAGCTCCTTGCACACTGGGCTTTTTTTCTACATGCAGAGCATGCCATTGTTGGGGGAGGGTGACACAATTTGGGGGAGGGAGAGGTAAAAGCAGAGTCCCACTCTATGGAACTATGCTCTACTTACTCAAGTTAACATGTGCAGAGGGCTAAGAGCTCAACTGTATATATACATAAAGATGATAATTAATAATAATAATAATAGGAACACAGCATTGCTGAGTAATGGAGAGTTGAGGTTTTATGCCTGAAGACATTGGCTGGGGTGGGGAGCCCCCAGACGCTTCAAAGGTTGCAAGACCACGACTCCCATCATTCCCTGAACACTGGCTATGCTGGCTGGGGCTGATGGGAGTTGACGAATCCTATAACATCTGGAGAGGCCTTTGGTTCCTCACCCATTTTAGAGGAATGCCCCAAGACATTTATGGAATACTAGAGGAATACAAGCTTCCACACCACCACCACCACAGCTTCAGGAATTTAGCATGCCATTGCACATTTTCCTTCCCCATGTTTCAACCAAGGGGAACAAAGCTTATCCTTCCTAAGCTCTTTCCAGCAGGACACCCTCATCTCTTTCAAGTCTCACTTTACAGACTTCAAAGACAGTTTGCTGAAAACACTCATTGTGAGCTGCTATTTCATTCTGCGCCATTAAATTATGGGGAGGGAAGCATACACACATATGTATATATTTACATTTGGTTAATCACAGCCTTAAACCCCTATATTTGGGAGGTCACAATCAAATTTGGGATCCACACTAAATTAAAATTGTAAAGATATCTTGCAAGTTCACTGCTGCACAGAGTTATAGCAGTTAGGCTATTTGGATGTGTGTGCTGGTTCTTCCATGGCCTCCGTCTGTCAATCATGCACAGTAAAATGAGGAAGCAATTCTTACAGGCAGACCAGCCTGAGTATGTGAAGCTCTTATATCAAGTCAAGCTAGCCCAGTGAACTCCAGCAGAGTTGTTTTAGGCCTGCTGCCAAAGAACTTATCAATTGACAGTAACCTAGGACCCTTCTGTCTAGGACAAGCTATGACCCTGTCCCAAGTCAAATGCCTGAGCAAAGTATCTTTCATTCTACCTCACCACAACGCTGGTCTCTCTTCCTTCCCACAAGATGTCCTAAACATACCTGGAGATAGCTAGGAAGGTGGAAGTGGGGAATCAACCTAGGGGCTTCCAAAAGCTAATGCTTAGCCTAATGTTAAGGATTTTTATGATTTCACCATGCTAAGTAGTTCTGTTCCAAGATCCTGCTTTTTCTCTTGCAAATGCCTAAGCTATACAGTGGTATTGTACCAAATGTAACGTCTCGCCAGCAAAATGCATGCAGCTTCCTACATGGTAAGTGTTTTACCAGATCAGATATTGCACCCAAAGGTTCACTTTATTACATCATCTGTTGCATGACCATCTCTTATCATATTCTTCCATGTGCTCAAGAACACTAGAACATCGCCAGTGTGCTTTAGGTTTACAGTATGGCAGAGATAAAAGTAAAAACAGAATAAGCTCCTAAGTGTTGCATCTGCATTATGGGTCTGGGCTAAATAATCCTCAAACAACATTGCAAACACATGAGGAAAGAGGACACAACACCACTGTGCATTGTTCCCTTTTTTAATAGCTCCCCCAGTCACGTGGCTCATGTAGGATAGGATCAAGAGTCCCAGCAAAGCAAGGGGAATGAGTCAAGGCAGCTCGGTATTTGGTAATCTTTTCCTGCCTGAGTTGGAAGTCTTGGAGAATACCCACATGACAGATGTGGTCCTAGCAATGTGCTATGTTATCCAGTAAGTCACCCTTCTCGGATTCCCCACACTTAGACAGGAAGACAACCATGCAAATGAAACTATCAGGCCAAGCACAAAGGAGCTCTGAGCTACAGAGAAACTGAAGCTCTCTGCAGTACTAGACATATCCGAAGAGTACCAAGACTCAGTTTAGGGTCACTCTGGGGGCTCACACCAGCAACTGTAGAAGACAACTCCACAAGCAACATGTCTCATTCATGCTTGTACACTCAGCCATCTCCAATTTCACCTTCCTCCTCTATTACTTGAAAGTCTCAAACCAAATGCACAATCCTACTTCAACTCTAAAGTAATTCCCATAGGATTCAATGGGCTTACTGCAAGGTTGTGTATAGGAGTATGGGCTAAGAATGTTTCTTCCACAAACTGAGAAACTGAGAATCTAGCTAAAGGGGGGGGGGATATAGTCAGCAAAGTTGCAAACATTTTTATTTTAAGTTAATTGAAAAATGCAACTTATTTCATGAATTTTGCCCAAACTCAGACTCTCACTGTCTTATGGAGATGGCTTTACTTAAAAGGATCCGTTTCCATCTCACATTCTCCTTTGAAACAGAGGTTCGAAAATTAGTTATTGTATTAAAAATTGGCACACAGAGAACTTAAGGCAGAAAAGCTTCATTTTTCAAAGCAAAACGGCTAAGGTTTAAAAGGCTCCAAACGTTATTTACTTCAAATGTCCAGTGAACCAGTCTAGTAGGACGGGAAGGAATGTCTGGACTATTAATTATTATGCAGTCCTAAATTAACATCCTTGTTGATTTTAGGTCAGTTTTCGTGTCAGCAATATAATTAGTGGACAATCTTGTTCAATAATCACTTAGAGACTGGACTGGCTCAAGTGGCCAATGCTTTAAATTGTGGGTTTCTAAAATATGCTTGCATCATTACACATCCAGCAGGAATGCAGCCTGCCATAAGCACCCCCAGAACACAAAGGCTCCTATTATTTCAATCTGCTGCCACCACAGTCGCTGTTAATGCCTGCATCGGCATTCCATAGTGAATCCCATAGAAACCATTAATACCTTTCAGCCAAGCGAACAGATGGCTCCCTTTCACCCTTACCAATCTGAAAAACCGATTCCACAGAGCTTCTCTGGGTAACAGGCTAGACGTTGATAAAACAGGAACAATTATTGGGCCCCGCAAGAGCGCTATGTGCTTGCAAGTGCCTCTGCTAAATCCAAGCACAGCTCAAAAAGCTGGACACAGCTGGTGTTAACATAGTGCCTGGAAGCATGACCAGCAAGTTCTGTTAAAAAGTTTCTCCGCCACAAACTTACTACTTGGCCTTTGGCAATATGCTATCCTTTCATCTTCAGCATCTGAATGCAACAATGCTGTTACATGACAATGTGTCTAGATCAAGGTTAGCCAATATTGGTACCATCGAGATGTTGTTAGACTACAACGCCCATCAGTCCCAGACAACATGGCCAATGGTTGGGGGAAATTGGTTTAGGCCATCATCACCATGGTGGCTACCCCAGCATAGATCTTCATAGTTACTAGTCATCATGGCTAGATGAAAACTCCAGGAACAAAGGCAGTGTGCATCAGACTAAGTTGCTGGGGAGCAACAAAGGTAGCCAGCTTCCCAGAGAAATCCAATTCGCCACTGTGCAAAAGCAGAAAGCTGGTCTAGATTGACCTTTAGGTTTGATTGAGCTGGGCTCTTATGACCTTAACATTTCAATACTGCTCAAAAAAATTTCATATGAGTCAAAACACAATGTAAGTGAAAGAACTACTAAGGCAAACTAGTGGCAAATGAATTCGTACCGAAGAATCAGAACACTCCCATTATCCATTTCCAACCACCAGGTGGCTTTCCGTTCCGCTTCTTACTTGTAAGCGTTTAAGGCAGTAGAATTTAACAAATGCTTTAAAACTTTTTAACGGGGGGGGGGAGGTGTATAAAATTACAAACCTGTCTGAAAGATTGCAGGTTGTTCTCAGCTTCTTCCCTCTGAAGCATCTCATCTTGAAGTCTGGAAAAATTAAAGGACCCATTCAAAGAAATGAAAAAAGCTGACCAAGTGAAGTTCAGATTTGATGGACAGTCAGCCACACCCATGAGGGAAAGAGAAGCAAAAGGGGGAAGAGTGTGGGGGGGAGAGGTCTTCCACACAAAAGCGCCCCATGCCTCCATTTGTGTGGCTCCGTTTTCATTACAGTGTGACCAGACTTGGAGCAGCAGCAGCAGCGTTAAATCCTCCAATAAACATAACCCCAGCAAAAAAGGGGGGGGGAAGGCTACCCTACTTATTCAACTAGCTGAGTGGGAGGGAGAGCCGACCTACAATTGTGGATTGTTTGCCTAACCTTGCAAATTCACATTTTGTTAAAACTGGAGGTTTACAGCAACTCCCCAAACCATAAATTCAAAGTTAGCCCTGATCTAGACCTTATAATTCTAATATAAACATGGCAAATTACCAGGGACAACTTTAGAAAGTACCAGCATAAACTGATACAACAATGGGCAGAGTAACAGTGCAATCCAAGCCATGCAACTTTACACAGAAATAAGTCTGTGAGGAATTGCAGACTAACACCACAATCCTCTACAAGTTTACTCAGAAGAAATTCCCACCCAGTGCAATGGGCCTTGCTTCTAGCAAAAAATGCAAACTGAAGCCAAAGTCTATTGAACTGGGTGGGGCTAGCAGCCCAATTCTGTGCGCACTTACAAGGGTGTAAACCACACCTCTCAATGTTTATTTGCAAGTAATTCCCCTTTAATGGAATTGCCCTGTTAGAGCATCAGAGTAAAGCAAGAATGGAACTTCATCCCTTGTTCTTTGTGCTGCAGAGTCTGAATAATAGGACCCACCACACTGCAGATTCTTAAGACAAAGGCGCTTGCCGAACTGCCTCTTCGGTGCCTCCAGCCAGCGCAGACTCAGCTGTGCAAAAGTTTTCTGAACTTTTTCACATGACTAGTCCTTCATGCGATGACTTCCCAGAGTTACAAAGTGAATGTGACCATTCTGAATCAGCCCACGTGACTGAATTCACAAGCGTTCTGAATTAAAGGAATGAATGAACGCTCAGAGTTTTATATTTGCTTAGCGCTGGTGCGACAACTTCATTCCTAGGGGGAGAGGGATGGATGGAGACAGACAGAACGAGGGCTGCAACCTGAACGAGGAAGTGTTAACCAATCAATCTCCTGGCTCCATTCGCACAATATGCAAGCATTTTGAAAAGAGAAGCATATTTCCTTTGTTTGCAAAGGATGCGCGTGCGCCATCACAGACGGGACCACTACTCGGAGAGCAGGAAGACTGGCAAGGCAAGCCGCTACTCAAACCCCAAGTCCCATTGGGGCCAATGTAGCTTACTCAAGCAGCACCCCAGCCCCAGATGCACCCAGCCTAGCCCTGCCACGGACCCCACCCGCCCCGTCCAGGAGACCCGCGCCTTACTTTTCCCGCAGGCGCATGATGTCTTCGGCCAAGTTGTCGCGGTCCACCTCCACGCGGGCCTTGTCATTGGTGAGCTGGTCCACCTGCCGGCGCAGCTCGCGCATCTCCTCCTCGTAGAGGTCGCCCAGGCGGGACGTGCCTTTACCCTTGAGCTGCTCGAGCTCGGCCAGCAGGATCTTGTTCTGCTGCTCGAGGAAGCGCACCTTGTCGATGTAGTTGGCGAAGCGGTCGTTGAGCTCCTGCAGCTCGGCTTTCTCGTTGGTGCGGTTGGCCTTGAACTCCGTGTTGATGGCGTCGGCCAGAGAGAAGTCCATGCCGCCATCGCCCAGAAGCCGCATCGGTGGCAGGCTGCTCCGCAGGCGCACGGCCTTGGAGGAGTAGACCCCGCCGCCACCGGGCGCCGACGACAGGCGGATGCTGCTGGGCCGGGCGCTGCCCAGCGAGTAGCGGCTCGACGACGTCACGTAGCGGCTCCCGCTGCTCGAAGAGCTGGGCCGCCCGCCGCCCCCGAACATGCGGCGGTAGGAACTCCGGCTGCTGCTGGTGGTACTCATGGTTGTAATCCCAGAAGAGGAAGGTGGGCAATCCCAGGGAGAGAGCGAGAGAGCAGCGCCGTCGAGAAGGGCAGCCGGTGCGCGCAGCGGGTGGAAGAGGTGTGGGAGAGCGGCCGAGCGGGCTCCGCGGTGCCTCTTATACGCCAGTCACGCCCTCCCGCCCCGTCCAACAAAAGCCAAGCCCCGCCCCGCGCGGCGGCCAACCGCTGCCCGTCGGGGTCCCCCGGGACGGGCGGAGCGGGGCTGGTCCCCCACAATCCCGGCCCATCTCTGATTGCAAAAGAAAGAAAAGCAGAAGCAAAGGCTCTTCCTGCTCAAGGGGAGGGAGAGGGGTTATTAATAAGGGAGAAAAGCCAGGACGGTGGGGGAGGAGGGAGGCGGTGCACACCGCCTGGCCTTGCAAACTCCTGATTTGTGGCTGCGCAGGGTGCAGGAGGGAGGAGGGGAGAGAGAAAAGGATGGAAAGGACGGGGGCGGAGAACGCGGGGGGACAACGACACCGCAACAGGGGGGTGGAGAAGTTGGAGGGATCCCATTCCCAACGAGGAACAGATGTGGAGAGGTTGAAGGCGAGACGTGGAGATCGGAGCCTGTGGAAAGTGGAAGGAACTGGCTGCAGGATGGGGGCGGAATGGGAAGGACGCCCAAGCTAATGGGGGAACCGTCACGTCCCCTTTTCCTCGCGCAGAGTTTTTGAGAAGCAAGGAAAACGAATCCGAGGGAGGGAGGTGCTGGGCTGGGTGGCGAAGGAGTTCCCCTTTGCTGTGGGGAGTCCCCGCGTGTCGAGGCGCCTCCAGCCCGAGGAGAAGGAGCCTCTTTGCCTCGCGAGCAAAAGCGAGCTGCCTGCAGAGACGCAAGAGGCTGCGCGCGTCATTATCAACCCCTTCCACATGGCACCAGCCGGGGCTATCTGAGGCGCAGGGGCCGTTATTTGGCTGACTGGTTTCTCTCTCTCTCTCTTCCCTTTTTTTAAAACAAACAAACAAGCAAACAAACAAAACCTTTCGCTGCAGTTGGGCTGCATTTTCTGGTCGATGCTTCTCCTGCACGATTGGAGACGCATCCGAAAGGGAAGGATATTTAAGTTTGCAACTCCCCTTTAAAGCTGTGCGCCAGGCTCGGCACCCTCGTAGCATATTTGCCCTGGTGCAAACTCCGCTGAACTCGGTGGGACTTGCAGCTTCTGAGTAACCAGCTACTAATGGCAAAATTCGGTGCGGGGAACGTGCCTCCCCCCCCCATGATGATGGGTGTCTATCTAGCTCAGCCAGTGGGATGATGGTGGGAGTGGGTGGGCGTGAGCTTTGAACCCTGGAGGAAAGACTACCTTTCCCCTCACCCCAGCCAGCCTAGCCAATGGGAGTTGTTCAGGAGCAGCATCTAGGGAGCCACAGATTCCCCCCCCCCAAAAAAAACCGTACATCTTTTTGACAAGGATTCTGCTGCAACTGGTTATCCTTTGCTGAGGCAGCATAAGTCATAACAGCCCTGTGCTTGTTTTACTCAGAAGTAAACCCCAGGGGGCTTAAAAATGAAACATAAGAAAATCTCTGATGGGTCTTTCCAAAGGTGTCCTGTTTTCTGTAGCAGCAAACCAGTTTCATCATTTAAGAAGCCTGAAGCAGGGCAAGCACAGCAATAGCTCTCTCTCTCTCGCGTCTCCTCCCATCAGTTGGCATACTGTATTCTGTATAACCCTTTTCACCCCAAGGGCCACATTCTCATCTGGGAAATCTTTGGAGAGCTGCATGCAGTGGTGAATGGAGCCAGAGGCAAAAGTGGCAGGAGCCTTTGTTCTGTAAGCTTCATTCACTCACACTCTGTTCTCTTATTCTCCATCCAACCAAGCATGATCAGAGTTCAAGGGCACCTTCTATCCAGGCAAAAACACTCAGGGATGTGATGCAGGGCTAGTGAAGACTGGAGAGACAGTCTAGAGAGGCTGGGAGGGGTGTGTGCCCAACATTGGGTCCCTGGGCCTGAGGTGTGCCACTTCTGTGCATAGTCGCCAAGGAATTTGCCCAATTTGGCCTTCATCTCTACAGCCAAGGGGCGTTTTAGCGCAGTAAACAGTGAAGAGGTGTACTGACATGACATATCCTTGGCTGAAGGACAGCAACACAAACTTGGCCCTTGAGATTATAATAACCGTACATAGCTAGCCAGTGGGAAACAAAAGCCCAGTGTCCCATGCAGAATTCTTTACTGATAATTTATGCAGTTGACAAAAGTGGTTCCCCGCCCCATGTGCTCCTCTACATTTGTTAAATCTTTAAAGCACCCCGAAACGGCTCTTGTTTTCTTTGCAAACTACAATTTAAACTTTTAAAAATAAAATAAAAAGACATGAAAAATATTAAACTTATTACATTACATGTGTCATTATTGCTCTTATAATCCATGCTCCTTCGAGGGAACTCAGGACAGTACAGTGTTTCTCAAACTTGAGTCTCCAGCTGTTGTTGGACTACAGCACCTATCATCCCTGACAACTGGTGCTGCTAGCTAGGGATGATGGGAGTTGTAGTCCAACAACAGCTGGAGACTCAAGTTTGAGAAACACTGGTAGGGGTTTCTTTTTTTCTTGTGAGGCGGGACAGGGGTGGGGACCTTCTGGCCCAGGAGCCTAATCAATCCTGTTAGACTTCATGCCATTTTTGCTAAGCCACACTCACCTGCCCTACACCTGAAGTCATATACAACCCCCAATGAGCAAGCCTTAATAGGCCCAGAGGATCCCCATTACTGGTCTATTCTGATGACCTCAGTCAAATTCCAGCTGCTTGCAAACATTTGGCACATGAGCTGCTCATCTGCATGCTGCTGCCATGTGTCACATTCAGCCTGAATCAGCTCTGGTCATGCCACTTGTGGCTTGTGGCCGTCTCTAAAAGGATGAATGCTGAAATTGCTGCTCATGGGAGTATTGCAAAATGTCGATCCCAGTAATGGCATTAGGATACAGTAGATACAGTATATTGAGTCAGAGCAGGGAGAATTGGACAGAAAGGACAATTTGCTTGCACATGTAGAACTTGTTTATAATGCATTTGTAATTACAGTTCACATTCATTTGTGAAATTTCAGCTTATGAATAGCTGAAGGTAAATAACGTATTACATTATCAAGACAGATTAACCTTATTCCTGTGTGTGGACAAAACAACAGCGATTGCAGCAGTGGAGACGACCTTCACATCCCTGCTCTACTGTTCCATAACTCTTATGAAAACCAAGATACAAGCTGACCATGAACATGTTGAAATTCCAATGGTGTTATGAAATTTTCAACACTGAAGCAGCATTTGACAGGAAGGAAGTGCTCAACCCATTCTCTGCCTGCTATAATTCATCTTCTCTTCTAAGCGACTCTTCCTATATGACACTCCCCCATAGGAATCCAGGGGGATCCTGTGGCCATCAGGGAGCACATGCCCCAATCACATTACACAGTGCAGAGCCAGGAGTGGGGAACTGGATCTGGGCGACGGATCAGCTGATTGGCAGCATCAGTGAGCTTTACTTGCAAAGGCACAATGGGAAGTCCACTTTAAGAATGCGATTCTTTCTTTGGAAGTGTGCCCTTACCTGCCCCACAGCTGATACGACACCAGGTGTAGGTCAAGTGGGCATGATTGAGGGAAATTCCCTTGAGGTCCAAATTGCTACCCATGCTGGGTCTAATTAGAGCTGTTGGCTGAAGGATCCCCACACCTGGTTGTACACTATCTCACACCCTGTACAGAAGTTCACTAAGCCAGTAGAGCCCCATGTTTGGCAAAAGATTCCTGCATTGCAGGGGGTCATTGTCCCTTCCAACTCTATGATTCTTAGTGTTCTTTTGGTGTATAGCTCAGCAAAATAAGTGTGAAGGGAAAATAGCCCGAAGCACTCAGGACTTGTACACTCTTCAAAAGAAAAGGGCTGCAAACAAGCTCTTTAGGAGGCAAGTTTTAATCGGCATCGTGGAAGATTTTTATTGTCGGATGAGGAGGCCAGTTGTATTATTACACGCAGTAATTAATTTCTAGCAAACAGTTTGCTCTAATTCTCTGCTTGTCTTTAATACTGACCTGGCTCCCACTTGAAAGCTACCTATGGCTTGGCTTTGACAGAAGCTACTTGAGCAGAGGCCACTCATAACCTTAAAAGGCTAAATAACCATTTTCATTATGGCTTAATAACTTTTGGGGCTTGTGACACATTTAGCAAACCCCCAGAGTCCATGCACTAACCCAATTCATTACCTAATTGCTTCCACTGATACTGAATGTTGATCCATAAGCAATGCTGCTGCAAAGGTTGGCTGTTTCACAGTGCACAGCCTTCGCTCACTCTGTTTCCCCAACATAGCCAACTTGTTCCCAAACGATTTCTCAGACAAACTTGAGCAATGTTGCTATATACATGGGAACCTTTGGGCCACCTGATGCTGCTGAACTACAACGCCCATCACCCCTAGCTTTTGGCCATGCTTGTTTGGAGTTGTCATTCAGCAACATCCAGAGGGCCACACATCCCCTGCACCTAATCTAAAGGGTGCTGGGTGGCAAAGGCTGGCTTAAGCCTTGCAATTTCACACCCCACTGGTAATTCGATAGAGCAGGAGTGAGGAACCTCTAGCCCTTTGGATGTTGTTCAACACCCATCAGCCCCATTCACAGAATCATAGAACTGTAGACTTGGAAGGGACCCTGAGAGGCATCTAGTCCAAACCCCTGGAATGCAGGGGTGTGAACACACAGCCCCACTTCCAATTTGAAACCATACCAGACACTATTTAGCTTTGCAAATGTCCTAGCAGGGGTTTTGGGTTTTTTTTTGTTTAATTGCTGGTTTGGGATGGTGGAAATGGTAGTGCAGACACATCTTGAAGGATACTCTGCATAGAACTATGAACAAGATGCTCCTGTTTTGGTGCCGAATTTATTTATTTGTTGCATTTATATGCATTTATATCCCACCTTTCCTCCAAGTTGCTGACAGTGGCATACATGGTTCCTTTCCCCTTTTCTATGTTATCCTCACAACCACTCTGTTGAGGTAGGTTAGGCTGAGAGTGAGTGACTGGCCCAAGGTCACTCTGTGAGCTTCATAGGATTTGAACCCTGGTCTCCCAGGTCTTCAATGGGTCGCAGGTGGTGCTGTGGGTTAAACCACAGAGACTTGGGCTTGCCGATCAGAAGGTTGGAGGTTCAAATCCCTGCGACGGGGTGAGCTCCCGTTGCTCGGTCGCAGCTCCTGCCAACCTAGCAGTTCAAAAGCACGTCAAAGTGCAAGTAGATAAATAGGTACTGCTCCAAGCAGGAAGGTAAACGGCGTTTTCATGCGCTGCTCTGGTTCACCAGAAGCGGCTTCGTCATGCTGGCCACATGACCTGGAAGCTTTCTCCCTCGGCCAATAATGCGAGATGAGCGGCACAACCCCAGAGTCGGTCATGACTGGACGTAATGGTCAGGGGTCCCTTTACCTTTTTCCTCCCAGGTCTTAGTTGAACACACTAAGCTACCTCTACACCATGCTGGCTCTCACTGCAAGGCAATTGTTCTAAAAAACTGTGGCCTTGGCAGGAGAGAAATAGTGCTGGTTTTAGATGTGCCGACAGCAGGGCACCACTTATTAGCAGATGCCCACTTTAAACTTTTGAGTTCCGTCACTGAGAATTGCTCCGGTCTTGTCTGGAGTTTCCTCACCCCCACCCCAGAACTGCTTTGTCAATGTGAAGGACTAACTTTTGATTCTAGATGGGACACACAGGAGTATAATAAGGTTGTTTTGCAACTAAATAGAGAGATTTGTTTTAGCCCCCTGGACTAACTTTATTTTGTTTTATTTGTGTCATGCAGTCAAGAAAACGAAGCTGGCAAGCTTGAACTGAAGGAGTATTGGTAGCGCAAGCCCCATACAGTAGTCCATTTTGTTCTCTCATTCAGTGGGGATCAGAGGTCACACGAACAGAAAACATTGCTGGGCCTAACTGTACTGGCACCCAGGACTGTATTTTGTCGAGCTGTCCAGTTCTTTGAGAGCTCTTTAGTTAAGCTGTTCAAGTTTGAGCTATAATCCTTTGTGAGCCTCCCAAAACTCCTGGTACAGGCAAAAGAAAAAGAAATCCCTCCAACGAGCCTCTCCAAAGAAAAAAGGATGAGGGCAAAGCTGCTGAAGCACTTAATGAACAGGCTCTCGCCTCAGGCCAAATATCCTCTGAACTGGGAAGTGTTCATGTCTGTGATTCAGTACGTTTGTTCCAACAGCCAACTATCTTGCAACCGTTAGAAACAAACTAGTAGCCAGAGTTAGTCAGACTTAGCGTTAGTCATGATTTCTGTGAGATTAGTCTAAGTATGACTAAGCCAGGATCCAACCCTATTTCTGCAGTATAGGTTCCCCAAATCAAGGAAACAGACAGTTGTGTGTAGCCTAGCAACCACTCAGATGTGCTCCATCCTTCGGAGGTAACTCAAGACCCTCAGTAAAGCACTACCAGTTTCTTTTCTGTCTGCTTTATTTCTTTCCCTCTCTGTGGGTGTCCACTGTTCTTCCAGCTTAGATATGGCAGCTTAGACATAGCAAATAACACACCCTCCAACATTTCTCCAATGAAAATAGGAAAGTCCCATTCCATAGTGATAATTTTACTCTTTATACCCCACACATCTTACTGGGTTGCCCCAGCCACTCTGGGCAGCTTCCAACATATATAAAAACTAAATAAAGCATCAAACATTTTTTTTTTAAAAAAAACCCTTTATACAGGATTGCCTTCAGACGGCTCGAGGGTCAGATAACTCCATACCCTCCAACATTTCTCCAATGAAAATAGGGACATCCTAAGGAAAAGCAGGACATTCTGGGATCAAATTAGAAACTGGGATGACCTCTCTAAATCAAGGATGGCCCTGGAAAAATAGGGACACTTGGAGGGTCTGAAATAAATGCAAGGGAAATAAGTGTTTTTAATTTTTTGGATCACTGTGTTGGTTAGCTGTTTTTGGTCTTGCAGTTATTTCCTTCAAGCGTAGGAGAAAAGTTTTCTTCTTCTTCTCCATTTCTTCAGGAACCCATGTAATTGCTGGTGTGTGCATGTTTATGGGTTTAATTTGTCCCACACTGAAGAAACCAAAGGTGCCACTCTTGAAAAAATACACCTCAGTTAATTCAATCTTTTGGTGCTTATTGGTAAGCAACATTTCTTTTCCTTTCTTGGTAATAATTTATTTAGTAAATGGAACCAAATACTTTTTCTCCGGTTGCCATGTAACACCCCCCCCCAAACACACATAACAGATCTCTGAGCAGTAAGCTGGTGATTTAGCAACGGAAATGACTGGGTTTCCCCCCTTCTATTCAAAACTAACTCTCTCTCTCTCTCTCTCTCTCTCTCTCTCTCTCTCTCTCTCTCTCTCTCTCTCTCTCTCTTTTGGTCTGGTGTACATCTATGATTCTCTCACTCTTTTTCTTATTCAGAAAGGAAGTACCCTCCAGATGATTCATTCTACGCAAACCATACTGGTTCCATCTCCATAGTGATTGTGTTTGGTTTCTTGTGCTCAGTTCCTCTGGTCTTTCAACTTTACTTTTGTAAGCTCTACAAATGGAACGGAAAGAACCTTATCCAACTGCCTGCTGACCTCCATTCTTTCCTTATTTTACCCAACACAGACCAATGGGCCTCTGGAAAGAGTTGCCACAAGAAGTTTCGTAGCTGTGATATAGGAGGTTCTAACCCTTATGCCACATAATCCCCGTTGACTAGCATAGCCTTGCTCAAGAGTCCAGTGGCTCAATTTTATGAGTCACAATGAACGGGCAATAAATATGAAGGATAAAGTGCAAGGGTTTCATCACCACTGCAAATGTTGCAAGTTGTGCTGGTGCACCAATATGATGAGGCAGGCAGACCCAGGGTATTTTGTCAGTGCTCCAGCAGATGTTCATATTGATCTGATTCAAGCAACAGCTGCTATTATTGTTGTTATTTATGGCGTATCGGGAATGTAAATTCTGCTTTACAAAGTAATGTAAGTAAAGTAACAGTGCCCGTGTGTCCCCAAGGACCACATTATGATTTACATTTAGACAGTGTACATGTGTGGGTACAGGGGGTAGAAACATAAACAGGAAGGATGGGAAATAAGACAATGTAGGGATAAGGCAATGAGAACAGCAACAACATCAAGTGATAAATGCAGGAAACAGTTACATTAAGCCAGGGATGCAGACCATGTTGGGAAAGATTGAGGGCACTAGGAGAAGGGGACGACAGAGGACAAGATGGTTGGACAGTGTTCTCGAAGCTACGAACATGAGTTTGACCAAACTGCGGGAGGCAGTGCAAGACAGGAGTGCCTGGCGTGCTATGGTCCATGGGGTCACGAAGAGTCGGACACGACTAAACGACTAAACAACAACAGCAGACCATGTGGCCTCCTAGATATTTGGCCTCAAAACGCCCATCATCCTTGGCTATTGTTTATGCTGGCTAGGGGCTGAGAGCTAGAGTCCAATATGCCTGGAAGGCTTTTTCCAGAGGGGAGGGCCCACGTTCAGCTTACAAGATAGAAGTTTTCAGCAAAACATTCAGAACTTCCCAATGGCAATGGCAGGGGAATAGACTGCATTGGAAGATGAGAGAGGTGGCATTATGTTATGTATTCATAGAGGGCATTTGAATGGCGTGGTGGGTGCATTTATCACTGCCGAGCTACCACAACATTAATATGTCTCCACCCCCACCGTTCAGCCCGGACACTGAGGTCCAGCGCCGAGGGCCTTCTGGGGGTTCCCTCATTGCGAGAAGTGAGGTTACAGGGAACCAGACAGAGGGCCTTCTCGGTAGCAGCACCCGCCCTGTGGAATGCCCTTCCATCAGATGCCAAGGAAATAAGCAGCTATCCTAATTTTAAAAGACATCTGAAGGCAGCCCTGTTTAGGGAAGCTTTTAATACTTAATGCTGTATTGTTTTAATATTCAATTGGGAGCCGCCCAGAGTGACTGGGGAGACTCAGCCAGATGGGCGGGGTATAAATAAATTATTATTATTATTATTATTATTATTATTATTATTATTATTATTTCATCTCCTGGCAGGGGGAACAAAATATGGCCCTCCAGGAGTGAGTCTCTATCCAGTCCTTGGGTCTGTTACCAGGCTAGCTCCCCTCCCCAGCTCCAGCCCCTGCCCCTGCCCCCAGGCTATACCCTTCACCATGAAATGAGAACAATCACCAGATGTTGTGTAATTGGAGGACTTGGGGACACAGGTGGCGCTGTGGTCTAAACCACTGACTCTCTTGGGCTTGCCGATCAGAAGGTTAGTAGTTTGAATCTGTATGATGGGGTGAGCTCCCGTTACTCTGTCCCAGCTCCTGCCAACCTAGTAGTTCGAAAGCACGCCAGTGCAAGTAGATAAATAGGTACTGCTCAGGGCCGGCCCTACGTGCAGGCTGGGTGGCGCAGGGCACCATGGCGCCGGCCCGCCAGGAGGGCGCCGCGAGCTGTGCCCACCCGCTGGCCGGCCGGTCCGCCAGGAGGGCGCTGCGACCAGATGTTGTATAATTGGAGGACAATAGATGATATGCAGATATCAAGATGTTTTGGCGGCCTCAAATACATCCACTGGCGGGGGAACGGGGGTGCGGAGGGAGCGAACCGCCCCTGGCACCACTATTTCGGTAAGGTGCCATTGTGGCGGGCCCCCTGAACACATGCCGCTCATCCCTCCCGGGGGGGGGGGCGCCAGCCACGCCCCTGCCTGCTCTCTGCCTCTGATAGCAGAGCATGCAGCTTCGCCACTGAATACATCTGCACCTATATGCTGTGCTGGCCAGTCAACAATGTCCAGATATAATTCATTACAATTAGTAATGTGTTTTAGAATGAATTCAGAACTAGGGGCTCTAGCACGGGGCCTGCAGGCAACATGGTGCCTGCAAAGCCTCTGAGCCCATCCACCCTGCACTGTGGTTACTTCCTCCTCTCCAAAAAAGACCTTGAACTAAAGCAGGAAGTGAGAAGAGCAATATCATTTCCCGCTTCCTCTTTCGGCTCTTACTCGCGTTTGAAGGTGCAGATTGGCACTCTAGCAGCTGAACATAAAACAGAGCGTCTCAAAGGGGTGGGAGGGAAAGCGGTGAGCAGTCTGAGGGACTTGGAGGGAAGAAAACAGGGTGACTGGGGGGAGGTGGGGGGAGAAAGTAGGGCACCACAGGAGCTGGGAGGAAAACGGAGTGAAGCACCAGAAAGAATGAGGGGAAGGGGGGAAATGGTGTCCTTGAGTAGGGGAGAAATGTACATGTGCAGGTATATATGTGCCGTTTAAGGTTGTATGCACACTATCCATTTAAAGCACATTTTCTTCCAACCCCCCAAAAGAATCCTGTGAACTGTTTGTTAGGGGTGCTGAGAACTGTAGTTCTGGGAGGGGATAAGCTACAATTTCCAGGAGCCTCATGAATTTTACATTTCTTTCAGACCACTATCAAATCATAGATGACATCTATCTCCATTTTCAGTACTGAACTGTACAAATCAGGGCTCCAGTGCTTTTTGGGACCGCCAAGAATATAGCTCCAAGGCATGGATCTTCATAAAGTTTACAAAGCTCAAACATACCATCTGGCTGTAGGTTACCTCTGTGTCACAGAAGCATCCTGTGATTTTCTGGTAGCTCTGTTCTCGCCCTGTGTAAAAAAAAAACCAAGAAGGATCTGTGTCTAGGATAAATGTCGTTTGCATTGCTGGCAAGCACTGGGTCTGCGGTGTTTACTGCACAATCTACCAACGTAACCCATTAATTTGAGAGTGCAAAACCATACAGATCCATTTTAATTCTGCTGGGTCTAACTTTTATCCAGACCCAATGAAAAAGCAAAGTGTGTGTGCATGCAGACACGTTTTTCTCTTGGGGATGGGGAGCAGTTGTGGGGAGCAGGAAGAGAAGGGCCGTGGCCATGGCCCTCTCCCAAAGTCCCAGAAAGTTGGGGAGAACTTGGTTTAGAATTACACAGTACGCTAAATTATGTGATTCCTTTTCCTTCCAAAACTTTGTTCTTTTCTCTTTTTTTTAAGAAAAAGGCAGCTGTCTTAAAGGCTGAAGTTTGAAACAGAAGACCAAAACAGGGGGAAGGAGGTGAACAGTAATATTTCCCCCTTGTGCTGTTCCCCCATAAGAAGAGCCCCGCTGGATGAGGCCAAAGACCCATCTGACGCAGTATCCTGTTCTTACAGTGGCCAGCTAAGGGGCTTATGGCAAGCCTGGAAGCAGGCCTGAACGCAACTGCACTCTCCCCACTTGCAATTCCCAGCAACTTGCATTCAATGGGCTACTCCTGCCTCTGTGGGACTAAGATCCGAGTTCCATTGTTCTATCCTAGGCCAGTAGCACTTTGGTTTCTATGGCTACAACCCCCAGATGACTTGCATCATCCTATTGCAATCAATAGGAGCTCGATGTAAATGATTTGAGGTTTGCAGCTCACTAGGTCCCTTATGGCACACACCTGCTTCACTGCTCTCTTCAGTGAAACAAAAAAATAAAAAAAATGTAGCCCTCAGCCCTTTCGGGACAATTGCTAAAGGCCAGATTAGGTATGTGTAACATACCATGTTACTTTAGTGTTTTTCTTTAAAAAAAAAAAATACAATTTTGCTGTTATATATTGTATTTTTTTCAAATGAAAAACAGTCTCAGGAGCAGAAAAATAATCGGAAAAGCAGCTAGTGGGGAAATAGTTAAACACACACACACACACACCGCAATTCCTCCTCCACTCCTGACTGCAGCCACTTGAGATTCCTTTTCATTAAAATAAAATATCTAGGAAACTTACATGTAGACATGAGCAACATCTAGAATGACCTTAAACTGCTGCTAGATTTTTGCAGTCCACAATTGCAGATGTGAGCCAGCTCTGTTCCCCACCAATTCAGAAAAGATGCTTGCACCTTTTTGCAAAGGCCATGGTATATTTTAAAAATGTGTAGGTGAAAAACAGCCCTCGTTTAGTTCTCTGGAGATGGATGTGGGGAGCAGCTTGAATTGTTGAGGAAACTCCCTGAGGGCTGAGTTAGCAGGAGACAGCTCCTGTTCTTCTTGGCTTCCATCCCCAGTTTTTTTTTTAAGGAACCTTCCTTCCATAGCAATGATGGGCACTCAAAAGCTCTCCAGAAGCTGTTGAGCTACAGATCCCATAAGTCCCAGTCAGCATGGTCCATGGTGTCATGGGCCAGGAGTCAGCTTCCCCTGCTAAACAGCAGCCTGAAGGTAGAGAAGGTGGAGTGACTCTACCTGCAGCTGATCAGGAGAAGGCACAGATGAGAACCAGCTAGCTTCTGGCTTCTGGCAGCAGTTGGACACTGGAAACAATGCCTGCTCTACCTTGCTGCTCCCCACTCCCTGTTTGGACCCTTGGCTTCATGTCCGTTTGGATTCCATGACCCATGGAATGTTGGATTATATGGGCAGCTGTTTGCCCAACCCTTGGAATGGACTGGACTTTGCATGTGGACTCCCTTTGCAGGTAAGCATATCTCAGAGACTCCTATCTCTTGTTTGTTTGGCCTCGCACCCCACACAGCTCTGCTCTCCATTGTTCAGCAATGGGATTTGAGACAGGGCTATGACACATTGGTCAGGGATGGTGGGGGTTGTAATCCAACAACAGTGTGGTGCAGTAGTTCGTGTGTCAGATTAGGACCTGGGAGACCCAGGTTCCAATCCCTTCAGTCATGAAGCTCATGTGTGTGCCTTGGGATAGGCATTGCCTCTCAGATGAACCTACCTCATAGGGTTGTTGTGAGGATAAAATGAGGAGGGAAGAACCGTGTTTGCCACTTTGAGCTCCTTGGAGGAAAGGTGAGATATAAATGCAATAAATAAGCAAGTATATGCAGGACCATAGGTTCCATATCCCTGTACTTTTCTCTTTTTTAACCCAAGGTTAAAGATTTGCATCCCTTTTAGAAGGCCTGGAATTTATTTTTAACAGTGTTGTGCAGAGCAATGGTAGAACCATATGCCCTATTCAGGAGAACTGGCAGTCAACTGCTGTTTAATTTCATTTTGGAAGGTTAACACAAATCTGACTTAAGGGGGTGGTTAAGCAGCAGCCCAATAGATTTTCTAGGAAATGTGTTTAGATCTGACCCTCCTCCCTCCATCATCTATGCAGAACATAACTAACAGTAGAATGTTTTTGTTAGGTGGTTGGAAATGATGATGCTATTCCTGAGGATGAGGCAGAGCCCAGTAATGGAACTGCTTATCTGGCAATGACTGACTCTTCCTCTGAGATGCCCCAAGCCCGCCAGAGCAGCTGCCACCTTAAGTGACGGCAGTGCTTTTGGCCAATTCCTGATGCCAAGTGCCCAAGCCAAATTCTCTGTGCCAAGAGGACAAGAAAACTGGCTACCCGCTGATCTGGCTATTTGGGGGTTGTTTGGCTTGGTAGACAAAGGGAAGTAGGGAGGCTTATTGGTCCCTCAGTGAGAGGCGTGCCAGTGGAGCTGCTCTGTTTACAGGATATGAATGATGCTCTTTTCTCCCTTTTTACCCAGCCTATATGTCAAGGGAAGGAGATACTTCTCCCCTCCTTCTACCAAGGACTGCTTTACCTCGGTGTATAGGTGAAACTCGGAAAATTAGAATATTGTCAAAAAGTGCACTTATTTCAGCAATGCAACTTATTATTTTTTATTTTTCTTTTAATTTTTACAAATGCTTTCTTTTGGAAATTCCACAGTAATAAAACAAATAGTTACAATAATACAAAAATAAGCATCGCTATTACATTTCATTAATTACATTCCATTTATAATTGACCCGCCTAACGACAAATAATTACAACAAATAAAGGCTTGACATATCTTGCTTTGCATGTCATGCATCTATCTCATATATTGGTTTCACCTTGTAAGTTGCATTACTGAAATGAATGCACTTTTTGATGACATTCTAATTTTCCGAGTTTTACCTGTACTGTATATGGTTGGAGTGGTAGTCGGTGGGCAGGGACAGTGGTGGATTGGGTCCTAAATGTGCAGATCTGTCAGTTTTTACTTCTCTCCATTTCTCTTTTAAATGAAAGTCTCCAGATTTCCACATTAGTTTATCATCATAATTATTTCCCATAAAAATGCCCCCATGAAAATTTATCAACATTTAGTGCTAATTTCTCCTGAGGATTGCATGCAATTTTGCCCACTTTATCCATTTTTTAAAAAAGCATCTCCATACACTATAATGTGGTCGGTTTTTTTTTTTACTAATGTTATTTTTGTATGTTATTTTCATATGCAGTTGTATGCACACTCTACCCCGGCCCATGCATTTTTGTGCATGTTGCTTGGTTGGAGAACTGCATTACAAAACTCAGAGAAGTACAAATTTTAAAGGAGTGCTGTGTTTTGGTTCTTATATTGTTTTGGAAAGGGCAGATTATGTAGGTTTGCATTTAAATGGGGACTGAATCAAATAATAATAATAATAATAATAATAATAATAATAATAATAAAATTTATTATTTATACCCCACCCTTCTGACCGGGTTCCCCCAGCCACTCTGGGTGGCTTCCAACAAAATATTAAAATACAGAAATCCATCATACATTAAAAGCTTCCCTAAACAGGGCTGCCTTGAGATGCCTTCTAAAGGTCTGGTAATTGTTGTTATCTTTGACCTCTGGTGGGAGGGCATTCCACACGGTGGGTGCCACTACCGAGAAGGCCCTCTGCCTGGTTCCCTGTAACTTGGCTTCTCGCAACGAGGGAACCGCCAGAAGGCCCTCGGCGCTGGACCTCAGTGTCCGGGCAGAACGATGGGGGTGGAGACGCTCCTTCAGGTATACTGGACCGAGGCCATTTAGGGCTTTAAAGGTCAGCACCAACACTTTGAATTGTGCTCGGAAACATACTGGGAGCCAATGTAGGTCTTTCAAGACTGGTTTTATGTGGTCTCAGCCCCCCATCTGTAATCCAGAGTCAGAAGTGAGTGGGGTACCCATTTTCTGTCCCCCCCCCACTCCTGCACTGGAAAGGCAGCATATAAATAAAATGGTTGATTGGCACTTTAGCAGAGGATGAGCTGAGACTCCTTTAAATGGCAGTTAACAATGGTGTCCACTGACCATCTTAAATTATCTAAAATGTAAATACCCCAGCCCAGTTATAGGACATGCATAGATTTTATAGGACTATAGTCCTACCCATGCTAAACCTCCTTTCACACTCCAAACCAGATAACAATTTCGGGAGGAACTTTGCTTGATTCATGAAGAGTTGGACAAATTAACATTCCAAGATGGGACCACCTAGTTTTGTGCAGATTTGCCTAGCCCAAGAAGGAAGCATTAGCTGTAACTTAAATTACAGGATGATGACATCAGCTGGAATATTCCCATTTACTGAAGTGGGCTTTTGAGTCAAAAGCATCTATGATTCCAGGGCTTGCATTTCTATGGAAACTTCCTTGAATTTAGATAAATGCAATCACTGCTCTACTTCCCCAGTCAAAAGAGAGGAGGTAATGAAAGTGATGGGGAGGTACTTCTGTTAGAATCGTGGGAGGTTTATCCCATCTGCTTCCTTTGTCTTTACAACACACTTGCAATATTGTCATGTCAGTAAGCAGATTCCATCCTGCTTGTCTGCCAAAGAGAAGGCAAATGATTTCTGGTCCTGTGTTCTCAAAGTTGCCCTTTGGGAAGAATCGGCTACTCATTTGTTCAGCTGGAAGGGTTTCCTCCCCTCCTTCTTTATGATGTTTCCCGTAAGCCCACAATGCTAGTAATTTCTAACTTTGGTTACAAAATTTCCTTTCTGCAAAAAAATCTTAGAAGAAATGGGCAACTGTTAATGTCAGGTTCCGATGTGGACTGACCTTACCAGAAACCTATTTTTCTCTTCTTCTTGCTCATGTCCATGGCACTCAGCATGATGCAAAACACAAATCTGTGAAAAGGTGTATTGTTGATGAATTCCAGTAACACCCTTAGCATACAACTGGGAAGAGCCCACAGGTTTCCCTTGTCTAATCTCTACCCCCCCTTTAATGTGATTGCAGTCTTCACCCTCAAAAGTGTGATGTCTGTCTTTGAAGTGTTGAAAATAGATCACTCCAACAGCATTGGCAAGCAGGAGTAGGGGGCAGCAATTCTCCCACCTACACAAAGCCTTTCAATTAGCAAGAGGTGTAGACTTCCACCCCTGCAGCGCTTAACAGAGCAAACAGCAAAAGTAGTGTGTGTGTCGTGTGTGTCCAGTAAGATAGCATAGCATTTTCTCAGTTATACGTACTTGGTGGCAGGCACAAGTGAAGTTACAGCAGATGGGTGGGATATAAATAAGAAACAAACAAACAAACAACAACAACAACAACAACTATTATTATTATTATTATTATTATTATTATTATTATTATTATTATTGAATCAAAACCAGAAATCTGCATGCTTGCATCATCAATTCTGCAATAAGATGCTGTCTGGAAGAAAAAGTCTGTCTAACATCTGAAAATACAGGCATTTGGCCACATCTTCAGGGGAAAATGTTAGCACCATTGGTCAGTGTACCATGCTAGCGGCTGATCTTTCTATTCAATGGGTCGAGTTATGTAATTTCATCCTCAGCATTAGAACTCCTATTGTGCATGTGTAATCAAACAGGTTCTGGGCAATGTCAACATTCTGCATTTGTTCATGCCTGTGACAGGTGAACAAGAGCAGGTGCAAATAGAGAGGCCAGCTGGGATAACAGAGATGCTCCAAATTAATAGACACCAGATGCAGGAAAAACAGGCAGGGCAAGGGAAGAGTTCAAAGGCAGTTCTCAGGGGACCGGAGGCCCCTCTAAAAGAAGAGATGATAGATTGCACATAGATAGAAGTGCATGCTTTAATTAGATTGTGCAGATAGAAGGGCAGACTTTCATTACCGAAGTTTGGAATGTATTGAGAAAAATAAATTCACAGTGCCAGACTTCTCCCCTTGCAGTTCATGCATCTTGATTCAGGAAGCTCTGTTCTGAATGCTCAAGGATGTTTAATTTGTGAACTTGTAGCATAGGGCTGATACACAAATGCAGCCACAAAATTTAAAATGGGCTGTGAAGTCATGACTCTGTCGACGAGTTGCACTACGTGCTATAAGTTTATACAAGGATGGGTATAATCTTTAGTCCACTTGCTTCTATGCAATATCACCAAAATAATCATAATATAGCTTAATTGATGTCCGTGGAGATAAGGAACCAAAATGGATGTGGTCTTTTAAACCTGTTTTCAAAGAAACCACAACTTATCAGTGGAAATATAAAGGGGGGATGTTTTATATCATGTGCACCCAGAAAGTATATCTTGCGCATATTCTGTCATGCACAATGCAAGTGGAGGATAAGCTCCCCTTGGATGAAAGTAATGATTTGTGATGCCTAACAGTTTGTAGGATTTGAGGAAGGTGCCTAGCATAAGCAATGGATCCACCTTGTGTTTTCAGTTAAAAGGCTCCCCTTTAGAATGTAATCTTGTTTCTTACTTCCTTTCCTCTTGCATAAACCGCTTGGTTATCATACTTTTATACTTATTCTTTTTAAAAAAGCATAGGAAGCGAAACAGTTTCACCACTAACTTCCTTCCTCTCCTGCTAGGCAGAAAAAGAAAAGGAAACTTTTAAGAAACAATGTTACTCAGTAAAACCATTGCTGTAAAAAGAATGAGACTAAAATGTGGCTTCCGATAATTGGGTGGGTGGGTGGGTGGGAACAAATCTTTTGGTTTAGCTCTGTGGTTTGCATCAGCACCGAAGACATCAGTGCTTTGGTAATTTAATTTCTTCTAGAGGTGCAATTCTGCAGCTGGGAGCAAACTACACCAAGGCTTTTTCTTGGCTGTAGGGATCACCGCAAAGGTTCTCAAACTTTGCCTGTCTTGGTTAGATGACGGAAGACACTGCTTCTGACAAATGTGTATGTGTGTTGTACGTTAATTAACTAATGTCAATGGTAGTTTACACACTTTCTTGTTATTAAATGCTGTGACCCATCTAACAGTTTTGAAACCTCAATAATTTACCTATAACTTGGATAAGCGTTTTCACTAAAAGTATGAATCAATTTTTGATCCCCATTCTGAAGCTAGGTACGTAAAGAGCTAATGTTTCATGGGCAAACGTCACACTTATGGTCATGTCTATTGGAAACTTTAGAGAAAAGGTTTTCTGGCAAATGACCCGTGACCAATGTAATATGTGAAAATCCAGTGACAAGACAACCACAAATAGATGCCTCCAAAGCATGATCATGTGTGACACTTTATTATGCATTCACAAGTTGTTGGTCAGCACCAGGTCCATGTGGAAACTTGCAATGCCCAAGGGAATTTGCACTTAGCTATGGCAACACCCTAATAAGTTGGGTTTTTTCAACATTGTAATGTAAAGACTCAGCTTGATTTATTTATTACCTCTATATTCCCCTGAGGTGTACATAATTATCCCCCTTCTGCATTTTAAGCTCATAACAACCCTGTGAGGTAGGTTAGATTGAGATGCAGAGAGAGAGAGAGAGAGAGAGAGAGAGAGAGAGAGAGAGAGAGAGAGAGAGAGAGAGAGAAGAGAGAGAGTAGCCCAGTTAATCTATGGCTTTATGACTGAATGGAAATTTGAACCTGGAAAATATGAAAGCATGGGCTATGAAGGTTTAGGAAACAAGCGAATTGATTTATAGCAAGTTAATTTTAAGATTTACCCATCCAAAGAAATTACAACCATCTGCTCAAGTTGGATGTTTCGGTATCTACAGAAGTGCATATACTTACTGGTTGCTTTTAACATTTTAAACATATTGGCTTGCAGCTACATGGAACTTTTAGGCTATCTGGAGTGAAACCATTCATCATCTGAACAACTAGAGCATAGCTGTCAACTTTTCCCATTTCTCATGAGGAATCCTATTTGGAATAAGGGAATTTCCCTTTTTAAAAAAGGGAAAAGTTGACAGCTATGAACGAGAGGTGTCCCAGAATACAGGGACAAAATGCTATTCATTTCTGAAACCTACATTTACATCTTAGGCCCACAGATAGAGATTGTGAACAATAGCTGCCATGCCTGTGAAGGCCACAATTTACATTTCTCTTCTTGTGGGATTGCTTCAAATGAAATCACTTACAGTAAATATAAACTTTAAGGCTGGGGAATTTCTGTAGTCATATACAAACTGGAACTGTGTAGGAGAAGCCTAGGCTTTTATGTGTTTTCTATTTTACTCTAGAGACATTTGAAGGGTTAAATGTCAATTGAAATTCAAATAGCAGATGACAATGGCATTGTTTGCATTCTGATCCCCATGAAAAATGTGTTGTTGATTTTAAAAAAGAAGCATGGTAGTGTTGGGGTGTCTTGATGCTATAATGTTATTGCTATAATATTACATGCTTGCTTTGAAGATGTTGTACCTAGGAAGTGTTTCAGATCTCTGATAAGGGAACATGAACATTAGAAAGACTTTGCATGCCCAGGTTCCGCTTCTCACCTTACCTGAGTGGGTATGAATGATGGACATAGCACACCTAGATTGGATCAAATAAGGCCACAATTTTATTGACAACAGATGTAAGAGGTTTGGCAGATCTCCAATGAAAATAGGATTGCCCTACCTACCATACCATCCCTCCAACATTTCTCCAATGAAAATAGGGACATCCTGAGGGAAAGTGAGATGTTCTGGGATCAAATCAGAAACCAGGGCGGCTTCTGTAAATCTAGGACTGTCCCTGGAAAATAGGGACACTTGGAGGGTCTGCTAAAACTATCTGTATTAATGTTAAAAGCCCATTAGAAACACGTGTTTCCAGATATATTGCAAATGAGCAAGCAAGAGCCAGTTTGGCAGTACTGTATTTTTCAGTTTATGCTGTGGCCAATCCTATGGAAAGCTACCACACACACACACACACACACACACACACACACACACACACCACTACCACTACAAGCATTTCATTGTGTTCTGGATTTGTAGGGTGTTGTACTTTTCTGTAGCAACAATTTTTTTTACAGCTTAGGTTGTTTTGTTTTTTAATTTAAAAAAGAAAATCATTTTCTGCACAGTCAAAACTATAGGTTTGCAACAATGACTATTTTTTATGAAAACTAGGATTTATTGCTCTAGAGACTGTTATTAAAAATGGATAATAAGATGCTTCCTATGCGAAATGCTATATACACTTGGTCCCAGTTTATGCACGATCCCATCATCTTGGTCAGGGGTGGGGAACTGGATCTGCCTGGTGGGACAGGTCCTTATCTCCCCCCCCACAGTCAAAGTTTGGCAGGTAAGGAGGATGCATGCAAAGCACAGCTTGTAAAGGGTAAATCTCTGCAAGACCCAAAGATTTTATGTTTTATGCACATTAGAGTGTAGGAGAGAGGGTGGGTTTCCTTATCAAACAAAGCTTCAGTTTGAATTTAGGTCTACACAGGTAAATGCTGCAACTAGTCCATCACCCCATTCCTGCACTGTTGACTGTCTGTCTCCCTTTTCTGGTGAGCAAGTTAGTGATTCATACTGCAGGGTCTATATACAGCAGAAGTAGAGATTCCTCCCCCGCCGCCCTACTGTTTGTAAAAATATTCTGCTGAGGATCATTTCAACCAGACCACAGAAATATTTCTGGGGCCTGCAAGATATAATTGCACCCATTGATGTGTGAAAATTGCATGGTCTTTTGATATTCAAAGATGTCTTTTCATAAAGCAAGATAATCTCATCATTTTAGCAATGTCCCCCTTTCAGTATTGTTTTCTTTTGCTTTGCTTTCTCTCTCTGTTGAATCTCCCTTCCAGTTGAAATTATGCAGAAGCTGGTTGCATAGATTTAGTCAGTTTCACTGCTATCTAGGGGTTTGCTAGACATGGTCTGAGATTAAAAAGCCCTGGATGAACAGAATGATCACACTGTAATGCTTACCATCAGACCACATGATGGAGATTACAAGCAGCAGCATATTCCATGTGATAAAAATAATCATGTGATTATTTTTAAGAGTATATCTAGGGAAATGGCCTGAAACATCATCATCGTTGTTGTTGTTGTTGTTTAGTCGTGTCCAAGTCTTCATAACCCCATGGACCAGAGCACGCCAGGCACTCCTGTCTTCCACTGCTTCCCGCAGCTTGGTCAAACTCATGTTTGTAGCTTCGAGAACACTGTCTAACCATCTCATCCTCTGTCGTCCCCTTCTTCTTGTGCCCTCAATCTTTCTCAACATCAGGATCTTCTCCAGGGAGTCTTCTCTTCTCATGAGGTGGCCAAAGTATTGGAGCCTCAGCTTCACAATCTGTCCTTCCAGTGAGCGCTCAGGGCTGATTTCCTTCAGAATGGATAGGTTTGATCTTCTTGCAGTCCATGGGACTCTCAAGAGTCTCCTCCAGCACCATAATTCAAAAGCATCAATTCTTCGGCGGTCAGCCTTCTTTATGGTCCAGCTCTCACTTCCATACATCATGACTGGGAAAACCATAGCTTTAACTATACAGACCTTTGTCGGCAAGGTGATGTCTCTGCTTTTTAAGATGTTGTCTAGGTTTGTCATTGCTTTTCTCCCAAGAAGCAGGCATCTTTTAATTTTGTGACTGCTGTCACCATCTGCAGTGATCATGGAACCCAAGAAAGTAAACTCTCTCACTGCCTCCATTTCTTCCCCTTCTATTTGCCAGGAGGTGATGGGACCAGTGGCCATGATCTTTCACCCTCACTAAAAGGTTCTTTAATTCCTCCTCACTTTCTGCCATCAGCATATCTGAGGTTGTTGATTTCTTCCAGCAATCTTAATTCCAGTTTGGGATTCATCCAGTCCAGCCTTTCACATGATGAATTCTGCATATAAGTTAAATAAGCAGGGAGACAATATACAGCCTTGTCGTACTCCTTTCCCAATTTTGAACCAGTCAGTTATTCCATATCCAGTTCTAACTGTAGCTTCTTGTCCCACATAGAGATTTCTCAGGAGACAGATGAGGTGATCAGGCACTCCCATTTCTTTAAGAACTTGCCATAGTTTGCTGTGGTCGACACAGTAAAATGCTTTTGTGTAGTCAATGAAGCATAAGTAGATGTTTTTTCTGGAACTCTCTAGCTTTCTCCATAATCCATCACATGTTTTCAATCTTTATACATAGTGCGAACTGGGCATTTGGTTTGCAAACAAAAAGCAAATCTGGACAGAATACATGAATTGCATACAAGATAATATCCCCTCCAGTGTACAATAAGCTAGCTATTGCATTGGTCTTGTACATCACATTGCATTTGTTTATAAATTAAGAACTCATCTGTTGAAGCTGATTTATTGCCCCACACTAGGTGTCAGTGTTAACTTACCTGATCTCTCATCTCAGGTACAGGCTATCCCTGTAGCAGAGCAAATTAACACACAGGTGACTACTATACAAACACAAAGTACTGTTCTTGCTGCTCATCTGGAATGCTAGAGAAGACAACAAAACATGCTGATTTTAGAAATGTCTATTATAGTGGAACTTCTATGTCAGATCACCTGTTGCTTCTTCCTTGTGAGGTTTACATCCTGTTTACTGTGAAATATGAGGTGCGTCTCTGCAAAACAACTAGGATATGTGAGATTCCTTGAATGTAAGCTTTGATGCAAAGTTTTACTTCCTAGCTCACAAAGACATTTCTTCTTCGCTTAACTTTTAGTTATCAGCAGAGTGGCCACTTTTTTTTACTGTCCGTGTAACAGCAACCCAATATGCAAGTGTCAACAGCCTGATATGCAGCTGAGACCATTCCCTGTGTCCCACCTCAAAGGACGCATGGAGGGTGCATCAAAATACTGGCCTTCTCTGCAGTGGCCCCCTGTCTTTGCAATGTTTTCTACAGGGAGGCCTGTCTGGCACCAATTTTGCTATCATTTGCATTCCAGATTGAAACATTTCTATTCTCCTGGGACTTGGGGCAGCTTTAATGATATTGTTACAGTTACTCAAACTGGGATTGTGTGTGTTCTTATTATGAATATTGCAGCAATAGTGTGCATTGTTTAAGGCGCTGTGGGTTAAACCACAGAGCCTAGGGCTTGCCGATCAGAAGGTTGGCGGTTCAAATCCCCGCAACGGGGTGAGCTCCCATTGCTTGGTCCCTGCTCCTGCCAACCTAGCAGTTTGAAAGCACGTCAAAGTGCAAATAGATAAATAGGTAAACGGCATTTCCATGTGCTGCTCTGGTTCGCCAGAAGCAGCTTTGTCATGCTGGCCACATGACCTGGAAGCTGTACGCCGGCTCCCTCGGCCAATAACACGAGATGAGCACCGCAACCCCAGAGTCGGTCATGACTGGACCTAATGGTCAGGGGTCCCTTTACCTTTACCTATTACATTTAGACCCGGTTGGAGGGGACTGCAAGCAGGAGAGCACTGTTGGCCTCATGTTCTGCTCCCCAGGGGCATCCATCTGGCCACTGCAAGAATTGAATGCGAGATTAGATCGGCCTTTGATCTGTTTCAGCAGGGCTTTGCTTTTATGCTCTTACGTTCATTTCCACTGCCTTCCTTCCAGATGCCACCCAGCACACAGCTGTGTTGAAGGGTGACATTTCTAACCCCTTTGAGCTAATTGATTAAACTGAAATAACCTTCCACAGAAAATGTTTGGTTTCAAGGGAAATAAGGGCTGGTGCTCGTAGTTAAACTTCAGTAGCTCTTGCTTGTTGGTGTCCTGTTGACCTTGGAAGCTCATGGCCTTGTCCAGCTCATTGGAACAGCACAGAAGCAGAGTTTGCTTGATGTTTTCAGTGGCTGCAGATTTTAAAAAGTCACGACTGCTCTGTTTTCCAGTGTGACAGCTTCACCAGAACAGTTGGCTAGCAGTTTTATTTCAAGAACAGGAATAAGGACAACTGACTTTATGAAGGATATGATTCTTAACTAAATGACTTTTTTTGGAAAAAAGAAAACAATGTTCTGAAGCTGATTTTCTCCTAATTGCCCCTGCTTGATTTATAGCAAGTGGCAGCCTTGCTGAAATTGTTGCAGTTGTTGTGAACACAGTAGCTAATGACATTTACATCCACAACTTCCCTACCACCCTACTGTGGCCCAAGACAATTGAGGTGAGGAGCCAGGATGGTGCCAAAATATTTTGGGTTTTTGATCCCAGTCAATGTTGACTTGACAGGTCAGGTTTAGTAAGAAAGCAAATTGGATTTTCTACTTCTAGATAAGTGGCATAGGAAAGGGGGTGCAGTGGGTGTGGGCCGACCTAGGTGTCATCACTGAGGGGGGTGACAAAATGGCAAAAATATGTGTTTTTAAAATAAAAATGGGGGGGGTACTCACGACACTTTTTTGAAAAAATAATATTATTTAAAATGAGTTTAATAACTTCATCTGACAATTAATTAACCTCAACAAGTCAACATAATACGTATTAAAACTTTTTAGTTTAGTCAATAAACACAACAAAATGCGACTGAACTGAATGCTGTGTAGTGGAGAGCATATGCATAAGGAAGGGGAGGGGGTGTTTCTTTCCGCCGATTCATCTCTGCAGTTGGTACTGAAGCAAGACGTAAACAACAATTGACTCATCCGCAACCAATCCTATCCACTGTCGTGCTGGTCAGTCACCCCCCACGTCATTCTGTTGAGTTAGTTGTGCAGTAGTTAGTTACTGAAGCTTGTAAGTGCTGTGCTGAATTTATTTTTGTTACTTTTTTAATTTTTAAAAATATACTGTATTTATCTTTAAAAAATATTTACAAAACTGGTATGTAATCATCAATACGTAAATCATATAAATCATAAATATATCAAATCCACCCATCCAACATAAAATTAAATAAATTATATAAATCATAAATGCTTCAAATCCACTCATCCAACATAATATAACGGGTAGATACAAAATCATAATAATTCACTCACGTAATAACAGATTAAATTTCCAGAAACATACACAAAAAAAGAAAAAAGGGAGGAAAAAAAAGAAAGTGAGGGGGGGGGAAACCCAGAAAAAACTGAAAAATTTCTTCCTACTATTTACAACACGCTTCCCTTCTCCTAATCATGTTACATTTTTTAGTTCATTCATTCATTGTGATCATCCTCTTCTCTATGATATTGAGTTCGGTAAGTAATGTAAACGTTATGATGAATGCTCTTTGTTTGTATCTGTATATTAAGCTAAAGCTGCAAAATAGCAAAATTAAGTAAAAAAAATTCATTCATCAGAAATTCCCATCGCGAGGTTTTAAGTGCTTGTGCTCACAATGTTAAGTAAACACTTGCAACTGTATCTTATTTTTCCTTCTTTTAATAATTGCAATGTGGGGGTGGGTTCCGCACCGGGTACCACCTGACCTTGCTACACCACTGTTCTGGATTGCATCTGACCTCGCCACAGTGACCCATGTGCTGGTAACCTTGAGGCTGGATGACTGTAATCCACTCTATGTGAGTCTGCCCTTGAAGCTGGTTCAGACATTGCAGCTGCTGCAGAATGTTGCAACTAGGCTCCTGTGGCCTGCTGTGAACATTTATCACCCATCCTGAAAGAATTGTGTGGATGGCCAAGCACCACTGTTTAAACATTGGTAACTATCTTAAAAATGCAGGTTTTGCTTCTTCTAGCCATTTAAATTTTGACACTGTTAATGCTTTGAAATCTCTCTCTCCCCCCCCCTCATTTTTGTAGTGAGCTCCCTGTTAATCTCATTGGAATAATTTTGGAGCTGTTCCTGCTGTTCTGTTAAAGTGATTAGCTAATAACATTCTGGGCTATGCACATTCCTGCTGACATCACTATGGTGGCTGGCCCTTTGATATGACTATAAATCTGCAAAGAACATTCTCTGTGTATTAGAGAATGGCCACCATTATGACAAACACATAGCATTAGCAGCGTTACTTTTTTAAGCTAAGGTGGCACTGCAACATGCAATGGAATGTGAACACAATGGAATTTTAATGCAGAAGCAAAGAACGGAAGCATCCTATTCGTAATGTAAAATGCCGAATTAATTTCTTTATATGGGGGATATCATTACAGAGGTTCAACAGATTGTCTTTTGATATGATTTTTGATGAGCCCTCCTTGTCAACCCTTTACGAGGTGCATGTTTCAAATTCCCTTCTTCTGTTTTGAAAGAGAGGAAAACATGCATTGATGCACATTTTGGAAGATGAAATACAGCTCTCAAAAAGGGATATATGATTGCATTTTTTTAAAAAAAAAATTAACGAAGTACAATACTATGACAATTAATGGCATTGAATAATTTTTTTTAAAAAAAAGAACAGATGGGAGGAAATAAAAGCAGAAGTGTGAACCAGCTCCAGCACAGCTGGATTACTGTCTGTCAGAATTGTGTTCATCACCTATTATGAAAGGGAGCTCTCCTGTTCACTGGGCCTAATGATGAAACAAAATGTTATGTTTAACTAAGTTTCTCTTGGAGTAGACCCACTGAAAGCAATGTCTCTAAGTAAAGGATGTCTGTTGATTCCAATGGGTCTATAGTGAGCAGGATTTCCACTGGAATACCACCCAAAACTGCAGTTGGGCAGTTTTCAAACTTCTCAATCTTAAGGCAAAACAAAGCTGAATAAACTGCAAGCTTGCTTGTGGGGGCAGTCACAAGAATGAAAATTGTATCCTATATAGTGCATGTGAATGAACCAGTGAAGGTTTTTAGGAAGTGATGTAATAAGGGTTCATAAATATTTAATAACCTAAGCAAGAGAAAGCAGAGATGAAATGCATTGTCCAACATCTAGGAGGCAAGGAGTGAATACACTGAAGTGTTAAATTTACACGCTCCAGGCTATGCAGATCAAAAACAAACCAACGACAAAACCGGCCACAGTCTCTTGAAACTAAACCTTGTGAGTAAAATTTCAGCTAATACTGGACACCTATAAGTCTATAGTCCTGGTGTTTGTCCATTATATTAGGGCAGGATAACCCTAATATTGTGTGTGGGAGAGGCCCATCATCTCATCCAGAGGCCTGCCAGGTCCCTCTAAACCAGGGGTGTGCGTGTGACTGTTTTCTCTTCCCTGCTCCCAGCTGCTTTGTTTTTTTTTAAGAAATTTCCTTTCCCCATTCCTGAGGAAGGGGAAATGTCTATTCCAGCTCCGGGCTGCCATAGCTTAGGGGCCTGATTCATGGCCGTGTCAGGGGAGCAAGGGGGGGGATGAATCCCAAGTCATTCTTGATTAGATGAAACACCCTGTTTCATCTCTTGGCAGGACCTTTGGGCAGATATATGCCTTGCTGGCAGAACGCCTCCCTGTCATCAGATAGGCAATTCTGCCTCACACCAGCTCTCCTTATCCAATCTTTTGTAGGGATCGCTCTGTAAATCATTAGCTAGTTCATTAGCTGTACAGCAGCATTCTCTGCATATGTTACTTATAATTAAGTGCTACAAATTCCACCAGGGGTTAGTTCCAAGTGACTGCACATATAAATGGAACTTTGGATACTTTTACTAGAATCATAGAGTTGGAAGAATATTATTTCCACTAATATTCTGTGGAAAAAAACACTTTGTTGACACATTTTTGGAATGTAATGTTTATTTATTAATTATATCACCAGCGTTTGAGGTTTTATATATGTGGTAACAAATATATCTAGGAAAGGAGAGGTGTTTTTTTTAAAGCATTTCCTGCCATCAATGCTATAGTGCTGAAATGTAGAATTTTGAATGATGCCTATTTAAATTATATAATCTCTTTGCTTACATGCAAATATTGTTCGGTAAGCAAACCATTTTGTCTAGCCTCTTCAACGCTCTGCACCCTGCTTGGGGTGTGTGTGTGACATTATCTGGAAATATGCAAACACATTTCTAATCTTCCTTGGCCATGTGTCTCTCAGTGAAGCTGCAAGCACTCAAATTCCAAGGCTATTTCTTTAGACTCCCCCAGCTCGCTGAGATAGTGCTCACATGCTTTCATTGCCTGGGGCTCCTGACTCTAGAAATGTTGAACATTTTTGCCATTGTTTGTCAATTATAAAAAAGAGAGGAAGGGATAAATGCACTGTTCAGATGTCAAATGTAGAAGGCCTAATGGCGATTTTGATCCAAACGTTCTTGCTTTATATCTACCCTTTAAACAAATTCTTTTGCAGATTTGTAAAGCTACCCAAATATTTACTTTTAGAAAATGTCAAAGGCTTCGAAACATCTCCGGCCAGGTATGGTGGATTACACATCTTTTCTAATTTGCTGGCAAATTGGAGGGGTGGGAGGGAATCAATTGAAAAATAACAAAAAGGTATTTTCAGGCTGGAAAATGCTGTTTCCTGGGGACTGATTTGACATAGAAAATAACAGAAGATCTGCGCTGGAAGGATGCTTGGTGGCCTTCCAGTCCAAGAGTGACTACCCAGTTGTTTCCCAGGTGTTGTTTGACTCTCATCAATCCCAGCCAGCATGGCCAAAGGCCAGGTTTGATGGAAGCTGTTAACTGCCCTGATATAGTCCAACCCCTTCCTAAATCCAACAGCCATGCAATTATATTTGACTTTTAAGCATGGATGCTACCCCAAGATGACAGGATATAAGGATAAGGTACATAACTCAAATTCCATACTCAAAAGCTTTTCACGGTGGATTTTAGTGGTCACCAGAGCCTCTATAATTCTAGATTCACAATTGCCACCAGGAAATTTTAGGACATCTTATGCTATTGGTTTTTTTATATATATATTCTGAAACTTGTGTTTCTAGGGAAGGGCAAATTGGCTTTCATTTAAAATTCAGCACTAAATCCTGACCCAGGAATGTGAAGAAGACGCTGCAGAGATGTTATCCTTTCACTTTCTCTGAAGCAGATAAGAATAACCAAAGGCCTATCTCCTTCAGCATCCTGCTCTCACCCAGCATGTCTCCCACAGGCCATAAAGGTTAAGGATGTAATCAGGACAGAAAGGAAAAACAGAAGGCTGAACTAATTCTCTTGATGAGAATTGCTGACCCCAAGTGACTCAGCAAGCATAACAGTTTATCAGCAGAAAGTGTGTTATACATATAGCACTACCTGGGCATTTAACTTGCCATAGTGCAATTCGTGTTTTGATTTTTCTTTTAATGTATTGGCAGAGATGAATTCACACGAACACTGGAAAACTGTGGATTTATATATCAAGAATTTTCTAGTCTCCAACTTGCACTAGTAATGTCGTAATCAAAATGTCCTCTTTGCAAGGAAGAGACGACAATGAATTTAAAAAAGATTGGAAGGACTTTATTGCATATATACAGAAGCAATGTTAAGGTTAATACATTAGCAGGATTTTAGAAATACTTGTAATGACATTATGAATGGACAATAAGTAATTTCAATGATTTTTCATTTTTAAATGGACATGTGGTATGATGATAAACAATGGAACCAGGGAAGGAACTAGGGGTAAGTCAACTTTTTTCTTTTTTCATGTTTGATTATGAAGATGTACTGTTGTTGTTTTGGTTTTTTTGGTTTTGGAAAATTAATAAAATATTATTTTTTTAAAGTCCTCTCTGCAAATAAATCAATCTAATCACATAAAATATCATTTGGAGTAGCCCTGCAATGACAGTCAAAGAACTAGTGTGTTTTTCTTAAGCCCAGAATAGAGAGAATTTCTTTAATTGCTTGCACATTTTTGTTTAATGCTTGGTATTGACAAGATTTCCCGAGCTCAGAGCCAGCGGATTCAGAGGTCTCCAAAGGCCCTGCAGACTTGGCAGAACACAGCTCCCCAGAGCCTACGAAAGAGCCAGACTCTGGTTATGACAATAATGGCAGACAGCACCCACAGAAGGAGGGCTTTCTTTTCAAGCTCAAAACAGTGGGAGAACTGGAAAGCGGACAATGACTTCTCTTTGCAAATGCTGAAAGAGTACCTCCAAGATTATGTGATGGAAGCACTGAGTCAGTACTTCCTGCCAGGAAAGTTATTACTGCGTTACGCTGTTCTTCTAGACATTGTTCCACCCTCTTGAAGAAGATCTACGTGCTTCATAAAAGGGTAAGCCTCTCTGAAAAGAAGTGTTGGTGAATATTATTCTCACATTAGAATACAATATTTTCTTTGTATTTTTTCTTTTTTCTCAAAAAAAGCCAGCCAATAAACCAGACTATTCTGGAACATATTTTTCCTAACTGCGTTCTTCCTGATCTAATAAAAAAGAATGGACTAGCCTGTGGGAACATCCAGCCCAAAATAGTGCTCACAATGGACAATGCTGAATGGCTTTCAAAGAAACGTGGCTATCCTTCATAAGAGCGAAGCCACGCTATGAGTTGCTGGCAAAATCATTTGTTCATGCGCTTGTCAGGGCTGATGGGCTTCCTCTCTTCACAGCAATCACCACGAGAGTCTCCTGATGTTTTTATGGACTTTATTTACAGTATTTACAACAGGCAATTAGCACGTAATAACCATCCATCAGAGTCACTCAGTTCAGATCTCTGCTGAGGCCTGCGCTTGTCCTTCCAGGAACCAAAAAAAATTACGAAGTCTCGCGCCTCATCTTTCAGCCCTCCTTTTTTCTGCATCTCGAGATAGCTGGGGCAAACCTCCCCCCCCCCTTGATTCTGAGCTCTAGCTTATCCCTTGCTGCTCCTGTGAACTTCCTGGCTCTCTCGCCTCTAGACTTACTCCGACCGTTCTCCCCTCATCATCTCCCTCCTCCTGGTCCCCCTCCGGGGAACTGGAAAACGCTGGTTCATCCCTGACAGCACTTCATGTGGTTTCTTCAAGACAATGGTGCATTATGCAGAGTGATGTATCTAGTCCTCATTAAACTGCCACTGCTTCTCAGCTTGTTCAATATCATGAATGTGAACTGTGTTCAACCCGCTCCTAGTGAAACAGCCCGGCTGATCAGAGGAAGTCTACACCAGATACCTTTTAGCTGACAAAGACATAGAGACTACCAGGATTGTAGCAAAATTTTGCTACATAGCGACAAGAAAAAGATGACAGCAAACGCCTGTGACAGATAACCTAGTTGATCTATCGTAGGAACATCACAGGAGCGTCGACAGGTGGCTGAGATTCATATATCAAACTTTCATAAAATTTTAAAATTTGTAACATTTTAACTGCAATTTTACTATGTAGATATCCCTTCTATAAACTGTACTGTATAATTCTCTCGCTGGTCCTTGACCATATTAAAGATTTATTATAACTGTGTTCAACTATCTCCAGTTGAATATCGGAGGGATTCCAAATGCCAGCTTCCTCAGTGGTGGTAGCTGCCATCTGAGAAGCAAAACAGGAAAGGCCTCATGGAGAAAAATATAAATCACAATTGCATTGTTGAATCATATCAATTGCTGCACAGTCCAGTATCCTGTTTCCAACAGTGGCATTTCAGGTGTGGCATGTTATATCCCCCTGGAGACACTAAAACTGGTTTTGTACAGTGGCTCTCCACCCTCCTGGCGTTGATCTTGCAACAGTGATGGGGAGAGCTGATGTCCATCTGTCAGTCATCTGGCATCACCATGACACCAGGCGAAGCATTTTCTTTTGCCCAAATCAAACAGGACTGGCAAGGAAAGCGAGGCTGGCAATTGCTGCCAACCAGCAGTAGCAACTGCGGACGCTGGTTTCTTTGTGCCATTGGAATTGAAAGATGAGGATTTCCAATCAGCTGATCAATACTTGCAGCAAGCACCACTTTGCTCTGGGATAGGCTGCACTACGGTGTTCCCAGGAGTTGCAACCTCGGTCCCCCCCCCCCCCCCCCGTATCTGTTTTATTTGCAAAGTCAATCGCTGTCTATGACAGTAATTTAAACTCTTGTGGAATTCCATGTGCCATGCAGTGTGGTCTTTCTTGGAGTTTCTAGCTGACCACAGCCTTCAATGCCTACACTAAGCATTTTTCACTCCAAGTAGCACTGATGGAACAGTTTGCTAGCTAAACACTGTACAGATTTCACCCCTCCTCATCCCAGTGCAAACATTTACCTTCCTCTCCCCAGCATGCACCCTTTTAAATGTTTTCTATTGTTATATGCTTTTGCTATATGGGCGAGAGATCTAAAGTGCACTTTCTAAAACTCCGTCTCTCCTCAGCCAGTTCTTTCAGAATGGTTATCAAGGAAATCAAGCCCATTTCTTAGATTCCTGTTCTATAATTAACATTAAATGACAGCCTGCAAGAGACTTCTGAGTAGACATGTTTACACAGAAAACCGCATTGAATCTAGAAAAGGCACAGCATCATTTAAAAAATAAATAAATGCCGGACTCTCATTGTTAAATGTAGGAATTGTGTGTGTGTGTGCTCAACATTAAGTTGAAAGTACTGATTAAAAACAACACCTTGTTGAGTTCATTGTTCTGGGTCTTTTTTGAAATAAAACCATATGTCTTTTACTAATGGTTCTGTCTGAATATCAGTGAGCCCAAACTACTTCTTTTTATTTATTAAAGATTTTCTTGATTTAGAAAAAAATATGTGCAATGTTTCTCATAACATCTTTACAAATCAGTTTCATTTGTTGAGACATTGGGAAGAAAGCCCAAACTTCTGAAGTGGCCCTGCTTTCTGTACATACAATAGGAAATGCATTTAGTACACCTGTTGAAGAATCTGTGGACATTTAGCCACCGATTTCAGCAGGGCATGGCTGCCATTCAGAAGAAGCATGAATCACACAAGGCAGAAGAGTCGAGTGCACACTATATTTTTCATTTTAGCAATTGCCCATCAAACTGTTTTTAGAAAACTGAAAGGGAGGAAATGAAGCAAAAACTACAGGAAATTCCTGGCTCTGAGTACAAGCAGGGCAACTGGGAATATAAACCCTATTTGGATTGATTGCATTGTAAGGTCTTCTATTTTTAAAATTCATACTGGCTAATTTTCCAATCCCCCAGATCATCTGCATTCAATAATAATGTTTTGTGCAGATTCTTTCATTAGGCTGTTGTGAGCACTGCCCTTTTAACCCCTGCACGCAATCAATACCGGAAATCTCATAGGAATCTTAATATCTTGCCCTAAATTGATTTTTTAAATGGTGTGGTCACTATATAGAAGGAACTGGCTCAGTGTTGCAGACAGAGAATATTTAGGTAAAGTAGCCTCATTTATATGTTTCTAGATTCGTTTTAAGGTATATTTAGGTGTGTTTTCACTGCTTTAGTTAGTCTGGGGATATAAGCAGTGAAACACTTGACAGAAATAAACCTGGAATCCCAGTTTTCATCAAATACAAATGTGGATATGTGCAATCAATTCCAGGTATATTGTTTGCAAGGGTGCAAGAGCCCTTAATTTTCTGCAGTTATAAAATAGAGGTTGCATTAGGATAGAATGTAAGAATAACACGTGGCCTTTCCCCCCAGAATAGACTATTTAAACACAAAAAAACATGTTCCACCCTCAATCTGTTTATCTTAATATTATCCATTGAAGTTCTCATTAAACTGCTCCCAGGGAGAGCATTGGTCCTAGTCATCCTTGGGCAGCTATTGAGGCCTATGTGTCCTGATACTACAGCTCACCACCACGGCTGCATTGATGCAGAGCTGGGGAGCCTTTTTTGCTCCTCATGGGCCAACTCTGACAGGTGAGAAAGACAACCCACCCGAGAGTCACATGACATCCTTATGATGTCACATGGTTGACAGGCAAGTGTGCTTTCCACTTATTTTTGCACGAGGATTGCAGAAATGACGGAGAATGGGAGAGGAAGAAAGGGTAGTTTTGCAAGCAAAAGCAATGGAGGAGACTTCTGGAGCTCTGCCTTTTCTTGCAAAATGCTCCCAAACATATCCAGAACACACCTTTCTTCCTTTCCGGACTAGGGTAAAGGGAGAAATGAGTCTTTGCAAAACAACAACAACAACCCTTCTCTCTTCCTGCCTCCAAGCCAAAAAACAACCTGGAGATCTGTTACTTTCAATATGCTCTCCCACAGCCAAATTTGAAAAGGAAGAAATATATTGGATATCTAGACTATGTTTTGGATCTGTGATGAGGCAGGGGGAGGAGAAAGGAGCCTTTTGCCAGCAAATGCAACAGAGAAGACTTCTTCTCAACACTCTGCCTTCACTTGCAGAACACTTTCTTCCTTTCTCCTGATGGCTCAGGGACGTTTTTTTGCCTTGCCTTGACTGCCTTCTTTGACTCCTTTCTCCAAGCACATTCCCAGTCCACATCTTAACATAGGAGGGGTGGTGGAGGGTCAAGTGCTGCTCAGACAATAGGTGGTATCCAGTGCAAGTCCTACTCCGAGTAAGCCCATTGAAAGTATTGAGCCTAAGTTAATCATACCCTTTAACTTCAGTGGGTCTACTCTGCGTAGGATTAGCCTTGAAAAGCATCCAAATAGCTTGCCCCTAATATTCCTAGACCCTCGTGGTTGCTTGAATGAAAACCTTGGCCTTTTGTGGCACGGCTGCTTGGTCAACCTCTTCCTACTCATTTCACAACCCAGAATCCGATGGGCCTGTGGCAATAGAGTTTCAACTCAGCTCCCCTAAAGGCTCCTTCAAGGAGTGTTGTTGAGTGGCATGAAATTAATTGCTAAAGAAGTAGTGTACAAATGTAATAATAATAATAATAATAATAATAATAATAATAATAATTTATTTATACCCCGCCCTCCCCAGTCAAAACCAGGCTCAGGGCGGCTAACATCAATAAAATTACAATAAGACATAAAAGAAAAGAAAACAATTAATTAAAATACAGATTAAAATACAATATTAAAATTTAAAATGCAGCCTCATTTTAAGTAGTCCATAAATCCAAACCATGAGGGAGGAAAACACAGGGGTCAGACTGAATCCAACCCAAAGGCCAGGCGGAACAGTTCTGTCTTGCAGGCCCTGTGGAAAGATGACAAATCCCGCAGGGCCCTGGTCTCCCGTGAAAGAGCATTCCACCAAGTTGGGGCCAATACTGAAAAGGCCCTGGCCCTAGTTGAGGCCAATCTAGCCACCTTATGGCTTGGGATCTCCAGAATATTGTTGTTTGTGGACCTTAAGGTCCTCCGCAGGGCATACCAGGAGAGGCGGTCCCATAGGTACGAGGGTCCCAAGCCGCATAGGGCTTTAAAGGTCAAAACCAGCGCCTTAAACCTGATCCTGTACTCCACCGGGAGCCAGTGCAGCTGGTAAAGCACTGGATGAATGTGATCCCGCAGCCGGGACCCCGTAAGGATCTTCGCCGCAGCATTCTGCACCCGCTGGAGTTTCTGGGTCAGCTTCAAGGGCAGCCCCGCGTAGAGCAAGTTACAATAATCAAGCCTGGAGGTGACCGTCACATGGATCACTGTGGCCAGATCAGGGCGAGAGAGGTAAGGGACCATACACTTTATGTAAAGTGATTGTCCACCCAGAGCAGTTAACTTGTATGTTTTCCCACAGCTTGATGGGAGTTGTAGTCCAAAACATCTGGGGGGCACCCGCTTGGGGAGGGCTGTTATATACTAACATTGAGCTCATTCTCTGAGTGCGGAAGAGAATGTAGCCAATTGGAACAATAGCTATAGATGACTGGCCACTCTGCAGTACCTTTATGTGGTCCATAATCGCAATTCATAGTCTCCTTGCTATTAAGGATGGATTTATAGGTCCTCCTTTCCCCTGGATACGGGAGAAGCAGCTATGATGTGGAGTCATAAGCTCTTCTAATTGTTTTATCATCATTAATATAATAGGTCTCCAAAGACTGCTGAAACAACATCATTATTGACCAAGATGTTCTTGCACCTGCGACTAGCTTTCAGAAGGATGACATCATTTTAGTCAGGCTATTTTTCTGCTCCGGAACATAAGACCAGAGAGTAGGGAAGTGAAGTGCAGGAATGATTGGTTGACAAGCAGGCTCGAGAGAGTATTACTTCACTTTTCCACTTGCAAACAAGGGATGCTTCAGAGCGTAGCATTTGGGACTTGAGCCACTTGAGTCCAGTCTCTCTGCAAGTCACTGGGCATGGATAAAACGGGGAGAAAAATTACTCTAAACTAGGCAAACATGTCCTTTGCCAAGCAGCCGTGAGAAGGCAAAGCAAGACAAGCTGTTCCCTCAATGGGAACACTCTGAAGAGAGCCACTTTGCAGTGTTGCAAAGTTTACTGCTGGACATTTGGTAAAATCCATATCAAGGGTTAGTGGGCCTAATTGTGGTACATGCTGGATTTCCATTTTTTATGGATCAGGTCCTGCAGAAGTCATGTGCATTGGGCATTAGACATCAGGAATTCCAAAACAGAGAGACGTTTTAGGTCCATTCCAAGTGAAGGAACTGGATATAGTGCATGTTATACATGTCAAATCAGAAGAAAGTCTGATTTCTGAGTAGAGGACTGCCGTGCTGGACATAGGTAATCAAATAACCAATAATTGTACTTGGAATTGAGAAAATTCTGATGTTTGAGAGAATGAAGACTATTTTGAATTCTCTATTATTGTTTGCATTAGGTTTTCCTGACAAAGTAACCACAAAGGAGTGTTACCTTCTGCTGGGAAACAACATCAATGTACACGTGGTTGCAAAATTAATCTCTATTGGATAATATTGGAATACGGCAGGATCAGGGGAACTGTCCAGCATACATCCTGCTACAGCAGAAGATGGATTGCCTCTTTGGAAGTGGAGGAAAACTGCAAATGGGTAACTGCAAATGTTTAACGCCCCTTACAAAATGTTTGTTGGAAGAATAAACCTCTCTTAGTTGACGTGACTGTCGTAAGACAGTTGTGGAAACACAGAGCGTTACTCAAAATTAATACTATGTTGTAATTTGCAGGCACTGTAACCTACATTTGTTAGTGACAAATAAATTTCTACATTCTGTTAAGGAACAAGTCACATTTTAATGTCAAGCCAACTGCACGTTTCTGCACTTCAGCAGATTGTTGAGGTGCCAATGCTTTAAATAAACAAACTATTTTGTAAGAAAAGTCATAACCAGCTGCAATTACTTAGTACCACTATAAAAAAAACATTTTTAAAATCCCACAGAGTTCTAGTGTTGTGAGAGAGGGTGAAAAGTGTTTCTATATTCACTTTTTTCATACCGGGCATAATTTTATGTACTTTTATCCTGTCACCTTTTATTCCTATAATTCATCTTAGTTTGTTCCTAAATTAGATATAAGAACTTCATCTACCTAACAGATTTGGCTAAAGGCTTGAATTCCACTGGCTTGTCTCCATATACCATTTTTTGGGGGGCAATTAATTACTGTCAGATATACTTTCCTTTTCTGCTTTCCACAGTTCCACTATACTTCTCCTAATGTAATAATTTTTTCCACCCTGCAGGAGACTCTCAATATCAAATTCAGCTCAATTTCCTGTGTAAGTTTGTTTAAAATCAAAACCCATTAGTTGTTCAATATATCTTGCTGCCCCGATATATGAAACCTCTTAAGTGCTCTTGTGGTTTCTGGGTTTATAAGTCCTGAATCGATAAAGATAGCCTCTTCTGTCTCTGGCAAGGTGTAGCATACCCTCCTGGGCATTTGTCGACAAACAGTGATCTAGTCACAGAATTTAGAGTCTAATATGCATAGAAATGGCAAACAGGACAGACAATAAGGGTGTGCAGATATAAAGGATTGGTGCCACCAATTGGTGACCTTTGTTTCACCCTTAAAAGCTGTGGATTTTTGGCAGACATACCCACTTTTGTGAATGAACAGTGTTTACCAGTTAATATCTTTGTAGCAAAGAACAACGGGAAATATCTAAAAGAGATGGAAATCTTCTCAGACAGGATCTAATGCACCATCGCAGCATCTTGGAATGATGGGCAGTTGCTATTAATTATCATTGCAAGTGGGATCATTGTGAGTTTAAAGGGGAGCGGGGCTCAATGTAGGAGAGGCTGAGCCAACACGAACAAACTGAGTGGAAAGAGCCATCTACTATGATGGGGATATCTCCATGCCCAATTCAAAGTGCTGGTTTTGACCCATAAAGTCTTAAACGGCTCAGGACTGTAATACTTCAAGGATCACCTATCCCCATATGAACCTACCTGGTCCTGAGATCATCTTCTGAGTCCCTTCTTCATGTGCCTCCTCCATGAGAGTTCCGGAGGGTGGCAACATGAGAACGGCCTTTTCTGCAATGGCTCCCCATTTGTGGAATGCCCTTTCCCAGGAAGGTATACACCTTTAAGCGCCAGGCAAAAATGTTCCTCTCGGGCCTTTGGCTGATTGATGCTTTTCTAAAATGTGTTGTGGAAGGTGGGGATTATTGGGTAGCCTTTGTTGTTTTTATTTAATATGTATTTTCTGTTTTTTTATATTGCGATTTTATATTGTGAACATGGCTGACTCTCCAGCCGTGTTTCCATTATTGCTGGGACTATGGAAAGGGTACAAGGCAGGTAAAACCATAATAATAATAATAATAATAATAATAATAATAATAATAATAATAATAAATTTATACCCCGCCCATCTGGCTGGGTTTCCCCAGCCACTCTGGGCAGCTTCCAACAGAAATATTAGAATACACGAATTTCTTAAAGATTAAAAGCTTCCCTAAACAGGGCTGCCTTTAGATGTCCTCTAAAAGTCTGGTAGTTGTTTTTTATTTTATTTTTGACATCTGGTGGGAGGGCGTTGCACAGGGCGGGTGCCACTACCGAGAAGGCCCTCTGCCTGGTTACATGGCACCATCAGGATGCACACGCCAAGATTCCCAGTCCAAGGAGAAGTCTTGGAAGACAGAGAAGCATTGCCCAGTAAGAAGTACCTGCTGACATGTCCCGTAAACTGCTCTTTCAAACCTACTCACCAGGCATATTGTCACTCCTGGCAAATGCAATCTCCCTTGTCTCTCGTAACTAAGTTATGGATGGGTCAGAAGGGGGAAAGAGCTGAATAAGCATCTCTGTGAATATGCAAAGAGTCCTGTCAGGGCAAAGTACAACCTGACACTAGGTTAATCCTTGAAGATAGTGCAGATTTCACTTTAACCCACTGCACAGTCCTGGAAGACTTGCAAGGAGGAATGTTGAGTCCAGCCTCTCTTCAGTGGACTTTGGTGACATTCCTGATTATTTCTGGATTCAACTATGGATCTGAATCTACTGAGAAAAAGAGAGCAAAAAGGAGCATCAGTCAGGATCAGTAAGTAATCCTTTTTAGGGTGTTCCCTGCAACCTGGCTTGCTCAGACAGCACAGACAGAGCATAGATTAAGCAGCTTCGCGATATCTCTGGCAAGTTTTACTCCACGTGCAATCTTCTTCCTTTTCAATGCGCCAGGCCTCGCTTGTCCTCCGAAAGGGGAAATTTAGTGTTCCATACTGGCTCTGCCAAAAACATTGAATTCAGAACCGGATCGCAGGGCAGAATAAAAGTTAACGAAGAAGACCTTGTGGAGACTTTGATCCAGGTAATCTTTTGTGTTGTTTTATTTGGTTCATTGGTGTCCTTTCAATGGCTTTTGGATGCAAAGAGTTATAGTCATTCCGTATGGAGTTACATAGGCCAGCACACAGAGCCATCAGGGCACATAGAGCTTCACAAGATAGGTCCCTGTCCTGAGGAGCTTACAGGGAATAATTTGGCACAGAGGAAGGGTAGGGGAGGTCAGCCAAAATGATTTGAGTATACAGTGGTACCTAGTGCCACCGTAATTTCAAATATCAACTGTATTTGTTTATTTCATTCATGAATCACTTCCCATAAAACATCCCAAAGGAATAGCAACCAAAGCATCAACAATAAAATGATATATTACAACAATTTCAGATCTAATACTGATAGAGACTGGGATAAAAGTCTGTGCCGCAGATTGCATCCACTTAAATGGCTTGTTGAAAAAGGAAGGTATTGGATAGTCACCAAAATGACAAGAGAGATGTTACCTGTCAGATACGGAATGGGAGGGAATTCCAAAGTGTAGGTACTAAAGGCTTGATTCCTATTTCATATGGAACAGACCTCCCGATAAGATGCTATCACAGAATCACAGAGTTGGAAGGGATCCTGAGGATCATCTAGTCCAACCCCCTGCAATGCAGGGGTATGCGGCCATCCCATACAGGGATCAAACCTGCAACCCTGGCGTTATCAGCACCACGATCTAACCCAGCACAGTGATTAAGTATCTAAGGGGTGAGGCAATCTTTGGGGTATCCTGGTTCCAAGCTGTATAGTACTTTATACTTTAGATTTGGTTTTTGTAGCTAATTGGCAGATAGTGCCATTTCCTTTCGCTGTTGTGTTGACAATGTTGATGGGACACTTCCATCTGTTGTGAGTTAGACCGCTTCAATCAATCCAGCTCTGGACTGGACTATCCCACATGGTGCATGCCTTTCTGCAAAAGTAATTGGGCCACGTGGAAAACACAGTTGTGATATGAGGTCTTTTTGTTGCTATGGGGACAGTCCGGGCCACAAGTGCTTCTGGAGTTCTTTAGCTCATGCCAGCCTCTCTTCATGGTATCCTTGGTTTTCCTCTTTTCATAGAACCAACGGTACCAGGAGAAATCAAGTGCTATAGTCACGTGGCTTCTTCCAAACTAAGTGGGTTCAGAGCTCTTCAAAGCTTTCAAGCCCACCAATCCAGCATCTACTCCTGCTTCTATCTTATTCTGATCTTCTCCCATTTGTCTAAATAATAATTGTTTTTTGCTGCCCTTAATAGCTGCTGGAGATGATTGTGGCTGATTACAGGGCCATAAATTGAGAATTTATATAAAAATTAAAAGATAAGCTTTTATAGTATATAATTTATGCCTTATCTAAATGAACTTTATAATAACAACATCATGTAATAGAAGTGATGTCAGGGTTAGCATGTGGCAACAACAACAGAAATATACTGTGGCCTTGTAAGACCTTTGGATCACAGGGTGGGCTTTTGTATGTGTACAATTGACATGCAAAACTAGAATTGGTGTCATCGCCCTTTCACCCCCATTTTGTGAGAACCCCTCAATCTCATTGTTGCTGTTATTCCCTTATTTGCCCCCCACCCCCAAGGGGAAGGCCAGGTGAGCAACCAAGCAGAAAGTAATGTATGTATTTACTTTTTATATGCCAAAATTTATACACTGCTTATATGGGGTGTATAGGGTGTTAGGGTGCTCCTTCTGCGGTAGTTTGTCGACCTTTGGTCTCCACCCTGCATTCAGCTTTCACCTGTGGCTCCTAGAAGCATGTGACAGCAGCCACACCCTGGGAAATGGCTGCGACTTGCCAGCTGAACCAGGTGAGGGTAGTCAAAGGGTCTCAAAGCCTCAGTGAGTTAGGGACTTCCCCTCCATGTGAAGATGCAGGTTGGACGGGTTGGGCAGGCGAGACCAATAGTGGGTCCAACAGTCAAGGAGGTGGTTTCTGCATGTGCTACAGATGGAAGTGAGGGGCAGATGGGATTTGTCAACCTGGGGCAGTAGCCCATCTAGGAGAAGGAAAACTCTGGTCTTAAACCTCCACTGCCTTGCGGGATACAGTCATACCTCGGTTTAAGTACCCTTCGGTTTGAGTACTTTCAGTTTAAGTACTCTGTGGATCCGACTGGAACGGATCAATCCACTCTCCATTACTTTCAATGGGAAAGTTCGTTTCAGGTTAAGTACGCTTCAGGTTAAGTACGGACTTCCAGAACCGATTACACTCATACTTTGGGTTAAGTACGTTTCACATTGAGTACTCTGCGGACCCATCTGGAACGGATTAATCCACTTTCCATTACTTTCAATGGGAAAGTTCACTTCAGGTTAAGTACACTTCAGGTTAAGTACAGACTTCCAGAACCAACTGTGTTTGTAAACCGAGGTACCACTGTATCTTCAGGAGAAGAAAAGTCTAAGGAGTAAACCCTACACAAATCTGGAGTGGAGTCCCTAAGGCAGTTGGACGGTGCCTTGTAGGCCTCCCTCCAGCAACCAGCAGTGTTCTGTATTTATCGCCCTTGTGGATTTCTCACAACATCCCTGAAAACTGAGTTCATTCCCTGCACTTTAAAGCACTGTTGATTTCTTTTAAAATTTAGATCAGAAAGAATAAAGATGAGATTCTGGAACTGAAAAGAATAGCTGGTATCCCTCAAAATATTTCCAGTCAGATCACACAGCTCCATTCTAAGGTAAGTCTTGTTTTCTATAACGTTATACACAAAGATATTTTCAGCTCTTCACCATGTGAAAAAAGAAAGTCAGTCTTTTGCCATAAGAGTGATGTAGGAGTTGGAATGTCAGGAAATGACCTTTCCAAATTTCCACTCAGCCATGAAGTTCATTGCACAACCTTGGGCTCATTCCTATTTTGCAGCCCAACTTACCTTACAGGATTATTGTCAGGATGAAATGGGGCAGTGAGGAAGTCATCTATACTGTCTCAAAATTCTTGGAGGAAATAGTGGGAAATAACTGCAATAAAGTTTCATATCCTAGTTGAGAATTCTGCACTTTAAACCACATGGACAGTGCTCACAATACATATTTTCAAAAATAATTGTATTTTTTTCTATAAAGAGACATATACTGATTTCACTGGGTACTGGGCCAAATCCTATTTCTATGGATTTTTTTCTCCAGCTCCATGCTTTTTACCAACCTACTGCCACAATCACTCATGAAAGCCGAGTTTGGAGTGTCGTTTTCGTTAAAAACAGCACATAACTTGCGGAAGAACTTCTAGCAAAGAGTTACCAAAGCTGGTTGAATTTGAAAATAAAACCCCCGTTTCTTGTATCGTTATTAATCATACACCCAGCACTGAAATTTGCTTGCTTTCCAGGCAAATCACAAGTTTTAGCTAGACAGATGGAAGTTGACAGTGCAGATCCAAATGTAAAATCCCATGGCATGCTTGGTTCAGGTGGTGCATAATGAAGCTATTGTAAATCCTGCTGATTTTAATGGGAGAAAGTTACTAAATATGTGCTCAACTTTTTCCTGTTCAAATTAAGGACCACTGCAGCTGGTCCATTTCTATGGTCTTGTGCCTTTAAAAAACGAAATGAAACGCGGGGAGGTGGTTCCTGCAATTCAGCAGGATGAACTGATCCGCTCCAGAGGGGACTGTGCTAACGGTAAATTTTGGAAATAGGTGTCTTCTGACTGGTGCAATAAGATGATTAAAGTGGCAGCCCTAGTAGGGGAAAGAGAGGCACAGGCAGGAAAATCTCTTTGGTCAGCCCTGTTCATGAAGCGTCAAAGGCAAAGCATAATGATTAAGATAATGATGGAGTAAGTGAAGAAAGAATCATCTCCTCTGCCCCCCCTCTTCCTTTTTTTATTAAAAAAAGGAGAAGTGTAAGGTGGTTTTCAGCTAAGTTTTACTTAGAAGAGACCCTCTGAAATTAATGAACATGACTCTAAGTTATCTTCATTAATTGAAATGGGTCTACTCTGACTAAGACTTAGTTGACCATATTCTTCACTGTTGTGATGGCAGCAGAACTGATGGTTTCTCTGCCACTTCTGGGTCCAGAACAGGCGCCTGTCTGAGCTCCAATACAAATAAACTGGAGTCCTTGGAGAGTTGAGAAAATCAAATGAAAAGATTCCAAGAGCTCTGGCCAGGTAAAGGAATAATTTTTAGAAAGTTTTAAGTTGAGAATAATGAGACAAATTCCAGTAGCAATCCAGTTTTTAGAAATCCAGGACAAGGCCCTGTTTTGGTTTATTCTTCATCAGCTCTAGTTTCATAGTTTCAAGGTCAAAGCGTACCATTCATGTGAATGGTATGCTTTGACCTTGAAACTATGAAACTAGAGCTGATGAAGAACAAACCGAAACAGTACCTGTCTGAGCTCGGCATTTTGAACAGGGTGGTGGGAGAAGTTTTAGTACCACCACTGTGAATTGCTGCCATGGCTAGAAAGTTTTTTTTAAAACTTAGATATATAGAATCAGCTTTATTTTTTCCCCCAACTATGCTTTTGAAGAAAAGACTTTTTAGTTGCCCTGGCAAACTACATTTCCTGTGCCACCTCACCCCAAATGTCTGGCTCTAAGAAGGATACCTTTCTCAGAGTCCAAGCAAGGCGGGCAGGGAAGTGGACTTGGAACCAACCAATCACCGTGGATGTAAGCAAGTTTGGCTCCCAAGCAAAGTGGGCCATGGTGTTGGCACACATACGTTCAGTGGGTTGGGTTGTGCGTGCCATGTGGTCTGTCCTGCACCCAGTGGTGGAGCTTCATGCTCCGGCACCAGGGGTTGGAAAGCAGGCGGGGGCGTGGTGTGCATCCTGGGGGCATGGCGCGCCACCCGCAGGGGTGTGGCGCCCAGCGCGCGGGGGGGGGGGAGCCACGATGGCACCACACTGGGATCGTGCTGCTGGGGGCGATGCACTTCCCCCGCTCCCCTCTTCCTGCCCCCCTCAAGTGAGCCTGTTGTGGTTGGGACACGCTGCCATAATAATAATAATAATAATAATAATAATAATAATAATAATAATAATTTATTATTTATACCCCACCCATCTGGCTGGGCTTCCCCTGCCACTCTGGGCAGCTTCCAACAAACATTAAAATACATCAAATATCATAGATTAAAAACTTCCCTAAACAGGGCTGCCTTTAGGTATTTTCTAAATGTCAGGTAGTTGTTTATCTCTCTGACCTCTGATGGGAGGGTATTCCACAGGGCGGGTGCCACTACTGAGAAAGCCCTCTGCCTGGTTCCCTGTAACTTGGATTCTTGCAGCGAAAGAACTGCCAGTAGGCCCTCGGCGCTGGACCTCAGTGTCCGGGCAGAACGATAGGGGTGGAAACACTCCTTCAGGTATACTGGACCGAGGCCGTTTAGGGCTTTAAAGGTCAGCACCAACACTTTGAATTGTACTCGGAAACGTACTATTTCACTACTGTTGAAATAGGATCCAGCTTCCAGTCTGTTCAACTTCTGTACATAGACCAGAGGGACTAACCCCCTTCTTGCTATTTTGGGATTAATCATTAGCTTCATTTGCAGCATTGATACTGATCTGTAGTTATCTAAGTATATTTCATTGTGTTTTCTATTTTAAGCAAATTTTTGAATTACTTTGGCAGCTTTGGGATCTTTAGTTAACGTAACTTGTAAATGCTATGTAAACTTGAAAAAAAAACCCTTCATAAATATGAAAACATAAAATGTGTACTGTAAGGCTTAACCCACAATCCTGTGGTCTGGAGATTTTGCTTCGAGTTTAGAAGATCACACAAGCACAGTTCTGTATCATGTTTTTCTTTTTCTTTTAAATGCTCTGTATTCAATATACAAAACCGTATCTCTATATAGATAGCAGGAGCAGAAACCTAAAATTCTGAATTCGAGCAGTTTAGTCTCTTTAGGCTTGCTCTTAAAAATATTCAATGGTCAATTCATTCTTGATGTAAGTGGCCTTGGCTGTAGGCCTTCGGAAAACATTTCATAGACTAAGAACTTATTCAGAAGCAAATATAAGAGTTTGTTGGTCTCTCTCTCTCTCTCTCTCTCTCTCTCTCTCTCTCTCTCTCTTTTTACAGCGTTTTACATAACTTCGTGAAATAGACTCAAAAATGGCTAGAGACAAATAAGTTTCTTTCACTAATCACTGATTTAGGTTACATGACAAAAAACCATGGAGTGTAACAGTCTTGGGAAACAAGGTTCATGATTGCTACCAACTAACAAAAATGAAGCCATGTTTTGTAAACTGAAGGAAAATATTCTTTTAAGCTTTAATGTCAGTTACTTCGTATCACATTACTGGAAGTATGTTTGGAAGTTTGAAAGTATTTTCTTTTTAATTTGACAATAATTTCTATTTAGTTTGATAATTTCCTGCTTGTTACATTATTATTTATTCAATTTATATACTGCCCTTTATGGAAAGATCTCAGGGCAGTATACAACATTAGAAACATCAACAAGAAAAACATTATAAAAGCATAGTAAAAAGCATACAGACAACCTAATAGTAAAACAATCATAATATTAGCAGTCCCCCCCCCACTTTCACAGGCCATAGATTATTAAATAGACATAGGCCTGGGTAATGTTTTTGCCTGGCATTTTCTTGAGTGCTTGGAAGGTGATGATTCTTCAGAGCTTGGAGAAGAGGGGTGTGGGTGGGTGTGAAAAACTTTTTGGAAGAGAAAGATCTGTGAGCCCACTCTTGGCACCTCAAGATCTCTCTGGGGTTCTGATGTGGGACAATGGGTCTGCTGTCTTGTAGGAGAATGATCTGTTTTGCAAATAAAGCAGATGCTATGAAGGTGCCATGAATCTCATCCAATGAAACCAGATCTGGATAGCCCTGCCCAGGGACTTCCTTCACTGCTTGTGTTGCAGAGAACACAACAGTACTGAAAATATATTCACTTTGAAAGTCCATCCTTTCTTCTTAGCCTGCCCATTATGCTTGATTATAATGTCTAGCTATTATTCCAGTAATGTCTAGCTATTATTCCAGTAATGTCTAGCTATTATTCCCAAATGTTTGTCTTTACATTTCTTTTGTAGATTGTGAATATCGAAGGCAGACTTCAAAGCCTTGAGCAGGTGAGTAATTTTATGGAATAAGACAAAGTGTTCTGTAGTCAGAAATCTTAGTACTGTAGTGCAGCAAGAAGATAAATTGTGCTCAATCCTGGGCTTAAAAACAACAACCCAGGATAGCTGTGTGGACCTCCTCCTCCCCTCTCCTTGCTACCCTCCTGCCTCCCTTTTGAAAGTCCTGGATCACTCCGAGTAGATCTGATCTGACACCAGGTGATCCAGGGCTGGCTCAACCCTGTGGCTGTATCCTTGGTTGACCCAAATCAGCCCAATTCTTTTAGGCATCCAGGGTTCAGCTGGAGTCAGCAGACAGCCCTCATAAATAAACTTTAATGCTTATTTCTGAGAAATACCGTAGGTTTTCTATTGACAAAGCAAAAGGAGAGCTTTCGTTATACACCCATTAAGTCTTTTCTCTGAATTGGCTGTTTGCGAGCACCTCAACAGAGCCAAGTCCTCTACACACTATGAAGGTTATTTAGGAAAGACTGTGCCAATGAAGTAATAAACGCTAACTGACTGGGTTTATTTTTGCCCTTGTTTTGTGCCAGACCATCCTGAGAAAAGCCTGTAACAGCAATCCCTGCCAGAATTCTGGAACCTGCATTGATTTGCTAGATGCCTTCTTCTGCCTTTGCCCCAACAACTGGCAGGTAAGGTAGTCGCTCAACAACTTCCAGTTGATGCAATATGTAAAGTTCAACCACTGCTACTGCCATCATCTGCAAAGGACCCAGTCAATGCATTGCTCACAGAAGCAGGTAGGAATATAAACATGGTGTTATCGATTAGGGGAAGGGCTGTAGTTCAGTGATAGAGCATCTGCAGAAGGTCCCACATTCAACCCCTAGCATCTCCAGGTAGGGCTGTGAATGTCCTCCATCTGAAACCCTGGAAAACCAGTGTCAGTCAGTGTACTGCGTTAGCTGAACCAATGTTTTGGCTAAGCAGCTTAGTACACAAGAAGAGCTTTGCTGGATTTACAAAGTAAAAACAACAACCCACTTACACAAAATCAAAATATAAACACCCATCATTAAAATTTGCAATAACACAATCCTATGGAAGCATTAATGTGGGATGGGACTCAGTCCAATAGATTTCAATATTTATTACTTTTTATTTATTTTTGCAGAAATTTTTATTAAAGTTTTACAATACAACAAAATAATGTCTAGAAAAAATGAAGTCAGAAATATCAAAAGAAATAAAGAAAGGGAAAAGAACAACAAAAGAAAAGAGAGGAAAGCAAAGGGAGGAGAAATCCATTAGAAATAACAAAACACACACACACACAGAGAGAGAGAGAGAGAGAGAGAGAGAGTCCGTGCTGTGAAGCTATCAGATAAGAAATGCACCATAGGTGGAAATGGTTTTCATTTAAACATTGATCATCTTATTCATGATACAGCCTCTAAGCTGGATAAGAAGAGGCTCCAGCGAGCAGTAAGAACTGCAGAGAGGGTAATTGGTGTTAGTTTGCCTCCAATAGAGACACTTTATGCCGCTCGAGTCAGGAAGAGAGCAGAGAGAATTGCTGTCATCCTGGTCATCACCTGTTTGATTTACTCCCATCCGGACTTTGGTACAAAAACGTCTAGGCACAGGAATAGCTTTTTTCCTTGTGCCATTAAATAGTTGAATCTGTAGTTGTGGACGAAAGGGGGGCCAGTTGGTGGTATGGGGTTTTTTCGCTGTGCTGTTGTATTGTGAGGGGAATAGCGTTTGTATAAGATACGTTTTTCTTTACATTGCAATGTAGTCAAAGCAAAATTCCAAGTATGGTTGATACTTGGCCAATAAACTATTCTATTCTATTCTAGGGTTTCCCAAGTTCCAAAATTAAAATTTTATTCATGCAGAGGAAGTGGGGCGGGGGAGGCAAGTGTGGATGTTTAACTGAACCTCTTGTATTAGTAGGATGTATTGTGTTCATTGGCAGCACACAAATGGATCTCTAAAGATTAACCCCTTGAGCAGAGCATGTGCTCCTTTGCATATTTGGCATTAGGAGCTGGAGGGCTAATGGTGCATGATTTCACTTCCCAAGGGGAAGCTCCATGCTTCTACTATAATGGTCCTATGCTTTAAATTAAATAAAAGCATGCTATATTTCCATGGACAAGCAGGGGAGATCTGAACAACTGAGTTTTATTTTAGTGTTTGCAAAGGGCAGTTTTGCCGCAAGCCAACCAGATGCTGCATTACAATCTTTTGAAATTCTATATCATCACATTGGCTCTGCGGAACCCATTGTGTGTCTGTTTTACTCAGGAAATAAGCTCTATTTTGCTCTGTTTTCAGGGGCCATTCTGTTCTGCCGACGTTAATGAATGTCAGATTTATGCTGGGACACCTCTAGGCTGCCAGAATGGGGCAACGTGTGTAAATACCCCAGGTAGTTACAGGTAAGTAACTCCTGCTAATGTCCTTAGGAGGATGTCCGTTATAGTTTTGCTGAGTGCTACGAACATGCAAGATACAAAAATAAAGAGTGCCTCTAGATCATCACAATTTGCAGGAGGAATTCAAGTGGATACTGGAAATTTAGGCTTGTGCAACAAAAGCAGATTAAACAACGGTCTGTCGCAACAAATCCACTTCTAAAACAATAAAAGCAGACTTTTGTGGTTATGAAATTGAGTGAGAAATGCACAGAAAAAACGTGGAAAGGACCAATGATTAATGGGAAGACATATCATATCATATGGTGTTTCCTGCTTGGCAGGGGGTTGGACTGGATGGCCCTCGTGGTCTCTTCCAACTCTATGATCCTATGATCAACAGCCTGCAGCTGCTGCCCACCTTTAGCAGCAGCAGCTTTTGTAGCTGGAGTCAGTCACGGCTCCATCCTTGAGTGGTTTTATAAAGTATCACAAAGAAGAGACCATTCAGGGAATTTATAACAACTCTTTTCAATATAAAACAGTTTATGGAGGGAACAAACCATGCAGCAGGTTGTTGCTTGCAATGAAGAACTCAACCTAAACTACACACTGCCTGAGAGCTGATTCAGCAGTTCCCCGTATGGTAAGCCAAGAGGGCAATTACACTACAGTTATTTCCTGTCTGGAATATATATTTGAACCCTGATAGTGCATATTGCTTGCCTGGAGTAGGGTAGGGAGGGTGTGTGTGTGTGCAAAACTAGCCTACTGTTCACATTTTAAGTTCATTGCTCCACCCTCTTTTACCTCTGCCCCTTCCCATTTCATGCAGCCCTCCTAGCTTGGACTTGTTTTAAGGTCCTGCTCCTTAAAAAATGGCTAGCTGGTAAAAAAAACAACCCATAATTTCCTGACGAAGCTTTCTCAGTGTAATGGGACCGCATGCCAGAGTTCTCTGCAAAGCATTTTGGTTTTGGAACAACAACAACACACAAAATCCCTTCCTCTGCAAATATTTGCTTGGCATTCCTTGTGCTTTGGAAAGCTTGCAAGCTTTTACACAAATTAGTTCAGGGCAACTCTTGATTTGATTATTCTTTAGTCTACTTCTTTGTCTGTGCACACATAAGGTTAAAAACAAGAACCTTCCTGAAGTGTCACCCATCTCACTCTGGACACTGTGATTCTCTCTTGCTTGCCAGTCAGACCCTCTGAGAATTGCCTCCTAAAATATACTCAGAGTCGAGAGTGAATTTCATGCTCTTTATTCAGCTCGTAGTCATCAGGGAGAAGAAGAGAAGAATGCCCTTTTCCCAAAACCATCTGCTTATACACATTATTTAGACAATGGGCTTTGCGTGATTGGCTACTTCAGGGCTACACCTGTGGGCCAATCAGTTTGTGGATTGACTTCTGACAGCAGCCTGATTGGCTGCTCCTGCAGGCCAATCAGGTTGCGGATTCACTTCTGTCAGCCGCCTGATTGGCTGCTCCTGCAGGCCAATCAGGTTGCGGATTCACTTCCACCTGGAGTTGGATTGGGTGGCTCCTGCGGACCCATCAGACTGCTGATTCTGGATCCTATTGTTCTATGATTCAGCTCAGTACATAACACCTCCTTTTCCACCCTGTGTGTGAGACGGGTAGAGAAGGAAAGCACTTCACATACCGTAGCACATAGTTAAATCCTGGAATTTGGTTCTGCAGCGAGAAATGATGGCTACCAACCTGAATGACTTCCAAGTGTCCCAGAAAAATGAACATCCCATTTCCCCCTGCAACAGCACTTAACCACCCAGAGGTCCTTTACCTATACCTTTTACCTAGTATGTCAGCTTTCTTTGTTCACCTGGAGTACAGCCTGTTTCATCAGATGCAAGACATGAAATGCCCTATTTAAAAATAAATGAGATCATTATCATCATCATCACCATTTATTATTTATACCCCACCCATCTGGCTGGGTTTCCCCAGCCACTCTGGGCAGTTTCCAACAAAATATTAAAATACAATAGTCCTTCAGATATTAAAAGCTTCCCTAAACAGGGCTACCTTCAGATGTCTCCTGAAAGTCCGATAGTTGTTTTTTTCTTGACATCTGGTGGGAGGGCGTTCCACAGGACGGGCGCCACTACCGAGAAGGCCCCCTGCCTGGTTCCCTGTAACTTCGCTTCTTGCAGTGAGGGAACCACCAGAAGGCCCTCGGAGCTGGACCTCAGTGTCCGGGCAGAACAATGGGGATGGAGACGCTCTTATAATGTTTGGTCCACCCAAAAGTACCATAGGGATGATATCAAAGAGCTCACCGTCCTAGTTAAGAAAATGTTATTCTTGCTTTCTATCTGACATTTTCTTAACAGGGTCACATTTCATTTCAATTCAAAGCAATGTTTCAGAAAAAAAACTAATGACCAGAAATGGAAAACAGTGACCAACAATTCCTTCATTCATTGTTCTGTTGAGATTGTTATGGAGCTGATCTTTTTGAACATTCTTGTTTCTAAAGCTTTGATCTGGACAGCATGACGGTAGTAATAAATTAATATCTTATTCAAATAGATAAAATACAGTATCATTTTATACCTCCTCAGGGAGTTCTATCAGTGCAGAACTTGGTGTTTTGAAGTCTGCATGACTAATCACTGAGACTTGTGGTCACTTTTTTGAAGTGCCAACCAATGTTCTTTTTCTTCTAAACCGGGCGATTTGTTTTATCTTCCCCAGATTGGCGGAAGGCTGGAAGATGCTTTGTGCTTACAGAGTCTAACGCTCTGATTCTAAACACGTTTTCCAGGAAATAAGTCCCACTGTCTGAAATAAACAACCTGTTAAAAGACAAGCCATTGCTTTATTACAGTTGGGTAGGGGGTAGTCAAGCATTAAAGCTTTGAAATCTGAGTTAATCAGTACCACTTCACTGGAGGCTGGGCTCAGTAACCTAGCTTTGCTTGCTTTGAATGTATCAAGTCAACCAGCTAATGGAACGTGGAACACTGAAAAGTTAATAATCTGGACTTCTGGCTAACAGTGAAACGGGGATCTGAGCATATACAGTTACATGTACAATGAAATGTAACTGTGAATGTATATAGTTTAAAAGCTTCATTTGCTTTATATTGTTTGCATGGAACACTAAGCCAAATCATGTCTTAGTGCAAACATGTGATGGTACTGGCTCCCAGACCAGGGAGGAGATTACAGCTGTTTTACTCTTTTTCAATTTGGCACAGTGTTTTGCCTGTTTGCAGTTTGTTGGGAGGGCAACAGAAGAGATCATTCTCTGTGTAACTTAAGGGTTAATTCTGTTGTTATTGTCAACTAACCAAGAAGGAGGCAGGTAGGGTTGTTGTTTAGCAACCAAGCAGAGTTTCCCGAGATAGCTCATCCCCTGGTTGCCTGTCTAGTTTTTAATTTTTTCTCTGTATGACATGTGGGACCTGCAACCAAAGTTGCACTGAGGATTGTTGCTGTTCAGGATTCCAGTCATTCTTTCCTATCTACCCCTCTCTGTTTTCCATCCCCACCATCAGCATTCTGTAGGCATTGAATATGCTTAGTCCTCATTGGACTATTTTGAGGAGCTTCTCCCCTTAGGTCTTTCCCCCCTAAATAATTTGTGTGCTTCTGCAGACCTTGGAGTCACCCCAAACCTGCTGATAGCTCCACCTAATGTGTGTGTGGTGGTGTTTTTTGTTTTGTTCTGTTTTTTGGCTAAAAAAAAGGAATGCCACTTACAGTTGAAACACTGTAAATGGAGGGAATGGCTTCAGGTTAGTGGAAGCAAGGCAGGCTCTAGATCCAAACACTAGCCAAGTTAACTAGATGTTACAAAGTAGAGAAAAAGTTTGATGCAAGTCGAGGAAATCACGTAGAATACTCTGATGACTCATAAATTTCTTCATCTTTCTGGACACTTAAAAAAAGCATAACATTCTTACTGTTAATTCTTGCATTCTCCACACCAGTGTTTCCCAACCTTGTGCCTCCAGCTGTTTTCGGACTACAATTCCCATCATTCCTGACCACTGGTCTTGCTAGCTAGGGATGATGGGAGTTGTAGTCCCAAAACATCTGGAGGCACAAGGTTGGGAAACACTGCTCCACACACCTCTCAAGGCAATGTACCATAAAACAGCTAAAACCCATTCTAAATCAACACAACAAATAGCAGGTGTATTTTTTAATTTTTTTAAGGACACCCATGGTAGAGACCCATTTATCTTGTTGGGATCTTGGAACAAAAATGTCTTCATTTGTTTCCAGAGGGCACCTGCCAATATCTCAACAGGAAAGCTCTTCCCCAGAAGAGAGGATGCCATACTGAATGCCCTGCTCTGTTACTGTGGAATGAGCTCCTGAGGTCTTTGGAAGTTGCAGGAGATGCTGCAGATCAGATATAAGTGTACAAATTAAGACATCATAACTCATAGCATGAAACTGGTTAATGTTTGGCAGATTGAGGGCAGAACTTAGGCACATGGAAGGGTGTTACAGTGTTATTTCATTCTTCCTCTGAAAGCTGCACCTGTGCACCAGAAACCTATGGACCTCACTGCGTGTCAAAATATGATGACTGCCAAGGGAGATCTCCTGCTCTCTGTGGGCATGGGCTCTGTGTTGATGGAAACAGGGAGCAACCTGGTCAGGTAAGCAAAGAGAGTCGATGTAGCCCTCCGAGAAAGAAAGTTATGAAGCAAAATGTGCAGGTAGCCTCCTGAACAATTTCTGTGAGATGAACAAGCCTGGCTGCTCCCACTTTTTTATCCACTGAGTCAGAGCTGCGATAGGTGTTTGGACATAGGAATTCCTGGGGTTCTAAAATGCTGCTGCTTTTCGTTCCCCTTTAGTGCACTGTTCCTGCTTCTGTTTTATTTTCTAGTCCTTGAAATACCTGCAGTTTGTCCTTCCTTTTCCCTAGCAACCAGGATGCATCTTTCCTAGGGTGGGTTTGTTTGAGATCATGCAGTCCACAGAGGCAATGTTCTGCACTTACTACTACATAATAAGTACAAGTGAGAGTTAAAGAACTGTCCCCATCCCTAAATAGCAAATGCAAAAAACTTTACAAAAAGACTTTGGCATGGGCAGGAGCCAAGGACCATTAAGAATTCACTCTATAGTTAAATTGCAGTTCAGTGGCATGTATGTCTACTCAGAAGTAGGTATTTTGTGTTTAATGGAGTTTACTCCCAGGTAAGTGGGTTTAGGATTGAAACTTAAGCTTTGGTTTCATGTAGGCATTGTGTAAAATCAGGATCCTTGTGCCTTTAGCAGCTTCGTGGTAGGCAAAAATTCAATAGGTTAAGCCTTTTCTAGTACTGTATGGAAATGCAAATATGGCAAAAACTTCAGATGTTCACATTCTGCCTGCTAGGCATTTTATTATGTATGTGGCCACTGATTTATTATTGGGTCCTTTAGTCTACCTGCAAGAGAGAACACACATCTGCATATAATGCAAAACATGCAAATTTGTGCAAATCTGTGGCCTTTTTTCAAGTGGTTTGGAAGGCCACATTCACAAAGTACTGGGGCCAGAAAATCCTGCTGGCACCCTTGGCCCTTGTTTTGGAGTTTGAATTGCTCTGGTTCAGACTATACTAGCTTTAAATGCATTTCGTCAGTGAATGAATTACCTTTGTTTGTGAATTTCCCCCAAAGCATAACAAACCCACAGTATTCCAAAGACAGAGCAGCCAAGTTTATTTGTAGATGGTTATGTTTGTATCAGTCTTACGATACACTAGTAGGTTGTGCTCGCTGAATTTAATTATATTTAGGCTGATTTCATGATTACTGGTCATTCTCTGGCCTATTCTGATTAAATTACAGGTTCCCTTTTACTGGAGCACATTAAGCCTCTGCTGCTAGTAGAGGAGAGCAAGCTTGGGCAAAGAACACAGAAATGGGGCTCTGTAAAGGCAAATCAAGGGATGCGGGTGATGCTGTGGGTTAAACCACAGAGCCTAGGGCTTGCTGATCAGAACGTCGGCGGTTCGAATCTCCACGACGGGGTGAGCTCCCGTTGCTCGGTCCCAGCTCCTGTCAACCTAGCAGTTCGAAAGCACGTCAAAGTGCAAGTAGATAAATAGGTACCGCTACAGCGGGAAGGTAAACGGCGTTTCCGTGCGCTGCTCTGGTTCACCAGAAGCGGCTTAGTCATGCTGGCCACATGACCTGGAAGCTGTACGCCGGCTCCCTCGGCCAATAACATAACATGAGATGAGTGCCGCAACCCCAGGGTCGGTCATGACTTGACCTAATGGCCAGGGGTCCCCTTTACCCTTTAAAGGGAGATCACTGTGCAGCTGCAAGCCTGGCTTGAAATTAGCAATAGTGCAAAAGGTTTATTAGGAGCAGTTCCTCTTGTGGCATTTACACTGGCATGTTCATGATTTCCCTGTTTTAACTTGACAGCCCAAGTACAGCTGCATCTGTGATGCTGGCTGGATGGTGCCCCCAGGGAGCCCTGCCTGCACTGCTGACATCGATGAGTGTAGCCTCCCTAAACCGCCCTGCTCACTGGATCCTCCTGTGCAGTGCCAAAACCAGCCAGGCTCTTACTCCTGTGGTCCTTGTCCATCAGGTGAGTAAGGAAATAAAAAGAGTCCTGCTGGATCAGACCAGAGGCCCATCTGCTCCATCACTCTATCCTCACAGTAGCTAGCCGTATCATGCAACTTTCTGTTTCCATAGGTTGGCAAGGAAACGGCTACACCTGCCAAGATATTAACGAATGTGAGATAGATAATGGAGGCTGTTCAACTGCTCCAGTGGTTCAGTGCATCAACACCATGGGCTCCTTCCATTGCAGCTATTGCCCACCAGGTAAAAAATGGGCGTCCTCTGCATTTCTCAACCGGTTTCAGCTTTGCTGTTTTGTAGACCTTGATGCTGCTATACCTACTCAATAATATCTGGCAAATTGGTCCGACCTGTCCTTTGGGAACCTGCCATCTTTCAACTATCTGCAGAAAGACAAATACATTATGAATGGAAAGGTTCAATAGTTTTCTTCACCTGGTTGTAATGATGTCATTTCTTATGAGACTGCGAGGTTCTATAGTGATTTTATCAAAGAAGGCAAATTCCATTGTGATGCAGGGCAAAAACTGATTACAGTCTTTGAGACTGTAAAGGACTTTTATCCCTGTTCAGGCTGAGTAGGAAACTCTGTGGATTTCCTTCCTTACTTGAAAGCAGTGGACTTCCCTGAGTCTCCTGAGAGCATTTTAGGCTGCAATTCCCATTGCATTCAGTTGGACTGCTGAGAAAATATGCATTGCCTTATCCAACAAATGTGAAGCACTTTGATTCTGTTTGCACACGGTCCAGGAAATGGTATGAAGGCGCATCATGTTTGTTTTCTCCCTGTGACACACACTGTAAGGTGGATGATAGTGCATTGCTAGGGATCTAGCAAGGATAGGTGAAGTGGCTATTAAGGTTCTTTTTGTATCCCGGAGTTTCTTGACACTATGAAACATGTACTTTGCTGTTGCCAGTTCCAGTTCCCTCTTACCTGCTAAGCTTGTGTTGTGTGTGTGGGGGGGGTGCCCACCCCCTGCTTTTTTCCAAATCTACAAAGCACAACATTCCCTGTCCCCTTGATATGTTCTCCTGAGTTTTCCAGCCAAGCAATGCGTACAAAAATGCATATATTGCAGTAAATGGTGCATAAACATACATATGTTAGTGAAAAGTAACATACAAAATGCATTCTAGTTACAGGTAGGAGGTAGGTAGCCGTGTTGGTCTGACGTAGTCGAAACAAATAAATAAATAAATAAAAATTCCTTCCAGTAGCACCTTAGAGACCAACTAAGTTTGTCATAGGTATGAACTTTTGTGTGCATGCACACTTCTTCAGATATGAGCTTCCACACAAAAGCTCATACCTATGACAAACTTAGTTGGTCTCTAAGGTGCTACTGGAAGGAATTTTTATTTATTTATTTATTTTTATTCTATTGAGGGAAATCGCTTTGCAAAAATGTGTGTTTTAGGCAAAAATTCCCTACAAGCACATGTGTTTTAGGATCAATTAGCATTAAAATGCTGGTGGATTTTGAGGGGGACTTTTTAATTGCTAGCTGAGGAGGAAATGTGGAGAACCAAACTTAAGACAGGAAAAAATGAGAAATAGAAACTGAAAATGGCAGTCCGTGGGAAGGAAGCCTAACATTCCTCACCCCCACCCCTTTGAGTGATTTGTTTCTGGGAAAGTTTAACGGCGCCTGGCTCCACAGGGATGCCAGCTTACATCTGGCTTGCACCAACCACTCCAGCCCCATTGCATCTGGGGCTGTTACAGGAACCCGCCACATGGCAGAGATCTAGGGAAGTCGCTGCAGAACCAAGTGCAACGGCTGATGATACTGTCCAGCTCATGAGACTTGGATCGCTCGACTTCCTGCTGATTTATAAGCTATATTAAAATAGACAGGCTTTGTGCTAATGTCAGGAGGACCCGAACAAGCCTTCCTTGGATGATAAAACTGCGGAAGAATTTGCCTCTGGCTTCATTTGTCACTGTTCTCTGTCATCTTTTCAACGGCTTGACAGTATAAACACATGTTTGCTATCATATGACACTGCAGCTTGATAAAATTGCTGGTTTTTTTTCCTAACCAGGCTATGAAGGAGATGGGAAAGTGTGCACCCAGGTTAATATTTGCTCAGTAAACAATGGAGGTTGTCATCCACTCGCTGCATGTACCAGTATAGCAGGTAATGCTGTTGCTAAATCACCACCATCCTCATCCTGAACCCTAGTGTGGTGGAACAGAAAGTTGGGTGAACAATAAACAGACCCTGGTTGAAATCCCCGTTCAGCCATGAAGTGCATTGGGTGGTCTTGGGCCTGTCACTAGTCACATCCACACCATAATAATAATAATAATAATAATAATAATAATAATAATAATAATAAATTTATTTATACTCCGCCCATCTGACTGGGTTTCCCCAGCCACTCTGGGCAGCTCTCAACAAAATATTAAAAACACGATAAAACATCAAACATTAAAAACTCCCCTAAACAAGGCTGCTTTCAGATGTCTTCTAATAGTCAGATGGTTGTTTATTTCCTTGACATCTTATGGGAGGGCATTCCACAGGGCGGGTGCCACCACCAAGAAGGCCCTCTGCCTGGTTCCATGTAACCTCACTTCTTGCAGTGAGGGAACCACCAGAAGGCCCTCAGAACTGGACCTCAGTGTACAGGCAGAACAATGGGAGTGGAGACGCTCCTTCAGGTATACTGGGCCGAGGCCGTTTAAAGCACTAGTTTCCCCAAAAATAATTGTGGGAACTGTATTTTGTTAAGGGTTCTGGGAATTATACCTCTGGGAGGGGTAAAACTACAGGTCCAGAGAGTCTTTTGGGGAAACCCTGTGCTTTAAAAGTATGGTGTGTATGTGATCTGTCTCTCTCACCCATTCTGCTTCTGCTGAACCTGCTTCAAAGGCTTGTTGTGAAGAGAAAAGGCAAGAGGGTGGAAACTGGAAGGAATTTTTTGTTGTTGTTAAAATGCATTCTATTGAGGGAAATCACTTTGCAGCTTTGAACTCCTGCCTCTGGTGACACAAATGGTATTTCTATTTAAAACTGAGAAACAATGGGTGTAATTTAAACAGAACTACAATTCGCCTCCCCAGAGTGGGGAGAATTATGTGTCTTCTCAGTATGCTGTCCTAGAGCTAACTTTATCATCATTTATACATGAGGATGATATCTAAAACAATGCCTAATATAAAGACGTGTTTGATGCCTTTAAATATTTCGGAAGTTTTTAATTGTTCTTAAATATGTTTTTATTCTATTTTTTATAGTATTGTTTCACCACTTTGGTGTTTGCTGCCCTGAGTTATTTTGGAAGGATGGGATAGAAATTTAAATGCTGCTGCTACTACTACTACTACTACTACTACTACTACTACTACTACTACTACTACATTTTATGCAAATCTCTATCCATAATGCATTGCTCAGGAGCACACTGTTGGATGAGAGGAGACCCCTCTCAAGTTAAGGGACCAATCACTACAGGAAGCTGAGTGCCTGTCAGCTCCCCACTTCAATCTTCTGACTTCTTCCTCCTCTCCCTGGCACAGATGCCGGGCACTGGGGGCTTCACCAACATGTAGGGGGCAGGGATATGATGCCCCCTGAACTCCCCCAATACTACAGTAAAATAACAAGCACATACACTCTCATGCTGCAGATGAGGAATTTCAATGCTTTGTAATTGAATCAGATTTTTAACTGGGGCTAATCCCTGTAAAAAATGATTGAGTAAGCAAGCCATTATATTTACCCTAATAATTGAAATGGATTTCCCGCTAAACATCACTATGCACTTACCGGTAATTCCCAGTAACAGCTTTTGCTTGACTAAACAGCTGGAAAATATTGTCTACATCAAGGTTGTTGTAGTTGTTGTTTTAAAAAATAGGGCTTTTATTTTACTCTGTTGCTTAAATCGTTGGTTACATTTCTCTTGAGCGTATGGGTTTCAAACCAGGCTAGTTTAAGTAATCTGACTTAAATCAGAGGATTGCATCTTAAATTATTTGTAAGTCACAATTTTAAAAAGCCAACTGCAATGGATCGTTTGAAGATTTTGCTGCTGATAAAGCAGCCCTTTGAAACAGGGGTGTTCAACATGATTAATATCAAATTATGATGACATTCGTAGCTTTGATTATTTTGCCTCTTTCTTTTTTGCAGGCCTTTTGCCTAGTTGTATCTGCCCGGCTGGATACACTGGGAGTGGCTATGGCCCCAGTGGGTGTGTTGCACTGAGTACTATCTGCCAAACCCAAAACCCTTGTCTAAATGGAGTGTGTCTTGTAAGTGTTCAATGCTATGTTGAAAGCATACGATTTTAGATGTCATGAATTTTTATAATACTAAGCTTTGAGAAGATCAAGTTACGTGTTGGCTCATAACATCTAAGAACATAGGACTTTGCTGCTGCATTGCTAAAAAAGATGTCTATAAATTATTACGTTAAACTGTAAGGATGAAGAGAAATTTGACTTCATTCTCATTCTGTGCGAACTTACCTAGTTCACAGTTCTCAAAACAACATGTGAACTGAAACTCGGCTCTCTTTTGAAGTTTGCGCTTCTCTGAATTTTGTGATATCATTGCCAACCAAAAATGAATATATTGGGGAAAAGATTGCATAGGAATGCATGTGATATTATTATTTATTAATATCATTTGAAAATAACACACAAAATGCATATTATATTTTTGAATGCTTACAAAAATGTGTATGTTAACAAATAATGATATAGTGGACACTTGGGTTGCGAACGTGATCCTTGTGGGAGGAACGTTCATAACCCGCAGCGGCGCGTCTGTGCATGCATAAGCGCCGAAACCTGGAAGTAACCCGAACTTGGGTTCGGCGCAGTGCGCAAACTGAAAACACACAACCTGAAGAGTCTGTAACCCGAGGTATGACTATATTAGGAGAAATGTGCATTAAAATGACAATCTTTCATAAGGGTGGGAATTGCAAATTGATTTACTTTTTTTTAAAAGTTCTCATGTGAAGGTTATCTGCAGCTCAGTGTGAATTTCTCCTAATATAGATATGTCTATATCAAATTTTGCCCAATATACACAATTTTGTAAATCAGTATTCCCCAGTAAAGCATATTTTGGTATATTATTTCCCCCCCAAACATATACATTTATATGCAGAATTTACCGCTGTGTATGCATTTCTGTACGCATTACCTGGCTTGAAAAACTGCATTGTAAAATTCGGAGAAGTATGAATTCTGAAGCGTGGCTGTATTTCAGCTCGCACATTGTTTTGGAAAATGCAAAATAGACAGGTTAACCCTTAAATGTGAACTGAATTGAATCTCTCCCTCATCCCTACCCACAGTTTAGCAATGTGTCTGCACCCACCCTGTTCATTACTCAAATATGCCAAGCCGTAGTTAAAATTAACCACAGTTTAGGGTTCAGTCCCAATACTAAACTGTGGTTAATAAAAAATGGAGGTGAAAGTTTTCAGTCTCCTCCTGCCAGAAAGGGAAAGGGGGAGCACATGAGTCTGAAGGTTTTAGTGCTGTCCATTGATTGCTCTCCTACTCTAAGCTATATTAATTTTTGCCATTTGGCAAGTACATCCTCTATCTCCTCTCATGTCAGTGTTCACTCATATTTTACAGGGCAATGAGTAGCAGTCCAAACCATAAGTTTTGGTTATGTGCAAACCCTGCCATTATGTCTCCACTTTAGTTCCCAAAGGGTCAGTGTTGGGCTGCAGGGGTCAGCAAAAATTTTCAGCAGGAGGCCGGTCCACTGTTCCTCAGACCTTATGGGGAGCTGGGCTATATTTTGAAAAAAAAAATGAACAAATTCCTATGCCCCCACAAATAACCCAGAGATGCATTTTAAATAAAAGAACATACTACTCATGTAAAAACACCAGGCAGGCCCCACAAATAACCCATAGATACATTTTAAATAAAAGGACCCATTCTACTCATGTAAAAACACGCTGATTCCCATACCATCTGCGGGCCAGATTTAGAAGGCGATTGGACCAGATTCGGCCCCCAGGCCTTAGTTTGCCTACCCATGGGCTAAGGATACAGAGTTATTGCAACGGTTTCAGCAACATGCTTTGATTTGAAGAAAATCTATACAAATTATTTTTTATTGTAGTTAATATTTTTTTTCCATTTCAGCACAAGGACACCCCACATGGTTGACTTCTAGCTCTTTTTGCCTATGCTGAGGCACTTATCTGTATGTGCTGCTATGGTCTAAATCCATGGTTCCCAACATGGGGCATCCCCCCCCCCACAGGGGGGCAATTTGAGAATGAGTTATTAACAGTGAATGGCCTTTTAGGCTTCCTCCAGAGGAATAGGAGTTCATTTTTTGAATAATAAGAATTATATGTCACTGGGGAGGGGGAGGTGTCAGGATTTTAAAGCATGGCCAAAAAAAGGTTGGGAACCTCTGGTCTAAATTCAGCATGGATCTGGCTTTTGCTGACTATTACATTATTTGCAGTGGTGTCCCAAAAGCCAAATCTGAGTAGAATTTGCACAGTTACTATTTTAATTATGGTTTTTACATACAGTGGTGCCTCGACTTACGAATTTAATCCATTCCGAAGGCACCTTCATAGGTCGAAAAATTCGTAAGTCGAAAAGCGCCATTGGAAACGCGATTTCCCATAGGAATGCATTGGAAATGGAAAATTCGTAAGTCGAAGCAACCCCATCTAAAAATGTGTAAGTCGAAAAAACCCTATCTAAAACCACAGCGGTTTCCGTTCGGATGTCGAGAAATTTGTAAGCGTGCGGCCATTTGCCCCACTCGTAAGTCGAAAAATTCGGTTGTCAAGTCGTTCATAAGTCGAGGTACCACTGTATTGTGATTCCTGCATGTCAACCTGGGCTCCTGAAGAAGGAAAGGTAGGATGCAAAAATTATTATTATTAAGCCATATAGCAACCATGCATACAAAGCTTGTTCAACATGGTCTAAAGTACCTTGAAACTGCTTCTAGGTTATGGCAGTAGTGGATTCATATGTGTTTGGTTTCTCTTTTGTTTGGCTTTATGTCTGCAGACCACAGTCTCTGGCTACAACTGTGTGTGTCATCCTGGCTGGACAGGTGCCAACTGTACAGAAAACATTGACGAGTGCTCCAGCAATCCTTGCCAGCACGGAGGAAGTTGCACCGATGCGGTGAATGGCTACTTTTGTGAATGTACAAGCAGCTGGACTGGACCTCAGTGCCAGACACCCCAACAAGGTAAGTGCACCATAAATGAACGTCACAAAGCACTCAGAGATCCTAAACGGCAGGTTCTAGCAGCAGGATGCGGGTGCCTTGTGATCTGTGCCATTGTGGCAGTTTGTCTGAAGAAGGAAGCTGTTGCCTGTTCTTTGATGCGCTATAGCTCCACCCACTGCAGGTGATCAGAGGGCGGCATTGCAGCTGTCAACTTAGCAGCGATCAATGGGAAATAGAATTCCAACTAGTCCTTTAATGCTGCTTATCTGGACCTAGCTTCTTGTCCTGAGCAGCTTTCAGACTGTACAGTGTATCTCTGCATCCCTGCTTGACCACAAGGGTGCTGAGAACGGCTAGGTGATCCTTGTTCTTTTCACGGAGCTACAACTCTCACAGTTGTTTAACAATCAATATCTCTTCCCAGGAAACTGGGAATTGTAGTCCTGTGAAAGGAATAAGCATCTCCTAACAACTCTCAACACCCTTAAAGATCTTCAGCTCCCAGAATTCTTTTGGAGAAGCCATGGCTGTTTAAAATGGTATAATCCTGCTTTAAATGTTGTTGTTGTTGTTGTTGTTGTTGTTGTTGTTGTTGTTGTTGTTGTTGTTGTTACCCCACCCATCTGGCTGGTTTTCCCCAGCCACTCTGGGCAGCTCCCAACAGAATACTAAAAACACGATAAAACATCAAACATTAAAAAACTCTCCTAAACAGGGCTGCCTTCAGATGTCTTCTAAAAGTCAGGTAGTTGTTTATTTCCTTGACATCTTTTTTTTAAAATCATTTTTATTAAGGATTTTCTTGGTTTACAGAGATGAGAGCAATGTCTCTCTTAAGATTGTTACAATCTCAGTTTTGTTTGTTGAGACTTTGGTGAGGGGAGGGGAAGGATAGTGGGTGGGGGGAGGGTGGGATGGGGTGGGTTTTTTCTTGTCAGCGACGTTTGCATAGGTTCTCTGTTGTTCGCTTGTTTTCCTTTGTTGGTGAGAGATGCTGGGGTTGGCCTAGGACAGGGGTGGCCAACTCTGAAGAGACTGCGATCTACTCACAGAGTTAAAAACTGGCAGTGATCTACCCCCCTTTGGGGTGTTCTGGTCAAAGTTCTTAAGCTTTTTTTTAGGTAGGAGGAAAGCCTCGTTTTTAGGAGTTCAGGTCAAAGTTGTTGAGATTTTTTTAGGAAGGAGGAAGCCCCATTTGTTAGGGGTTCAGGTCAGAGTTGCTGAGCTTTTCTGAGGTGGGAAAGCCCTGTTTTTTTTGGTGGGGGGGTGAAGGGTAAAATGTTGAGCATTTTTTAGGGGAGCCAAAGTTGTTGAGCTTCTTTGAGAGGAGCCAGTGATCTACCAGTGATCTACCACAGACATCCAGTGATCTACCGGTAGATCACGATCTACCTGTTGGACGTGCCTGGCCTAGGATATGGTTGTTCCTTGACATCTGATGGGAGGGTGTCCTACAGGGCAGGCGCCACTACCGAAAAGGCCCTCTTCCTGGTTCCCTGTAACTTTAATTCTTGCAGTGAGGGAACCTCCAGAAGGCCTTCGGAGCTGGACCTCAGTGTCTGGGCTGAGTGATGGGGGTGGAGGCGCTCCTTCAGCTATACTGCGCTGAGGCCATTTAGGGCTTTAAAGGTCAGCACCAACACTTTGAATTGTGCTCGGGAGTGCAGATGGGGGCCAAATACTGTATTTTAATCTGTTGAAGAGAGCTTGTTGAGCAATAAGGTCTTCAATAGGCACCAAAAAGGCACCTGTCTGGTATGTAAGTGGAGGGAATTCCAAAGGTCAGGTGCCACCACACCAAAGGCCCAATTTCTTCATTGTACAGAAGGGACCTGATATCTACAGGATGTCTTCTCCTGCAGAGGGCAGTGACTGGTTGGGTAAGAGGTGAGATGATCTTTTTGGGATCTTGATAGGTATTTCTCATTTCCTTCAAGGAACTGCTGATTATTAACTTACTTACTCTTTTCCATAACTGCAGCATGTGGTGGGTCACTTTCAGGCCTGTCGGGCTCATTCAGCTACCTTAATCACACTGAGCAATATAATCAGCCAGTCAGCTGCGCTTGGGTGCTTCGGACTACAAACGACAAGGTAAAAGCTGCACAACCTGGGGGTGAAAGGGCATAACAGCAAACAAATCTTAGGGCAAGGGAGTCCAGAAGGTAGATCACTGAGTGGAAGTAGATTGGCAAGGATTTCTGACTCTCTGTTGTTTAACAATGGCAGCAACAAAATGACTACCCCACCCCAAATTATGAAAAAACGGGGGCAGTCAGGGAACCAGATGTAGGTGTTTGTGAAGATGGCATCTCAGTTCTGTTCTGTTATTTCTGGTCTTCGTTCTGAGGGTCTTTCTTTTTTACCTGGCTCTGGTTCATGTCTCCTGGAGTTCTAGTATAAATCGATGTAGATTCTGCAAGCCTGACCAGTCCTGTCTTTGGGAAATTTAAAACAGGGGTGGGGGTGGGGGATGTTCAGGCTGGGGACTCCCAAGCTTCTGGGAGGAATTCAGTGTCCCTGTTGAAATGGGATAATATGAAATCCAGAATAGCTATCAGGTTACCAAAATAGTTTGGAGCATCTGGGATTAGATCCCCTGGTCAACTTCTGTGTATACCCACCACTTTATCTCTTTCCCTCTTCCTTTGACCTTTAGCAATAGCTAATCCTTCTGCCTGCTCTGGGGTTTGTCAGGAAATTATATAGAGCACCTCCAAATGTTCTGGCAAACATATGACTGTGTGGACAGGTGTGCTATCTAATCTGCACAGTGTAACTGTATAAACAATATCTAATCATCCTTCAGCCGAGGCTCTCATAGTCCACGGATAGAAAAAACAAGCAAATTGAATGAACCTCTCTGTTCTTTCCTGCTAGATCCTGCGGATCACATTTCCAGTCTTCCAGCTGGAGGAGAGTATCAGCTGCAGGTCAGGCTTTCTCCAGATTCACGATGGAGAGTCGGCTTCAGCAAACACGCTGGGGAAATATTGTGGGTCTTCTCCCCCAGAAGAGCTTTTCAGCAGCCATAACTCTTTGTATTTCTGGCTCCACTCTGACCACATGATGAATGCACGAGGGTTTACAGTTCATTGGGAGTCTCGGCAGCCGGGTAAGATGGTGGTGCGTGAAAACATTAGGCTGCATTTAAAAGGATCAAGAGCTGAAACACACAAATAAGACTGTGCCCGCAGCACTAGGGAGTTAATGCAGATGAGAGTCAGTTTTCCCGTGCGTGTGTTTGTGTGCCATTGCCCACATGCGAGCCCTTTCAATTTTATGTCTCTGGAATCTGCCTTGATGTTTCCCTACCACATTACTGAGCGCTGCTTGATGAGATGCATGTGCTGAGTGTCGTTCTTCCCTCCCCTCAATTAGTACTTCCTTACTCTACAAGTTCTGGAAACCTAAAGTCTGTTGTGGGCATGTGGGCAGCTATTTTTGTAGCTGTGCATGTAGACATATATATTTAAAATAAAATTGTAAAGTTTTTTTTATAAAAAAGACAGGTTTTTTTTAATGTACCAACACACAATGCACTTCATTGCAATCCAGAGTTTAGTAACATGTAGCTTTATATTGGATTTACTTCCTTTATCAGGTTATCCCTGAATTGGGAAAATCCAAATTTAATGCTGGGGAAGTGCAGGCTGCCAGTTAGATAAGAAGCATGGCATTCGGACGATGCTGAGGGTGGGGTAGGGATTAAGACACGTGCAGCTTCACATCTGCATGAAACTCCTGGGTGGATAAGCCCTAAATGAAGCAGAGCTGAAGACAGCAGTCCACATTTTGAAAACATTTGTTTTAAAATAGTTTTTTAAAAAAGCTAGTTATGTTCACAGCTGAGCAGTTTACTAATTCCAAGCAAAATGCATAGCTTCTAATTCTGTTGCCTTATGAAAACGTCACATATTATGTATCCATTCCCTGTTCAGAAATAACATGGAAGCCTTGTGTCTGTCATATACGATTAACACGAGTTACTCTATGCCTATAAGCTGAAAATGAAATGAAGAGTGATGTCGCTTGGTTTATATTGGAATGGGCAGCAGTGCATAGGTGTTTTCTTTAAAAAAAACCAAAACCAATCCACAACCTAGTGATGTCATTGAGAGTACTCTGTGTGTCTATGACCCTGGGACATTTCACTTCCCAGGGTATTTGAGTGCTTACTAAGGATTTCAGGCATCCTCAAAAACCATATGCTCCAGAGCTTATTCTGATAGCTACAATGCCATCCCAGGTTGGCACAAGAAGTCTTGAGGTGTCTGGTTTTCAGGGCACGTGACTTGTGGTTAGAGTGGCCACATATTCATCACCGAAGAAAGAGGAAATACAGCACTACGTTCAACCAAAAAAGAGGACATATGAGGGCCCAAAATGTGCAGGGAAAAGAGTAAGGTAAAGGTAAAGGAACCCCAGACCATTAGGTCCATTTGCAGATGACTCTGGGGTTACGGCGCTCATCTCGCTCTATAGGCCGACAGAGCCGGCGTTTGTCCGTAGACAGCTTCTGGGTCATGTGGCCAGCATGACTAAGCTGCTTCTGGCAAACAAGAGCAGTGCACGGAAACACCTTTTACCTTCCCACCGGAGGTAAAGTATCTACTTGCACTTTGACGTGCTTTCGAACTGCTAGGTTGGCAGGAGCTGGGACTGAACAGCGGGAGCTCACCCATCACAGGGACTCGAACCGCCAACCTTCTGATCGGCAAGCCCTAGGCTCTGATCAGCACCACCCGCCTATGCTAATTTCCATTTCTAGATGCAAATGTAATTAAGAATCCCCCGTTTATCTGTCTCCCTCTTAGCGTGCGGTGGTGAGCTGACTGGTACTTATGGTTCAATTAAATCACCTGGCTATCCTGGTAACTACCCTCCCAACAAGGATTGCTACTGGGCCATCTCGACCAATCCCAGCCTCCTCATCACGTTTGCTTTCGGCACACTGAGTCTTGAGCACCATGATAATTGCAGCCAGGACTACCTGGAGGTAAAATCTGTTAGAAGAAAAATGTTATTCATAACACACGTTGCTTTGGATAGAAGAATACTGGTGCCGTCCTATGCATTTCTGCTCAGAAGTTCTACACAGAGGTCCATGGGATTTACTTCCAGATAGGTTTGCATAAAACGGCAGTCTAAAACACTTAAAAATTAGAAACTTTGCCATATGTGGAGAGGTAATTCTCCTTGATAGGCCAGTGTCACAGATGGGGTGTTGGCTACTCCCGAGTAAGCACTCCACACATCCTCTGGATTTTCATAGTTTTATTGTGCATGCTATATACAGTGGTGAGATGTCTCAAATCATGTCTGCTCTGCATGGGGCAGAAGCCCACAATGGCGTCTCGTGGGCTCTGACCCCCCTTTTAAGACTGGGCATCCAAACGCCCCTCCTCCTTGCTCTATGGGTCCTCCGTGGTCCCAAACCAGGCTCCTGAGGTGCCGTTCTCTCTCCTCCCTCCTTTCCAGCCCCTGCTGAAGCTAGCTCCTCCCCTGCTTCCCTGCTACCAACCTGGAGCTGAGCCACCAGGACTCTGCAGAGCCCTGGACCCGTCTTAACCCTTCCTGTTCCTGATTTGAACTCCCAGACTTGCTGCTGCTCTCCCATCTGATGGAAGTAAGCAGAGTGGGCTGCTCTCTGCAAGCCCTCTCTCTTACAGCCAGTATAATTCAATTTGAACCATTATTTTGTCACAAACACCTGCATAAAGACTCCAGCTATCCAGATAAGCAGCTTAAAAAAATGTCAACTTCAAATACAGTCGTACCTTGGTTTTTGAACAGCTTAGTTCTCAAACATTTTGGCTCCCGAATGTCGCAAACCCAGAAGTGACTGTTCCAGTTTGTGAACTATTTTTGGAAGCCAAATGTCTGACAGGGCTTCCACGGCTTCTGATTGGCTGCAGGAGCTTCCTGTAGCCAATCAGAAGCCATACTTTGGTTTTCGAACGTTTTGAAAGTCAAACGGACTTCTGGAATGGATTCCGTTTGACTTCCAAGGTACGACTGTAGATGCTATACTGACAACTCCCAGAATTCTTTGGGGGAAAGCCATGACTGTTTAAAGTCATATCATAGTGCTTTAAATGCATGGCATGAATGTGGCCTTAGTTTTGCTTTTAGAGCAGACCCAAGAAATCAATGGGACTTAAATTAACCAGGACTAACTTGGTTTCATTGGGGCTACTATAAATTGGATTAAGTCCACCCCATAAAGTGCATATGTGTGTGACATGATATGAATATGTGGATTGGTGCTTTTATTTAGATTCGAGATGGCCTCCTCCCTCGAGATCCCCTCCTTGGAAGATATTGCAGCTCTGTGTTGCCACCTCCTCTTCAAACCACTGGCCCATATGGCTTGGTTCATTTTCATTCCGATGAGTCTAATATTGACAGAGGCTTCCATATCACATATACAACATCAACCGGTAAGTGTGTTTTTGCATACCGGGTCTACAGCTGCAGCTCTTCACAGGGCAAACAGATGCTGTTTTGAGTAACATTTTCTTTTTCATCAATGCAGCGGATCCCAACTGTGGAGGAAACTATACAGGCAGCAGTGGGGTTATCATGTCCCCCTACTGGCCCAATCATTACCTTAACAACAGGCAATGTATCTACATCATCCGACAACCACCCGGTGAAAAAATGATCCTCAATTTTACGCACCTGGAGCTGGACAGTCATCCCAGCTGCAATTGGAACTACGTTGAGGTGACTTTGATAGAATCATCAAATTGTAGAGTTGGAACGTTGGCTTTCAAAGGAGGAGGATGGGCCAAGTGAGATGAGACATTTGTTAAAGATGTGATTTGATTCCCCATCTTTTAACATCTATTTAAAAAATAATCATGGTGAGGATTGTCTTGGTTTGGATGAGATTGTGGTATGCTGGAGGAGAGGTGGTTTATCCCCTGCAACATTTTCCTGATGGAAATCAACCCTATCTGCACAATTAAGGAAGACCTTCCATGGGTGCCTTAGGAGTTACTGGCCAGCAACCTTCTGGGTAACCCATTCTCCCTCTGGTCCATGGTCCTGATATATTTTGAAGGGGCTCATGATACTTTAAAAGAGAAAATGAAAGTGACAGGAGATCTAGTCAAGCATCTCTAGAATGTCTCTGCACTAAAAAAAAATGATAGAGAAGAGTTTCTGGCTTAGGATATGCAAGGAAATAGACATCCAACTTCATTAGGGTCCAAAAGCCACAGAGGACAAGAAACAAGTTATGAGCAATTAATAAAAGGCAAAGATCGGCACGGAAACATAACTATATGATAAGAGTGACTCTTTATAATCTCCATATGATTAAGCGCTCAAGTTGCAGTGTGCCAAATACAAGATAAGGATAAGCATTGCTCAGTGAGTTTGTTTTGCCAGAGCTGTATTCCGCAAAGGGTCCTGTGCCTTTAAGAGGTGCATAGAAGGCAGAATTGCACCAGAAGTAGCTTCTCCCAGCACAGAATGGAGCAGGCACCCCCAAACTTCGGCCCTCCAGATGTTTTGGACTACAATTCCCATCATCCCTGACCACTGGTCCTGTTAGCTAAGGATCATGGGAGTTGTAGGCCAAAACATCTGGAGGGCCGCAGTTTGGGGATGCCTGGAATGGAGTGTCATGATGGCTATGCTCCTTACCTCTGAATGCCAGCTGCTGGGAATCACAAGTAGGGTTGCCAGACTCAATAGAGGACTGGGCTTCTGTGCCTTTAATTGCCCTGCTCTCTTTTGAGTCTGGAAACCTTAAAGAGAAACCAGCAGGCCCTTTGTTTAATTTCCAAGCAAAGGGTCTGCTGGTTTCTCTTTAAGGTTTCCAGACTCAAAAGAGAGCAGGGCAATTAAAGGCACAGAAGTCCTGTCCTCTATTGAGTCTGGCAATCCTAATCACAAGTGGGGAGAGCATTGATTGCATCTAGGCATCTGGGTGCTCACTGTGATAACAGGATGCTAGATTAGTTGGGCCTTTGGCCTGACGCAGCAGCACAGAAGAAGTATAAAAGGTGCATGGTTCTCAGGTGCTAAAACAGCCAACAGTAATATTGGGTCCAAAATGTATACTGTATTGGCCAGATTCAAATCATTATGTAATTAGTTCCCTGAATCTATGGGGCTGTAGGTTTGTTTCTCCTCCCTGACAGAGGAGAAACATCTCCCTCCGCAGAAGCTTCCCTTGAAACTGAGAACTGCAAGAAAATATGGGGAGGAGAATTAAAGGCCTCCAACTATCAAAGGGAAGATAAGACAAGATCTGGGAAATCTGAACTATGGAAATGAACTCACATCAATTAAAACAGGTGTGAGGAACATCTCCAGGTGTTGATGACTACAACTCTCATCGGTCCCAGAAAGCATGGGCAATGGTCAGGGATGATGGGAGTTGTAGTCCAGCAACATCTGAAGAGGGCCAAAGTTTCCCCACACCTGAGCTAAGGCTACAGCTAACCCCGAATTTAGCAACTGCTTTATAGGGAAATGGTGTTTTGTTCTCGATCAGGCATCCCCAAACTTCGGCCCTCCAGATCATCATCCCTGACCACTGGTCCTGTTAGCTAGGGATCATGGGAGTTGTAGTCCAAAACATCTGGAGGGCTGCAGTTTGGGGATGCCTGTTCTAGATGTAATCAATTTAGCTAACTGAAATTCTCTTCACTGGTACTTTACTGATTAGAGAGAGAGAGAGTATTGTGTATAGATGGCTAAAATGACACACAATGTTCTTTTATACACATGCCCAAGCACTTTATTTTGGATATATTTTCTTTATTATTATTAATTCTATACAGTCTTAAAATCAGAAGGTTTTACAATCATAATAACCCAAATACAGTCAAGAGGATATCTCATATGTTTACAGTTGTGCCAGATTCTTCATAAAATCTCTTGTTTTGCTCTTCATTAATATTATTCTCCTTCTTTAGACGCCCTCATTTTAACCTCTTAGGTCACATATATATCCTTGATAGTTTTCCAGATGCACCCCAATACCTCCCTCTCCCCATACCCATTACTTCCCCTCACCCATGTGTGATCTTCTTTGCATAATATTATTCCTCATTGTGTTAACCGAAGTTTATATATATTATTCCATATATATTATAGTACGTCTTGTCTCCTTGCGTGGTTTACCTATTGCATATTAAATTTAAGCTCTAAAACATACATATATAACACACACACACACATATATATACAGCTTTACGCACTCCCACTCTTTGTTGATTTTTTGATTTGACATTTTCTGTTCAAATCCATTTTTTTTCTTCTTTAAAACGGTGCGCTACTTGGTAATATTGTAGCCAACTATTACAGTAATTCTTAATTTCTTCACAGGGTTTTAATCTTACATCACCATGCTCTTTAACTAATAGCTGTTTGTATGTTGGCCAACCCTTTTCCATATTTTTTCTTTTTCATGGCTACAACTTCTAAGGGAGATACCCAACAGGGTATCTTTGGTTCTAAGCGGCATCGGTAAATCACCCAAACCTTGTATAATGACTTCCTAATTATATGGTCCAGGAAGTCCTTATTTACAGTCACTAGAATCTCTGTATTTCTTAGCATGACCTAGTCTTAATCCATCCTAAACAAGTTGCATGATAATATAATTACAAATCCGGGAGCCCAAGCACTTTTTATGTGTCTGATTAACTTGAGCTCTTTCCTGAATATGTTTATATACAGTGGTACCTCGACATCCGAATGCCTCGACTTCCGAAGGTTCCGACTTACAAAGTCGGCAAACCCAGAAGTATTTGCGCTGCACGCGCGTTCTGCGCATGCGCAGAAGCGCAAAATTGCGCTTTGCGCATGCGCAAGATGGACGCTTCGACATCCAAAGGTTTCGACTTGCGAAGAGCGCCGCAGAACGGATCGCCTTCGTAAGTCGAGGTACCACTGTAGTTTATTTATATACTCTGTTATTCTAAAGTACAACCAAAAGAGTTGAGGTGGTCTTTAAAATAAAATAAAGACTTTAAATTCCAGCAAAAAAATTCTAGAGGGGGTTTCCACATCTAGTTTCTGTGTGGCATCAGCTCAGCTGTTTAAAAAGAGCAGTCAAAATTTTCCCCATGCTACTGAAAACCCCTCGCTTCAGGCTCTTTGGGTCTCAGCTGACTCATTTGTCTTTATATAGCTTGAAACTTGCCTTTTGAGGGTGGAAAAATGAGAAAGGGTTCCTGTGGACTATCTTTAATATAAACTGAACTGTTATCTACAGCTTTGGCTTGTTGCTGTAATAACATTGCTCCTTCCTTCCTTCCTTCCTCTGACATTGGTTGGAACGAAGTGTAATTAATTTCCAAATCAGGGGGAAGCTTGGTGTGTAATGAAAACAGACAGCTTCTGTTTGTTTGGGCTCACAATTCCCTCCCCTAATTGCTGGCAAAACGGCAGCGAAATCCACTGCAACAAGAGGGACAAAACTCTTTCTGCCAGGCCCAATCACTTTGTGTTAGTTCAGCAAAGCATTTACCTTGTTACTTGGCGATCAAATGCAGGAAGTGTAGTTTTGTTCTGATGCGTCTGCATTTCTTTGGCAACTCCTGGCACCCTGATTCCTTGCACATCCACTCAGCTGAGGAATGGAAGCATAGAACACTGTAAAAAATGGCTAACAACCCAATTCTGGAACTGCTTTAACAAGAGGTGGGGAGATGTTTCTTGCTGTTGCTTTCCTTTCCATGACAGTTCATTGAAAGGCTATTATGTAGGTCATGTAGGGTGCCTCCAGTCCAGACTGTCACTATTTTTCAAGAGAGGCTCAAGTGTGCACTGTCAATTTAGGTTTCTGCAATTAAAGTAGACTTAATGCTCTGCCACCCCCAGTACAGCAAATCCACTTTAAAAAGAAACCCAGACTTTTTGCAGCTAGGAAAGTGATACAGAAATGCACCGAAAAGTTTGGAACAAACAAATGTTTAATGGAAAGACATATAAACACCCCGCAAATGAGATCAAGACGAGTGCTTGTTATCATATAACCTTCCTGCAAACAAATCAGAATAAATGCTCAACAAAGACCGAATATAACTTGTGCTTTTTTTCAGCCAGAGCGTGCCAGCGCTATCAACAGCAAGTTATTTGTATGACACTTTTTATGTATACCTCCCTATTTAGAGGGGAATCCCATGCATAAGTGCATGTAGTATGGGTTATATTGTACATGTCACTCTATATGGTGTACGCCAGGCAACCCCAAACTTGGCCCTCCAGATGTTTTGGGACTACAACTCCCATCATCCCTAGCTAAGAGGGCCAGTGGTCAGGGATGATGGGAATTGTAGTCCCAAAACAGCTGGAGGGCTGAGTTTGGGCATGCCTGGTGTACGCCAGTTATTCTTAAGTGGCTGCTTCTTTCAGTTTCATTGTCATGGACACACTTAAATGCGCTCCAGAAAGCTGTGTCTAATTGCAGCTCAGTATAATGGAGGCACACAGATGTTTCAGAAATGTGACACGACACATTTTTTATTGAAAACACACGAGAACAGCCCTTAGTGCCTGGGATCACTAAGAAGATGGTGTTGCTTGGACATCTTACCATGACAGCAGGGTATTTCATGCAGAAAGGTCAATCTGATACTAGCCTAAGGATTAAAATTATACAGGTATGTCAGTCCCTGGATATGCAGGATTTTATGGGTCACATTATACCAGCATGTTTAAAATAAATCAGAAATCTATTAACAGCTGTGAACTGAGATTAAGGTGCTTTATACTTCCACTGTTTTCAGGCTGCAGTCTACTCAAAGACAAAGGTTTAGCACATTCCCAGTGGAGGCTGGTCCATTAGTACAAATGAGGCACACACAAATGTGTGATTTCTTTTTATATTTTAAAAAATAGATTGCAGGCTTGTACTGTGATACAGGATTTTGACATGGAGCAGGGTGCAGGGGCTTAAATTCTTTGTGTGTATAAACCTTTTAACCACCCCCCAAATAAATTCAGACAGGACTCAAATTTTTGGTTTGGTTTTTGGCAGAATTTAGGCCACAACTTTATTGATTACAATCAAGTGAGTGGTTGCATAGGCTCTGGTTCGACTAGCTCCCTGCACCCTTGCAGGCAGCGCTGACCCAGGGCACCAGCACAGGTCAGCCTTGGGTAAACACCCAGCTTAGTGGAAGGTGGTGTTCAACCAGTCCACCAGCCAGATGCCCCCCCTGGACTCTGGCTCTGGGCACAATCCCTCTCAGGGAAGACCAACCAAGAGTCCCAGGATTCCTTTCACGGAATACCCATCGCATAGGGATGGCCAGACCGTTCTGCCACCCCTATCACCTGAACCAGAGCCTATCCACAACCTTACAAGTTGTGACGATTTGCTACGCGGCAGGCGAAACCCAAATGGCACCAGCCAATCAGCCAAGTGGGGGAAATTCCTGCCATGTCCCCGTCCCAACGACAGATGACACACGACGGCATAGCAAGGTCATGCGTGCAAGCCCTAAATATAGGGAGAGGTGGGCGGGTGTTCCAATGCACAGCCCCCAAAGAGGAAACTAGACGCTCCTTGAAGGACTTTAGCTGGCTTCCCATTGGTCAGATTGCACCCAGCATAGAGGGACCTCCAATAGGGTGTTGTGGCCATCCAAACGTTCCCACCCACAACACAGGGTCTGGTTGCCAGGTCACACCGCAACACATGCCCTCTTGTTAGGGAGGACCCGATTTGCCCCATGCTGTTGTCTCAATCTGGATCTATGTGCAGTTGGAGCAAGCGGAAGCTTTCCCCATTCCCACAATACAAGTGTATGCCCAATCTGGATCAGAACCACAGTGTGGGGGTGAAGCATTAAATCTCCTGTAACACCCCCCCCCACCTCTACCAGTGGTAGTTGTGTGCTCTGGATCCCTTCCCAATAGATGTACATTTTAAAAGGCATACGCACAATTACCAATCCTGTGGCTGCCATCACGGGCTAGTTTAGCCCTGAGCGCACTAGGGCCACATGAGGTCCTGTGTTATTGGTGTGTTCCGGTATTTCCCCTCCGTTCTCACCATTTCTTTCATTAAGGCTTTGGTGGAGAGTGTGCCAGGGTGTAGGCCAAGGCTGGATTTAGCTTTGATGAGGCCCTAAGCTACTGAAGGTAATGGGGCCCTTTATATGCCCAGCTGTCAGCGGTGGAGCTTCATGCTCCACCACTGGGGGCGGAGAGCAGGCGCGCTGCCCCCAGGAACGTGGCGCGCGTTCTGGGGGCGGGGCGGGCATTCTGGGGGCGGGATGTGCGTTTTGGGGTAGGGCACGCCGTGTGCAGGGGCGGGGTGCGCGTTTTGGGGGTGGGACGGGCAGCCACGATGGCGCCCCTGGGATCACGCCACCCGGGGCAGCTCATATCTTCCTATGCCCCTGCCAGCTGTCCTTTGTCAACAACAAATTGTCACTTTTTTGTGTTGAATATATGCTATATGGTAATTTATGGACCTAATGGGTATCTAAAGATATTTGCACACAACAAAATATGTATTTTATCAAAGTAATTGATATAGAAATGAGCAAACCAGTGATATTTTAGGCTGGCAGGTGGGGCCCATTACTTACATCATAGGAGCCTACACAACACAAAACACTGTTGCTGTATTTTATTTGTTTTTTATCTTATATTTTGGAAACGTACATCCAGGTGGTTTTTTCCTTTAATTTTTTGGGGGGCTCCCAAGAGAGTGGGGCTCTAAGCTGTAGCTTGTTTAGCTTCTGCATAAATCCTGCACTGCTGCAGGCATATCTGAAATAACACCATCTAACTTATGAATGGTTCCCCTAGCCCAGGCATCCCCAAACTGCGGCCCTCCAGATGTTTTGGCCTACAACTCCCATGATCCCTAGCTAACAGGACCAGTGGTCAGGGATGATGGGAATTGTAGTCCAAAACATCTGGAGGGGTGAAGTTTGGGGATGCCTGCTCTAGCCACTAGAGACTTGTGAATGATTCAGAGGGACTAAGAGGCGGGGTTGCCAGATCTTGTAACAGCTTACATGCAAAGATTAAAATCACCTTTCTACCTTCTTCAGCAGCCAACATGGGAGCCACCAGTTTGGTAAGCAGCAGGTGTGTTTGAATGCTGTTGTTTCTTGACCTAGAATTTGTATTGATCTGGGGCACACCCAGCCATTCCCTCAAAAACATGCTTCTGGTTGATGCTTACCTTTTCAGTGGTTTCATTTTCTTTTGTGGCCTAGGTCCGGGATGGTGACACTGAGATGGACCCCTTAATCAACAAGTTCTGTGGCAACAATACACTTCCTTTGGCTATCACTTCCCATGGCAGCAACCTCTGGGTCAAGTTCAAGTCCGAAACCTCAGTACAAAGATCTAGCTTCAGGGCTGCCTATGATGTCGGTAAGGGAAATACACACACACACACACACACACACACACACACACACACACACACGTATACACATGCATATATATATATATATATATATATATATATATATATATATATATACACACACTGGGCATGTGGGTTATTATCCACTTTTCTCCGAAACTGCTTCACCGATTGCGTTCAAATTTGGACACAACGTCCCAAGCGAATGTCCGAAGGCTCTTATAAAGTTTGCTAAGACAAATGTCACACCTCCGCCAAGTGAAACCCCCCCAAAACCCTGTTCCAGAACGCACCACTCGGCCGAAAGTGCATGCTGGGAAAAGAACCAGGTTACAAAACAGCTCCCTCTAGCGGCGGCTACACAGGTACTGCATCTATAAAAACTTCCCTCTCAACAGCACCTCAGCTCCCGTTTACATACTAGGCCGAAGCCTTTACAGACTAGGCCGAATGGAAGTACTGACTCGCCTGGGTAGGGGTTGGGGGGAGGAGGGGACAGGATAGGTCAGGACACGGCAGGGCCAGTCAAAGGGATGAGCTGGGGGTTGCGGGGAAGGGGGAGCGTGATACGTCATGGGTTAGGACAGGGTGGGGGGAATCACAGGGATAAGCTGGGGGTGGGGGAGGGGGCATGAGACATCATGGATCAGCACAGGGTGGGGGGAATCACACGGATGAGCCACAGCAACATGTGGCAGGGCCAGCTAGTGGTTTATAAATGCCATGAGTCCTCACTTGGACCCAGGAGCAAAACAACTGAGCAAATTATTATCCCTTACCTGTGCAACACCCACCTGTGGGGTGGGCCGTTATGTATTTTCTCCCATAGAACTCAGTGGTGTCTGTTGGTTTTTATAGGACTAGATATGAGAAAAACTCTGATGGAGCGAATTCAGGTTTCATTTGTCAATCTCTCTAAAATTTATTAATCAATTCTAAAGTGAAATTCCATGGACAACCTGAGATGTAGTAAAGAGTTATAGCTCAGTGGTAGAGCATATGCTTTTGCATGCAGAAGGGGCTAGGTCCAATTACTTGCATCTCCAAGTAGGATTAGGAATGACTTCTCCCTGCAATCCTGGAGCTCCACTGCCAGGCCAGGTAGGTCATATTGAGCTTCATGGACCAATGGTCTGACTCAGTATAAGGCAGCTTCCTAGGCTTCAATTACTTTTAAATAAAGTTGATAGGGGAAAGAGGACATCACCAGGTTCTCACACATCATCATGATGGAGCACACTATGGACTTACAGTAGCTATAAGTATCCCAGGTAGGTCGTAGCATAGTGATGGAACATGCGGTAGGACCCAGGTTTGATCCTTAGAGTCTTCTCTCTGAAGCCCTGGGGAGCCACTGCCAGTCAGTGTGGACAATATTGAGCTTGGATTGATGGTTTTGCTTGGTTTGAAACAGGGTGGATTTGATTTAAATCACAATTTAAATCACTAGTCAGTAAGATTTGATTGAAATCATTTTATTTTATTTTTACAGAAAGACTCATCCTTGCTGGTATAATCTTAATATTTGCAACCAGATGAAGGTTCTATTTTTGGAATAATAAATTTTCAGAGTAGTTTTTACAATTATATAAAAAATTACTGATTTGGGTATACTATTAGAAATACATAGACAGATAATTATGAAATTATTGTGAGGTTTAATAAGTTAACCAAATAAGCAACTTTTTTGCTGTACTTTATTGGAAAAAGAAAAATAATCATTTTTTTAATAACAATTTAAACAATTTATTTAACTAAAATAATAACATTATAGCATATGGATCCATGTTTGTTAACTGATGTGGTTCAACAATTAAAAAACAAAAACAAAACTTAGACTGAGTTTTAGCACACACAAAAAAATTAAAACAAATCCTTATTTCCTGATGGACTATAATGCCTTTGGACTATAATGTAACTTAAATAGAAAACAATATTTAGAAAGAGTTTTCCTCCAAAAGCATTTTATTTTAAAATGCCGATTTAAATTTTAAAAAGTCCGATTTTTAAAAAATTTTTTAAAAGAAAACCATTGATTTTTATCCACCCTGGTTTGAAACTGCTTCCTAGTATTATCAGTAGAATTACTAATGGTTCATTTCTATTGGCAGCCTGTGGAGGAGCTTTGTCCGGTGAAGGTGTCATCAGATCACCCTATTATACCAGGCCGTTGTATTATTACAAGATCTGCGAGTGGATCATCTCTCAGCCAGAAGGCCATCGAGTGATTCTGAACTTCACTGACTTTCGGCTCCATAACATCAGCAGTTGTGACTTGGATTATGTTGAGGTGAAGTGTCTTTTTTAAAAAAAGAAAGAAACCCAAATATAAATCTTGGTTTATTGAGATCAATTTTACCAATAGACTTAGGTCTCAATTCTAAGTGTACTAAGTGTCAGTCCCTGTGAAACTGATGGAACTTCTATTCTGAGGAAACATATTTAGGGTTCAAATGAGGGAGGCAGGAGTGAGAGAGAGAGAGAGAGAATAGAGTACTTTAAAGTTGGATGAATCTGTCCATTTTCTGTTTCTGTTTTTATTTTCCAATCTTAAATACAGCTCTCCATGTTTCCACACCTGTTTGCAATTATTTTGAAAGTCCTAATGAAAATTCATCTGTGAAATTCTCCTAAAATACACACATTTCTGTGCAATTTGGCTTACTGTGCACATTATTGCAAACACCTCCCCGTAATGTAATGATTTTTTGGTATGTTGTTTTCATTAATATGTGCACTTTACTCCAGCACATGCATTTTTGCACACGTTACTTGGATGGAGAAGCGCACTGCAAAATTCAGAGAAGGAGAGTTGCATTTTGGTTCTGTTATTGTCTTGGAAAGCATGGATTAGGTAGGGTCACCTTTAAGTGTGAAAAGAATAACATTCCACTACAGTAGCTGAAGGACCATCGCCCATGGGCAGAGAGCAATTTTGCATGCAGGAGACCCTTGGTTCAATCCCTGAAATCTTCGAGTGAAACCCTGGAAAGCCACTGCCAATCAGTGTGTAGATCATGATGATGATGATTTATTATTTATACCCCACACATCTGGCTGGGTTTCCCCAGCCTCTCTGGGCAGCTCCCTTCAGATGTCTTCTAAAATTCAGGTAGTTGTTTATTTCCTTGACAACTGATGGGAGGGCATTCCACGGGGCGGGTGCCACCACCGTGAAGGCCCTCAGCGCTGGACTTCAGTGTCTGGGCAGAACGATGGGTGTGGAGACGCTCTTTTGGGTATACTGGGCTGAGGCCGTTTGGGGCAGGCATAGGCAAACTTGGCCCTCCAGATATTTTGGGACGACAGCTTCCATCATCCCTAGCTAACAGGACCAGTGGTCAGGGATGATGGGGGTTGTAGTCCAAAACATATGGAGGGCCAAGTTTGCCTATACCTGGTTTAGGGCTTTAAAGGTCAGCACCAACACTTTGAATTGTGCTTGGAAACGTACTGGGAGCCAATGTAGGTCTTTCAGGACCGGTGTTATATGGTCTCGGCGGCCGCCCCCAGACATCAGTCTGGCTGCCGCATTCTGGATTAGTTGTAGTTTCCAGGTCACCTTGAAAGGTGGTCCCATGTAGAGTGCATTGCAGTAGTACAAGCAAGAGAAAGCTAGAGCATGCACCACTCTGGCGAGACAGTCTGCAGGCAGGTAGGGTCTCAGCCTGTGTACCAGATGGAGCTGGTAGACAGCTGCCCTGGACACATGGCCTGACTCTGTACAAGCCTGCTTCCTATGTATGCTTAACGTGGCAGCTATTTCACGAGTTCTGCACATTTTCCCCCTTGCAGGTCAGAGATGGAAACAATAAGAATGCTCCTTCCTTAGGGAAATACTGTGGCGAAACTGTGCCTTCAGTAATTCAATCTATGCGTAACAATCTATATATCAAATTCAGAGCTTCGTCTGCTGAAAACCTTGGCTTCCTTGCCGAATACAAGTCTTTGGATGCTGGTAAATGTTACCTCCCTTCCCCACTCTCTCTCCTTTTGACTCCCTGCCATTGTCACCAAATTACCTGGGCTGATGTAATGAAAAGCAATTAAATTGTATAATCAAATGCACTATTTCTGGAGAAAGTACAGTCCTTACAAAGGGCTTAAATGCATAGTGCAAACGCTTTTATATAAAGTTTGAAAGTTTTTAACAAAAAAGTATATTATAATCAAAATGCTTTAAGGATTTATTAACTGTCTCCATAGCTGCCTTTTGATGCTTGATTTATACCCTGTTTTCCTCTGTGGTATAGCATGCGGAGGGACTCTCACAGAACCCAACGGAATCATCTCAAGTCCTGGCTACCCACTGATCTACCCGCATGGTGTCAGGTGTGCCTGGACCATCTTAGTTCAGCCTGGTTACTTGGTCCGCCTGACCTTTTTGTATTTCTACTTGGAATTTGATTACAACTGCAACAGAGATTACCTTGAAATCTATGACAACAGCACTATGACAACGCTGGGGCGGTATGTATTTATAAAATCTGCAATCTGATACAGCAAGTGTGAGGAACTCTTGGCTCTCCAGATGTTGTTTCCACCATCCCTTTGCTGTTGTCAGTGTTTGCTAAGGCTGATGGGAGTTGCGGTTCAGTAACTTCTGGAGGGCCAAAGGTTCCCAGCACCTGCCATACATGCTAATATGGAGGAATAAATCCCATAGAATTCAGTGCAACTTGTGAGTAAACGGGTATACGATTGCATTGTAAGTGTACTTGACATAGCCTGCCATCACATCAAGCTGTTTTACAACCTTTTAAACCCTTCAGAGTGGCTGGAGCAACACAGATGGGCAGGGTACGAATTTTGCATGTGGAGACCTTTTCACCACCTCCAAATAAATTCAGACAAGACTCAAAATTTTGGTTTGTTTTTTGGCAGAATTTAGGCCACAACTTTATTGATTACAATCAAGTGAGTGGTTGCATAGGCTCTGGTTCGACTAGCTCCCTGCACCCTTGCAGGCAGCGCTGACCCTGGGCACCAACCATAGGTCAGCCTTGGGTGAACACGTGGGATAGTGGCAAGCAGGAGCCCTGCTAGGCCTCCACCCAGATGTCCCCTGGACTCAGGCTCAGGACACAACCCCTCACAGGGAAGACCAACCAATGGGTCCATGGATTCCTTTCGCGGAATACCCATGCATAGGGATGGCTAGGCATCCTGCCACCCCTATCACCTGAACCAGAGCCTATCCGCAACTTTACAAGTTGTGACGATTTGCTACGTGGCAGGCAAAACCCAAGTGGCACCAGCCAATCAGCCAAGTGGGGGAAATTCCTACCGTGCCCCTGTCCCAAAGACAGGCAACACATGACAGCATAGCAAGGTCAAGTGCAAGCCCTAAAAGTAGGGAGAGGTGGGCGGGTGTTCTGATGCACAGAGCCCAAAAGAGGAAGCTCAGGGACATGTGCATGGGCTTAAATAGAGGTCCCTCGATTGCTTTGACTGGCGTCGCTCTGGCCCAATTGCACCCAGGATCAAGGGACCTCCAATAGGGTGTTGTGGCTATCCAAACGTTCCCACCCACAACACAGGGTCTGGTTGCCAGGTCCCACCACAACACGTGTCCTCTTGTTAGGGAGGACCCGATATACTATCATCATCATCATCCACTGTCTAATTTTAATCAATACCCAGTCCTTTCTTTGTCACAACTTCGCCAGCCATCCTCTTTAAGGTATGGTAAAACAGAACAGTCCAATTTTTCTGTTCCTTATTACTTTGAAGGCTAGAATATTAGCTGAACATTTTAAAATGTATGGTGGTGGCATACTCGATTGCCCATTTGTCCACCAGAGGTTATCTTATATTTGTTTATTTATTGCATTTATATCTCACCTTTCCTCCGAAGAGCTCAAGAGGGTGCCCATGGTTCTTCCCCTCCCCGAATCCCCACAACGACCCTGTGAGGTAGGTTAGGCAGAGAGTTGGTGGCTGCTCCAAGGTCACCCAGTGTGCTTTAGGGCCAAGTAGGGATTTGAAAGCGGGTCCCAAAAGGGGGTTGTTCTAACAGGTCAGTTATATGCTATTTATAATTGTTTTGGCTCAGGTACTGTGGGAGGTCGGTCCCACCATCTATGACCAGCGGCGGCAACACGTTGATGTTATATTTTGTGACAAACCACAATGTTGCCTCTGAAGGGTTCTCGGTTAATTATGTTTCGTTGAATTCATCTACAGGTATGCTTTGACATTCACTGGGTCCAGGGCCGGTGTTATTGTTAGGTTCCCTGAGTCTGGCTCCTCGGGAAGCAGATGCTGGGGTGGGTGGGGATGTGTTTGCCACCTAATCTGTCCTGCAGCCCCTGATCCATCTTGCTGACCTCAGGTGTTGAGTGGAGGTAGGTTTGGGACAAATAAGCTTCAAACAGCAATCCAGTTGGCTAGTGTGCCCTAACAGCTGGACCAGCCCTGACAGCCCCACATAGGGAGGAATGCAGCATTCAAGCCTAGCTGTAACTAGCCCAGGATTAATTGAGGCTTGCCTTCTCCCAATAGGGCTGCAGCTAGTGACTGGTGATAATGTCAGGGAAGAGGAGATCTTACTTAGTCCTTGGATTTTGATTGAGCAAAGGCTGGCAATGAATGTCATGCTTGGCAAATGCATTCACTCCAATCTGCAGAGGGATAAAGATTCAATTTGAAATGTCTGTGGCTGAATGTTTCTAAACGGGCTTGCTTTTGAACTTATCCACAAAGGGATCTTTGTTTGGACTCCTTCTTTTCTCCGAGTTGGTAAAATTAAGTCAGTTAATTATGTTCCTCTGTGCCAGTACCAGCAGGATTTCAAGTGCTGATATTTTCTTTCATTGTCTGCAATATATATATATATATATATATATATATATATATATATATATATATATATAGAAGAAGATAGAGTATGTTCTGTAGGGGGGTGCAGGGTGAGTTGGAGGTTGCAAATATTAGGATAAAAGGACTCTCAGGGAAAGTAGCAAATCTCTTTTGACAGGGAGAGATCAAATTAAAAGAAAAATCATGCCCAATGCAAGACTCTTCATCTAGCTTTTAAAATTAGAATCTTGGCAAATAATGGATCTGAATTGTGTTTCTGGAGGAACAGGAGAGGGTAATGTCCCAGCTTTAATTTTCTGGGTTGCGCAATGGTGTATAAGAAAGAGACAACAAAATGGTGTTTTAATCTTCCACTGGCTGTTTACACAGTTCAGCTTCCAGCAGCTTTTATTGCCCTTTCCATGAGAGCCAGCTTTGGACTGGCTTGGACTGGCAGGGATCAGAACCAGATGGGTCTAGCCATCTTCACACCCTGGCAGAGAAAGTTGTGCACAGCTACTCAGTACAATTTTACTCCCCCTGGGCAAGCTGGAATTCATATACTGAAAATGGACGGAAACACAAGTTTCTCCTAATGATTAATAAAAGCACCAAGACATCAGACGATTTCCTGTTATTGACAAAGATCACCAACCCAAAACTTTGTGCATGTGCTATTTATAATTCACATGGATAGCATTTAATCTAGGAGCTGGATGCTGTGTTACTGAATAGGGTACCTCTGTTCCAGTTGGGATAATGAAAAAGGAAGAGTTACTGTAATAGTGCTGGACAAATTTACACGGAAGGACATTAGCCAAGCAGGATGTTTAAGTTTTATATTCATCTGTCTTTAATCTCTCTGAACACTGTGCAGCTCTATCCAAAATAAGTGCACTAGGCATTAGGCAACCACACCATCGCTGCTTAGGTTTCAAGGTCCATCCTCATCTACTTTAGAAAAACTGCACAGAAGAGATAATATTTAAATTTTAGAGTTAATTGGTTTCTTCAAGAAGAGGAGAGAGAGAGAGAGAGAGAGAGAGAGAGAGAGAGAGAGAGAGAAGCACATTTTCCCTTAACCATATGCACATGTTACTAGAAGGATAGCACATATTTTCACAAAATACATTGTAATAGGAACTGCCCATCTACTTTGCAATGGGAAACCTCAAACTGGGGCTCCATCTGCACAAGGTGGATATATTTTAGTGCTTGAATCAGGGCCTAGGTTTTCTCTCTAGCACAGCATTTCCCAGCTTGGTGCTGTCCAGATGTTTTTGATCTCCACCTCCTATCATACCTGACTGTTGGATGGGCTGGCTGGCGCTGATGGGAGCTGGAGTCAAGAGAAGTTGGGGAAGGGCCACAGGTCAGAGAAGGTTGCTCTGACATCTAGTGTTCTTACCATCCCTTGATTATTATTATTTTTATCAATAAAAACTTTTTTTTGTCTAGATGAAATTTCTGTAAGCCATATATAAATAGGTGAAATCTTTGAATCTTTGATCTTGATAGGTGCATTTTAGCTTAAAGCGGTAGCAAAGAACAAGCAAAAATAGCTCATTTTTGTGGAGGTAGTGGTTAGTAACAGGGGTTGTTTCCAACTCTTTGTATCCTATTAAGATCTTTTCAATGAGGCCAAGATTCCCAATGTCTTTTAAACGTTGCCTGCCTGTTTCGTTCCATTTCCTTTCAAGTCTGTTCACATGAATACACGGAGGCGTCTGGTGAGTTAACATCTCCAAACTATCCTGGCCACTATCCCAACCGAATGACATGCATCTACAGGATCCACGTGGGGAACAACAAGCAGATTGCTTTGCACTTCACCAACTTCTCTTTGGAGGAAGGGGCCAGGTGTTCAAGTGATTACGTAGAACTCAGGCAAGTTTCTGAGATCTTCAGAGTAATATCTTACAGGTTCATGAATCCACTTCACTTTGTAATGTACCTAAGATGCTCCCTCTTCCAGCCGCTATCCCTGAACACCATACACTAAATATCCCTTACAACATAAGGTCTTCTACCTGGTCAGGCTGATTGTCCATCTACCCCAGTACTGTCTACTGTGACTGGCAGTGGGTCTCAGGCATATCATCTTTTCCATCACTGCTACCTGATCCTTTTAACAAGGAGACACCAGGGGGGCTGCAGAGTTGTGGGACTGTGCTGCTCACCTCACCTCCCTGGCAGGGAGCTTGAATTCCATCATTGGGGAGCTGACCCAGGAAAGCCCCTGCCTCACATTCCCGCCAACTGAACCTCTTTTGGTGATTGGACGTACAGCAGGGTTTCCTTTTAACCATCACTGTGTGGTTCCCCCTGATTGCAGAGATGGAGGTTACGAGACATCGCCATTGCTTGGGAAATACTGTGGCTCAACGTTGCCTCCAGTTACAATCTCCCAGAGTAACAAACTGTGGATAAAGTTTGAGAGTGATTTTTCACATACGAGCACTGGATTCTCAGTTTACTGGGATGGAACATCAACAGGTAAAATCAGAATGCCTGTTAAAGAAAATGGTGTCTATTACTGTCAGATAGGGATAGAGATATTTGTTTCTCTGTTGGCAAATCCTTCCCGAATAAAGCTCTTTGGCCTTTCTTATTGGGATCTGTGGGTGAGACTATAATCAGGTCCATTTGTCTGCTGAGGACAACAAACAGGGCCTCTTCAGTGGTGACGCCACAATGGTGGAACTCCCTCCCAAAGGAGGCCCAACAGGTTCCATTTATGCCTATGCTAAAGATGCTGGGGAAAATGTAGGCAGGCAGAAATAGTTTTGGGTTTTAATATTTAGAATGTTGCATGCTATAATTTCTTATATTAATGGTGTGACCTTACCATAAGCCATCTGGGCTTTTGCTGTATACTTTTTATAAATGTGTAAATCTGTCCATTGCTATCGATTGCAGTATTGAATGCTGTTCTATTGACAATCTTAATTTGGTTTTATAGATATTTATAGATTGGTTTTATTGTATCCTAAGCCCCCTTGATGCATCTTATGGAAATACTGTCAAATAAATAAATAACTAGTGGCAAGAAGGGGCCATGAAACTGCTGGTGCATTAGGGTGAAAGGGACACTGCCTCACCAAACTAGGCTCCTTTGGAAAAAAAGGGCAAGGTATAAATTCACTAAATAATTCTATGATTCTACAATCCCTTGGGAAAATTTATGGTCTCTTCTTGATGGAACAGTACCTTGATGGAGGTACTGTTACTAGGGGCAGGAGTACAGCCCAGCTTTCCTTCCTCAGTGATGATCCTTTGGTTTCTTGCCCTCCTGCCACTTAACCTTCAGTCACATTCTTGGTATCATCCAGAGCCACCGATTTTCAAACTTCCAGTTCCCTGAGTAGAAAATGTTGCATGGCATATACCACTTTCCTCCAATGTGGATGTGAAATGTTTACTCGGAATGTGACTCGGAAACTACAACTAATCCAGAATGCGGCAGCTAGACTGGTGACTGGGAGCGGCTGCCAAGACCACATAACACTGGTCTTGAAAGATCTACATCGGCTCCCAGTACGTTTCCAAACACAATTCAAAGTGTTGGTGCTGACCTTTAAAGCCCTAAATGGCCTCGGTCCAATATACCTGAAGGAGCGTCTCCACCTCCATCATTCTGCCCGGACACTGAGGTCCAGCACCGAGGGCCTTCTGGTGGTTCCCTCGTTGCGAGAAGCCAAGTTGCAGGGAACTAGGCAGAGGGCCTTCTCAGTGGTGGCGCCTGCCCTGTGGAACACCCTCCCATCAGATGTCAAAAAGGAAAACAACTACCAGACTTTTAGAAGACATCTGAAGGCAGCCCTGTTCAGGGAGGCTTTTAATGTTTAATAGATTACTGTGTTTTATTTTTCTGTTGTAAGCCGCCCAGAGTGGCTAGGGAAACCCAGCCAGATGGGCGGGGTATAAATAATATATTATTATTATTATTATTATTATTATTATTATTATTATTATTATTTTAAGGATTTCTCCCTTACTGGGCATGCACTTTGGACCTTAACAGAGGTGGGCAATGTGGCTGAGCTGTGTTTTCTTTGTACTTGTTTCCAGGTTGTGGTGGAACCCTTGCAACTTCTTCTGGAATCTTTACGTCTCCCAACTATCCATTGCCTTACTACCACAATTCAGAATGCTACTGGCTCCTCAAGTCAAGTCATGGAAGCCCTTTTGAACTCCAGTTTGATCAGTTCCACCTAGAGTCACATTCACGTTGTCAATATGACTATGTTGCTGTATGTACCGTGGCTTATCCTCTCCCCCCCCCCCCCCCCAATAAGGTTGATTATCCCCAAGGATGGTCAGTAAGAATCATGGCACTATGTGGCTTTGGAGCAGCTTTCCTCAGCTTGCAGCCCTCCAAATTTCGTTGGACTACATCTCCCATCACCAGTGACCATTGGCCATGCTGGCAGGGGCTGGCACACTAGGGACTGTTCTAGAGATATGAAAGTAATGTAAAAAGAGACCTTCAACACCAATAGAACAATTCTCCACTAATAGCCAGTTTACACAATGCCTTTTTTTTTTCTTTACAGAAATATTCCAAGCCACCCAGTACCTGGGGGAAAGTTCCACCATGGTGGCAGGAACTGCTGCCCATAGCTATGGATGGATGTCATTTCCACCCCTCATTTTCCCATTACTTAGTCTCAGAGGACACAGCCTTGGAGTTGCATTTTTCCTATCCAAACCTCCTCCTAATCGAGGACTATTTATTCTTGGCCATATTGGGCACGTTTACTCTATATGCAGTCAGTCACTATGGTTGGTCTCAACCGTTCTAGGAAAGAAGAGCGCAAAGAAATAAGAAAGAGAAGAAAGGAAAAAAGAAAAGAAAAAAGAAAAGAAAAGAAAAAAGAGTCCTTCTGGTTGCTGTCCAAGTTCCAGTTGCTCCTTTTAGCCCCAAGAATGAGACAATAAATGTGGCTAAAGCCAGGATGGGGAGCCCATGGCCCTCCAGATGTTGTCCAAGTCCCATCATCCCCAACCAACCCGGCCAGATGGGTGGGGTATAAATAATTTATTATTATTATTATTATTATTATTATTATTATTATTATTATTATTATCCTTATTATTATCCTTATTATTATCAGTGGGAGCTGAAGGGAGTTGGTCCAACAACATCTGGAGGTTGGCTTTCCCCTCAACTGCTGATTCCAGTGTTGGGACCACTATCATGAAGTGGGGGACAGGGAAATAGTTTCCCTCTCTTATGGGTTTGGGAGCAAACTGCTACTGTTATACGGTAACTCCTCCCCAGGAACGATCTTTTCCCTTCTACACTGTCCCTTCCCTAGAGCTAGGATCAAGTTTGGAAGTCAGTAGTGAGTGATTTTCTCCATGCGATGGCGAAGGATAGGCAGGGACTTCAGTCGATGTTCCTTCATAAAGTGTGCCATCACTTTAAGAAATTCTAGAATGCATTCTGCCACTTAAATTTTGCTTCCACAGAGAGCTGTCTTGTATAAAGATGAACATTTTTCATCCTGAGCGGGAATGTGTCTTGCACATCAGGCTGTTAGCAAAATGCTTTAATGAATTATAAGAACAAAGGCAGTGAGTTCCCTAACAAGAACTCCATTGTCTGTCCATATTCAAATTGTTATATAAATGACCTGAATATTTTTCTTAATAATCGGAGCATTAGAATATTTTTTTACCCCCTGGTGAATGCTCCCCCTTAAAAAAACAACAATCAGCATCCAAATGCAGGACATTCCAGCCACTTCTGTTATTCCTGAAAGCACATATGAGTCTAGCAAATATTTGAACAGTCAGCATTATCCTAATAATGCCTATGAGCAGGGTCATGCCAAAGTTTTATGAGATTTGATTCTGATGAAAATTGCCATGTCATGGAAGGAAAATTGCCTTCCATTCTTTCATACACCTTTCCAGTACCTGTGTGTAGCCACTGGCCTGGTTTGCATGACTTTGTAAGTCAAACTCTGGGCTCCCAGAGAAGAGCCTGAAACCACTTTGCTTCCAACCACGGGAACGCTTGGTCAAAGTGTCTCCTCGCTAGCCACAAACTGCAACCAGGAAGAAACTATGGCTGCATTTCATGTTTAGTGAGGAGAGAGCTTAACTTGGAGACCAGGTTCAGATCACACACTAAGCCAAACCTCATCTCCACATGGCTTGCGATGTCTGCATGGTTCCAGTAAGCCATGATTTCACTTAGCACGACATGCAAATGCAGCCATGGTTTCTGTGCAACTGCTTTTGGACCCGTTTTCTTGTTTTTACTTTACTTTTCACCATGGTGTGATGATCCTGGCTAATGAGATATCGTGTCAGGAAAAGTGGCACATAATGCAGCAAAATAAATAAATTGCAGCACCAGGATGAAATAATTGCCAAAACAGAAGCACCCCACAGCAGACATCTCATGGTATCGTGAATCAAATACAGTGGTACCCCGGTTTATGAACACAATTGGTTCCGGAGGTCTATTCATAAACTGAAGCATTCATAAACTGAAGCGAACTTTCCCATTGAAAGTAATGGAAAGTGGATTAATCCGTTCCAGACGGGTCCGCGGAGTACTCAACCTGAAGCGTATTTAACCCGAAGCATGGGTGTAATTGGCTCCGGAAGTCTGTTCATAAACGGAAGCGTTCATAAACTGAAGCGAATTTTCCCATTGAAAGTAATGGAAAGTGAATTAATCTGTTCCAGATGGGTCCGCGGCGTTCGTAAACTGAAAATTCATAAACCGAGGTGTTCATAAACCAAGGTTCCACTGTATGTGTCTGGCTAGCCTTGTGTGAGTTCAATTAGCTGTACCCCATGGATTGCACAATAGGATTGCAGTATGTTCAACATGTGCTCATTTGCATACATTCTTGAAGGCATACGAGATTAATTCCCACTGCACTGCACATCTAACCCATGCAAAAATTATATACTGTATGATCAATTTAGTAGTCAGCTAATATTGTTTTTACTTCTATGTTTCTATTGCCCTATATAGGTCTATGATGGCAACAGTACTAGTGCTAAGATGTTGGGCAAATTTTGTGATGATCGGATACCACCCACCCTCCACTCTACTGGGGACAGTTTGTATGTAAAACTAAGGACAGATGCCACTTTCGGAGGCGGAGGTTTCTTTGCTCGTTATAAGCAGAGTAAGTACTAACAATTTGATTTCCATAACATGAATGTGGCAACCAGTTCCGGCTATCTCTGTGCGCGTACCTTTGCCAGGCATTTCCTGATCCAAGTTGAAAAGTTCCTTCCCCACTTCCATTTATTCAAGTATGTAATGGCAAGACCAAGAAACATGACCATGAAGCTGAACTTCAGACCAAATTTAAAACCCTAGTGGCCATGTTTGGCCTGCAGGTCAGAGGTTCCCCACCCTTTCTGTATAAGATACACTGTATCCCATTTTGTTCCTTCTCTATTTTTCCCTTTTCCCCATCTCCCTCCACCCCTAAAAAAATCACGAATAAAAAAGAAATCAGCATGTTGGTAGTGCTGCTGCTGTGATCCAGCTTGTTATAAAGATTTGCTTAAACCAGAAACTTGTCCTATGAGACAATGATGATAAACTGTATAAAATATATTGTCTGGGATGGACATAGCAGGTGTTTTGAGATAGCTTTCTTTCTTTCTTTCTTTCTTTCTTTCTTTCTTTCTTTCTTTCTTTCTTTCTTTCAATACATGTTTATAAAGCCACTGAGATTTTTGGAAAGAGTGTTGGGGAATATTACATAAGAGATGATGAACAGGGGGGAATTCTCCTCTATGAAATATATGTGACTCTCATTGTTACTTTAGATATTACAGTTGTACCTTGGTTGTCAAATGCCTTGGTACTTGTACAGTATGTTTCGGCTCCTGAAGTTCCTTTTAAACTTCGTAAGTGAGTGTTCCAGTTTTTGAAATTTTTCTGGAAGCCAAATGTCCAACGGGGCTTCTGCGGCTTCCGATTGGCTGCAGGAGCTTCCTGCAGCCAATCAGAAGCTGCGCTATGGTTTCTGAACGTTTTGGAAGTCGAACGGACTTCTGGAATGAATTCTGTTCTACTTCCAAGGTATGACTGTATTAGTGTTGGTTGATTCTTTGAATATATAGAAAAGAAAACTTTAGAAAGTATAACCTTTTCCCCCCAAATGTTTTTCACAAGTTTGCCAGGGTGTGGTCATTGCCAACCGTAGCCAAGGCATCTTGGAGAGTTTGAACTACCCTAATAAGTATCCTCCGGATTCACTTTGCTCCTGGACCATCCAAACTACAACTGGCAATACACTCAACTACAGCTTCTCAGAATTTAGCACAGAAGGAGGAGAAAACTGTGGGCGTGACCATTTAAAGGTATGAAGAAAATATTTCCTGTTTTGCATATGGTGTTGAAAGAGGATCTACCAAAAAAGGAACAAGGGCAAATCGAGGAGGAACTCTTACTTGTTTGAGTTATCAAAGGGGAAAATATTTGAGCTTGAAAGAAGCCTACTAAACTAAATGCTGCTTCTCACTGTTTGAAATGCATGACTTTATAACATGGAACATTTGTAAAACTGCACACCCTTCCAGAAATGCCCTTTGACTCTTTCTTGTTTTGTATTAGATTTTTTTTTCTTCTCCCAGCTGCCCAATCTTGGAGATCTTCCCTTCCCTGCCTCTCACACAGGGTCCCTCGCCAACCACCCATCACTTTCATTTGCAGAAATGCCCTTTCCTCCTTCTGTCACCCTCCCCAGCCCTATTTTTTCTCGGGTTGCTACTGGTGAATGCATTTCTGATCCTCCACTTTCTGCACATTTAGAAAATATCTTAACACTTCAGTGACACTCAAAGCAAACATTACCACCAGTAGATCCTTGTTGTTGTTTTTTACTTTCTACAGATATGGTCAGTGATTTAAAGCTTGAGGTAAGTCTCCAAGGCACTGGATCCTCTAAAACATGGGTTGCCAATGTGGCACCCGGGGGCACCCAGGCGCCATCAGAGACATTCTGATGGGGAGACATTCAGGTCACTTTTTATTTAAATGTTAACTTGCCCTAGTCACATTTTCTGAAACACAATGAGAACCAGAGCACAGCCCCCACTTTCAAATTTGCACTTCTCCAAATTTTGCAATGCAATTATCCAGCCGAGTCTTCTTCTTCTTTGGCGATCACTCATAGCCAAGTAAGATTGTCTTCCATAAACACAGTTTTAACAGTGAGTCTGTAAGTGACTGTGGAGGCCAATTCTGGATCCACACGTCCTTCTACAGTGGGGACATAGGTTTCTGGATGGGAGTTGATCATGGTGAGGGTTTGCTAAGCATGCCTTCCTCTTAGTATGTTTCTCCCTTTTGTCCTGAGTTCGAGCCCATAACACCTTTGGGAAAGGCTGTTCTCCAATTGGAGCGCTTGCAGGCCAGTGTTTCCCAGTTGTCGGTGTTTATACTACATTTTTATAGATTTGCCTTGAGACAGTCTTTAAACCTCTTTTGTTGCATTATCTTTCCATTTTTAAGTTCGGAATAGAGTACTTGCTTTGGAAGACCATAATCAGGCATCCGAACAACATGACTAGTCCAACGAAGTTGATGTTTAAGAATCATTGCTTTGACCCTGGTGATCTTTGCATTTTTGTAATGTGTACAAAAAAGCATATGCTGGGGTGAAGTGTTGTGTAAATGCATATATACATGGATACAATACACAAAAACACGTATTGGGGGGAAATGCTGTGCAAAAATGTGTATATTAGGTAAAATTGCAGAGAAGAATGTGTATAGAACAGGCTTCCTCAACCACGGCTCTCCAGATGTTTTTGGCCTACAACTCCCATGATCCCTAGCTAGCAGGACCAGTTGTCTGGGATGCTGGGAATTGTAGTCTCAAAACATCTGGAGGACTGAGGTTGAAGAAGCCTGGTATAGAGGAAGAAACTCGAATGAGAATTCTGGTGTGTGTGTGTTTTCCCCTCAATCACAAACTGATGTGGGAATGTGGAAAACTGAATTTCAAATTGGCACAATGAGAAGCTGGGAGAAACTGAATGTGGCATATTCACCCAGCCCCATTTGTGCCCATGGACCTCAAAATGTTGAGGAGGGAGACCAGTGCTTATGCATCTGACCCTGACATGGTTAAGAAATTTTCTACCTGGCAATCTGAAAGCAGAACTTAAAATCACTGTAGTAATGTAAAGGATGCAAGAGAAAGATGGTCTCTAATTACAGCAAACCTCAGATGACTAAGAGTTCCAAATACTTCGAAATGCTTCCATGAGGGTGGTTTTACTCTGAGACATGCAAGCCCCACAGTGAATGACTAATAGCTTATTTTTAGTTGCGATTTTTCTTCAGCTGCCACACCCTGCCTTTTCAGGGCAGCATGATTAAAACGTACAACGGGGCAACTGTGAAGTATCAGCGTAGCTAATTCAGTTGCTCCCATTTTGGTTTTGGTTGTGTGTTGTTTTTTAACAAATGTCCTGATGTATTGTGAGCCTTTGAAATAAGAGGCTTCATGCTTCAATGGCTTGCAGAATCATAGAATCGTAGAGTTGTCCAACCCCTTACAATGCAGGGATCTTTGGCCCAGCGTGGGGCTCAAACCCATGGCCGTGCTCTACCAACCAAGCTATACTAGCTATTGCATGTAGCAAAAATGCTAGCGGGTGTAACAAGCATGCAGTTAATTCGGATGGAATATTCAGTAGAAACATGGGAATGTTCATAGGTTTGGTATTCCTGGTTTCATGTGCCGTAGTCTCACTTAGAACCATAGAACTGCCAAGGTGGAAGGGTCGCCCAAAAGCCATCTAGTCCAATCCACTGCAGTGCAGCAAACACAGTTAAAAAATCCCTGACAGATGGTCGTCCAACCCCTGTTTAAAAACCTCCAGTTAAGGAAAGTCCACCACTTTCTGAGAGAGTCCCTTCCACTGTTAAAAAGCTGTCTGGTAGTCAATGAAAGCCAGCAGAGAGAGAAAGATTTTGTTTTGTTTTCAGATGTATCACCAGCATACATCTGTCCATGGAGGAGCCATAAAGGAAGCTTGCATTAACCTCTCTAATACACTTGGAATCCTTGCATGCTTGTAAACTGTGGCTCAGCCATTTTTATCACTGCTTAATCCAATTGAACTGTGGGATTCGCTCCCACAAGATACAGTGATGGCTGCTGACTCAGACGACTTTAAAAGGGAATTGGATCAATTCCTGAAGTATAAGGCTACCAATCCTATTGGCCATTGTTGTTGTTGTTGTTTAGTCGTTTAGTCATGTCCGATCTTCGTGGCCCCATGGACCAGAGCACGCCAGGCACTCCTGTCTTCCACAGTTTGGTCAAACTCATGTTGGTAGCTTCGAGAACACTGTCCAACCATCTCATCCTCTGTCATCCCCTTCTCCTTGTGCCCTCAGTCTTTCCTAGAATCAGGGTCTTTTCCAGGGAGTCTTCTCTTCTCATGAGGTGACCAAAGTATTGGAGCCTCAGCTTCAGGATCTGTCCTTCCAGTGGCCATTAGGAATGAGCAAATCTGTCAGTTTCATTTTCTCATTCTTCCAGGCTTACGTTCAGTATTCTGTATTCCTACACCAGTTTGCAAAAGTCCTCATAAATATTCACCAACATTTTAGTGCAAATTTCCCCTAATATACACAGGTTTGTATGCATTATTGTGAAGCATTTCCCGCTAGGATAATGCCCTGTTGTATATTATTGTTACAAATATATCCATGTTTATGCACACTTTAACTCAAGGATCAGATATCTTGGGCCTCTGATTTCTAGTCATGGGAATCACAAGCAGGAGATAGCTACTGTGCTCCTCTTCTGTTTATGGAATTCCCAGAAATATCTATGGGAAATGGGAGGCTCTAGATATGATTCATTCTCTTTGAGATATAAAGTATGTTTTAAAACCAAAGTGATGTGAAGCAAAACTGGAGAGGTCAAGTGTTTGGAACGAGTGAATTATTCACAAATTCCTTTTCACTTTGAAGGGGGGAAACTTCACTGCTTAAAAATGCAGCTTTCCTTCTGAAACTATGAGAAGGCAATCTGTGGTATTTCCTGCGGGATGGTTTTGAATGGGCACAGGGTTGTGCCAGTGCAGTTCGCAAAACAACATCCTTGGCTTGGCTGCATAATGACCTTTAGCCTGCCTAGCAGATCAATATCAGCTCTGTTATATTTGCTAAGGATTAGCAGAATTTAATAGCTTTGTTATTCACCCCTCTGTGAAAATAGTCAGTGAGCCAAAGAATGCCTGTTGATCATAAATATTCCTAAGATATTTATGAAATGAAAAATAAGTCCGTCTGAGAAGTAGACTCTGCTGGAGGCTGCTGAAGAAACAAAGAGGAAGGCTAAATCTGCAAATTTCAAATGGCAAGCTGGAGGAATAGCTGTTGCTGTTGCAGGTGATGCAGCTAGATGCCTAGAATAATAATAATAATAATAATAATAATAATAATAATAATAATAATAATAATAATAATAATTTATTTATACCCTGCCCATCTGGCTGAGTTTCCCCAGCCACTCTGGGTGGCTCCCAATTGAGTGTTAAAAACAATACAGCATTAAATATTAAAAACTTTAAAAAATAGGATAGCTGCTTATTTCCTTGACATGGGAGGGCGTTCCACAGGCCGGGCGCCAGTACCAAGAAGGCCCTCTGTCTGGTTCCCTGTAACCTCACTTCTCGCAATGAGGGAGCCGCCAGAAGGCCCTCAGCGCTGGATCTCAATGATCTTATGGGCCTCCCCTCTGTTTAGCTGTCCTTGTGTGTTTCGTTCAGTTATGAAACACGCCCTCCAGCAACATCTGGAGGGCCGCAGATTCCCCAGCCCTGGTGTAAGTCATTTAGCAATAGTTGGAAGATGAGAAGGATGGTGACTCAATCATGGTGTGTTTTTTAATCAACTGCTTCCTCTTTATGCTCTCACATTCTCCAGTTGGGGTTGCCCATCTGTACCAAAGTCTCTGTCGGGCATTGAGCCATTATATTCATTTCCTCTAGCTGAGCATCTCCCAAGATAAGGATATATTTATGTATGGGTATAAAGCAGCAGCTGGACTTATTACTGCTTTTTGCTAACCCCTGGAGTGCCTGTTTGGTGAGTTGCCATGTGGAGCAAGGCCAAATATGCCCAAATACTGCCATTCTTCAAAATTCACACTTCTCCGAATTTTGCAATACAATTATTCTCCAGTCAAGGAGTGTGGACCGAAACGCATATACTTGGCTAAAGTGTGTGGGAAAGTACATATATTAATGAAAATAACATATAATAGCACACAAAAAGCAAGTGTGAAATGTGCCATTCATTATGTTTTTTTAATGCAAATCTCTGGTCTTTTCTTCAAGGTCTTTTCGGGAAAAGGGAGGGGGATACAAATGCAACTATGTAATAACCATGTGTTGAATTATAACTATAATAATAGCTTTCAAGCCTTTTAAGTAGAGATCTTTCCCAGACTTTCTGTATTAGAATTATTTTTAGATGTTTTATCATTTGTGTGTTTGCCATCCTGGGTTCCTGTGGAAGGAAGGATAATAATAATAATAATAATAATAATAATAATAATAATAATAATAATAAAATAGCCGTGCTTCTTCCTGCTCTTAAGATGTAAGCCAGCAGTCACTATCATGATGTTCATGTGTGCAATGGTGTCCTTGAGCTCTTCCCCTGGCACTCATGAATTCTCAGAGACCCCCATCTCCCTACTCACTGCCCCCATGGTCATGAGGTGTTGGGTGTGGTTCTCTTTCCCTCTCTTGACGAGACCACAGAGCTGAAGAAAGAATGTGGAAAAGAGACTCTTTCCCATTTCCTCTTTCAGTTCTGCATACTTTTCAAGGCTCGGATTAATTATACTGGATTCTATTTACCCAAATCCCTTGGGGAAATAAAGTGTGTATAGAGCCCACAGCACTCACTCTAAATTCTAAATGTGCCCACGGGCTTAAAAAGGTTGGCGGCCTCTGATGGAAGCCATAAATAAAAAGGCCCGTCTGGAGACCTCAAGGCAAGATATAGAAATGATGCGAATATCTCTACGGCAGCACTAAATTCATTTGAGTTGGCTCTAGGCTGTGCTTTACGAAGGACTTGAATTATGCCTGAGATGTTCAAAATTCTTCACGAAAATGCACAGCTGTTCTTTTCCTTTAGAAAGTGGGACCGCTTTACAAATGCCTGTAACCCTAGCTCTTGCCTCACTCTCGAACAGTTAACAGCTGTCTCGCCGTTTTCATTTGAATTTCCTGTGAATAAACCGCCCCGCTCCGAGAACCAAATTGGAAGCAGTACGACGTGAAGTGGTTTCTATGACAACCATTATTTATTTGAAAATGGCTGATTTGTTTTGATAGAAACTGCGTAGAAGTACAAAGTTTCTGCTGTCTGAGATCAAGTTTAGGAAAGAATTACGAAGGGGGGTGTTCACCACCTCCGCAAGGATTTTTTACCACAGCTAACTTCTGTTGTCTTTGCCAACTGGTTGGCAGTTCATTTCTGCAGCCAATTGAAGGTGTTCACATTTGTGTTGACCTCTAATCAACGTAGACTCCAAATATTTGAAATACCACCTCCTTCCTTTCTATTGGATGTTAATTTCAGCAGGGATGGCCATCTTGGTAGTTCTATTGCCCTCAGAAGTTTGGCGGTGGCAGCCCAAGAGAGGGCATTTTTTTGAAGCAGCCCCTAAACTGTAGAATTCTCTCATGAAAATTCACCAGCATTTTTAGTGCTAATTTCTCCTCATAAAAACATTTTTGTACATAGCTGTGACTAATATACATTGTTTTGCAAGCACCTTCCCGCAATATGCTGCATTTTATATGTTATTTTCACAGATATATGCAGTTTTATGCATACTTCCTCCTAATGTATGTGTTTCTGTGCACGTTGTTTGATTGAGGAACTGCATTGCAAAATTTGGAGGCGTGCAAACCTTGAAGCATAATTGTGCTTTGGTTTGCATGCAGGTTTGAAAAGTGTGATTTGGTAGTTCATTAAATGTGAACAAAATTGATTTCCTTTCCCATACCTACCTGAGGGCTCTGCCATACGGGGGGGGGTCACAAAAAGGAAGGGGGGAGTGATTTGTTGTGCAGGGAGAGGACTATTTGACAATAGATGCTCCAAGATAGTCATCCCCCCGCCCCTTAGAAGTTTCTATTGAAATTCTGAAAAAGAGCATGCCAATGTCTTAGCAATGGGGGGTATTCAAACATCATTTCTATGGCAAGTCTTTGCTGGACTGTCTCAGAATGACCATGAACCATGAGTCAGAAAATCAAAAGAGTACCACTGTAGGGCACAATCACAATAGAAGGTGAATGCTTCTCCAGACTTCAAGTACAAATATTTACAAATACAGAGTTAAATTCCTGCTTCTCATTGTGCCGGTAAATAATGCTGTAAAATTATATGCTTAAAATAGAAGTCAGGGTGCACTGAACTTTCCATTTAAGAAACAGCAACAAAACCTTGTTGATTTTCTTACACTCCGCCCCCCCCTAAACGGCCTCGGTCCGGTATACCTGAAGGAGCGTCTCCACCCCCATCGTTCTGCCCGGACACTGAGGTCCAGCTCCGAGGGCCTTCTGGCGGTTCCCTCATTACGAGAAGCCAAGTTACAGGGAACCAGGCAGAGGGCCTTCTCGGTAGTGGCACCCACCCTGTGGAATGCCCTCCCACTAGAGGTCAAAGAGAACAATTACCAGACCTTTAGAAGGCATCTCAAGGCAGCCCTTTTTAGGGAAGCTTTTAATGTTTGATGGATTTCTGTATTTTAGAATTTCTGTTTTTTTGGAAGCCGCCCAGAGTGGCTGGGGGAACCCGGCCAGATGGGCGGGGTATAAATAATAAATTATTATTATTATTATTATTATTATTATTATTATTATTATTATTATACTTAAAGCAGTGTATTCATATTTGAGATTTCCCTATAGTTGTTGTTGTTGTTGTTGTTGTTGTTGTTATTATTATTATTATTATTATTATTATTATTATTATTATTTTATACCCCGCCCATCTGGCTGGGTTTCCCCAGACACTCTGGGCGGCTTCCAACAGAAGAAAAAAATAATTGATTAAAGATTAAAAGCCTCCCTAAACAGGGCTGCCATCAGATGCCTTCTAAAAATCTGGTAGCTGTTTTTCTCTTTGACATCTGATGGGAGGGCGTTCCACAGGGCGGGCGCCACTACCAAGAAGGCCCTCTGCCTAGTTCCCTGCAACTTGGCTTCTCGCAGCGAGGGAACCGCCAGAAGGCCCTCGGTACTGGACCTCAGTGTCCGGGCAGAACGATGGGGGTGGAGACACTCCTTCAGGTATACTGGACTGAGGCCTTAGGGCTTTAAAGGTCAGCACCAACACTTTGAATTGTGTTCGGAAACGTACTGGGAGCCAATGTAGGTCTTTCAAGACTGGTGTTATAGGAGTAAAGCATTTGTGTTGTGAGCTTTCCAAAGGCATTTGATTATTAGAAGCCAAAAGTTGAGCTAGGTGTTACTTGGATGTTATTTTGACAAGGCACTTCTTGATGTTTTTTTCAGGAGACCAAACATTGCAGGTACTTCTTCCCTAAACAGAAAATTAACCAATAGATTTCATGTGTCACTTATTGCACTATAGACTAATAGAGCACTCAGAGGTGGCCAGGGTGTCAAGGGATCAGGAAACCACCTGCATTTCAGCCCCTGACAGACTACTGGATTAGTGTTTTTTTAAAAAAAGACCAGCCACATTTGTTGCAACACACCTGCCTAATACCTGAGACACGCAATCACTATTGCTTTTAAATGTCCGCTTCAAAAAACTGGCATCAAGTCGGCGATCTATTTCCATTTCACTTCCTTATGCTTGATTTCAGCTTTATGATGGACCCAATGCCCAGTCCAGCCTGATAAGCACATTCTGTGGCAATGCTGATGTCCCAGCTGGAGGCACAACAGGCTCCAGCCTTCATGTGGTGTTTTTCTCTGATAAAATAGGCGAATCTACAGGATTCCAGATGTTATGGCATGTAAATGGTAAGTTAACAAAATTTCTCTCATTTCGTTTCGCACAAAATGGTGTGCTACCGTATCTCAGAACCAGTCCTTTCTTCTGTGGTGGTGGTGCTGACTGGCATCGAGTATTGTCACCTCTGGTTTTTTGTTTTGTTTTGCTGCCTGTGGGAGCCATTTTTGGGCCGGCCCCCACAGCGCTTTTATCAAGTCATGAGCACCAGTACCTTATTTTTTAACACACACACCAACAGCGCTGCTCAAAATTCTAGAAATATTTGTTAGAAGAGGGTGGTAATTTGAGTTTATGTGTACCAGGAGATTCTGTCACACTTTCTGTTCAGATTACCTCACACCTGGTATACCACACTGTTGACTCCAGGACCATTAGTGCCCCAGTGTCCCTGTGCACCAGGAGATGTCATGCACTCTGTTGACCAAGCCAGCATGCACACCTTTTCATAATGCAATGCATTAATAGCCATGTTGATGGAAAATATGTTTGCCTTTCTTCTTTCTTCTCGTGTGTTTGAGGAAACATGGCTGTACATCAGTTTGGCTTTGTGGCTTGACCTATTTAACAACAGCATACCACTGCAGGGGGATGAAAACCTGTGGCATTGTCCATCAATTCGGAGAGAGGGAGGCGGGCGGGTGGGCTGGGAAAATAATGAAATAGCCACAGTTGCCTTGTCTGCCTAATCAGTTCACACAATTCAGTTTTTGACAGCCCTGCGAAGCGGCTGGGATCTGCCACTGAGGCCCCCTGTTTTGGGTTGTGCAGTTGTACGGATTCCTACTCTGCCTTGGAAGGGGAGGTTCCTCTGCAGCAGAGGCTGAAAGACTGAAATCCTTTGGTAGATCCCAAAGGACTTTCTCTTTGGCTGGAATTTTTGAGGAGTTCAGAATCCGAAGTGGCAGGAAGGAGGAACTGAGAGGGAGGGGGGTTTGAGGCAGGGGAGCGAGGGTCAGCAGCGTTGCTGAGAAATGAGTGACTTGTGAAAAGGAAGACAGCTCTTCAGCTGAAACCCAGCAGGGGAAGTGTTACTGAACAACAGGAATAAGATCTCAGGACTGCGAGGTGATGTCATCCTAGAGCCAGACAAAGGAAGAGGGGGAAAGGGCCTTTTTCTTTCCCCCTGTGGAGACAGATGACATCATCCTCCTTTGAGGGGCTGCACTGTTAGCTTATCTTTTCTTTTCCCAAACTTCTAAATAGTTTCGAGTTGTTGGTGGGCACTGCGCCTTATTATTTAGAGGGGGTGGAAATCCCCTAAATTATTTAATCTTAGCTGCAGCTTTCCCCTTGTTCTCTGGCCACCCACAATCTTTCACATTCTGTGGCGCTGTAACAGGCTTATTGGAAAGGACAGGAAATCCCAGGCAATCAACTGCCTGATCTTCAACTTGCCCTGTGTTTACCGTTTGCTCAAAAAAATTATGTAAGTCCTTTAAAATTGTTCTGGAACTGATTTTGTCTTGTAAATGTACTACTGTAGAGACCCCACCCCCCACCCCAAGTAAGCTCTCCATGCAATTCAAATCAAGAATGGAATAATGTGCTAATGCTCCACTTAGAACACTCTACTTAGTGCTCCTTGGGGTCCTTCCCCCCCCCTTACTTTTCACATGCAGTGCCAATACCAAATGGGACTCCCACTCTGTTTTCTTAGCCCACCCCGCAGTTTGCTGCTATTCTTGGCTGCCTCCAGTAAGCACAAGGGGGTGAAAGGGTGAAAGGAAGAGAGATTGCTCTTCAAATGCCTTCTTCCCTTACTTAATGTTCATTTTTTGTTTAGTTTGCATTGTGTTTGCATTTTTAAATCGGGCAAGGTTTTGACTTTCTTTTAAAGCGAGTTGTCTTGTCCAGCCTCATTGATTCTGCCATTTTAACCAGGGGTAGGCAAAAAAATCCCCTGCCTGGTTTCCAAAAAAGTATTCTCCCCATGTAAAAATGGGGGCTGATTTTCTTCTGCTTCCTTGTGAGGAGGTGGAGAATTTTCACTAGAATTGTTGCACTTCCCGGAATGCCTTGGAAGAGACATGATGCAATGCTCCCAAAGCATTCCAGTGAGAAGCTGGAGAGAGAGCCTTGCCTAGCCTTCTTTCCTTGATGTGAAAGATGCAGAACAAAATTTCAAAGAAAGTTATCTTGCCCTTTCAAAAAAAAAAAATGAACCTTTTGTCTTGGTTCTAGTTTGCCCCCCCCCCCCCGGCATTCTTTTGAATCTGTCCATGCCTTTTCTAATCTGCAGCATGTACAGGTGAAACTCGGGAAATTAGAATATCGTCGAAAAGTGCATTTATTTCAGTAATGCAACTTAAAAGGTGAAACCAATATATGTGATAGATGCATGACATGCAAAGCAAGATATGCCAAGCCTTTATTTGTTGTAATTGTAATTATTTGTCGTTAGGCTCTCAGAACCAATTGTGTACTTAAACCAAGGTACCACTGTAAATGGAATGTAATTAATGAAATGTAATAGCGATGTTTATTTTTGTTTATCTTTGTATTATTGTAACTATTTGTTTTATTACTTGGAATTTCCAAAAGAAAGCATTTGTAAAAATTAAAAGAAAAATAAAAAATAATAAGTTGCATTACTGAAATAAATGCACTTTTCGACGATATTATAATTTTCCGAGTTTCACCTGTATTTAATTTTAGCCTTTGCCATAATGGTTTCATAAATGACCTCCATGTGAGCATTTGACAACTTTTGATTTAGCTTGCTTTCATTTTTAAGTTCCTGCGGCAACCATAGGTGAGTTTGGAACAAGAGAGGCATACTGTATATCAAATAGAAAGTCACAGGGCTGTGAACACTTTTTCAACTCTTTTCTCAATGTACACATGGCTGTAGCACAGATGTGGAGAGCTTTAGGTCCTCCAGAAGCTGCTGAACTACAACTCCCATCAGCCCCAGCAATTGTGGCCAGGCATAGTAGGGAGTCCCTCACACCTGCTGTAGAAAATTGGCAAACTGAATGTCTCTGCATCACTGCTGCCTACAAAGGCAGCAACTTGATATGTAGTTTGCTTAACTTGTTGTCGTATACTTATTGTCATGTCAGGGAGGAGGTGCTTTTGGGATTATCTGCCTCAGATGCTGAAACAACTTGGCATGTTGACTAGGAGGAAACATTGCTGTTGTAGCTTATGTAGCAAAATGTCTTGGGGCAGCATTGGTCTGAGGGCAGGGAAAGAAACAGGAAGATGTGCTGATATGCTACAGCCGTAAGTAAGTCAACCAAGAGGAATCAATGCAGGTCCACATAGCTAAGGACCACAGCCATCAAACGTACGCAAATTCATCTTGAAGCATTCTTATTCCAGTGGTGGTTTATTTTGATAGGCCCATGGTCTTTCTAAATGACAATTTTGCACTCAGTCTGAAGTTATAAGGAAGCCGGCCCAAGGAAGATGTGGTCACCACCAGACTGCATGCTTCTTATTTGTTGTATCGTTTCCAAGCAACTATGACTTGGGTCGGTAAATGTACTTTCTGAGGGAACTCCAAGACCTTTGTCAGCTATATATAAAAAGAAACCAGATCTCTCCCTCTTTTTTCTCATAGTTCCCCCCCCCAAAAAAATATATGGTTTCCCAAAATGCTTTACAAGTAGCTGTGACCAAATTGGTGCATGTAATCAATTCTCTGGAGTCATATCCTAAGTACAGCTGTTTGTTTGTCTGTACAAGGGCCACCAAAACATTTCAGAGCCAAATGTTCCTTTGCTTTGGGACCTTTGTAATTTTCTTTTGCTGTGCAATACAACTCCTGGAATGTACGAAAGTTCACTGGGAGATGTATGCCTTCAGGTTTTTTGTTACAGTTTTGTGTCTCTGTTTGTATCTTTTGAAACACCAGCTCCCGCTTCATTGCAATTTTTTTTTGTAAATTCCCTTCTATTTTTAACAGCGACAAAATCATATGTCTCCCTCTGCTTTCAAAAAAAAAAATACAAGAAAAAGCATCAAGCTGATTTAAGGGAAAAATGCTTCTGTATTAGGAATCCATTCCCAACAAACACTTATTTTGGTGTCACCCATCCAGTAAGCATTTGAAAATTTTCATTCAGCTATTCCATATTTGGATTCAAGCAAATAATCATAATAAAGCACATTGCATTTCTATTGGACATCTTTCAAACCTCCTGATTTTGCAGATAAGTAAAGAAAATGTTTTTATCATTTTTTTTAAAAAAATACTGAGTGTTTTTATCATTTCCTCCCCAAAGGGAAATCTAGTCACTGTGTCTTATTATGATTAGGCTAGCATCTGGCTTCAGTTTCCCATCTTTGATATCTGAGGGTTAGAATAGTAGGACCTTTCTGCAACCAAAGAGGAAGTGTTGTGGGCACCTACTCCAGAGAGGAACATAGGCACATGTAGGTCACATGAGCTACGATCACAACAAGCCTGCCTATTAGCAGATCCCAAAAAATGCAGGGCTGTGGGTTTGGGTTGTTTTGCAGAAGTAAACAGATGAAATATTTCCATTCTTAACAATAGCGGATAGAGCCCACCCATTGCTCATGCTGATACATTGGCCCCACTCTGCCCTCCCCACCACCTCACAAAGGAGTGTGGGTGGGCCAGATGTTATAGAGATGAAGGAGAAGTCAGGAAGCAGGTAAGAGCAGAAAGCAAGCAAGCGAACCTGGATTGAAGTAAAAGGGCAACTGCTCATCAAGTCTCAATGAGACCTGATTCATACATTGTCTTAGTAATGTGGCAGCTAGAGATGGGTGTATCTTTCTGGTATTGACTTATAATCTCCTTCATTGGTGTGTGCTTGTTAATCCATAACCCTGTTCTGTTTCTGGTTTTTTTATTTTTAAAAAACACCATTCAAAATATGTATTTAAAAACATATTTTGTTAACTTTAAACTCCTGAGTACTGTGCTGCAACACATGAAGAATATTGGATCGCAAAATTCTGATCTGCGCATGAATCTGAGCTGTATGGGTCAAGTCATTTCTGATGTAATTTCACAATGAGCAGATTCCACATAGAAGCTGGTAGTCATTGAAAAACCATTGCTTTGTGGTCAGGATTACACATTGCAGAGATAAAGTATGCAAGCGGCAACCCAGTGTTCCTCCTGAGTTGCGCAGTTGCTTCCTGTACCAACTTTCACTGGCACCAGCATGGAATCTAAACACACAGTCTAGCCACACCCCACGATTGACAGTAGCTGCTGCAATAAAGAGTTCTAGCTACATAGAAGCATTTTCCCCTAGTGACTACCAAGTTGCAAAGGTGAAATTTATAAGTCAGTCCTGAAATATGTGTTAAGTGGAGGTGTGCTTTCAGGACAAAATTAGGAGGTTAACTGTCTGGGATGGTTACAGGGTATTGCTAGAGGAGACTATGCCAAAGGTGAAAACTTATGGATGAGAATGAGATTCCAGGCACAAAAGCTCTAGGGCAAGAATGGGAAACCTCAGACCTGGGGCCAGATTCAACCCTCCAGTTCTCTTTTCTGACTTCCTGGACTAACCACAGGCCACACACCCTCCCAAAACACACCACTCACCAGCCTGGCTTTGCATCCTCCTGTTGGCTCCGGCCAGTCACCACTGGCATGTGGCCCCTGGAAGGCTTATCAGATGTGAATGTGGCCCTTGAAATGAAAAAGTTAGCTCCATCCTGATCTAGTATACTGTTTTCTTTAAGGGTCACATTAACAATTCACCTAGGTGCAGGATTAGATACTTGAAATAACGTATTTATTCAACAATGAATGCTCACTCCTCTGACTGTGGGCACCCTTTGTGGGACCACGCGCAGCACCCCCAAGCCTCGTGGGACTTACCAGCTGGTTGTGCTGGCCTGCCTCTCTAATGCTGCAGCCATTGGGGGCTCCCACCAAACCTCAATTTAAATTACCCAATCGGCAGCATTGATGGAGGCGGGGCCAGCAGAGCAGGTCGTCAGTGAGCAGGCTTCACTTGGGTCCACTCATGATGTTTATTAGAGCACCCAGTAAAACAAATCTACATAGATACTACGAAGATTGTCGGCAATCCCCCCCCCCAAAAAAGCTCAACAACTCTGGGCAACCTCCCCCCATTTTCTCAATTTTGAGTCCCAAAATATAGGGGTAGTTTTATACACGGGGGCGTGTTATATACGGAAAAATACGGTATTTGGATTACTTTGTATGATTTTATGATCTTATTGTTTAAACGTACGCCAATACAGTGGCACCTCTGGTTAAGAACTTAATTCATTCTGGAGGTCCGTTCTTAACCTGAAACTGTTCTTAACCTGAGGTACCACTTTAGCTAATGGGGCCTCCTGCTGCCACCGCACCACCGGAGCACAATTTCTGTTCTCATCCTGAAGCGAAGTTCTTAACCCGAGGTACTATTTCTGGGTTAGCGGAGTCTGTAACCTGAAGCGTTTGTAACCCAAGGTACCACTGTAAAGGCCAATAACAAATAACAACATACTGAAGAATTTTCATTAACTTAACTTAGACATCAACTTAATTTATCTATGGAGAATTCAGAAAGACTAACCCATGTACAAATCCAAGTGTTTGGCACAGGAGTTGCTGAACTAGAAAGCCTGTGAGCTAAGTTTTGGACATCAGGAGTTTTGCCCTGGCCTAGCCCATTTTGAGTTTTCAGTAAAAACATGTATTTGTGGCTAACAGGAAGGGATCAGTAGGAGAAGTTGAGTCATAAATGTCTGTTTAAGTTGAAACATTCCCAGTTCTTTCAGCCCCAGATATGAAGTAAATTGCTGCCAGTGTAGCACTGCAGTTCCCCCTAGGAATTAAACCACATGAGAAAGCTCTGTTTGCTGGGGAAAATTCAGCAGTGTCCAAGGGCCGTTTTATTTGGTTTTTCTACTGTGAATGTTCCTCCTGTTGATCCGTTTTAACTCTGCTGATCTGTAATTGGCAGGCAAGCTGGTGAAGACGGCTTTGCATGCTTATATTTAGACAAATTCCAGAGGGTGAGTTCTGTTGCAATATTCAGAACAAGGGGCCCTGTGGCACCTTGAAGTCCAGCACATTTATAGCATAAGCTTTTATAGGTCAGTTTCACTCATTGCCAAACTTAGGCTACTACCGGTACATGCCTCAGGAGTGAAACTCAACTATGTCTGAATATGTCTATGCTCACAAAAACAACATGTACCATAATTTTTTAACATGGGTTTTAAGATCCATGTTGATTTATTATAATTTTTTAGCAGAAGCTGAAATAGCCTATGGAGCGTCTTCAAATAAATGTGGAGAAAAGTGGAGGTAGTCCCTACTACGCCAGTAGAAAACTGCAATAAAATATCATGATAGAAGCTTCCTTGTGTTGTAGCAGAGATGGGGAAACCTGTGGTTCTTCCCTCCATATGTTGTTGAACTCCAGTTCCCAGCAGCCCCAGGCAGTATGCTTAGTACCCAGGGATGATGGGTGTTGTTGTCCACACATTCTCCATCCCTGTGTTTATAGGGACATCGCACCAGGGCTGCAGCTACATCCACACAGGGCCACCCACTGAAGCTGAACGTTGGAAGATTCAAGGCAGATAAAAGGGAAGTACTTCTTCATGCAGTGCATAGCTAAACTATGGAATTGGCTCCTGCAAGAGGCAGTGGTGGCCACCAGCTTGGATGGCTTTAAAAGAGACTTAGACAAATTCATGGAGGACAAGGCTATCAATGGCTACCAGTTTTGTCAGGGGCAGTATGCTTTTGGGTACCAGTCGTTGGGAATCACAGGTAGGGAGAGTGCTATTGCACTTGCACCCTCCTTTTGTGCTTCCCAAAGCATACTATATGGTGAACCGTTGGCCTGATCCAGCAGGCTCTTCTCTTCTTTCTTACATTCATCAGTACCAGCCAACATTTCCAATCTTCAGAGTTGATGTGAGTCATAGCTCAATGGTGTCTGGATGGCACCATGTGGGGGAAGCCTGCTGGGGGGAAATCTTGAGATGATGCTAGAAAACAAGCTGTAGGGCAAACACAGTAGGGGTTGAGACATTGTGGAGGACGATTCTGAAAAGATGGAACTCTGACAGACTTGGCTAGTAAGAAAAAACTATTGTAGGTGATATGAATACACCTTTATTGTCCCACTGACTTATCCTTGTTGAAATGTTTATATGTGCTTAGATCTGAATGCAAATCAGCCAGTCCTGAAAAATATTTGAAAAGCGTGTTGAACCAGGGTGTCATGGTCTTGCATTTATTGCTGCAATTCTGTTAGTCTTAAAAGGGCCTTCTCTGTAGTGGCACCCACCCTCCCATCAGATGTCAAGGAAATAAACAACTATCTGACTTTTAGAAGACATCTGAAAGCAGCCCTGTTTAGGGAAGTTTTTAATGTTTTATTTTTTATCGTGTTTTTAATGTTCTGTTGGGAGCCACCCAGAGTGGCTGGGGAAACCCAGCCAGATGAGTGGGGTATAAATAATAAATTACTATTAAGAAACAGTCTGGGAGAGAAGTCTAACAAAGGTTATACTTCCTACACACACATTCAGTCAACACATAGAGGGGTGCAGAGTCACACTGACTGGCATTGCCCAGAATTTCATGTATTTGGGCCAAAGATAAGCATAGCCTCCTTGTGCATGCATGACCATGGTTCACAGTTGTATTATGGGTCTGTACACTTGCAGTTGTACATGCAAAGAGTCTCTTCTCACTTTCATCCAAAGTACAAAGGCCAGGGGTGAGGCTGGTGGTTGCCTACCACATGAGGCTGGGGACAGAGGCCACAATCCCCACACACCTGCCCACATTGAGTGTGTTGAGGGGATAACATGAGAAAGGGATAGTTTTATCTTAACTCATAGCTGCTATGAGAATCTGCATGGCACTGTTCATAGGCTTATCTCAGCAGCTCTAAAGCCAAAATTCTAACTACATTTCTTTGGAGGTATGTAAAAATCAATGAAGGAAGTATATTTAGGATCATGCTGCCAGTTCTACCAATCAGCAAACCTGAGCACTCTGCTTCTCCTGACATAGTGCAAGTGTTTTCTTCTCTGTTTCCATGCAAAAATAAATGACCAAACACTGAACAAAACAGATCAGTTAGCTCAACACCAAGGAGAATTCCTAGAGAGCCACTTAATCCTAAAAGGGTTGGAAGTGAACTGATGCTTTTTGAGTACCCCTTCTCCTAGACTCCACTCCTTTTGGGAGAACTAGAATCTCTTAAAGGGTCTTCTCCTGTGCTGTGTGGTTTGTGCACTCTTGAACTGATGAGGTGGAGTGAGAGGAGTTCAGTTTCTCTGGCCTATGAAAAAGCGACTGTGAAGGTTCTGACTTCTACAGGCCTGGATGTTGTGGCATCAGGTTCTGTTGACTCCTACTGGCCTTGAGTTCAATGGTCCTCTGATCATCAGCATCAGGGTCAGAACTACAAACCCAATCCAGCTCCTTAGTCAATTATGTCCCCCCACCCACCTTTTTTTTTTTAAGAAAAGTGTTAAGTAGAATTTGAAACGAGTTATTTTTTTAAAAAAATGCACCTTTTTTGAAGAACGGATGTGCAGAGCGTGAAAATAACATCTGCTGAAAAGTAGAAATTGGCTCCAGGGCCTCAGGGGAACTAACAGCTGGTCCTCCCCCTTCCCGCCTGCTACAAACTGAGTAGAAGCCACATCCTCCGGGGAACGCCTATTAGTGGCTTCCCTTGGCCTTCTCTTTCCTGCCCTTTGTTGCTAATTTATGCCTGTTTTATTAATCAGGATGGGCCATATGTTGGTTGGTGGAGCATAGACCTCAACCAATCCGTATGCATCTCTGCCTCGGTAAGAGGGTGGTAGTAAAAGATTGAATTGACCATTTTAGACCCTTGCCTCCCTAGAGACCATATGTGCTACGAATACAGTGAAATAAAGGAAATGATTCATATCAAATCCTGCTCTCTCCCCCCCCCTTTATGAGAAAACCAGCTGCAAAGGAGTCTGGCATTTATTTCTGCATTTCTAATGACTCATGGTGAATGTATAGTAGGAAACTATGTGACAATGTGGGGGGGAGGCTTTTGCATGTTTTTACAGCAAATCAACACTGGGAACTGCTTCCATTTTAGCCCCAGAATGCGCCCCTCTTCTGGCCAGCTAGATTATTTGAGAAGAAACCCACAGATCCCAGCTAAGTTGGATGGGCAGCTTTGGAAAACATAGAAGAAACAGAATCTGAGTTTGTACAGAAATTAGTCAGCATCTCAAAATGTTCAAAATCCCATCAGAATCTCATTAAGAATCCTTAAGGGTAGCTCCTTTAGTTCAGAGGGATATTTTGCATACTGATGTCTATCAATACCCAAGTTGATAGGAGCTTGGGTCCTGATGCCCCTTGTTCCACTTCCATAAGAATATAATAATAATTTATTATTTATACCCCGCCCATCTGGCTGGGTTTCCCCAGCCACTCTGGGCAGCTTCCAACCAAATATTAAAAACAGTACAGCATCAAACATTAAAAACTTCCCTAAACAGGGCCGCCTTCAGTTGTCTTCTAAAAGTAAAATAGTTGCTTATTGCCTTGACATCTGGTGGGAGGGCTTTCCACCGGGTGGGTGCCACTACCAAGAAGGCCCTCTGTCTGGTTCCCTGTAACCTTACTTCTCGCAATGAGGGAACCGCCAGAATCCTTCAGGCATACTGGGCCGAGGCCATTTAGGGCTTTAAAGGTCAGCACCAACACTTTGAATTGTTCTCTGAAACGTACTGGGAGCCAGTGTAGATCTCTCAGGACCGGTGTTATGTGGTCCCGACGGCCACTCCCAGTCACTCGTCTAGCTGCCGCATTCTGGATTAATTGTAGTTTCCGGGTCACCTTCAAAGGTAGCCCCACGTAGAGCGCATTGAAGTAGTCCAAGCGGGAGATAACCAGAGCATGCAGTTGGATGGTTTATTATTATTATTATTATTATTATTATTATTATTATTATTATTATTAATTTGTACCCTACTCATATGGCTGAGTTTTCCCAGCCATTCTGGGCGGCTCCCAATCGAATATTAAAACAATACAGCATTAAATAATAAAAACTTCCCTAAACAGGTGACATTGGAGCAGGGACTTCTCAATGGTGGAACGCCACTCCCCCCTAAAGTTTACATGTCCCCCACCCTACAGGCTTTTGGGATGCCATGGGAATTGTTCTATTTCACTGGGTTATTGGCTTTGACTGATTTTACTGTATTTGGTTCCTGGATCTTGCATATATTATTGACTTCCTGCTGCATTGCACTACTGCCAGTTTTTTTATCTTAATTGTGTGTCTCTGTGTGGGTGCTTTTTATTTTATTTTTTAAATATCTAATTTGGAGGCCTATGAACAGAAAAGCAGGTTAGAAACATTTAAATAAATAATGAAAATGAAGTGTAAACCACTACTCCCCTTCCCCTGCAATATGCAGCCAGAGGGGAGCATTGGGTGTGTTCTAGGCTGCACTCTCAATTCACACGGTGGAGAGCCCTGACATACTTCTTGGTGCCCGTCGTGAACTGAATTCTACACTCCAGAATTTACCCACAACTTCCTGCAACATACAGGAAGTCTGTGGCAAACGTAGACAGGAAAACACAGAAAGTGTTCACTCTAGCTTTAGTCTGAAAACTGGACTTGATATTTTACATTGCATGTAAAATATTTTAATTACATGTGAATTGGACATGCGTACCTTTTTAAATATTATTTTTATTGGTTTTCCAAATTAATACAAATCAGTCCAAATTATTTAAATTTAATACAATTTCTTCCCCACCTTTTTTTTACTTCCTGATGTAGCCACATCATTCTTCTTTCATCTCCTCTTCATCCTTCTCTTGATGTTAGTCCATGCATACCTTTTAAGCATATTACTAGCACAAGTGTCTTTGCGCTTGAATGGTTATTTCCCCACTATCCTTAACTAGATCCACTTCCATTGTGATTCTTCAGATCCATTTCAACTGGGCTTCGGGCCCGGTTTTGATGCTGAGGCTGCCTTGGTCACCCTGTATGATACCTTCTGTTGGGAGAGAGATTGTTGGAGTGTGTCCCTGTTGATTCTCCTTTATTTACGTGGACAGGAGTCCCCCAAACCCCATGCGACCCCCTCAGCAGAATAATGACGCAATCCAACGTGCTATGGGATTAAAAATTGGCCACAACTTTATTGAGATTCAGATGTAGGGAGACCTTGGCTCAGGCATTGGGCGTTATCCTCTCCCAGGCCCCAGCCGGGGGTCTGGGAGGCTTCGGGGTTATCCAGAATGTATGGGGGGTAGGGCTGGCTCTGGAGAACATATGTTCAAGCAGAGAGAGCCCGCCCCCCCGTTCGCCACTGCTGGAAGGGGGGGAGCAATGTCAACCTCTTGGCATGGACAATGCTTCCCCCCAATACCCCTTAAGGTGGGGACCCCGATCATGTTGCCGCAATACCTGGCCAGACCACTGGCAAACACCTCCCCCAGGCAGGATTGGGCTGGGGTAGGCGGAGACCCCCTGCATCCTGCCTGGCGAGGTGGTGCCAGATACGAACTTCCAGGGAGTCGCCTTTTGGGGGTCAAGGGGGCTGTGCACGACCATGCAAAATGTGCCCCCCATTTTATGTGGGGAGAGGTCATTCTCTCAGTACCACTGAGCATGGGGTTCTTGAGGGCTCGTCCACACAAACCATGGGCCTGAGCCGTTTGCTGCTTGTCCTGTGCTTTCTAGACATGGTTTTGCCTTCGCCACACTGCTTTCTCCCAGGAAACCTGTTCTTTAGTGCTAAATTGGAACCAATGGCAACCTGAGGAAAACCCAGTTGCCATTTGTTCCAACTCAGCACTAAAACATAGGCTTTCCCAGGGGAAAGCAGTGGGGCAAATGGAAGTGTGGATGAGCCCAGAGTAGAACTATTTTTCATGGTTCTGCTGCTACTTGGATTGTTGGCTCCAGTCCAGTTGGATAGTCATGGAGTTTGGGGATGTTGTTCAGCCCTGTGAAGCCTCTCATGTGGGAATATGCAGGGTTCAGTTTTATCCCCCATGATGAAATCGCTGATGGGGTCAGCCAGAGTTTGGAGTGCACTGCCACCAGTATGGTGATAACACGCAACGCTACTTATTTACAGCTCAAGCACCTGTGGCTGTGGATGTGATGGATCCAGGGGTGTAGGAAGATAGAGGGTGGGGGCAGTGCGCCCCGAGTGACGTGATCCTAGGGGCACCATCGTTGCCCGCCCTGCCCCCAAAACATGCACCGACCCCCAAACGTGTGCCACCTCATTGCGCACAGCGTGCCCCGCCCTCAAAACGCACACCCCGCCCCCAAAATGCGCACCACGTCACTGCCGCTGCTGTCTGGATCGGTGCCTGAGTCTAAGTAATGGACTGGATAAGGAACAACAAAGTGAAGCTCTATCTAGATAAGACTGAGACACTGTCAGTGGGTGGTTCCTCTGTCTGGATGAATTGAATGCATCCTGCTCTGAATGGGGTTAGCCTGGGCTTCTGCACACCACCAAAGATGGAATGTTTGTTCTGATTTAGTGTTCATCTTAAGTTGGGTGGGGTAAAAATAAAAATAAAAATTAAAAATCCTTCCAGTAGCACCTTAGAGACCAACTAAGTTTGTCATAGGTATGAGCTTTCGTGTGCATGCACCCTTATGTATGATGGAGATGATAAACTCTTTTATGATTATTGTTTTCTGACTATATTTTTAACTTGCTTATTTTGTTACTGTATTTTTACCCTGGATGCAAATCACTTTGGAACTTTTTGTAGTGGAAAGCAATATGTACATTTAACAGAAACTGAAACCTAACTGTTCCGCCTACTTTTTTCCAGGGTGTGGTGCAGAGCTTTCAGGAACATCTGGATCTTTCCATAGCCCAGGATATCCAAACAAGTACCCTAACAATAGGGAATGTCACTGGTATATTCACACAGCCCCAGGTAGCAGCATTCAACTCACCATAGTGGAATTTGACGTTGAATACCATTCAAGTTGCAACTATGATGTATTAGAGGTAGGTGGCTTTTATTAGGGCGGGAGGGATGACGACTCAGAACCAGGTCTTTTTACTGACTAGAGTTTCATGAATTAAAAAGAATCTGAAACATAATCCTGACAATATGGATATGTCCCAGTTACCAACCCCCTCTATTAGACACCTGAACCTGAGATGCAAACACACCTGAGAAGCTGGTGTTTTGTTTTGTTTTTTGCATGATGTACCACAGAGTTTTCAAATCCATTGATAAAGACTACCTCTTTTCTCAAGAGAGTTCATATTATCTTCTTGCTGTCCCCCAGATTAGAAGTCACATGTTCCTAAAATGACTCATGTAAGCTGATCAATCTGAAAGATATCCCTACCTAAGGGGGAACAGGGAGTCTTAATTAACTATCACTGTATGAATCTCTCTTCTTCCGCATCTCACCCTCCCTGTAAAGCCCCCCCCCTCTCTGTGTGTGTGCTGTTGTCTTACAGAAGTGTGCTAGGACATCATGATCACAGCACAGTGAAACTACTGTTTTTGGAAAAAATTTCTCAGAATAATGGAAAAAACACAAACTGTTTTACTGTTGGCTGTAGTGGTTTCAATTCAGAACTCTCTTTTTTGAAAGGCATTTCAACCTATTTTGAGGGACTATTTTGAAAGTTTAAATACTGGTGACCTAGGTAGCCTCAAGGTGTTTCTGCTTGGAACAATGAATTAACCTTGGAGGCCTCCTAGAGTTTGGCCAACCCACTCTCCTTCCTGCTCTTTCCCCCCTTGAGCTTCGGTTGTTTCCATTTCCTCTGCCTCCAGCTTTCAAGGTCCATCCTGCTGCTGTGACCACTGTCTCCCTCTTTCTGTCTGGACTCCTTTTCTGTCCCTGCAGGGCTCGTGGTGCCATCTTACGTCTAAGCAAGCCAGCATTATGCTTCAGTCAGGCAAGGAACAGAAAGGAAGGTCATACTTCACAACCATTCCTAGGTACACTGTTATTATGACAATAACAGTAATAGCTAGTTCTGGTGTTGTACTAGCATGATCTGTGGGGAATAGAGGGAGTAAAAGTTTCTGCCTACTAGCTATGATTTTAGGCAAGCAAAATAGTAAATCGGAAGATGGAAAAAGTAGGCTAAAGTAGATTAAAAGAGGAATCCCAGTAAAGAAGATTGAGGTGGCCTCTTTAATGAGCCTGGAGATGAAAGAGCAGAGAAATTTGATATGAGGATTGTGATAGTAGGAGGAGTCACTGACGGGGGTGCTCTGAAGATAGGAGGCTTCAGAAGACTCAAAGGGTGAGAGATGAGCTGACGATGTGCAACTGAAGAGAACAGCTCCATGGAGTCATGTGTCCGTTCCTGGGTGCCTCGTCTTTAGAATAGCATTGACAAACTGGGGCATGTTCAGAGGAGGATGCCTAGGAGGGTGAGAACCAGGGCCGTCTTAAGCCTATCTGGCTCTGTGGTGCAGGGACCCCCCGGACGCCCCCCCCCCCCGGTCTGCTTAGCCTGGAGAGGAGGAGAATAAAGGAAGTGAAATATACTCGGAGTCCTGCAGTGATTTCATGCTCTTTATTGCAGCATGTAAAACAGTGATTGGATTCCCCCTCCCCCAAACCTTTTATATATATTATTTACACAATGAGTCCCGTCTGATTGGCTGATTCTGCTTCCCTTCTGGAGCCTGATTGGTCTGCTACTGCAGGCTAATCAGTTGTTGCATTCTAGGATCCTACCTGCCTATTGTTCTAGGATCCCAGCTTAGTACATAACAGGAAGAGATGATAGCACTGGAACTATGCAATCTCCAGTGTAAGACCAGACCCCTCCCACTCTTTCCATGGAACTGGTTCTCCCCCAGCGACACTTTGCAATCACCCGCATCTGTCATAATTACCATGTTATGATTGCTTGGCAGAACTTTCAACTCGCTGACCGTTTCTCAGTCCTTCAGCACAGCAACACCAAGTTGGCATTGCAGTTTAGACGTGAAAGAGCTTTGCAGCATCCTTTCCTGCTCCACCTCACCCCCCCCCTTCTGTACACTATATTCTTCTCCCTCCTTCTCAACCTCCCTCTCAGTCCTGCAAAGCAGGATCAAGCTGCATATTCCCTTCTGCCTGAACCTCTCTGTTCAGGCAGGGGAGAACAGTCAGATCTCAGCAGGGGCCAGTTTTACCCATTGAAATCTGCACCACGAGGATGGCCAGCCACATGAAATGGCCTCTCTCTGTTGCTCATAACTTTGGAATGCCGGTTTGATTGTCACAATAAACGGAACTAGCAGAGCAGAAGCAAATGGCAAAAGCCAGACTAAAACCACGGGCTTTATTGATCTGTGCTGCACCCTCTGTGTGATCTGTTGGAAGAGAGCTATTCCCCCCCCCTCTCTCCATAGGGGTGTTCCGATTTATGAACAGCTTTTTTTCATTCTATTCCAGCATATGGCTCTTCTGCATGGACCACACCCCAATATTCTTCTAAGCTTCCCGCAGCTTTTCCCCCCCTCATGTGGGATTCATGTGGTAACAATTGGATGTTTTTCACCCCCTTTATGGCCAAAACCAAACTTTTTATAAAAAAAAATAAAATGAAATATTTCTTTTCTGTCATGGAAACAGTCTGGCTTGTCTCTGCTCCAGCCTTTGTGAAAGCATCTGACGAATTGGCATCCACAGCGAAAGGCGTGGGGGGGGGGGGGGAGAAGCCACTCCTCAATCACTTGGCTTTTGAAATAGCCTTTGCATTTTTTGAAACTGTACAAAAGGCAATTGTGAAACCAGTGGTTGATGCAAAAGGGCATTGAACCAATTAAGGACCAAGCGAGAGGCGATGACTCAGATGTACAGCTCCTGCTCCATCTTTTAAAACTTTTCTTTTGAAATAGCAGCCTTGTAGGGCTGGGGGAATCCAGATTGGAAGCAGGGTGTGGAAAGGGGAAGTTTACCCTTTCTCTTTCTTCAGTTTTCCAGATAAAAATCACCCTCACTGCTGTTTGCCATGATAAGAAAAATACAAATGTATTGCACCCTTCCTGTAGGGGTACACCCACAAATAATCAATTTCTCTCCCCCCCCCTCGGCCTTTGATTTGCAAGCAATTCAGCTGCTTTTAAGGGACTGGGAATATGTGGCCTTCCAAATGTCATTCAACCACAACTCCTATCACCTTTGGTCACTGGCCATGCTGGCTAGGGTTTATGGGAGCTACAAGTCCTAACGACAACTGGTAACCCATCGTGCTTTTAAGATATTAGGACTGAGACCAAGTAGGGCATTGTGGATGGAGGCTTGGGTCCAGAGCCTTGCAAATGGAGTTCCACTCATGCAAGAGGGCTTTCACATTTCCCCCCTTCCTTCTGTAGCCTCTTGGGCCAATCAAAAGCTGTTCTTGAAGGCTGGTGGACTTTCCAAAAATGGCATGGGATGGGATTGAAGTGCTGTAACTGGGCAGGGAGTCATTAGAAACCAGTGTGTTATCTGTTGGAACTTGGCTACTGATTCAGGCTCTGGAATGGTGTCGGTAGCATAACAAGTTTTCTTAACCTGGCTATGTACAGCTTCATAGCAGGGCACTTAAAACAGGCGCACAGCAAGGACTCATCTCACATTATTGGCCAAGGGAGCCGGCGTACAGCTTCCAGGTCATGTGGCCAGCATGACAAAGCCGCTTCTGGCGAACCAGAGCAGTGCACGGAAACGCCTTTTACCTTCCCGCTGCAGCGGTACCTATTTATCTACTTGCACTTTGTGCTTTTGAACTGCTAGGTTGGCAGGAGATGGGACCGAGCAATGGGAGCTCACCCCATCATGGGGATTCGAACCGCCAACCTTCTGATCAGCAAGCCCTAGGCTCTGTGGTTTAGACCACAGTGCCACCCGCATCCCTTTTACTAGTAGTAGAAGTATTACTACTAGTAATTGGAACCCTTGTACAGTAGGAACCTCACGCACAGGGGAGGCAGTTCCCCGCTGAAGTGGAGGTGGCAGATACATGCAACACACTTGCCAGCCCCTCTCTGCTTTCACCCAAGCCGCCGCCACCACTGTCATGGTAGCCTAAGGTGTGACACAGGTGGAGGAAGGGAGCAAGCAGCTGCCAGGTAGATTCATGCAGCAGCGCACATGTCTTTTGGTGCTGTGCTTCCACACAAGCCAGCTGACTTGTGTGGCAGCGTGACACATGTCCCGATTTTCAGCTGAGAAATGTTGGAGCGTATGCAGGCATTTGATGATCTGTACACATAAAGGATTCAGGTGTCCAAGTTCGCTTTCTCCGGAACCTTCTAAGGTGATCAAGAAAGCTTGGCATCATAACAAGCCCTTCCTTCACCCATTGTATAACGCTGCCCACCATGCCCTGATTGGCTGTGATGATAGTGCAGAACATGGGAGGTGCCTTATATACAGTGGTACCTGGACTTATGAATGACTCGACATCCGAATTTTCCACTTACGAATGGGGCAAATGGCCGCACGCTTACGAATTTCTCGACATCCGAACGGAAACCACGGCGGTTTTAGATGGGGTTTTTTCGACTTACAAATTTTTAGATGGGGTTGCTTCGACTTACGAATTTTTCCATTTCCAATGCATTATTTCCAATGCATTCCTATGGGAAATCGCGTTTCCAATGGCGCTTTTCGGCTTATAGATTTTTTGACTTACGAAGGTGCCTTCGGAATGGATTAAATTCGTAAGTCGAGGCACCACTGTAATAGGCTTTATAGAAATATGGAAGTTCCATACTGGGACAGGGGTGGTGCTGAGACGAGCAGGTTGGCTCTGCCCCCGCACCCCCATTGCCCTCCCCAAACTGAAGGCCAACTATTTAATAAAGATGTCCTTTTAACAGCAGTTCCATTCATTTCTGTAATAGCCACACCATGTTTCAAGAACCGATAGGACAGAGGAGTGATTATAAGTTCGAATCACATGCCCTTTCTCTAGTCGAGAAGCCAAAATGCTGCTACTCTTTCAAATGAAAGCATATATTCTGACCTTTGAGCCACTAGATTATCTGTATACATTTTGTGGGGTGTGTGGAATGTCATGGTTCAGTGACGGCTTATTATTTTACATTCTCCATTATTCAAAGCAATGGAATTGGAGGGGCTGCCCTGTTCTTTCCACTGAGTATTTTCCTTGGGAAAACACGGGAATGTTATTTTCTATAATTCGTATAGGAAAGGCATGGCAGGGTGGAGCACATCTCATTGTGACAGTTACATTCAAATAGAATGAATCAAAAGGAATATTGTTGAGCTATATCTAGGATTGATGGCACTGATTCACTTTGCAAAACATCTGTTCATGAACCTTAGCTTAGGAGTTGGAAAGAAAATCCCTTTGGGGGTTTAAATATGCAGCTGACTAAATGGACAATTGAGAGGTGTTTGCAGCAGTTCTCAAATTATTGCCACAATATCAGGGGTACAAGGTTTATTAAATTATGAAAATGAGAATGCTGAGTTGGGTTTTTCCTGATTTTCTGTGTGAGTATAATCCTAAGTAAGAGACAGTTGTTATCATCATAATCTCTTTGTACTGTATTTATGTTCACAAACAGCCACAAACTATAGCAGTTAGGGCAGGAGTACTCAACATAGTGCCTTCAAGATATGGTGGGACTGCAACTCCCATCAGCCTCAGCTAGAATGGCTACTGGTCAAGGACAATGGGAAATGAAGTTCAGTAGTATCTCGAGGGTACTACTTTGGCTACTCCTATGCTGGAGGATAATTTGATTACCAATGGGCAGATGCACGCCATAAGCTTAAAGCACATGCAAAGTGTGTTTAAAGCACAAAACTTCCCTTAAAGAATCCCAGGAACAGTAGCTTCTCCCCTTGCCAAACTACCAATTCCCGAAATAAACAGTAAATTGCAAGAACTCGGGCCAGGAGGAAGATGAATTTCAAGTAAGTCTTCAAAGGGTTTTATTTATGTAATGATGAATTCAAATAGGAATTCATTCCAGTATGATAGTGAGGCAAATAAAAATAAATTCCAGTGAAAAAATCCCAGGACAAGGCCCTGTTTCGACAATTCTTCATCAGCAAGGCAAACATACTTGGTACACTCTGACCATTAAAACATTGCTGATGAAGAATTGTCGAAACAGGGCCTTGTCCTGGAATTTATTTTTATTTGCCTCACTATCATACTGGAAATGATTCCTATTTGCATTCATCATTACATAAATAAAACCTTTTGAAGACTTACTTGAAATTCATCTTCCTCCTGGCCCGAGTTCTTGCAATTTACTCTTTATTTCTGGACTTCACCAAGAACTCCACTTTCTACAGAACTACCAATTCCCAGCACCCTTAATAAACTACACTTCCCAAGATTCTGTTGGGGAAGTCATATGCTTTAAATATGTGTTGAATGTGCTTTAAGTGTGTGGTGGTGATCTCTGCAATAGTTCCCTTGGAGCATTTGTCTGAACTTGCGGGGGTTAAAAGTGTTGAGAGAACACAGGGGCACGCATGAAAACGCCACCCACTCATGTTCCCAGGCTTGCCAGCTCCTCTCAGACATTCACAAAGGTCCAATGGGGGCTTCTATATGGCCCCAATGAACACACTTAGAAGCTTCTGGGAACCTTTCTTTCCCAACGCATGTAAAGCATTGCCATCACTTTGGATCAGAGCCACACTTTTAGCCTCACTCCCAATGTTCCCGCTCCTTTCTCTTGCCCATGACACAATCTTCCATGACACAATCAGGAAGCCCATCCAGGATGGGGCTATAAGTGTAAAAAAAAATATCCAGGCAACTCCTAGAATCAGAGCTAAAAATATTAATTTCAAAACATTGCATGATTTATTTATTATTTGCATTTGTCCAGCATCTCATAACATGAGATCTCTAGGCGACATACAACAATTAGCTTTTTTTAAACGAAAGTAACATAGAATAGCGCAAAAACAGACACAACATAAAGATCCCAAATAAAACGAGACAATAAAAGCCATGCAGCTCATATTAAAAAAGCTAAAAAGAGCTGAAACCTGGCCAGCTACCACTAAAACATGGACCAGTAGCAATAAAGCAGGCATAAATAGGGATGTCAAGTTTAATATAACAAAAATGTTTAATATTACAAAATGTTAAAAGTTGTTAAAAGGCCTTGGAGAGCTTAAAAATCTTTGCTTAGCTCGGAAAATATGTTAATCTGAGACCTTTAGCAGGTGATGCATTATACATTAATCCACGGCATTTAACTGTTCCTACTGAAATGTTACAGAAATATTAAAGCTGTGAACCTGACAAGTTTCTTCATAACTGACCTGCCATGTAGGGCAGACCAGCATCACCCCAAGGCCTAGAGGCTGAATGTACCCTGATACACACTTTTTGTGGCCCTTGTCTTTCCGCATCTTTATGGGGAAATCTTCTAAAGCCTATTCAAGGGCATCAAAAGTGGGACTAGAGGTGGGAGACTGTCAGGGCATGTGTCTATATTGAATTGAATGTGACTTATTCTCAGGTAAGTCGGCACAGGATTGAGGTTTGGCTATAAATGGATTGTTACAAAATCCTCTACATGATTTGCAGGATGTAGGAGAACACATGAGCTCTGCACAAATGATGGATGGCCCAGGGCGGCTGGAATATTCAGAGGAATGTCATTTAGCCTCATTCAATTACGTACATTTATTTTGACTTCCAGTTTTTATTATTCTTATGAAATGTTAAATCTACTTTCTTAATGGGACACAGTGGTACCTCGGTTTACAAACACAGTTGGTTCCGGAAGTCTGTACTTAAACTGAAGCGTACTTAACCTGAAGCGAACTTTCCCATTGAAAGTAAATGGAAAGTGGATTAATCCGTTCCAGATGGGTCCACGGAGTACTTAAACTGAAAATACTCAAACCGAGGCGTACTTAAACCGAGGTATGACTGTAGTTGCTTTTGATAGTTGTTGCTTCCTCTTTAAAAAGCAAGACTTGCTTCTGCTCTTTCTATTCTCTTTCTAGATCTACGGTGGGCCTGACTTATCTTCTCCCAGGTTGGCCCAACTGTGCACCCCCAGATCGCTACAAAATCCTCTACATGTCTCTAGCACTGGAAATGCAGTTTCAGTCCGATTCAAGGCAGACAGATTTTTGAATGGAAGGGGCTTCAATGCCACTTGGCAAGAGATACCTGGAGGTGAGAATGATTGTGTGTGTGTGTGTGTGTGTGTGTGTGTGTGTGTGTGTGTGTGTGTGTGTAAACTACAGTTCCCAGGATTCTTTAGGCGGGGAATCGTGTGCTTTAACTTTGTTTATTTATTTTATTTGTTTTCAACAATTTATATACCAATTCCTTAAAATGTTCTTTAAATATAGGGCCTGCGAGCAGCCAAAGAGGCAGTGTAGAAGACAACACCCCAGAGTTATGTCGAACTCCAAATTCTCCTAGTATGCTACAACAATACTTAGTACAAGTGTGGCGCCATGGAGCTAGCTCATTCTTCCTCTGCTTCTTTTTTCCCTAAGTTTTACCCATGATCATTGTAATTAGAGATGTGTTAAAATGACAATAAGCAGTTGCCCCGGAGAATGATGGGATGCGCAAGGGTTGAGCTCAAAGCACAGCATTTCAGCATATTTTTAACTCAAAGAATTGCTTCGAGTTGGACCCCTAAATTCACAGAATGATGGAGTTGGAAGGGACCTTGGGACCTTGGGAGGGAGCGCCAACTCGCTGTTCACCTCAGGCAGCAGAATGCCCCAGGCCAGCGCTGGGAGAGACACCTAGTTGTCCAGGCAGTGGAGAGACACTTCCCTGTCTAAGAGCCTGTGCTGTGTCCTGAGGCTGCTGCACATCATGTAACCCAGAGAAACTGAGGCCATGCACAATCCCACTCCTACCCTCTTGCCAGCCAGCCAGCACAATGGGCAAACTTTCATTGCCTTCTTCGATGCCCACCAAAGTGCCCATTAGTGGATCCCGTTAATGAAGCTAGGACTGTTGTTTCAATTTCAGCCTAATAAGCAGGACAGCATTTATTTCTGGAGTCAATGGGTTTGCCGATACATTGCACTACGTACAACATGTAGCGCAGATAGTCATTTGAACTCTCTGTAAAATATGCAGGTTTCTCCAATGGGCATCCGTTACCTTCACTTCTAGGTTGCGGAGGAGTTTTCCAAGCTCCAAGCGGTGAAATCCATTCTCCCAACTATCCTCAGCCTTACAGCAATAGCAGTGACTGCTCTTGGGTCATCCGAGTCGATGGGGGCCACCGTGTTCTGCTGAACTTCACAGACTTTGAAATAGAATCTCATCGTTCATGTAACTATGACTATGTCGCAGTGAGTACTGAGAGATTATTAATTTTTTAACGAAAAAGAAAAATACTTTCCCATGTCTCAATGAAACTTGTCCACACACCACCAGCTGCTATTTGCCTAGGAGGGAAGCTGCTGTGAGTGCAAATAACAGCTTGGGGAGAAATTTCTGTGGGAAATTCCTCTGATACTTATTCACAAGGGCGCTACCCAGGATGCTAGTGGAGTCACGTGCATGTGTACACGCAGTAGTTTCACCTGGATGTTCTTGCAAGAATAGCACTTTCTATCTCGGTACCAATGTTCAAAATACGAGCCATGTAAGTTATATGCATGTTGGAAATGCAATATCATACCATGGTCCTGGTCATTTGCTTGATGAGCAAAATCAAAGTTTCTGTTTTTTTAAGGGTCATTTCTAAAGCTACTGTACATGTTGGCAGACTTATTGGAAAAATTATAATGTTTTAGGTTCTAACAACCACAAAAAGTACCGAGCAAACTGAGATTTGCTCTGTGGTCTGCAATACCAGTAAACTATGAGTCATTCTCTTCCAACAACTGGAACCGATTAGTTTTGAGTTGTGTTTCAATTTAGGAATATAAGCTAAGAGAATAGAATGCAGGCCAACCTGGAAAGCTTTAAGCAATATTTCAAGTCATCAGGAAATATTGTTGCCCTCCAGATGGTGTTGCACTCCAACTCCCATCAACTTCACAACCAATGGTCAGCTCTTGAAGTACAAGAGATGGCACACGAAACACCACCACCACCCCAGTGCTAGACTGGGAAGAAAGGAGACCTCACCCAAAAACTAAGCAATAGTAGCTATCCTTTCCTTCCAGTCTCTCCACCCTGCATGTGTGTGCATGCAGGCACACACACAAAGAGAGAGACCTTTTCTGACTTAATAATGTATCCATGTTTCTGATTACCCAACGATGCTTATGCAAAATGCATATGGGTGGAGTATTTGTGGTAAATTGCACTGTTTGCTGTTTCCAGGAAAGCACAGTTCTAAAAAAACACCAAACTGAATGTACCAATTTCTGTACATTTCACTCATGTGTTTTGTAGCCATCCCATCTGAAGCGGCATCTTTGGTCAGGCTTTCCAGCATTTGGAGACGATTAGGGCATGAGCTCAAGAACATGAGGCACTTTTAGGGGAAGCGAGGAAATCTGGTTGCTGTAGAAAAGTGCATTATGCCCAACTTCCAGATTCTCTCATTCTTCTGTCTCTATCCCTGCAAAGAAGAAGAAGAAGAAGAAGAAGAAGAAGAAGAAGAAGAAGAAGAAGAAGAAGAAGAAGAAGAAGAAGAAGAAGAAGAAGAAGAAGAAGAAGAGACGAGAGAATGAGCATTGCAAAATTATGACATTTTGACAGTCACAGTTTGCTGATAGTGAAGGGGCCTGACTCATCCCATTGTGACTTTTACCCACCAGCTCCACACATGATGAGATTTGCAATTTATCATGCCTCTTGAAGAAACTCAGTTTTCAGTGGCGTTCCAGGATGTGGCAAAATCTTACACACCACATAAAGTTCATTCTGAAAAAAAAGGTTTATTCCACAAAATAAGATGTAATTCTCCACTGACTTTCCCTATTCGGTGACAATTGCCAGAGGGGTAACTGAGCTCAGCTAGGATCACACTGCTGCTTACTGTGTACTCACTGCATTTCCACTGCTGGGTTTTTAATCTGTGTTTGCACATCATTCTACAAAATGCATATGCATCTTGCAGTATGTTATAAAACGCTACTGTTTGGGGTATTGTTTTTCAAACCAGTTTCACGCCAATTGGAATCCTTAAGCTATTTCTCTCTCCCCCCTTATTTTTATTTATTTGTTTGGTTTTTCAGATTAAAATGTTACAATCACATATCAAACATAAATAATAAAAACAAGATTCCAAGGAATCTCCTGGGCTTCCACCCTCTCCTTTGTGGGTCCTATTATTAATCATTTCCTCCTGCATCTTTTACATCTCCATTATATCCAAAACTCACCATTAAACTATAAGTGACATTCCAATCCTACTAACGATTTTAACTGCTTACAGTTAAGATCATTTATAAATTTCCCCTGGAATCCTTAAGCTATTCCTAATTGATCTCTTGACAAGGTGTGAAAACCTTTGCATAGGTTCCCTTCCCTTCCTTGTCAATGCCCACTGGTCACAAACAGAAACTAATCTGACACTAATGACATAGCTGCCAAGTTTTCCCTTTTCTCGCGAGGAAGCCTATTCAGCATAAGGGAAAATCCCTTAATAATAATAATAATAATAATTTATTATTTATACCCCGCCCATCTGGCCGGGTTCCCCCAGCCACTCTGGGCGGCTTCCAAAAAAACAGAAATTCTAAAATACAGAAATCCATCAAACATTAAAAGCTTCCCTAAACAGGGATAACTTGGCAGCTATGACTAATGAAGCCACATTGATGTGAACAGCTGTGGGGTGTGTGTGTGTGTGTGTGTGTGTGTGTGTGTGTGTGTGTGTGTTATGAAACACAAATTTAACAAACAAATAAATACAAAATAAAATAAAATAGAGTCAATTGAATTCAGTTTGTACCTGTACTGTGCCCTTAGAAATTTTCAACCATGCTAAAAATGCTAAATAGCAACACATATCAGCTATGGCACCTGGTAAAGCCTCAATTTCAGCAATATTTCTGGCAGCTTCCAGACTGCCACTATTTTGGCGTGGGATTCAATCACATCCTGACAAATTCAGGATGCACATTGAAGGCTGATTTGGAGTTCCTATGAAACAAACCCTCTTCCCCAAGAGACGTTTTGCAATAAGGAAAATTAAGTGTAGGGTAACACTTGTTTGATACTACATTGTATAATCTCCCCACAAACAAATTTCAAATATCACATCTGAAACCTGGTATTAGTACAGTACATGTACAATTCGGATGTAACTGGCTATTTTTATTTGCTGCCCAGACTATGGTTACAACATTCACATAGTGTGTATTTTCGCCTTGGTAGATAAGCCATGCTGTTCTGAAGTTCTTAACCTTAATCATATATACTGCTCTGCTATATAGGTATTTGATGGTTCCAATGCTGAAGCTCCACTTCTTCGGAAAGTTTGTGGGCAGCAGAGACCTTCTCCTATCCTGTCCACCCAAAATACCATATTTGTACGGTTTCGCTCTGACAGCACTGTCCATCTCAGAGGCTTTAGGGCTCAGTTCACTGAAGGCAAGTTTCTCACTGTCATGAATATATTTTAATTCTTGGCCTAGCTAGGGTTACTTCCAGACTGGGTGTTTATTGTGTGGTCAGTTCTCATCATGCATGCAACACGATACAATTGCTATCTATATGCCAGCCTGTATCTCCCTTTCTTAACCTTTCAAGGAAAAACCCAGTAAGTTAAAAGAAAAGAAAAGAAACATTGTTGCTAACAACCCGGCTGCAATATCCTGGCTTCCCTCAAAGCTTTCTTTAGCTCAGCAATCTAATTCAGAGGAAAGCAACCTTTTGTCAAACTATTAAGAGTCAGAAACAGTTGCTGATGTACCTAGAAATCTAAGTCAGTAGATTGCAAACTATCTTCTGCCCACCACTGATGGAAGTGGATATTTGACCATTATGGGAAGTGATTTGGGGAGATTCCAGAAAGCAGCCTCGCCACATATTGTCAGCATCTGTACTTGCAAGATTTTTAAGGAAGGTCTAATTTCATCATGATTCCAAGCCCAGTTTTATATCACACCTTAACTAATGTTCATTTGTATCTTTTATTCCAAAGAATGTGGAAGTGTCTTGGAAGTTGATTCAGTTGGTGCAGCCATTTCCTCTCCTCTGTACCCGGCCAAGTACCCAAACAATCAGAACTGCAGTTGGATTATCCGAGCTCAGGAACCATGTAAGTTAACAACACACACATCCCTCTCTTATGGGAAAGCAGGCTGAATGACTAACATCCTCCCCTCATCTGTGATAACAATGCAAAATTCCTTCTTTTCCTCTTTGCAGGAAGTCCTGCATCCTGGTAGATGGGCATGGCCAAGGGACACTTAAATCTTTTTCTGAGTGGGAATTAATGTGAAAAAAATTAGGATCTGGGGCAAAATGAGATAACGTACAATTTCGCCATTCTGTCCCTAAGTGCCCCAACTATAAGGTTTCAAGGTTGTGCTGAATGCTATAAAGCTCAAATTACAACAGGGCAAATGCAAGTCTTGTGCTGGCACAAAAGAGCCCACAGTTCTTTGAAACTAGCATTCATTTGCAGATAGAATTGTGAATATATGCCCAGACCAGGAAAAGAGAAGGGAGATTGCTGTGCATAAAAATAGTGGCAAGAAGGAGTTCATGCATGTCTGAACCATCTCAATATGATTAAGTGGTTCTATCCTGGTGAGAAAAAAATCAAATCAAATAAATAAATAGCCAGCCTTCAATGTGAACATTAACTCAGGTCCTCCTTTTGTGAAATGTAAAACTTTCCCTTACATATCTTTCTCTCAACAGTCAATCATGTCACAATGTCATTTACTGACTTTGAAACTGAAGACAGATGGCATAATTGCAGCACTGATTACGTAGAAATTCAAGAAGGGGATAATTATGATGCACCTTTGCAGGGTATGTTAGCATTTACTTATTTTGTTGCAATATTATTATTGTATTATTATTATTATTATTATTATTATTATTATTATTATTATCATAATCATTATTGCTTTAGCAAATTCACTTGTTTGCAGACAAAATTGTGACCTTTAAAGTTGGGAATGGATGGAAGATAGGTGACATTTAATACCAGGTGTGGGGTGAATTTGTGCAGTGCTCCCCTCTTCTGTACCTGACATGGAATTTAATCCCCTCAAATGTGAGGGCTTCTTATGCCATAAGTATAACAGGTAGTAAGGCCCTTGACACCTGTATCTTCATTTTGGAAGCTATCCCAGAAGCTCCATTGAAGAGCAATATAGTAAGCTTCTTTAAACAGAAAAAATAAAGAAATGAGGACAGGCCCATGATTAATGGATGAAACAGGACCCCTTGCCCTCAAAAGGTCTACCAAACATTTAATTTATCTTATGTTGGTCTTTTCAGGACGCTACTGTGGCACCACCATTCCACATCCTGTCACTTCTTTTGGCAGTGCTTTGTCTGTCAATTTCATCTCCAATGGTGGCAATACTGCCAAAGGTTTCCATGCCATTGTTGCTGCATCAACATCTGGTAAGCCTGCATACTCCTAGATTTTAAAGCTTTGCGGTTCGATGCCACCTGCTAGGCAGGAGTCCGCAGTGTAACATTTTAAAAAATGTATTCTAGCCTGCACCTTTCATTTAATGCAAAAGTGCCATATGAGGACCGTGGAAAACTTTCAGCCCCACAATGTGCAAGAGTAGAGAAATTGATCCACTAGAAAAGCTTCCTATAGCTAGGATTTCCTCTTCTGAGTCATAAATCCGAGATGAAGATATTTGCTTTTCTCAAGAAGCTATACAAAAGGGAATTCCCACGTTTTCGTGGCTATCAAAATCTCTAATCTGCTTGCAGTATCTTTCTCCTTTTCCATTGGTCTTCTTGCAGCTCATTTCTCCCTCTCTCCTTTGCAGCCTGCGGAGGTACCTTCCATATGGAGAGAGGAGCCTTCAATAGCCCCAACTTCCCTGAGCCTTACCCGCCAAATATTGAATGTGTCTGGAACATTCTGGTCTCCCCTGGCAACCGGCTCCAGCTGTCTTTCACGTAAATTGAATTTCCAAAGGGTTATTGTTCAGCCTTTTAATGGAGCTCCAGGAAGGAAACGCTGTGTTTAGTAGGAAATGTAATTACCAGCATGCAGAAGTGTAGCGGTGCCCACAACAACAACTTGGAAAAAGAACACAGTAGTGGCCATAAAGGGCCTGCCGTCTGTTTCTTCCGCCGTGCATTATCGAGAGCATATCATGGTAGACATTGAAACAATTGCATTCTATGCTGTAAATGCCACTCCTCTGGCATAGCAGAAACAAGGAGAGATTATTAGATATCCTCCTTCTTTTGCCTCTGTAGGATCTCTTGCAAAACAAACACATGTATATATCCCAGACTAATCAAGCAGTTATTATAGTACATGTCTATGATTTACCAAACTGAACTGGTATTTCATTCCCAAATACTTCCCTCGCCCCCTAGTCCAGAGTCTCTTGCACAGTTGTAAGAAATGAATGTACAATGTGGAATGAAGCAGGTGCAGTTCATCCTTATCTCCTTGAGGAAATCATGAAATTCTATGTGCACACTCCTTCTAGGCAAAAAACCAAGTACATCCACATTAGTGCACTAAGCAATTAAATCTAATGGCATGCACCCACAAATGTGCCAATAAGGCCAGCACCCACAGCATTCTGTCACACACACACACACACACGTGTGTGTGTGTGTGTGTGTGTGTGTGTGTGTGTGTGCAGTTTCTTCCCAGTTCTTCATAACTGAAAGGAAAATCACAAAGTAGTAGGAGGTCTTTGAACCGTCTTTAAGATGTCAGTTATTATCTGCTGTGTCTGTTATCAGTTTTGTATCTTTTTATTTGGGGAAAGCTATTTATCTTTTGAATATTGGTCTTGCAAAATTGCTCCTCTAGCATGTTCCAAAGAAAAGCTCTAAATGAGTTCGAAGTGTGTCCAGATGGGCGGAAGTGCCCTGAAGACACTTAATATGGGCCCACTTAAACTGGAAGGAAATCTGAGTAGTGATATTTTGTGCATGTTAACCATACAAAACTCTGGTTTTGATTTTCTATTCATGGCTGACCTTTGAAATACAGAATACAATTTTGATACAGGAAAAATACAGTTTACCTAGCATGCAGGGTTCAGATTAGTTCCTGGTGTACACATATGACAAAGCCAATTTGTTCAAGAATGAATAAGTCAGCCAAATTGTTGCTGGTGAAACTTTGAGATGTAGAGGATCCAATTTTTAATCCCCTCTCCCATGCTCACAATAAGACTTGGCCAATGTGTCTTAAGGAAATAGGGTCTGTAAATATGTGCAGAATCCTATATAATCCCTGCTCAGAAACATCAACTATTCCCTACAAACCCTTGGATGAGAAAGAACAACTTCTGTATAAGAGCAAACGTATGATTTAAGACAAAATTGCAGTTCAGCATCTTTCATTTAGCAATTAAGCCAGAACCCATTGCATGTGCTTTTGAAGTCATGCATTTTGCAAGGAATGCATACACACCCATGGACAAAAAATAAAACTAAAAATATACCCAGAACCTTTAAAATGGCAAGGAGCTTTTCCTTTGGGTTTCATGCAGTTGAAAAGCAAAATAAACACTGAACCTCCCCCCCAGAAAAAACCCAAATTAGGCATTTCCTTAAAATTGAAAGAATTCTGAACACTGCATTTGTCTAGATTAGAATCATAGAATCATAGAATTGGATGGGACTTCGAGGGCCATCTAGTTCAACCCCTTGCAATGCAGGAAACCTGCCAACAGCCATCCCAGGTTGGGCTCGAATCACCAACCTGCTGGTTAACATCCAGATGCACTGACGCATTACGCCACAGGATCCACAAGCCAACATGTGTTAATTGACTTACTAATGCCAGTGTGTCAAGCAAGCTGGTTCATCTCAGTTGAAGAGCACATCCTTCCAGATGTGTGGAGTGGTAAACAGATGCCTTAAACCCTGCATGATAGCACATAGGGTGAACAGGATACCATGGGTGGTATTCAACTAATTCAGAGTAGACCCACTGAAACTGACAACCATGACTAAGCTAGGTTTATTCATTTCAATGGGTCTACACTTAGTAAAACTAAGTTGTATACCACCCACGGAAAGGATAGGATATAGAAGTAGACAGTATAACAGGATAGCCGCCATTTTGTAATAATGTGATGAGGCTCACTGATAACTTTTCCCATATGCGTTACACTGCAAATGGACTGGATCCCATTTCATACAGAATATTTTGGAGCCCTTAAATATCATTAGCATTTTACTGACCCTTGTAAGAGGAAAAGTGTGAAATCACTGAGAGATCATTGGTCGATGCAGAACATTCATTTCCCTTTGTATTTTATATTCTATCCCATGCACTGTTAAGTCAATTAATGTGCCCACATTGCTGTTGAAAACAGAGATTTTCAGGTGGAAGCAAGTGGCAACTGCTCCAAGGACTACCTAGAAATTAGAGAAGGCAATTTCAGTGGCCAGCTGGTGGGACGATTCTGTGGTGACTCATTGCTGGAGAATTATACGTCTATCACTGGACATGGCCTGTGGGTTATATTTGTCTCAGATGGCTCAGGTGATGGAAGGGGCTTCCAGGCCACATTTGCTCACAGTAAGTAAATATTGAACTCAAAGGGAAGCGATCACTTTACAGATCATTTGCAAGCAAGGAAAGAAAGATATGTGTAGACGTATGCCTTGATTATATTGCTGTGTTTTCACTTCTGGAGCATGTAGCATCATGTAACTTCCTTAACTTTGTGATAGCTTAGCACACACACACACACACACACCTGTTGTGGGTAGGATATAAGTACTGAAGATAAATAAATCCCCTGGGATTCAAAAATCCATAAAATATGAAGAGGCAATGTAAAGGTTACATCAAATAAGAGCATGTGATTTGCCATTGGCTGCATTCTTAATCAGATGCCCTTGGTGTCTGTGGTAGAGGTGGCAGGTATGCACTGGCAACGTGGAAGGGGAAAGCTACCGTACAAAATTCAGAAAGTAAAAAATGGTGGATTACTAGTACACTGACTCAACTCTAAAAACAAGACTACACCTGCTGAAATCCCCCTTTCCATACAACTATTAAATGTGCAGGAGCAATGCCCTCTTTTGTATCAGGACACCCTGATACAACTCAGGGTCCCTCTTCACTCAGGTAGGAGTGGACAGCATAGTGGGGCTTCACCACTCACCTGACCTCCCTCCGGCTGAGTCACTGCTGCATACAGTACTGGAAAGGAGAGCAGCTGCAAGGTTGGCACAGTGCAAACATGCTGGCAGGATTTCCCTTCTGCACTGTGCCAACCTCACCATCACCTACCCTCACCCCCTTCTCCACCCTGCCATTCAGCAGTGGCTCTCCTAGAGGAAAGTCAGGTGAGCTGTGCAGCCCCAACACATTGTCCATGGCTGTACCCACATGCTTAAATTTTGGGGCATGTAGGCATCTATGGATCTTTAACCTTATTGTTAAGTTAAAATAGCAAAGCCTTGCAAGGAAAAATGAAACTTAAGGCAAGTAATTGGAGGCAGTAATTGGTGGCGGACAGAATCTCGAAGAAAATCTCCCCTCTTTTACCTACATAACAGAATCATTCAACAGAACATTAGTAGTAGTAGTAGTAGTAGTAGTAGTAGTAGTAGTAACAACCACCTCTCATTTTTCAGTGTTTGGAAATACTGTGGTGGGAAGCAGTGGACAAATTGCATCTCCACTGTGGCCTAGAAATTACCCTCAGTACTCCAACTACCGGTGGACAATAACTGCCAACACAACACAAGTGGTCCATGGGCAACTCACACAGATGGATATTGAAGATGTGTATAGCTGCTACTTTGACAACCTGAAGGTGGGGCTTGAACTTGCAAACTTTTTTTATTTTGGTAAACTCTGGTACAAATAAGTCACAAAGCGAAAGGAACTGTCAGATTATTAGATCTCAACTTAAAATGACTGGGGCTTGAAACAGTATTTTGGCCGCACATGCAACCACTTCAATCCTCCCACCATAGGAGCATAAGAAGACCCCTGCTGGATCAGGCCAAAGGCCTATCTAGACCAGCATTCAGTTCTTACAGCAGCCAACCAGATGCCTGGGGGGGGGGAACCTTTCTGACAGAAGCAAACAGGAAGTCTTTGCTAACACAAAAAGTGGGGAGTATTTGGGGGGAGTATTTGGGGGGATGAAAATGACAATGACAAACCTAGACAGCATCTTAAAAAGCAGAGGCATCACCTTGCCGACAAAGGTCTGTATAGTTAAAGCTATGGTTTTCCCACTAGTGATGTATGGAAGTGAGAGCTGGACCATAAAGAAGGCTGATCGCCGAAGAATTGATGCTTTTGAATTATGGTGCTGGAGGAGACTCTTGAGAGTCCCATGGACTGCAAGACGATCAAACCTATCCATTCTTAAGGAAATCAGCCCTGAGCGCTCACTGGAAGGACAGATCCTGAAGCTGAAGCTCCAATACTTTGGCCACCTCATGAGAAGAGAAGACTCCCTGGAAAAGACCCTGATGTTGGGAAAGATTGAGGGCACTAGGAGAAGGGGACGGCAGAGGATGAGATGGCTGGACAGTGTTCTCAAAGCTATGAACATGACTTTGACCAAACTGCGGGAGGCAGTGGAAGACAGGCGTGCCTGACGTGCTATGGTCCATGGTGTCACGAAGAGTCGGACACGACTAAACAACAACAACAATTTGGGGGGAAATCTGAAAAGTGGCCTTCTTTTCCTCAGGGGGTGAGAAAGAGAACTGTGGGAAATTTGCTCAGAAAAGTGTATCCTGAAAAATGTTGACTCTGCATCTAAAAAAAACCCCATCAGTGTGTTACTAATCTTTATTCTCACTGTTGCAGGTATATGATGGGCCCAACACACACTCTCGTCTCATAGGAAAGTACTGTGGTGTAGCCCCGTTTTCTTTCACCTCTTCTGGAAGCTCTGTTACTCTCCAGTTCACCTCTGATTTTTCTGTAAATGGAAAGGGCTTCCTTTTGGACTGGAATGTGGTGGAAGCACCTACAGCTGTGGGACCTGGCATTCCTATAGGTTGGTCTCCTGTCGGTGTGGATAACCTTTTCGTTTCAGCAACTGAGAGGAAGGCAGACAATGAAAGTGTATGTTTGTCAGTCTGCTATCATTCAGTGGTAGTCAACTTTATTTCAGGCATGCTTTTAAGCCAAGTGAAACATTTGAGAGCATACCGTTCTAGTGCACATGCCAGTACGCATGCCAGCTTAGTGTTGCCTTGGCTTTTCCATACAGAATCAAGGAGCAGGTGATAGCACAGCACAAGACAGAGAAGCAGGAGGACAGGCTTGACTCTGCAACACAATTAAGCCCATAGACCTCTACTCATATCCTAGGAAATCACAACCCCAACACCTTTTCCACCTGTGGCATTTATCTTGAAGATTAGCTACCTATTGTATAGTAAACCTTTTGTTCAATACGAGGTGGTTTTGGCAGTAAGAGGGATTGCATTAATTGTCAGGTAGATGCGACAGCTCAGTTACATTATATTTGCAACAAGATTCAATGGTGGACACTGCCTTAGATTCCTTTAAAAGCGGGTTAGACAAATTCATGGAGGATCATAGAATCATAGAGTTGGAAGAGACCACAAGGGCCATCCAGTCCAACCCCCTGCCAAGCAGAAAACACCGTCAAAGCATTCTTGACATATGGCTGTCAAGCCTCTGCTTAAAGACCTCCAAAGAAGGAGACTCCACCACACCATAAAAGGCTACGTTGAACCTCAGTGTCAGAATGCAAGGCCAATTGTTGGGGAGCAACAGAGGCCCGCTCCCTGCCCACATAATAAAATAATCAGGGGAGGCCCTGATTTTGTATCAAGAAGACATTAGGTGGGCCCAATACATGCATGGACATGTTGTACACACATGTACACATACTCTAGCAGGGATAGGGCACCAGTGGACCCCTTCAGTCCCAGCCAACATGGCCAATGATCAATGGGCGCTGTAATCTAGCAATCTAGAGGGCTACAGTACATAGAAACAAACACGGAAGAGAAACAAATAGTGTTGTCACTAAACAGGATGAAAAAATAATTTATTTTTACCCGTGATTTTCTATTTCATGTCAGGAGCCTGTGGGGGTTTCTCAAGAACCAGTGAAACGCCTTCATTTCTGTTCTCACCGGACTGGCCTTCAAACTACAGAAATTTTGCCGATTGTACATGGGTTATCAGAGCGCCAGACTCAACAGTGGAGATCAACATCCTGTCCTTGGATATTGAGTCTCATAGCTCATGCAACTACGATAAACTTGTCCTGAGAGATGGTGAGAAACACTGGCACCTTTCCATAGTTGTGGGCCGCAAATGGAAATCCTGGTTTATGCAATTTGCAATTCTCATCCTTGCCAGCTTCCTGTGTCTGCATGTCTTCTGCCTCCCCTATTGTGTTAGACTCATGGTGAGCTGGGGCTCATCCCTCTAGTAGGGGACTCTCACAGATTTCTGCCATCAGATAGGGCTATCCAATGGAGCAGAGCTACAGCAATAGCTTCCTAGCGGCAGTGTCAGTTCTGCTTACTAGGAGGAGGGTATGGAGAAGGCAAGGCCCAGGGCCGTATGGGTGCAGCACCAGGAGTGCTAGATTGGCTCTGCTGGTGCACTCACACAGCCTCAACCTCGGCACCAATTCACCCCCCCCTTCCTTCTTCCATTAAGTAGCTGTGGTGGTGCTGCCGGGAGGCTATTGTTGCAGCTCCATACCACTGCATTTTAAAATGCCACACAGAAGTATTTCCAAAGGCCACCAAGCACCTGCCACAAAGTCTGAACAGAGAGACAAACCATGACCCTAGGGTCTGACACAACACTAAGCCAAACCATGTCTTAGCTCTGATTAGTTCCGCAGCAGGAAAACATGGCGAGGAAAAAGTTGCCCATGGTTTTCATTGTGAGTACCCACACACTCATGGATTCCCACTGTCATGCTTACCTTCCAAGTCCCGGACTCTGTCATGCTTACCTTCCAAGTCCCGGACTCCAGAATCCGGGACCGGCAGCCGTGTGACACCAGAAGTTGCATCGACGTAACTTCCGGTGTCGCTTTGCCCTTCTATGGGCACCAAAAATGGCTACCACCGGCATCAAAAGTAGCTTCTGCGCATGACCGGAAGTGCGTTGACGCAACTTCCGGTGTCGGCCCGCCCATCTATGGGCACCAAAAATGGCCGCCGCTGACACCGGAAGTCACGTCTACGCACTTCCGGTCATGCGTAGATGCGACTTTTGAAGCCGGCGGCCATTTTTTGTGCCCATAGAAGGGCAAATCAGGAAAAAATTGGCCGCCGGCAGGAGAAAATAACGGAGAAAAATGGGAGACAAAGTGATACGGGGGGCCACCGGGAAAAGGTAAGTAAAAACGGGGGTTTCCCGGGGAAAATGGGGTACTTGGCAGCTATGCTGTCATGGTTTGGCTTAGTGTTGCATGCAAACCAGTCCGTCTTCTAGCTACCAATGAAATGGTGAACGGAGAACTTCCAGCTCTAACATTGCCTCTCCAAATAAAACATGGCTGTTTCTTTCACAAGTAATGGAAGTATGAAAATGCAATTTCCCTTTTTTTCCCATAGGAGACAACAGCCTTGCACCAGTCCTGGCCACTCTATGTGGTCGTGAAGTTCCTGGACCAATAAGATCCACTGGGGATGCTTTGTTCATCCACTTCACTTCAGATGCAAGTATTACTGGTGCTGGGTTTAATGCTTCTTACCACAAAAGTAAGTTGTCATTTAAAACTGTTCTTTGAGTGCCTTTGCATATTTAAGGGTGGGGGGGACTGGAAGGAAGTGATTATAGAATATCTTTATTTTTTGTACTGTTGCCTGTCCTGTCCGGCAATAATCCTCTGCACACACACATAAATGTTGTGAATCCCAAGGGTGCATGTTTTTTGAGATGTAATCTTAAATTCACCCAATTTTCAAGTGTAACTTCAAAACCACTGCACAATTATTGTTGTTGATATCTGCCTGGATATCTGCCTGGAAATGCAGAGTAAGAAAACATTTCTCTATTATGGTAAGATTTGCAAGCTGCCTTTGTACTGCTGTGGGTTCTTTTTTCTTTTTAAAGGAAAATGAATTGCATACCACAAAACAGTGCAACTGTTCTTACGTAGTTAAAAAAATTTTTGTAAGTCCCTACAAATGCAAAAAAGAAAGAAAGAAAAAAAGGGAAGGAAGGAAGGAACCCAGATGTATATGATAACAGGATTAGACTGTTGCAAGATGATTATTTTTTAATGTACCTCTGTCCTGGAGAAGCAGAATAATCAAATTACAGAATCTTAAAATGATACAAGAGGAGATGCCTAGTCCTTCATACGTTTCCAAACATTTACAGTTGCTTCAGAAGAAGTTGTCGCTTCCCATGTCAAGGAAATAGCACCCCAATTGTTGTAGGTTTGGCTTTTCAGCAGCAAACTGGAGTGGGAGAGATAGGTTTGGCTGCAAGTAGCCAGTGAATCATGAAACAAACCTTTGCTGAAGCACCGAGCACCACATGTTACACATAATATCTGGCTCTAGAGAGAATTAGTTCTCAAATTTTTGTATTTCAAGATATATTAGTGACAAATTTGATTGTGGAAAAAGCACAACAGCAGCAATCCTATACATGCTACCTGGAAGTAAGAGCCTCATTGGCCACAATGGGACTTAACTTCAAGTACATGAAGCAGCAGGAAAAGGTGCCACATTCAAAAAGTGCTGAACCACAGCCAGAAAGCGGGAATTTGGAGCATATTTCTAAGGTGCTCTGAATCCTTCCTTTGCAGCTGTAGCCCCAGGGTGAATTCAAGCCACAACTGCAAATGATGATGATTATTTTTTTGCAACCACAAATTGAGTTAAGGTCAGAGCCACAAAGGAAGCATTGGGAGTTCACCAAGAGTGCACATCCCAATTCTACCTTTGAAAACCGCAGGCTCAATGTAGACTCACCTGACATTGTATGACATCAGGTGGCTGACAGGTGGGCAGCCACACTCACCTGTCAAGGTGGCCCATGGAGAAACGTGCCATTCTGGCTCTGTCCTGCCAGCTGGATCCCATTCCCTGCCTCTGTAATTAAAGTGACTGGCATAATCTGTAGGCAAAGATCTAGTAGAAGATCTCCTACAAATGAATTAATTGAGCCTGAAAACATGTATGTTAACGAGTTTGGCCCAGACTCATAATATGCACTGCTTTTGTGAGGATGATTCTATAAGAGCTAGAAGCACCAAACGGATAAATCTGAGATTTCAGAGTTTTGGACAGAATAGGAATGAAATGTAATAATAAAAATAAAAGTAAACAGTCCTTTCCTTAACAGAGTCTTATTCCTTTAACTTAGGTTGTGGTGGTTATTTGTACACAGACAGTGGTGTGATCACTTCACCCAACTATCCGCAAACCTATCCTCCTAACCTTAATTGTTCTTGGCATGTTATGGTTACTGTTGGCTTCATCGTTGGCATCCATTCTGAGGAGCTGTTCCAGGTGATAAATGAAGATGCTGCCTGCAGCCGTGGAGATTATGTTGAGGTGAGGACAATAGGAAAGTAATATTGAAATAGCTCAGCCAGTTACTCTTTTGTTTCTGAGCATCAGTTTATAGTGTTGTGGTTCTATCCAATAAAGTCATCCCATTAGAGCAAAGGCCTTCCTCTTCCTTCCCCACATGAACCCCTCCAACCTGTTCTAGGTTTTCCTCAACCCCAGAACAGATTGGGATGCACATAGAAAAGGGAGGGAGAGGAAACTCTGTTACACAGGCAGAAGTTCATGTGCTAAAGGGAGGGAGTTATTGGATAAAACCATCTTTAAAGCCTTAACTGGCTTGTGTCCAGAATACCTTATGGACCAGTAATGAGCTTGCTTACTTCTTACTGGTTCCTTGTTAGCCCTGAGTTCCCATCATAAAACAGTAGCATTCCCCTTTTCATTTTATGGGTTGAGACACAAAACCTATAGTGGGTTATTGACTTTCTGACATCTTAAAAGGCCTTAGGCCTGAAGCAGCTGAGTTAAAATCCCAATTCTCCCCTGGATTACCTGTCCATTTCAATTCCACATCTTTAAAATGGGAAGTAATAGCTTGTTCTCATAGATTTGTTGTGAGAACGAAATAAATCATCTTGCACATTTAATGTTTTGTTTTTGTTTTTAGCTTAGGAATGGACCAGATATTTCTGCCCCACCGTTAGGACCTAGCAGCAGGAATGGACGCTTTTGTGGTAGCAATTCCCTTTCTACAATGTACACCACAGACAACCAGCTATTTGTCCACTTCCTTTCTGATAGCAGTAATGGAGGGCAAGGTTTCAAACTGAAGTACGAGGCAAAGGGTCTTGGTGAGTATTGGCACTAAATACAAACAGGGGCTACCGAAACATTCATGATACTCCAAATCAGTGGTTCTCAAATTATGTCGGGATCCATGATTGACAGGAACATTAAATGGTTAAGAAGTGCCCAACTGGCTCAGACCATACCTCCATCTGGACCACCATCCGTCATACCATAATGGCCAACCAGATGCCTCAGGGAAGCCTACAAGCAAGGCAGGAAACCAATAGCTCTCTCCTTCTGTAATTCCCCCCCCCAGCAACTGGGAGTCTGTGACATTGGAAAGCCCATTTAGCCATCATGGTTGATAGCTGTTGGTATACTGCAAAAATTCAGCATGGCTTCAGTGCCGGGGTCCTTGCTTGAGTGGAGGAGCACCAGCTTGGTCAAAATACATCCCTGGACCTCATTTGCACATTACCTCTTCCAATACTTCTGGTGAAGGACCACACTGGCATATTTCTCAGTTGGTGTTTTATGAATGCCTGTAGGGAAACAGCTACAAAGTCTCTATGGCATATAGCATATGAGGAGAAACTTGCCTCCTTTACAAATGACCCAGTTTAAGGGGCAGGGCATGCCGCTGGTCTTGCCCCTAGGCATTGGGCATGTCACTGGCCCCACTCTCTGGACGTCAGTGTGTTGGTGTAGATATCTGCAGGGAGGAAGCTAGGCATGAACATCTGCATGGATGTGAACTTCCACGCAGCTGAGACTCCCAACCATGCAGGTGTCACAACTGCATAGAAACCTATGCACAAGCTACTGCTCTCAGGCAGGTCTTCCTCTCTGCATATATCATTGCTGATGCATATGCATCCAGGGGACAGGGACAGTGGCATGGCCCCATGCCGTGATCATTGTATGAAGTCCCCTCCATGAGGATGACTCATGAAGAGAGCATCTGTGTGTTAATTTTGAAAGGAAGGGCAGAACTGATAAAACCAAAGCTATAAACGATTTAATGTCAAAACTTACACACACACACATACAAAAACAACAACAGAAGAATGTATCATGTATTGTCCTTATGATACCAGAAAATTAAGGTGAGTCTCATAGATGATCCATTTTGGTGTGTTTATAATAGGAGACATTATTATACACATTCCTTATAGTATTCAACCAGCTCCTCCTCATCTTCTGATTCCAGCTTGTGGAGGGAACTTCTATATCAGCCAGTCCAACCCCTCAGGATTTGTCTCTTCACCTGGCCATCCTGGCAATTACCCACCGCATGCTGATTGTGTGTGGACGATCATTTCTCCCTGTGGGACTGCAGTGGAGCTGCAGTTTGAAGATCACTTTGATATCCAGTCTTCACCCAAGTAGGAGCACATTGTTGTATTAGCTTTCTTTAAATTTCCTGAAGCTATCATGGAGGGTTGGGGGTTAATGTAATGGGGTTCTTGCTTTTATTCCTCTTCTAAATCTAAAGACAGGAGTGACTGGCATGGTGGGGTGGTATAGCAGAGCTCTCCTGGCACCAATGCTGCTGCCACTTATTGAGATGGTGCAGGGACAGGGCAGGGCAATGGGGGGTGCTGTGCGGGTGCACCAGTGGATCCATTCCAGCACCTCTGCTGGGGCACCACTGCCCACCTGTGCACCATCCCAGTAAGCTATGGAAACACTGATCTCAGGACATTGGCTCTATGGCACCGCAGTGGCTGCTCTTGTCTAGCAGATGTATGGTTGTAACATAATCAGTATTGTACTTACGCTACAGTAAAGCAAAATGGTACCGCTGGCTTTGGGGGGAGGAGGCCTTTTTGCAACTGCAGGCTAGCAGGGACCCTCCTCCAGAACATTCAGTCTGTTTCTCTGCTTGTCAAATGTCTCCCCATTAAAAATGGTGGGATATTCCAGTGATACATGATGGGGAAGAGCTCTCATCCCAATCGACACTTTCTTCTGTCTCAAAAATGAATCATAGTTATCGGAGAAGAGAGGAGCCTGGGTGAGCTGGGTGATGCCATAGAGCAGGCATCCCCAAACTGCGGCCCTCCAGATGTTTTGGCCTACAACTCCCATGATCCCTAGCTAACAGGACCAGTGGTTGGGGAAGATGGGAATTGTAGTCCAAAACATCTGGAGGGCCGAAGTTTGGGGATGCCTGCCATAGAGGAACCAGGATGTCTGACAGCCAGGGTGGGATCTCCTGAAACCTGCTAGAAAGGTAGAAAGACATGTAGGGAGGCAACTAGCAACCTAAGGAAGGGGCAAGTGCTAGCTTTGCCTTAGCTGAGCATTATGTTCTTCTTTAAGGGCTATATCAGAGCTTGAGAGCGTGTGACGCTCCAGATATTTCTGAGCTGCAGCTCCCATCATCCTGGACCACTGGCCATACTGTCTGGGACAGTTAGGAGATGGGAGTCCAGCAACAGGTTCCCCACCACTAACCTACATGCATTGCATCAGTGGAAGCATGACTGTGTCAGTTGTTTCACAGGCATGTTTTATTTGCTATAAATTCGGTGTCTTTTGAAGGATACAGCATTTATATCCCCATTTAGGATGTACTGTTAACTTTAAAATAAATGTGAAGAACCTTCTGGGGGAGAGGTTTCTAAGAATCTTTATATTATCAGTTTTGTTTGCCTTGTATATTCCATTAAGAAGAAATAATAGAGGAGAAATGTTCTTCATCTTACATTCCCTGCAATCCTACACCGAGTTCTTTCTTTCTTTCTTTCTTTCTTTCTTTCTTCCTTCCTTCCTTCCTTCCTTCCTTCCTTCCTTCCTTCCTTCCTTCCTTCCTTCCTTCCTTCCTTCCTCCATCTGCTGATACTCAGGGACAATTATATGCCCTAAAAGCATTCCCACTGAATATATATGAGAAGAAAAAAATCATCCTTATGATACGGTCGATTTCATAGCCATATGTGTCTGAAGATAGTCCCAATTACACTTCCTACAGTGATTTTTAATTAAAAGACTTCAAAAATGCTTGATTGATCTAATTGCATTCATAATTGGCACTTAATGAATCAGAACTAAGCATTCTAAATTCAGTTTTTTAACCCAGCCCTCAAAAGCCATTTTTGATCATGCTTCAGATAGGAGGGTAAAGTACTGCAGAGCAAACTCTCCATAATGCTGTGACCAATTTGGATACTTCTTGCTCTATAATTGATTTATATCTCAGGTGACCCTAGGTATTATTGATTGTTGGGGTGTCTGTCTCTGTTTTTCCTGCCTCGCTCAGAATTCAGCTACCATGTCATTCACTGAAGGATGTTAGTTCCATGTTTCAGATACTTCCTGAAATGTTGCAAAGCAATTTTCACCAGTTTAAATGTATCTGTTGCCTTCTCTCAGCTGCACATTAAGTTACCTTGAATTGCGAGATGGTGCCGACGCCAATTCACCAGTAATCGCCAAGCTTTGTGGGAATTCTTTACCAGGCATTCAAAGGTCATCTGGCTCTACCTTATATATGAGATTTCGTTCAGACAGTATAGACCCACACGCTGGATTCAATGTCAAGTATTCAAGAGGTAAAATGAAAAAATAATAATACCCAGCATTTTTACTGATCCCAAATCTTTAAATGGAAGACTGGAATACGTAGGACCATTTCAGTGATTAGACTCTGTTTCTTTGCAGCTGTTTGTGGTGGAACACTGACGGGACAAAACGGAGTCATTGAAAGTGCCGGATTCCCTGATCTCCACTATCCAGACAATTTGCTGTGTGAATGGTTTCTCCACGGACCTGTGGGTCATTTTCTCACCATTCGATTTGAAGCACTAGATATCCAGAACTCATCTGAGTGTGGATATGACTACCTGGAAATTCGAGAACAGTATGCGTCAGGTCTGTGAAACCATGCCGTTACTCTTTCTTCCTTGCATGTGCAGAGAACTAACAGTCTGATACGATTTTCTCCTAAAGTCATTACAATTCTGAGTAGGGCATGGCTGTCCTTGTGAGCAGGCAACTGGGGCAGAACTTTGGAATCCTCTCTGTGCTATCCCTCGCCCCACCCCATCCCAGAAATGTCAGTTGTTTATTTGTTTGTTTGTTCGTTCGTTCATTTGCATGCTTGCTTGCTTGAAAAGTCCTAATGATAAATGGCATTATTATTATTATTATTATTATTATTATTATTATTATTATTATTAAAATATGTATACCATCCATCTGAAGATCTCAGGGTGGTTCACAGCATAAAAACACAAACTAAAAACACAAAATACACAATAAACCAAAAACAAACCAATACCCCCCGCCTCCCACAAACACATAAAATGACATGAAATGTTCATCAGCCAAAGGCCTGGTTGAAGTGGAGCGTTTTCATCTGGCGCCTAAATGAAGGTGCCAGGCAGGTCTCCCTGGGGAGAGCATTTCACAAATGGGGAGCCACTGCTGAGGCTAGAGTGTCTCTATTTTCTGATGAATGTTAGAGGCCTCTGGACCTCCTGTGGAGGAGGCACATGAAGATGGGTCTCAGGTGGTGGTGGAGGAGGAAAGTGTTTTAGTGCAAATTTCTCCTAATGGACATATTTTAGTATGCAGCTTTGCCTAATATGCACAGAATACAAGTAAAGTGCAAGTAAATATAACTAAATAAAATGACTGGAACACAGAAAGCTGTCTTACATTGAGTCAGACCACTGATCTATTCAGCTCTGTCACTGACTGACAGTGTCTCTCCAACTCTTCAGGCAGGGCTCTCTCCCAGCCATGCCTGGAAATGCCAGCGATCAAACCCGAGACCCTCAGATCAGATGCTCACCCTCTTTATTAACGCCTCTTTCTCTTTCTATCTTCCTCTCTTTAACTACCTAGGGGATTTATTAGGTAAATACTGTGGTGCTAGTATACCCAATGCATTGGACACCTCCAGCAACTTGGCTTACATTAAGTTTGCCACTGATGGATCCATCAATGCTCCAGGCTTCAGACTACATTTTTCTGCTAGTGTTGAAGGTGAGCTGCAAAAACACTGTGGTTTCCTTTTGACTATTGCTTATTCCATGCCATTGGGTGTGTCTTCTTCTAGTCCAGCTGCTATTGGCAAATCTTTTTTCAAGTCGAAGATACAGTGTAAGATATTCTGATTTTAGTTTCTGCCTTAATTATGAACCAAGACGAAAAATGGTAAACAAGGCAACCATTGCAGACACCCGAGTGTTTGACCTTTTGTTTGACCTTTCCTCAGAATCACTATACGTTTTATTTTGCTCTCCCAGAAAACATCAGTTCAGACTGCCTGTTATTTGTGTCGTTCCAGAGTGTGGAGGTGATCTCCACGGCACTGTTGGGACATTTACGTCCCCCAACTACCCAAATTCTGCCCTGCACAAATTAAAATGCGAATGGAGAATCATGGTGCCATTGGGACGCCGGGTCACCCTTACCATTCATGACATGGCTTTTGGACTCTACCAGAACTGTAGCTCGAATTATGTGGCTGTGAGTGTGGGGGAAAGGGTTATTTGTACTACTGTGGAATATGGAAATGGCATAGCAAAGTTAAATTGACTACAAAAACAGGACAATGGACATTAAAACACACCTAGCTTTTTAGGAATGACTAGTGGTGGCTGGTTCTCATTGGGACTGATAGGGCAGAGGGCAGGAAGATCAACAGTAGGGGGAGCTAGAGCCAAGGACAGGCAAAGGCAACTGTTTTTGTCCCCATCTTCCTCCTCCCTGCTGAGTTCTGTAAAGCACAGCACAGAGACTAAGGAGGGGAGGAGCTAGCTGGCAGTGCTGCCCCCCTGGTTGGCTGTAACTTGGAAAGCAGCAGGTGGGGGCTGACTGAGGACAGGCTGAGGTTGGTGTGGCAATGCCCCCTTTATCCAAATAGACCAACTTCCAGTGCAAATAGTACCGATGCATTTAAAACACAGGGAAGTTGGGTTTACCAAACCTAATCCACTCCCTGATATCCCTCCTAATACCTCCACGGCTGGAATTCCTTGCTTTGCAACAGGTTGCTATGATCAGTGTTGCTATGACTGGCATGCTTGCCCACTGGTGCAGTTTTGAAGTCCCACACCACACAAAGGTTTGGGCACAAGGAAGGCAGCTAGGCAGGCTGCAGCAGCAGAAGAGGTGGAATATCTGATCCTGAGTGCAACCTCCTCCTCCCTGCCATGTAGAGTATCAGTCTTGACTGCAATAATTTGGCAATCTTGACTGAAGAGCTTGGAAAGGGACTCTGTGGTAATGCACATGTCTTATATATACAAAGTCCCTAGCTCAGACCTGAGTATCTTCAGGTGGACCTGGGAAAGACCCCTAAAAGCTTCTGCCACTCAAGTCAACACTGAGCCGGATGGACCAATGGGCTGACTCGGTGTAAAGCACCTTCCGACTCCCCTTCCTCCTACATGTTTCAAAGCACATTTGTTCCATACAGTGGTGCCTCGCTAGACGAATTTAATTCGTTCCACGGGTCTTTTCTTATAACGAAAAATTCGTCTAGCGAATCCCATAGGAATGCATTGAATTTTTTTTGAAATTTTTTTGCCCATAGGAACACATTAATTGAATTTCAATGCATTCCTATGGGAAACCGCGATTCGCTAGACGAATTTTTCATAAAATGAATTCGTCTAGCGAGGCAACCTCCGCTTGAAAAATCCTTTCGTTAAGAGGAAATTTCGTTAAGCAGGGCATTCGTTAAGCGAGGCACCACTGTAATTTCAATGGGGTTTGAGGCATGTTGAGGGTCATACCACACTTAGAAGAAAGCCTTTTCTAAAGGTCTGCTTGTTAATGTTATTCTCTATTTGGCAAGTAGGTTCACAATGGCTTTGGTGAAAACGCACCTCGACTCTCCACGCTGTGTGGTTTGGTGGCTCCAGGGACTCAGGTGAAATCCTCTGGAAACAAGATAACCGTCGTAATGGTAAAAAGTCATGATGGTTTTGAGGCAAGCTTCAGAATTACATATGCTTCTGATGAAGAAGCAGGTAATAGAACATGTTGGGTTTTTTTTTTTTGCAACTCAGCACTGACAAAAAGAATTAATATAAAGTCTGTTTAGCAGCTTTCTTATAACATGGTATTTCTCTTTAAACTGACTTATATGAAGTTCCAGTATTACAGTTCTCTGCTTGCATCTTTAACATGCAAGGAGGAGAACTGGAGGTGAGGAGTAAATGAAAGATTCTGCCTAATTTTTGACCTGCCCAATGAGTGTCTAATCAGGGCCTGCCCTATCGTTAGAAAAAGTGAAGTGGCTGCCTTGGGTCCCTGATTTTGAATGCCATGAAAAGATGGGAAATTCTAGTTATTTAACTTATTAGTATTACATTTTTATTCTCAAGGACAGGTACTCATGGGATTTTCTGCCTCACATCCCGAAATAACACAACCAGTCTTGGTTGGATATTATGTACTTTGCAGTGAAGATTCATTTGCTTTTCAGCAGTGAAATGTCTTGGAGCACCCCTATCTTTAATACTGTGGTAGCCAATGCAACATCTGCAACATGTTGCCAGACTACAATTCCCATCAGTGTTGACCTCTGACCTTACAGGTTGGTGGTGCTGGGGTTTGGATCCAGCAGCGTCTGAAGGGCACTACATTGGCTACCTGTGGTGGCCGAACCACTACTTCTGTGACATAGACTTTAATCAGAGTGTTTCAACAGCAAGCCATTTTGCCAGTCTTTAAAGGGCAAAATAGGGCGAAATAACGTCAGAACTTGCCGTGCCTCTCTGGTATGTTTGGGCAGTGGAATGATCAACTCTTCGAGGCATATTAGAAGAAGAGATTTTACCATGTTATTTTTTTTTTCAAATGTGTTGCCTGCTTTGAGAGTTATGGAGTAATAGAAGTACCAAGAATATTGGCCTGGTAATCAGTGGTAGACTAGTACCAATATCAACAGTGGAATGTGGAAGACGATGTTCGGCCAGTCATTGTCTCTCCACTTAACTCATCTCATATAATTGTTGTGAGAAAAAGTTGGGAAGGGCAAAACCGTGTACACCACCTTGACCTCCTTGGAAGAAAGGTGAGATGTGAATGTAATAAATAGGTAAATAATGAAATGTTGCCTTACTGTTCCAAATGGTGTTTTTTTTCCCAGTGTGTGGCAGCCATCTGCTCAGTTCAGGTGGTGGGAATCTCACTTCTCCTGGTTATGATGGCACCAGCAATTATGCAAACAACCTGAACTGTGAGTGGGTCATCCAAAATCCACAGCCATCCATCACAACTCTTTACCTTCTCTTTGGAGATTTCCACTTGGAGCAGCACATTAATTGCCAGAACGACTACTTAGAAATCCGGAGAGGTAAGTTACAGCTGCCTGTAACCAGTGAATAAATAACAGAGCAATTCTAGTGGGGAGCATGGTGATGGCAGCAGAAGAGTTGTGGCGAATGAACAGTCAAATCCATAGCTCTACTGGGCAGGGTGAAAGGTGATTGTGGTGGGATTTTGAGTTTTCCTTGTTGTTATTCCTTTATTCTGCTTTGGTCCTATCCCCCCCACCCTCCACCTCAAGGTATGTGTTGTAGGAATGGAAGTGCATTGGTCCAGTTGATCTCAAGCTGCCCTTGGAATGCCTCCTTTTACCCTCTCTTATTCCGTATTTCATTTTATTCATCGGACTATAACAAAATATCAGTTTTCCCTAGCCAGAGAGGGGCAAATGGTGCAGCTGTGCATACATTCTTAAACTGTGATTAAACCATGGTTGTCAATTAATAACAGGGGCATTGGTTCACGAAGCCAAGGTACTGCAACAACTTTGTATCTTTGCTTGTTTTGAGGCAGCCAAGTTTAGCTGGCTTTAGATATTTCATAGCACCGTGTTTCCATTTAGGGGATTCTGATGGAGAGCTCTTATACCGACTATGTGGCCACAGCCCACCTCAGCATCCACTGCTAATAGCAGCTCCTCAGACCTGGATACAATTTTTGAGCAATGATCAAAATAGGGACAAAGGATTCTTCATCCACTATGGATCTCTGGGTAAGTTTCCTGTTACTTTTCCTGTGTATGGTGATTCTAGCAGGTTGTACTGAAGGTGCAAAGCAAATAACCTGTTTTCTATTAATAAACCATGACGTGAACATGGGACATACCATGTTTGCTCATCTGTGAAATGGCTTGTCTGCAAAGTCTCTCCTTGGTTTGAAGCTCTCGGAACTGTATATAAAAACCAAGACTCCCAATTGGTAGACAAGCCTGTACAAAAATCAGGATTGGGGGGAAATAGGGAGGAAGGGCAGATTTTTTTTTTAACGTACAATTTTAATAATTTATTTTTGTAAAAAAAAAACCAAAGTACAGCGGAGGGGTCAAGATTGAAGTTTTCTGTAGGAGCAGGCCAGGCAGAGGCCAGACCACAAGGGGCATGTGCCCCCACCATGCCAACTGCAGGGTTCTTTTACAAGAACTAATGTTTCCTATTCCGAATTTGAGTAAGATGTCTGAGTGGTTTGAGGGCGGGGTGTCCCAGCTGTGTATCGCTTGGTAACGAATTGATGGGTCTATGGAGCGTAATAAAGATTGTTGTTGTTGAAATGGCTTGTGGCTTGTTAAAAGATATGCTTGAAACAAACAATGGCTTCCTGTTATGTGCGAATGCAAGCAATGCAGGCGAAGTGTGTTCCAACCCACCCACCCACCCAATGAAGCCACCTAGGAATTGGCATGTCTGCATTTTCTATGAGCCAATGGACAAAGCGTCTTCAAATATCTCAAATTTTATTTCAGCCTGTGGTGGTGTGGTGGAAGGTGAAAGTGGAATTATCTCAAGCCCTAACTACCCAGCACCTTACAATAGTTCTAGCCATTGCTCCTGGCTCTTGGTAGCACCAGAGGGACATACCATCAATGTGAGTATTAATAATAATAATAATAATAATAATAATAATAATAATAATAATAATTTATTTATACCCTGACCTCCCCAGCCAAGGCCAGGCTCAGGGTGGCTAACACTAGATATAAAACAACTGATTAAAATACAACTTAAGAACAAGACTAAATACATTAAAATTAAAATTAAAAATGCAGCCTCATATGGAAGGGAAAGCGAAAATGGGGGAGGGGATCAGGTTGGCTCCAGGCCAAATGCCAGGCAGAACAACTCTGTCTTACAGGCCCTGCTGAAAGAAATCAAGTCCCGCAGGGCCCTGGTCTCAGGAGACAGAACGTTCCACCAGGTCAGAGCCAGTGTTGAGAAGACCCTGGTTCTAGTTGAGGCTAATCTGATTTCCTTCGGACCCAGGACCTCTAAGGTGTTACTATTTATGGACTATTTACTGTTACTATTTATTGACTATTTATGGACCTTAAGGTCCTCCGCGGGGCATACCGGGAGAGACGGTCCCGTAAGTACGAGGGTCCTAGCTTATAATAAAATAAATAGGTGTATTTTATCCATAAGAACAAGGCAACTTTTACATGAAGTACTCTAATTGAGAGTATGGGTGTCATCATGCCCTCAAACCACCCACTTGACTCCTTCCAAGACCCTCTGCCCCTTCTAATTTTTGTTGTATATTTTTTAAATAAACTATTGTTCTTTTTTTTTTGCAATGTTTGTGTATGTGTGATTTTTTGTCTGTTTTATTTGTTTGAGGGGAGTGTAGGTGTTTTACCTGTTTTTTTGGGGGGGGCAGTGCTGAGCATCACCAAATGGGTACATTTTGGTGTGCACGACAATGTGTTTCCAGATGCGTTCACCAAAAATGCCGGGTTCCCCTGCACTAAGCTGCATTAACCTGCAGCTCAGTAAAATTCTCTCTTTTTTTCATTTTCCTGGGATTAGAAAAACAGGAGGCTGTTAAACACCTTGGTAGCTACAATAAAAGGTTGGTGGGTTGTGTTTGGCTTGGTTCTATTTAGCACTTCCTCCTAAATAAAAAAGGAAGTAGGACAAGTAAGGGAACTGAGCACATCATGATGTCTGTTTTTTTGGAGTAAGAATGAGGACAAATAGATTATTTTATCATATAAAGCTTTTAGCAGACTGAGATAGCTCTGTTTCCGGTGCATTTTTGCAAATACTATTCTATGTTCACAGTCATCTCTTACTGCTCTCCCACAGCTTACCTTTGTGGACTTTGAAATTGAAAATGACAGGACCTGTAGATGGGACTCGCTCACCATTCTGAATGGTGGATCTCCGAGTTCTCCTGTCATTGGACGATACTGTGGAGCTTCATCACCAGGCACCATTCAGTCAGGCTCCAATCAGTTATTAATAAACTTCAATTCCGACCACTCAGTGCAGGGAGATGGTTTCTATGCAACATGGACTGCAGATTCTTTAGGTAAGCAGGAAAACATTATAAATTCCTTCCTTCTAATGCATAGCATTGACTGTTGTGAAGTAGGACTCCCCAACCCCCTCCATCTCTGGATATGGTAGTGGACAGGGAAATGTCTCCATTGCTGGAATAAAGAACAATTTTAATGAAGGAAATCTTTGAGAGTCAGAGATAAAATGCAGGTATACCATGGACAAAAAAATAGGTCCACCTTCCACTCCCTTTTAAAAGACCCTTTTAGGGCCCATTTGCATGATCCGCATCAATGCAGTAAATGCTCCTTAAGCTATTGTTGAGATAGAATCATAGAATCATAGAATCGTAGAGTTGGAAGAGACCACAAGGGCCATCCAGTCCAACCCCCTGCCAAGCAGGAAACACCATCAAAGCATTCTTGACATATGGCGGTCAAGCCTCTGCTTAAAGACTTCCAAAGAAGGAGACTCCACCACACTCCTTGGTAGCAAATACCACTGCCGAACAGCTCTTACTGTCAGGAAGTTCTTCCTAATGTTTAGGTGGAATCTTCTTTCTTGTAGTTTGAATCCATTGCTCCGTGTCCGCTTCTCTGGAGCAGCAGAAAACAATCTTTCTCCCTCCTCCATATGACATCTTAACCTTCTCTTCTCCAGGCTAAACATACCCAGCTCCCTAAGTCATTCCTCATAAGGCATCGTTTCCAGGCCTTTGACCATTTTGGTTGCCCTCTTCTGGACACGTTCCAGCTTGTCAGTATCTTTCTTGAACTGTGGTGCCCAGAACTGGACACAGTACTCCAGGTGAGGTCTGACCAGAGCAGAATACAGTGGTACTATTACTTCCCTTGATCTAGATGCTATACTCCTATTGATGCAGCCCAGAATTGCATTGGCTTTTTTAGGCTGCATCAATAGGAGTATAGCATCTAGATCAAGGGAAGTAATAGTACCACTGTATTCTGCTCTGGTTGACACAGAGATGTTGACACAGAGGCAGGGAGAGCTGAGTGAAAGCCGTTGATACATGCAAACTCTTTGTGAATTGCCTGTTGGTAGACCACTGCACACAGTCAGGAAAGATACTCTGATATAGGGACTTATTAATAATACACTTTTCAGAGTGTGCTACATAAGTCATCCATGACTGCTTTTGGTTACAAGTGGTTGGGAAAGTAGAGAGCTGCCTTGGACAATTGGTTCATCTAGTTTTGTCTTCCGCGTTAAATGGCAGCAGCTCTCCGAGGTTTCAGAAAGCTCCACCTAGAGATGGCAGGGATCGAACCTCAGACTTACTGTATGAAAAGCATGCACTCTGCCACTGAGTGATGGTCCTACCTCCAACAGTTAGCACAAGAAACCACTGCCACCTGACCACGAAACCATACCTTTTCACCAGGAAAAGACTGCGTAGTGTGATCTTCCATCCAAATGCATGCATTTTTTTTTACTCATTCTATAATCCTCTGCCATTTCTGCAGGATGTGGGGGCATCCTTCATTCTGAAAATGGCACCATCCGTTCTCCCCACTGGCCCCAGGACTTTCCTAGTAACATTAGGTGCTCATGGACAATAATTACCCATGAAAGCAAACATTTGGAGATAACCTTCAATGAGAATTTCCAGATTCCGGATAGCTATGGACAGTGTCAGAGCAATTATGTGAAGGTAAGCAAATACGTTTTGTCAGTATTGTGGACTATGGTAAGTGTGAGCATAGTTCACCAGCAGTTTTAGGCTGGTGAAGCAGGTCTGAGGATTGAGCTGCAGGTAAGTAGAAGGACTGACTCTGTAAAGCATCTCACTTCCGTGCTGGTGAATTTTCCTGTCTGCCCACAGATGTCCCACTCCAGAGGTGGACAGGCAGGTCCACAGCATCCAATGGCCCCTTGGCAGTCCTCCCAGGGTGCTTAGGATTGGTCCCTCAGCAAGGGTCTTTTTGGAAAAACAAGGCCAAGTTATTCGCATCTTATATGAAAAACAATGACAGAAAAGCACCCCAATCTGTGCCTGCTTCTACATAAATTGATATGCATTCTGCATCAGAAAACCTTTTTCTTTAATGTTGCTTTCATCAAATACCTGGAAATGTTCAGGAATAACAAAAGAATCGTGTATACTTCCTTGGCTGTTAAAGATCTGCTTCTTTGGAAGACCCTTGAAGAGAAGGGGATGTTTGGCATTCCTTAGAGCGTAATAGTTTTCTAAAGAATTTGGCAGATGGTGTGTGTTGTTATTCCCAGACTGTGCAAAAGCACACAACTCCCACTTGTTCATAAAGGGCAGGCATAATTTATCATCGTGTAGGAAGACATGAGCTGCTGGATTACTGCTCAAAGAGGGCCAAGATGGCATATGTATTTATAGAAGCAATGGGAATATACCTTGGCCAATTTAGAGTTCACGTTTCAGCCTACTGAATGGGATAGAGTTTGAAAATGTTAATTGAAATATGCTTTTGTGCACAAGAGATCCTTGGTGGGGGGTGCAGATATCAGAAAGGATTTGCCCACTGTGGCTCTTTGGGTGAAACATTCAATGTGCCCTTAAAGAAAGTGATTTGGTGCCTTTCCTTTTGAAAAGGGAAGCTGTTGCATACACAAAAGAGCTGTACTAGACTTTTGGGAATATGAGTCCAGGTTCTCCAGGTGTCTCCACCAGCAACACCTGTGCATTAATAATTGTGCTCAGCACAATAATTGAGCTTGTTGATCTCAATGGATTTTAATATGTTTTCTCCCATAATGAAAAGCTCACCCAAGCAGGGTTAGATTCAAGAGTGAATTAATGCTAAGCACACCGTTAATTCCACCACCTCCCTGGTCTATGTTTGAGGCTGCATTTGAACATTGATAGGTGATTTCAGGTGTTTCTTCCTCAGTTATGCACAGTACATATAAACAGTGCTTTTTTCTGGGGGGACACAGGGGTACACATACCCCTAAACATTTTGTGAATCTAAGTTTGGCCTCGTTGAGGGGCAGTATTTCAATATGAGTAGGAAAATGAGAGTAGCTCTAAACATTTTTAAGGGAAAAAGCACTGCATATAAATTACTGTATTTTTCTTTCCTCCTAATTGATTCCCCCGCGCCCCCCACCCACCCACCGCCGCCATTCACATTTTGAAACCTGGTCCTACAATCAGGGTTTGGGTCTTGTGACAACTGAGAATGGGTATTTTTTTATTATATGCCCATTGTCTTTCTGTACAAGTCTAACATCCCACTGTTTTGCTGGCCTGTAAGGTAAAATCAGGATTGCCATAAACTGTTTGGAGCTGGTGTAAAATGAAAATCCGCATGATGCCTTATTTAGATGTTCAAAAAAAGAGTAACCCTTTCCCCCAGGTGTTGAGAGGACGTGATATTGAACAGGAAGGTGCAGTATTAGCTGTTGGGTGTGGAAATTCAGCTCCCAGACCTATTGTTGCACCAGGAAATGTGATGACAGTAGTGTTTCAGTCACAGGACATCCCAGGACGTGGCTTCTCTGCATCTTTTATAAGCAGTAAGTAAATCAATCAATATCAATCAACCTCTTTATTATGGTCAATGGTCAGCATTAGAAAAAAGAGTCTTTGTAAAATATATAAAATAAATCCAAGCAAAACAAAATAGAGAGCCATAGTGATAAAATTACTAATAACTGTAGTGTGCTATAAAATGCCAGGCACAGAATAGAAAGCAAAACTACAAATATGCTAAAATAAGTCCTTGGAGAGTTTTATATTCAGCAGCACAATATTTAGCCTTCCTGGAAGAGTTAGATGCATTCTGGTCTTAAAGAAGTAAAATGTAGTAAATAATTTTGAATCCGAGGATTGCTGTGATGATCTACATCTGAAGCGTCATCTATATTGGAGGTGTAGCTTGGGTGCTTGCATACCTGGATTGGAAACTGATTAGGATGTAGGCCTCTATATTGTTGGCACTGTTTATTGGGAGGTTAATTCAAACTGTGTCAGTACAGTGGCATCACAAATGCAGAGGATAGGAGTAAAGGACTTCCCGTTGCCCACAGGAGCTCCATTTGTGGCAGTGTACTGGGACACTAACCAAATCTTATAGGCTTGATACACTGATGCAAACTGATGGCACAATGGACCCATATCCCAGGGCATGCGTGGGGTGGAGATTTAAGTTCAGGTGTGGGTATGCCACATCACATTGCAAGTGAAGGCTCACAAGAGTAAATCCAAATATTATTTACACACAGACAACTAAATGTCTCAATGAGAACATTCCGGTTTTGCACACTTTCTCCTTTGTTGGTTGTCTATATGCAGGAATTATCTTATTTTGCTGTAGAGAATATACAGACACATGAGACCCCACCTGAGGTTTGAAGTGGTATAGCTCTCACATCTCAGAGAGAGCTAGGATCTTAGATCAGGCTTCCTCCAGATGTTTTGAGACTACAATTCCCATCATCCCTGACCACTGGTCCTGCTAGCTAGGGATCATGGGAGTTGTAGGCCAAAAACAGCTGGAGGGCCAAGGTTGAGGAAGCCTGATCTTAGGTGTATTAGAATGAGAAACATGAGACAAATGCATTGGTTCTAATTTTAAAAATAAAATAAATACTAGCAACAATCATTAATTGCTTGTAAATCAACTTAAACATTCATTTGGATGGGTAGAGGATAAATAATAAAACTAAACTGACGTATTTTAATTTTTTGCTTGACTTTAATACCTTTCCAGAGCATGCACTGAGACACTTTATAGGCTGCAAAAAGTGGAAAGTATTTTACATGTCCTTATTTTGTCCTTATACCCAGAAATCACATGGAGATAATTGATTTTGAACTTTTCCAATGGCAACTGAGTGTGTTTCTTTGTTTGCATGCAGGATGTGGAGCGAACTTCACTGCGCCATCAGGTCGAATTGCCTCTCCTAACTTTCCCCTTCAATACGACAACAACTTGAATTGCAATTATATCATAGATGTGGAGCCGCAGTCCATTGTCATCCTACGTTTCCAAACATTCGGTTTGCAATGTAAGTGACAGAAATGTTAATCCTTTCACCTCAGTATTTACCAAATTGTGAAAACGTTTCCTCTGGAGGAATGAATGTGTCTAAAGGCATATTCCAAGCAGGTATCAGCTCCTGGAAATCTTGGTCACTTGCTGCAGTGCTTTCCCAGCAGCACAGCACAGCACAGCACAGCTCATTGGCCCAGATGTCTGTCCTTGGCCCTCACATTGAGTAAGCAGATCTGGAGTTGCCACACTGATGTATCAGACTTCCCTACTCACGTGTACACACACAATGTTGTTCTAAGGCAGTGTGGGAAATGAAAACTGGGGTAGAATTCTAGATGACGAGGATTTCAGAAGCATCCATAAAGTAGGAAAAATTTCATTGGCGAGTAGTTACTTCCGAAAAGCATTACAGGAACAGTAAAGGAGTCACATAGAAGATTAGTGTTCCTATTTATCTTTTCTGAGGCCTCCAAGACCAGCTGTCTCTAAACAAACGGTTTCCTTCTTTATCTGTGTTTGCAAGGATGTATTATAGCTCAAAAGTGTTCTAGGCTCACTCTAACCAGAAGGATACAGAACACACTGTATCACAAATATTTAGTTGAAATTGAGCACACTAGGAGTGGGAGATGATTCCTAAGAGATGATTCACTCATCTTGGCATGTGCTTGCATTTTGGAAATCAGAAACAACTGTACCATTGTGCTGGCTTGTACCACTCCAGATTATTACTTTTTGGCTAGCTTCTTGTTTACTACAAAACAAGAAACAAAACTGCAGTCCTGCAGCAGGCAGGAATGTTACCTATCGGTTATAGCATGATCCACTTTAGGGTTGTTTTTTTTCGTATATAAAAAATAACCTGTAACCAAGCAGTTTGAAAAAGAGATCAGTTTTGCAATCAGTTTTGAGAGAAAGGAAATTTGAAATATATATATATATGGGACTCTCTCTCTCTCTCTCTCTCTCTCTCTCTCTCTCTCTCTCTATATATATATATATATATATATATATATATATATATATATATATAATTATCCTCTGATACTGTGTGTGATGTTCTCTTCCTTAAATTAAATGAAGGAGAAGATCAGGCATCCCCGAACTGCGGCCCTCCAGATGTTTTGGACTACAACTCCCATGATCCCTAGCTAACAGGACCAGTGGTCAGGGATGATGGGAATTGTAGTCCAAAACATCTGGAGGGCCGAAGTTTGGGGATGCCTGGAGACGGTCTACCTGCCTTTGCCTCTGACCCCATTCACTTTTTCCTCTGCTTCCACCCACCGTTGGCATGTGCCCCCCTGAAGATTTCCCATTAGGCTGAAAAGGTTTTCCCGCTCCTGCTCTACAAGTAGTATCCTAGTCTGTTTTCTATGATGGGGTAAATTGTCTTTAAAAAGTAATTAGAGGCTGGGTAAACAGTTCCACAAAATATTGACGAACCATTCTAAATTTGATGCCATGCAGCTCATAATGCTTTAGGAGATTGTGCCTATGATGGAGTGAAGGTCTTCAGAGGGGACAGAGCTGGTCCTTACCCCGAAGAAACGTTTTGCGGCAATGAAATCCCTCATCCTATCAGCATCGTTGGAGCCGCACTGTTGAATTTCTACACAGATTCTCATATTGTTGGTGTCGGATTTCTGGCCACTTACGCTGCAATCCGTGAGTAGCCACATTTAAATATAGCCTTTTGTTGGTGGGAACAACATGTCTTTCTATGCGTCAGGCAACGAAATGATGCCCTGGAAGAAGACCTAACTATCCCTTGACTTTGTGGGTTCCTCCAAATCTGAAACAAACAAACAAAGAAACAAGACACCAGCCAATGAAAAATCTCACTCATTTTCAGAACCACTGCTTAGAGAACATTTTGAACTGGGGCCAAGGGGTAATCCATGTAACCTGTATGGGCATCTGTAGTCTAAGGATGCTATCCAACTAATGCATCCCAAAGATATGCACTTGCCCAATAGAACTTCTCCCTTTTCCTCCTCGTATGAATCCCCTGTGGTCTTCCCGCAAATCTGCTCCATAAGGCTGGGGGGAAACCCTGGAACAGATTTAGAGGGCATGTGAGAGAAGAGAGGAAGAATTTCCATTGCTCAAACAGAAATCTTTGCACTGATGGAGCCCATTAATTGGATATCACCCTATGGACGATTGTTGCGATGCAACCCCTTCTGTGATCACCGTGGCTTAGCTTCAGGTAAGTATGCTTTAGGGTTTCATCCTTGGTTTTAGAGTTAGCTGTGACATATATCACACACAAAGCACTTCTCATGTTTTCAGAAATAATTGTCATAAAACGCTCAGGATTAGCCCAATGCCAAATAAACAGTTCAAGGCCATCTCTTTTCATTGTGTCTATCCCACTGGCAATGAAGCAAAATGACCCTGAATGCAATGCCATGTTTTTAATATTTGCATGATTCAATGTTCAATGCCAGAATGCTAGAAAGCAAGCAATTTCCCCTCTGCTTCTCCTTTGCCACTGAAATGGTGGAATCCGGAATGGAGAAATTCATGTGCACACATTCAGCATATATCTGTAGTCATTTTTTTTAGTGAGTTCTTGTAATTTTTTATCATCATCATCATCACATTTCCAGAGAATACATTTTTGTAAATTTTATGCATCCTATAAAGCATTATTATTGTTTGCTCTTTTTTAAAAAAACTTCCTGTACTTTAATCTCATTTGGGTCTCATAAGAAAGCTCCTATGAACACTTTAGTTCTGTTACATTGCAAAGAATTTACTCTGCAAAGATCACATAGTGCAATATTCTTAAAGACAAACTGTCCAATGCCCATGGGATTGAGCTAATGGAAGTGTCTAGTCCAGTATAAAATATTCTAGGCAGGGACAAAACTAAACCCTCATCCTTTGGATGCGAGAGTGGCTTCTGAGTCAAAGAGAATAGGTAGGCCCCAGCTAACTCACAGACCTTGACATTGGAAAACATTTTTTTTAAGACTTAATCAAACTTTGGGCCGATAACAAGTATGTGAACCTCATTTTTTGTACCAGGTAGTATGTTCCCCTCCTTGCCCATAGCCTTGAGAAACAGCCATTTGCCTCGAAGCATGAAATCAAGTATCATTGTTTGAAATGAGTCATCCTGAGAGCTACTGGCTAGACGGAATATCATTGAAGGATGACAATGTTAATTTACTTGTGAAAGAGGCCTTCATAACTCACTCAAATTGGCTGCTGCCACCTGACCTTTGACTCCTGACATTTGTAAAGTATGACTAGTAGCTTTTTATTGGCTTTTTGGCCCATGCAAAACACATTCTAGCCATGAACATTCTGTTTCCTTCTAGCTTCATCCTTCACAAAAGACAAAAGGGGGGAGAAGAGAGAAGCTTTTCTCTTCTTGCGTACCATAAGCGCCGCTTTTTTAAACCTCTTGTGCTTTTGTCTCTTATTTGTCAACAGTCCAAAGGGCAGTGCTCGATAGACGCCACCCTACCGTAGCTGTAAATGAGGAATGGGAGCCTAGGCATTCATTGCCTGTTAAAGAATTTGCTTTGCAATGCTAGTGGTTGCTGTGATGACTAGTCCTTTAGAAGCTTGGACAGCAGTGGGCTTGGGCGATTTGTCAAGAGAGAGCCCAGAGTGGTTGACTGCCAAATGGAAGACTATAAAACAGAGCACAATGGTGGTCACAGATGGTTTTGCAGAGAGCTGTGAACCAAGGGACAAAGACTGAGCCACCTCTCAGACTCCCAATGGCATCCATTATGGAGAATTTTAAAAAGAATGTACTGTGGCTTCTGCCGCTGCAAATTGTTCAGTAGATCTTAAAGCGGACATTAACTTTCACCCTGAGGGAGCCATGCAGCAGTTACAAAGCCACTTAATCACACTCCCCCTCCAAAAAGTTGGGATCTACTGAATCCAGCTGAATGATTTAATGCATTGCAAAGCCTTTCTCATGCACCCTGAAGTAATCAGGGACACAGGAAACAACCATCGCTGTGGCTGAAATAATTAAAGAAACCAATGGTCTCCTCTATGGTTATCAGCAGATGGCCTCTTTTGAACTGGGGCAGCCGCTCTGTGGAACTCTGTCTCAGGAGATCCATTGAAAGCATTTTGCCACCTACCCGATGGCATTGTTGCTTAGGCAGGCCTTCAGCCTCCAGGCTCAGGGCTCAGTTTCTGCTGGTTCTTTTCTTTTTTTAATGTAATTTTTATGCATTGTTGTGTTTTATCTTCATCTTCTGCTGTACTTTACCGTAGTTCACCCTTGTAAACTGGGTTTACTGCCTCCCTGGGGGCTGGCAGAGGAGGAGCAGAAAGCTCTAATCCCTTTTGCAGAATTCATTTGCTGGTTGTGAAGGAGGGGGGCTTTTAATTCCCTGGCAGCTCATTTTGGTTTCTTTGCTCTGGCCCTCCTCCGCCAGCCTTCTCCCTCTTCTGAGTGGAATGCCTTTCACTTGCCTGCATGCAGTTCCTTAGCACCTTTGGGCTTTTTGAAGTTGCTGGACTACAACTCCCATCAGCCTCAGCAAGCGTGATCATTGGCCAGGGATGGTGGGAGCTGTGGTGCAGTAACATGTGCAGAACCAAAGGTTCCCTACAACTGGCCTATGGCACCTTCTTTTTCATCCACTGCTAATGCAAGATATATTGTAAACCAACTGCCTACCTGTCCCAGTTAGAGGTACATGGTCATAGGAGGGCCTTTACACTTGCAAAGTGCAGTTTTAGATGGGTGTTACAGAAAAATCCCCATTGTCAAAAGGCTCTTCCCCTGTAATGATGGAAAGATAGATAGGCAGGGTATAATGATAATGATGATGTGTACATAAAACATTTATCTCTCTTTTAATTTACTATGTCTTCAAGTTTGCTTACTTACCATTTTACTTTACTTTACTTTACTTTACTTTACTTTACTTTATCCATACTAGTATTTGTTGTATTAAATGGAATACACTGGTTTTTAACCATATAACAAATTATATATATACTAGAATGTATACCTCCATGTTGCCCTCCAGATATTGTTGGACTCCAACTCTGAAGGAGCAAATGAAAGGGATATTTGATCAGGTATCAACAAAATAGACCAGCGCTTACTGCATTTGAGTGAAACCCTAGACCCAAAGTGTGTATGGCAAAGAGGTTCTTTGGCAGTAATGACAATCTTTTGCCTTTCACTGTAGCTTGTGGTGGCGTATTCAACAGCTCTCGGGGTACAGTCAGGAGCCCTACCTATTCATTTACTGAGTATCATCACAACATGAACTGTTCGTACTACATCACCGTCGGAAGCAACAAGATAGTGGCACTCAAGTATGTAAGCCAAGAGCAGTTTTCAGTTTATGATGAAAAAAATCTTTGTCTCTAGGTTTGGTTTGGTTTTAAACTACTATAGTGACAGCAAGCATGGGAATTGTTAGTGCCTAGTACCTAGGACTGTGCACACACTATAAATTTAAAGCATATTCAAAGTACATTATTTCCCTCAAAGAATTATGGGCACTGTGGTTCACCTCTCACACAGCAACCCTTAACAAGCTACACTTCCCAGAATTATCTGAGGAGAGAAATGTGCTTTAAAGGTATACAGCCAATCCCATGGAAGTTTACTTTCAAAATAGCTTAGCTGCACCCAGTGTGATTAGTTTCCAAGTATACATAGGACTGCAATTTTATGCAACTTTATTTGTAAGTCAGTGAGTGGAACTTATTTCTGAATAACCTTACAGGTACATTGGATTGTGATGGTTCTACCGTTAAGTGCTTTTTCTTCAGTCCAGAACCTTTCCCATTAAAAAAAAAACACCCAAGAAAAGTCAGAATGCCACAGTGCTTGAATAGACCAGGGTAGACACCATGGTACTCTTCAGGTGCTGTGGACAGGGATGGATAAGAAATTTATTTTAATGTGCGTCCACCTAATTTGCACATCCCAGACCAATATGCAAACCAAAATGAAATTTGCACTTCCCTGAATTTCTGTGATGCACATCGCCAACCCAAAAGCGTGTGCAAAAAGTGAATATTAGCGAAAAGTGCACAATCTTTGTATATAAGTGAAAGGAACATGCAAAAATACAGTATAGTAGGGAACATGGCTTGAAGAAAATGCATATTTTAGGCCCAAATGCATTTAATAGGATAAATATACAGGAAAACATGTACATTCTTCTTCTGTGTCTGCGTATTATGTAGACTGAACTAAAGATTGGAAAAATGAGGAACCGAGAGAAACCCAGTTTGACAGATTCTGCCATAATTCTTTCCAGCAAAAGTGGAACGCTCTTCCTATTGAAATCAGATAGGCGCTTACGATCTGATAGTCACCCACTGGAAACATTTTTGTTTCACCAAACGTTTTTGAAGAGTAGATACGTTTCAGTGTTCTTCATTTGTTCTGTGTTTTATGATACTTTAATCATATTTTTCTTGCATGCTGCCATGATTGGTTTTAATGAGCTGAGAGCATATAAATATTCCTGTAAAGAAATAAAATACTAGTCCATTGACTACGCTGGTTGGGGCTGATGAGAGGGTGCCACGTTGGTCACCCCAACTGAGACCAATATCTGTTGCCACTATTAGTTATCCCCAAAAGCATTTTAAGAAAAGCAGGGCTGAAACAATCCCACTCACTAGTAAAAATGCCCTTGACAGGTTCAACAGCTTCCACCTTGAAGCATCCTCATCTTGCCACAAGGATTCTGTTACTGTGTATGATGGCCTGAACATCTACGCTCCGCTCCTGGGCACGTTCTGTGGTGCAGCCGCCGCCCTGCCTTCTATCAAGAGCTCCACAAACAACTTGCTGCTGCTGTTCAGGACTGATTCCTCTGGAACAGCCAATGGATGGAGAGCATCGTTCAGAGAGACACTAGGTAAAAGGAACAGTCAAATGGAATTCTCCCAGCACCTTCAATGCAAGCCAGCTGTTATGAAATAGCATGAGTTATAGGAAATCTTTGCTACGTTTTCTTTTCTTTAGGTGCTTCATTTGGGCAAACCTAGACTGGGGCACAGGTGGCGCTGTGGGTTAAACCACAGAGCCTAGGGCTTGCTGATCAGAAGGCCAGCGGTTCAAATCTCTGCGACGGGGTGAGCTCCCGTTGCTTGGTCCCTGCTCCTGCCAACCTAGAAGTTCGAAAGCACGTCAAAAGTGCAAGTAGATAAATAGGTACTACTCCAGCGGGAAGGTAAACGGCGTTTCTGTGCACTGCTCTGGTTCATCAGAAGCAGCTTAATCATGCTGGCCACATGACCTGGAAGCTGTACGCCGGCTCCCTCAGCCAGTTAAATGAGATGAGCGCCGCAACCCCAGAGTCGGTCACAACTGGACCTAATGGTCAGGGGTCCCTTTACCTTTACCTTTATCCGTGAATGCTTAGCACCTTAGTAGACCTGAAGTACCCTTTTTTATACTCATAGTGAGGGTAAGGTATAAAGGTTTAATATTATTTAGTCATTCTGCCCAGCCTTACCTTCATGTGCAGCAGAATGAGGTGGTAGAATCCTGAGCTCATAGGGTGAACTGCCCCACACTGGGGGCAGGGGAGCACCAGATGATTGTTTATGAATGTTTTCCTATGAGGGCAAATCACACAAACACACACAAGGGTGGATTGGGCCAGAACATTTCTTCTTAATGTGCAGGTTTCTCTACCTTGCAGGGAAGATTTTTGTTGCATGGAGAAGCACTCAGAGTTGGTGCCCCCGACAGGAATGGTCAAGGCCACTTGAGAAACTCAGCATGTGTCCACCTCATTTCAAGCTTCATGCTCTAAAAATGTTATATTTGGTTCTTCCTAATGTTAATTATACAGACTTTAATTCAGCCTTCCTATGACCGTTCAGTGATAGGCTGAAAATAGCTACCTACCTGTTCTTCTTTTGGTAATTCATTGGGATTTTGCGGGGTGGGGTGGGTGGGTGGGTGGACGGGAGTAACTCCCCTAACTTTTTGTCACTTTGTCATAAAGCTTTTGTGACGTAGCAGAAATATCCTTAACACTCAGCCATTGTACACATGCACACACCGCAGCTGGCAGCTGTTTTTCATTTGATACCATCTAAAAGGAATATAGGGATAAGGAGTATATCTGGAGTGCCACCTTCTCTATATTACAAGGTCATTGTGAAATTAAAGTGTTGCTTCCTCTTGGAGGAAGGTTGGATTCTGGATTCTCCTCTCCCTCCCTCAAAGGTAGGTTAAAGAACTCTGCTTAAATCTAGACCAAGCTTCACCAACCTGGTGCCCTCCAGATGTGTCAAACTACAATGCCTGTCAGCTCCAACCAGCAGAACTGCATTGGCTGTGGCTGATGGGTGTGGCAGTCCTGAACATCAGCAGGGCACTTTGGTGATGAAGGCAGATCTAAATCAAGTAAAGCCAGAAAGCTCATGGGAAATTAATCTTGTGAAAGGAGCTCCATCTCATCTGCCAGAACAGAAAGGCCAAGAGGTGCAGCATCCACAGGGCAAATGTGAAACGCAATTCTTCATTAATGTTTATCAAGTGTACACCACCCTGGCTGTGTTAGTGAAGTGAGACTGGCTAATGTGATTACTGTGTTCTGCTTAATGTTGTGGGTAGCCCTAATTAAATCTTGGAAGGAGGTGAACACAAATGGTAAACTCATTTGGAGCAATCTAAACATTCCTGATTTCCTTCCTTCAAAATCCTGCCCCTTTTCATCAATGGTTACTTATGATTTCTGCACAGATGCCATCCAAAATAAGGTTATCTCTACTTCATCTTTTCTGGATTATTATGATTATTATGATTATTATTATTATTATTATTACTGATGAGCAGTTTGTTGACATGAAAAGAAGCTATAGGAATTAATTAGAAAAAAATGAGGAGGAGAAACAGCATCATGTGATTTAATCAAAACAACTTCTTTTTATTAGGCATACTGCATCAGTAGGGTCTCATCAATACTCTCATTTAATGTGGATGGTAAGATTCTGTACCTCCATTTATTATCCATTGTCCATATGAATTCTCCTCCAGATCACTGCACTCCCATACATCCCCCTCCTTCAATCCAGATTTTCTCTTACCAGACATACACTGAAAAAGATAAGGTCTGTAAAAATCCAAACTGAAGAAGGGGAAAGTGTGTGAAAGCAGTGACTTGGTGTCAGGCTCCTGGGACTTGGCCCCCCCGGCCCCCTTTTGGCCGTAGATAAGCAGGAGAAAGCGAAATGAGTTCCTTACCATTTAAAGAGTCTTTAATGATCACAGCAAAAGAACAAAGCATCCATTCTTGGAAGGAAGGTGTCCCCAATTAAGGTTTCCACCCACTTCCCCCATAGTCACTTCCATCTTGCAACCTGATCTTGCAACCTACCTTGTGTTTTGTGTAGCCACCTTATCTGCTCTACATGACCTTGGACAGATAGGCTGAATGCTTTCCAGAAAGAGAGAATCTGTTAGCTCTCTCTCTCTTCCTGGTCTTGTTCACTTTGCTGCTCAAACCCCCTCCCCCAGTTCTTCCCAATTTTTGTCTTCAAAACTATGCCCCTCTGCAAACCGCTTTTCCAACTCTATACTGCTCCACTGCTCCTGGGCAGCTTCAGGATCCTGGTCCTGGTCAGGGGCAGTAGGAGGGGGAGGCTCCCACCATTCCTCTTCAGAGCAGTACTCCTCAGCCTGGTGTCTGACACTTGGAAGGGAACATTGCAAATCAGTAGTAACCAGCACTGCACAGGATGAAAACTTCCTGCTTATTCATAGTAAGCAGGAAGATTTAATCCTGTGTGGTGTTGCTTCAGGGAGTGGGGAGAAATTGACCAAGAAGCACACCCACCCACCCCTACCTTCTCATTTGAAGATGCAACTGCCCAGTAGTCCTTTCTTTTAGTCACCCCTTCCCTCCCTACCTGACACCCCACCCTCTGACAGGGCCAAATTGCTCTGGGCTGCCCAGCCAATGCCCAGATCCCTCTCAATTTGGCTTGGGAATCAGCCTAAACAAGTACATAGCCCAAGTATACAGGCTGAATTTCACTAGTTGGTTGGAGGTCTCAGTTAATTGGGCTACCCAGGATTCAGCTTTGTCTGATTTCTCTACCTCTGTTTTTTTGAGTTTGGCTGTTTTTCATTCTGGGTTTTGTTGTGTTATTCTGGCACCTTTTTAATGCTGCGGTGATGAGGGGCAAAGATAATGTAACAAAGAATGAGCTGTTGAGAAGTGATATTCTACATATGGCTCGACATGTTGGCTTAGTTCCGTACCAGAGATCTGTTTATAATTAAGTGCAAGTATTTACAGTTATCTCCAGTGGAGCTGAATGGATTGAATATCATTCATGCTTTGAATGGAGAGAAAACCTCTGCCTTAGTTGTGACTCTCTCATATTTCTTCCCTTCTTGATTGCTGGTGCCATTCCAACCAATGTTTTGTCTGTAATTCTATCAATTTCGCTTCTTCTTCTTCTTCTTCTTCTTCTTCTTCTTCTTCTTCTTCTTCTTCTTCTTCTTCTTCTTCTTCTTCTTCTTCTTCTTCTTCTTCTTCTTCTGCAATTATCTCATTTGAGCCAGAAATATTGTTGCACTAATACTGCTGTCACAGCATACAAGCACTACATTTAAGCCAAAATCATACTGCTCAATATTTGGCTTCAAACCTCCTTCCATCCAAGTCAGCAGTGAGAGATTTTCACAAGAAAGGCACATTTTTGCAATGGGTTACATTAGCAGAAAAATTATGTGCAAAAGACACAAGGTAATATTGCTGCTCCAGTTTCCACGGACTGGGGCTCAGAAGGAGCTCTATGCACTCTTTCAATTATCCTATTTTATAAAATGTCAAAATCCACAGTAAGGCCTTTATCCGAATCAACCAAAGTGGGGGTGGGAGGTGCTTGTTGGTCCTCCAGGTGTGTATAATGAAAAAGCATCTGGGAGCAGGGGCGTTTAGGGATGTAGCATAATTTTGTTCACTCCACATTTTTAAGCAAACCCAACTGAATTTGCACCGCCTGGCCATAGTTCTCCCAAGTTTTCTGATACTATTCTCAAATTTTTAAAGTACCAAAATGCATTTTAGACTGAAATGCACACATTGATCTCAAATGTGCATTTAAATGTTTGTTTTGTGATGCAATACATATTTAAATACAGATTCTGATATGGAAAAATTAAATGCAAATTTTCACACTTTTTTTTAAAAAAAGCTTCAAATTAATGCAGAAATGGGGCAGAACCGACTAATGCAAAACACACAGATATGAAGTGGATGCAATCAAGAAATGGACCGATCCATGCATCCCTAGGGGAATGGCATTGCAGCCGCTCTGACTTAATCCCATGCTCTCTAGAAAGGCCCTACGCAGCCCTTGCTGTGAAATTTTCCAGGATGCCCAGCTATATAGCGTGATCCCTCCACATGTACATTTGTGTGTCCGAGCCTACGGCTTGACTAAAGAGATTCTTTGATTCTTAGACATATGTTACACAGGGAAATGTCATCAGAAGCATTGGTTGGAAGACACATGATGCAGTAACCTTGTTGAAGCCCAACAAGTCTGGCCAGTACTTGGGCTTTTTGCCAACTTGAGTTTCATCATAGGAGAAAAAGAGTATGTAAATAAATAACAAAACAGTTTCCTCAATTGGTTTATTAAGGCATGTCAGCCATTGCATCCAATCTCAGCAGATCTTTTTTACTTTGGTTTATCAGCATCCCAAGTTCATTATGATGAAGTATTCTTTTGCATAATGTTGGAGGGGTTTTTTTAAAAAAAAAATGCAGCCAAGCAAAAAAATATACCTATTTTGATCTGATCATTATAAGCACCTGATACTCATGCAGATTTCATGCACTCAGAATTTCTGATCACCTGGCCACATAGAATCGTGGAATCGTAGAAATGGAAGGGACCAAGAGGGTCATCTAGTCCAACCCCCTACAATGCAGGAAAGCCAGATGGGTGGGGTGTAAAATAATAATAATAATAATAATAATAATAATAATAATAATAATAATAATAATAATAAATCTTTTGCCCAACATGGGGTTCGAACCCATGACCCTGAGATCAAGAGTCTCATGCTCTATTGACTAAGCAATTAGGTGTTTGCATACAAATGTAAGTGCTTCTTTTTTTAACATCTCAACGACTTTAATAGAATCTAGGAATATTAGTCCTTATGGGCTGAAGACAAGGACACAGCTCCACCTACTGTTTTAAAAAAACCTGTGACATGATAAGATGTATGTTGCTTTTACTTACTTTTTAAGTATTCTTTTATCATCAACGAGCAATCACTGAACCCTTCAGTTTGTGTGCTTTATTTATCAAGGCAACTACTCTTTGTTGCACTCCCACGGCTTTCCTTTAGCACCCCCTGTCTGATAGACTCCCTTCTCAACTCCCTTAAATATGCCACTAGAAGTTTTTGCCTGGTCTGCACACTTTCCTTACCAACTCCTGCTACTTCTGTCCCTTGCCCTCTGGGGAAAAGCTCCCCACCAGTTATCCCCCCTACTTCACACTGCTCCCCCATTTGTCCCTCTTTCTTCCACCCTCCCTCTGTCTTTTTATAAACCGCTATGAGGTTTTTTTTTACAATCAAGTGGCATATAAAGGTGAAATAAATATATACTGTACGTGCAATCTCCTGCTTTCCTTCTCTCTCCTCTACCTTTCTGGCTCCCCTCTCGCCATAGCTATCCCTTCTTACCTGCTTCCTCTCGGTTTGGGACTCTCCTGGAAAGTGCAGCAAGCTGTTCTCTTTCATTATGCAGCTGGGGCATTTTTTGCCTCTGACTACATGGTCGGGGGGGATGCATCCCTTCTTATCAAATAATCAGTCCTGTTGGTAGCATTGGAGGCGTCTCCTGACATATCCACCCCCACTTTCACACATTACATTGAATATAATGAGGGAGGAGTTTAAGGGAAATTTTGCTTCAATCTTCTCGCGTTCAGTGAATAGTATGAATCGTTTGTCTATGGAGTCTGGAAGCAATGACAGCGTGAGATTCTGCTGTCCACATATTGAACATATTGTGTGAAAAGGGCTTAGTTTAACAAAAGAAAAACAAAAACAAAAGCTTTGCAAAGCATAAAAATGATGCAATTCAGCCCCCAAAAGCCCATAGTTGACAATAAGCATCAAGACAGGAATAGGAAAAGAGATACTAAATATGACCAAAAAATACAGAACATCCTTTAAAATACTGCTATAAAGTACATGCAGTACATGACAGATCTCTCTTTTTAACAGGACCTCAGCAAGGTTGCGGTGGTTATCTGACAAATTCAAGTTACAGCTTTGGCTCGCCAGACTCCGACATGGATGGCAAATATGACAAAGATCTTGAGTGTGTGTGGGTTATAACTGCCCCCATAAACAAGCTGATCAATCTCACCTTTAACACTTTTCAACTGGAAGCAGAAACGTCTGTTCAAAACTGCCGCTATGACTATGTCCAAGTAAGATCAGTGTGTGCTAATCAAGAAATGCAAGGCACTCTCTTTGCTGTGTTTTGACCATAGGCTACAAAATAACTTTTGTTCCCTTATTTCTTTTCATTCAACATCCACCTGACCACAGGGGTAAAGGAAATATAATAGTTTTATATGACCCTAAACGGTCGTGTCCTCAAGGTTCTCAAAGAAAAAGAAAAGAATAGGTTAATTCAAGTTCAATAAGATACTGAACATGCACTAAATGTTTAGTTGGACATGACTTCCTTCTTTACATGAAATCAAAATGAGAAATTGATTCCATTTGGACTTGCATTTCTTGGTTTCTTAAGCATGAGTCTTTGTCTGACTGCTTGATTCTTGTTCTGCTCCATTTCTCCTCCCACCTTGGCATGCTATGATTGAAGGCTTCCTGGGCTACATAACCATAATTTCCCATTATGTCCAAACTGTGCAATAATGGTTACAAGGAATAGCCTCCTAAACAAACACAAAACTCTGGGCTCCAATCCTGCTTTGTACCAAACCTTGTACCCATGGTTTCCTGCCTTGGCTGTAACAGGAAACTATGGTTAGTTTACTGAATGATTACTCAATTGCAGTGCACCAAAAAGAGAAGAGGGAAGGGGTGATGCAAGGACAGAGCATCTGGATAAAAGGTTACATCTTAACAGGACCATTGTTTTGATTTGAATCAATAATAATTCATAGAATCCTAGAATTGTGGTCTACGATCATCTAGTTCAATAACATTCCTGTGATGCAGGAATATGCAGCTGCCCCATATGTAGATCGAACCTGTGACCTTCATGTTATCAGCACCACACTCTAACCAGTTAAGCTATCAATTGCAGTAGTTCTTGCATTTGTAAGACACCCTGTGAGACATCAGTCACCAAACTGAACACTTGAACTCCTTCCACCAATCATTCCCGTAGCTTTTAACTGTTAAGCTCACACACATATCATGCCACATAGAAGTCATGTTTCTGTTTTGTCTTTTAGCTGTTCGATGGTAGTAATGAAAATGCTACAGTTGTTGGCACGTTTTGTGGCTCCGGAGTTCCAGCTCCTTTTCTTTCTACTGACAACTTCTTGACCATTAAGTTTGTCACTGACATGTATGTAGAAAGAGCAGGTTTCAATGTTACCTACACTACTGCGGACAGTGAGTATAATTTTCATTTTCTTCCCAGAAGATCCCGTGAAATAAGCCATTCCTTTGTCTTGCACAACTCCAGGGAGGATTTCAAAACTTTAAAAACCAGCAATTATATAGCTCAGTGTTATCAGATAAGGAAACCGATTGTAGAGAGAATCCAGCTTCCTGGAGAAGATAAGACTTGATGGAAGAGATGATGACTGAAATGTATCTGTCTGGGTGGAGAGGATTTGGGGAGATCAGAGGGGTTAGAAGGTGGGGCTTGGCTAGGACTGTTAGACCACTAATTTAGAAAACATGGACTTGCACATTGCTCCAAGTATTTGAAAGAGAAAAACAACTCCAATGTCATAGAAATAAAATATTTAAAACCCCATCATGATATAATTGAACTATTTTGAATCTGCACATTTTATCTCTTGACATTGAACATTTGTACCTCAGTGTCTGTTGCTTTCAAATAAATATTGCTTTAGGTCAACAGCTTATGATTCTGAGTGGAAGTAAATAAAAGGATCCTTGCTGGATCAGTGCAATAGCCCATCTAGTCCAGCGTCCTTGTTCTGTGTTTATTCAGTTAACTAAATTAATATGCCATTTTATTGCAAAATAAACCCCTTAATTAGAATAAGAAAATAAGAAATGTAGTATCAATGGTGATTATTAGAGGTAGAATTTGCTACTTAGAAATGTGTTTAAGAACCACAGGGACGGGAACCCGAGGAGGTCCCAATTTACACTGGGATGAAGATAAGTTATATAGTTCTTTATTTTTCTATTTTGTGTTTTTTCTTTCTATTTTCGTATTCTGTATTTTTGTATTTTGTATTTTTGTCTTCCCCTTTTTTAGTTTCAAAATTTTGTAAATTCCTTTTTTTTTGTGGAAAATTAATAAATATCTATTTTTTTTAAAAAAAACAAAATAAACCCCTTAAGCAGTTCCCACAGGGTCCAGTCAGATTCCTAATAGAAACTTGCAAGCAGGACTGGAGCGCAACACCACCCTCCCCTTATGAGAATTGAAGCTACTGGTATTCAGAGGTATCCTGCCTCGGACGCAGCTAGGAACCACCATCCCTAGTAGCTACTGATAGCCTTGTTCTTCCACGAAAGAGTGCCTATAAACCAACAAGCAAGACTAATCCGTGTTGCTGTTGTTTTTAACAGGACTGTGTGGAGGTGTGTATAATGCAACTTCTACTAGCCAAAGGGCGACATCGCCCTACTTTCCAGAAGCATATCCTCCCTTTACGTACTGCAGGTGGACTATTGATGCTCCTCCTGAGCAACATGTGAAAATAGTGGTGCAGGAATTCCACCTCCAGTCCAGCCAGGACTGCTCTCAAAATTATCTAGAGTTCCAAGACTCACCACTGGTAAGTCAGCCAGGCCTGCCGCTAGGATCGTTGTGTGCTAAGGGTGAAGGTGGGGGTCCCCAGCCTGGGTGTCAAAGTTCCATGAGATTTCCCTGCTTTCAATCCCCCTTGCCCAAATCTCTGCATTGTCTGATACTGAAGGCCAAACAAGACCTGATGCTAATTGCATGAATGGAACTTATGTGCATATATATATGCCAAGAATGTCACAAGCACTGGCAAACAGATGCCTGTGTCCACATGGTACTATATCTTGCAATAGCTGTGCAAAATGTCACTGGCCACAATATGTCACAATCTGTTAGGAAAGTCTCCTTCCTTTCCATATGCTCTTTTTTCCCTCCCCCCCCCCAGATTTGACTTCTTGCTTATTACATTTCAGGGCAATCCAGAACATGCTGATCATGTCCACCGATTCTGCGGCCCCGAAAATCTTGTGATTCCTGTGTTTTATTCTTATGGGCGGACTGCTGTTGTAATTTTCAGATCAGAAGCCTATGTGGTTAATAATGGACTTAGCTTCTCTTACCTGGCTTCAGGTAAAGCTTTTGCCCTGCTTCTTGTAGGCACCAAAAATTATTAGCATGCAGAGTGAAAATCTAAAGGTGTGAAGATATTGTAAAATGTAGTAACGATATTTATATTTATATATTTGTCTCCTGCTAGGCTGCAACAGAGAATACAACCAATCATTTGGCTATCTGAAAAGCCCGGGCTGGCCTGATCCTTACCCTCACAACTTGGATTGTACTATTATTCTGCGGTCCCCACTAAATCACACCATCTCTCTCTTTTTCAATTCCTTTAACCTACCACACAGTGGATGCCGTGATTTCTTAGAGGTATGACAATTATCTGCTTCACATGGCCTGCTTAAACCAGGAACCTGATCCAGATTATCTCCTATGTCTGCAATTTCCTTTTCAAGTAGCAGCTAGTTTAATGCTAGGTTAGACGATAGACCAGAATGGGCCACATAGCATCCCTCCTAGCTCCTGTAAAAACTTCCAAGAGGACTCTGCTACTGTATTGCATGTGACAATTCTGCCTCTGTTACTATGTGCTGGGTCTGACTCAGATACCATGCTGATCATAAGGTCAGCATTGTGACAAACCACTTGTAGGAATCACCCTTTTTTAAAAAAAGAAGAAGATGAAAGATACCTGTTAGTGTCATGACAGAGACTGTTTCCATCAAGTTACCTGTATCAGTTGCAAAGATTTTAGTTATTCATCACTGATAACATTTCATTAACAATGGCTTTGTATATTCTTCTAAAGGTCAGAAATGGTAGTGATGCAAACTCTCCACTGCTTGGCAAGTATTGTGGAAACACCCTACCCAATCCTGTATTTGCCAAAAATCATGCTGTGTATCTCCGTTTCAAAAGCGACATCCTAGCTTCCAGTGAAGGATATGAAATCACTTGGACTTCATCACCAACTGGTACAAGCAATGGTTTTCATTCTATATTTGTTTGTTTGTTTCCACTTATATCCTGCTATTTGGACTTTCAAGGCTCTCAGGGTAGCTTACAAATTATTTTTTAAAACGTTAAGACTTAATTTAAACTACATTTATTTAAGAGATTATAATGACACCCACTGAGTAGACTATGAAACATGGATTGCCAGTCATCTAGAACTGTGTCAGGTTCACCATCTAAATAAATATGTGCTGAAATAAGAAACCTTTGACCATTCCTGAATGGAAGGACTGGACTGGTTTGGGAGCCTTTGCTGCAGAAATAGTTTCAAGGAAAGGGAACCACTCGCTGCTCCTCATCCCCACAAATCCAACTTGTATCAGTGAGCAATCTCGGAATAAGACCTCTTCTGTTGATGTATGGAAGGGATGGGGAAACTTTTCAATGTGTTGGCATACCGGTACAACTCACACCAACCCTGACTATTGGCCATTCTGGCTGGGACTGATGGGAGCTGGAGTCCAGCAATACCTGGAGAACCACAGATGTTCCCCATCCCTGCCATACATCAGCAGAAGAGGCCTCATCCAATTGTGGCTACACTCCTCGCTGGGATCCACTTCTCCTTCCTTGGTGTCCTGCCAGCTCATGACATCAGGCTTTATAAAATTTGAAGGTTTAAACCAGGCATAGGCAACCTTGGCTCTCCAGACGTTTTGGAACTACAACTCCCATGATCCCTAGCTAACAGGGCGAGAGCTCAGGGATCATGGGAGTTGTAGTTCCAAAACATCTGGAGAGCCAAGGTTGCCTATGCCTGGTTTAAAACATCACTTTGAATTGTGCTTGCAAACAAATTTGGAGCCAGAGCAGCTATTTTAACAATCCCATTATATGCTCCTTTAAACCAACTCCTGAGATTAAATATTGATAATGCTTTGAACTAGTTGAAATTGCCAGATAAACTTCAAAGGTGAATCACCTGTACAGTGTATTACAACAACCCAATCTGGACGTTCCATACATTACAATGGCCAGGTGGGCCTCCTTCTCAAAAAGGTTTGTAACTGGCCAACAAGCCTAAGCTGGTAAAACGTGCTCCTGGCCATGGCTGCTGCCTGGGAATTCACGAGCAATGACAAGACATCACCTAAAAACTGGTATGTTGTGTTTTGTTTTGCAGTTGTATTCCTATAAATCCAGACCAGTTGGGATTTAAGGGGGGAAAAAACGCGCTCATGCGATCTTGCTCATCCAGTTTAAGCCCAATGAAGTTAGTTCAAGAAACGTCATACCATGATGCAGCAATAACCATTGATACTTCCTCCATTATGTCTATTGCTGAGAATGTTGCCCCGTCACAAAATGCACGGTACAACAAAAATATTTAGCACTAACGAACATTCTGTTTGTAGGATGTGGTGGTACTTTATATGGTGAGACTGGTTCATTTGCCAGCCCTGGCTACCCAGCTTCTTATCAGAATCAGACAGACTGCGAGTGGACGATTAAAGCCCCCCAAGGAAGGGCTGTTACCGTCAATTTTGCTTTCATCAGCATTGATGATCCTGGTGACTGTAGTAGCAACTATCTGAAACTCTATAATGGACCGGACAGTAGCCATGCATCTATGGGACCGTACTGTGGATTGGTATGTTTTAATTTTGTACTATGTGATGTTTCCCGGTGATGGGCTCCAGCTCTGTTGCGAGTTATTCCAAAAGAGACTGTAGTGACATCTAGTGGAGTTTGTGCTAAAGTGTTCCTTCTATTTTAGTTCCTTCCTCTGTGCGTGCCCAAAATGAGATTTACTAATATCTCGGTTCACAAACTCTCACCCCTTTCATGTTGCAATGCAGACAAAGCAGTGTTGCATAAAATTATGAGATTCCTCACCTGCAGGCAGCTCAGTTATACACAGCCTGGTGAAATCTTAACTGGACTATACTATACTCTGTGTTGGGCTGCCTTTGAAGACAGTTCAGTCATATTGCAGTTGTTACAAAACACAGCCGTTGTAGGGAACACATCTTGTCACTTTTAAACGAACCCCTCTGGCTGTCAATTTGTTTCTAGGAAGAATTCAGAGTGTTTATTCAAACTGATAGCCTTTAAAAGCCCTACGTGGCTTGGGACCTGAGTACTAGGAAGGGTTAGCTGCTTGCACGCAAGCCTGGCTGACCCTTAAGATCTTCATCCACAGGCTGCTCAGAATACCCTGACACCACCAGAAGCAATGGAAATGCACCCTGCTCTGTATGTACACACCATACTTTTAAATCACATTTTAAATCACATACAATCCTGGGAACTGTAGTTTCTCCCTCACAGAACTACACTTCCCAGCACTCTAAGGAAGCTACAGTTCTCAGGATTCTTGAGTGGGGAAAATGTGCTTTAAAGATATGGGTGTGTACACAGCCCCTGTAAGCAATGCTTGACACAACCTAAGATACGTTTCGTCAAACATCCACACCTCATTCTGCTTCATTAGTTGTTTTGTGATGCTTTTCCAATGCTGTTGCCATCTGGGACCAGGGCACTCTTGCATTATAGTGCAACAAAAGCAAAACAAAACAAAAATAAATTAGAACATTTGCAGTATAAAAAGTTACAGGGACGTTTCCGCTGGAAGTCTAGGGATCTGCATTGATTGGAAAGTAAGCAGTATGTCTAGCCCAAAACTTTTGCATCTGCAAACAGTATTGAAAGCAGCATCGTGTACAATAACCCCAATATCATCACAAATTCACAATAAAAAGGATGTCTTAAACCAGGGTTGGTTCCAGACAACTTGTTTGTTGAACATTCATCTTGATTTGTTCCACAAAGTTTGTGAGGCGGTTAGACAGTGTCAGCTATTTATTGAGCATTCATTCTGATTTGTTTGGGGGAAGTTATATCAGGTTCCATCAAGCAATTGTTATCTCACACTTCCAAGCATGTTTCCTCATCACTTTCCTTATTGCAAAAAGTCCACTTTAGCAGGGGAGGAATTCCAAATAAACTTTTAACTGCGCAATCTGAATTTGCTGGTATGTGATTTAATCCTCTGTGCAAAATAAAGACAGCCTGGAATCATCCTGTGTAGCATTCTTATAGGAATGTGCTTTCTGTGAAAAGATTCTGTAATCAGTATTATTATTTTTTATTCCCCCTTTTCTTCTCAGGACACCAACATTGCTCCATTTACAGCTGCATCACATGAAGTGTTCATAAAATTCCATTCAGAGTATGTAAATCTACCGTCAGGATTTAGGCTAACTTGGAACAGCTGAAATAATGCTTCTGTGGGGGAAAAATACACATTTATTCAGCACTTCTCTGTATTGAAGAGACTTCAAAGAATATAATTGTCTCCATAAATACAATAAAATTATTTTGGTCAATGCAGTTGTTATGTATTTTTAAAATTCAAATGATTTTGAGCTCTTTGTGATTGCTTGTAAGAATATCTGTTTGCTACTGGGCACACAACACTGAAAATGACACCAAATGAGAGCTGAGTGCCCCTAAGCAAACTATTCTCCAAAATCACTCTTCTATATAGACAATGGTAAGAGTGGAGCATTGGGGGGGGAAAAACACCTCTTGAACTAAAACTATTGGTGGAGTGGAAGACATCAACTAGCGTTCCTGTTGGATACAGAAAATCATGCTCAGTTCTAAGACACGTGAATTTGTCTAAAATTCATATCACTCATTTGGGACATTTACACACTTTCCAAAATAATAATAGTTGATTATATCTATAACCACAGTATTTCAGATCAAATACAAAATAATAATAATAATAATAATAATAATAATAATAATAATTGTGCAACCACCTTGGGTTCCTAAATATTGCTGGTCTACAGGCTCCATCACCCCACAACCAGCTTAGCCGATGTCCAACAACACTGGGGACCCAAGGTTGAAGAAGGCTGAAGTAGATGACTTTCAAGGTCCCTTGCAACACTAGGATTCTATGACTCTAAAAAGGCAGTAGCACAATATTAAAAGCCGCTTCTCTCTTTAAATGATAGTGGCTTCTGTGCTGTGTTACTGTCTTCTGATTTCATTGATGCTGGGGTTTTAGTATCTGAGTTATTTAACTTTATTGGCTAGGATCCAATACATTACTTTAGGTGCATCCGAGGGCTTCAACATGTACCGTGGGATTTATTTTAAACCCCCCCCCCAACTCACACACACTTTGAACAGCAAAGTCCCATGTGTATCAATTTTTAAAAGCTCTGAAATGTCCCCCCAGTTTCAAAAGCGGTTTCCCATGTTGAGGAACACAAGCAAACACTCCTTTCGGCACATGGAAACAAGTTGCACTTACACTCATTGGAACCTGACCAAAGCCTGTAAATGGCCTTGAGTGGGTTTTAACAGAAAGGCAATTAATACATTTAATAACTAGATAAATTGAGTGGAAGTGGTGCACATACCTCTCAAATGTGGTTTTTGACCCTAGGCAGTAAAGCTTGCTGAGTAAAGTCTTTTGTGGGGATGAGCTGACCATTCCAAAATGCAAGGGGCATTTTGTGCCAAGTAAGATGGCCCTGCAATGGGATCTTAAAACACATTGGGATACATGTGTTGGAATTGGGACGGAAACTAGAAATGGTTCAAATGTCACCAGCTGGGCATCAGTAGCCTCGTTTACCTTTTTTTTTTACTAAGTGATAGTGCCATTTTAATTAAGCATCTGTCATGCTGATTATGCTTATGCTATGTCCCCACTTGTTAGGTTGATGGTTTGAGGGTGTCTATAGGAACGGTGAATATAAGTAAACCTACGTTCCTCTCTCACGACAGCATAACCACGATTGTAAGTCGTCATTGTGGAGTTGACTTGTTTCCTTTTGCTTCGATGATGTCCATACAGACTGCTGCAAGTGAGACATTTGCTGATTTATTTCATCAGTGGCCTAAATTAATCATGGCAGAAGAGACTAAAAATAAAACTGCCAGTACCATAATGCCATTACACAAATCTATGGCGTGATCACTTGGGATACTGTTTACCGTTCTTGTTGCCACATCTCAAAAGGGAAATGGTGGAGTTGGAAAAGATTCAGAAAAGGGCACCCAAAATGGAGCAACTCTCCTGGGAGGAAAGCTTTCGATATTGGGTGCTAAGCCTTAAGGCATTTTCAGGAGTGGGGGAGATGAAGATGTGCTGATGACCACCAACTTGGGCAGTTTTAAAGGGAGATTAAATCTGTGGAGGTTAAGGCTATCAGTGGCCAGTAGTCGCAATGACCATGCATTACCTCCAAAGCTGGAGGCAATTGTTGGCATCCGTTTGTCTCGGGAGACAACGGGAGAGTGTGCCTTTGGGGGGGGGTGAAGCCAAACCCCTGGACAGTCGCATCGCCCGCTGTGGCTGGACGCCTCTTAATACCAGTTGCTGAGGGGGGGGCAAAAGTGGGGGGGCGCTCTGCTGCGCCCACGTCCTGCCTGCACGACCTGCGCCCCACGGGCACCTGCTTGGCCATTGCGAGAACAGAATGTCAGGTCAGGTAGACCTTCTCCTCTGATGCGGCTGGGATCTTCCCGTGTCCTTCAGTTCTAGAGCTCCGCCTAAGTTACAGGTAGGTAGCCGTGTTGGTCTGACGTAGTCGAAACAAAATTTAAAAATTCCTTCCAGCAGCACCTTAGAGATATCTGAAGAAGTGTGCATGCACACGAAAGCTCATACCAATGACAAACTTAGTTGGTCTCTCAGGTGCTGCTGGAAGGAATTTTTTATATATATATTGTTCCGCCTTAAGTGTTTTCCTTTGATTCCTCTTTCCACACCCTATTGGCCTGCGCGTTCTTCCTCCCCGCAAATTCCAAGCATAAAAGGTCTCGGTGCAAAGGATGCGCTGCCCAAACCCCCCCAAAAGGGGGGGGGAGGAAGAACACACTCCGGACGCCTCCCGCGAAAGATCCCAACTATTTCCTCCAATGCCACCGCCCGCGCTGCTCCATAGCCTCGGGCCCGCCACCTATTGGCTCGCTCCTGGGTCCTCCCATCCAATGGCGGCTGGGCTAAGGCGGAGCTGCTTCTCGGGTTGGGCAGCCGCCGGCTGTGCATTCCGAGCGCCGGGCGGAGCCGCTGCTCCCCGGAGCGCTTCGCCTTACTTGGAGCGGCGCGCGCGGGGCTTCCCTCGCCCTCCCCGCCGGGCGCCTGCGCACTGAGAAGGGAGGCACTCGCCCCGGGAGGGGCGGGGCGGAGGCGGCGCCTCAGAGCAGGGCGTGTGCCGTGAAGCGGGGAGCCCGTCCGGCCGGAATTGAGCAGCCAGCAGCGCCCCGGTCCCGTCCCGTCGGTGAGTTGTTGCGTCGCTCCCGAAACCTGAGAGCTCCGGCGGGGCCTGCCCGGCTTTCGGACTTGGGCGGCGAGTTGGAGCCTCTGGCCCCCTTCCTTTCCCTGGCCGCTGCTGGTCGTGTGAACTGACAGCCTCCTGGACCCAGGAAGGACTCGCCCCTTCTCCCCCTCCCGAGGCCGCCGTCACTCTTTCCCCTTCTGCAAAGCGGGGTCGAGGCTCCGGTGGACGGGCAGCAGCCCGCGAGTGAAGCTTCCTGCGTTTCTGCAGAGAGTGCCATGGAAAGCAAAAATAAGAACCCGGAGGTTCTTGGTTCTTAAAGGGGGGTGGGGATCTGTGGCCCAGATCCCAGCCAGCATGGCCAGTGGTCAAGGGTGATGGGTTACCCATCTCTGCTCTGAAAGGTGATAACACCTAAGGAGTACACGAGGTATAGGCAACCTTGGCTCTCCAGATGTTTTGGAACTACAGCTCCTATGATCATAGCTGCCAAGTTTCCCCTTTTCTCGCGAGGAAGCCTATTCAGCATAATGGAAAATCCCTTTAAAAAAGGGATAACTTGGCAGCTATGCCTATGATTCCTAGCTAACAGGGCCAGTGGTCAGGGATCATGGGAGTTATAGTTCCAAAACATCTGGAGAGCCAAGGTTGTCTGTGCCTGGAGTACACGAATAGTTGAGTTGTGTACTTTCGTGCAGTGATTTGTGTGGAAGTGTCCCATGAGTGCTGCTGTGCACGGCAGCGCTGGGTTTAGGGCGGTACAAATAGTAGTAGTAGTAGTAATAATAATAATACCCAGTGCTTTTTTCTAGGGGGACGCATACCCCTAAACATTTTTTGAATCTTTGTACTTTTGTCCATTTGCTGTATTTATTTTCCCTGATTTGAACTATAAAATGGTGATTTTCCAGAGTCAAAATGAGAGTACCCCTAAACATTTTTTTAAGAAAAAGGCACTGATATTACCTATGTTTAGATGGGTACCTGCTAACAAGATCCGTTAACAAAAAGTAACTGGACCAAAAGGAATTACTGTGAAAATACAATATTTAGGAAAGTGCCAAATTTTTGTCCTTGCCTCAGGGCACCGTATTACCAGAGTCTGCCCCTGCACACATGGTAGCTAAGCTGTGCACATCGCTGAGTGTACACTTCCCTAAGCAAATACTTGTGCATATATGGAGACGGCTTGTGCCTCTTTCCAGCTTAATGTGCGAGCAAACTGACTGCCTCGTTCTTTGCAGAGTTAAGAGACAATTGCCAGAAGTTCTTTCTTCTGAGCCCAGTCATTCAAGGTTTTATGAGAGCCTTTTTCCCCGTGACTGTTCCACCTGTCAGTGGCAGAGAAATGATAGGAAGGACTATCGTTGAGGTAGCTAGGATGCTGGTGGGTGTAGGGCGTTTTGAATCTACCCCACTACTTTTGTGTGATCTGTGTTAGCTGCCAGTTAGTTTCTGAGCTCAACTCAAGGTGGTGGTGTTCATCTTTAAAACCCTAAATGGCTTGGGACCTGCATAGGTTGACGACTGCCACCTGCTGTATGAGCCTATCTGCCTGCACTCATCATTTTCTGGGTGGCCACTTTGAGAACAGGATGCTGGCCTAGATGAGCCATTGACTTGGTCCCCCAGGCTCTTACATTCTTATGCCTCAACAGGATGAGGCACCCTTGACAGTGACCACCAGTAGAACTTCTTCTGTAGTGACACCCATCCTGGCACCAAGTGCCAGGCCTTCCCACGTTTAGGCAGCTAATGAAGACATGGTTGTTTACTGAATATTTTTGACTGGATATTTCCTCTTGCTGGTGTTCTGATGTTTTTGAGTTCTGACAGCTGCTTTGTCACTGTCTGGTCTGAGTTTTTATGCAAATAGTTTGATTTATGATTCCATTGAACTATGCATGGTTGTGTGTTGCTGTTGTCTCTTTTTTATTAGCTGGCAGGATTTTCTTTTGATAAATAGTTGGCATGTAAGTTTTAAAAACAATTTCCACCTTGATATAAGCTGTGCATAGCTTATGGACTTGACAGTTGGTTTAAACAGTACACTTTGCCTGGTTGAGCAGGCATAGGCAAACTTGGCTCTCCAGATGTTTTGGAACTACAACTCCCATGATCCCTAGCCAGTGGTCAGGGATCATGGGAGTTGTAGTTCCAAAACATCTGGCGAGCCAAGGTTGCCTGTGCCTGTGGTTGAGCGTTGCTGTCCCAACAACATCTGGACAGCACCAGGTTGGGGAAGGCTACTCTATGTAGTTAGAATGCTAGTGTGAGCAGCATTTTTCTCTCTGGGCTATTGTATTGACTCATTTGGGACAGTACTGTAAAATATATCTGCCTCTTAATGTCTTATGTCACTTTCCCATATCTGTCATTCATTCCTGTTCTACTGTGTCTCTCTGTTGTGGTTCCAGCTTAACCATGTCCAAATCACTGAAAAAAATTGTGGAGGAGAGTAGGGAGAAGAACATATTGGAGGTGGACATGTGTGATCGAGGGATCTCTAGCATGTTGGACATATCTGGCTTGTGTAAGTATTTCTCTTCTCCCTGCTTGCCCCCATCATGGCTTTCTTGCACTTCCAAGCATAAGGTTGCTTCTATATTCTTGGGTCTGAACACATGTCACAACCACAGAAAATGCTGAAGGGCACATTACTGTAAGAGCCATATATCACCATATATGAGGCACCCCCAAACTGCGGCCCTCCAGATGTTTTGGCCTACAACTCCCATGATCCTTAGCTAACAGGACCAGTGGTCGGGGAAGATGGGAATTGTAGTCCAAAACATCTGGAGGGTCGAAGTTTGGGGATGCCTGCCATATATCTTTGGAAAGAAAGACATTTCTGAAGTCCCCTTAGGTGACAAAACTGAAAGCAGAGCCCTGAAATGCTTTTGAGGTGTTATCATCTGAAGATTTCCTGAAAAGGGGCAGCTGTAATGTGTGGAGGTCTGATTCACACATAAGTTTGTCCAGATAAATACTCTGTATGCCCTAGAGCAGTGGTGAAATGCTGGTTCACATGTCTGCCATACTGTTCAAACCAAATAATACTCCATGGACTTGTATAGACATTTAGAACTGTTATTTCCCATGTTACATCCAGCATTAATTATATTCACAGTGGGGGGGGGGGTTAATAAGAAAAATTGTAGAACAAACATGTATTATTAATGTCACTTAGGAAAATAGCTCAAGGGTCTATAGATACCCAATATATTGGGTTATGGTCTAAACTGGCATTTGAAACCCCAACATTTCTGAAGCTAAACCAATCTGTGTCTGGTTAATGCCTTGGTGGTACCGGTACATAGACGCCAACTTAGGCTCAGTGGGGCAGAAATGTAAGAAAATAAATACAGTGAGAGCATTTAGGTGACTTTACAAAATTGTGACATCTGAAGGATTGGAGGATAAATTAAATTACAGAATCCTCAGCTGCAAGCTTCTCGTTTTTCATGAGTTGAACACCCACTTGCTTATCTCTTGCTAGTTTCTGAAGCAACCACTGGAAGATCATCAGGAAGTAAGAAGCTGAGGTTTATTTAAAAGAGCTTTTGCACAAACTGTAAAGGGTCGTTCTGAGGGCAAGAACGTGTCAATTTCTGGATGCAAATAACTTCATATTTTGGAAAACTCTTCTTCTGGCGCCATGGATTAAAAAGACTGTAACAAAGATCATATCGGCTGAGACCTTTCTTTAATCTTCTTGTATGATATGTTCTCTGAAGTGAACATAAATTAGTAATGGTTTTGCTGGCAGTAAAGAAATCTGGAGCAACGGAAGTCTCTCTTTTGTGCCTTAGCGACCTCTCCCCTGAATCTTCGGAGACAGGCGGGTGCTCAGTCTATGCTAATTATCTCGTAAATAATTCAGATATGCTGTAACAGGTTTCTTTTTCACGATGTGACATTAGATAAGTAGCAACACCTGTCTCAAGAGTTCCCTTTGTCTGAAACATTAAATTATCCCATCAGAAATTATCACATTGCTTAATAATGTCAAAGATATTTAAGTTATTTATTGGTTTGTAGCTAGGCAGCTTATTAGGCAGATGCCACACTTCAGCTCCCATTGTGGCATTTGGTTAATTAGGCAGTAGTACTTGCTAATGTCTAGGCCACATGGGGAAAGCGTTAACTCTTTCGGCCAAGAGAAAATGAACATTTGTCATTGGAAAGGTCCCATCTATATGCCAAAAGAGGGTTTCTTTAAAAAAGAAAGAAAGCCGTGTACCTGAACATACATCAGGAGTGTACAACCGTCCACAGGGTGTACAGTCAGGGACAAGTGCCCCTTGCCCTCTGGTGAGCATGTTAACTGGCACCACATGAATTTCCACTGCAGTTCTCAAGCAGGTTAAGAAATCAGTGTCAGCAAAACAATACCGCCTTGTACGGTATTGTTCTCCTCAAGCATTGGGAGAAGCACCTACTGTTCCTTATTTCCTCAGTATCTCACACAAATGAGAGAAGACCCTGTCTTTTGCTCAAATTCTCTGCGCGCAAGAGGTTTGAGAATGAAATTGGTGGCAACCAAAAATAGAAGTCTTGACTACAAAGCCAAACCAAACATTTGTGGACCCCTGGCAAAATGTATTTGTCCTCAGGAAGGCGGGTGTTTGGCGAGTAAAAGTGTGTTGTATAAAGTGTCATTTCTCCCTTGAAAATTAAAAGGGCGGAAGTATCTGACTGCAATCCTATACATGTCTACTTGGAAGTAAGTCCCATTGGGTGCACAATGGTTATGTTCTACCGCTGCTTTTGGTACACCCCTGAAAACCAGTTGCTGAGAATCACAAGTGTGGGTACAGAATCACAGTGTGGGTACAACATTGTCTTGGCATTTAAGCCTTATCTTTCTTTAAACTCATTTTCATGTTGTAAGCTACCTTCTTGAATGTGATAGCATATTAACGGCATGTGGATAATGCAATGTGTACAAGCCTTGACTGAAATTAATGGAGATTGAAGCCATTCTCTTGCACAGCTTCCTTCTTTCCATAGTCCCTTGTGCTGGAAATGCTTCTGGTATGTTATTTGTCACCATCTTTTTTCTTTTAGGTGTAATAAATAATAATGGCTTGGTACAAGGATACTAGTGTATGTTGTATGCTTCATGTACAGTGTACCCAAACACTGTAAAAAGTGAATGCATATAAGTCATTTAGGCCACAATCCTAACCTCACTTATCTAGGAGTAATCATGAATTCACTAGGGCTTACTTCTAAGTAGACATGGTTAGGATCGTGCTGCTTGCCTGCAATCCTGTGCACACTTACTTGAGTTTAAGTCCTACTGAGCTCACTGGGATTTGCATGCCTGAAGAAATATGCATTGGCTAGCACTCTTAGAATGTCTGTAAGTTAAACTTAGCCATTCTTCACTGGCCCTGTACATAAATTACTAGGTAATATTTTCAGCTCCCTAGGTAAAGGAAGTTATTTTCAAATTATGACAAGTTGGCATAAACTTCAAACCCCTTTCAAGATCTGTAATAATGTCAACTTTCTATTTTTTCCTGTCTTCTCTGTTTTTGCGAGTCTTACGATGGCAGCATAAGGAATCTTCTGAAATCATCTGCTACTTTCTAAAGCATTGAAAATGAAGCTAGGATGCCATCTTGTGGATCTGGTGACATAGTTTAGCACAGTCCTTCCTTTAAGGGTTTTGCTGTCAAATATCTTCAGTGACATTTCCCCCCCCCTTAACTCTCAAAGCTGTCTGTCATTATGCTATGTTTAGTTACAGCAATTAATCACAAAGAAATTGTCAGTTACCAAGAGAATAAGTTTCCTGTAGGATATGAATTGTGACAATGTGGTAATCTTCCCCTTCGTAATAATTTTGTCGAGTTGCCAGTCTAATTCTTTTTTAATGTAATCTCTAGTCCAAAGGGCCATCTTTTGTAACCTGTTAGGCTATACCTTGCTAGGAAGGTATGTGGGTATCTATTTCTACCATTCAGATGCATTCCTGTTGAAGTATGTCTCTCTTCTTCTTCCCCAATGCAATTTTGCCCTGTTTATTCTTTTATTGTCTCTATTCATTTACAGTCACTCTGTCCCATATCACACAGCTGGTCCTCAGTCACAACAAGCTGACGAGTAAGTGCATTTCTATTCCTAAGTATTTTATTTCTTTCCTAAGCACAAATGAACTTGTCTACCGATTCCTTAGATTGCAAGGCCAGTGGCTGTGGTTCATTTTGTGAGAGGGCTGCCGTACGGTCAAGTGGTGCTTCTTGTCTTTCTAGAACCAGCTGCCAAGTCCCTGGTCAAAATTCTGGGCCAAATATATGAAGGGCCAAACTACATATTATGGTCAACGCATAGCGTTTTTTCTTTAAATGCGGGTCTGGGAGAGAGGGTTGCTGGTTGTCACCAGGATAGCAGCTTGTCTGGATGGAGGGTGGAGAGGGTTTGTGTGTGTGCATCCAACTAGCCTGCCTCCAAAGCAAACATTAGATGTAAATCTACCTGCTTTTGTCTCTGACCCTGCTAACTACTGGCCCTCAGAAGGAAGCCCTTGGGCTGAAACGGAATCTCCACCCCTGCCATAACATCGTGTTTTAAGATTGTGAACCTTTTGAGAGGTCTGCTCCACTTCCCGGGGGGGGGGGGGGGCGGTGTTGCAGACTGGCATCTGGGACCCCCAGTGGCCCAGATTGGAGGTAGAGGGATGCCTCCCACATCACCGAGACTCCTGGCTGCGTCACGCCCGTGCTCCCCCCCCCCCGGCTGACCAATCAGGCAGCCAGGGGTCATGACCGCATGAGGTTTAAACCACGGCGCTGCCGGGAGGTGACCTCCTTCATTTTAAGAGCCTTTTGAGAGCTCTTATTGGAACTCCCTGTAGCACTGATAAGGGATAGAGCTTTCTCATTGGTAGCATCCCAGCCACTGTTGGTCCACCATGCCTCATTTGCCACTTCTACCCTCTTTTAGAAAATTTGTGGAAACGTTAATCTATGGGATGGCTTCCCCCCCCCCCCCGAAATTGATTGAGTTTCCTTGATCTATAAACCCACCCTTAATTGGAATGATCCTATACCATAAAACTTTACTCCTATATATTATAACAGCTGGTCAGGATCTTGTATGCAAATCCTAGGGAAGCTCTCGGAAAATACCAGGTACATCTTTTTGGGGAAACTCTGGGAACAACTAAATATTGTTAAGTTAGCAGCTACATTTAAAGAGAGAGATTTAGAGTTATCAGAGGCTGGAGATCAGTAACTCCATATATGAAGGAAGAACTAGAAATTTTCAAGACAAGGAATAAATAGTATGTATTTGTTGTTGTTGTTGTTGTTTAGTCGTTTAGTTGTGTCCGATTCTTCGTGCCCCATGGACCAGAGCACGCCAGGCATGTATTTATAGGCTCAAATAATTATTCTATGAATGGAGAGCAGGCAGAGTCACTTTTTTAGAAGGAAGAATAAGAGGTTGGTCGTCTTTTTTTTTTTTTTTTTAAATCCACTTATTTGTTTAAGAAATTGTATTAAATTTTAAAAGCTACTTTGTACCCTATTTTACATCAATGTTATTTTAACATATAGATCAATATTTGCAATGTAAATTATATTGTATAATGAACATTTACAATTGAAGGGTTTTTTAAAAAAACAAAAAATATAATCAACATAAAACATATCAGGCTAAAGCAAACCATGTTAACAATGACCATGAAAGCACTGCTGAAATAGGTCTTAATAATGCAGTAGGCAGTGAACTAAAGTACTACTAATACATTTTTTCATGCATTTTTAAAAAAATGTACAGTGGTACCTCGGTTTATGAACACAATTGGTTCCGGAAGTCTGTTCATAAACCGAAGCGTTCATAAACCGAAGCAAACTTTCCCATTGAAAGTAATGGAAAGTGGATTAATCCGTTCCAGACGCTGAAAAACACCCCCTAAAGCAGCAATTTAACACAATTTTTACTGTCTTTTAACTTAAATTAACTTTTATTTTTTGGTGGCGCTGGGATTGGAGCCAGGCTGCTGGGAGAGAGAAGAGATGGACACGGTCAGGAGCCCCGGAGGCAGCGGAACCCCCCAATCCCCGTCCCTTCGCTTCTCCGCCGCTCTCACCATTGCGAAGGGCGGCTCTGTCGGCTTCTCACAAACTCCCTCAGCCGGCAAGTGTCGCCTCCGTCGTCGTGGCGGCTTCCCCCTCCTCCTCCTCAGGCGACGAGAGAGGGAGCCTCGCTGCCAGCGCCTGAGGAAGAAGAACCCCTAGCATGCGCCTGCCCTGCACAGCGCCTGGCTCAAACCCCTTCCTTTTCCCCATGAGCGGGGAAAGCGCTACCTCCCTGCCGAGCAGGCTCGGGCTTTCCCGCCTTCCTCACCGCGGCGCCGTCTCTTCTCCCGCTCTGAGATGACGGTCGAGGGTCACCGGCGGCGCGGCCATGGTGGGAGGCGAGGGCGCTGAGGCGCGGTGCGGTGCTTGCTACCCATCTGCTTCTTCTGCCGGACCGGTTGCAAGGGGCTGTTGTCGGCGTTCGGGGCAGCCTCCTTTCTCTCGCTGTCTCTGAAACCTCGGAAACCTCGGGTTACTTACTTCCGGGTTAGGATTGTTCGTAAACCGAAAGTTCGTAACCCGAGGTGTTTGTAAACCGAGGTACCACTGTATTTGTATTTAATTTTAAATTGTGGTTTGGAAACTTCTACCCCTTGTAAGCCACCAAGCAAATTGCTGGAGGTTGGGGTAGAGGTTGAATAAATAAAAATAAATGCCTATTCCCCACCAACCTCTTCCAAAAGTCTGAATCTCACTTTTATTATTTGTCACTTTGGACACCCTTGACCTAATCCCTTAAAAAGATACAATTAATTGTCTGAGTAGAGAGTCCTCAAAATGACTTGGAGAAAACAGTGTCGATGACACTTGATATGCCCCACTAAGGTCATATTAGCATCTCTTACTGGTTTTCTGGCATATAAATGAGTGTGCCTGCTTTGCTGTTCTGTTGTTTATAGTAAATATGTCCATTTTCTTAGGCAATAAATATGCATGAATGGTGTCCAGTATTTTCCAGTTAGTAAGTTGTATCCAATGCAAGTTACACTTGGAGTAGACCCACTGAAATCAGTGGGCCTCCCTAACATAGCGACATGCATTTCAAATGGGGTCTACTCTTAGTTGGATACAATTCAGTGTTTCATCCGTCACCCTGCCAAAAACGGCCAGCCCTATATCATTACAGTAAGTCACGATGTCCTGCTTTCGTTCTTTTGCTTTCACATCTCCATTTTTAATGCATTTTTCTTAGCGTGCTTTTCATCTTTCTATCAATAAATCTGCCACATGTAGGCACACTAGTGTCTGCCTCATCCACAGATCAGCAAAGGAGAATATGCTTGTATGCATCTGTCATTGGGGAAAATATGCATGATTTCAAGCTATTAAGACCAAAAGAGAAGGAGGCAGCAGCAAAGGGGGGGGTCACTATAGATTTTAAATGCAAATTCTTCAAATAAGGTTCGGTTTCCTTAAACCTTCGCTTCCTTATCTGCTGTGCTATAATGCTTTTCTGGAGATTTTAGGAGCTGTTGCACATCGAATTATATATCTTTCTGGATATCTGTGGCAATCAACCATGAAATTTGAGGAATTGTTTCAACTAGTTTCTACTTGACCAATAATAGTCCTTTCAGAAAAAGAGAAAGAAAATTAACTCTTTCCTAGATAGGATGGATTGGATCCAATCCAAAGGTATGAATGAGAGCCTAAAGCAACAGGTAACAAACTTACCAAGCAAAGCAAGTAAGCTCATATATTTTTGTTGAAAGGATAATGCAAAGAGGGGGAATATTCTACATCTTGCCTGGGAGCAAGTCCTGCTTACCTCTAAGTAGACATGTGCGGGGTTCCACTGGGTTCCCAAAGTCTGGAGACATCTCAACAAGGTTTTGGAGGCCCTTTAGATATTACTACTGACGATTATGGTTAATTTTAAATTTTTCATTTATTACATTTATATCCCTCCTCAAAATTGCATAAATGGTTCTTCCCCCTCAATTTTTTTTAATAATAATTTTTATTGATTTTTGTAGAAACAAAACATACAAAACATACAAAATAAGCTCAGTCCCTTCATTTTCCCTCCACCCACAAGACCACTTCTGCCACCAGTGATACCCATGGGCATTGCTTCCCCCTCTATTTTTTTATAACAACATCCTGCAAGATAGGTTTGAGTTGAGAGTAAGCTGTACCAACGTGCGAATCTTGGCTAAGGGATTCAGACCTGGTCTGACATGCTATCCGTTGCACCATGCTTGCATTAAGCGTGGTCAGGAATGACTAGTGCAGCAGATCCCTGCTCAGTCCAACAGTTAGCTGCAGAGGTAAGGCAAACAGACTAGGAAAGGCCGGCAGGGTGGCCTTGAAGAGAGACTCTTGACTCGGCTGGTGGAGAAACACATAGTGGGTGGCCCATTTAGAGGGGATTCCAAGCAGGGAGGGAGCAAGGATGGAGGCGTACCAGAAGAAGAATAGAGCAAAGATCTAGGCTCAGAGCAAGTCTTGCCACAATGGGAGGAAGAAAAAGGCAGAAGTTCTGGGGCTAGGCACCCTAGTAGTGAGCGAAGAGGGCAAGGGGCAACTGAGGGAAAGGAGAGGTGGTGGAGGGACTTGATGGTGGAGGGACTAATGGGGAAACAAGGCAGATTAAATAAATTGATCTCAGAGGGCTCTAAACTAATCTGAGTGAACATCTCACCACGTTTTTTCCAAAGGAAAGTGAACCCCTTGGGTCTCTGAAGACCACTGAGATCCATAGTGGGAGAGCAGAAGCTCTTATTATTGGGAACTTGAACGGGCCAAGGACATTGGTAGTTGTAGCACTTTTCAATCACTTCCCACTTTTTCTTCCTCTTCTAGTTGCTGGAAAGAGTTTTCTGAAGATCACTGCTTAGCACAGTGGTGGGGGACCTGCTACTCTCCAGATGTTGGCCTCTAGCTCCCATTAGACCCATCTAGCATAACCAGTGGCCAGGGGTGATGAGAGCTGTAACTCAGCAACATCTGGAGGGTTACATCCACCAGCTGAGCCACATACATATTTCATTTTGCTTCCTTGGAGGCTCACATCTCTGCAGCTTTCTCCATTAGAATTCTGGACCGTCAAGGTCCTATTTTCCTTCTCTTAAACTGTCTTCTATCCAAGAATGACCACCAATATCTTTTGTCAGAGTTCAGCAGTTTTCAAGTTACTCAATGGTCTGCTCCAGCTTTCAATTGGACTAGGTCGTCCTGGTTTCTGGAGGTATGCAGTCGTGTTAGAAGAAGGCCTCTGCCACTTCCCTTTCTTCTCTTCTCACCAGACAGTTTATTAATAAATATATCTGTTTCTTCGTTATTGCCACTCTATCTGTTTCTTGTTAGGAGTGACTCTTTGGTTTGCAACTTTGTTCAGGGTTGTCGTAAACTACCTAGCCTATTACTTTCAACCTGATTGCAAATACTTTTGAGAGGTCACTTTTTGGACCTAATTTATGTGAAAAATTGCTGGTGTTGATGCACATGACATTTTCAGAAGGTTAGTTATTTTTGTTTCCCTCTTTTTTTAAAGAAGTGCTGTTCGTGAAGTGATTTTTTTTCCCTAAGACAGAAGCATTGTCTAACTTGTCCAGTGGAGGTCACTATTGAGATTATTATTATTTCTTTAAAAGCCACTTCGTGAAACTTCAGGAAACTTGTGACTGTCTGCAGGAGTTTATTATTGAATGCTTTTTGTGAGTTATAAGGCAACTTGCAGTTCCATCTTTGATAGACCCTAATTCTATAACCATACCTGTTCTAGGATTTTGCTGGCTTCATTCCGCTCTCTGTCTTCAGATGTTAAGAGCAAGCACTTGTTGGCCAGTTGCGCAGTCTGTTCCACAGTTGTCTGGTTGCTTTGCATTAATATCACAGGTAGGGAACCTGTGGTTCAGAAGCATAGCTGTCAACCCTCCCTTTTTTTTGCGGGAAACTCCCTTATTCCAAGCCACAGCTGTTAACCTCCCCCCCCCTTTTTTTTTGCTGGAAATTCCCTTATTCCAGCGCCGTTTCCCGCTGCTATCCTGGATTGTTAGATATACTGTAGACTGTCCCTGGGACAGGTGAGGCTGCTGATCCCTTATTTTCAAATCCAAAAGTTGACAGCTATGTAAGGAAGAAGTGGATCCAGGCATTTGAGCAAAACAGGGGAACCTGTGGATGTTATTGGACTCACATCAGCCCCAGCCAGCATGGCCAATGATCAGGGAGGATGGGAGTTGTAGTCCAACAACATCTGGAAGGCTGCAGGTTCCCCATCCCTGATCTATACAATTTCCCCTTTCAGAATTTAGAAACACATACTTGAAAGAGGTTGCAGGTAGAGAAAACACAAGAGGATCATTTTCAGTGGCCACACTCAAACTTTGGAATTTCCTCTCTAGGGACATTTGCCTCATCCCTTCCATGATGGCATCCTGTTGAGGCAGAAAACTTCTCTCTCCCTTTTTAAAGCTGCATTTCATTTGATTGGAATGAATATTTTCTTAAGGAGTGCTGTCTTTGCTTCTGGGGTTGTTCCATCTACTGATTTTTGGCGTGTGATTTTAATGGTATATTTACTTTTTGATGAATTTTCTTGTTTTTAGAAGCCACCTTGAGCAAGCATTGTGCTGGGAATTCAGGATATCAATACTATAAATAAATAAATAGAAGCGGGTACTTAAGTAAAAGTCAGATTTGTTTGTAAGCAGCTCGGATTTTAAACAGCAGTCTCACGCCTGCCCTTCGCAGCTATGTTTAACATGGAGGTATTGAAAACCTTTATACGTTTCAGTTTGCTGTCCAGAATTAGAAATAACAATGGGAAACTCTGCCTGTGTTAACTCTGGAGCCACAAAAAAGCAATATGCACGTTAAGGGATATTGCTTTGCATTGTTCCAAGTTACGTCCCTGGCATTGCCAGTTGAAAGGATCAGTTATGGGGTGGTGAAAAACACTTTAGCCTAAGACTCTGAAGAGCTGCAGCCTTTCTAGGCTAAATTAGCCTACTAGGCTAAATGGTCTGAACTTGTATAAGAAAGCTTCCTATGTTACAGCAATCCTGGGCAGGCCAAGACTGTACAGTGGTGCCTCGCTAGACGAATTTAATTCGTTCCACGGGTCTTTTCTTATAACGAAAAATTCGTCTAGCGAATCCCATAGGAATGCATTGAATTTTTTCAAATTTTTTTTTGCCCATAAAGGTAAAGGTAAAGGACCCCTGACCATTAGGTCCAGTCGTGACCGACTCTGGGGTTGCGTGCTCATCTCGCATTATTGGCCGAGGGAGCCGGCGTATAGCTTCCAGGTCATGTGGCCAGCATGACAAAGCCGCTTCTGGCAAACCAGAGCAGCACATGGAAACACTGTTTACCTTCCCGCTATAGCGGTTCCTATTTACTTGCATTTTGATGTGCTTTCGAACTGCTAGGTTGGCAGGAGCTGGGACCAAGCAACGGGAGCTCACCCCGTCACAGGGATTCGAACTGCTGACCTTCTGATCAGCAAGCCCTAGGCTCAGTGGTTTAACCACAGCGCCACCCATAGGAACGCATTAATTGAATTTCAATGCATTCCTATGGGAAACCGCGATTCGCTAGACGAATTTTTCATAAAACGAATTCGTCTAGCGAGGCAACCTCCACTCGAAAAATCCTTTCGTTAAGCGGAAATTTCATTAAGCAGGGAATTCGTTAAGCGAGGAACCACTGTAGCTGGAAAATATATGATGCATTGGTCTTGCTTCAGCTAGGAAGGTCTGGATGAGATCAGTCCTGAATGGGATGTTGAGAGCTTTCTTGCAGGGCATACTTTAGTTTGAACACAATCAAAATTAATCTAAACATCTTCAGGCAAACAAAAGCCATAGGACTTCCAGACTTAAAAAATAAGAATAAAAATGCTTGTGTAATATGAAGGCTTATAGCTTTAATCCATTTTCCCTCATGTGAATCCTTCCAAGTTAAATGCTCAGATGGTTAAGACGGCTGAAATTTCAATCAAACCCATTCTCAATTATATGAAAATAGAGGCTGGCAATATCTTTGTACAATACTTGTGTCAAGCCATCTTTCATGCATTAAACTAAAAAATGTCCTTTTTTCTGAAGCTTAGAGTAAAATCAATAACCATCTTTTAGTCAGGCCGCATGCTGAAGGGATTTAGAAAATATATAATCTTGTGGGGGGGAGAAGCACATTGCTATGTAAACTGAACATTGGGAAAAGGTTTAATATGAATTTCATTTTGACATTCCAGGTTAATCTGCACACATTGCCTTCATGTTGCTTGAAACATAACCTGCCCCCCTCCCGTGAACTGGTCCCAGGATGATGCGATCTTAGTCTGGTCAATGCATGGATGATGATGATGATGATTTTATTATTTATACCCCAGCCATCTGGCTGGGATGAGAGACCACCTGGGAACCCTGTGCACATCACCCTGAGTCCCAAGATAGAAGAGGGGCAGGATATGTTTGGGTTAAAAAGTAAAGGTAAAGGGACCCCTGACCATTAGGTCCAGTCGTGACCGACTCTGGGGTTGCGGCGCTCATCTCGCGTTATTGGCTGAGGGAGCCGGCGTACAGCTTCCAGGTCATGTGGCCAGCATGACAAAGCCGCTTCTGGCGAACCAGAGCAGCACACGGAAACGCCGTTTAACTTCCCGCTGTAGCGGTACCTATTTATCTACTTGCACTTTGACGTGCTTTCGAACTGCTAGGTTGGCAGGAGCTGGAACCGAGCAATGGGAGCTCACCCCATTGCGGGGATTTGAACCGCCAACCTTCTGATCGGCAAGCCCTAGTTGGCTCTGTGGCTTAACCCACAGCGCCACCCGCGCCCCTAGTTAAAAAGTAGGTGCCACCTATTTCTCCTAAAAGAATCGAGGTGGTTAAGAAATAGTAATAAAAGTTAAACAAAGCAAACATAATCCCTGAATTCTAGTATATACTCTGATTTTTTAAAAATTAGCACTGTCCAACCCATTTAACAAATCCTGGCAGCACAAAAATAGCATAAACTGCCAAAAACTGCATCAATAACAAAAGCCACGTCGTCAGCAACCACCTGAAGCAATGTGGTTCTCAAAAGAGTATATAGGAGAACATGGCAAGTGTGGCAGGAAGATTCGAGGGCAATCAATATTATATTTTGGGAATAATCATGTTCTTATGTAGCTGCATTGTTTTATAATTTCTGGGTGTCCCTCGATCATATTACAACGTAGCTGTGTTCAGCTATGTTCAAAATCAAGCACTGCTAGGATTTGTTCCTTTTTGTTTTCTAACTTATTTCTCATTGATAAAAGCGGTGTGGCATGAGCAAATTTATTCTGAAAGTGCGTCCGAGAGAAAAAGTTTGAGAACCATTGCAATAGAGTAATGAGGACCTAAAAAACCCTGCTCAGAAAGGCATTCCAAAGGGTAGGGGCCACAACATAAAAGGCCCTGCCTATAATTGACACCAGTCTTCCTTCCTGGCTTCCGGGGATTTGAAGCAGAGCCTCAGGTGACGTTTTCATTTCTGATTTGTTTATTAATTAATGAACTAATGATGGGAAGGTTAGTAGATTTCACAGGTGGTTGAGGGGGTGGTGACAAAACAATATCTAGGACACAGCTTCATGTGCCTGAGATAAGGCCAGGGGGATGTATCAGAACAGTAAGGAAATAGATGGTAAAAAAAAAACTGATTGTCATCAGAGGGGTTATCTAAGACTTTGAAAGCTTAACAATGCAAACTGCCATCAGCATTGGCTGGGGCTAATGGGAGTTGTATTCCAGCAATATCTGAAGGTGTTGAATACCCCTGCTGCAGCTCTAATCCAGGATGCATTCAGATCTTCAGTTATTTTCCAGAAGATGCAGCTTTTATTTGAAAGACTTTGTCATAAAATGTTGTCCCTCGCACCAAAGTGGCTTGAGGAGGAATGTTCCATTCAGCACAGAGTCTGCATAACCTAGCTTTAATTCACATTTAGCATCGTTTGTCCTCTTAAATTGCACTGATTTAGTGAGGAGAGTAAAATAATCTCTCATCCTGTCAAAACGGCCAGTACCCACAGAACAGGGTTTAATTGCATTAGGGAGCTGCAACTGTGTGCAGTTTGGGGATGTGGGGTTGCTGGGGGGGCATCCTTGGCTCAAATCCTTTTGCTTGCTTTCCCTGTGTTCATAGTGCACACTGTTCACCCAGCCTTTCCCTGAGGATTGTTCCGGCTACGTGGACATAACACTTCTCTCTCTACTAGTCAAAGGGGTAGCTGCTAGGCGGGCAGCCTGCTGTAGTCACTTAGGCTTCTGCACAATCTAGAACCCTGCGCAGTCGGCATAGCCAATGGATGGAAATTTTATTTAACCACCATGAGGTAGGCTGCAGATTCACCAATGTATAACTATGGGGAATAATTTCGAAATGGTTTCAGTATTGAATGAAGGTGTCAAGAGACAATAGAGTGCGCCTCCAGGGGTGAAGTCAAGCTTCTGCATTAGCAGCACCGAAGTGACCACCCTGGGGCGCAGGCCTAGGCAGAAGGCAGTTTCTGCACATGCTGTAGAGGGAAGTGAGGAGCAGGTGGGGCTCATCAACCTGGGAAGGTAACCCATCTAACAGAAGGAAAACTTCAGTCTTAGACCTCTGCTGCCTTGCGGGATATCTCCGAGAGAGAAAAAGTCTTAAGGTGCAAACCCTACACAAATCCGGAGTGCATTCCCTAAGGCACTTGGATGGCACCTTGTACACCTCCTTCCGGCAGCCAAGCTGGTGCCAAACATACTGCTTTGTTATCCTTTGGGCCACATCAGCAAGGCCAGGGTGTGTGTGTGTCTTGTCACCTGGGCAGCCCAGGACCTCCATACACACTGAAGGAAGTAATCTAGATTCAGACAGGAAGCCGTGTTGGTCTGACGCAGTAAAAAAAAAAAAGTCCAGTAGCACCTTAGAGAGCAACTAAGTTTGTTCTAGGTATAAGCTTTCGTGTGCATGCACACTTCTTCAGGTACAGTGGTCCCTCGACTTACGAAGTACTTGACTTACGAAATTTCAAGTTACGAATGAAAAAAAAGGTCGCATGCTTACATTTTTCCGACATCCGACATCCGAAAGGAAAACCGTTGCGGTTTAGATGGGGTTTTCTCGACTTATGAATTTTAGATGCGGTTTACTCGACTTACAAATTTTTCCGTTTCCAATGAACTCCTAAGGGAAAATGCTTTTTTCGACTTACAAACTTGTCGACCTACAAATGTGCATTCGGGACAGATTAAATTCATACCGTAAGTCGAGGGACCACTGTACACTGAAACCAGTGTATCTGAAGAATATACACTGTATGCACACGAAAGCTTATACCTAGAACAAATTTAGTTGCTCTCTAAGGTGCTACTGGACTATTTTTTAGTTTTTAATTTTGAAGGAAGTAATGATAAGAAAAACCTAGGAAATGAAGGGCTCATACTCTACTGTGTAAATATTTGTTTCATTGGGTTTAATGGGATGGGGAGTGATGCCTATGTTATGAGATATTCCCTAGATGATAGTTTTGCAAATTATTTGGCTGTATATGTTGTTCAATCTGCTATCTACATTGCTGTTAGACATCCAGATCCATTATCCAGATAATCTGAAACACAAGGATGCAAACCAATTATTTCTATAGACTTCGTTGTGTCTGAATGGGCATAAAGTTTAGGAATTCAGTTTAACTGGAATATGGATCATGTTGAAATTGTGTCCTCGGGTGATAATACAGTGGAAAGCTTGAATGGATACAATCCCCCAAAACATGTAAACATTATTTGCTTGCTTAGATTTCGCCTTAATAGCTCACATGAAAATTAAACCCATATAGAGTTTTAATCTTTATCTGGGTAGTAGTATTCATATCATGCAACTGTATTTTTTTCATATTTCTAGGTAGTATCAGCACATTGATCTGTTGCTAATCTGATGTAACCTTGTGTGTGTGTGTGTGTGTGTGTGTGTGTGTATTGATCACAGCATTTACCTCCTGGGACGCGAATCAAAAAATGGCCCGGCTGAACAACTCATTATTTAAAGTTGAGCTTTAATTGTTACAATTTAACTGAATTTTAAATGAATGTCTCCTTGGGATAATAGGTTATTTAAACAGCAATCCAAATGGGCTATTTTATTTGGAATGCTTTTTTTTGCTTCTATTTTATTCATGATGGAGCCAAATAAAAATGTTATTTAGGGCATCCATATGATCAATTTATAGCATATAGATGTGCGCTTCTTGTTGTTCCCTGTGGGAATCCAGGTGTATTTTGAGACTGTGTTTTTGATGCAAGAATACCCACGCTCAATCTGCAGATTTACATAGTTTTCCTTCCAATTTCCCTGCCCATCAATGACAATTGTTAATGGCGTATGGAGTATGGCTTTGCAATTGACACAGGCAGCAGTTGGATAGTAAACACATCTTCACTGGTAAGAAGGGACAAAATGGTATTCAGAATGTTCCAAGATTTTCCATCTTTCATTCAAAGAAGGAAAACGGGGGATTCTAATTCCTGCTTGAGAATGTGTGGACACTGCCTGGTGGTGAAGTAGTGATGGCCACCGACTTGGAGGACCTCGGAAGAGGAATTTGGAGGATAAGACCATCAATGGCTACTAGCATGATAGTTATGTTCTGCTTCCACTCTATGCCAGTTTTGTGGAATCACAAGCAGGGAGAGTGCTGCTGTATTCACGTCCTTTGTTAAAGGCTTCCCATAGGCCATTGTGATGGTCCATTGGCTTGATCCAAAGACTCTTCTTATGTTATTACGATGAATCCAGGGCACAACTTTCTAGGAAACATGTTACCTGCTCAAAAAACAGCAACCTATGCACAGCACATGTATCTTGGAGTACCTGCACCAGTGACCCCCCCCCCCAGCCTGACATACCGTAGCTCCCTTGCATGTGTTATGACCCTCTGGAACACAGATGTAACTTCAGCAAGCTTGCTTGATTGCCATGCAATGCATGAAGGTGGCACAGGGTGCAACGAGCTAAGCCTTACAGTGGCCAGGGCGTTGGGGTTTCAATATTTTGAACAATTAGTAGTTTCATAAATTTTATTAAAATAAATAATGTTTTCTGCTGACCTCTGCTGGTCCCTTCCCTCCACTGCATCACTTAACATTCCTTCTGCCAGGTTGCAGATATGTGCATATTTAGTTACATACAAATATGGGGTGTGATCTAATGGACGCCCTTGTGTCTGTGGGAGGGATTTTGATCCCCCCAACACCCTCCAAAAGTGTGTTCCATGGAGTTTGGGGGTCCTTCACATCAGGGTGGGAGATGGCATGGGGATGGGCCGCACAGGGAGGGAGGACTTGGCAAAAATCACCTCCCATCCTCTTCCATCAGTGAAGGCACCTGCTGGATCAAGAACCCTTCTGTTACTGGAAGGGCACCAATTGGATTCCACCCATAAGAGTGGCTATTTCTAGGTGAAGCAAAGGTCCTGTTTAGTCCAGTCATTCTCTTGCCCAATGGTCTGCAAGGTGTCTTTGGGAAAGCAGGTCAGTAGCAGCCAACCCTTGTTATCTTTCTCCATCACCTTGCAACCAGTGGTATATTACTGTCTTTTTAATAGATGCCTGCCAATGAATATTAGATAAGTTGTCATGCATGAATTTTCTGGACCTTGTTAAAGACAGTATTTCTGGTCCATATATGGAAGGGTGGCATTTTTCATGCTGTTGTTGTTGTTGTTTTGAGAGACTTATGCTTCTCTTTACAGCTGTGCCTGCAAACATTGCAGACCTCCGGAATTTAGAAGTACTCAACTTTTTCAACAATCAGATCGAGGAGCTGCCAATTCAGATTAGCAGCCTTCAGAAGCTGAAGCACTTGAACCTGGGGTGCGTATCCGTCCTGATCAGTGGCTTGGATGCTTAATAATAATAATAATAATAATAATAATAATAATAATAATAATAATAATTTATTATTTGTACCCCGCCCATCTGGCCGGGTCCCCCGCCGCCACTCTGGGCGGCTTCCAACACACATTAAAATAAGACAGGCATGGGCCAAATGTGGCCCTCCAGGGCTTTCGACCCAGCCCTTCCCCCAGCTACATCCCTCAGTGGCCCTTCTTCACCTCTCCAGTGGGTTTGCCTGGCTAGAATGAGTTCTTGAACTCTTTTGATGCCTCTTGGTTGCCTGGATTTGGGGGAGAGGGAGAGAGATACCGTATTTTTCCGTGTATAACCTGCCCCCTATTTTAGACCCTATTTTTAGAGACTCCAGCTTAATAAAATTGGGGGGGGGGATTTCCCAGAGTTGCTGAGCTTTTTTTATGGGGGGTAAGGAAACTCACTAACCAAAAGAACCCACCAATCGTCTGTCCCCTCACCAGCAGAAGCCAGCAATCGCCCACCCAATTGCTGCAGCAACGAGAGGTTGCCAAAAATCGCTCACCCCAAAAATGCTGCCTATCATATGTCCACTCACCGGCAGAAGCCATCAATTGCCCGCCCAACTGCCGCAGCGACAGCAAATCAACGCCAACCCTTTTCACAGCCACCAAGAACATGAACAATAGCCGCTGGCAGTCTCTGGCTAGCTAAATCAACCAATCACACGTCACCAATATGCCCTGACTGTGTATAAGACATTTTTTTAACTTACTTTTTAAAGGAAAAACCTCGTCTTATACACAGAAAAGTACGGTATTTGTACAGAAACTAGCCAGTTGTACCAAGGCAAAATTCTCAGAATGGTTTACCAATCAACCTCTCTTCCCAGGGAACTGTCTATTGAGCCTTCATCCTGATTTGCTTGCAGAGATATTAGACGACACTGGTTATTTAAGCAGCATTCATTCTGATTTGTTTGCTGGGAGGTGAGATGGTGTTGCACTAAAGAAACTGTTGCCCTACACTTTCCAGTGCGTTTCTCCATTACTTCCTTTATTGGAAAAAAGGCAAATGTTTTGGAGAAGCATATCTGTTGCACATGATTTTCCAATCAACTGTAATTGCACAGCCTAAATTTCCCAGTATGTGATTGAATCCCACCCAAAATAGCAACAGTCTGGAAGCACCGTTTCCCTTTTTAAAGGACATTTCCTTAGCCATTGTGAGTTTTTAATGTGGCTGTTTTTGTTTCCTTGTGTTATTGGTGGGTTTTTTTCCCTTTTTATGGGCTTTTAGATTATGTTATGTTGGTGTGTCACCTTATGCAGCATCCAAAGCAAATATACAAGAGGGAATGTGTTCAGTAAAGTCTAAAATGGCTTAACAGAGAGAAACAAGCGATATAGGCAACTCCTCATTTATGCCGGAGTTACGTTCCAAGGCACTGCACGTTTAAGTGAAATCGTGTATATTGGGAATGCCGCTGAAAAAGCCTGCAAACATCCTCCAAACCTCCTTGCTCAAACTCCAACTCTCAACAGGCCTCAAAGGAGCAAGAGCTCCTGGGATTGCACTTGCAAAAGCTTGTGGGATTGCTCGGCGCTGTTTCTGCAGCATTTTTGCGCTCTTTTGTGGCTGCTTTTGCCCCCTTTTATGCCACTTCTGGGTTTGCGGTGATGCCCGTGTGTGCAGTCGTGTGTTCCTTGAACACATGTAAATGAGCAGTTGCCTGCATATACTAAATAAAATAACATGTTTGCTTTCATATCCCAAATAATATCTTACATATCCTTCTCTTAACATTAGGATGAACAGGCTTAACTCCTTGCCACGAGGATTTGGCTCCTTGCCAGCTCTGGAGGTTCTTGATTTGACTTACAATAACTTAAACGAAAATTCCCTTCCCGGAAACTTCTTCTATCTAAGTAAGAAACTTTTTTTTAAAAAAAAATGTGTTAAATCATCCTGAAAAGTTGCTTTGCTTTCTGCAGGTAAAATTTATTTGAGGGAGGCTGAACTCTAAAAAAAGAATATTAGAGATATATGCCTCCTTCTATGAGCCGCCTTGAATATTTCTGCATAGCTCGGCAATCTGTACCTTTTGATCTACAGTCACCTGATCTCGGTGGGAGTAAGTGGACGGCTAGGAGTGTTGTATGAGCTACCGCCTTGGTCATATTTTCTTGAATTTTATTCCATTTCATACTGAGCTAAAACTTCGGCAAGTGCTGGAACAGTTAAGAAGGTCACCATGCGAGCGACGAAATGCAAGCCACCACGTTGTTATCTGTTTTCCACGAACAATTCTTTATCAGTCCTAGGTTCAGCGTGCAGCGCCTTTGGCAAATATAGAGCTTCCTGGCTGCTGATGCTTGCCCTAGACCAGCTAGGCCAGTTAATTCCCCCCCCTTTCTACCTGCCAAGATGCCTGCAGCAAATAAATGAGCCATCCTTTCCTTTTAATCCAGGGGTAGCCCTCCAGATGTTGTTGGGCTGCAACTCCCATCAGACCCAGCCAACACGGTAAAAAGTCAGGGTTGATGGGAGTTGTAGTTGAACAGCTTCTGAAGGCCAACCTGCTGGCTGTCCCTGTTTTAATCCCTCTCATGAGACTCTAACATGGTGCCACACTGGAGCAGAGGTGCCAAGATGAGTAAAATATGGGGGGGCAGGCAAGCCTCAACCTGCATAATCAATCACATGATGCAACACACACACACACACACCAACCATTTGGATGGCAATACTCCTCAACTTTAGGGGGACAAGTCCCCTCGGCCCCTAGAAGTTGGCTCCTATGGGGTAGGCAACCTCTGGCCCCCTGGGCCAAATTTGACCCACCGGGCCATTTCCCCCAAACCACAGTCACCTTCTCCATATCATATGTGATACCAGCTGTGGGGCAGGTAGAGGCACATCTAGATTGGCAGAAAGCAAGATTAAATAAACATCGGCATCAGATGCTGTGCAGGGAACTCACCCAACCCCCAGTCCTTGGGGGCTAACTAAACACACACACCCGGTTAACATTAGCCCACAGCGGGGAGATAAAGATTTGGCCCATCAGGTCGAAAAGGTTCCCCACCCCGGAACTAGACCTATTGACATTAATGGCCTCTGTGGCGTTCGTGTTTGATCTGCAACTGAGCGATGCAATTTTGGTCCAGCTTTGGAGGCTGTGTCTCCATCAAATGCATCTTTCCATGGTGAAATGGCTGCTTTTCCTTCGGTGTCCTTATGTTCAGTGTTGGGATGGGTGTGGTGTGTACTAAGCCATCTGGGAGCCATGAAAATGTAATTAACTAAAATGAAACCAAGTTATCCTTCCCCCCCCCATCCCCACTTCCCCCAAATTTGCTATCATTTCTTGAAAGGAATAAAGCAGGAATAGACAAAGCTCACTGGTCCAGGTATCTGCTTTCTATGCAGAAGATCACAGGTTCAATCCTCAGCATCTCCCAGTAGGGCTGGGAAACGATTCTCTGTCTGAAAACCAGGCAAGTAGCTTCGAGTCAGTATAGGCAGTCCTGAGCTTGGAGGACCCAATGCTTTATGTTGGTATAAGGCAGCTTCTTAGGTTCCAGATCTGTACAAAATGAATTCTTGTATTTGCCGTGTTTGTACTCCAGCCCGATCTAAAATGACTTCTCAGCTATTCTCTGCAGACATCTACGAGAGGCAGAGGGTGAAGCCTATCGGGAGCTTTTGAGGGTGGGTTGTACATGCAAATTTCGATAATGACTAGGAATTGGAAGTTAATAAGCTGTGATGGCTTCTGTCCTGGCAGGCTCCCATTGAAACGGTGTGCCGTGGCCTGCCAGAGCCTAATGTTATAGGAATTGTTAATTGTGTCAGTCCTTTTGGATATAGATGTTTTCCTGAGCAGACCCAACAGTACAATAAGCCAGTAAATCTAAGTTTGACCTGCTTGTTATTATGGTGAGCTTTGGGTATGTCAAAGGCTTTTCACCAAGTCAGGGTTATTAATCAAAGCTGACACTTTTTTATTGATCAGGCCTCAAATGGTTTGGGTTGTATGCCACCCTGTTTATATATTGCTGTTTAATTTGCAGCCACCCTGCGTGCACTCTATCTAAGTGACAACGATTTTGAAATCCTGCCACCAGATATTGGGAAGCTCACAAAGTTGCAGATAGTAAGTAATTTATCTAAATTCTTGGAAAAAAAATCAATTCGCTTTTGCGGCCCTTGTAAGAGTAGAATCAAGTCAATTTGCAGGAGAGCGGTGGGGGCTTTGAAGAAACGGGCCTCCTATTCTTGGCGTTGCCTATTGTTAATCAGCAGACACTTGTAACTAAATTGGAGGAATTGAATGTTTAGGGCGGGGTGAAGTGTCAGAAAGAAGGAAAGAAAGAAAGAAAGAAAGAAAGAAAGAAAGAAAGAAAGAAAGAAAGAAAGAAAGAAAGAAAGAAAGGACTTTGCAGTATAAAATATTTATTTATGGCTGATATTGACATAAACATCTGCTTCCTATCAACTGAGAATTGTTCTGACAACACTGTGTGCCTGTCTGTGTCTCTCCCACTCAATATCTCTCTCTCTCTTTCTCTCTTTCTCTTTCTTTTTTCTTAAAGCTTAGCCTTAGGGATAATGACCTGATATCCCTCCCTAAAGAAATTGGTGAACTCACTCAGCTTAAAGAACTTCATATCCAGGGCAACCGCCTTACAGTGCTGCCTCCTGAGCTAGGTAAGACTTGGACATTGCTGCTATAAGGATGCCTGAGAAAGCCTACTTGAACACAGCCCTTCATTTTGGTAACCAAACTTAGCCATTAGCATCTTTAAAACTAGCAAGCCCAGCAAATACTTAAGGAACATTTCTGACCATGGGAGGCAAAGATTCCTGCCACAGCTAAACTTAATATTGTCACACCTGGCAATAGTGGCATTTGGTATTGTATTTAACGTGTTATATATAAAGCAACATGTCAACATCATTTTGTTTGTTTGTTTACACTGCATGGCTTTTTCAAAGTATTAACTCAGCATAGAATTGTAGAGTTGGAAGGGATCTCGGGGGTCATCGAGTCCGACCCCTTTGCAATGCAGGAATCTCCCACACAGGGTCTCCCATCCAATTTGAAACCATACGGGACTCTGCTTAGCTTAGCAAATGTGCTCACAGTTTTATTGATGCACCACTAGGAGAACTAATGATGGTCTACATCATTTTGTGCTATAATCTAGGGCTGTGAATGAGTAACTCTCAGTGTATTATACCAAAGGGAAATACTATAAGTCTTAAAACTTGGGGGGGGGTGTTCCAGAAAAATAGGAATAACTGGACCCACCCCTCCCAATTTTTCTATTCCCCCGTCTCCCAACCTTCACATCTCTAGTTCCTTTGACACTGTTCCTCAAAATGCAGTTCATGAGATTGTGGTAAGCAGCAGTATCCATAGATAAAATTTTAGTAGGTGTTGTCTTTTCCCCCTGAATTTAAAATGTTATGTGCTGCACTGTAAGACGCATCATGATTCAGCTCAACAACAGAGTTGTAACCAGTCACATAAAGTGACAGGGAACACTAAATTTCTTGCCATATATACTCTTGATTTCTCAATGACTGGAGTTGCATTTTAGAAGGTAGAGGAGGAGAAAAGCCAAAACAAAGCAACAGATTTAATTGCGATATCAGATTATTAATGCATTGCTGAACGAGCATTCTGTGTATTTTGTATTGTTCAGCTTTTTATATTTCTTTTCTCTCTTGTGAATTGACTTCAAGCTCCCCCCCTCCTTTTGTATAGAGGGACTGACAAATGCAATAAGCAGCAGTAGTAATTAATAATACCCCTGGCCGTAGCTCATTCTGGGAGGGGAAATGGCAGTATTTTTAGGGATCAAAAAAAAAAAAGCTTGAATGGTTTCTGAGGGAAAAAAAAGTCTCCTGAGAGACATTTCTGCTCAGCTGTACCAAAGTAGTCATGGTTTATTTGGTATAGGGGTTGTTTGCATGCTTGTTTCTACAGAAATAAATTTTGAACTGAACTGAATTCACTGTGAACTCCTCCTCCTCCTCAGCCCCTCTTGAAGCAGAGGCTGCCTGTTCTTGTGCAGCTTCCAGTCACTCCAGAAGGGCTTGCAAAAGAATACTTCCCCAGTGGATTGGGTCCTGAGGCCACGTCGTCTTTCTCTTTTGGAAGCAAATCACGTGGTCTCAAAGTAATAAAAATGTAATCCTGAAAGTGTAGAGCAAAGCTGAAGAAAATCGTGGCAGGCGTGCTTTTACATATAACCTAACTGTATGTTCTGTTCAGAGGGTTTATCCCTTACTTAGCCTTTAATAAAGTTAGATTCAGAGGTATTTATATCCAAATAAGAAAATAAAATTAATTTCTTTCTACAGAGTATCAGAAAGAGAGCGTGTCCTCTGAGCGGAAATAGAAAAGGACACTTAAACTTTAGCCTTAGTATCACTTGCTGATTTGCAGTATTTTTATCTTGCTTGTCAATGACAAGTACTCTTGATGGTGGACAATTTATTCTTTAACTCATAATTTTTTAAAAAATCCAATCTATATTTATATAAATGTAAAAAGGGCATGTGGGTTTGTGTCCACTTTTCTCCGAAACTGCTTCACCGATTCCATTCAAATTTGAACACAACGTCCAAAACGAATGTCCAAAGGCTCTTAAAAGGTTTTCGAAGACAGGTGCCACACCTCCGCCAGGTGAAACCCCAAAATACCCCTGTTCCAGAACGTACCACTCAGCCGAAAGTGCATGCTGGGAAAAGAACGAGGTTGCAAACCAGCGCCCTCTAGCGGCAGCTACCCTGGTACTACACCTATAGAACCTTTCCTCTCAACAGCACCTCAGCTGCCGTTTACATACTAAGCCAAAGCCTTTACAGACTAGGCCGAATGGAGGTGGGGGTTGGGGGGAGGAGGGGACGGGATAGGTCAGGACACGGTGGGGCCAGTCACAGGGGAAACCCGGGGTAGGGTGAAGAGGGGGCAGGATACATCATGGATCAACACAGGGTGGTGGCAATCACAGGGATTAGCCACGGCAGTGCGTGGCAGGGCCAGCTAGTATGAATATAAAATCAAACACAGGTTGAAGCATTGTGCCCAGGGTCTAAAAAGTGCTATAATGCAAAAAGTTTGGGGAAGGAAGAAAGCTTTTCACCTAATGCTGGAAAGACCACAGTGTGGGTGCCGAGTGGGCCTCCTTGAGGAGGGTATTCTACAGCCAGTATGCCATGACTGAAAAGGCCTCTCCTTAACAGCCATTCACCCCACATAGGCACCTGGAGAAGGGCCTCGGAAAATGATCTTGGGATCAATGCAGGTATATGAGATTATCCTTCAGATAACACCTGCGAAAGAAATCTGTGATAATGCTTAAGGATCTTTTAAGGGCAGTGGCATGGAATGGAAGGTGGACAACAGAAAAGAAAGAAAGAGAGGAGAGTATATAAATAAAGTCTGATGAGAGAACAGTATGGCCGGATTCATACGAGTTTTTTCTCAGCGTAATTAACTGACATACAAATAAACCTTTTGTGCATGCAGCCTGGAAATATTTAATCAAGCATAGTTCCTGATTTTGTCTGAGCTGAGAAACTCTGGTTTCCTGGAATATAAAACCTTCAAACCACGTGTTACGAGTTTAAAATAGGGTGTCTTCAGAATGCCAGGACAGTCCCTTAACTCAGGGTCTGCCTGGCAAGACGCTAATGCCCTGAGGGGATAGAGTTCTGTATCGCCATTTTTGGATCAGCATTCCACAGTCAGAGTGTCAAAACAATTTCCTAACTTTCTTGAGCTGCTTACTTGAAGTTTACAACTCAGTACAGCCAACAGCATAACACTTGGCCTTCTTTCTTCAGGCTCTCATACTCCCTGGGTAAGGTTTCATTCTTTGCCATTTCAACGTACTTTTTGTTGAAGTTCTGTTAGTCCACCTGCTTCTTCTCTCTGCCCCACCCCCTTTCCACTCTTCCACTCTCCTAATTTCTGCTTTGCTTTAGCTTTTGGTCCCACTATCAGGTAGGAGCAAAGGGGAAAGGCTTCCTTGCATCCCTGTTTACTAAGCTGAGGGTTTGAATTGGCTCAGTAGAACTTACTCAGGGCCCAAGTCAAGTCTCCCCTTACCGCTAAAGAAAAAGGAACAGACAGGTGGAGATGGAATAAAAAGCACTTCCTGTTGAGTAATGATGCTTTTAGTTAAACCCTGTTACCCTTTTAATTACTTAAACATATGTTCCAAATAGTGCAAATCTCTCTTGAAGCAAGATGAGATACTCAATTTTTTCCTTGGTGAATCAGAGGGTCATTGCAGAGTCATTCATTTCCAGTGACTTTGGCATGTAAATTGGAGTTTTGCAGGATGTAAATTCCAACACATTGCTGACCTCTGTCTCTTATTCTTCTGACTCCAGTGTTAATTAGTTAATGCTAGAATGAGCATTTCCTCCCAGCAGATGTTCTCAGGGTTTTCAAGCATTTTCTACAATTATGAGATTGATTTGAAGTCATTTTTGAGATGAATGTTGCTTAATAAAGGTCTCCACTTACTCATCTTTTGAGATCCAGCATTGAAAACATTTGTTCGAGAAAGTATTTCATGTATGTTTGTGTGTGTGTTGCTAGACCAGTTCTCCTCCAAAAACATTCCTTTCCAAGATTCATCTTGACTTCCTTGTAGCTGGCCATGAGATGCTTGTCCTTTCCCTTCCTCCTTCTCTGTCTCCAGCTGGGGTCATCTGAATTTTCCCATTGGCCAACCCACATTCAAAAGGTTTACAGTAATAGGCATCTATTTGACATTTGCCCACAACAAGCATTTTGGGTGGCCGCAAACCATGTTTGCGCTTTGTTCAGGGAGCAAAGGTACCCAAATACAATGCTGTCAAGATCCTAACACAGCCACAACTTCGTGCAAGACCTACATTGTTCTGCCATACCTCTATCAATGTAATAGTCAGTTTCATATTGGGATGGTCTCTAGGGATGGTTACGTATCCTGAAAAGGATGCATATTTCATTCAGTTAAATACTGTATTTTTCATTCCATAAGACACACTTTTCCCCTCCTAAAAAGTAAGAGGAAATGTCTGTACGTCTTATGGAGCGGATGTGTGGTCCCTGGAGCCGAATTGCCCAGGGGCTAAAGGCAGATCCTGCTTTTTTTTAAAAGAAAGAAAGAAAGAAAGAAAGAGCTAAAGGCTAACAAGAGGGAATGAGTGCATTGAAAGGAACCCGCTCAGCAGCTGATTGCAAGAGATCGGGGAGTGAGATAAGAGAGTTGGCTCCCTTCCCAGCCCCTTGCCTAGGCCTTAATTGTTGTCTGCAGAGGGAGACATGTGACTGGCTGATTAGATTATCTGTCTGGAAATTGTAGAAATGGGTCCCTTTCCTTGAGAAGCTACAGAACTGTGAGTTGAACCTCATAAAAACAGGATTTTTTTCCCTTTGCAAGGAAACTCAGCAACTTTGAGCTGATCATAAAAAATGGAGCTTCCCCCCTTTGCAAAAAAGATGCACAACTCTGAGCTGACCCCCCCCCCCAAAAAAAAACCTGGGGCTTTTCCTATTTGCAAAAAAGCTGTACAACTTTGAGCTGATCCTTAAAAAATGGAGCTTTCCCCCTTTGCAAAAGAAGCTTCCTCAGATATTTAAGGGGGGGGGGCAAAGGCACCTAGGCCTCTAGGAGTTGGCTGCTATACCTAGGAGAATTCAAGAAAGCAAAATATTTTTTTCCTTGTTTTCCTCCTCTAAAAAACTAGGTGCGTCCTATGGTCAGGTGCGTCCTATGGAGCGAAAAATACGGTAGCTTCCATTCCTTCCATTCCTACTTCTGTGGGGGGGGGGGGGGTTGACTCAATATTTCCATGCCTCGTTCCCATGATAGGATAGGCTGAAGTTAAGTAACTAGCATTTAGCTGCCCTTTCCTGGCACTGCCTCATTTACCCATAATGGCAAGGTTAGAAGCCCTGCCCTTCTCCACAAAAGCTGGTCCCCAATCTCCTAGTGCATGATTTTTCCCCCTTCTCAAATGTGTTCAATTTAAATTATTTTATTTTAGTACTTGGTAACTCTATCGGAAACATTATGTTTGAGGGGTGAGAAAGCCAAAGTTAAATCTTATGTGTGATTTAGTCCTGGCAGTAAGCCTCTCAATTTCAAGATTGGATCGTTCTGCTCTGCACTCCTCTGAATGAGATTTTTGGATCCGACTAGCTACACTCTGAGCATTGTGCCACATTTTTTGCAATTCGCATGAGTGGCGGCGGGCTGATCGTTCCCTTCTCCCGATGGCAAGGCTTGCAGAATTATAAGCATAAGTGAGTGCTTACTGTTGGGGGCTTTAGAGACAAGTGTCTGTAGGTGTTGTGGTTTTTTTTTCTTCCAGGTAATAACATGGCAAATCCAATTTGCAATTGCCGAATAAGCCTCGAAGTAAAATATGATCTTCATAGCAGCATTGGTCAGGGGGTTACTGCTAATCACAGCGCCTGCTTGCTTCCACGACAGCCTCTGCCTTTAAAACTGTGTGAATCTGTTGTTTGAGCTCGGCAGCATAGATTTAGACACCCCGGCCTCTCGCTTATTAGGTTCCTCTTTGTCACAGTGCTTAATCCTACTGCCTGATCCTTGTTAGAACAGGAGCGCGTCCGAGGCCTCTAATAAAGGAGGCAGGGTGCGAGGCTCCAAGCCAGGCGCACTCAAGCATGAAGTGCTCAGGGCAATTGCTGCCTGGCTGGCAGAGGGGTGGAGAGAACAGGCCTCCCATCAGTTGACAGAAGAGGAATGACAAATGGTTCAGAGGCGAGCATCCATCTTTCTCCTTTGCACGTGTACCAAAGTCATTAGGCTTTCCTCTCCTGGGCTGCATTAAGGGTCATGTGCTGCACAGAGCATGGAATATGCACACTGTGTGACCAGAGCGAACCACAGCGACTTTGGGCGGCACCTGCTCTCAAGCAGCCCATCCCTCTAGTGCTGCTTAGCTCAGCCACCACGTGCTTCCCCGTATAATGCCTGAACGTCATGTATTGCTGCCACTTGTTGATCCAGCACTAGGGAAGTGAGGTTGTTCTGATAGCTTTGCCAGTATGCAATACAAGGGGGCAACAGAGGCCCAGCCCCCCTCTCTCTCTCTGCATATTATCCACAGCCCTTACTTACCTTATAAAATCTCACATATGGTACGGTTCAGCAGAACTTAGACTCATCTCTCAGCCATGCCCAAATTCACATTAGCAGGGAAAGAGCTTTGTGACATTTTTGCTCGCAACAATAGTTCAACCTGGCACTTTAAAGACTCAGAGCTTTATTTGATAGGTTCCCCCCCCCTAATTACTTTTGTTTCCCTGCGATAGTCTGTAACATAGGGCCCCAAGGGCAGCTCCCCAAGCCTCCCTTCCAGGCCATACACACCCCTCCCCAGGCCGCAACCCTCGCAGCCATGCTGTGTGCCTTTTGCCTAGCTGGAATGTGTTTTCAAACTTGTTGGTCTGGATGGAATGGAGGGATGTGTATAGAAGCTTCTTGACCAGAATGAAATCTACCGTGCAATGTTCGGGGTCGCATCTGATGCTCTTCCCAACTTTTGCCTCTGTCCCCTCCCACCAAAGGAAGGTTGTCCATGAGGGAATGTGGCTCTTAGGCAGGCATAGGCAAACTCAGCCCTCCAGATGTTTTGGGACTACATCTCCCATCATCCCTGATCACTGGTCCTGTTAGCTAGGGGTGATGGGAGTTGTAGTCCCAAAACATCTGGAGGGCCGAGTTTGCCTATGCCTGCTCTCAGGCATAAAAACAAAAATCCCAGCCAATCTAGGCGGGGCTTGAAGTCACTGCTGAGCTGATTGGAGACCATTGGGAGCTCCTGAGTGGAAATAATCCCAGTAGGGTTTGTATCTGGCGCCAGATTTAAAAGGAACAACCTGGAGTGCATTTTAAGGTTCCTGGCTGTTCCTTTCCAGCTGTGTCTTTACCCACATATGACTTGTGGGCATGGCTCAAGGAAAATGGCCTCACGGGCCAAATTAAAACTCCTTCTGCATCTGATTAGGTCCATGGGCTCGAGGTTCCTGACACTTATATAAAAGATACTCAGGATGCAGGATAATTTGGAGTAAGCACCACTGGTGTCAACTCAGTGTACTTCTGAGTTAACAGAAATTGGATTCGATTGCACAAATAGAGTCTTATTCAGACTTTCTCGGAAAGAAGTTGACTTCAACACATTAGGACTCTTTACTTACAGGTGAATATGTTTAGAATCATATTGCACCTTGGTTGATTCTCTTGGTCGTGGTTCTTTAAATGCTGGAGTTATTTAAATTATCCAAGAAGAGTAAATGTCTGTTTGATCCTTTCAGGTAACTTGGATTTGACCGGTCAAAAGCAAGTCTTCAAAGCAGAGAACAATCCCTGGGTCACCCCTATTGCAGATCAGTTCCAGCTGGGCATTTCTCATGTGTTTGAATATATTCGTTCAGAGACGTACAAATAGTGAGTATTGTCCTTCTGTTTGTCTTCAGTAGCTTTCCTCTCTCTCTCTCTCTCTCTCTCTCTCTCTCTCTCTCTCTCTCTCTCTCTCTCTCTCTGTCTTAATGGAGTTGTGGCCCAAAGCCCTTGTGATCTTATCAGAGTCAGTTCCCTTAATGACTCAACCCACCTGAACCAAGCTGAAGATGGAGGTGCTCCTGTGAATAGCAGCAGGGACTATGCCACACTTTATCGCCACTGCCCAGTCCGTACCATTTGCCTGCACCTTGGCTTGTGTGTTGGAATGCACAGCTGAGGTGCATAAAGGGGAGGATTCTGGTGGAGCATCTATTCCTGTTCACAAAGTTGGTGGCCTGGAGTGCCTAGAGAGCACCTATGCTGCATCTTAGCTCAGAAGAAAGTGTCTTAAGGTACCATACTTTATTTATTTACATTAAGGTTAGGGTTGCCAGACTCAATAGAGGACAGGACTTCTGTGCCTTTAATTGCCCTGCTCTCTTTTGAGTCTGGAAACCTTAAAGAGAAACCAGCAGACCCTTTGTTTAATTTCCATGCTGGTTTCTCTTTAAGGTTTCCAGACTCAAAAGAGAGCAGGGCAATTGAAGGCACAGAAGTCCTGTCCTCTATTGAGTCTGGCAACCCTAATTAAGGTATCTAACTGTATGCTGCTTTTTCAGGTGGCCTTCACAAAGCAATTTCAGTAAAAAAAATTAAAATGTCATCAATAAAAGTTATATAATAAAACAGGAAAGACAAAAGAAACTCTTGGTCACTGAAGGAACTGCTGCTTCTTCTCTCCTTCTTTCAGGCAAAGCAGTCCCTCAGAAGCACCTAAGCTAGGTGGCTGTTGTTTACTTGATGGGGGTGTTGGCAATGTGGTGCTTTCCACACGCTGTTGGACTACAGCTCCCATCAGCCTTGACCATTACCTGGAGCTGATGGGAGTTGTATTCCAACAACATTTGGAGGTCTTTACATAGGCTGCTCCGTGTCATAGACTGGTGGTTATTTGCCCAGACACTACAAAAGTACAAGGTGCATCTCAGCTTTGCAACAGCTCTGGGGTCGGAAGCGCCATGGCCAGGAAGGTTTTATGCAGAGGGAATTATAGGTGCATAAATAATTAAACTGAGCTTCACCTTCTGCATTATGATGCATTTTCAATAAGGTCTTCAGTGCTGAATGAATTACCCACCCATGGATTAGAGGATATATGTCAAATTGCAACTGCCATATGTTAGGAGTTATGATGAAACCATAACGAAATGCCTGGCTACACTGAAAGAGATGGGAATCCAGTAATTTTTCAGCAGCGCAATCATTTTATCAGACAGAAGGATGTAATTACACATAGAGTGTGATAGATCCTTAGGTGGGCAAATGTCTTTGATGGCGTGTAGGTTTGAAGGATGGTCTTGCAAGCCATGCTTGTTCCTGCTGAAGTTCCTTGCTTACAAGCAGTGACAGCATCTGGAGGGGAAGGGAAGGTTGGAACGTTTCTTTCTGTCTGAGCGAGAAGGCAGCTTTTAATATCAACACCATACACAAATATCTGGTTATCTTGCTTGCTCTAATAAAGGTGTGCATATGAGGGGCGTGGTACAGCAATACAACAAATTTATTTTGGCTGCACACACACTATACCTTTAAAGTTCATTCAAGGCACATTATTTCCCTGGCATTCCAGCATGCCACCTTCTGGGCATTGTAGTTCACCCCTCACAGAGTTACAATTCCCAGCAACCCATAGCAAACTACAGTGCCCAGAATTCTTTGAGGGGTAAGGAGAAACGTGCATCAAACATGTTTTAAAGATTTCGTGCACACTCAACATTTGTTAATTAACAACATGCATCTGATGAAATGGCCATATGCTCAGGAATTGAAATTGATTGCCGTACAAAATGTTTTTTCTTTTTCTTTTTAAGCCTACCTACACACTGATACATTTATTTTGACCATAGTATTCAGGTAGTTTCCTAGCAGTGCCTGCGTACCAACATGTTGACGAGTTTTCAAGGTAGTCACAATCTAACAAAGGTGCACTATGCATTATGCTAGCAGCTGCTGACAGGATTGCCAGGCCAAGGGAAGCAGCTGCCTTGGGTGGAAGCTGTAGAGGGGTCAGGAGTGAGTAGAGCTCTGTGAGCCATGCGTCCAAGCTGGCATTCCTTAAGTGAGCTTGCTGGCCTTGGGCACAATGAAAGGTGGCAGCAGGACTCAGTTTCTGGTGTGACTGGCTCTTGTACGTGCAATTGGGGGTGAGGCATCATCTTGTCCTTCACCCGAGGTGGCAAAATCTCCTGGGTACCAAAGTCCCATGGTACATGGAAAATTCTACCCCATGATAACCACCCGTACAGAAAGCAGGGGTTTTTTTATAAAGTGAGGAGAAACCTCACTGCACACACACACACACCTGTTCAGGAATCCTGGGAAGCTAGGGTGTGGTAAAACTGCCCTCCCCAACTGGCAAGGTATTCAATACTGTTGAATTACATTGTGGTTCTGTGCACATCGTAGCAAGTTATTACTTTGCCAATCGTTACCTGTATCCGCATTTGCTTCCATGTTGCTCCCAGGAAGTACTTGGGATTCTTTGCATGCTTACAGATGTGCAAGCAACAGGACTCCCAAGAGGAGGCATGTATCATTTGCACCTTATGTAAACACAAAAGGAAGCTGGACCAGTTGAGCAGAAATTGTTATGGAGTCTCCAGCATGACTATGGATGTCATGCCAGTTGATCCACCCCAGGAATGGGCAAAGGTGGCGTCAGTTACTGAGACCCAGTTACCTTGCTAGTTTCACTCAACAAGCATATCACAGTCCCTCCCAGAGACCACGCCCTATCCTTTCTGCTGCCTTTTACCTGGGAATGTGACTGCATAACGATGGCTTTCTCAAATAAGTAGAAACCTGGCTTTCCAGCAGTCAAAATTGTTTGCACATAGGAAGTTGCATTATACCAGGTCAGACCTTTGGTCCAGTTAGCTCAGCGTTGACTACACTGAATGTTCGAGGCTCTCCAGCCTTCCGTATAGGGATCTCTCCTAGCCCTGCCTGGAGATGCTAAGGATTGAACCCAGGACTTTACCACAGAGAGCTTCCCAAAATAATAGCTCTCTTTGTTGTCTTTGTGGGGGTGTTCCACAGTTTGTTTTCCTACAGAGAAGCATCAAAGCATGTAAAGCATAATGACAGCAACTTTATCCAAAAGGCAATATCTACCATGGGGGGTGGGGGGGTGGTTGTGCCCCTAGTCAACTTCTCAAAGTGACCTTTTTTGTTATGTGTATCCTCTGAGGATCTTGTATGTCTAGAATAGTGACAAAGACATGATGGATAGTATGATTTATTGGCTATAATATACTCAGCAACTACACACAGGCACAAACGTTTAGAACAAAACAGCAAATGAAACTCCTATGAAAAATTGCAGTCTGGAAATATCATACAGAATTAGTGTAACATAATTAGTGACTTGATGATGTGGTTAAACCTCAATGAGCAAAGAGGGGTGGGCTTCGCTGATAGCACTTAGAAACAGGCGGCAGTTTTCCAAGTACATTCGAAGCATTATGTATATTCGAAGCATTATTCATGTCCTTCCAGATCATTTCTCCATGGTTCATTCTTTTTTCTTTGTTTTAGTGTTCTTATTTGTGATACTTTTTCTGGTTGCCACCTGATGATTTCATCTTGGCTAAAGCTAAAGTATTTCATTTACTTAAATATTTGCCAGGGTTGTTTTTTGTTTTTTTAAGCAGCTGTTACGCCAAATGGATTCGTCTTAACACTTGCTTTCAAATGTGCTGTTTGTATGACCTTGTCATCTGATTTCAGCAGGATTCTTATAGAGAATGCTTCCAATTTATAACTTCCTCTCCCCTTGGGAACTGTCAAATGGAGTTAAAAGATCCCTTGACATGATACCTTGTGAATCAGTAAATCTCAATCTATATGTTTACATTCAGGAAGATATCGTGGCAGCAACCCAAGAGTTTAGGACACTGTTAGGCGCCTAGTCTCACATATTCTCATTCTAGCATATATGCTTGCTAGAAATAGCTGTGTTTCTGGGACTCAGTGCTATAAGAACATTTTAAATGCTCTTCTTGTGTAGGTCTGCTAGATTCTATGGGTAATAACCACATTAGCACTGTGTGTTCCTGGGAGCCAACAGCCCTGCTGCCAATACTTAGCTGTGCAATCCAACAATACTTAATAGAATGCTAATAGAATAGCTATACAGTGGTGCCTCGCTAGACGGAATTAATTCGTTCCAGGACTCAATTCGTCCTACGAAAATTTCGTCTAGCGAGGCACCGTTTCCCATAGGAATGCATTAAAAGTCCATTAATGCATTCCTATGGGCTCGGGGGGAACTGGTGGTGGCGGCGGCGCTTGTTCTCTTGGCTCGGGAAAGGCAGGCAGGCGCTTCCCCGAGCCAAGAGAGCAAGCGCCGCTGCTGCCAACGACAGAGCCGGATCGGACGAAGCTTCAGAAGCTTCGTCGGATCCGGCTCTGTCAGGAGGGGTGGGGGAAAGGCGAAGGAATGATCCTGCGCCTTTCCCCCACCTCTGCCAAGCCCCATGCTGGCGAGAAGCGGCGGCAGGGGAAGACGTTCCCCCGCCGCCGCGTCTTGCCTGCCTCCCCATTGAATTGGGGAAGACAGCCAGCGAAAACGTCCCCACACCGGCGCGCTTTGGCTCCGGGTGATGGGGCGAAAGCGCGCTGGTGCGGGGGTGTTTTGCTGGCTGCCTTCCCCTTGACTTGGGGAAGGCAGCCAGCGAAAACGCCTGACAGATCCGGGATTTCCTCCCTCCCCCCCGCCCGACAGATGTGGGGGTGTTTTGCCGCCTGCCTTCCCCAAGCCAAGGGGAAGGCAGGCGGCAAAAAGCCCTGGCAATTTTTCGCTGCACGCTGGACTTTGCAGTCGGAGGTTTGTTTTTCTACCTCTGATCGCAAAATCCATTCATCTAGCGAAAAATTCGTCTTGCAGGGCATTCGTTCAGCGAGGCACCACTGTAATACAATGGAAACTTCAGAATGGGTCTTTATACTGGATAGGCACCTCTGCCTCCATTATAATTCTAAACATTATTGCCGCTCAAGTCCATAACAAAGCTGTGCAGCTTCAGCCCTAGTGCACTGTCAGTAATGAGGATCGCAATTCGCATTTAGAAAAAGGTCCCAAAGTTTGCCTTTGGTTTATCCTTTAACTATGTTTGCACTAGTTTCTCGAGAGCTTAACTCAAGCAAGAAAAGTGTAACTAACTGGAGTATAAATAAAATGAGCCGTCAGTCAGTTCTTGTAGGATTTGTATTCTTTGGAACATATTGAGTGCTTGTTTAATTCCTTTGTTTAAAAAACAATTAAAGGCTTCCTTTATAAGAAGAACTCACACAAGACTGCTTATAGTAATAGATTAAAGTACAACTTCCAGCAATAACAAAACAAATGCATGTATACATACACACAATCAAAATACAAACTTCTGTAATATCCACAACATTATATTCAGTCATCAGTTCCTTGGCGCAGCGTTTTCCAACCTGGTGCCCTACAGATGTTGCTGGAGTGCAGCTGCCCTCAGCCCCAGCCAGCACAGCCATTTGCGAAGGTGGTAATATACTATGGGAAATTCCTGGTGAATTCAGACGAATGAGGAAAAAGCATTGTGTGGCTAGAAGCAAACTAAGGCAGAGGAGTTAATGGTGTAAAATACGAAACCTTAGAGCAGGGGTGGGGTGGTTAGAGTATCCTGGGATCCCCCACCCTTGGTGGGCCATTTTGACATGTGAGTGGACTCTGCCCACCTGCCAGTCACCTGATGTCACAATGGCATCAAGTGAGCCATTCTTCATTTCTAGCGCAGCAGACTACACTAGATAGGAAAATCCAAGCCCAGCCAAGCAGATCAACTGATCGGCGTGAACTTCAAGGTCTGCTTTCCGCAAGGGTTGGTTGTGCTAAAAAGTGCCCCGTGGGAACTGTGTAGTGTAGCCCGTTCTAGCTGGCTTGCTCTTGCCACCAATCAGCTGATTGGCAGTGGCAACAAACAAGCCCATCTTGCCAGTGCACAATTAGGAACACATTTGAAGGCTCTTGGTTGTGCATTGGCAGCCGTGTCTCCACCTGCCCCATATCTGCCATGACAATATGATGCTGCGTGTGGGGCAGCTGGGTGTGGTTTGGGGGGAAAGACTGCATGGGCCAAATTGGGTCCACATCCTTGCTTTGGAGACCAATCAGATTCCTCTGTTGTTTAGTAAGAGCAATGCTAAGTATGGCGGTAAGGTCTTAACCCTTTATAACTTCAAAAATGCTTCAGCTGTTCATTCCGGTTAGGTTATTTACAACTAGGCAGGATGAGTTACTATGTACGTTGCTCTTTTTTATTTGGGACATAAATTAAAAAAGCAGCATTTTTATAATAAAACAGAACGGGCTGCAGTTTCTATTCTCAACACAGTAATATCTTGTTTTATTACATGCTGGTATTTTATGGAGCTCCAGTTTCTTATTTCAAGCTGATATTGTTTAAGGCTTTTGTGTTATCCTTAGCTGTTTTTTACTCTGCTGTTGAGGGCTTTCGGGTAGCTGTAGAACTGGCTTTTGCTTTATGGAGAGATTTTATCAACTTTTTTATCCAGCAAAAAGCTTAAGTGGAAATGATTTCAGTGTAATTTGGACAAGTCACAGTTCAGCATGGTCCTTATTTTTTTATTTTAGGCAATGTATTCTCTTTTCAGGGTACTTTTTAAGGTCAAAGGCACAGCGCTGAGAAATAACAGTGGCAAAAATGTTACCCTGAAATTCAGCTGTTTTTTTTCTTTGGCTTCTGCAACAAAATTTTACTTTGGGGAACAGGGAAGCCAGATGGATATCTTTGCAGGAATGTCACCGTGCATATTGGAATGCATGTAGCGCTGCTTCCTCATAAGATCTAGAAACTTGTTATGTTAAGTGAAAGCAGAAAATCTCAGAATGCTGAATTCTGATTATGCATGGATATTTTAACAATTGCAGATTTGCTTCACATAATTCTAGAGTTTCTTCAGCTCCAGGCTGAACTCTTTAATTATCTGCAAGTGCTTTTGTGCATGCATTATTTTTATTATAATTATCATTATTATCTTGCTCTTTTCACCCTCCTTCTGCTACATTTAGAGGCTCACTCCAGGAATTCTGCTGGATTTCAGGAACAGCTTGTTGGGCAGCAATGTAGGAGGCAGAAAGGGATCTTGAATAAGCAAAGCTCTCCATGTAACCCGCTGGATTGCAAGCACATGCTGTAATTTATCTTCAGCAAAGAAACTTGACATGATTCGGTTTTCAGCAGAGAACTTCATGGTCTAAAAATAACCCTCTCACCCAACCCCCACCACCAACCCTGACTTGATTTCTAACTAACTTCTGAATGTCATTTTCATTACAGCGTTTCCTTACAATCCTAGAACAGGATTAAGCTTAGTTGGTTTTAAGTAGGGGGAAAGGTATGCAAAGCTTAACAGTGATGAGCATGAATAGAAACTGGATTGAACAAACGGATACAAAATAATATTGCCAAATGAACCTCTTTGTGTTTTATGGATGATCTAATACATGTTTGGCAGTAATTTCGCCCTTAACACATGAATTCCTGACAGTTTCAATTCCTCAGACTTACTAATCAATGGAGTCTGCTCCAGAGCAATTTTATGGGACTTACCTAGTCATCAAAAATTTATTATCAGATAAATCAAAGAAGCAAGTAGCATCTTAATAGAGGAACAAAGTGGTCTGTAAAGGATCGTTTAGGACTGTATTTCAGGCAGTCATATATTGTATTTACTGTTGCCTTTGGAGGCTTTATTTATACATTCTTGAAAATGTTCACAGTAGAAAAGCAAGTTTGTTTGGTAAGTTCTGTGAAATCCAATCCAGTGTGCAGGTAAAGAGTCCAATGGCACTTGAAGTTCCTAGAGGTGTCGTGTGGGGATATTCTGTGTGGCCAGTGGCTCCCAAACCTTTTCACCCCACAGACCTCTTAAAGAATTGCTGCAGGTATGGGTGAGTGGCTTAATGGTTTTTCTGACTGTTGTAGCAATTCTAACATGCTGTGCTAGGTGCTGTATGATTTTTAATTGTATTCTTATTGTTTCTTTTATTTCGTAGATACTATATTTTATTGTATTACAGTTAGAATGTCATAGAATGCAAGCTGCAATCCAATAAAAAACAACATAGGAAATTGTTAAAAAAGCAATGTATATACAATTAAAAATCAATATGCATTTTTAGTACGATGGATGTACCATCTTCTGCGATCAGCCGCAGATCTATGGACACAACATGGACCATGTGAATGAAGCTTGCGGGCCACAGTTTGGGAACCTCTGATCTAGGCAGCCAGTTACTCAGCGCTGAACTGTGTGCAAGGAAAGTCCTTCTTACATAAAGCTCCATTTGTGTATCTGAGTAGTCTACCTTTTGGAGATGAATCTTGCTAAATTGGTTTCTGAATTGGGGCAGAAAAATTTCAGAAGTTTCCCCACCCCATCCTTTATTTTTCAATTGAAGCTTATTTGTTTCCTAATTTTATTATTAACAGTGAATTGCAAGCTTGTCATTTTCGAAGTTTTTAGCTTTGTTTACTAAATACAAATAAAATAAGCATGCTGAATCACATCACTCTCTAGGGCATCAGAACATTTTCTGATGCAAACTGAAAATCAGGAGATTTAGCAGGAATCTTTTCCTCCAGCACAACGTGAGCTGAATTGCACTGTTGGTATGTGACGTGGGGTAAAGGTTTAATAAATACAAACTGTGGACCGGGGGGGGGGGGTGTTTAGTACAGCCACAGTGTTGGCTTTGGATTCAGATGCCGCTCAGCCAGAAAGCTTAGCCATGTGGAATTGTTAGGATAAAACTGTAAAATAAAAGAACTAGTGATGGTGCCTCACATTGTAACTGAGGGCTTGCAGTGGCCGTTTCAAAAGTACCCCACCACCCAGCCTATTCTGAGCTGAGCGTGCTGCTCCTGAAGTTTAGCCCCAGCTTGTAAGACTGCATCCTGATGCCAGCAGTGTTCATAGCTTTGTGTAAAAGGGGAGAATGCAGCACCAAGGGAGAGCATGCGCCAGCAGCAGAGGTCTCTTTTTTCAAAGGTCAAGACAGAGCATTCATGGCTGCTAGGGAGCCTGGGCAAATGGCCTTCCCAAGGCCCTCCTAGCATGATGGATTGAGCAAGAGTCATTGGGAACTCCCATTTCCCGGGCTTCCTGGGAGCAATGGAAATTCTTCACAGGCATCCAGACCGTCCAAATGGGATTTCCACTGTGACTGCGACCCCCCCTGCACTGATGCTTCAAGAGCTTCTCGCCACCCCTCCCTCCAGTGCACTTCCCACAGTGAAATTGTTGGCAAGCAAATTTCCTGCACTTAGACAACCAGACACTAGAGCATAAGGTTCTTGTTTGGTATTTTCCCTGGCATGTTGTTTTCCTATGAGGAGGGAATCCTTGTTTGTTTGTTTTTGTTTGTTTGTTTGGAACAGCCTTCAGTTACAGGAGCAATAGTATATTCCGGAAACCATTTTAATTCCTCCTCTGCTATTTGCGATAATGAAGCCAGCAAAATGCTTAAGAATTTTGTGGGGTTTTAAATTTTCATGGTTGTTCCACATTCAGAAATGATAGGAAGTGCTCCTGGGATGGAGAGGTGAGGGGGCTTTGTGGCCTGGTGGTTATTATTGCTGCACATTTTGTAATCTGGATCATTATTTAGCTTGAACCCATTCTATATGTACTGCGGAGGCCAGGCCCAGAATGTGAATACTCGCTGGTTTTCCTGTTCTGTCGGTTTTCATGCAGCTATTTATTCAGATTTCTTCATTGTCCTGGTGGTTCTTTTCTCTTGCTATACCTCCTGAGCAATCCAGTAATTCCCTTCCATTTTACTCTGTCCTGGGAATAAGGGGGAATTGAGATATTAATAGGCAATGCATTTTGGCATTATAGAATACAACAGTGATATTAAAAAAAGAAAGAAAGAAAACCACACACACACACACACAAATGGGTATTACAAATAAATCTGTAACATGTATAAATAAATAGATATTCATGGATAAAATATAGTGGTAATCAACATGAATCATAGAGCCAATGCAAAATGCAGATATTGAAGAGCAAAAGTTTTCTTTATATGCATAGACATGATTATTTAATTCTGGGAATTGGAACGTTATGGGCAAGAATGCAGCGCAGGTTTACCACTGACTAGCTATTTTATGTGACAGAATATCATCTTTGCATATTTATTAAAAATATTCAGAACTGGCTACTGCCTAGATGAACTGCTCAGTTCATGTTTCTTGAGCCAATATATTATCCTGGCCACTTTATCATTGTAATGGAAATCGTGTAAATTTTCAGCTGATCCCTGAGTGGGGGCTGGGGAGGAATCCCAGTGGCATTATCAGTGTCTCGCAGAACATTTGCCAACTCCCATTTCTAGGAGGAGGAGAAACAAAAGAAGTAGTCTGAATGAATTTGGAGCAAATAGGTGCAGCCTTTTTACAAAACTAAAACTAAAAATGTGGGAGGATTTTAATTAAGAAATAATATGCAGTTGGGAAGCTTAAACTACAAGGAGTGACAGAAGCCCTGTTCAGGTGTTACTGACATGCAAGGCATAAGTGTGTAGATAAAGGAGTGAGTTGATGTTTTTAGTCTGCGTCCCCACCCCCTAGTAATCCCCACCCCCTTCACTAAACATGATTTTGCAGGTGTCCCAATTGCACAGAACTCCTACTTGCTAGCAGGTATTGCAGTCTGGTCCCCACCAACCTGTGCTCCTTTGGGAGGGAAGGTGGAATATAAATTTAAGAAATAAAAATAAAATTAGGAACTTTCGTCTTCCCTCAGCTAGCCCTCGCCTGCCTGTCTCCTCTCTCACAACCAGACCAGGGAGCAGCATTGCCTGTCAGCTTCTTTCCCCTTAAGTGTCAGTGTGGAACGCAGCAAGGAGGAGGATGGGGACAAAGCTAGAATTTGTGGCTCCGTCTGTCATTGCCTCTGGCTCCCTCTGTTGTTGGTCTCCCTGCCTTCCACCCTACCATTCCCAAATGGGCAACAGCTGCCACTACGGGCAGGTGCTCATGTGTTGGGTTTTCTCAAAAAGCACATGGTCAGCAGATGAGAAAAAGACAATATTGGGGTGGAGCTAAAAGCACATGGCCCACTTATGGGTTATATTCATACTAGAAGCAGAGTATTTATTTATTTATTTATTTATTTATTTATACCCCGCCCATCTGGCTGGGTTTCCCCAGCCATTCTGGGCGGCTTACAACAGAAAAATGAAATAAAATAATCTATTAAACATTAATATGTTTAATGAGTGTATGAAAATGCCAAGATGACTGCTTGCAAGCTTCCCATAGGTGTGTTGTTGGCCACTATGAGAGCAAGAGTACTGGACTAGATAGGCCTAGATAGGAAATTATCAAATCCTGCAATTAGTCCTATAGGAGTGCCCAATGCTTGTTTGCCTTTTGCTCTTACAAACAGAAGTTTCAGCTAAACGCTGCAAATTAAACCTAATGGACTTTGAACTTGGGCCCAGCTACCAGTTATTGTGGTGCATAAGCAAAATAATCAGCTTCTCCACTGCCACTCCCCATACACACCTCATAAGGATGTGCACATGTGCAGAACGTTTCTGTGCTTCCCTCGAGTTGGTTGGTCAGCATTCCTTCCTCCCCAAATCCCTAATCCCATTTTCTTTCCCTGTTTCTCCAGTCTCCCTGCGGCCAGTTCCATGTAGGTTACACTAGATGTGGGGTTCTTAAACTCCAAGGACCACCAGTGGTCTGGCAGCTTCATTTAATGGTCCACAGCATGGGAGATGGGAGATAGCACATCCTTCGCATTAAAGCTTCATACTTGTTTTTAATTGTGTTGCTATTGCTCCTTTTATTTTTTGCGTGGTATTTCATTGCATTGCAATTTGAATTCTGTGAAATTCAAATTGTAACACAGTGAAATACTATGTATATAAGAAACAGAAGAAGTAAAAAAAATCGCAATAAAAATAATACAGCACAACACATTACCATTACTGCCACAGGCAGAAAAATCATTAAGGGGTCGACACAAGACCCTTGCCAGTTTTCCAATGGTCCATCAGAAAAATTGTTTCAGAACCATTGCTCTAGAGTGAATTGCTAGGTAAATACATATGGGGGAACTTTGCAGGGAATTCATTAATGAGTAATGCTTGACCTCAGCTACGTTTCTTTTGGGAAAGAATCTAAACTTGCACACTGCCAGAGACTGCATGCAATTGTCCAACATCTGTTTTAAGAATGGCAACTGTTTAATATCATAATTATCACTGCTTTCTGCATTTCATTTCCCTCTGACCTCACCATTCGCAGTCTCACCCCCACAACCACAATCTTATACTGTATATTCCTGTAACTGGGTTACATTTCATGCATCTGATGAAGCAGACTTGTAGTCCCCACCCCATAGTTAATGCCATCATAATTTTTCCATCTTTATGATGGAATTTTGTTGTATTTTGCTGCTGCAGACATAACAAATCCAATCCCTTTGGAACGAGTCCCGTGTGCTGTAGCAAGAAGTGACCAGACAATATTTCTGATGTCAGTTTCAGGCTTGTTGATGTTGTAACAAGATTGTACACCCTCCTGGTCACCAAGGAAAAATTCTTTAACAACGATGACCTTTCATTAGGAACCCAACTAAGATAAATTTAGAGGGAAAGAGATAAAAGCTGTCATTTTGGAACAAATTTCTCCAACTTATATTTGGAACACTGATTATAAATCCATGCTGCTGCAGACTAGGTCAGGATCGATATTTCTGCCTGGGAGTTGCACAATCTCTGGGAAGAAAGAGATTAATATGGTTACTTTTCACTCTGTGTTCTCAATCAGCTAACTATCTGCACTTGTCGTTCATATTTTGTTTTCGAGCTTGTTATACTGACAGAAAAGTCTCTTGAGGACTGAGAGGCGATTCAGTTCAGAGTTGAAGCTCTCTAAAAATGTACATATCTTTCCTCTGTGTGGGAACCAGGCTTTTATTAAAACACACACAACACATGCATATATATCTTACTCACTGGTACTAGTTTTTATTGATCAGAAGAAACATTTAAAACTGAACTGCAGTTTTTCGCTGCTGCCTGATTCAGAACAGCCCTTGCTGCCAGAACGGATCCAAAACACCCTGGTGCCCAAGGCAATACAAAATTCCAAATTTCAGTAGTCAAAATATGGGGTTGGATCCCAAATGTGACTTGCATGATCAGAAAGGCATTTCTGTAAGCTCAAACCACCCTGCGTTACATTGATTTTTCCTCTGAAGCCCCTGTATTCTGTTCTATTCTGGAGAGTTTCATAACCCTCAAGTGGATTTTTCTGGGAGCATAGGGGGACTCAGTGTGAGAGGAGGTAGCCCTTAAAAGCACCCTTTTAGGAACAAGTCCATCCACCTTGGTAGAGTCAACTCTGACTGCCAGTGGCTTTCCAGGGTTTCAGGCAAGGTTTCTTCCCAGCCCTACCTGGAGACATCAGGATTTGAACCTGGGACCTTTTTGCATGCAAAGCATGTATTCTGCCACCAAGCTGTGCTGCACTAGATACAACGTAGAATAAGCTACACAGTTGACCATTTGAATAAAACAAAGCTGGTGGGATGTTTGCATTCATTTAAAAGATGTATAATCTGCTTTGCGAGCACACGCGCCGCAAAGCTGCTCATAAAGTAAGTTAAAATACAAAACCAAATGGAATATAAAACCATTGTAACTATACACTTATAACACTACCCGCAAAAGCAGGGCACAATAGTAAAAAACCAATAGTAAGAATTCAGCAGATCCAGGCATAGCAGCCCCTGTTTATGATCCCAGTTTATATTACGCATCAGAGCCCCTAGTGCAGCCTTTCTCAACCTTGAGTCCCCAGATGTTGTTGGACTACAACTCACATCATCCCCAGCTAGCAGTACTGGAGTGATTGAGTTTCTAGTCCCAATAACATCTGGGGACCCAGGGTTGAGAAAGGCTGCCTTAGGAAATAAGTTTCACTTAAAGTAGGTGTGGACCTCCAGATGTTGCTAAACTAAAACTCCTGTCATCCCTGGCCATTGGCAATGCTTTCTGGGGCTGATGGGAGTTGTAGTTCAGTACTATCTCAAGCACCATAAGTTCCCCCTGTCTGGCTAAAAGACTAAGAGGGTGTGGAACCTGACAGAATTTAGTGAGAACCTGGCAGAATCTGGTTTGCATTCAGAATTATTGCTGCAGTCAGTGAAACTTGAGGTTCTCGGCCATCTCTCCAATATGAACTTATGCAAATCACTACTTCGGCTTTTTTGTCATTTTTGTTTGATTATTCACTTGTGTTTCAGCGCCACCTTTATTATCCCAATACCTTGTCCTTTGCTTCAAAGCTGCAAATAAATGTGAATTATGGTCAATCCGCAAAAGGTCTAGCTGAATTATTTTCTTGACAAGTTTAAAATACCAACCAATTTATTACCTTGTTTGTTAGGAATTGTGGTTTAGTCTTTGTAGATGAGCAAAACTGCTTCTAGCATGAAAATCTTCACCGTCTGCTTCCTTTCACTTCCTTGCAGGAGAACTTTGTCTGTCCATCTCTATTCTGCCCTCTGTCCTTTTCTTGTGTTTTCTTCCATCCTTTTTGCTGATCAGTTATAAATGCTTGATGATTGATTTCAAACCCCCCATCCCATATCATACCATAAATACATTGCCAGATTCTCCCTCCCTTTCGCTCAGAGGATTTAGCAACACGCCTGGTGCTGGATAGCACCAGCAACAGGGGATGCAGTTAGCAGGGTATGTTTGTGTTAAGCACTTCGCATTTAGCTTCTTCCTATTTTTATAGAGCACACTGTGGAATTCACAGCTAATTGCTTAAAAGCATCTTGTTAGTTGAATATGAGCATATTCCAAGAATTTTGAGGATCGCATTTCTGAGAATGTTGTGAACACTGTTGAACAAAATGGTTCCAGTACTTGGATAACATCAAAACACTCAGAGTGAGGGGTGGAGGCGAATTGAGGGGTGCGCAACCAGGGTTTTTTTGGGGGGGGCACCACAACTATGAGGTAGAATGAGAAGCGAGGGGGTGCTGAATTTTGATGTTGCACAGGGTGCCACAGAAATTTGAGGTCCCAAGGTCTGCCAACTGTGTGAGGTATGTAGTTTCTAAAGACATGTGCAGAAGAAGGGGAAGGGTGAAAGCTCAGTGGTATATCATCTGCTTTGAATGCAGGAGGTCCCTGGATCAGTCCCTACAGATTTGCCTGGGAAAGGCCCCAGAGAAATGCTGCCAGTCTGTGTAAGCAGTACTGGGCTAGCTGGAACAATTGTTCGACTCGGGCTAGAGCAGGCTTTACCGTATTGGCCTGAATATAAGCCACATCCCCCCCCCCAATTCCGACCGTGAAGAGTTAAAATGCAGCTTAAATTGGTGACCTTACAAGAATTGGCTTTTACAATAGAAAGGTAAACAGCATTTCCGTGCGCTGCTCTGGTTCGCCAGAAGCAGCTTTGTCATGCTGGCCACATGACCAGGAAGCTGTCTGCGGACAAACGCAGGCTCCCTCGGCCTATAGAGCGAGATGAGCGCCGCAACCCCAGAGTCGGACACGACTGGACCTGATGGTCAGGGGCCCCTTTACCTTTACCTTTACAAGGTATGCTAGAAAGAATGTACAGTATATGTTTTGAGGTGTTCTTTTCATTTGAAATGCTTCGTGAACACCATCTCAAAACCTCTCTGAGGCATGCTACCTCTACCTTACCATGGAAATACCTGTGTATTTACATCTCCAAGGTTTTTGCTTTATGAGCTGCAAAAGTAAACTGTCAACTGTTTGCTGTAAATTGAAGCTTTTAATAATTTTGTCTGTTCTACCACATTTGTCAGCTTTGAATATTCTGTCAAGTTGGAAATAAAAATAGCAGCAAAACTCAGGAACGGTGACACTGAAAATTTATCTGCTCATAGAAAGTATCAAATGCAGACTTGAAGAATGAGCATTTACAGGTGTTTCTCTCCCCCACCTCCACCCCAATTTCTTTTGGATAACATAAAACTTTCAGTTGCTTATGGTAGTAAAAATAACTTATACACTGCATCAGCCTGTGTTAAATGCTTGACTATCAAACCATTCAAGTTTTGCTACAGCTACATATCCTCCTATTCAGAGAAGCCCAGAAATTATCCACCAAGATGGGTGGGGGCCTGACTGTTTCTTTTCCAAGCGATGTCAACAGTGCAGTCCAATATCTAATGCAAGTCAGTTCCAGTTGAACTTAGTGGGTTTACTTTCTATTTATTTATTATTGAATTTGAGCCTTCACCCTAAGGCAGGGTCCCCAAACTAAGGCCCGGGGGCCGGATGCAGCCCAATCGCCTTCTCAATCCAGCCCACGGATGGTCCAGGAATCAGCATGTTTTTACATGAGTAGAATGTGTCCTTTTATTTAAAATGCATCTCTGGGTTATTTGTGGGGCCTGCCTGGTGTTTTTACGTGAGTAGAATGTGTCCTTATATTTAAAATGCATCTCTGGGTTATTTGGGGGCATAGGAATTCATTCATTTTTTTTTTCAAAATATAGTTCGGCCCCCCACAAGGTCTGAGGGACAGTGGACAGGCACCCTGCTGAAAAAGTTTGCTGACCCCTGCCCTAAGGCCTAGGGCATGTTACAAACAATATTAACAGAAAAGATTAGAAACCAAGTATTAAGCATAGCCATTACATGTCTAAACCCAATATACATTTTTTTTTAATATATACAATTTTAATCACGGGCATATTTGCCACCCTGGACTCCTTTTGGAAGGAAGGGTGTGATATAACTTTAGTAAATAAATTTCTGATCCGTTATGAGTACACTTTCCTTCTGCTGCTACCACCCAGAGCCTCAACGAAACCAAAATATTCTCAGCATGACAGCCGGATTTCATGGGGGCAAGGGGAGCTCTGAGTAAGCTTTCATCAGATTGGGCTGTATGTAGGACATAGTGGTTTGTTTGCCCTCTGTTAGTCTAGATCAGGCATCCCCAAACTCTGCCCTCCAGATGTTTTGGGACTACAATTCCCATCATCCCTGACCACTGGTTGTCCTGTTGGCTAGGGATAATTGGAGTTGTAGTCCCAAAACATCTGGAGGGCCAAGTTTGGGGATGCCTGGTCTAGACTGAAGAGCATGCTTACTAGAACCTAGAGCAGTGTGCTCAGTATCCCTTTAAAGCACATCTTTTCCCCCTCAAAGAATTCTGGGTACTGTAGTTTGTTAAGGATTGCTGCAGCTCTGTGAGGGGCAAACTTCAGGGCCCATAATTAATTGAGGGAAAGAACACGCTTCAAATGATCTTTAAAGGTACCGTGTGAACAAGCCTACGTCCCACAGAACTAGTGGGATTCAGGGGCGCCATCTCCTAGGGGCCGAGCCCTTTGGGGGCCCTCCAATGTTCAAAGGGGGCAGAGGAGGCTGAGTGGGGAGCTGAACGTGGCACAGCTTCAATGGCCGGCTCCTCCTCCCAATGCTTCGGAGGGGAAGAAACAGGAAAGCTGCCCTTGGCAGGTAGCGGTGGCAGGAGGAGGAGGAGGAGTCGCCAGCCATTGAAGCTGCAGCCACATTTGGCTCCTCCCCCTGGCTTGTCCTGACGTCACACAATGTTGGCCTCCCCCATTCTCCCTCGGAAGTTGGCACCTCTGGTAGGATTTATTCCTAGGTAAAAATGTGTAGGACAGGGTTAGGCTGCTGAGCCTTGGCATCAGTAGCGTGGAGAAAATACTCAGTTCTGTTGGTGAGGCCAGTTCACTGTAAATCTGTGCACCGTCACTCAGAAGTAAGTCTCGTTGTGTTCAATGCATAAGCAAACATTAAGATTGCAGCCTTACTGTTGTTTTATAGCTTACATCTCTCTCTTTCTCTCTGTGTGTGTGTGTAATATTACCCCACATATTATTGTCCGAACGCTTTCCCACTATTTCAGATTTTACATTAGTGTTATGTAAAATACCTTACTTTCCGGGACCTATAAATAATGTAAAGGAAATACGAATGCATAAAACAATGCTCTCTCTTTTTTTTCACTGCACCTAGCTGTAGTCCTTATTTGTTTTCCATATTAAGTACCATTAAAGCAATTTTATAAAGCTAAGGATAAATGCTCTTAACCTATTGGTAATATTGCTTGGTGGATGTTGGCGGCATTATATGTTGTGTGTGTGTGTGTGTGTGTGTGTGTGTGTGTGTGTGTGTGTGTGTGCATGTGGTAAGGAAACTGCTATTCTATTTGAAGGCTTCCCTGAGAAAGATTGTAAACCATTATTTCCCTTTTTTGTGACTTTATGAAACCACGGACCATATAACACTACGAGCGCTATGAACACCCTCCTTTATAGAGAGGATAAACATACGTCGAGCTCATCGCTCATACTCTGGGTGGTAGTCAACCAAATCTTGCTCAGAATAGAACCACTGAAATTAATGGACTTAACTTAGTCATGTTCATGAATTTTGATATGTCTACCCTGAGTAAAATTTGGTTGAATACCATCCTTTGTTTTTTCCCAAAGTACTCTGAAGTCCATCAACTGGAGGCAGGTACGATATAATAGCTTAGAACGGCAGGTGAGCATACATTTAGAATTAAGAGGAAGGACACTTCTGAGTTCATTTCAATCTGGGCAATTGTTTTCAGTATCAAAAATCCATTAAATTAAATCCATTTCACACAAAAATCCATTAAAGGGTTTCTCCAAGTTTTTGTGGTTGTTTCAGCAGCCTTTTTTTTGCGGGGGGGGGGGGGGGAGTTGTTGCTATTGTGGAACAGTTGGGTATACAACTGTTGGTGATCTACTGTAAATCATGCAGAGATCTGCCAGAAGATCACGATCTAACTTCTGCCTGGCCCTTACTTTGTTGTTGTTGTTGTTGTTGTTGTTTAGTCGTGTCCGACTCTTCGTAACCCCATGGACCAGAGCACGCCAGGCACTCCTGTCTTCCACTGCCTCCCGCAGTTTGGTCAAACTCATGTTTGTAGCTTCGAGAACACTGTCCAACCATCTCGTCCTCTGTCGTCCCCTTCTCCTAGTGCCCTCCATCTTTCCCAACATCAGGGTCTTTTCCAGGGAGTCTTCTCTTCTCATGAGGTGTCCAAAGTATTGGACTTATTTGACCCTAAACTCAGGCTTTCTTTCATCCCCTCAGACTTGACTTCCCACATAATATCAAAGCTCTTTTTAGTTCTTTCTCCATCACTTAAGAGGGGCTAAACTTGATTCACCAGATGCAGAGTGTAGTGAGGGTCAGAGTGCGGCTCACACATGCAAGCTCTCCCCCCCCTACCTATTTCTACATGACTGTATGCACAAGCACACTACTGATTGGAGAGGTTGAATGCTCTGCTTCGTTGTTTGTATTTCTATGCTGCTTTCCATTCGTATGAATTCCAAAAGTGGCTTGCAAACAATAAATACCAACAACAGATAAGCACAGTAGAGCATCTCAGTTACAGGGAAAAACAATTACAACCCCTAGACCGTTAAGAGCTGACCCTTCCAAGTCACTTAGTCGAGCCTATCCAGACATGTGAAATGTTAACATGTGTCTCTATCTGGTTTTTAGCTCATCATTGGTTGTAATTTTTTAATTGTTTTAAATATAAGTAGTCTGAACAGTGCTACATTCCCCCAGACCTCATCTACAGTCTCAATACCATTCATGCTACTCAGTTACCGTATTTAAAATACACTGACCAATGTGTGTGTGTAACCAGCTAAGAGAGCAATTGTGATTCTTGTTACTTCAACAGATGGCTGTGATCACAGAACAGGCTGCCACTTGACTCCTACCGTAGCATTGCCTGGTTCACAATCCTCATTTCTTCCTTCATGCAGTTGTAGATGCAGTCTTATGGAAAAATAAGGTTTGGCCGGGGGGGGGGGTAAATTTGGCCCTCTAGTTCACATAATAATTTTTTGTTGGTTATTTTTACCCCTAATGTACAGAAGAGCAGGATGCGAACACAATGCCATAGTAAGCAATCACATGCAACCTGAGGACCGCACTGACATTTGGTAATCCTCCAAAGCCAGTGGGTGGTACGGTCATTGCACACTCAGTTGCATATGGGAGCAAGCACCCACCTCATACTTGTCAAGCATTTATTATGATTGATTGATTGAGTTTATATACCGCCCTATACCCAGAGTTCTCAGGGCGGTTCACAGAAAAGATCACAACATATATAATCAGAATAAAAACAACAACCCGATAACACACACACACACACACAGAGCCACATTTTAAAAGGGTATAGGATGTCAAACAGATCAACCAAAGGCCTGGTTTAAAATGAATGTTTTTGCCTGGCACCTAAAGGTGTGTAATGAAGGCACCAGGCAAACTTCCATTGGGAGAGCATTCCACAGATGGGGAGCCACTGCAGAGAAGGCCTGTTCTCATGTTGCCATTTAGCTCTGCACACACATCTCTGCCCCAGCTGAAGCTTCCAAACTGTCGTCTGCAGCTACTTTGATAGTTAAGCTGAGTTTTGAAGGTTAGTAAAGTAAAGGGACGATTAATCCTTGTGTGGTCCTCAGCATGTTCCACTGATGTTTTATTTTAGTGAAAATTTGCCTTTTGGGGTCCCACTTATTTCGTGTTCACATTGCGCTCACTCTTTCTTTCTTTCTTTCTCTCTTTCTCTCTCTCTCCCTCTGTGTGTGTGTGTGCGTAAGTGGCACAGGTTGAAATGCCTCCTGCTGTTGTCTGGCCCAAGCGATTTAATGAATGCCTTTGCCACAATACAGTATCAGACTTTCATCTGAAGGCTGTAAACATTTTTCAGATCTGTTTCAGATCGCCATGCATCTAGCTGAAATTTCCCCTCTAGCTGAAGCCTATCCATCATTCTTAAGGCTATCTAATATCCTCCTTTTTTCTATTCAATGAGATGATATCTTATTATCCTTTTCACTGAGTCACCGTATTTTATGTGTTCAGCTGACATTGTCCGTTTGTATCTCCTTCAGTTCAGATAGCTGTGCATCACGGGACACAGAATTCCCCAAACCTAAGATTATGGCATAAGGTTATAGCACATGGGGATATTGTGCTGCACATGACCACCCTTAGCTGTGAGTGATATTGAGAGATATCAGATGACAGCAGGTTTTATTGATAGTCAAAAGGAGTATCTGTATATATGTGTGTATATGTATACATAGGATTCAGCCTTGTTTAAGTGCTGAAAGCACTCTGAATAGTAATTTAGGGAGAGGGAGCATCCACCATTTGTGGGCCTTTAATCAAATTGTCACTTTATATGTATACACAGTCTGATAGTAATGCTTTCAAACAGTGCAAGAGCTCCAGTGTGGCATCTTATGGGCTTATGCGCTGATTGTAGCGCATGAGCCTCCAAATAACACACTTTGACAGGCTGGCGGAAGGGCACCAGCAATGACTGCAGCTGGAAACCTGGAATTGGTTTCCACCTGCTGCTTAACTTTGTCCAACACCTTTGTGGACATGCTAAAGCAGGGGTGTGGCTTCCGGACATTGTTGGACTCCAGTTCGCATCAGGCCCAGCCAGTGTGGCCAATGTCTTGGCATGATGAGAGATGCAGTCTCGCAACAGAGGGCTGATCCTTTTCTCCATAGTGAGTCAAAAGCAGCTGAAGGCAGGGGTGCCTTTTAGACATTTTAAAGCATCTATGCTTCATATATAAAGCTATGGTTTTCCCAGTAGTGATGTATGGAAGTGAGAGCTGGACCATAAAGAAGGCTGATCGCCGAAGAATTGATGCTTTTGAATTATGGTGCTGGAGGAGACTCTTGAGAGTCCCATGGACTGCAAGAAGATCAAACCTATCCATTCTGAAGGAAATCAGCCCTGAGCGCTCACTGGAAGGACAGATCGTGAAGCTGAGGCTCCAATACTTTGGCCACCTCATGAGAAGAGAAGACTCCCTGGAAAAGACCCTGATTCTAGGAAAGATTGAGGGCACAAGGAGAAGGGGACAACAGAGGATGAGATGGTTGGACAGTGTTCTCGAAGCTACGAACATGCGTCTGAGCAAACTGCGGGAGGCAGTGGAAGACAGGAGTGCCTGGTCCATGGGGTCACGAAGAGTCGGACACGACTAAACGACTAAACAAACAAACAAGCTCCATATATTACTGTAATAAAGAACCACAGAAAGGAAAGGAAGTGCCTCAGCATATGAACAGAAGAAGTGGGCTTGGACCAGGTCCATCTAGCTCAATATTGCAGACTCTGACTGGCGGCAGCTCTTTGGTGACCCTAGTAGAGAGAGGTCTGCTGCTACCAAGTCCTTTTTGGAGAAGCCAAGGGCCCTTCCGTCTGCAGTACATGTGCTCTGCTCACTGCCCAAGATCGCAAAAGGGATTACTCAAAAAGAAGTAAGTGAGGCTCCTTTTGCCTTCTAAGCTCCAGTTCAATGTCTGCCTTGGACCTCACGCCAGCAAGCAGCAGCAGCTGCCAATGCCATTATCTGAACCTATCGTTGGGGATGACAGTAATGAACATCAAGTCACTTATCAGCTAATTCAATCTCAGTGGAAGCTCATTACCAATCAATAATACCTCTTCCTGAGTTCTAGCATTTGTAAGCCAAGTGGAAATATCTGGTGCGCTTTGAAATCTGGAAGTTGTTTTTATTTGTATTGGGAGATTATTATTTTTTTGTATATATTTCCACAGCCAAAATTAACACATTTTTAAAAGGCGTGGCTGCTTAGCTACCTTTTGTGATAGGGATGAGCGTCTTTGGTGGAGATGAGAATTCTGCAAGGACCACATAGGTGCATTTGCATGGAAGTGGCTGATGCCCTGGTGGCTATCAAAGCCACTGCAATTTACAAGACATGATTAGATTGGGGTATTTACATTTTCAGTTACTCTGATAAGGTGTTAGTTCCCAGTTGAAAATAATGCATATTGTGCTGCAAGTGGGGGGAAATGTGTTGCGGTTAGTTACATAAACTGTATACTCATCTTCACTTATATACCTGATTATAAGAAATACTTGAGGTTGCTCCAATAAATGATATCACCTTGCCTGTTTTGCATCTGCTATTCTCAAACTCTAACGATGCAGGGACCGTCTGTACCAGTTTTAATTAAATACAGAATTTGAAGTAGATGCAGCCAAATAATCAAAGGCATCAACAGCTCAATGTATCAGAAATATATATTCAAATTTTTCTATGTGTTGAGAATTTGTCCTTGCTGGGTCCTGATCAGAAGCAAAGTTAAATGGAAATAAGTATTATGGATTTCACTGGAATTTGATTCCAAATAAGCATATCTGTGATTCCAGCCCCTTTCACTGCTTTTTCTCCAAGCTTGAAGAGAGTATTTTAAAAAAATATATGAACTTTACATGGCAATTTTGTAGCCTAGTGGACATTCAATATAAAATGATTTTATATCATAGTAGCAGGTGTGTTTGGTGCTAAACCACCCTGGGAAGGAAAATATACTGCATGTACCTTGCTTAAAAAATACAGCCTGTGAGCATTTATGTTTTAATTCAAGTTAAGATAAAATAGGAATTGATGTTACGGAGTGTCAGTGTGAGGTGTTGCACAGTAGTAAATATTTGAGCATCGGCAGACAGTTAAAGTAGGAAAAACCAGGACCAATTCTTAAAGTCGATAACGTTGTCACAAACTTTGCAGAATTAAGTTGTTTGACTGTCTTTCCCTAGTGATTTGGCTGCAGTTTGAAATGTCTTTGCATTAAGATTTCATGCTTGGGTCTCTACTCTCTATGATCATCAATCAGCAGATGAACACATCAAGGGTCCCTGTCTCTCTCTCTTTTTGTAGGATTAGTTAAATGCGTTGGCAGACATATGAGAAACATTTGGTATTCCTGTGCACCTATATATATATGAGCAGAAACATTCCTTCTACCTGAAGCTGCAACACATATTTAACTTGTATGATTAATCAATATCCCTGCATTAGAAGAACAGATATAAAACTCTTTTATGTACCAAAGCTTTCAGGGTTACCAACAGTAAACCACAGCAAGTGGTTCTCAAGCATTCAGCCAAGGGAATTGGATAGTAATACTTTTCAGTGACAGTATAAATGAACAGATAAAATAGCCAGGTAAGAAGAACGTACACTGACCCAGCTAGGATGAACACTTGAGACTTCACAAAGCACGGTTTATGAATGAGTGCTGGGGCCAGGCTCCCCTCCCTCCTCCTGTCAGACATTGGCTTTGGCACAAGGATCCAGGTTTATAATGCCCCCTCCTGTCTGAATCTGAGAACTCTGGGAGTAGGGAGGAACCAAGTGAGAACACTGGGCATGTGTGTGCTAAACCATTATGTATGGCTTACCATGACATCCAAACACTGCAACTGACACTGTTTGAGTGCCTTACACCTGTGTTACATTCATGAGTGTCAATGCATAGGAGATCCTGTCACTCCCAACTTAACTCTTTATCACATAGGCCTGCGATAGAGGAAACAGTCTTGGGGAAAGGCAAATCCATGCCACAGGGTTTCTTATACAAGCATCCCATTTTCATCCCTGACTCTGGTGAACCACAGCACCTACACATGGTTTGGGTGGCATATAAGTAATAGATTATGATTATTATGCCGCCCATCTGACTGGGTTGCCACAGCCACTCTGGGCAGCTTTCAGCAATTATAAAACCACAATGAAACATCAAACATTAAATACGGCATTCCCTATACTGGGCTGCCTTCAGAGGTCTTCTAAAAGTTGTATAGTTATAAAAAGGTAAAGTACCCCTGGACGGTTAAGTCCAGTCAAAGGTGACTATGGGGTTCCAGCGCTCATCTCACTTTCAGGCCGAGGGAGCGGGCATTTGTCCACAGGCAGCTTTCCAGGTCATGCGGCCAGCATGACTCAACTGCTACTGGCACACAGAGGACTATGATGAGTGCACAGAAATGCTGTTTACCGTCCCGCCACAGTGGTACCTATTTATCTACTTGCACTGGCATGCTTTCGAACTGCTAGGTTGGCAGGAGCTGGGACAGAGCAACGGGAGCTCACCCCGTCGCGGGGATTCGAACCGCCGACCTTCCGATCAGCAAGCCCAAGAGGCTCAGTGGTTTAGACCACAGCGCCACCCTTGTATAGTTATATATCACCTTGACAGGGCAGGTGCAACTTCCAAGAAGGCCCTCTGCCTGGTTCCCTGTAACCGTGCAATGAGGGAACCACCAAAAGGCCCTCAGAGCTGGATCTGAGTGTCTGGGCTGAACAATGGGAGTGGAGATGCTCCTTCAGATACAGGGCCAAGGTCATTTAGGGCTTTAAAGGTCAGCACCAACACTTTGAATTGTGCTAGCGAAATATAGGGTGGGCTGGCACTACAAGTATGCTCCATGAACACACTGAGATACATAAAAGCTTCAGGATGGATCACCTTGGTACACCCAATGATTTGATTATTCCTCCTAATTTTGATGTGTTCCAGTTCATTATCTTCTATGTAGCCCTTAGAGACCTAAGACAATCTAGAAAGCTAACTATCGGAACGTGAGCAATGCTAACACCTCTGGCACTGTCTCTGTTTGCTTATTGCTCAGTTACAATTTTAACACGATCATTTTAAGTAACAACGAGACGATTATGTTCCATGTTTATTCCCCCCACCCCTCCTCCTGAAAAAAATGTAACAAACGCAGGGGGGAAAAATCTTATGAGAACTAATGGAGAAATATCCGAGAGGCTTAACTTATGATCTGTGTTCATTACAGCAAGTGACATTTTCACTGCAGTTTTACTATAAAGATTGGCTGGCACAGAGGGAGAGTCACACCCGAATAAACTCTCAATCAGTCTTACCTCCATGGTGATAGGTTATGAAGAATTGCTGAGGCCCTTCATAATGTCTGTATCATTCCTTAATTGATGGTGGGTTGCTTGGCTTTGAAAGTGCTGAGGAATAAGTGGAAGGACCCCCTTTGCAACCTGTACAGTTTTGACACAGTCATGCGGATTACTCATATGTACAACCCTGACACTCTACTGATAATGGGACAGATAATGGGAGCAGCTGCTAATTAGCAGGCTCTTCTCCACAAGGCCTCAGTGGTGATCTTGTGCTTTCGCGAGTGTTTTTGTTTTGTGAGATGTAAAACAACAACAAACAAAGAAACATCGTGCCATGCTATTTAAAATGTGAATTCAAAATTGGGTCTGGGAATTACCATGGGATTGGAGCCTATATCTAATCACCCTTGTTATGTATTTTCAGGCTTGTAAATATGACTTTGTATCCCACACTCTAGGCTTTCTACTCTCATGTAATGTGGGCCATGGCAACGGGAAGAGAGCAGCACTAATCCCACCGAACATATAATGCAAAACTAGAATCCTTCTTCCTCAAATTGGGGCTATATTTGCAGCTGGCACTCTCCCTTGCACAGAGCGTCCAGCCATACTATTGGAAAAGCTTTCCAACTTTTGACAGTTTTCTGTCCATTTTTAAGAGAGAAAGAGAGATCCTGCAATAACATAAGAACATCACAGGCCATATCCAGGCAGCCTAGAAGCAAGCTGATTTTTCTAGATCCAATCAGGATTTCAGTCAGGGTTTGGGCCTGGTTTTGGCACAGAAACTGCTTTTGGTATAATGACAGATGTAAGAGTGGCAGGGGAAATGTGCTCCTGTTAATTCTCCTTGACCTCTCAGCCGCTTCTGATATGATCAACCATGGTAGTCTTCTGGAGCAACTGTCTGAGTTGGGGTAGGTGGCACCACTTTGCGGTGGTTCTGGTCCTACTTGGGTAGTCATCTCCAGAGGGTGATGTTGGAGGAGTTCTCTTTGGCCCTGTGGAGCCTTCATTGTGAGGTTCTCAGGGTTTTATTTTATCCCTCATGCTGTTTAGCATCTACATCAGGTATCCCCAAACTGCGGCCCTCCAGATGTTTTGGCCTACAACTCCCATGATCCCTAGATAACAGGACCAGTGGTCGGGGAAGATAGGAATTGTAGTCTGGAGGGCATCTGGAGGGCCGAAGTTTGGGGATGCCTGATCTACATGAAACTACTGAGTGGGGTCATCTGGAGTTTGGGAGTACGTTGTCAGCTATATGCTGGTGACACACAGCTCTACTTCTCCTTTACTTTTGCAGGTGTGGCAGTGGATGTGCTGGACCGTTGTCTTGTCTCAGTAATGGACTAGATGAGAGCTAATAAACAAGCTTAATCCAGATAAGACTGAACCGCTGCTGGTGGGCAGTTCCCTAGACTGGATGGATAGGAGGTTGCCTGCTCTTGATGGGGTTACACTTCCTCTGAAGGAGCAGGTATGCTGCTTGGGGGTACTCCTAGAACTTTTGCTGCCGCCTGATGTCACAGTGAAGTCAGGTGACTGGTTTTCGCCCACACAATAAAGCACATGATGCTCTTCTAGCTGAGTGACACCAGTGGGTATAATAGGGCCAGCCATCTAGAGGTAATTCGGATTCTTCTGGGCCACAAGACTATAGAGGTGGACTGGCCCTGCTACGCAAGAATTGCCCATTTACCTAAATAACCAAATGATAGACCCCATTTTGCTCTGTGGGCAAAGTTTTTGGAAGGCAACCACCAGGGGAGTCAAGGCTTTTGAGGGCGGTAGCCCTGCTTGAGAATGCAAAAGAATGTGTGAGGGCTCAAGCACTGCAGAGAGTGATAGAGAAGTGTGCAACAACCCCATGTCCCCATATGTCCAGGATTTCCCAGACATAGCCAGAATACTGCAGTATCCGGGTGGAAATCGCTAAAATGCCTGGGAAAATCCGGACATACGACAACCTATGTTGGCAGTGTTGTTTTGGGTGGTTTTTCTTAAAAATAGCTCAGAAACTTCAACAACTTTGAAAAAAAAAACCCTCAACAACCTGTGTGTCCGGATTTTCACTTTTTTAAATATAGCAATATATGGCCCTCCCTTCCCCTCCTGAGCTTTCCCGTTAAACACAGAAGTCTCAAGGCAGAGTCGTAACTGGCACAGCATATCAGTAACATTGCCACCCCCTTCCTGCCCATTTTGAAATACAGTAGTACCTCTGGTTAGGAACTTAATTCGTTCCGGAGGTCCGTTCTTAACCTGAAGCACCACTTTAGCTAATGGGGCCTCCCGCTGCCACCGCGCCGCCATGGCACGATTTCTGTTCTCAACCTGAAGCAAAGTTCTTAACCCAAGGTACTATTTCTGGATTTGCGGAGTCTGTAACCGGAAGTGTTTGTAAGCCGAGGTACTACTGTTCATGCTTGGTTTTTGTAAAAGACCAAATGATGAAAAATTTGTTTTAGTCGTTTAGTCGTGTCCGACTCTTCGTGACCCCATGGACCATAGCACGCCAGGCACTCCTGTCTTGCACTGCCTCCCGCAGTTTGGTCAAACTCATGTTCGTAGCTTTGAGAACACTGTCCAACCATCTCGTCCTCTGTCATCCCCTCCTCCTAGTGCCCTCAATCTTTCCCAACATCAGGGTCTTTTCCAAGGATTCTTCTCTTCTCATGAGGTGGCCAAAGTATTGGAGCCTCAGCTTCACGATCTGTCCTTCCAGGGAGCACTCAGGGCTGATTTCCTTAAGAATTGATAGGTTTGATCTTCTTGCAGTCCATGGGACTCTCAAGAGTCTCCTCCAGCACCATAATTCAAAATATGAAAATATAGGTGCGTTATTGCAGAATAGGCCAAAATATTGTGGCATCAAGCAAACATGATGAAATAACAAGGACAGACGAGGACGCCTGAGAGACTTTAGCACCTTATTACATTGGACTTTTTGCACACTGAACGTTGCACTTTTTGAGCCTTATCCGCCTCTTCAGAAACATTTGCATATGTGTTATGTATTCCATCCCCTCCGGTGTTGCATATATATATATATGATTTAGTGCTTTCACGGTTTTTGTTATTTCTATACAACGTGATGAAATAAGTCTGAGGCAGGCTAGAGAGCAGCAATGTCTCCATTCTGAAATCTGCAGGAAAATTTTCATTCTGCTGTGCAAGTTATTCCACTCGGGCATAGTGCTAAAGCACCTAAAAACGGCACTTTCTCCAGAACCGAGTATGTGGCTTAACCATGCAGTGAGAAATGAATGCATCTTCCCAGAGAAGCATAAACCTCCTATTTCTAAGGTGGCGTCTTGCATTGCCACATTTTCATAATGGGGATGATAATAATCATTAATAATAATAGTTTCAGCTGATTTTGAATGGAACAGTCTAACTCATGCACAAACATGTAGAGCTTTTCCCCCAAGAGCATCGTATCTATTTGTAGTCGAGTTTGCTCTGGTCCCCTTTCAGCCCAACCATTTCAAAAAGGCATAAGCTTTGGCCTGTTGACATTTTCAGTGCTTCGCAAAGGGAACTGAACTGGGAGTGGAATTACTTTCAAAATATTTTCCCATTTTCCAGCCCCTTTAATAGCCCTTGTTAAAGTTATAAGCCTTAATAAAAGGATTTATAGCTTCAGTGTCTGAGGTTTTCAGGCCTCTTGATTTATGCTTTAAATTGCAGCATTTAGCACTTCGCACTTTAATTTAGACAGATCACCTATTTTCTTAAATGCTTAAGTAATGTACCAAGCTGCAGTTATTGATTCTCTCTGCATTTATTACAAAGGAGGCTGCATTTGCCCTTTCCTCCTGGGGATGCCCCTCCTGAACTGCAGGCTTGCTAGTGACAGCTTAGGCCCCTGATACATAACCAAAGACCTTGCCTAATATCCCTGCAACTGCTCAGGGAATTTTTATTAAGTAAAGGCATCATTAAAGTGGACAGAATGATGAAGTTTAATGAGCATCTTTCTCCCTTATTGTTAGTTTTGCTGTAGCAGCCAGAGTGTTCTCATTTGTTACCCTCAGTGGGGCAGGGTAGAGATTGCACGGTGTTTCTTTGGATACCTTTTTTCGTTTCGTTTATAGATTTGCATATTATATACACTTGTGTGCTGTTGCAGAGTGTATTTATAACCAGACTCTATGGCAAAGAAAAACCCAGAAAATCTTCTTATGGAGGGTTTCGTTTTTTGGTGTGTTTTTTTAAAAGTATTTTCAGACTGACATTAAATCCTCTAGAAAACTATTTGCCCTTTTCCTTAATGAGGAATCTGCACACAATGCGGCGGGTCTGGCTGCATCGTTGTTTAGAGAGGCCGTGCCATTTATCAGTTACGATTATAGCGCCAACAACTTTTTAGTTGCCACACAGCATAATTACAGATGTCTGAAGAACATGAAATCTTGGTTTTATGCTATGATCTCATTATTGCTCTGCGGAGATTTGCATAGAGCATCCCGTTTAAAAATCACCATCTCCGCACCAACTGGCCGTTGTGGGGAAGAGTAATTTGCAAGCTAGTCTTTTAACTTGGCCTTATATAATCAACAGCTAATGTGTGAACATGTACTGGTAGCACTAACAAGAAGGACAAATGGAAACTTGTTAGGATTCAGTGTATTTTATTTTATTTTTACATTTTAAATACGTAATATTCAGAGTTTCTTTGCACACTGTAGATTCTGATACTTGCACACACATAAAGGTAAAAGGACCCCTGACCATCAGGTCCAGTCGTGACCGACTCTGGGGTTGCGGCGCTCATCTCGCATTATTGGCCGAGGGAGCCAGCGTACAGCTTCCAGGTCATGTGGCCAGCATGACGAAGCCGCTTCTGGCGAACCAGAGCAACGCACAGAAATGCCGTTTACCTTCCCGCTGTAGCGGTCCCTATTTATCTACTTGCACTTTGACGTGCTTTCGAACTGCTAGGTTGGCAGGAGCTGGGACCAAGCAACGGGAACTCACCCCATCGCAGGGATTCGAACCGCCGACCTTCTGATCAGCAAGCCCTAGGCTCTGTGGTTTAACCCACAGCACCACCTGTGATATACATATATCTGAGGATAGAATCATTAGAAATGCCCCTCTCTATGCTTGTTCTCTTGGCTTTTGCACACACACTCAAGGGTCAAGCAGTCCAACCTAGATAGTTGTGTCCCCTGCACTATAAGTGGCTGCCTACTCAGAATTTGTTCTGCGATCCTTATCTTACCATCCTGTTATTGCAAATCATTAATGAATAACTTTTATTGTTGCCTCCATGTTATCATGGTTACATATGAGAGTCTCTCTTTGCCAGCATATTCACCGAAGAGAGCCTGGAATGCAATTCTAAGTTGCTTTGAGACATTTTATGTAGTAACTGGTGAATAATGCAAATAATAATAATTACTAGTTTACTTTATGATGACACTTGCTGAGAAGAACAGATGTTTGGAGTTCATCTGTTTCTTTGAAGCGCTGAGACTGCAGTCCTAACCCCACTTACCTGGGAGTAAGCCTTATTGAACCCCCAACTCTGATAGCATGGTTGATGGTATTGAAAGCTGCTGAGAAGTTGACGAGCATTGACAGGGAACTGTTTCCCTTGTCTCTCTCCCATCATACAGGGTGATCAAAGCAGTTTTGGGGCCAAGATCAGGCCTAAACCCCAATTGAAATGGATCTAGAAAACCAGTTTCCTCCAAGACCACCTAGATCTTCGGTCCATAACCAACTGATCAAGAACCTTGGCCCAACATCTGGAGGGCCACAGGTTTTCCCAACCCTTGTCTGCACTGATTGGCAACAGCTCTCAAACAGGTCTCTCCCAGATCTACCTGGAGATGCTAAGAATTGAGCATGGAATTTTTTTTAACATAGTTCATGTGATCTGCAGCTGAGTTACAGCCCTTCCCCAATGCCCTTACTTCTAGAATGTGACTATTTGGCTTTTTAAAGAAGATAGAATAAAGAGTAATTCATTCTGACGGCTGTGTGTCAGACTTGGTTGAGAATATGTTTGCATACAACAGGTGCCGGGTTTTTCTTGAGCTATTCCCATCACTTCCGCCAGAGCAGGAAAAGTTTTGGGATCGCTTTTCTTTCTTGACATGCAGAGTATCTTCCAAAAGGTTCTTTGTCAACAGAGCAAGTTTACATTTGTATCCTGTTTTGTCTCAAAGGCTTTTAATTTTGCTTTAAGTAGGAATTACTCATAAATTATCCATTAATTGCTCTCTGGTGTTCAGTGTAAATCCTCTCAGCCTTAGAGTCCATTTAGCTTTCCTGTGAGTGCCAGCAATCTTAATTGTAGGATACTTCGTCAACATTTAATCAGGGGTCTGTATTAATGTGGCATTGATGTGTTGGTAGCTCTCTTGCAACAATCCATCATGTGTGAGCAGGCAGAGAAGACTCTGACACCATTGCTCTGTGTCACTTTATCAAGCCCTCGAGTATTCTGGTTACGCAGCCAGTTCACTCTCTGTTACATCGACATTCCATCTTGCCAATTCAACCCAATTTTTGTCAATGTCTCCAAGGTTAAGAATTTAAGAAGCCTGGATCTTCCTTCAGCAAAACTGTTGTGTAAAAACTCTTATGCTTTGGCTTCGAAGTGGTAGAAATGTCATAGCATGCAGAACTAGTTTTTTAAAAAATAGATAGATGATAGATAGATAGATAGATAGATAGATAGATTACTATTCAAATTTTAACAACAAAAACAAATAGAACATGAACTTAATACAAACAAATTGCTGGCATATGTTACACAATACGATCACGTCTTAGAACAAGAGTAGCCAGCCTGGTCCCCCTCCAGATGATGGGCCTGCAACTGCTATCAGCCCCAGCCAACATGGTTTATGGTCATGGATGGTGGGAACTCAAGTCTACCACTTTGGCTACCCTCGTCTTAGACTTAGAAGGTGGGGGGGGGGGTGTCACAGCACAGAACCGACCTTGAAATCCCATTTCCGAGTTCAAGCAAGCAGGAGTAAATCCTTCCAACGCATTATTTATGTTTCCAGCAATTTGCCGTCACATTCCTCGTGGTTGATGAACATTATGAACACCCAGCACGGTCCACAGAATGGGTCATTCTGACCACCCGCCCACCCTGCACAAGTTTATTCTGCTTTAATTTCTCTGCCTGTGTCAACTACGAACCCTTTCCCATCAGCCTCCCCTTGTGAAGGACTGCAAGAAACCTGGGATGAACCACTGCCCAAATGGTGGTGTCCAGTGGGGCAGTGATTCTTTGGGGCAGCTGAGGCCTAGATATTTGATCAGACTAGTTGGATCCTTGTTTAATGGATAAACAAGCCTTGGGATGTATTGGATAAACAAGCCTTGGGATGTATTTTTCTCAATGTTGTAAGCAGCTTTGAGTATATTATATTAATAATAATAATAATAATAATAATAATAATAATAATAATAATATTGCAAGACAACAGCATACATATGGAACAATGATGTATGGAGAATGGGCTCATTGCCAGTGAGCCATGTCCAACACAATCACAAATGGAGGATGAGGTGGTTGTCAGGACTGATAATTTTTAATAAAACGATACACTTGTTTACTAAGCCTCCCTGACTCCCATCAGGGGAAAAAGCTGGGTATAACTAAATTAATAATGATGATGATAGTAGTACTGTAATAATTGTTTTATATGCTGCACTTGAGTTCAGGGAAGGTACTAAACATGTTCCTTCTGTTCCTTGTTTCTCCATAGCCTTTATGGCAGACACATGCAGGCGAACCCCGAACCACCCAAAAAGAACAATGATAAGTCCAAGAAGATCAGCCGGAAGCCCTTAGCTGCCAAGAACAAATAAGCCGCCTGTATTCACCATTCTTCTAATTCTATTTTATTTTATTTTTTTGCATGTCCAATTCTTTTATATACTTTTTTGCTAGCAGAAATGGATGTTTTATAAAATAAACACAAGAATACCTTTTTATATCCACAGCTACTCACAAAGTGTAAACTGCATTGGCTGAGTAATCCATTATAATTATGTATTAATTTCTGCTTAAATCATATAGCCGTTTGATCCAATGTAAACCACTTTATTGACTCTCAAAACATGTATGAAATGTACTTTTGGCTTAACTAATTCACACAGCTGGCTACACTTTATTGCAGCACCAAACTGTGTCTCAATCATATTTTATGTAATACTCCTGAATAAAATCATTTTTGTACCATATGTTGCTTTCTTCTCCCCTTTCCTGGATTTTGTGGCATGTTTCATTTGTATTAGAGAGGAAGTAGGTACAGTCATACCTCGGTTTAAGTACGCCTCCGTTTGAGTATTTTCAGTTTAAGTACTCCACGGACCTGTCTGGAACGGATTAATCCACTTTCCATTACTTTCAATGGGAAAGTTCGCTTCAGGTTAAGTACATTTCAAGTTAAGTACAGACTTCCGGAACCAATTGTGTTTATAAACCGAGGTACCACTGTACAGTTATACGTGGTACGGCTTTTTAAGTGCATTTTTTAAAAAATTGCATTTAAGTGCATTTGAAAAAAATATGGGCAAACACAGGCTGCATCTACACAGCTATTAAAAAATGTTCTGAAAATGCTCTGAAAAAAACCGTTTAAAAACTTACAATGGAAAATGTCAGAGTTCCGATTTTAGCTCTACAGCACCATCTGGTGTCATGGTGTTATAACACATTTATAATGTTACCTACTGTGGACTCTGCTACATTAGTAAAAATATAAGGAGACCCATTAAGCTGCTTTATCTTGAGTCAGTCCATTGGTCCATCTAGACCAGTAAAATCCTATCTGACTGACAAAGGCTCTCAGTTATCTTGTGCAGAGCCCTTTTCCAGCAAAAAAGGGGCTAAGAATTGTATCCAACCAAGTTCTACTCGGACCCACGGAATGAATCAAAGGTAGGTAGCCGTCTTGGTCTGCCATAGCTGAAACAAAATAAAAAACATTCCTTCCAGTAGCACCTTAGAGACCAACTAAGTTTGTCATTGGTATGAGCTTTCGTGTGCGTGTATCTGAAGAAGTGTGCATGCACACGAAAGCTCATACCAATGACAAACTTAGTTAGTCTCTAAGGTGCTACTGGAAGGAATTTTTTTATTTTGAATGAATCAAAGTTAGTCCTGACCATTGATTTCAGTAGGTCTACTCTGAGTGTATCAAACATTGGCAACAACTGCAAGCTTCATCTTTTTAGTACTATTAGGGAACCTCATTTAAAACATGGCGCTTTCTGCGTAAGACGTGATAAATTTTAATCAGCTTCTCTCCTTTCTTATTGGTGTGTCTCAATGCTTTCCTTGAACATCCTCCCACTTTTCCCTGTAAATTTGGGTGGGAAATGGGGAAATGTTATCACTAAGGAGGGCTACCAGCTGCTAGAGGCTTTTCTTAAAGAAACTTTACCATTTGAAGAAAAAACTTTCTGCCAATGTTGAATTGTCTTTTAATGTAGCTAAAAAGAGAGGAGCCTAAATAGAATTTAATCTCCTCTGTAAAGAAAGGAATAAAGAAAAGAAACTTGGATCGAAAAATTGTTCTAAATTAGTGTGTGGATTTTACCGAAGGAAATATTTTTATCTACATAACGCCTGCTCCACATCCAGACCTAGAAATCATAGTTGGGAGGTGATTAAGCAGCTGACATCTATATCTGAGACAATGTCTCCTTCCCACTTTTTTAAAAAAAATAAAAATAAAATATGGTGGCACTACATAAAAACGACAAGTAAAGTTTCCATCTGGTAGGAGTCTTAACAGCTAAACAAAAAAAAAATGTGCAGTCATAAATTGTGCTCTAAAACCTGTGTTTTCCCCCTCTTAAATTCAAGATCTTTGCAACCTGTTGCAAACCTTTTCAGATCTTTTGGCATGTTGGGGGGGGGGGGAGATATCAGCCCAGACTACATTTTGGTTTTGCATTAAATATGTAACAAAAGCTGTGGGGGGAAAGGAGAAAGATTTATACGATCTGAAGAGAAACCAGATTCCGACTCAAAAACACCAGACCTGGACCTTTAACAAAGACTGCATAGGCCACGTACCTTTAAAAGCACATTTGAAGTCCCAGGGGTGATAGGAATCTGGGAGTCCCAACAACTTCTGGGGGGGGGGGACAGGTTCCCCTCCCGTGATCTACACACAAAACGGATGCATTAGCAGTCTTGTGGAAACATGAAGCTTTGCAGAAGTACAACAAATTTTTGGTGGGGAGGGGGGGACCGAAGGTGGGGGAGGAGCTCCAAACAACCAATGACTGGAAACCAAGTGGGAGAGGGGATGGAAAGGACTATTGGAGAGGAGGGCACAGGCAACTGGCTGCCACAATGAACAGGAGCACTCCATGCTGCAAGCGTTCCCCCAAAATAAAATAATAATAATAAATTCCTATCTCAGCTTTCCTCCAAGGCGCTCAAAGTGTCCTACATAGTTGTTTCTTTCTCCCTCCCCAATTTTACCCTCTAAAGCAGGCATCCCCAAACTCAGCCCTCCAGCTCTTTTGGGACTACAACTCCCATCAGCCCTGACCACTGGTCCTGTTAGCTAGGGATGATGGGAGTTGTAGTCCCAAAACAGCTGGAGGGCAGAGTTTGGGGGTTGCCTGCTCTAAAGAAGGTAGGCTAGGCTGAGAGACAGTGACTGTCCCAAGGGTCACGTGAGCTTCATGGTTCAGCAGGGATTTGAACTCGGGTCTCCCAGGTTCCTAAGCCAGCACCCCAACCCTTATGGACTTAGCCACAGTTATCTTTTGCCCCACTCTTTCCGGGCAGCGTTCCAGGCTTCAACACTCATGTCAGAGCAGAGAAAAGTAAGCACGAATAAGCCCTGCATATGACACTCGCAGTCAAGATCTTGCAGGTCCCATTTGTAAGCAGTCACCAGTCATTAGACCAGTTTTTGAAGCAAGTTTTCCTTCTTTCAGGTCTATATAATTTTAAAGCTGGGGTTTCTCAAAAGTGTGGGCTGCTGATTCAATCATTTGTGCATATCTTCTAAGATTTCAGTGATAAAAATAGGGACAGGGGTTTGCATCTGTGTCTTCGTGACCAGCAGTCGAGATACTCCATTTGGGCGCTTGCCAGTCATGCACAATTTTTAAGGGTGGTAAATTGAGGCAGGAAAACTGTTCTGCAAGCCACTTAAACTAGAAGTAGGGTGCCTCCATATGTTCATAACACATCATAAAGTGTGCTTGGTAGAAAGGGGAGCGGTTAAGAAACTAAGAGCCTGCTGGATCAGGCCAATCCATCGAGCCCAGCATCCTAAATAGCTCAGTTGGTTACAGCATGGTGCTGATAATGCCAAGGATGCAGATTAGAGCATGAGATAGGACAGTTGCATATTCCTGCATTGCAAGGGATTGGGCTAGATCAGTGATGGCCAAACTTGGCCCTCCAGCTTTTTTGGGGCTACAAATCCCATCACCCCTGGCTAACAGGACCAGTGGTCAGGGATGATGGGAATTGTAGTCCCAAAACAGCTGGAGGGCCAAGTTTGGCCATCACTGGACTAGATGATCCACAGGGTCCCTTCTAACTCTACAGTTGGTTCTATGATTCTATGATCCTGTTCTCACGGTGGCCACGCTCCCCTCCCGCCGTTTCTGGCAACTGGTAAAGGAGGTTATCTTCTCCTACATTCTCCCCAACAAACCTCCAGCTTTACTCCTTCGCCATCTAAAGTGTCGTGTTTCATTCGTGTTCTGCTCATTTATGGGACTGCATCTGCTTATGATGTAGCGTGTGGACCCACGGCTAATTTATTCTGAGTCCGGACACAAAAATCAAATCTTTTTTATCTTGAAATTGGGGCATTTACAACTGTCGGGCCAGGGTGGAAACTCAGATGCCAGTGGGTCTATCTGTTATATCATTAGAATGGAATGGCAGGCTGGGGAGGTATCCAAAATGCAGTATTTATCCTTTATGTGCCCTGGGTATGATATTGCTAGCTGGAACAGAAAGCAAAATAACTAAGGTGCAGCCCTTGGGGGGGGGAATCATTCCATTGCTCGTAACATACAAGAGGAAAAAAAAACATTTCCAGAGTGTTACCTTAAAGCATAAATGTCTCCCAAAGGCCTGACAAGCACGTCCTTGAAAATTCAGCAGGGATTTCTTTCTGTTTTTTTCCTCTTTCCTATCCTTGCTCTTGCATCTGCTCCACCAATTAAGATTCCAAATAATTCAGAGGCAGCCATGCAACAATTGCTGAAGGAAGTGCTAAAAATACAACCAAGCCCTTAAAAGAACCAGAGCTATGCTTTGGCAGTGAACGAAACATCGTGGAAATCAAAGGTTTGTAGTCCATTCCTAAGTCACCTACAGAGAAGAAGCCAAGACTTGGCTCTCAAGGCTCAGGAAGCTGCAAGGTGGCCCTCAGGAATCCAGGCCATATGGAAACTGTTCATGTCAGCCTTCGCCAAGCTGGTGCCTTCCTGATGTTTTGGACAACAGCTCCCATCAGTCCCAGGCAACATGGCCAATTCTCAGGAATGGTGGGAGTAGTCCTCTAAAACAGTGGTCCTCAACCTTGGGCCTCCAGATGTTTTGAGACTACAATTCCCATCATCCCTGACCACTGGTCCTGCTAGCTAGTGATCATGGGAGTTGTAGGCCAAAAATATCTGGAGGCCCAAGGTTGAGGACCACTGCTCTAAAACATCTGGAGGGGACCATATTGGCTTCCCCTAGCCTAATCATCTTGTTACTGCTTGTTACTCCTCCTCGGATGAACACACTGTTCTCTCGCCTAGCTCCCTTGGATCTCGACCCAGGGTAGCATATCGTATATGTCAGGGGCAGAGGAACTTTCAGCCATCCAAATGTTACTGCACAACAACTCCCATCACTTCTAAGCATGGGCCAGGCAGGCTGAAGTTGATGGAAGTTGCAGTCCAACAACGACTGGAAAGCTACACGTTCCCCATCCCTGCTATGTGGTTTGAACATCAGGTGGCTATTGGTTTGTTTCAATCAGATCCCAAACTGTTCGCAAATACATCTTCACAACCCGTCAGCTTTAGCATCAAGGCACATTCACTTTGCAAGGCGCATTCACAGATCCTGCATGCAGCATTATGAAACTCAAGTGCCCTGACTTCCACAGTAAACTATTTACACGTCTGAGTGACAGCCATCATTAAGTGATGAATGTTCATGTAGGTATCAAGTTAAGATGTTTTTGCTTTGCTGATATGTCTTTGATGCTGAGGTTTGCTTTTATGGATTAAGTTATTTTAAGTAGTCTTAAACTGTTTTTAATATTGTGCAATAGGTAAAGGTAAAGGGACCCCTGACCATTAGGTCCACTCGTGACTGACTCTGGGGTTGCGTCGCTCATCTCGCGTTCTTGGCCGAGGGAGCCGGCGTACAGCTTCCAGGTCATGTGGCCAGCATGACAAAGCCGCTTCTGGCAAACCAGAGCAGCACACGGAAACGCTGTTTACCTTCCCCTGCTTGGAGCGGTACCTATTTATCTACTTGCACTTTGACGTGCTTTCGAACAGCTAGGTTGGCAGGAGATGGGACAGAGCAACGGGAGCTCAACCCGTCACGGGGATTCGAACCGCCAACCTTCTGCTCAGCAAGCCCTAGGCTCAGTGGTTTAACCCACAGTGCCACCCGCGTCCTGTGCAATAATTGTGTTTTAATGTTGTGTTTTAGTTGCTGCAACACACCCTGGGACCTTAGGCTGAAAGGCAAGCAATAATTTGTAATAATTTTCATCGTCTATTACTTATTATAATTCATTGTTCTGTTTTCCTGATTTTATTATATACTCTATGCTCTTAAAATGTAAGTCACTTAGTTACTCTCTATCTTGCAAAATTATTTTTGCTGTATTATTATTATTATTATTATTATTATTATTATTATTATTATTATTAGCTCATTTATAGTCTGTAGGCAACAATTCAAATGCCAGAAGACAAGATGGTTGAATTGCAAATGCAAAGAGCAGCAGAATACAGGAGTGCAACATCTCCACAACACTGCTCGCCCTTTATGAAGGCATTTAGGAATTCCTGCTCTTTTATTCAAATCTAGATTAATGTTTAGATATCCTGGAGATGCAGCTACAGGGCTTAATTTCTTAAATGAAGAGAGGGTTGGACAGATCAGTCCTTTTCCCGTCTGTATCACCTTTGCATGTATTCAGAGGTGAATTTCTTCTATCCTATTTCTTCGTTAATCTGCACCAATCCTGCCTCTCTTCTTAATCTGCACCAAAATGTGTATATAAATATGTATTTTGGATGAATCCTCAGAAAATGTGCATTTCTAAACTTACTTCTCTCAAAATACACATTTATAAAGGCACATCATCCTGGAATATACATTAGTAAACATGGTTTCATCCATTTCGGAGCCAAAAACAGCATCATAGAATTCAGAGAAAGTGCAAAACCAAAGGACAACTGCCTTCCAATATGCACATTCACCCAGGAGGTGCAGGTTAGGTATTCATCATAAGCTTTTTCTTGAAGCATCCCTAGCTGAAGAGCAGGCCTGCCTGGATGTCACATGAAGAGGAGGAGGAGGAGGAGGAGGAGGAGGAGGAGGAGGAGGAGGAGGAGGAGGAGGAGGAGTTTGGATTTGATATCCCGCTTTATTACTACCCTAAGGAGTCTCAAAGCGGCCAACAATCTCCTTTCCCTTCCTCCTCCACAACAAACACTCTGTGAGGTGAGTGAGGCTGAGAGACTTCAGAGAAGTGTGACTAGCCCAAGGTCACCCAGCAGCTGCATGTGGAGGAGTGGAGACACGAACTGGGTTCCCCAGATTACGAGTCTACCGCTCTTAACCACTACACCACACTGGCTCTCTTGAAGCTGCCTTGTTGTACTACTGAATCAGACCCTTGGTCCATCCAGCTCTTTGCTGGCTGCATAGGCTGGCTGCAAAAGCTTTCAGGAGGATCAGGTGAGGGGCCTTCCCCACCTACCTGAAACCTTTGCTTTAACTGGGGATGCTAGGATCATCTGCATGAAAAGCGGGTGCTGGGCCACTGAGCCCTCCTAACTAAAATTGAATCCCTCAGAAATCCTGAGCCAAATAGCTTTCATTCCACTAATGCAGGCCACTCTGCCCTGCCCTCTGATTTGGAACAGGAGTGCAGGCTGACTGGTGGTAGGGAGGGGAAAGCACTTTGCACATGCTCAGAAATGCATCACCCTCCTTCCACCATGCTTTGCATTCTCCAGGGCTGAGCATTGGGATTTAAGAAGAAGTTTCTGGGGCTGAGCCTTGCTCAAATTAAGCTCTGTGTGGCTGACAGCGCCATGCATCAACACCCCTCTTGGTGTGACAATTAATCAACCGAGCCTTTCAAGTGGATGGCAGGCACACCATTCAAGAGTTATTTTGATATGCTGTCAGATATTGAAGGCCTGATGCTGAAGAACATCCAGCTACATCATTTGCGTGCATAATTATATTGACTATTATTTTTTTATTGGCTAATCCTAGAAGAAAACGTTGAACAACAACTAGTATTGAATATCATGCATGTCTAATTTATATATATATATGGTCCTGTAAAACAAAGCACTTAAATGCTGTTAGGCAATACTTTAAAAAAAATTCTTTTGATGTCATTAGTCAACAAGGACTGCAGCATCTGCATGATATAAACTTATATATCTAGCAAGTTTAGGGTTTGTTGTGTTCAGTTGTGAAATGGCGAAGATCAGCAGTGGGGGGAATATAGGAAATGTGCTTGTAGTACCGTATGATCCCAGGGGCCATTTGTGAATCCTGAAAACATGAACATAAGAAGAGCCTGCAGGATCAGGCCAGTGGCCCATTCAATTCGGCATCCTGTTGGAAGCCTGAAAGCAGGACTCAAGCCACAAGAGCACTCCTCTCTCCTGTGGTTTTCGGCCACTGGTATTCAGAAGCATAATTGCCTCCGTGTTCAATCTGTGCACCTCTCTACACAAATAGTTGAGCTGTACACTTGTATAGTTGTTCAAATGCAAGAGTGTTCCATCTAACTACCTGTGTACGCAGATAGCTGGGCTGTACAAATCGACAAGTTCGGCTTTTTCATGCAAACACGTGTACAACAGAGACCTTGTACCTGTGCGGAGTGTAAGAAACTCAGTGAGAATCCTGGCAAGACCCTGTGATGGGTAGTTCCTAAATCTGGATGATTGGTCAATTGCGTTTTGGGTGGAGTCACACACACACCCTCCTAAAGGAGTAAGTTCATAGTCCAGGTGTGCTCCTGGGTGATTATAATGATACTACACAGGCCCAATCCCCGCACAGGCTCCTCTTTCATTTTGTTCCTCCCCTTACCCCTTACCTGGCAGTGGTAGGGTTGCCATGTCTTCCAAGAGCAAAAAAAGAGGCACACAGCCTGAAGCCACCCTCACCCTCACCTGAGCCACACACACACACCCAAAAAAACCCTCAAACCTGAACATTTCCTTTAAAATGTAAAAATCCCCCCCCCCCGGTTGGGCATGTTGGCTTCCCCAAAGAGGACATGTCCAGGATTTCCCGGACATATGGCAACCCTAGGCATTGGCAGCAACGCAGGATGCCCTTTCCCTAGATTTGTTGGTGGCGCCTATAACACCTTATGAACCACTGTGGGTGCTCAAGCTGACATAGGATGGATCTAGACACATTTAAAAAAACATTTCAGGAAAACACGTTGTAAACGTCGTAATAGGAAATGACGTTGGCGAAAGACGAAACTCTACAGCGCTAACTGTTGCCACAGTGTTATAATGCATTGAAAATGATTTTTCTTTACTAATGTAGCCGAGTCCTTAATTATGGCTCATAATTAGCTGAGGAGGAAGTTCATACTCCAAACTCCCCAACATGGCCCGTATAGCTCCTTCCCAGAGGAAAAGTTCCGTTTGCAACAGCAGTGAGATTGAATATTCAATGTATAGAATCTCTGCCTGACAAGGCGGCGGCATTAAATCAGTGGGCATCTTGCAGCGAAGATTTTTGCAAAGGTTAACTGTCAACCAGAACAGACACATTATCAAGAGTATGTTGGTTCAACCTTTACTGAACAGGAAGTGGAGCCTACAGCCGGAGCACCGCAAGGAACTATAGCTGAAGCTTTCAGGCATGGCCCCAACAGAGACCTCTAGGGCAGGCATTCCCAAACTTCAGCCCTCCAGATGTTTTGGACTACAATTCCCATCTTCTCCGACCACTGGTCCTGTTAGCTAGGGATCATGGGAGTTGTAGGCCAAAACATCTGGAGGGCCGCAGTTTGGGGATGCCTGCTCTAGGGTTTTGAATCAAAAGGAGGGACAAGTGTATTCAAATAAATGCTTTGGTACAATAAATCCATATTTTTTAAAAAAATAAAATAAAGTGAAGAGCCATTTCTTTGCAAGTGACTTGAGAGGCCATCACCCTGGAGAGCAGACAATAGCTCTCAGTGAGGGAGAGGCCCTTAAACTCTGTAGAAAAATACCTCAGCATTCCACAAGCAGTTTAATGTTAACTGTGCATAATAGGCTGGTGTTCATTCTTCTGCTAATCGGTGTCTCTCCCTTCCATTAACACTAACGGGATAATAGGTGCCATGCATCATCATTAGGACACACACCCTTGCAATCGCAGCAGGATTAGGGGGAGACTATCACCTCAGCAATTCTGAAGACAAAGCCACTTTCCGGACACCTAACTGTGGGTTTACGCTGAAACTTTGGCTACTGAAGGCAACGGATTTGGAAGGGCGAGCAACGGGGTGTCGGGGAGCTGTGGCACTTGCTGGCTGACACGAGTCCGAGAAGAAGCATTACGACTTTCTTTTCTCAGCCTGTTCATCCATGGTAGGCAGTGGTGCCATCAGGGCAGGGCTCTGGGGCAAGATCCTGCTCAGAACAAGTAGGAAGGCCCTTCAAACACAAGGTTATGGGGCCATAGAATTATTGGACTGCTACTCCTTAACTATTGAAACTACTGGGGGCTGTGAGGACCATATGTGCAGACAGATTGAAATAATTTAAACTCCAAAGCCATCCAGGTTCTACAGGGACTTTGATTAGGAAATGCATACAAACCTAGGAAGCTGCTTGATAATGAGTCAAACCATTGAGCCATTTAGTTCAGCAATGTCTGCACTGACTGGCAGCAGCTCTCTCCAGAGTTTCGGACAATAATCTTTCACAGGCCTACCTAGAGATACGGTACTGGAGATTGAACTTGGGACCTTTTACAACCTCCTGGAAGATGAACTTTCACTTCAACCCCCATCCTCTCATCCAATGGTATGTGAATTAGTGATGGGCAAGCCTTCACCAACCCGACTCATAGGGCATTTGTGTTTTGAAGCCCCTGTCTTTGTGAGAGCAGATGCAAAAATCCTACACATCAAAGCAGCCTATAATTAAAAACTTAAGAAATGTTTCTTCCTACTATTGACTATTATTTTTGTGATTGACCAACCACTCTTGCTCCCAGGTTCACAGCCTGTGTATAACATCTTTACAACTAGATGGGATCTGTCCTGTCTATATTTAACGCGACTCCAGAATTTAAAGAACCAAAAAAGAAATATTTTACCTCATAAAAAGAGCTTATGCGAAGTATGAGAGGTTAATTATAATATAACATTTATATTTTAATTACTCTTTGAGAGATGGCCCATTTTCCACAGAAGACTTCATCCCATTTGAATTAATTGATCCAACACCATCTCCAAGGGTCTTTTCCGGGATATATTGTCTGATGGAAGACTTTCCCTCATTGTCCTCTGAGGTCATGCACATGCCAAAAGCTAAGTAGAAATTGGTTATCCACTTATCTTTCATTGGAATAAGGTCACATGCTTTTTTATTAATAAACTAAGAACTTGTTTGCAGGATCATTACACCCCAGTTTACATAAATAACAATGCAGCATTTTTATGGAAGCGTGGATTGCATTCTGCACCCAAAAGGTAAAAGACCCCTGGACGGTTAAGTCCAGTCAAAGGAGACTATGGGGTTGCGGCGCTCATCTCGCTTTCAGGCCAAGGGAGCCAGCGTTTGTCCAGACAGCTTTCTGGGTCATGTGGCCAGCATGACTCAACCGCTTCTGGCACAGCAGAACACTGTGACAGAAACCAGAGCGCATGGAAATGCCGTTTACCTTCCTGCTGCAGCAGTACCCATTTATCTACTTGCACTAGCGTGCTTTCAAACTGCTAGGTTGGCAGGAGCTGGGACAGAGCAACGAGAGCTCACTCCGTTGCGGGGATTCGAACTGCCAACCTTCTGATTGGCAAGCCCAAGAGGCTCAGTGGTTTAGACCACAGCACCACCCACATCCCTACTACTCTGCACCTACCTCCCCCCATGCAAGGAGCCACTTAATATGCAACAAGAGGAATACTTTTAATCAATCAATGTTCTTTTATCTGTTTGGTGTGTTGTAAATTTTCTATCCTGTACACTTTGATAATTTTAAGTTGTTTTGAGACTTTTTAAAGTGGTACGTAAGTGTAGCCAAGGGGAGGCAGATCAAATAAAATAATAGAAATACTTAACTGACAAGAACTCAGTGGAGGGAGTAGCCAGCCAACCAGCCGAGTCTCAGGGGAGGGTACTTGCCTGGAGGCAGAGTCCATATGCAACATTCAGTCCAGGAGTATCTCAGTTCACGTAGTCAGATGATCCAGGGGTCAAGAAAGCCGAGGGGTCACAGTCATGAGAAGCAAGAAGCAGCAAGGTCTGGCTAAGAACGACGAATGTTGTTTCCAGCAACTGACTGAGGCTGGAAACCCTGCTTAAGAAATCTGGAGCCAACTGGTTCTCATCAGGAGCAAGAAGGCTGATCAGCAGCAGGTGGAGTCACTCTGCCTCCTGCTCCTTCAGGCTGCTGATCAGCAGGTGAAGCCGACTCCTGGCCCATGGCATACAGTTCCCAGAGTTCCATGGGAAGAAGGTTTGACTGTTAAGCACTACGGGAATTGAAGCTGTGTGAAGGGAATAGGGGCCTCCTAACAACTGTGTGCTGCTCTGGTTCGCCAGAAGTGGCTTTGTCATGCTGGCCACATGACCCAGAAGCTGTACTCCAGCTCCCTCGGCCAATAACCTGAGATGAGCGTCGCAACCCCAGAGTTGGTCACGAGTGGACCTAATGGTCAGGGGTCCCTTTTCCTTACCTTTAACAACTCAGCAACATTTGACAAACTACAGCTCCCATAATTGTTTGAGGGAAGCCATGGCAGTTTAAAGTGGTATCATGGTGCTTTAAATGTGTGGCCTCAGAGTGGCGTTTTCTTCTTCCAGGAAATGTGGAGGGTTGGGCTCTTCCCATCTCATTGAATTCCCAACCTCAGCATGCACACAGTATTTCTAATAAACCTAATAAAGCAGGACAAATGCTATGAAAATGTTATAAATCACAGCTCACTGGCCATCCTGTCAAAAGTAACATCTTTGACTTACAGCAGAAGGAAGGAACTGAATCAACTTTTCTCTCTCTCTCCCCTGAAGCATGTTTTTTTCCCCTTCCCTATTCTGATGGTGTTTCTGATTTCTCATGTCTCAACTCACCGAGGCATCCATCTTGGGTAAGAGTACACACCGCACTTACAGGTTTGGACAAAAAGGCAAATACTCACCCTTGTCTCCCATTGATGGCACTTTAGTCCAGTAACCTGGGGAAAATAGGGTGCCCCTCTTTCAGCTGTTACTAGGAACCTGACTAGGCTTCCCCCCCCTATGTTTTGTAGCAAAGGGTGGATTCCATGCACATTTTCAAAGTCATCAATTTTGCAAGGTGAGATTACTAAGGAATCAAATCCCTAGATCATTTATTAGTCTGCAACAGAGCAATGTGTCTTATATGATGGCTGCAGGAGCTTTAAAATGTCCTCTTCTCCCAAAATGTGCTCAAACAAACCCACCACCTATCTTTGAAAATCAGATAATACAGAATACTATTAAAAACTTTTATGGGGCTCCCTCCCCCCCCCCCACAAATTGTTCACGTTAGTAACAAAACAAAAGATCCCTTCTTGTCGGGACCTCACAGGCACTTTCCTGATAAAGCAAGCAGAGCTATTCTTCAGGAGGCGCCTCGCACCAACTCACCAGCCTGACTCTGATGCATATCCGACAGTTGCACAGTATTCCTGACATAAGTGGGCAGCTTTCAGTAACCGTAGAGTTTGAAAGAAAGAAAAAACAGCAAAGCACAAACTGAGAAGTATACTAATTATCTTGGGTAGAGAGGTCCTTGCCAGCTTAAAAAAAATCAAGGCATAAAAAAGCAATTATTAAAATTAATGCAACTTACCATGTGTTCCACTTCTTGAAAAAGCTATTTTTGGCTAGAGTTGCCATCTGTCCCATTCAGAACGATCGGCTCCCGAGTTTTTGCTCTCTGTTCTGCCTCCTACGATTCCCACGTGGAGGTCTCCAAACATACTCGCTTGGAAAGGAAAACTCAAAGAAGTTTGGGCTTCGGCACCAGCTGAACTTTCCTGAAACTGGCAACTGTTAAAGGGGATGAGAGGGAGACACCAGCCATCTAAGGAGCTATTGCTACCTCCTCCGTGAAGACAAGATCCCCCTTCAAGGCCTACGTCAGAGGATCTCCTCAGGGCCTCTTCACACATGGTGGGCCCTTAAATACGTAAAATGTGGATGTGGCAAAGTGTTTTACAATATATGGCTCGTGGAGCCACTCTGTCTGTCAGTTTGTAGAGGTAGCTGAATGGCATTCCCTATTGGGCACAAGTGGAGCTAATCCAGTTTTGTTATTGCTAGAGTTACTATTACTACTAGAAGTTTTAGGAGCTAGTCTGGCAAAGTTGTTAAAGAGATAGCGTGACGCCTGGGAGACTGGGGGGGTCAAACCCCCACCCAGTGAGTCATGACGTGCACCCTTGGGCCCATCACTATCTCTCAGTCTCACCACCCATCTTGCAGGGTTGTTGTAAGGAGGAGGGGAGAGAACCGTGTAGCCAGCCTGCGCTCCTTGGAAGAAAGATGGGGGTATAAATCTAATAAATAAGTTAGTACAGCAAGCAACAAAAATATGTTTTCTTTTTATTAGACATAAATTCAAAACAACATATTGCTCGATGTAGCAGCCCTCAGTTCCTGGGGTCTGAATGTATGGAATGTAGGCACTAATATTAAGACTGTAACTTGTTGGGTGATCATTGCTTGCCTGGTGCATATTATGGGTGTTCAAAGGAACCGCCTCATGCTCTTAATGAATCTAGTGAAAGCAGCTTTTGGCTACGCCATTCACATACCCTCAGTAGCTGCAACTTTTGGATTAAAGTGGTGTTTCCAGCTGGTCTTCAAAGGCATATGCTTCGCATGTAGCACATCCCAGAAATCTCATCTGGACGTTACCTGCATATGGATAACTGTGACCCTATTTTCTTCAGAGAAATGTTGGAGGGTATGGAGGAGTTGCACTTGACACCTTGCCAGTGGGAGGTGCTTATTGCCACTTGGCCTCCACTGACAAAACTGGACCAACCAGCATTGCCAGTGATTTTTTTTAAATAACCAATTAATTGATTTTATAATAACAAAAGAAAAGAAAAAAGAAAAATCATAAACCATTACTTTTTGCTTGACTTCCCTCCACCCACCTTCTTGGTTTCATTATTTAAGACTTGTTCAAGAACGTCTATAACACCTTACATTTTTAACAATCCCATTTTAAAACCTTCATCTTATTACAAGTGGCTTAAAAAAGTTATACTAATGTAGAAACCTAAACACAAAGCTTAAAAGGTATGCATTAAACATTACCCTTTTTTATAAACTCAAAGTCTCTTTCCTTAGAATCATAGAGTTGGAAGAGACCACAAGGGCCATCCAGTCCAACCCCCTGCCAAGTAGGAAACACCATCAAAGCATTCTTGACATATGCCTGTCAAGCCTCTGCTTAAAGCAGGCATCCCCAAACTGCGGCCCTCCAGATGTTTTGGCCTACAACTCCCATGATCCCTAGCTAACAGGACCAGTGGTCAGGGATGATGGGAATTGTAGTCCAAAACATCTGGAAGGCCGAAGTTTTGGGGATGCCTGGCTTAAAGACCTCCAAAGAAGGAGACTCCACCACACTCCTTGGCAGCAAATTCCAATTGCTAATTTGTCCTGCATAGTTCAATAGTTAATTTTGCCAATCTTCTTCATCTTCTTTGGTGGAGGCTTCTTCCTTCTGCAGGAGCTGGCTGGTCTTGGCCTGGCATCCACTCTTAGGTACAGGCCAGAATGATTTTTTAGGGCAGGGGTAGGGAACTTCAGGCCTGAGGCCCAAGAGCGGCCCTCCAGCCCTCTCTATCTGGCCCTTGGAATTCTTGCCAGGCCACACCCCCTCTGCAGCCACCCCCTTTTTCTCTAGGTTGAACCCTTCACCGGCCTTGCTAGGCATCCTCAGGGTTGTTTGCCAGGCTAGAATGTCCCCTTGAACTCTGCTAAAGCCTCTTGTTCCCCTGAACGGAGGCTATAAAGGGGTGTCTGAGTGTGTGAGGGAAACTAGCCCACTGTACAAAAACAAAATATATAGTTATTGCTCCTCCCACTTTTGCCTCTGGCCCCACCCACCCCCGGAAGGTTGCTGGGAAGATAAAGAGGCCCCAGGCTGGAAAAGTTTTCCTCCTCTGCCTTAGGAGGAATGCAAACTCATCCAGAACAATTTTTTAATACCCACCCATTCAAAATGTTTTTGTTTTTTACATTTAGCCGTTTGCTGCTTTTCTGCTCGCTTCAGTCTAATATTGCCATTTTATACTTTAATTGTTTAGTAGTTTTAAATGTAGTGCTATTAACTGGATTTGTTGTGTTTTACACTCTTGATGTTGTTGTTGTTGTTTGCTCCATAAGTACACACATTTATGGAAAAGCAGCAACAACAGTAACAATGGTGATGGAATATTATCCTTAATCCAGTCCAGTCCTGCACGCTGCACCAGAATAAATTCTCCAGAGAGGCTGGGCCTATCACTCCTGCATGAGCAGACAAAACTACGCTAGTATTGATGTTTAGCATCAAGAGTGCGAGTCCAGGAAAAGGGTTCTTTGGAAGGACTTTGCAAAAGTTCAAAATACCCTTGGCACTTATCAGGATCCGATCCTCAGCAGCTTAGTGGCCTGTTCTGTATCTTGAAGGAGGATTCCCTGGCTTGAAACACTCCCTGCTTTATTATCACCCCCACCCTCTCTTTTTTAGCCTTACAAATGAATAATTAAAATGATTGCAATTTGCAAAGTAAATTACACCATTAGCAACTCAGGAATTAATAAGCAGGGAACAAAGAGAATAATATATTGAGAGGCTGACAAGGGAAAAAAATAACAATAAATCTCCTGGCAATTCACCACTCTTAGGATTTTAATTTTGAGTTCTCCACTCCCAGCTATCCATTCTTATTGCACATCCATCAAATTCCTGATGAATATAAAGGATCACCGTATTTCATGTGTAAGGTTGCAGGTAGGGAGGGGCAATAGCATGGGAGTCTAGAACTGTAGATGACACAATAGAGGGGCTTGTCCTTCCTGCTACTTCTGAGTCCCCATCGTCCAGCATCCAAATCTCCATTTCAAAGGCCCCTACATTCTTACTTCATGGCCAGATTCATTCCCCAGGACTGACTTTAACAAGTGCCATAGCTTTTAATAAAAGGCCCGTGTGATTTATGCCACAGTTTATTCATAGATTTTAGGGGTTCTGTTTAATTTCAGTACCTTGTAAGATGCATTTGTCTTCAGCCCCCTTAATATTTACCGTTTACCTCCTAAGGGAGAAAGAAAAAGGAAAGGTAAGCAAGCAATATGTTCCCATTCGTCAGGTTAACATCCTTAGGCCTCAGGTAAAGAACGTATCTGTCCTATTCTGTTGCTCCAAACAGTGAAGAATCCAAACAGAGAATCACTACATTGCAAGATCAATCCCAGTCCAAAGAAAGATGATTGAATGCAGGCTTGGAGGTTAGGGAAAGTTATGGTATTTCTTTTAAAAAAAACAACTATATCTTTACAACAAACAAAACAATTTGAAAAATACATCTGCAGTTTTTGATTACGGTAAATTGAAAGAGGAATTTAAAATATTTTTAAATGTGTATTATGTTTTTCAGAAGAGGTCACTTATAAACAGAACAGCATTGTGGGATATACATATTTAGGGTGTTGGGGAGAACAATAATGAAGACTGCAGCTGTTTGACTATTTTATTGTCCCAGTCTCTTGTTGCTTCTTATTTATTATGGGTGTCAATTTGACAGAAAATGAATGTCCTGAGTAACAAATGAGTATTAATTAGTGTTTAAAATATTGTATTCTACAATATTCTAAGGAAAAAGGGGACATTTTCTTCTCTCTTTTTTCCTTTTTGGAAACAGCTGTCAATTTCAGCAGCTATCCCCTTGCAGTTGCCATTTTACTTTCCCAGAATGCTCTAGATGTTGTGCAAATTCAGGCCTGGGGGCCACATCTAGGGTCTATCTGGTCCTCAGGATTCTCCACAGGCCACACCTTCCCATCAGCAACACCTCTCACTCACTCGGCCTCACACCCTCTTCAAGTGTTTTTGCAGGTCTGGAATGTGTCCTAAAACTTGGATCATGTCTTTTGCTTCCCTTAATGAAGGACAGAGAAGAGGATGTCCATGCAGAAACAAAACTGCTGTACGAAGACAACATTTATATGCATTGCTCCACCCAATTTTGCCCTTGGCTCTGCCCACCAATGGTATGTGAACTTGGACATTTGCGCAGGAGAGAATGTGGTCATTGGGGGTGTAAAATTTCCCCACCCTCTTCCATGGCTTTCTAAGGGAAGGGACTGTGACTGCCACCCCACCCCTCACCCCAAATTCCTCAGAACAATGCAATAGCCAAGGCATTCTAGGAAAACAAAATGGCAGCCGCTCTGCTGTTATAGCTCCCATAGGTGAAGGCACAAAAAATTGCAAAAGAAACAGGCAATGAAGGGGGGGGATGAATAATGAAGGCAAATACAAGTGAAAGCTTGGGTGTTGTGCTTTTGCTCCTCCGGGCAGTGTGGGACATGAGGAGACCCCACAACATCAGTCCTGCCATGGGGAGCACAAATGATGAGTGAGCGAGTGCTTGTCTGTCTGTGGCATATGTGTAGGTGTGACTGTTCTGCCTCCTTTCCTGTCCCCCCCGAGTCGAGTGTGTGAATGTGCTGTGCATGTGCATGTGTGAGATGCTCACAGGTTGGCTTGTGACCCTTGGAACCAGGGCCAACCCTCAATGGGACCCTCAGAGGCTGAAGAGGGTTAGCCACCACCGGTTGAAGCAAAAGTAATGTAAACAAATAAATAATGAAACTAACAATGTTTTAATAATGAAAACAAATGAAACAAAAAATAATTTATGGCACACCCTTTTATTTGTGCCGGCTCTGTATTCGTCTTTTATTTTGCTGTATTTTTTTTATTCTTTGTTATTATCACATTTATCTTGGATTTATTATTGTAATTTTTTGATTCTGTAAAGGGTAGGCTTTCTGCAGTTATTTAACATGCTGTAGTACCCCACATTGTTCTAATCTCTTTGTAGGCTATCTAGATTATTTATCTCTTGTTTATAGAATAATTTTCCATTCCCTTAACTTGGCTCATTATGTATGTGCTCTTTACCTCATGACTACTAAAGCTTAGTTTTATATGTGTGTAGCAATATGTGCAGGTACCAAGTATAAATGTTTCTATGGTACTCATGCTTAGTAATAAAAAAAAAATTAATGGGTGACATATGCTTGGTAATCCTATGGACGCTTATCTGGGAGTAAGACCCATTCAGCTCAATGCGACATAGCTCAATAATCATGCCTAGGATTGTGTGTGTCTGCTGCTTCCCTATACACACACCCTGTGGATGCAATATGGAACATCACAAGCCCCATTTGGTATATTCAAAGTATGTCTAAGTCTTGATCCAATCCACTGAGTTGTGTCCAGTGGGCTTCTTTCCCCTGGAGGGAGGCAACACCCTGAGAAGAAGAAGAACCCATCAGCTACAATATATATTGTGTTTGATCATCATCATCATCAACAACAACAACAACAAACACAATATATATTGTTACAGTCATACCTCGGTTTAAGTACGCTTCGGTTTGAGTAATTTCAGTTTAAGTATTCCACAGACCCGGAAGTGTTTACTTCCGGGTTCCGCAGCACGCGCATGCGCAGAAGCGATCTGCATGCTTTGCGCATGTGCAGAAGTGCTCTATCGGCGCTTCACACACACACGCTATCACCGCTCAGATTAAGGACTTTTCGGGGTGCGAATGGCATCCCGGAACCGATTAAGTACTTAACCCGAGGTACCACTGTAATAATTTTATTTTATTTTATCATCTACAATACTGTCTTATTTATTTTATAGTACAGTACATTGATTATTGCCTTCATTTTATGGATCAATGGTCTCATTAGACAGTAAAATTCGTGTTAAATTGCTGTTTTAGGGGGTGTTTTTCATCGTCTGGAACGGATTAATCCACTTTCCATTACTTTCCATGGGAAAGTTCGCTTCAGTTTAAGTACGAACTTCCGGAACCAATTAAGTACTTAACCCGAGGTACCACTGTACATTTATATTATATTATATTATATTATATTATATTATATTATATTATATTATATTATATTATATTATATTATACTATACTATACTATACTATACTATACTATACTATACTATACTATACTATACTATACTATACTATACTATACTATATTAATTATTATTATTTCTAACCTGGTCTCCCCAGCCACTCTGGGCGGCTTCCAACAACAGATTAAAAATACATTTGAATCCCTCTCTCTATCTACTCTATATATTAACAACATTTAAAACTGGATACAAATCACACAAGGGTCTCAAAAGTACAAGTGTAAAACCGTCCTCACTCTGAATAAATGGGAGGTGCATTCTTTTCTTTAAAAAAAAACAGAACTTTGGCCAAAAAAAGAGAGAGAGCTGGTCAGATAAGCACAAGGGATCATACATTTTGGTGATAGCTGTAACAAGGGCAAACTTTAAAGGGAAAGAACTGAAAAAAAGACTAGAATTGTAAATATGTACAACTGGTTGGAAGATCAACGTGGCAGTGGAGGGGGGGGGACAGTAGTAGAAAGGGAAGATAGAGGAAGGAAATAATTCTATAAGAGCAATAGTATTCCTAAAACAATGGTTTGCGATCATTTCCTCTCAACCACTTTACAGCAAGCTCTGCAAAGAAACTTGGATTACACATGCTGAGCTCTTTTAGCATATCCAAAGTTAAAAAGGCAAAAGGCCTTTGAAAGGGATGCAAAAAAAGCCCACTGTGTCAAATATTTCTTAATAAATGAAGCCTTTTATCAACGATTATGGATATCAAAGGTGACTGTAGAGGTGAGATGAGAGGAAAAAGCAAGAGGGAGTTGCAAAGAGTGCCACATGTGCGCTTCAAAGAGGACTCTGAATTTAGAATGGAAGTATGTATTTAGTACCTGTAGCAGAACAATTTTATGAATGCCTGTAGCCATCAAATACCAGTATACTCCATGGCAAAGCAATGACATCAAGTTTGTTGTTCTGATGGCATCCATTTTTTGCAACACCTATTCAGATATTATTATTATTTTGAATGAAGCAGTAAGAGAATACTAGCTGCAGTAAGAGGTAACTTTGTAAGTGCAGTAACTTTGCACATGACTGATTCATCTTCATGTGCCGAGTGGTTTATTGTGTGAAATACTTTTATTAAGCCCAGTAAACCCCAAATTAGAGCCTAGGCTGCAGTATGCATTCCATGCTAAATCTTCCAAAAGTGAGTACTTGTTTCCTGTTGGTCAACTTGCTTCCTGTTGGTGGTTCAGAAGCCATTTCTGCTAAACAATAAATTGTGCTTTTTTCATGACACCAAATGAACATTTGGTTGCACAAAGGTATGAGCATAATATCTGAAGTGTGACATGGACATTGTGTGTGAAGCATAGAGGAGAGGGTGGACTGAGAACTGCAGAATCAGCATCTGAAAGGGTGAACTATCTGCCTGCCCTGTCCATCGAAAACCCCTTGAAGGTGGGAAGAGGCTGTGCTCACTTGCAGGAGAAAAAGCTGCTCTTAGATGCTCAGCCATAGTCCAATTCACCTTGCAACCACACTTCTCTAACATTGTATATCTTAGCAATGGAAGTATCAGAAACATTATTTCCCTATCCTTGAGGGCTACATTCTTTCTCACGTGCGCCATTACAAGCATGTTGAATTGGAGCCTAGAATTTTTCCATTTGTCTTAATCAACTAAATACATAAAACAGGGCCAACTTGAGGGTAGCACAGCAGGATGGCTTGTTTGCCTAGAGCTGCTGCACTCTGAACTTAGATCAGTGCAATGGATCAGAGTGTGCTTATGCATGTATGCACACCTTGAGCTGCTCAGGTTTCATTAATGCTCCTTGAGCAGAGATGGCCAGAGATACTTCGTTGCCTGAAGTGATTCTCTCCACCCCACATATAGAAACCAACCGAGCTGACTGCTGGATTTTAGTTCAGCACCGGCAGTGGGACAGCACCTTCCTCTGCACCAGGCTAGCTGAGGCAGTCCCTGTGGGACAGGCACCCCCAAACTCGGCCCTCCAGATGTTTTGGGACTACAATTCCCATCATCCCTGACCACTGGTCCTGTTAGCTGGGGTGATGGGAGTTGTAGTCCCCAAACATCTGGAGGGCCGAGTTTGGGGGTGCCTGCTGTGGAACTTACAGCTCTATCTCCTGGCAAGGAAGTACTGCTCATGAATCCACAACATCTGTTGCCTGACACAGCTGCCTGACTCTGGAACAAATAACATGGACATATATTTGGAGCCATTTCAACATATACACAGATCTTGAAACTAAAAAAAAAAGGCAAATGAGATCTGCAATGAAAAGTTTCAGTGCAGACTATTCAAATTTATGTTTTGGCTACATAATGATCCACCTTTGAGGAATGATCTTGTCAGTAGCAGTATGACATAGTGGTCAGAGTGCTGGACTAGTGCCTGGGAGACCAGGGCACAATCCCCATTCAGCCATGAAATGGGTGAAATTCATCCATGGGTGACCTTAGCCAGCCACTGCTTCTCAGCCCTACTTACACAGGGTTGTTGTGAGGATAAGCTGGGGTGGGGGGGGGAGCCATGTTCACCCCCTTGAGCTCCTTGAAGGAAAGGTAGGATATGAATGCAATAATAATATTTAATGATAGATTGTGCATACTTTTTATAGCAAAATATGATGCTCTGAAAACTTAATGTTTATGCAAGGAATACAAAAAACTGGCTGTGCTTCTGACTTTTCCATCTTTCTCTCTCTTTACAAAGAAAACCTTCCTTTGGGGAGAAGCTGATGTAGCATAAACAAGACACACGCCCATTAAAAAGAAGAAGAAGAAGAAAGCCTTTCACAGGATGGCCTGGGAGCTTGAAGCAAAGGGATCTGGCAACTGGATTGTGTCTTTGCGAGATAACAACTTTATTAAAGGTTGAGCTCTGACAAAATGCAGAAAAAAGGGGGCGGCGTTGGGAATATTTACAAATGCCAAAAGCTGAGGCTTTTATCAGCAGCACGCTGTGGAGATAAGGAGCTGGGCCGGTCCATCTGTGGCATGGTGTGGCCACACGCTCTTTGCTTTTTGATTCTCTTAGGAAAGAGAGCAAGGAGCCGCTGACATTTCTACTTAAAAGGAAGAATCGATGGATCTTTGTTTCCCCACTGGCTGCTTCTTTGACCTTATTGTGTTACGGAACAGAAGAAAAAGAACGGGAGTCCGCGGGGGGCGGGGGGCGGTATTATGAAGAAGAGATTCGTGCTATGCAATCCCCAGACAAGATCACAGCTTTCTGATCAACACTCGCCGGGGATGGTGTTATTTGCTTATTTGCTGCTTTTGCTCATTTCAGATTCTTGCCCTGCCGTAATAAGTCACACTTGTTCAGCCATCATCCCTGTATTGACAGGCAAATGTCACCTGCATTTGATTGACGTCCAATTGCTCCTGAATGCAGAAGTACGATTTAGGAATCAATTTGGCCTATTTGTTTAAGGCAGCCCTGTTCTGCCTTGTGCTTGGAAGGGAAATGGTACTAGCTTGATAGCTGTTGCAGAGAACTACCAGTTCAAATTATGGAAAGCTGGTGGCTTGGTCACCTTGCCGGAGAATGACATTCACCCCCATCTCCAGTGGGGAGGACGGGGAGAAGGGATGGAAGGCAGTTTAAGAAAGGAGAATTCAGTTGAGCAAACACTACCTCTCTTTGGGAAAAGGTGCTCAGAGTTGGCACAGAAACTTCTTTCTTGTCTTTGCTGTATATCGCCTTGGCTGGAGGGTCTCTTAGCCTGATATATTTAAAGGAGCACTATTATAAAGATATTTACAGTGTTGCCTAAGGAATTATTGTTAACAGACGACTAATAATAATAATGCTGCAGTGTCTGACCAAAGAGCAGGGGAAAGTCCTTTATATCCTCCATAACACTATAGTTCCTCATTTAATTTCCAGAGAAAGAGAGACAGAGAGTATTTTTCCATGTGTTTTAGGTAGATGCAGATTTAAACCAGGAAACACGTCCAACTCTCTGCATGGCAGTGGTTGGAGCGGATGCTGTTTCCAAATGGCTTTTTGCTGGGTGAACTGTAATACACTGCCCTTGTATTAAAAGTGATATTTCACATGACAGACAGAGACCGCTGGGGGAACTATCCAACAAGAAGTGTGGGTGACCTTTACATTCTGGATCAGTGATCTGAAGGTTATCCAAAAGGTGCTAAGTAGATCTCTCTCTCTTCCGACCCCCCCCCTCCTTGATCTGCTCCAGCAAAAAAAGAAAAAGAAAAGAAAAAGAAAAACGGGGTGGGGGAGCTGTCATCACTCAGGGCTCAGCAAGGGAAATGCTCACAATTTCTCTGCTCAGCGAGAATTTAAAAAAAAAAAGTAAGACGGGGAGGGGGGTTGTGGAGGGAGAGAGGGGAGGAAAACATTTCCCCACACTTGTCAGTGAGATGCCAAACTCTGGGCGAGTGGGATGAGCGGAGCAGATGCTGGGATGAGATGCCAAGGCAGCTCCCCTTTCCCCTGCGCTTTCGGGCGCTTATAAATTACCCCGGCGGCGCCTTTGCCAGCCTCCTCTTGTCGTGGCTGCGCGCGCTCCGACGAGCCTGTGGACAGCTCCCGGCAGCGGCACCGAGCGGCTCGCGGACCCCGGCAGCTTCAGCGAGGAAGGCGGCCAAGGCTGACGACGGGGAGCGCCCCTCTCTCCTCCCCTAGCTCTACTCTCTCTTGATCTGGCTGTAGCGCGAGCAGGATTTCCCCAGGAATCTTCGATCCCGATCCCCTCGCAGAGCTGATGTAGCTGACTGCTGAAGAGACAGAATGAATGAGTGACGGAAAGAAGGGGTTGGAAAGAGGAGAGGGGGAGAGGTGAAGAAGAAAAAAAACCGCGGGAAGGCAGCGAGAGAGGGAGGCTATCGGGAGGAGCAGAAGAAGGGAACTTGATTCGAGCTGGCACAGGCGGGGGGAAAAAGTCGATCGCCAACAGCAGCATAAAAGTGTGTGCGGCTCCTCTCGAGGGGAGCAGCGGCGGCGGCGAAGGCAGCCACAGGTGCCCCCGACGGGGAGCGAGGCTCTCGGGACTCGGCCTTGGGGATCGGACGAAGGAGCCCTTCCGGCGTGCTCCTCCCGGCCGCGAGGAGGAGTAAGAGGGCGAGCAGCCCCCTGGGACGCGGGGAAGGTGCCCCGCGAGGATTTCGGCTCGAGGAGGTTCCCGTCCCACCATCAAGATTTTGTCCAAAAGCAGGCAAGAGGATCGCCCTGCGCTGAGCCGCCTGGTGGGCAGCAGGCGGCGGCTGATCGCGGCCGGAGCGCTGGGGGTGGTCATGGTGCTGCTGCTGGTCATCCTCATCCCGGTGCTGGTCAGCTCGGCGGGCACGTCGGCGCACTACGAGATGCTGGGCACCTGCCGCATGGTGTGCGACCCGTACGGCGGCACCAAGGCGCCCAGCACGGCCGCCACCCCGGACCGAGGCCTCATGCAGTCGCTGCCCACCTTCATCCAGGGCCCCAAAGGAGAGGCCGGCCGCCCGGGCAAGGCCGGGCCCAGAGGGCCGCCGGGGGAACCCGGCCCGCCGGGGCCCGTGGGTCCGCCGGGGGAAAAAGGAGAGCCTGGGCGCCAGGGCCTGCCGGGCCCGCCCGGGGCGCCGGGCCTGAACGCGGCCGGGGCCATCAGCGCCGCCACCTATAGCACGGTGCCCAAGATCGCCTTCTACGCGGGCCTCAAGCGGCAGCACGAGGGCTACGAGGTGCTCAAGTTCGACGACGTCGTCACCAACCTGGGCAACCACTACGACCCCACCACGGGCAAGTTCACCTGCTCCATCCCCGGCATCTACTTCTTCACCTACCACGTGCTCATGCGCGGCGGCGACGGCACCAGCATGTGGGCCGATCTGTGCAAGAACAACCAGGTGGGGACTGGCGGGGAGAAAGAGAGGGAGGGATAGATGGAGAGAGGAAGAAAGCCGGTGGGAGGGGAGCCCGCACGTGGGCGCACGCGGGGAGCGCGTCTCGCTCGGTTGCACTCCGCGCAGCAGCTCGGATCGAGGCCAAAGAGGCTTGCCATCTATTTTTGTTTGCCTGAGTTGTTATTACCTGGCGCGACTCTCCTTGTTGGCTAGCCAGGTGGAAATTCAACAGGTGATGCAAAGGCGAGAAGAGCGCGTTTGTGCCAAACAAAGCTGCACCTGTTGAATTTCTGCCGGGGAGAGTTTGCCAGCCCTAAACCCAAAGGAATTCAGAGGAGCGCCGCCTGGAAGTGGTAGTGAGTAGAAAAGAGGCAGCCTCAAAGCCGGGGAGATGGTGAGATTTGGGAAGGTGCCCAGCGCTTAATTCCTAATGTTAAGAGATAGTCAAACTAGCTTGGATACTTTTAGGAAGCTATGAGTGGTGAAGAGATGGGACTCTGCGTATGTACTTTAAGACACTCTTCCTTGTTCAGTGCTGAACGTGGTGAGGAAGGGGTGGGTGCGGCGGACAGACAACCCCGGGGTTGTTAAAAAGGTCCCGGGGCTCAGCCTGCCCGCTCAGAGGAAGAAGGAGCTGCGGGAGGCTCCCACGAGGCAGCAAAGTCCGGAACTGGCAAGGAAAAGCCACAGGGATCGGCTGCAGTGTCCTGCTGCCGTTACACCCGAGGCAGCCCGTCAGCTCCGTATGTGCAGACTACTGAGTAAGCGTCGCTGCTTCCCGAGGCGACTTAAGTTGCGCGAGCTGCTCCATTCTCCCAGCCCCTGAGACTGCATAAATGGCAAGGAAGGGCCTTTTCCAATTCCACCCCTTAGGGAGTTAGGGAGGAAGCGAAGACTATTCTGTGCACCATGAGCCTGTACCGCCCATCCATAAGACAAATTCACGTGGGACGCCTTTCCTTTCTCCCTTCCTCCGTGAGGGAAAACAGCAGAGGTTCCACGGGACGTCGAATGCGAGTCCATTTCGGGAACCCTATGATAGAGCTGCGGCTGGTGGCAACCCCAGGGTGGGGGGCTTGCGACCCCCTAGACGTGAAACTCCAACTCCCATCAGCCTCAGCTGGCACGGCCAATGACCAGGGATGATGGGAGCTGTAGTCTGACACCCGAGCCTAAGTGGGCGAGTTGGACGGGGCGGTTCAGTCAGTCGCTGGTGCCTCTGGGGCAGAAATGTTGGCAGGATGAGCCAGAGGGACCCCCGGTGCAGAAGGGCTGGCTGGCTGGCCGCCTTTCGAAGCAAAAGCGCGCATTGCCCTCCGCCCCGCCCCCCATTAAGTACAGAGAGTGAAAGTGCCTAATTGATGGGCTTCAGTGGACCGTGAGCCGCAAAAAGCAGGCGGGCGCCGGGTCAATCAATTTATGCCGGGGAGAGGGAAAGGAGTCCTGAGAGAGAGGGAAACGGACTCGTGGGAAAGAGGAGCCTCGACCTTCCTGAGGGGGGGTGGGGTGGAATCCGGGAATAGGAATGTGGGGCGGGCGAAACCCAGCCCGTTTGTGTGCCGTGCTTCTCCCCCCCCCCCCCGTGGTCGTTTTTGAGGCTAGAGACCCCGCTCCTCCCGCCTCGTTTAATTGGGTCTCTTAATAAACGCTCCTCCTCCTCCCTCTCTCCATGCCACCCCCCCCCCCAGCCGCCTTCTCAGAGTCACAAATGAGTGAGCGAGCCCACAATAACAACAAAAGGGTTTACCCAGGCCGCGCTCAGTCATTAAGGGCAGATCAACTCACCTCGTGGATTTTGTTGACCAGGTTGCAAAAAGCGAGGAGAAAGAAAGTAAAGAGCGCGCGGCGCGCAGGCGTAGCTTTTGTGTTTGTGGTTTTTTTTGCGCGCGTGTGCTTTAAATGGATTGAAACAAAAAACAAAAAACCTGGTGTGACAAGCAGTCCCGTCAAGAAATGCTTCTTCTTCCCCCTTGCCCTTCCTTCCTTTCGCGGGTCGCCGGAGGGCGAGGGGGAAAAGCGCGGGCCTTTTGCTGCGCGCTTTCCTCGTGGCGCCGGAGTCGCCTGGCGGGCAGGAGGGAGAAAGGCGGGGAGAGGGTGGGGATTGTGGAGGGGCGGCTTCCCGGGGGCGAGGAGAAGAAGCTCCTGAGCAGCACGCCAGCCGCCCTCCACTTTCCCTGGAAGAAAGAGCCATTTCAAGACAGGAGAGGCTCTCCATCTGCTCCGAAAGGATCTCTCTGGGCGGGGGACCCACCCACGCCTCCTCGAGAAAGGAAGAAAATGGCCGGGGCTGGGAATGGACTGGGCTCAAGGCAATGGGAACTTTCCGCCCCAGATTCGTGGTTTTAGGGATAATAACCTGGAGAGTGGCCAGGATTATTATTATTTTTTAAAAAGAAACTTTTTTAAAAAAAGAAACTCAACATTTACAGGTGGAGAGACGGGGAGGGTAAATGCTAGAATGACAAGCATAAGTTCAAGATTCATGACGCTGCTGGCACTGCACTAAACATAACACCCGGCATTACAACCCTATCAATACATGTTTTTATTTACTCAGCAAGAAGTCCTACTGTGCTCAGTGTGGCTTACTCCTAAATCAGACATGCACAGGGTCGCATAGGTGAAGGAACTTTCCAACCTCACCAGCAACTCACCAGACTGTTAAGAGGAGGGTCTGAAGAGTAAAGCTTTTAAAACAACACCATCTTTGCTTTGCTTCCAAATTTAGCACCCCTTCCCAGCCACCCTTCAAGGCTTTTCTAGGCCAAACATTAAAAGATCACGTGTTTCTATAAAGTGAAAGGCATATATAATCCATTTTAAGTAGTGCTTCCTTTGGCTTTAAAGTGGCTCCCAGAGATCTGACATACATACCACACACAAGCACACTTGCATTAATTATTGTTTTTGTAAACAAGATTGATAATGGCACAGGGTAAGATAAAATGAGCCTAGAAGGGCTTTGTTGATGCAGAAGTCCAATAGATTGTTTATGGGTGAAAATAAAGTATAATAAACATTACAGATGTATCCACAATCAAATATAAACATTCAATCCTAAAAAAGGGAAAACCAAAAAAGGAGTTTGATTAAACTATATCACATGTCTTAGGTTTAGAAATAAAGTAGCTTTAAAAACCTTTATCAGAAAGCTTGAATTTTACATTTACTGTACTTCTAAATAGTTATTTTATATCAGTAGGGTGCTAAATGCATAGTGAGCATAGATTACTACACTGTTTCTCCCCAAAGGGCTTGTTAGTCATTGTTTTCATGTTTACAGCAACTCACCAGACTATTAGGGGTTCACTTTTAATATTTTATTTTCATTATTTTATATAGCCTTAATTGTAGGTAGCACAGTGAACATGATTTCACAGTATTCTAACCAAGGTTCCCAAAAAGCTGAAATATGATATTGTGTGTTTGTAGAAAGTGCCTGAGACTGAAGAGATTCCCCCCCCCTGAAAGGCAGAATAATGAAGCTGAAATTGCTGAACACTGGTACTGAGGAATACCAGTGTACCGTAACCAGATGAGAGCTCTTTCAGTCACTTCAGCTTTGTGTTAAACGGCAGATCACAGATGGGAGCATCAAAGGCTGGTATATTAATCTGATATGCCACTTAACCTTTTGTTTATGGTTTCTCAAAAGTACTGTAAAAATGAAATTATGGGGACATCAGTAGAAATTAATCAAATTAGCAAACACCTGCCATAAATATTGCTTTTAGAGATGAGACCACATTGTTAAACATTAAATACAGCACAGCAAATTGTCATGTCTCACACGTACAACCATCTGGTTCAGGGAAAAAAAAACTTTTTTAATTTTGGTTATTAAAAAGCATTATTAACACTTGATAGAAATAAAAAATAGAACACAGTAGAGTGCATGGCATATTTTTATGATCATAAATATTAAAATAAGCCCGAAGATAGACTAAGTACATAATTCCAGACATTTATAAATTGCTTAATTTAGTCACTCTACAAACAGAATAGACAAATATTGATCATGCAGTTCTGAACTCAGTTTATATTTATTCAGCCATAAGAAATTCTTAAGACTTTTTTTTTCCATATTAGTGAGTAGCTTTAGTTTGGGGGACTGTTTGATTTGATGAAGCTGGCAGCTAATGAACTTGAACAATAGAGCTTTCAATACAAAATATTGGTGGGACTGGCCAAAAAGAGAGCAGGGTGTTAATAGATTCAGGATGGTAATGTAGGAAAACATGAGTACAGTACTGAGAGTGAATATGACTTGCAGGGTTGGGGGTGGAATCATTCAAGAGCAACATTTATTGAATATCTCAAGGACTCCCATGTAACACATTGCCTTCCTTAACAGTTGGCTTAAATATAGAAGTGCTGAAGCTATAACATAATTGGTTTGTTTGCAGTTTTAATGTCCCTGTATACTTGTATAACTCAGTGAGGCGAGCCATTGTGAAACTTATGTAACACACACATTAATTGTTTTTAATTTTGAGGCACCTTTAACGTGTACTGCAATACACTTAGGGTTTTTTCTAAGATTGTCCTTATAGGCTTTAAAAAGAAATTACATTGGTTGCCAGACAACAACAAGAGAGGCAGTGTTTTGTAAAGGTAGCGCACACATAGTATGGGATCGAGGTTAAGTCACAAGGCATTGTAGCTGCACACCAAATGACTGCAATCTGCAAAGTATTTTTAGGAGTTCAATCGATAAATCTTTCAATTATTTTAGTGCAGACAATGTCCATTGCTGTGGAGAGTGCCCACTGCCTTTACATAGTCTTCGTAGTGATATATGAAGCACATTTAATGCTAAAGCCAGTAGCACAATAGACCTCGTGCTTTTTGTGTGGGGGAGTGGGGAGGATTCATCAGACTGTAACATAAAATGCTACATAAATTCAACGTGCAGCATTTACATAGTGCATGAATGGAATTTGCGCGATAATTTAAGCAGTCCGATTTAATAAAATGCAGGCATTGGTTGAACTTAAAACTCTGTGATAATAATTCAAACAAAAACAATCATCCCTTCTTTCTCTTTACTATTTGTAATATCACTAATAATCTCAAAACAGGGTAATTCCTAGGGATGAATATCTCTGGGGTTAATGGTCTGAAGCACCTGCTCCTCCCAAGCACCCGTTAACCCTTAGGAAATACACAAGTTGATAGTTTTTTGCTTTATGAGTAGCCAAGGCAGATCACTTCAATAAGTGTCATATTTCTGAGGATGCGAATCCAAAGTAGAATTGCCTAGGATATTATACAGTATATCAGCTTAAATTAGAACATTTGTTAAGCAATTACAAATCTTTTAAGCCTTTCTGAACCTTGTTATATGATGCAGAAGAGGAGGTTTTTTTTTCCTGCTCCTGTGATTTCTAAGCTTCCTAATACCTTATGAGATCTAGCATGGTGAAAAGTCTTATCCATTGTTAACATTTCTGAATTAATGTGGGATCATATCACATGAAAATTCAATTTGAAAACCTATCATTTATACTTTTGAAAGGCACCTGTGTATTTATTATTATTTTTACTTACTCTACATTTTTCAATCCCAAAAAGATTTTTAAAAAATATATCCAGGAGATTGCATGCCAAGTTATGCATTATTTAGTTCAGGTTTGCAAAAGCCCTAAATCACCAGCAGTTCTGTGTATCTGTGCTGGAATAAGAACAGGCAACAAGGCAGATGATGATGTGTTATACTAACATAAATCGCATACAAATAAATAGTTAAATATTTTGCTACTGAAACCAAACTAGTAAGTTTTCTGAACGATTCTGTTAAACTGGTCTATGTGCAGTTCTACTTCAGTGGGTTTAGGATTGTGGCCAGGTTTGTAAGACTCAAGTTTGTTAATTATATACAATTCAATATGGCATTCTTTAAAACTCCAATACACTTACAACTCTAAGCTTGTAGACACTGCATAATTAAGAATTCAGGGTTTTAAAATATAATCTCAAATCAGAAAAGCTGGTGTGATGTACATGTCCCCTGCATTAATTTAATTTGATGAATGGCTTTCAAACTGCATATATTCAATGAATGTGGAGGTAGTTGATTTTGTAGCTTGCTCCTGTGTTGCATCTTCTTCGTATATCAATTTAAACTTCGTATATCAATTTAAACATGATGTAAAGTTCATTGATTCAAAGTCAAAGGCATCAAGGGGTGGTTTTATTATATACTTACCCCTCTTGACATCTCTATGATAATCTCATATCCTTTCTCCTACAATGGGCCTGATTCTGATCATGAGCCAAGCCAACAGGAGTCTAGTGCAATGTTAGACTGATGCATACCTGTTGAATCTGATATGAGATCAAGACTGTGGTCGGCTTCTCCTGCCTCCCCCAACCCCCCTCCCTCTGCTTAGGCTCATTAGGTGGGATTGTGCTGGCCCAGTGGAATGCTAGCTTACTCCCTTTTCATTTCATATGTTCACAAGCTGCTTTGAAAAATTCCCCTTCGTGTCAGAAGCAATTTGTCATGCATAGTGGGAGGCACAGTTCAAGGAAAATAAGGTGCAAAGCACACCGGCAAAACACCAAGCTCATAGAACTCAGCATCATGCTCTAACCATCATGCTCTAACTGAGCTATCGCTGCTTGTTTCACAATTCTGTATATTTTGGCTTAAGTCTAGAGCACTGATCTGGTGAATTGACTAGTGTTGTACTGGCTCAGAATACCTCTCAGCATTCCAATTCTTGGGCCTGTCTGTTTCTCATCCTAATGTGAGAAGAGTAATCTTCACCTACACCACTCTGAGCTCCCAAGAGCATGGGCTATGCACAGTGCCAGATTTACGTATAAACTAAGCAAGCTATAGCTTAGGGCCCCACTCTCTTGGGGGCCCCCAAAAAATCAAAGGAAAAAAATCCCTGGATGTACATGTCCAAAATATAAGATAAAAAGCAAATATAATAAAACCTACTTACAACAACAGTGTTTTGTGTTGTGTAGGCTCCTATGATGGAAATAATGGCCCTGCCTGCTAGCCTTTTGTTATGTGCAAATGGCTTTAGATACCTATTAGGTCCATAAATTACCATATAGCGTATATTCAACACAAAAAACAGTGACAATTTGTTGTTGACAAAGGACAGCTGGACATATAAAGGGCCCCATTACCTTCAGTAGCTTAGGGCCTCATCAAACCTAAATCTGGCCCTGGCTATGCATATGGGAAACAAATACATAAAATAGTGTTTCTAGTTATTAGAAGTGATTTTACGACAGGTTACAGGCGTATGTTGATAGACGGGGAATTAGTCATGTATTATTCAGTCAAGCAAGCTGATGTTGGGTGGCGTAAGTTAAAATAATTTGCTATGGCTGACTCTTCTGCTAGTCTCTTATATGTCAGTAGCCACAGTGGTAAAGGCAAAACCTTTTTCTACCAAGAACGTAATCATAAAGGGCATTGGAGCATGCCACTCGTGCACTTCCGTTCCACAGAGCTGACGAGTATTATAATTGTAAACCACATCTTCTCATTGTGTTTTGTTTTATTTAGGTGCGAGCTAGTGCAATTGCTCAGGATGCAGACCAAAATTACGACTATGCCAGTAACAGCGTCGTTCTACATTTGGAGCCAGGAGATGAAGTCTACATAAAATTAGATGGAGGGAAAGCACATGGAGGAAACAACAACAAATACAGCACATTTTCTGGATTTATAATTTATGCTGACTGATAATTAAGTGAAACACAAAATCACATTCTTCTAAGTGATGGATTCACGTGGCAAAAAACAAAACAAAAACAAAATCGACGAATCAAGAATCCCAGAGGATACTGGCCGAGGGACACCTCATTAATGTGGGGGCAAAATGCTACCTGATTCACATCTGTACAACCCAGAGAGTGTGTTTAAAAAAAATATAGAGCAAGTTAAACAGATGTGTGATCCACTATCGCCAAAGCAAAATACTCCTTGTTGTTAAGTGTCCATGTGAATGAAGTCCTATATAGATCACAACTTTTATAGAGGGGAAAAAAATCTTTAAAGCACTGAATTATTTCTTCGGCATATACGATACTTTTGGTGTGCTATGATCTTGCTGCTTTTATCCATCCATCAGCTTTGGTACTTGTGACTTACCTGCTAACTATGATGCGTGTGGATCCAACTCATAGTATGTGGTGAGGAATGATTTTACAATAAAAAGAAGATGTAATTGAATTTTTGCTTATTCCCTCCAAAGGAATTTGCCTTGTCCTTATATGCCCTTAACTACCTAGAAATAGAAAATATACCTGCTTCAAGCCTTAGCTCTAATTTTACTGTATATAGGTGCAAGTCAGGGGTTGAAAATGATTGTAGCACAGTTGTGTCTCATTTTCCGTTCTTCTCTGTTGCTCCAGTCCGTCGATTTCTTACACACATTTTGTAGCTCCAGCATATGCAAATGGAGTTGCATCACCCACAAGCGCTGACCCATTCATCTCAACAGAGGGAGCAAATCTGTGTATAAACTCCTTTATGCGAATAATTCTGCTGCCTCCACTGAAGTGAATGGGCAGTCTCTGCACAAGCAAACGAGCCACATGCACAGGGAAGCACTTGCAGTGCTCTGAATCAATGTGCAAAAGAGAGAAAACCATAGAAAAGTCCAGTTCTGTCAAGACAATATATTGCCATTTCCATTAGGTATATGATCTGGTGCTTGACCTTTGTTTTAAAAACCTAGTCAAGTGTTACAAAGGCTTCTTCCCACCACGTAGGTCATGTTTTGGGGGGGGACCATACCCTATTTCCAGTGTCATATACCCACTATCAGCAGTGTCTCCAGGTGCAACATTGTTTTTCACAGGCACGAATAACCATTGGCCTATAAGGAAAAACTGTAAAAGTGGATACTCAGGAGCAGCATTTTGGTAGGGGTCGAGCTATCCTTGTTGGCTAGTTTCTTAGTGAAAACGCTGGGGGAGCAAGTGTTGCCCCAACATCTTGCCCAATCCTGCCCATTTGCTTTGCCCTTCAGAACTTGATGGCGCTTGAGCCTGATCCTACCTACAGAGTTTTCACCTTGTGCTTCATTTCTTGGGCTCCATCCACACTTAACTACTGCTGGATGGGAGCGTCTCCTTTATGGTGCTATCCAAAACACAGGCAGCATGCAAGGTAAATACAAACAGGTACAACTGATTATACAGGTTCTCAAACACGCAGCAAGGGGCCAGTCACATTGCCAATGATCCGATGCAGTCCTGTCTGTAGGGTTTGGTATATTTGCACACATGAAGCTAAACATTTCATGCAGGTACGTGTGTATGTGTGCATATACGGAAAAGGGGGCCTTGAGCATAATCTTCTATGCATGTCATCTCAGAAGTAAGCTCAGAAGTATGCATGCATGGGATTGCAGCCTTCATCGTGTTAGAACGTGAGAGAGGTGATTGTTGGTGCCTGGCTATTTATCAGATGAGTAAACCATTTTTACACCCTGGTTGTAGAGCAAGCTGTCCCAGCATGTGCAAATAAACTGTTCCACTGCAGCATCAGAAAAGTCCTACAATTCGATAGACCATCAATTACATTTAGGATGGTGTTGTTCATGGGCAGAATGCCTTTCAATCATCTTATTTCTGTAACAATCCTATAAATGAATAGCTATGGAATCAGAAGGTGAAGTTCATGATATGCCAAAAGCCACCAACAGTACCCATTGCTAAGTGCTGGAATATATAGGTCCGCTAGTGTTAAAGCAACAGTATTTATCATTATTTATATATCACTCTCCCCCCCCCCCAAGAAGATCAATGATGTGCGGTAAATCACTATAAAATATAAAACATAGAAAACAGCAGCCTGATTAAACTGATTTGCCTTCCTAAACAAATGTAGTAAAGGAGTCAATTCAACTCATTACACCCTTTTTACCAGTGACACTTGCTCTCTCCTGCACCTGTTGGTATATATACAATTTTAAGGTAGCTGTTCTTAATGGCTTATTTAAAGTCCGACTGAAATGAGTGTTCAAGAAACAATACTGGATGAAAACTTCTAGTTTCTATTTTGTTTGGCATAAATGTTTTAAGATTTTATATACAGTACAGTATGACAAAGCATCACTGTAACGATTACATAGGGAGTCATGAGGATATATTAAGATGCAACCCTTATGCCCACTTACCCAGGATACTTCTGCATGGGACTTCCTTCTGAGTAGGCATGCAGGATTGCACTGTAAGAGTGCTAAACTAAAAGGATGGGCTTCGTCTTACCATTAGTCCAATACAAAGGCCTTCAGAGTGCCAGATTGCGGAATAAATAATAGGATTGTATAATATATGTATATTATTAAAATATAATAAATTATGCAAAAGGAGACATTCTCAAATGTGAAACAAAAAACCATGTTTACTTTAAACCTATTTTTGTTATGTCAAGTGGTTCAAGAGACTTTTCGGTTGTACTTCCATGAAAAACCATTTGACACAATTAATGCTTCTGACAGTTTTTTTTAAAAAAACCCACTAAACAATTGAAAGCAGAAATTATCGGGGGACTCTAAATTGGACTGTTCAAGTCCACCTTTGAAATGCTTTCCTAATGCTTGTTGTATTCACTCCTAGATGCATTTACATGAAAGTAATTTCCACCAAACCCAGTTGTAGTTAACTCTGGGTATAATGGTTTTAGGATCAACATGTTGCAAATATGGAGCTTGCGTAAATGAACTTATTTTAATATTTTGCTTATAAAGAGAAATAGCAGCACAAGCCCATTAACAGAAACCATGAAAGCTCAACTTCCATTTGAAAGTGAGGCTTACTGTATGTTCAAGTTTCCTAAATATCATTCCCTTATTTCATAATGCAGTCTTATTTTTTAAATGTTTGTAAATCAGATATTAAAAAGGTAGATCTATTCTCCAAAAGGAACTTTGGAATTATGTCATTATTCCATTATCTTCTCCCTCTTTGGAAGGCATTCAAATTCATGATGCTCCACCATGCTATTTATAGATAGCAAAATATGTATCCAACAACACATATTCTTCTCTCAAAATACGAGTACTTTTCACTTGATTAGCTGATTCTGATTAAATTATCCTAATGATTGTTTGTGAGTTGATGCAGTAATTTTTATTTCATTTTAATGTAAGCATATATGAACTGAATATTTCTGCTTTGATGAAAAATACATCTGACTTCATCTACTGATTTCACAATTGATTTGATGGAGAGTACACTTGGTATACATCAATTGACCGCAAATCATTGGAGATTTTCCCCATTGTCATATAGTGTGTTTCAAGCAAGACAAAAGTTATGAAGGAGCAGATTCACCTATGCAGAGGGGCTATCCCCCCCCCCCCTGGAAAGAAGTTTCCATTGCAACTCTGGATGCAGTAGAGTGCTGCTTTTTTTGGAAATGCAGAATAATGTTTCCACTACACATGTGCAATCCCTTTTTCTATGCAGTTCACTCAAATGTGGCCTATAACTAAACATGCACAGCCAATATGAAATAATACAAGAAATTTATTGCCACAGGATATCAAATGCTGTGCACGCTTGGAAATATAATAAGCGACGTTAGATCACCAGACTGTCATTTTAAACAGATAGAACACTTTCTTTAGCAAAATCAGCATTTTTATTTGTTAGAACCACAGAAACAATAAAAGGCAAACTTTTAAATCATATCTTGACAAACTGATTTGTAAATTATAGGCTTTGTTACATTAGTTCATTATTGTTATTACATATTTTGATTTTGGGCATTGTCTCCACAATAATTTGCGACACAAGCATTTCTAAAAGAGTGAAATCTTGCTCAGCTGCTTTGTTTATAAAATACATCGTGTGTGTGTGTGTGTGTGGTGTTTTGGAAGAAAAACAAATGTTTGGATCACCTGAGTCCATGGACCAATAGCTGATGCAGAAATGACCATGTTTAAACCTGTTGAAATCAAAGTAAGGACATTTCATCCTGTGCGCCTGTGGCTGCTGATTTTCAATGAGAATGAAGTGCATTCAATTGAGCCTAGTGTGTATTGGAGGCCTTTAAATGCTTTTATTCACCCTGATACGGTTTTGAAATCCAGCCCTTAAAATGCTATTTGAATATATTTTCAATATGTAAATATACATTGTCAACATTTTTAAATTTTGAACATTATTTTATAAAAACTAATCATTAAATAAATAGCATATGGATACTTAGTAGGAGCATCAGTATTAGGAAAAAAAATCATTTTGGAGGGAGGTAATTTTAGCCAAAAATAACCCTAGGCACACCTACTTGGGAGTTTGCTCCATTAAACTAAGTGGATAAAGATTGTGCTTTTAAGTGGAAATCCTGAAACCACAAGCACTTTACTTGGGAGTAAATCCTGAATGTCTGAATATACATGCATAGAAAATGCCTAAAGCAAATACAACCATTACATCACCTTCAAAAATCCCCACATTTAAAGCAACCTCTTAATTTTCTTAGAGCCCCAGTCATATTTTTTTGCTTTACTTTTAAATTTCAATTCAAAGCAGCATTCACACAAAATATTACAAGGGAAGGTCAAAGGAGGCACTGGGGTTAAAGTGTTTTGACCATAAATATCAGGAATACAAATATACTAAGGCAGCTGACTTTGATGTAGGTTTGATGGAAAGCTGACAAAAGTATTATTGTATTTCTGCTTCTACTCATGGTTCCTCCCTTCTCTATAGCAGCTCTCCTGCAGATCAACGGCAATAAAACAGGGCTGGGGAACCTGTATCCATCCTTATATTATTAGGACTCCACTCCCAGTGATCCCAGTTAGCATAGCCAGTGGTCAGGAACGATGGGCGTTGCAGTCCAGAATCTGGAGGGTAACAGGCTCCCCACTCCTACTTTCAAGTGTCACCTGACACATCAGAGTGAAGTTGAAAATAAAAAAACAATGGGGAATTTCCTGTGCCGAAGTGCCTTAGGCATGCAGCTGGGGTTTGCAGGAGCCCAGCTAGGATTATGTGTAAATGTTCCAGCAATGGTACTTGGACCCAACTCCAGAATGAGTCCGCAGAAGCCATCATAATTACTCCATCAGTCTCAGCCCTTGCACAGCATGATGCTGTTCTCAAGGCTGTTAGGAGTATGCCCTAAAAGCACTGCATGAATGCATCCCAGCAGCTTTAAGCAGTTTTGTGGCGATTTTAGAAATAGTATGTGGAACAGAGCTATACAATTCTACCATACAGTCGTACCTCGGGTTACGAACCGCTCGGGTTGCGAACAGTTCGGGTTATGAACTCCGCACCCCGGAAGTGTTTTCGTTGCGCGCGCGTTCCGCGCATGCGTAGAAGCGGTGCGCGCGCTTTGCACACGCTTTGCGCATGCGCGAAAATCACAAAAACCGCGCTTTGCGCATGCGCAAAAATAGCGCTCGGTTTGCGTCCTTTTCGGGTTACGAACTGCGACCCAGAACGGATCGAGTTCGTAACCCGAGGTACGACTGTACTTGCTAAGCAAATGCTTATTACAGATAAAAATTACCCTTTGGCGAAGCTGTGTAACTGCCCCCACTCCCTGTATCTGAAAGGACATGGACACAATACTATGGCTTATTCTACTCTTAAGATGCCAGATTTGTAGGACTTTAGTTTTCTTCAAATAATTTGGATTTCAAATTTCCAGTTTCACAGAAGCAAATCTAGCCACAGCAATACTTACAAGTCCCTACTTGAAAGTCAACCATCGTCTGGGATTTCCAACCAATAGCTTATCGATCTTTTTTTGTGATATGCCTCTGATTAACATTTTTGGTACTATGTTTTCAAGTATGTGAGAATATCCATGACCCCCATATTTCTTCAACCTATTTTTTGTGTGCACATCATGAGCAAGCAAAACTCTGTCTTCATAGCCTTCATCAATCAACATCCGAACCCTGCAAAAATACAGACAATACACATCTGTCAATGTATAGTTCATATTAATCTGATAGGTGCTGTGGGTTAAACCACAGAGCCTAGGGCTTGCTGATCAGAAGGTCGGCGGTTCGAATCCCTGCAACGGGGTGAGCTCCTGTTGCTCGGTCCTAGCTCCTGCCAACCTAGCAGTTCAAAAGCACGTCAAAGTGCAAGTAGATAAATAGGGACCGCTACAGCGGGAAGGTAAACGGCATTTCTGTGTGCTGCTCTGGTTCACCAGAAGCGGCTTTGTCATGCTGGCTACATGACCTGGAAGCTGTACACTGGCTCCCTCGGCCAATAATGCGAGATGAGCGCCGCAACCCCAGAGTCGGTCACGACTGGACCTAATGGTCAGGGGTCCCTTTACCTTTACCTTTAACGCAGAAATAATTATCAGGTACAGACTCACACTATTTTAAACTAAATGACCTATTCTTGTGTGTTTTAAAAGAAATATAATAAACTAACATTTCCATCCTTCCTGAGGAGGAACAGTTTGGAAGCTTTTGCTTCTGTTTTTGCTTAGCCACTGTTTGTCATATCATTTGGACCAACAACTGTGGTCAGTTTCAAATAAGCAGTCTTGAAAGTGGCCTGTCTGAAACTTACCACAGTTTAAGATAGGCTACAGGTCTGGGGTCCAAGGGACTTTGCAAATGACATGGCAAGCCATAGATAATCAAAAGTGGAAGCAGTAGCTTCTGAACTCCTCGTCCTGGTTCTGTGGGAGGAGGAACAGGGAGACTGCACAATCCCAAGGCTTGCTGTGACTTGTCCCTGCTAGTTGTGCTAAACTATAGTTTAGCATGATATGCAAACACAGCTGCTATGCCTATAAATTGGCTGAAAATGATACTCGCCCAACCCTTTGGTATTTGCCTGCCTAGGCACCAGCTATTGGCAGAGTTGTTGTGACATAATGGAATGTTTATCCAAGTTATAGAATGCTTTCAAATAATGCAGCTTCTTTGAGGGAAGTGGAAAATCAGTTTGGCTGGGAAACATCTAGACAAAAGGAGAAGTATGCATTTGAGGGCTGGCAGCTGAATGGAGAGGGAAGTTGTCTAGGACAGGGGTTCCCAACAAAATTTTCACGAGGACCCCTCATCGAGCCGCTATTGTGACAAGGACCCCCATTAATTCCTAATCCTAAAATTAAAAAGTGAGAGCCAAATTAAGAGTCTTTTTTATACGTTTTTTTTTTACAGTTACAACAGAGTACTCCATCAGTATACAGTTAGTTTTAATTTTCAGTTCTTAATGAGATGAGTTAAATCTGAAATATTAGGTTCCAAACTTGAAACTTTCACTCTGAAATCTGACTGCAAATCTCTACCTGCCTACTAGTCAGCAGAAAATAACTTTTGGCTCCATTAGCACCTTTTTATTAAACAATTATGGCTGAGTGAAACATATCCAGCGCCGTGGTACGAAGATCCCTCCGGCGCCCCCCCCCCAAAAAAAATTCCCAAGAATTGACAACCTTTTTTAGGCAGGGGACCCCAAAGTTGTTGACCATTTTTAGGAAAGGTTCCCCAGAGAAGAAGCTGACAAGAAGCAGCAGGTGGAAATTAGCAAATGCTAAGGAAAGAAGGGGTGAAAGAGAGAGGGAGGGAGGGAGGGAGGAAGGAAGGAGTCAGAGAAAGAAAGAGAGGGAGAGAGGGAGGGAGGGAGAGCCGCGCACAGCGTCCAAGCAGCTCTTGCTTTTCTTGGTGGTACAGCGAGCTGGGAGAAGGGACGGACTGACAGGAGCTCCCGTCCACCACCACCCCTCCCAGCTCGCAGCAAAGCAAGCGGAGCAGGCTTGGTAACTGGCAGCAGGGGGGAATGGGGCATCCCAAAAGTGCTCCTCCTGCCTTCCGTGCCTGCGTTCCAACGGAAGGCAGGCAGGGAAGGCAGGCGGCTCAGCCCGGGAGAGGCTGTTGCTTTTGCAAGCAGAGCTACAGCCTCTTCGGGGCTAGAGCGCCTGCGTTCCGTGGGCTCTTCTAAAGCAATTACTTCGCTTGCTTTAAGGAGAGCCAACAGAAGGCAGGCAGGCGGCTCAGCCCGGGAGAGGCTGTTGCTTTTGCAAGCAAGGTGACAGCCTCTTCGGGGCTAGAGCGCCTGCATTCCATGGGCTTCTCCCACCCAGTCACCCCTCTGTGCAAAGGGGGCTGATTTGTAAGGCGCCCACACTGCTCCCTCACTGACAGAGGGGGTAAGACCACCACCCCCAAAAACAGTGCCCCCCTCTCTCTCTGGGGGTGGGGGTGGGCAGTGGAATGGGGTGGGGGAGGGGAAGGCGCAGCTGCCGAGGTGAAGAGGCGACCTCGCGCCTGCTTCAAAGCCTCCCACCGGGTCCTGAATTGAGGGAGCAGGGGCGCCCAGCAGCGAGTCCGCCACCCTCCGCCGACTTGGGAGTCTCATTGGGTCTCCTCGGAGGAGGCGGAGCCACGCCAAAAACTCCACAGAACAGCGTCTGGTGCTGCTGGCCACAGGCAGGGAGAGGGCGGGAAGGAGGCAGGCGAGCTCTGGGGCTTTTGGCGTGGCGCCTCCTCCTCTGAGGAGACCCAAGGAGACTCCCGAGTCGACGGAGCGGATTGCTAGGGGTGCCACGCCGCGGCAGCAGTGCGTGGCGCTCCCGCTGCGCGTGCGCCGCTCAGTACGCGCATCTTGGGGAGGTGATCTTGCGGACCCCTCTGGCATAGCTCACGGACCCCTGGGGGTCCGCGGACCACTTGTTGGGAACCACTGGTCTAGGAAAACTGAAGATGAAATGCAATCCAACACAGACAGCCACCACCCACCTCCCAAAAATCCTACAATGCCTGAGAATGAAGGTTGAGGTTTGGCGATTCCATGCACAAGATACAGAAATCTGCACACTCTCAATGCATGAAATCTATAAAGAATAGGCATCCAAGAGCATTCTGTCTTAGATCTAACTGACTACATAAACCTATGACCAAATGAAGCAACAAGACCTAGTCAGCCACGGGCTGAGAAAGTTTGCTTCCTGGAATCCTGAGTATGAGATGACAGAGCTGGATTTCTTAATAGCACCATGCTTTGAATGTTCTACTAGCAAAACAGGTGTAATTCAGGAATACTGAGAGGTCAGCACAGTCCAGAGAGCAGAATTCTGTAGTTGGACATGGGTCATTTTGGGATACTCAGTTATCCATTATTATGAACACTGTAATCATAGAGGAATGAATCAAGATTATCTGATCACAAGCATTAAGAGTTGCCTATGTTGTTGACTATTATCAGTGAGGCTGAGCTTTACATGATCACTGTAGCCACATCTGAGCTAATAAGCAGCAATATATTATTATGAATGCAGAACTACATGAGCATAATCGCTTCACCCACCTCAAACATCCTTGAATTGACAGATTAATAAATAAGCAAGCCAGCAATGACTTTAAAAGAAAACAACTTTCCTTCCACATACCCTGTTTCTCATATTTTAAGACATACCCATAAAATAAGCCATAGCAGGATTTTTAAGCATTCAAGGAATATAAGCCATACCCCGAAAATAAGACATAGTGATAGGCGCAGCAGCAATGCCGGCCGCGGCAGGAGGAGGAGGAAAAAAATAAGACATCCCTTGAAAATAAGCCATAGTGTGTTTTTTTGAGGAAAAAATAAATATAAGACGTGTCTTATAATATGAGAAACACGGTAATTGCTCTCAAAACTTACATAACTATGCATTTGAATATTTCAGTAATAATTTCCAGTAATAAAATGTTGAGAAGTTATCGTAAGACAAAAAAAAAAAATCTCTATACAATCCTATGCTGTCTCAAGGGACATATTTAAAGATGCACATGCAAATTTGGATATTTACAAATCTTTTATTCAGCGTTAGTGGAACTGAACATGAGTGAAGTCTTGAAAAATACCTTTCTCTCTCCAGTGTTTATACAACCAGACACAGAGGTCAGCTTGATTTGTATGACTATGATGAATACAAGCCAAACATGAGCTGACTATGAATTAATAGTAGCCTGCCAGTTTTCCTAGCATGCTCACCAACAATAAACTGAATGCACAAAAAGAAGTTTAATGGCATCTCTAGCATAAATGCGCAAATCGTTCTGGGTGAAAGGCAATCTTGTCTCCCTATAAAAATCTACTGCTACTTTTGTTCAATGCCAGTTTTGGGAAGGAATTATGAGGGAATTGTCATGGTGAGGAAAAAGGAGTATTGTATTGTGAACTGTTGCCACAATCAATAGCAAAAGCATTACTGATAATAATAGCCTTTCTACCTGCATAACTTCCAATCGTATCTGTCCAAGGAGCGCTTTCATTCATCACAAAATTGGCTCCAGATTAGTCAAGAAGCAGAGAGGTTTTAGGAGCAACGTCACAGTATGTTAATTTAACTCAGTATAGGGCAGGTTGATGGAGAAGCTGAAACGAAGTTCACACCTTCAGTTTTACCTAGTTTAACTTCTTTTCTAATGAGAGCTGCAGGATTTTAAGCAATGTTATTACTCTGTGATATGCAATCATGTGCTGTTGTTTTTTGCAACGTCCCTATACGCATAAAAGCTAAAAAAAAAGACGCTGGTTTGTATTGACGAAGAAATAGTAAGTAAGACAGCTACTTGTCTTGTATAGAATGCATCATCAGAGATCTACAACCTCTCCTAGACAATGACAGTTCTCTTTCTCAAACTCTGGGAGGAAGACCTTTCATTGCCTACAGACAGCCACCCAATCTTAAACAACTCCTCACCCACAATAATACAACCTCCAGACTTAACATGGACACCGGTACCAGAGCAATAAACCCAGATGCCAACAGCTATCAGTCAAGTCAATCACCTATACCCCTCCCCACCCTTTCTCCACATATAAGCGTCTGGGGACTTCTATTTCAGTGTATCTGAAGAAGTGTGCATGCACACAAAAGCTCATACCAAAATAAAAAACTTAGTTGGTCTTTAACAGGCACCCCTAAACTGCGGCCCTCCAGATGTTTTGGCCTACAACTCCCATGATCCCTAGCTAAGAGGACCAGTGGTCAGGGATGATGGGAATTGTAGTCCAAAACATCTGGAGGGCCGAAGTTTGGGGATGCCTGGTCTTTAAGGTGCTGCAGAAATAGACTGGAAAGAGAAGTTGCTGAACTGCAATTTATCACCAAACTTAAAACGATGGAGAAACCTGGTCTAAATAAAGACATTGGATTCTTATCTCCTTATACATGATAAAGCTATCTCCTTATACATGATAAAGCTATCTTTAACCATCTCACCCCTTGCTTTTCCTGTGGGACCAATTGTAAACAGTCGGAAATTCTTCCTGTAAGACCAAATGCAGCCATAAACAGTCCAGCCCCTCCCCACCCTCTCACTATATGTGGGGATCTGGTGACTTCTGTTTCAGTGTATCTGAAGAAGTGTGCATGCACACGAAAGCTCATACTAATGACAAACTTAGCTGGTCTCTAAGGTGCTACTGGAAGGAATTTTTTTATTTTGTTTTGACTATACCAGACCAACACGGCTACCTACCTGTAACTATAGTTAAGGAAGATATTGGTTAGCGTTAACCAGACATAGGCAAACTTGGCCCTACAGATGTTTTAGGACTACAACTCCTATCATCCCTAGCTAACAGGACCACATCTGGAGGGCTGTGTTTGCCTATGCCTGGCATTAACCCTTAACCATGAAGTCAAAATGGAAGCTTAAGAGAGTCACCACCTCTGTTACAATGCTGGTTGTGCCAATTTCTTATCAAACAGGGTATAGAAGAACCATCTTCTGGCTGAACCCTTCCCCTATAGATGCTTTCTCCCCATATATTGTCTCCTGTTGGGGCTGGACTTTTGGTCTCAGAAGTTTGAATTCCCCCTTTATGCCACAGCTGTGCTTTAAATGGCTCTATCACTGCTACAGGATATTGAAATTACAGAACATAAATATTGTGCTACTATAACACCTGGTTTGGCCTATGGTGAAAGATCTCAGGGAAAGAGAAGGATAAATTTTAATGCAAAAGGAATGAGGACGGCCTCTCCACCATATCTGCCAAGTTCCGGCCTGAGAAATAAGGGACTGGACCGGAAGTAGCAGACCGGAAGTAGCGCTGCCGCCATTTTGGAACTGGGCGGAGCATGCTCAGAAGCAACTTTTGATGCTGGTCTGCCCTGTTCCAAAATGGCCGCCACACCAGAAGTCGCGCTGCAGCCATTTTGGAACTGGGCAAAGCAGCTTCAAAAGTTGCTTCTGAGCATGGCTGCCGCGCCAGAATAAACCGGGGAAAAACAAAAAAATCTGTTTTTTCGGCTGGGAACAGCTGGAAAAACGGGGGTTTCCCAGGGTATACGGGAGACTTGGCAGCTATGCTCTCCACTTCTTATTTCTTAACCATGCTTAGCGACTGAGTGTTATGTCTGCCCTGGACCTTTGTGATTTAAGACGTTAAACTAAGTAGAATACCTATCCGTGGAAGGCAGGCATATTGAAATGCCATGCTAGTGCAAGTTACACGCAGGCTCAGTTTGTGGTACTTTCAAAACCTGGACACTAACAACATTGCTATCTCCAGCAGAAGTTTCCATGTCTGTACATTTTAATGCATTGCAATACATACCTTAAAATTCTTTCGTTGTCACTTGGCATATCGATATCAGGATTCATTTGGTACAAAATAAATTCTGTTCCAAAGAGGTCGTACTCTAAGTAGCATCCAAGCTCAGCAAACTCCAACAGTTTCTTCTCGTCAAATATAGTCCTGTACAAATCACAGTATACACTATAAACTTGCTCAATGCAATTCTTTCTCATAGCTGACTTGAATCATTTAACCTCATTTGAAAATAGCCTTCAAACACAGCAAATATTCTTTCATAATGGATTCATTCATTAGAAGTCAGCTTCATGGCACAATCCACCATATACTGGGTGAGTCTTTTTAAAAAGAGGCCCATGGAACATGTACTCTGTATTCATGGAGCTTCCTTTACTCACCCTGTAGGTCTGCTCTGATGTACGTCCCGTTGAGTCCAATGTGATTTACTCCCAGGTAAGTAAAATTGCAGCCTACATTACATAACTGCAGAGGTTCTGACCCCAGATATGCTTACAAATATTATTATTTTTGACACACATGGGTATCAACAGACTAGCTAGTCATCATAGTTTGATTTCTTACTTATTCTTTACTCTTCAGCAACATTTATGGTGTAAAGTCAATTAGCAAAGAAATTGTGAACACTTCTTAAAATAAAATTAATTTCTTGAACTTTCTCCCCATATTCCTATTTTGTGTTGGTTCAGAGTATTTCCAGTCTCGTCACCACCATAACATTTTGCTGATAAAACCTTTTTTTTAAAGGATTCATATACATAACCATAACCAATAGGTCTCAAGTAGAATTACAATCTAGTTTAATTTGTCACCAAGCCTTGAAATTTGACAACATTTCAAGCTACCACATATTTATCCTTACAACCATCAAAACAGTGGACTGTATTAAATTACATTTTATTTTTCCATTTTGTGAACTATTGGAAGGGATAGACTTTGGTTGTGGAATTCTATGTGAATATGTTTAAAAACAATGTACAGTCTCTCAAACAATAAGCAGTCTATCAGTAGTATTCAACTGAGTTAAAATTAATCTACAGGACTAAGTTAGGTCCATTAATTTGGTTGGCCACTGTCAGGACAGGATAGTGGACTAAATGGGCCACCAGCCTGATCCAGCAATCTCTTCTTATGCAATCACAGTGTGTCTGCTCTGAGTAAAACTTAGCTGAATGCCAGACAATATTTTTAGGTGAAAAATAGCAACCTATAAATGCCTTTAATTATTTTTTGTTCAGGAATAAGAATACACCCAAATTCCTCTACTATATGTATTGTGTAAAGTTGTTTGTTCACTGTGCATTTGGACAGCTCTTAAGACATCAAACCCAAATTTTGCATAATCAAGGAGCAGATTTTAGTCAATATTTGAATCCAACTGGATGCCATTTTGAATCAAGAAGGTGGACTGAATCTTTCAAAACTGCACTGATTCTCCTCTCCCCCTTAGAATTCCTGGGCAACCTTGGGGAGGAAGTTGCTAATAAATTTTAAAGATATTCCTGACATAATTCCAGAGACTAGTTTGGTCTTCTTGGAGACATTTTTTTTTAAAAAAAAAGTGGTGGCATTTCTAAAAGTTTGTGGGCAAGTAAATTTTCACATAGCCTGCATTGCCAGCAATAGTCCAGATTCAGAAAGCTCGTTAAAAAGAACGTATGCACACCCCAGCTTCCCAGTTGTGGTTATTTTTAGCCTAAGATGGTAAAAGCAATCAATATCTCCATAAAATAAGCAGATACCTCCTAACAAACCTAGAAACAAAGCAATTTATAGTTCATTGGGGAAAAGCCATACAATTAATATTTTATATTTATACATGTTTAATAAATAATTATGTAATTCAAATCATGCTTTTCTTTAATTATTTGTGAACTAAGTTGTCCACCAATTAATAAAGGTGAACTACCGCAGATCACTGAGGGCAAGAAGTCAGAAGTAGGTTTCTCCACCTAAGGAAACCCCCTTTGAAAAATGGGGGGGGGGTTACATTTCTAACATGTGGTCGTAATATTTTGTCTCCTGTCCTTCTGGTTAATGAAACCTTCTGGTTATTTTTAAATATAACTTCCAACAGAAACTTTAATTTCTGATAAGATATGAGGTGATGTCAAGAAGAATATATATATATATATAGAGAGAGAGAGAGAGAGAGAGAGAGAGAGAGAAACAGAAACAGAAACAGAAACAGACAGACAGACAGACAATAACTTACATTTGGCATAAATGTTGGCAAAGGACAGAGCGGAAACAAGGAGGGTTTGCCTCCATGAAGTGTTGGATGTGGGGTGTTGTCAAACTATTTGCATTCTTCTACCCTTTCTCCTTCTCTTGCCTGACTACCCAAAAATACTGTATGGGTGAAACTCAAAAGAATCATTCTCACCTACATTACTTTGGTGCTCCTTCTGCTTAATGCCACAAAGGCATTAACAGCTAATTCAGTTGCATCATAGTCTGTTGCTATGGAAATGACTGATGTCACAAATTCAATATTGTGACTTAACAGCAGGATTAAGTAGAAGGAACAGATGGAATGAGTGAGAGAAAGCTCTTGTTGAAACACAACTGGCACCAGCAGGACACTCATTATTGCCAACTGTAATTAATAATAAAAATCTTTTTTTAAAAAAATAATCACAGTTTACATAGGACCAGAGATTCTTATCCAATGGACTTTCAAAGTACTGTGCAAGTAGTATGGCTTTCATTTACAGCTCATCACTAGAAGCCAAAACTGCTATGTAAATGTATTTATACGCTGTAGTACCTTGGCAATATTTTGTATTATTATAATTTTTAAAATCACGTTCATAGGAATATGCTTTTCTAGGTATAGGTGTGAAAATATATTAAAAGAGTTGGGGATTTATTTAAATTAGGCCTGTCAATAGCAAACCGGCATGGTTACCTGAAGCAATCAAGAATTAATTCTAGGCAATCAGACAAGAAAGTAGTTGCAATTTGGAAGAGAGTTTGTGTTTTGTTTTATTTTTTTAAAAAATCATTTAGGCTTCCTTTGTCTCATAAATGCCTAAGCATGAATGGAAATGTAGATAGTAACATACATGGTGTTTCATGGAAAGTACATTTAAATTATACATGTATGATCAGTGAAAATCAGTTTTAGAGCAGTCACAACAATTCAATGATAAGTCATATGACTACAAATAGCTTCCAGCCTTCAGCAATGCCAATCAATACATGGTCATCTGCCAACTAATCATCAACCACACAAGGTCATATAAAATGTGGCTTAGCAGCATAGATCATGTTCTTTTAACTGAAGGGGTGAAGCATCCACTACTTTGCCCTCCATGGACGTTCTGTGACTTTTGTTTACAGAGGTAACAGTAACAATCTTGCAGTTGTAGCAGGAGAGGATTCAACAGATGTGATGTAGATGTAGCTATTTAAGGACGTGTGGAATTGTTAAGGTTTGGGGTTGTTGTTGTTTTGCAACATAGTCTGGAGAAAGCGGAAGATCCATTCTTATCCTGCAACAGAAAACTCAGGGAAGAGAGCCAGGCTATTTAAAGCTATCTGATCTGCAGATACATAGCCCTCCAATGTGTCCATGCCAAATGTTGCCATGTACTGTACTGCCTTTATGCAGCAGGCTGGACCAGCTACCAGCTAGGAACATGGGAAGCTCTTCTTACACAGAATCAAACCTTTGGTGCGAATAGCTCAGCGCCGTCCATTATCCACAGTTCTTAAGCTTCTATCTGAAAACTGCAGAGGGTCTTGGTGTACCACTTTATACCAGCTAGCTGACAAAATGCAACCAATTCAAACGATAAGTGGTATTTACCTAAAACTAAGGGGACCCAGGTGGCGCTGTGGGTTAAACCACAGAGTCTAGGGCTTGCTGATCAGAAGGTCGGCGGTTCGAATCCCTGCAACGGGGTGAGCTCCCGTTGCTTGGTCCCAGCTCCTGCCCACCTAGCAGTTCGAAAGCACATCAAAGTGCAAGTAGATAAATAGGGACCGCTCGGGCGGGAAGGTAAACGGCGTTTCCGTGCGCTGCTCTGGTTCGCCAGAGGCAGCTTTGTCATGCTGGCCACATGACCCGGAAGCTGTCTGCGAACAAACGCCGGCTCGCTCGGCGAATAGAGCGAGATGAGCGCCGCAACCCCAGAGTCAGACACGACTGGACCTGATGGTCAGGGGCCCCTTTACCTTTACCTAAGGCTAAATAAATGGGCATTAAGTTAGTACCATTAAATAAACAGGACTTCTCTGAGAAAAACTTAGCAGAATACCCCAGTCGAAGAACCTCTATTTGTACTAAAGGGCAGCACCTCTTCAAGAATTCAGACAGCAGTCTTTCCCAGCCCCACTGGGAGATGCCAGAGGTTGAACCATTGAAAGCATGTGCTCCACCAGCAAGTTATGGTCCTTCCCCTTGCCACTTCAACTAGCATGCATGCACACAAATGGGCTTATGGTGCAACCCTATGCATACTTACTTGAGGGAAAGCTCCATAGAACTCAGCAGAACTTGCTTCCAAATGAACATGTGCAAGACCGGGCTTTTAGCTGATCTTAACTAATGTACTTAAGGGACGAGGGTGGCGCTGTGGGTTAAACCACAGAGCCTTGGGCTTGCCGATCAGAAGGTTGGCGGTTCGAATCCCCGCGATGGGGTGAGCTCCCATTGCTCAGTCCCTGCTCCTGCCAACCTAGCAGTTCGAAAGCACGTCAAAGTGCAAGTAGATAAATAGGTACTGCTCTGGCTGGAAGGTAAACAGCGTTTCCGTGTGCTGCGTTTCCGTGTGCTGGTCCCTTTACCTTTAACTAATGTATGGTACTTGAGGATGCCCCCTCAACCAGTATCCCACCTAGAGTTTTTGCCACAGAAGAGTATGCTAATTTAAGAAGCCAAATTAGTCAAAGATGAAAAGACAGGAGATATTTGTGTCTGTTCAAAGTTGTGTGCAACTCGATGCTATATTTCTCAAACTACACATTAGGCATCCTCAGGGGAATGTGGGACACTAGCAAGGATGCTTTATTGCATCTATGCCCAGTCGTGAGCTCCAATGTGTTTGATGTGGCCTCACTGGAATACTGAATGGAGGGGGAAACAGGGTCACAATGCTCTAAAGAGACATGAAATGGCAGTGAGAAAGGACAACACAGGAGTCCAAAGGGAGGAGCATCACTAAATGTACGCCTGTTAATGTGGGGAGTTAGCAGTAAGTGTTGGGGGTGTGCAAAGCTGGGGGGGGGTAAGCAACTAAAGAGGTTTAAGAGCCAGACAGGGATTACCCAATGAAGTTGGAGAAGTGACATTGATATTCTAATAAGTTTTGAAGGGGGTTGTGCAACTTCATATAGCTCAAACACTGTTGTAAGTGTTGTATCTCAGCACAATATTTTAGTTATGGTGCTGAACGTTCCTCTGACATAAATGGGTCCTGATAACGCAAAGTAGACTTTGAAAATGTGATGATTTATTTAGGTGCTCAAGGAGAGACTCCCCAACATGAACAGACACTCTTATTCTAATGAGCACTGAGATCTACAAACCATTTAGACTGCCGGCCTTTTGGAATTAAAGATTTGTAGGTGTCAGCAGGACTAAGCAGTTTTGCACATACATGCCACTTTCAGGATTGTCACCAACTTCACTAGAGTTTCAATCTGGCAGTATGGTATGTATCGGCATTCTAGTATTCCTGCAATTGCTGGAACTGTGATGACAATGCTTGCTGTAATGAAGTATCAGAACACTGATAAAACCTGATTAGGTTCAAGCTGCTGTGGGTTTCTTAAAAGTTCCCCTGTCTAGAAGCAGAAATATTTACAAACAATCCAACACCAGAGCGGCCCATTTACCTGTCCATGTGAGACATGACGGTTTTTGAGGTATCGGCACCAGCTTCCTGCAAAATTCGAACGATCTGGAAAGGTGAATCACTATTCCTGCCAGGGTGGATGATGACAGGGCAGCCAAGCTGAGACTGAGCATGTGCCGTTGCTTGCAGTACTTTGTTTTCACTTTCTGTCAGAGGCCATGAGCAGCCAACCTCTCCTATGACCCCACACTTTATGTCGGTTCCATCAGCTCCATTGAGAATTTCATTAACTATAACCTCTGTCAGCTGTAGAAAATAAACACCCTTTTAGTTAAAGCTCTCTGTGCTGCATGGTATCAGAACTTAAGTAAAACAATGTAGTTCCTAATTTCAAGGTTGCCATGGTCAGTATCTTTCGGCCTTCGAATGCCTGAGTGAGCGGGAATGTTTTTATATCTCTCCTGAAAATCAATAGACACACCTCACCAAGGATGGCATTGAAAAATGGCAAACCATCACCAAAGGGAGTAGGCAACAGAAACGTAGCTCACACATGCATCCTAAAATACTGTGCATGAGATTGCAGGATGCTCTGTGTATAACAGCAGCAAACCCACTGGTTTTCAGGTAGGTAGCCGTGTTGGTCTGACATAGTCAAAACAAACAAACAAAAAATTCCTTCCAGTAGCACCTTAGAGTCCAACTAAGTTTGTCATAGGTATGAGCTTTCGTGTGCATGCACACTTCTTCCGATACACTGAAACAGAAGTCACTGTATCTGAAGAAGTGTGCATGCACACGAAAGCTCATACCTATGACAAACTTAGTTGGTCTCTAAGGTGCTACTGGAAGGATTTTTTTTATTTTTTGTTTCCACTGGTTTTCAGTTCATTTTCTCATGGAAGGATCTTGCCTTGTCAGGAAAAGCACTTCCACCAGAGAGATGACTTCCTCTGTATCCAACCCAGTGTATTATGCACACACACACACGCACGCACACACACACATACAATTCCCAATTTTGAGGCTTCCTATTTTAATTATGTTAAAAGCAAACAACATATATTGAGGTATTCAGAGGTTGCCAATAAGAGAGCCCAACTTTCAGTACGTATTGAGACCCACCTGCTCGACAGACATCGCTCGTGTTTCAGGAGAATGAGTGGCACCCACATAAAAGCCAGCACCAGCTATAATATGGACACCGGTTTCTTCCGCAAGCTGCTTTAGGGTCTTCATGTCTCTCCTTATCCCTGTGGTTGTATTTTCCACTATGGTCCCACCACCTGCAGCTTTGAATTGCAGCAGTTCTTCCTTCACAGCACTTGTTTCTTGATGCAGGAGGAGGTTCTCTTTGTGGCTGTAGGGATTCTGTTTCAGCCAAAACAAGTTCTTCATCTCAATGGATGTTTCAGAGAGTGCTTCTTGGCCTGAAGGAGGTGGGTAGTAACAGCAAGTGTAATCCATTGTCAAGTGCTCGTGGGTCATCGTGTAGCCAAGCTGGCTAGGCTCAACAAGGCCCAAAACAGTCTGGACTTTACCCTTCAGCGAAGGCATGTTTAAAAAGGCGTATTCTAGGAAAATAGACAGAAAGATGTTAAAGACCCCATACACCAATTTTCCTCCATGCATCAAAGAGCAGACTAAACTAGTTTCGATGTGAGTTCCCTTCTTTTGGCTGAGAAGGGTGGTTTAGACCACAGTTTAGACCAGGCACCCCCAAACTGCAGCCCTCCAGATGTTTTGGCCTACAACTCCCATGATCCATAGCTAACAGGACCAGTGGTCAGGGATGATGGGAATTGTAGCCCAAAACATCTGGAGGGCCGAAGTTTGGGGATGCCTGGTCAGAGGCCTAGTAGTTGCTGCTGCTTTTACTGTTGGGTTATTTAAGAAGGTGTGCTGTTGGTGATGGGTCAGCCAAGGAATTTGGGTGTCTCCTAGTTTGTCTTATATTTCTGGTGTTGGTATGGGTTTGCCATTTTCGATGTTTATGACAGCAGTGTCTCACACCAAATGTAGCTGACCTATAGAAAGGACTCTATGAACTGAGAACAGAGATCTTGTATGTACCCTCCTAATGCACACTGATGAGTCAAAGCAAAACTCAAGGCTTTATGGAAGGACTCGTCACCAAAGCTGGATGACGAGCTTTTTTGTTTTGCAGTCCATTCAAACATTACTAAGTCTGTATATATGAAGAAGAAGAAGAAGAAGAAGAAGAAGAAGAAGAAGAAGAAGAAGAAGAAGAAGAAGAAGAAGAAGAAGAAGAAGAAGAAGAAGAAGAAGAAGAGGAGTAGTAGTAGTAGTAGTTGGAGTTTGGATTTGATATCCCGCTTTATCACTACCTGAAGGAGTCTCAAAGCAGCTAACAATCTCCTTTCCCTTCCTCCCCCACAACAGACACCCTGTGAGGTGAGTGGGGCTGAGAGACTTCAGAGAAGTGTGACTAGCCCAAGGTCACCCAGCAGCTGTATGTGGAGGAGCGGAGACAAGAACCCGGTTCCCCAGATTACGAGTCTGCCGCTCTTAACCACTACACCACACTGACTTCCTCTCCCCACCCACCTCCAAATCTGTAGTTTTATAGTCTTAAACACAGTTTCAGAATAGTTTGTCAGGCTTTGGGGTACTTTGGGGGTAGTGAAGCACAGTACAGACAAGAGCTGCTAAAATAAGTGAATCTAGGTAAGGCGAAAATTCCTTTTAAATTATTGCCTATACCTCTGCCCTGATATTGAAAGTACTTACTGGCTGCTTCTGTGGTACAAGGGGGAGGAGAAAAATACAAAGCAATCTTAACATCTTCGCTCTTGCTAGAGCATGAAAACAACTAATGTATAGTGCTGACCGAGGGGGGGGGGAGGGACGCAGAATTGTGAGGGTGAAATACTGGCTTTTCTCCAGAATTTTAGTTACATTTTTCTTGCTTCGATTCAAAGCCCTATGGGAGGCTCACACTGAACTGCTATTGTACAATCAAGTAAACCACAAGTCCTCAAAGATTCAGTAAAGCCTAAGTAGTTGGCCTTGCAACAGCAGGACTACCCAAGTGGGAATGCAACCGCAGGAAAAGAGATTGGGAATACAGAAAAGGATGCCAGAGCATTAGAGACCTTGCATTTCTAAGTGAAAGGGGGGGGGGGAATACATCAATATGCCATTGTGTTAGGCAAGCTGTCATCAAGGATGAGGAAGAAAATCTGTGCAACTCAGAGAGAAAAAATAGGCAGGAAAAATCAAGGAGAGTATGAACTTACAGAGAGCCTTCAGTGCAAGAGAAAGCTGAAGGGTCTGTATTTTTCTTCTATGCAGGAGACTTTCCCCAGACAGATGCTGTTGCTTTTAGGACACAACTGAGTTACGGATACTAGTGTGGATCATGGAAGCACCATAAATTATGCAAAACAAATGTCTGTATGCAGATTTGTTGAACTTGCACAAACCTTTCTGACAGATGAGTATCAAGGCTTCCTTAGCACCAAAGGTGGATCTTCTTTTCATTAGAAATGAAACATATTGCAGAATTAATAATGGATTTAAAGGAAAACATCATTGCCATTTGTTCGAGAGTTCTAAAAAGTCAAGGGCTTAAATAATTAAATAAACAGCAATGCTTGTTTGTTCAGTCCTCCCTATCAACTGTTAATTTCATTGGCTTTCTCAGCCACAAGCAAAAAGAAAGAAAGAAAAAGTTGGTAATTGCCTGGTTCTTTCACTTTGTCTACCACATATCATTTATCACTTAGAGCCTGATCCCACATGTTTAGTTGTAAGTAGGTCCCACCAAGTGCCATGCAATTTATTCCTAAATAATCAGAGTCCGACTGCAAGCCTATGTATCAACGCTTTATGCCAAGGAAACCAGTGTGCATCTTTCCAAGCTGGTGAGATATTATGGTAGATCTGTTTAATGGAGCGCATTTGTTAACTGAAACTGCTCCATTGCCGAATAAACATTATTAAGTAAACCTTGAACGTACATTTCCTTACCATTTAAACCAGGCATCCCCAAACTTCGGCCCTCCAGATGTTTTGGACTACAATTCCCAACTTCCCCGACCAGTGGTCCTGTTAGCTAGGGATCATGGGAGATGTAGGCCAAAACATCTGGAGGGCCGCAGTTTGGGGATGCCTGATTTAAACAAAATGTAGTGCGGTTTAATTTGATTTTTAACATGCAAAGTTTTCAAGCTTACTAGTAAAGCTCCTCCACAGTAGGCTACAGCATTTAAACATCAAGCCTTACTGCTGCTGTCTGACTGTGTTCAGAGTCATGAAGTCTGCTCTTGCATACCATCCACTTCTATTATTTATAATTAACTCCCAACTCTCACTTATTTTTAAGTTTACTTTCCACATTAACACTAAACATAGCTGACTGCCTAGCTCAATTCAGATCTGCCTGATGGTAGATGCAAAGGCTTGAGGATATCTAGTTATAAACTCCAGTCAGCTAAAATCATCAGTTATGAAACAAAATACATGTTTAATGATGTCCAGAGGATAAGACTAACTGGAGCATACATTATTGATTAAACAGAAGCCTTTCCTGCCTGCCTTTTAGCGCATAATACCATAAACATTGGTTTGCTACTGGTAAAAAGCCCTCCAAGCAGATAGTCAGTGGTTCCCCTTCCCTCTGCAAATGCAACAGATAAGCTGGAGTCAAGAGGGCAAAGAGCCCGAGAGGCTCCTTTCTCCAGCAGGCCCATTTTTAGGGCTGCGGAGAAACAAAGCATCAAATTGGCACCCTTCCACAGCGCCATAGGATGACCTACCCACAGTGTACCACTATAAATATAAAGTGCCAGCAAATAAGCAAACGGAGTCCGTGTCACCTAGCAGTCGGTGAACGGTTCAGCTGTTTTCTGCGAAACCTCACCTCATGCAGAAAGAACACCTGCCAATTTGCCATTGCATTTATCTCTTGCATAGAATCATATAATACTGCATAGCTTATCTATGTTGGGGGGAGGATGCTTTTCTTGGGAATGAAAGGGCAAATGTGCCTGTCCTCTTCTAAAGGAAAATATCACTAGAGGGTAGAATGAAAAAGGGATTGGAGTCTTAATTGGAAAGGATTTCAAAAGGTCTTCTAGTCCAAATCACTGCAAGGAAGGGAATCTGTTGCTACACCATTCCTAATATGGGTAGCCTTCCAATCTCTGCTTTAAAATGTCTAACAAAGTAGAGTCTATCACCTTCTGAGGCAATCTGTTCATCGCTGAACAGCTCATGCCACCAGAAAGTTCTTCCTAATACCTCATGGAAATGTCCTTTCTTGTAATTTGAACACACTTGTTTAGGCCCTATCCTCTGGAGCAACAGAAACAAATATTTGAAGATGGCTACTATTAATCAGCCCTTCTGTTGCTAAACATGCACACTCCTTAAACCCTTTCTCAAGGGGTTTAAGCTTCTGTCTCCCTTGCAGTATGTGGGTCAAAGTACTGGTTTGTTTATTGAAGGTAAAGAAATATTGCTTTGCTAGCGCTAGCGCAGATTCCTGGGCCCAGCAGCAGACAGAAGTTAGGTCACAAACAGTGCTTACAATCAACAAGATTTCCAAGGGGATTTCTCTAGTGCAAAGCATTAAAAGCAAAATACATCTCCTGTACATTCTGATTAAATTTGAGCTCCCTGCCCTGGCTATTAATTGACTACTTTTGATGAGAGCTAACATTCTGTCAGAGCAGGCTACAGTTCTGGTGAAAGTTCAGTGATCCTACCCATGCTTACAGTCAAGGCAAAGAAGGAAAGAAAAGTTAATAGGACTGCGCAACACAGACTGGCTTTCGTCACTTAATAGATGTTCTCATTTTTAAACAAACGCCCACTGGAAAGTTAATTAGATTTAAACAATATGCTGAGCTCAACATAACTTATTCTGCATGGCTCCTTTTAAACTCTGTTAAAACTACACTGCACAAAAATAATTTTAACCACCGAGGTGTGTGTGTTTTTCATCTAGTTTTCTATAACAATGAAGTCAACAGCTTCCCCACTATTTCAGTTTGAGAGATTCATGGTACTTCTAGAAAGTGGTGGGCGCTTGTATGTCTTGAGTAAAAAGCATAACCCATGTGGGAGAACTTGAACAATTTGCCTTGAGCACTGATTTCTGCCACTGGATCTCATCCTGCTTCAGAAGTCAAGTTTGCATCATTACATATGCACCATTTCTCATATGTTACACCATCTTTGTGGGTTGTTTACTTGCACATACTGTCAAATGCAAATATCAGTAGCTGAACATAACATATGAATCAGCCAAAGTGTGAAACCTCCACACACAACCTTACATTCTGTAGTTTTGACTTGACCAACAATTCCATTGAGCTTCCTGTGGATTTTTCCTATAATTAAACATGTACACAGAAGATAAGGGATCAGAAAAAACCTGACCCTAAGCCAATATTCACATTCCTTTTTTGTCAAGAGAGTCATACTTGAGCATGAAAAATTGTATATAAGGTAATTTAAGAATACTGATGCAAGCACATCTAACATCTAATTTGTTCTGACCAACCTGTCATAGATCAGTCTATTCCAGTGTTTTTTAAAAAAACTTGTTTGCACTGCAGACCACTCTTCTACAGTGTTTGAAATTAGCCAGGCGTCAGGCACATTTTGCACCTGGCTATTGGCCACTTCCAACCAAGTGAAGATGGCTGGGCACTAAGATGGCACCTGACATCACCACCGCCTGGAGGTACATGCCTGGGGAACACTGGATCTTGACTGTTTTCTCACACTAATGCCACAACCTGTAGATTTCTATCAGCTATATTTTATCTCCGCAATCAAAAGGGATTTCAGGAACAAAAATGCTTTCTCTCTGCAGTGTCAGCAGGAGCAGTGAACAACATTACAGTGAATGGTTGTTGCCAGGGCCGTCTCAAGCGTGTCTGGCGCCCTGGAGCCGTGGTGCGGAGATCGCTCTGGTGCCCCTGCTCCACCCCGTTTCTTGCCGCGGCTGGTGGGCGGGTGCAGGGCGTAGCACAGCTTCCGCATGATGCCCCCCTGCCGGGCCGGCGCTCTGGCGCCCCGCACCACCCAGCCTACCCCTAGAGCCGGCCCTGGTTGTAGGGTTGTAGCTTGTATTCACTTACTCCACCCCACTGCCTGCTTCCACCCCCTGCTGACGGTTGTGAAGAATATTCTTACGTTATGAATAGTTTGTGTCACCATTAAGAAAAGGAGGTTGGAATAGGCTAATATATGTGTGGACAGTCCCTGGATAAAGTGACTTTTCTTCTTTCAGTTCTCAAATACCTTAACCTAGCTCAAGGTTGTCATCTGAACTAGCCAGATGTTTAACAGCCAGTCCATCATTTGAAAAATAAAAGTTTAGAGCTGTCTTGCCTTAAAATGACAATTGCATATTCTGTTTTGGAGACTGCAACCTTGTTTTTTTTTTTTAAAAAAAATATCATTTTTATTTCAACATTTCTGAATTTAGGTACATACAATAATGGAAATTAATACATATACATAAATAAAAGCAAACATACAAATCTATGCACCTCTTAAATAAACTTTCTTTTATACAATCAGACTTTAGTTGTGTCGTGATTATCTTTACTTTTCCTATAACGTTCATCTTCTCCACTTGTTCTTTCGAACTGGACTTCCTCCTGTTTCTTTCTTGGTTTTATTTCCCATTCCATCATTTTCGGTGCCATACTTTTTCTTGCCTGTCCTTATCTTACTTAGAATTTCCCTTTGTATATATACATATATATTTTCCTTCCGTTTGTTCTTACCTATATTTAACATATAATTTTACTTATATTTTGTGGACAATGGCTTTATAATTCTTTGTTGTATTTTAAATGTAATTCTACTAGTGTTTCTAATCATTTAACATAATCCTTCAAATATTCCATGAACTTATTCCACTCCTTTCGATACCTTTGTTCTTTTTGGTCTCTTAGTCTTCCTGTCATTTTTGCCAACTCTAAATATTCTGTCATTTTCTCTCTCCACTCATCTATGTTTGGAACCTCTGGTGTCTTCCACCTTAGAGCTAAAATAACTCTCGCTGCCGTGGTGGCGTACATGAAGAGGTTTTGATCTTCCTTCTTAATCTCCCTCCCCAGTATACCCAGCAGCATTTCTTCGGGTTTCTTTGGGAAAGTATAACACAATAATCTTTTTAACTCATTGTAAATTGATTCCCAATAAGTCTTTATCTTGTCGCACGTCCACCAGAGATGATAGAAATCCCCATCTTTTTTATTACATTTCCAGCATTTCTTATTGTTTGTTTTATATATTTTAGCCAATTTGACGGGCGTGAGATGCCACCTATACATCATTTTCATGATGTTTTCTTTCAGTATTACACAGGCAGTGAACTTAATCTGGTGGTTCCACAACTTTTGCCATTGATCTATGTTTATGTTATAACCTAGCTCCACTGCCCATTTAATCATACATTCTTTTGTCGCCTCGTCTTTTGTGTGCCATTCCAGTAGAAAGTTGTACATTTTGGACAGCAGTTTCTCATTACCTTCCACTAATTCTAATTGGAATTTGGATTTTTTATTTTCGAATCCGAGGTTCTTCCTATCTTTCATGAACAGGGCATTAATTTGATGGTACTGCAGCCATCCTATTCCTTTTTCTTTTAGTTGTTCGTATGGCTTAATTTTCCAACCTTCTTTCGAGTCTATCAGAATGTCGTCATACCGTAACCAATTTGCCTCCATATTTATCTTTTTTATACTCAGGACCTCTGTTGGCGACAGCCACCTTGGAGTTTTCCTTTCTAGGAGATGTTTGTTTCTAACCCAAACCTCATATAGTGGTTTTCTAATTACATGGGTTATAAAGCCCTTATGTCCCATTTTTTTCTCGTACCAAAGGTAGCTGTGCCAACCGAATACATTGTTAAACCCCTCGAGGTCCAGGAGGTCGGTATCTTTAAGTGTGACCCATTCCTTCAGCCATGTAATACAGGATGCTTCATAATACATTTGGAGATCTGGTAGTGCGAAACCGCCTCTTTCCTTTTTGTCAATTAGAAGTTTGTGTCTTATTCTGGGCGGTTTCCCCTGCCAAATATATTTCGAAATCTCCTTTCTCCATTCTGAAAATTGCCCGGTACCTTTTATAACTGGTACCATCTGAAATAAGAACAGGAACCTTGGCAAGATGTTCATTTTCACTGTGGCAATCCTGCCCCATAACGACAGCTGTAAATTCTTCCAGATTACCAGGTCCTTTTTAATTTCATTCCATGTCTTATTATAATTATCATTGTACAAATTTATATTTTTGTTGGACAACCAGATTCCCAAATATTTTATCTTTTTTACCGAATCAATACCAAGTTTTTCTTGCAATTCAATCCTCTCATTCTTCATCAGGTTCTTTGTAATCATTTTTGTCTTTTTCTTATTTAACTTAAAGCCGGCTAGATTTCCAAATTTTTCCAATTCTCTTAACAACTCTTCCAAACTGGATCTGGGCTCTTCTATCGTTATCACAAGGTCGTCGGCAAAGGCCCGTTGTTTATACTCTTTGTTTCCGACCCTTATCCCCTTTATATCTTTATTTTCTCTTATCTTGTCCATCAGGACCTCTAATACTAATATAAATAACAAGGGTGATAAGGGGCACCCTTGCCTCGTACCTTTTGATATGTCTAACTCCTCCGATAACATATTGTTTATAATTAGTTTAGCCCTTTGTTTCGAATAAATTGCTTCGATAGCCCTTCTAAATTTACTTCCCATTCCTCTTCTCTCCAATAATTTTTTCATGAATTTCCAAGATATATTGTCGAACGCCTTTTCGGCGTCGACAAATACCAAAGCCGCTTTTTTATCAATTTTCACCTCCAAATACTCGATAATATCAATTACATTCCTTACATTATTTTTCATATGACGACCTGGTAGGAAACCTGATTGTTCCTTATGTATTATTTCTGACAAAACCTTTTTCAATCTGTTCCCGACAATGTCCGCAAATAGCTTATAGTCTAGGTTTAACAGTGAAATAGGTCTGTAGCTTGTAACATCTAGTGAATCTGAGTTTTCCTTTGGGATTAAGGTTATATGCGCTTCCTCCCAGGATCTAGGTATCTGTCCTCTATCCAAAATCTCATTCATCATTAATGTCAATATTGGTGTTATTTCATCTTTCAGTTCTTTGTAATATTTTGCTGTGAACCCATCCGGGCCAGGAGCCTTTCCTATCTTCATTCTGCTGATTCCTGCCTGCACTTCAGCCGATGTTATTTGGGCATTTAACATACTGACCTGTTCCTCTGATATTTTGCCAAGTTTGCAGCCTTCTAGATATACTTCAATATCTTCCTCCTCTTCTTTCCCTTTCCGGTATAAGTCTTCATAAAATTTTTGAAAAGCTTTCCTTATCTCTTTTGGGTTTCCTGTCACCTTATTTTTTTTCTTGATTTGATGTATATAATTTTGTTTTTGTCTTTTCTTAAGTTGCCAGGATAGTAGTTTCCCGCATTTATTTGCGTATTCGAAGTTCCTCTGTCTTAACAATTTTAATTTCCATTCTATTTCTTGATTAATTAAGATGGAAAATTGGGTTTGCAACATCTTTATTTTTTGTTTTACTTTGGTATCTCCTGGCTTTTTGTTCAATTGTTTTTCACTTTCAGTGAGTTGTTTTATTAATTCTTCCTTTTTCTCTTCTCTTTCCTTCTTTTTTATACTGTTTTGTTGGATTAGGAAACCCCTCATGAGAGCTTTCCCAGCATCCCACACTATATTTATATTTATATCTTTTTTTAGGTTGAAATCCAGAAATTCTTTGAATGTATCTTTTGCTTTGTCTATTATCTCTTGGTCATTGAACAAACCCTCATTCATCCTCCAACGAAATGAGGGCGTCTCTCCTGCCAATTCCAGATATATCGGACTATGGTCCGAGAGTGTCCGTGGCTGTATGTCTACTTTTTTAATTTTTGAACTCAGTTCTTGGGATATCCAGATGTAATCTATCCTCCCTGAGCTTTGATTGGGCTCAGAGAAGTGTGAGAATTGTTTTTCGGTGGGGTTTTTAAGCCTCCAACTGTCAATTAAGTCTAATCTTTCTATCATGCTGAAGAAGGTTTTTGGGAGTTTACCCTCCTCATTTGTTCTTTTTCTTTCAGTTCTGTCTAGGCTTGGCATTACTACCCCGTTAAGGTCTCCCATCAATATTATTTTATCTTCAAGGTATTTCATCAGTATTTTATCAAGTTTTTTTATAGAAATCCGCCTTCTTCTGGTTTGGTGCGTATATACCCACTAGCAGTACCTTCTCCCCCTGCACCATTATGTGTACCCCTACTACTCTGCCCTCTTCATCCTTGAAGAGTAGCTCCGGTTTATATTTCTCCTTCACATATAATACCACACCTCTTTTCTTTTTTTCATTGGATGAAACAAAACCCGTTCCTAATTTTTTATTACCCAAGATCCTTTCGTGTTTCTTTGAAATGTGCGTTTCCTGTAAGCATATAACATCTAGTTTTTCTTTTATCAGCACATATTCTAATTTGTTTCTTTTACTTTTATTATTTAATCCGTTCACGTTCCAAGACTTTATTTTCAATGCCATATTTTGTTTTATTTATTATTATTTATTTATTTTATTTATTTTTTACAATATTTAAGTTCGATTTTCCTTATCTAATTCTATTTCTGTATCTACTTCCCCTTCTTCCGCGCTACTTTTCCCTTCATCATCCCCTTGTATCTCTTCCTCTTCCTCCTCCCCTCCTGTTGCACCTTCTTCTTTACTTTTTTCCATTCCTAATAGTTGGCCATACTTCCTTCCGAACTTGTCAATCTCGTGTTGGTTCCTAAGTATGAATCTCTTGCCCTTAAGGTAAAAGGAGACTCCGTCTGGTATCTCCCACCTAAAGCTTATTCCATTCTTTCTTAATACTATTGTAAAATCCCGGAATTTTTCCCTCTTGCGCAACATTCTTGTTGGCACTTCTTTGAATACAATTATCTCCGGAGCTTCCGGTTCAGCGCCAGCGCCGTCCGGCGGGGTCCGTCTCGAGCTCCGAGGCGACCCGTCTCTGCAAGGGAGGGGGAAGCAGCGGGAGCGCCGCTGCACCCCAAAGAACCCCAGATCGCGCGTTCTGGGGGCAGAAATAGCCAAGCAGCGCCCCAATCCCGACTCCCCAACTCTCCGGTAGGCTCTAATAAGAGCTCCGGAGCGAGAAGGGTCGCAGTCGCGGGGGCCATTTTGGAGCGCCATCGCTACCCTCGCAGGGAGAAGCTCCGTGCCGGAGGCGGAGAGCGCTGGATTTTTCCAAAGAAGAAGTCAAATTTAGAGACCGTGAGTAAAAAGGACTCAAAGATTTAAAATTGGATTTGAGATTGGGAATGGGGGTGAGATTTAAAAAACGGAAGCCGATCTCCCCCTTACTGATCTAAAAACGAAAGCAACTTAAGGAGGAATCCCAGTGCCGGGGGCTAAAAATTTTAGTGTTTGAATATCTCCAAGGACTGACTAAAGACTCTCCTCCTGAGGCAGGGTTAGGGGGGAGAACTGTTATAGACAATAAGAATCCCTGCAAACATATTTAGCTGAAGAAGAGACCCCCCTCTGTACCCTGAAATTCGGCACCCCGAACAGAACAGCGAGTGGAATATAATGGGGTGAGTGAAAGGAAGGAATTGACACTTTAAAACTTTTGGTTCGATATTTGAGAATATACTGTATCCAGTTTGGGCTATGTGGAAGAACTGCAACTTGTAACCACTTCCTGTTTTCCAAGTCTTGCTCTGCCCTTGAAAAGCTAGAAAAATGCCAACAGAAGATTACACACCTGGCTTCCAGGAGAAAGTTTTGAGACTCTTGTGGGAAATGAGAATTAATATGTATAAGACCCAACAACAATTAGAAGGAACAAACCAAGATCAAGATTTACAGGAGGATGAAATACTTCAAGAAATGGTGCATGAGGATAAACAGACAGATGAACCGATTTACAACACAATTGAAGTAAATGATGATGAAATACAGGATTTGCCAATGAATAAAGACTTAGCAGAGAGTGGAATTAACCCTCCTCAGGAGGGGAACAAGCAAGAATTTTTGAAGAGACAAAAAACTCACAAGAAAAGCATCATGCAAAGAAGAAGGGACTTATGGGGGGGAGAGAACAGAGAAGATTGGATTGAAAAATTGGTCAGGGAGGGGGTGGGATGAAGGAGGAATATTTGTTGTTTAATAGGATGGATAAAAAAGGACTGAAAACTGGATCACAGACTTTGGACTTGCTGGACTGGAAGGGGAAGGCCGGGATCAGGGGATAGAGAGGAAAGAATTGAGGATAAAGACAAAATCTAGAATTGGGAATGTAAAAAGGTTTTTAAAATTAAGGGAGTTCTGGGGGGGAAATTGGGGCATGGGGAAAAAAAGGAAGATTGATAAGTTAGAAATAAGATTTAGGAGTTATTTAGAAGTATCAAAAAAGAGAATTTGGTAAGATGAATGATTGAAGGGACGGTTGGGGGTTCTGGACCTCTTGTCGGCCCTCTGCGCGCGGGGAGCTCCTGGTGGCAGGGGGGGCTCCTGGGGTGGGGAGGGCGGGGAGGGAGGGAAGTCCCAATTGGAAAAAGAACCATTGCCTCTCCCTTTCTCTCCTCTGGGGCTCTCGGTGGCAGAGGGAGTGCTGGGGGGGAGGAGGGGAGGGAGGGAATGGGAAAAGATGCTAGAAAATAAATTTAATAGAAATAAGGATACTACTGAAGTAAGTTTAGAGAGATTGGAAAATAGAATGGGGAATATGAGAAGAAAACTGCTAAAATGGAGTTAAAAATGAAAATCAGAAAAAGGGGGAGGTAGGGGAAGCCCATAATAATACAATGATTTTAAAAAAAGAAAAGAAAGGAATAATTAATAATTGTTCCTTTTTATTTTTTTCATTTTTTCATTTTTTCTTTTTTTTTTTTGCAGCTGTTCTTTTATCCTCTTCTTTTCTTTTCTATTAATTATTCCTGTGGTTTTTTTTTTCTCTTTTTGGGTGATTTTTGATCAAGTTTAGATAAATAGTTGGGTGAACACCCACCCGCTCTCTTCTTATATCCCTAGGATCTCTCGGTGACAGGGGGGGGTTCTGGGGAGAGGAGGGGGGTGGGGACAAGCCCAACTATAAGATTCACCACCTTCGACTGCGCACTGTCCATGGGAATACCTGGTGGCAGGAGGGATCTCATGGGGGGTGGGTTGGAAGAGGGAGGAAAATATGTTATTTTTTTGTTTATGTGTTTATTTCTTTGCTTTGTTAATATGCAAAATCAATAAAATCAATTTAAAAAAAAATGAATACAATTATCTCCCTTCCGTCAATTATCAATTTTCTTAGGAAGCTCTGTCTTAGGATTTCGTTTCTCATATACATTGAATTAAAAATCACTAAGCAGTCTCCCGGTAATTCTTTAGCTTTTGCTTTTACGGATTTTACCTTGATTCTAAATGCATTCGTGATGACTGCTTCTATTTCCTCTTTATTTACCCCTAACCACTTTGCAATTTCGGTTGACAGTTTCTCTTTGATATTCTCATCTTTCTCCTCCGCCACTCCTCTACATTTCAAGTTAAGTTGTCTCTGTCTTAGCTCCATCAGAGCTAGGCTGTCTAGGATTTCCTCCTTTTCCTTCTTTAGTCTATTGATCTCCTCTCTAAGACCATCTGTCTCTTTCTTGATTTCTTTTACCTCCTTCTGTACTTTTTTCGAACTTTCTTCCAGACCTTTGGATTTTGTTGCTACCTCCTGAATTTGTTGGGATAACTCCCCCACAACTTTTTCAAATTTTTGGTCAATTGAATTCTGAATGTCCCCCAATTTTTTTCCAATGTTCTGTTCACTCTGTCTTATTTCTTTTTTAATCTCAGTTAAGAGTCCCTCCCAATCTCTACCCTCCTCCTGTCTGGAGGGACGCCTATCTGAAGGCGTTGCAGTTGTTCTTATGCCTTTTTTATCCCCCATGTTTGTATAAACTTTTAGCTTTCTAGGCCGTCTTTCCAAAATCCCTAAAGAGGAAAATCCCTGAAAGCAACCACCTTATCAGATTATCCTTTGGGACTGCTCTTACCACCCACCAAGCCTAGTCTTTTCCCGCTCAGTTCCCCCCTTAAACCTTTTAGACAAGAGCAACAATATCAGAGGATCTTACATCCACCAGAACAATCAACTGAAACAGTAATCTATTAATTTTCAAAGAAGTTCTTTCGCCTACGCCTCAGTTCAGTGACGTCCTGTATCTCTGTTGTCTTAGAAGAGATGGTCCTTTACTTCTTCTTTTCTTCCTTCTTGTTTTTCCCTCTTTAGACCCAGTCAGTAGATTCCAAAATAAAATTGAACATTCTTAAGGGTCCAGAAGAAAAGTATGTCCCCAAAGCACAACAAACCAATAATCCACAAAGTCCGGAGGTGATTTTATCTCCTCTCCTAGGCCAGTCACTAGTCTCTAGGTAAGTCCTTAAATTTCTTAGGCAAGTCCTCGATTCACAAAGTTCCTGAAGTCAAGTACGTCCAAAGAATGTTTCCCAAAAATATTCAATGAAGATAATCCAAGGTAAGTCATGTAAATACCTCTAAACTCCAATCTGACCCCAGGGGATAAATTCAGTGGTAGATAGGTATAATTCCCACAGCTTTCCAAACTTTTCCAGTAGGTTCCTCTCAGTCTTTTCTTTTTCTTTCCCCTCCTTTCAGTTGGGTCGGCTTTTCCCAGGAAGAGTAAGCCTCTTTATTTTTGCACAAAGGTAATATAAGACTTTAAGCTTTTTACCTTTTTCACCCCCTTTTTCTCCCACCGCTTATTATGGGGGGGGAGTGCCTTTTTAGTCTTTGTCCTTACCGCCAGGCGTGCACCGTCAGCGGGCCACCCCTCCGCGGTCACTGAGCTCTTCTTATCCACGTCGCAGAGGTCTCTAAATCAGCTGTTTCCTACAACCCCCAGCCGGGCGCCATTTTCACGCCAAGTCAGAAAACAGGTCCGTTTGTGCACACCCAGTCCCTCTGCAGCTGGTAAGCTTCTCAGGTTACTGAAGAGTCTGCCGAAGCTGCAGTTAAACCCCCACGGAGGCAAGCCTTGTTTTAAGGAGCCATTTGGCACCTAGCTGATATATCTGAGTTTCTAACACTTCTCTTCTGGCTAGATAGTTCTTTGCATATCACATTTTCTTATGTTCCAGCCACTACATAGGAGGCTACTAAAACATTTTGAAATTAAAGCTATATTCCTTTCTATTCCCACGCAGCTGCTCTAAATATGTAGACCCTACATAGTTAGTAGCAAAGGAACAAGAGAAACACTGCTATACAAAGCTGGTACTAGATTAAGTTTGCAAGACTAATTTGGCAAGTTAACACTCTGATCTAGAAAACCCCGCAGATTGAATCAACCTGAAAGCACACCACAAACAATTGATCATTCTGTCACCATAGTTTAACAATCAATTATAAATATAATCCAGAACCATGCCCACAGGCAAAACGCTTAGGTAACAGTACATTTTATTTTAAAACAGGGGTATTAATTTCCAATGAGATTAGAATGGTTCCTCAAATTATTATAGCAGTGCAAACATCTCTCTACCAAATAAGGTTTGTGCCAGTGGAGTAGTGTGAATATCAGCCCCGAGTCATTATAATGCTTTTGTAAGGAGCACACTCCCTAGGTTAATTTCCTATAGTAATGTCTTTTTGCTGTACTATAATAATCGCACACACAGTCTCTGCAGTCATTTCGGCTTGGCAAGCACATTTTAATGCTGTTAGTCCAGGCTCTCTATAGTGACATATTAAAAATGCATTTTGTTGTAAATGCGATGCAGAACAACAATGCTGAATCCAGATTGCTATGACCCAAAATGCTTAGTAGAGGCATGTCCCAGTAGCTATTCGTTGCCTTCTATGGGGTGGAGAGATAATTGTAGCTTGCTCTTTTGTAAAGATGAGTTGCCATGCAAAAAGCATGTCTATGCAAAGTATTGTATCTTGGTTTAGAACTGTTATTTCTTAGAGACAGCAGTAAATACTTTAATGGCAGGCATGGTGCTCTGTCACTGACATTTAATAAGACCTGAAAAAACTGAAATGGTTTGAAGACACAGTGAAACTTTACTGTACATATCAGTATGTTAGGAAAGGTGTGAAAAGCAGTGGAATGCAAACTGTAGAATGGAAAAGTCATATTGTGAGAAATTGCATAATTTTAAAATTGCTTAATTTTAAAATACTTTAGGTTCAAACAAAACAAGGACCTGCGAGCTCATGGAGACATTACTTTTTTTTTTAAGTACCATGGCCAGCAGCTTAACTAGCAGAAGTACAACCCCACTAGCCAAATTCTGCAGCAATTGCATGATTATGGTTTCATCCTTATGGTGGGAGAGTGTTGCCCCCCCCCCCGCCGCCACCACCACCATCAGTAAGACTATTTGCTGTTTTAGTGGCAAACCAACACATGTTCCCCTCTGCTGAGTTGAAGCGGGACATTCGCTGTCAAATAAAATCTTTTTAAAACAATATAAGGGATAGAGGAAGAATTGCTTAAGTCTACACATCCACACCATTTTTTTTTTTTAAAAAAAGAAAGCATGCAGTAGAAGAGGTAAGTATTCATCCAGAAACCTGTTTTAATAAAACCCAAAATATACTTCTTCTTTTTTTAAAAAAAGGCCAACTTGCTCAGGTAGGGGGCAAGGGTGGGGAGCAGAAACTGTGTCCCTTGTAAGATTAGGACTGCAGCCCGATAGCTACCTGCCTGGGATTAAGCCCCACTGAATTCAGTGAGGTTCTCTTCTGTGCAGGCATATATAGAATGGTGCTGTCCACTAGAGCTCCTTACTTAATGCCACTATGTTTTTCAGCAGCAGCACCCCCACATTCCACTTGTGTGCAACCATGTTAATAAGCAGGTCATCATTAGGTAGGTAGGTAGGTAGATAGGTAGATGATAGATAGATAGATAGATAGATAGATGTTATTTCGCTCGGGGCTGCTGCCTGGAAGTGAGCAAGGGAAGGCATACTGGGCTGCTCTGCAGAGAGGGAAGACTTAGGACAGGCTGGGCAGTGGCCCTGAGCAACTTCCAGCCAGCAGCCCTAGCAGCAAGTGAGTTTCTCTCTCTCTCTCTCTCTCTCTCTCTCTCTCTCTCTCTTCTCCCCGTGCACCATCCCTATTAAAGTAACCTCAGCCTAAGTAGGGGGATGCCTGTACTCCCATAGTTCTAGTTTCTCTCTATCCCTCTGTCTCTCCTTAAAGCCAATCCAAATTTGCAGGCCTTCTCAGAACTTCCTGCTTCCCCCTCTCCTATTCCTGCCAGCACTGCACCATGAGCAAACTACCAGCCTTGTCATGATGCCCAAACCCAGGCTCTCCACCCCCCCCCCTCAAACAAACCACAAGCTGCATTTGAATGACATCAACAAGTCAAAGTTGGTGGCTTGTTGCTCCTGCCACAGCAGAGCCAGGAGAAGGGGAAGGGTAAAGTAGGAACTTTTGAGCAGCATGTGAATGAGCTGCTCATCACATTAAACAAACCCAAATGGAGCCCCCAAAATGGGGTAAAGTCAGCCTGTCAATACATTTATTGAACCAGTCAATAGACCTCCAAATAAAACTTCTGCAACTGTTAACATACACAAATGAGATACAGGATCAAAGAAATCTATCATGGGTAAGACAAAGTTGTTACATTTATTTGGATGCAGATGTAGCTTGCATCTTTCTTGCTCTCAACAGGAATTTTGCTACAGTTTCTGTAATAAACTTATTTGTATCAGAAAGAAAAGGTGGGGAAAACATAAAGTACACATATCCTTCTAGGATACAAAATGATTACTGGATCAAGCAATTCTTTCCAGAGATTTTTATAAAGGTTGCAAAACAAACAACAACAACTATAAAGGTTGCAAAACAACAACATGGCTTGCTGTTTCTATTTATTCTGAGTCACAGGGACATAACCTTATCAGAGAGTTTCCCTAAATCCAAAGTCCTTCTAAGCAGAGGAAAGGCTGAAACCGAATGGTGCAGCACCTGCAGAAAGTGCCAGGTTCAATTTCTTGCATCTCCAGGTAGGGCTGGGAAAGATTCTGGTCTGAAAACCTGGAGAGCCACTGTAAATCAGGGTTGACGCCATTGAGCTAGTTGGCAAAATGGTCTGCCTCATTACATGCAGCTTCCTATGTTCTCATCTCCCTTATAGGAAATTAAATATCTCGATTTTTTGCTGGGACTGCAAAAACAAGGGGGATCATAGCTGCCAACTCCCGGATTGAAAAATCCGGGATCAGCAGCGGCGCGGCACCGGAAGTCGCTTCTACGCATGTCCGGACATGCGCAGAAGCGACTTCTGGTGCCGGCGCTGCCTGTGTCTGCATGTCTGGGCACCAGAAATCGCTTCTGCGCATGTCCAGACAGCTGGGAGCTGGGACATGGCCGCCGGCAGGAGCTGCATTCCAAATCTGGGAGATTTACGGAATATAAATCCATTTGGGATAACAGGGGGTAACAAAATATGGGGGGTTTCCCCGCGAAAAACGGGAGACTTGGCAGCTATGAGGGGGGTATTGGTAGGATGTCCAGATGCCAAAGACTCCTGCAACTCTAATAGTTGTAGGCAAGAGGGTATTTTAAGCAGATAGACTAAGCTACAACTGAAATTCCTTCTTCTGCATCCTATTTGTCAGATTATGTTTGGCTTGATTTAAGTCACAAGCTGTGCAGGTCTGGAGTAATGTTCAGCAGAAAGTAGGCTAAACATATCTACTCAAATGTAAGTCCCACTGAGTTCAAGGGAACTCAATCCTACAATCCTCCCAAGTGTTTTGTAGGAATGCAGTTGAATGGCAGAAAGCACACCAGCTGGGAAGAGATATATCACATTTCATGCTTTGTCATACACTGAAACATTTCACTCTCTCAAACACCTGCAGAGTTCCTTTTTGACTGGGAAGAGGGACAATGAGTCGCAGATCTGGTTTAGCCAGAATACTTGAAGGTTTAATATTTAATTCCTGTAGGTAATGCTAACAGCTGGCTATTTGGGACAGAATGTTAGGTTTCCAAAGAATAACATGGAATCATTTGAAAAAATTAAGAGTCAGCCAGAAGATCTGCACTGAATCAGATAATGAAACAAATTGATTCAGTTCCTTCAAATGGATTCTTATTCCATTTTCCTCTCTGGCACAGTGATAATCCTGGATCTTTCTTCTCTAATGGACTTTGTGACCACCATTTTCTTCTTCTTCCTAACTATGGCCAGAAGCAATCAACTTTGTGTGCACTGCATTAGTCACTAATTTTATGAGTTAATTCTGGTCACCTTTACAAAATGTAATTAAACATCTGACTGCCACTGTTGCCACCTCTAATTAAAACAGCAGAAGTGATTGTGACAATGGTGTCACTACGGAAAACATTATGTCCGTAAAATCTTCTAATGTAGGAAGGGGATTAATAATAACAATTGACATTTATATAGCCTTTTTAATACAACACCACTTGACAGGAAAACACAAAAGTCCATATCACAAGTTTTGCTTCCACCACCCCTGAAGCATAGCCACATAGCGCAATCCTGTTTGTGTTTACTCAGAATTAAGTCCCACACTGTGTTCAGTGGGGCTTGTTGAGGATTGCAGACTTAATCCCTTGAAAGCAGTGATCAGACCACAGTTTAGGACAGAAAATCGAAAAGGATCATAAAAGCTGTAAGGGGAATCAAGGTGAAAGAAAAGGAACTGCTGCCTGTGCCTGTTTGATCTGTTCCTTTGGAACAGGTTGTACCGCTCCGTTTCTACATGTCATTCATGAGTATCACCCCACCAGGTTTCAGTAATGCAAGTTCTTCTTGCTCGCTTCCCATGCTCTGTGCACTCGTGTAGAGACAACTGAAACATTGAAACATTCCTTCAAACACTGCTGCCTCTGTCCCCCTACAAAGGGAGTCCCTTGCCACAACCACAAGTCTCTTCCTTCTCTGAGGAGTGACAAGAATCGTTCTGCTCACTGCACCTTCCACAGCCACCTCTGTTATTCTTCCTCGGGCTGAGAATCAGGTGAGAGCATGGAATCAGTTTTGCAAAGACACCATCTGTCCTGCACTGTGAGGAGGAAGAGAGGGAGGGAGGCAGGCAGAGACAACATCAGGGCTAGCTCCTGTTGGGCTGCGCACCACCACCCTGCCAACTTACTGGCTGGGGTGAGCAGATATTGCTAAGAGGCCCTTCAGCATTAGTTTTAGGATCTATGACAACATTAAACACTTTAGCATTATTATTATTAATTTTCTTCAGGCACACATTTGTGCACAGTATATTTTAATTACGGACTGTCCAACAAACCCAATATGTTTTGCTTCTGTCCTTCAGCTCTCATTGTTGCTTTCCTCCTATTCCAGACAACAGGCACAGCAATCAACTGGTCCAAACTTCCCTCAAATTCTGGAGATCTCAGGGGCTTTACAGACAAACATTTTTAGAATAACTTGCATGGAATACTGATGGAAAACATTAAAATGTTGAAAATAATACTGGATTTCCAGTTCCAACAAAATGCTTTCCATAACATTATTCTAAGAGAAATTATTCCCAAAGCACTCCCAGGAAAGACAGCATGACATCAGAACAGCTCTTAATCTTATGTCATAGGATATCGATTTTATGGGCCACGTTATCTATATACAAAAAGATGACAATGGTAGATATCTAGTCTAGCCAGGGCACCTGTTTTCCAATGTTATCCACAAGGGCAGCATTCAATCACGGAGTCAAGGCTGTAGCTTTTCCATTTATCTGCACCTCCGACTCTCATGGTGGCTGAAACTGAAGAAGTGCTAGCTAGAACAGAAGCATTTGGTCCCGACGCAAAACCTGTTGTTGACATACGAGTACTTATGAAATCATTAATAATAGCAAGCAGCTTTGTTCATTACACTACCATTCATCTTCATGTGACTCAGAGTGTGTCCATAATTCAGCTACCAGATCTTGCATTCTGCGAAAACCCTGCCTATCCTACCAACGTCATCGCTTTGCAGGACAGAGAGGCAGCCATCTATTCCAGGCAAACCATGGGGCTATAGTCAGTGACAGCTAGTTTGTCAAATCCCAGCTACGTTCAACTGCAAGAATTACCCTAACTCATCATGTCCAGTAAGTACGGTAGTCTGCTGCTCTGGACAATCCGAAAGCATGAACAGATAATGGGGACAATGAAAGGCTGCTGTGGGTCTCAGCACTGGCTCCTGACATCACCTGCAGGGGCTGTGAAGCAGCAGATCTGCCCTGGCAGGGAACCCAGGAGCCTCAGCTGGCAAGAAAGTGGGGTGGCTGCAGCAGCCCCAGTGGCTTCAAAATGCCGCTGGCAGGCAACACAACTGGGGGCAATAGCTGAGGCAGAGGAGCATAAAAGGACTGAGCGAAAGGTGGAGGAAGAGAACCACAACGAGTGGGCGGCATGCAAGAGAAAGCATGCAAGATGGTCCATGCAGGAGAAAAAACAAGGACAGCCACAGGGAGAAAGGGAAGGACAGTGGAAATACAGTGGTATCTCAGGTTAAGAACTTAATTTGTTCTGGAGGTCCGTTGTTAACCTGAAACTGTTCTTAACCTGAAGCACCACTTTAACTATTGGTCTCCTGCTGCCGCCGCCGTGTGATTTCTGTTCTCATCCTGAAGCAAAGTTCTTAACTCAAGGTACTATTTCTGGGATAGCGAAGCCTGTAACCTGAAGCGTCTGTAACCCGAGGTACCAGTGTAAGTTGGTAGGGACAAAAACCTGGAGCTGGCTCTGCCTCCACCCCTTGGGCACGACAATACCACTTACTTTCTTACTCCACTGTGAATTACCACGTGGTAAATAATCACTTATAGTCACCCACTGTCTACATTTCGATCACTACATTTTCATCAGTTACATGCTTTAATTACTTTTGGGGGGCAGGACTGGTAAAATGATAAAAGAATCTACACACACACACACCCCAATCCTGTTACAGTGGGTTACAGCATAAATTCTAATTAGTGCTTTTGAAGAACATACACAAAGCACTTTGAAACAGTAATCCAGATTCTTACAATATCTTAACAGCAGTTTATGACGATTGCAAGCTCATAACAAACTAACAACAATCTCAATGGTGACTGATTACAGAACTAGGGTCTGCAATTCCAGATTAGGTTTTAAAGAGGAGGGGGGAAGTACGACCCAAAGTCCACCACGATCAGGAAAGCCAGCCATGAAGAGATCCCTGCTCCAGTCTCACCGCCACTAAGCTATTGGCGATGAAAGGCCTCAACCCCGCAAATATATCCGAGGGGATTCAGGGACTAGTTGCCTGACAGAGAGAACCGAGCAGCGGGGCCGGGGACCCTTCAGCCGGCTTTCGCGCCCTTTTATTCAACCCTGGGCGGGGAGAGAGCCGAGTCCCTGGTGCTTTCTACCAAACAAAGCAGGCGAGACTGACAAAAAGCGGCGCCCTAAACTTCCCGCCTTGCTAGCGCGGGTGGGTTTCGCAAGGCCCCTAAAAGAAACTTATTCTTCACTCCTTTTTTCCAGGCTCACCCACTGTCCCAGCCAGGTCACTCTCTCCTGCTGCCGTCGCCCTCGCGGCTCCCCTCCCCGCAAGGAAGTGGACTTCACTCCGGAGCTAGAGGGCCCTGCTCGCCTCTCCGCGCCTCTCCGCCTCCTGAACTCCGCCCTTCTCCTGGGCCAACCAGGGCGGCCGCTGAGGCCACAGGCCGGAGCCTGCCCGGGGAGGCGGTTCCCGCCTAAAGCTCGAGTTCCCTTTTGCTCGCCTCAGGACCTGTCAGAAAGCGGCTCGCGCGTAGGGAGGGAAACGCCAAGGCGTGCCTCGGGGAAACCCCCGGTTAAATCCGCAGAAAAGGGCCTTGGTTGCCTTGCAAACCCCCCGATCTTATGCACGTTTAGTGAGGGAGCCATGTGAGCAAGAAGGAAGCCACACTCGTTTCTCCCTCGCCATATGCGGCAGATCCTGTGACCTCAGAGCATCATGGTTCCTTCACGCGCAAGGAATTAGGCTGTGGACACGTCACCGGCGCAAAAGGCAGCCGGCTTGTTCTTTTCCCCAATTCGAATCGAAGCTGCTTGTTAAACTATTTTAGGATGCAAGCCCATTTCGCACAATTCTCTCCTCCCGTTGAAGCCTCCCAAAGCTCCATCCCACATTACTGCTGCCAATTAGCTTGGAATCCGGATACATAAAACACGGGGCTCATCCGTTATATGCACAACTGAACGTGATATTCTGCAGGAGAGGGCACCCTAGGCATGGGCGTAGCTGGGGGGCAGGGGGAAGCTGCCCCCCATAATCAATACAATACAAATATGAGGTGCTGCCCCCCCCAACGAAATGTTGCGCCCCCTAACAAAAATCCTGCCTACTACACCCATGATCCTTGGGTATGCCATCTTAACAGGCGGCCTGATCTGCACAATGTCAGATCAAAAGGCAATCTTTAATGAGAACAAAACAACAAGTGCTACGTTAATCAGTGCCTTGTAAACTTGGTGGCATTTTATATACAAACACCAACAACAGTTTTAGAGCTTTAAATGCATTGTGCATCTAGAAGCAAAGCAAAGGAAAACCAAAAGATTTAGAAAACATGCCCTCAACCAAAAGCAAGCCACTCTAGGAGAGAGAGTTATTAATAAGATCAACAGAGAAGCCCCGTCGGTATCTACTCATATTGCCTGGACGAATTATTCTGATGAAACAATTATGTGTGTATAATGTAGGTCAGTGATGGCTTTCAAGGAAGAATTCTAGGGTGCTCATGACTATATTAAACAAATGATCATTGCCTAGTGGGAATGTTACCAGTTTACATGGTCAAATGGGAAAAGTATTGCCTGACCATGAGGAATCTCTTACTACACTTTTGCACCTAGTAAGAAATCAAGAGAAGCAATGGGGTTGTTTTAAAAAGGAAAATACTACTCTCTACTTGGCTGAACAACGTAGGCAACCAGCTTGTCAAATGGTTATCTGAACACTGTGCTAAATGAATACTCCGCATTGGTTGCCTATATTTGATCACTTACTGAGAAAATGTAGCAAATGTTTTCCTGCCTGTAGGTGTGTAATTTACAACAAAATAAGCTTCTTTCCTGGGGAGAATATAGCAGCTTGGAAGAAAGGGGGTTGTTGTTGTTGTGACTATGGTGCAGGAAGAAGGAATCAAACCCTCTTCCTTGCATATTGGGGTCTTGATCCAGGCCCTCTTGGCTGCTGCTTATCACATTTAAAAAGTTTCAGAGAGAACATTACACATGTGCACGTGCTTAATATCACATATGCTTGGGGCAGCATAGATATAAGGAACTCCTGGACTTGTGCTACAAAGGGAATTAATGCTGCTTGTCTCTATGTATATTGAATGTAGTTTAAATTATTTTAAAATCACATAACTTAAACAGCTCATATTATTCCCAACCATTAAACATTTGCTTAAATATAATATAAAGAACTTTATTGTTGCTAGTAGATATTATTGTACTCTGGCAGCTCATGAAACCAAATGAGTATCACAGAAATGGAGGTGGGATTTTAATACTTTCCCTCCAATATTTACATGAAGCTTATCCAAAGAAAATTAAAATAGTCATCTTGGGCAAAATTTATATTTAAAAACTACACCCCAAAATGGCAAGGCCCTCAAGAGCATCTGCAGAATCGGGGGCCATCCCCCCCATTTATTTGTTTCTCAGGTGTAGTTCCATACACATTTACTTGTGAGTAAGTCCTCTTGAATTAATTGACTTCTACTCTTTTAAAAAAGTCATTTTTATTAAAGAAAAAAGAAAGCCAGTTTAATAATTGTGCCTTACTTCTGAGTAAATTTGCCTAGGATTAAGTAGCATCATGTGCCTTCTATTTTGGTAATGCATATTGTAAATTCAAAATTGTTGACCCTGTCACCTTTAGTGCTAATAAATTTCAGAACAGAAACAGAAGTTGCTATGTTTAGGAAGCTTCATCCTTCTACTTTTTTATTCATCGGGGGTTTTCCATTAAAACAAAGCAACTGTTCCTGAGAGCAGACATTCTAGCTTGATTATTTAGTATGTTCTTAAGTGTGTATCCTGTCAAGGAAAGGCAAGGTCTATTTTCTTTTAATTGAAAACAATCACCCATTTGGCTGCTGTGTTTCTTTGATTTATTGCCTCTTGGGCTCCCCTGGGCAACAAAGAAATTTGGACTTTGCATTGTGATGCTATTTGTTGGATCTTGGATAAATAAAATCTATTACATTTTAAGGATGAAACCTGCTCCTATGTTTAGATTAGCTCAGTCAGGCAAACTTGAGTTACAAAGAAGGTGGTTAGGTCTGCACAAGGAAGCTGGCAACATAGAGAAGAATAGAGAAGTATGCAGATAGCCCCAAGGGCCCAGAGCTAACCATTTGGAATAAAATTTGTGCATAATGTACTATGAAAGGTAGTTATCAGACAATGAAAAAACAACAACCCCATCCAGTGTTGTTGCTTTTAGACTCATTTTATAGTTAGCAGGCACTAAGGAGTGAGCCAGGTACAGGCAATCAGAAAGGTGACCATAAAGACATAAGAGCCTGCTGGAGCAGGACAATGTCAGTGGCCCATCTATAGTCCAGCATCCTCTCCTCCCAGTGGCCAGCCAGGTACCATGGCAGGCCCCCAAGCGGGACCTGAGCTCAACAGCACTCTCCCACCCTGTGGTTTCCAGCAGCTGGTATTCAGAAGCATACATCCTCTGGTGGTCACATACTGGTTTTGGTAGTCACATCCACACAATACATTTAAAACACTGTAACAGTCGGTAGCAAATGAGATTTTAGGGGGGGGCAAAGCACCAGAGACTTGGAAAGAAGCCTTTATCTCTCTGATACCAAAACCGGATGTGGATAAGACTCAGGTTAAGAACTATAGACCAATCTCCTTATTAAATGTGGACTACAAGATATTTGCTAGTATTTTGGCGTCAAGATTGAAAAGGGTGTTGAAAGATTTAATTCATAAAGACCAGGCAGGATTCCTGCCTGGAAGACATATGAAGGACAATGTAAGATTTATAATAGACATTTTGGAGAGATTGGAAGTGAAAATAAACACCAAAGCAATGTTAATCTTTGTAGACGCCGAAAAAGCCTTTGATAATATTTCTTGGAATTTTATGAAAAGAAATTTTGAAAAAATGGAGGTTGGCCAAAACTTTGTTAATGGGCTTAATGGTATTTATTCTGAGCAAAGAGCGAAGATTATTGTAAATAATGTGGTATCAGAAGAGATAAGAATTGAGAAAGGAACAAGACAAGGGTGCCCACTCTCCCCCCTGTTATTTATTTCTGTCCTTGAGGTTTTGCTGAATATGATAAGGAGAGATGAAGGTGTCAAAGGGATTACAGTGGGTTCGAAACAATACAAATTAAAGGCCTTTGCAGATGATTTAGTATTGACTTTGCAGAATCCCGAACAGAGTGCAGTGAGAGCACTGCAGATAATTCAAGAATTTGGCAGTGTGGCGGGTTTTAAGCTGAATAAAGGGAAAACCAAAGTATTGGATAAAAATTTGACATTACAAGAGAGACAGAATATAGAGGAATGCACAGGACTGAAGTGTGTAAAAAAGGTGAAATATCTAGGAGTTAATATGACGTCAAAAAATTTGAACTTGTATAAAGACAATTATGAGAAATTATGGAAAGAAATCCAGAGAGATTTGGAAGTATGGACGAGGTTGAATTTGTCTTTAATGGGTAGAATAGCAACTGTTAAAATGAATGTTTTGCCGAGAATGTTGTTTTTATTCCAGGCCCTACCGATAGTTGACAAAATGAAATGCTTTCAAGAATGGCAGAAGATATTGTCTAAATTTGTCTGGCAGGGGAAGAAGCCAAGAATTAAATATAAACTTTTGACTGATGTTAAAGAAAGAGGAGGATTTTCCCTGCCGGACTTAAAGATTTACTTTGAAGCTGCTGCTTTTTGTTGGTTGAAAGATTGGTTTTTGCTAGATAATGATGATTTGCTGGATTTAGAGGGCCATGATAATGCATTTGGTTGGCATGCATATTTATGGTATGATAAAGTGAAATTGCATAAAGGCTTTAAAAGCCATATAATTAGGAAATCGTTGTTTAATGTCTGGATGAGATATAAGGACTTGTTGGAAAGGAAAACTCCTAGGTGGATCTCACCACTTGAGGCAAAGAAACCTAAAAGGACAAATATGGATGAGAATAGGTTGAAATACAAAGACATTTTGATGGAAGTGGGAAACCACTTTAAGTTAAGACCATATGAACAATTGAAAGATAGGTTGAGCGACTGGTTTCAGTATGTGCAGATAAATGAAGCATTCAAGCTAGACAAAAAATTAGGATTCCAATCAGAAAAATCGAAATTAGAGACGGAGTTATTAGAGACAGACCACAAAAATTTGTCCAGAATGCATAATTTGTTGTTAGAATGGCATTTGAAAGATGAGCAAACAAAATCAGTTATGATTGAATGGGCCAAGGATCTGGGTCATAATGTGATGATGTCGGAGTGGGAAAAATTATGGAAGAAAGGTATGAAATTTACGGCTTGTACGGTGTTGAAGGAAAACTTGATGAAAATGATGTATAGATGGTATCTGACGCCGGTCAAGTTAGCTAAAATGTACCACAAAGGCGACAATAAATGTTGGAAATGTAAACAGGATGTTGGCTCATTCTACCATATGTGGTGGACATGCCCTAAGATAAAAGGCTTCTGGGAAATGATTTATAATGAATTGAAAAAGATGTTTAAAAACACATTTTTGAAAAAACCGGAAGCCTTTTTGCTTGGAATAATTGGGGAAGAAATTCCCAAGGACGATGTTAATCTGTTTATGTATGCCACCACAGCTGCTAGGATTTTAATAGCAAAATATTGGAAAAAAGAGGAATTGCCTTCGAAACAGGAATGGCAAATGAAAATGATGGACTATATGGAATTGGCAGAATTGACAGGAAGACTCCGGGACCAGACAAATGACAAAGTTTTAAAAGACTGGAAGAAATTTAAAATGTATATAGGGAATGTATTTGATAATTAGAGTTCGAATATCCAGGAAAATAAAGAGGTTAAGGCATTAGGGAAATAATAGAAGATTAAAAGTTTAAAATTAGGGTAGAGGATATGAAGAAGAATTAATTTTGAAGTTTTAAAGGGATTACATGATGGGTAAGAAAGATGATTTAGAAACTGCTATAGAAGTTTATAAAAATGAAAATCAGATAGTAGGGAACTGGGGAAGCCTGAAGACAATGATTATCAAAATGGATGAGAAATGATATATTTTTCTGTTATATGTTGTTTGATTTTTGTATTTTTGTATTTTGTATCTCGATGTTTTTTGTATTTTGTATGTTTGTTGACAAAATGATTAATTAAAAATATATTAAAAAAACAACAACACTGTAACAGTCATGTTTCTCCCTGGGAACTGGAGCTCTGTGTGGGGTACCCAACCAATTGTCCCTTTTTAAAAATATATATAACTTTTATTAAATTTTCTGTTTTATAATTTCAAATAAACATTTTACATACTTAAGATATCGGTGACTTCACTTCTTCTCTTTCCATGGCTCATTTTACATATCTTATATCCCTGCATATTTCACAAAAACTATACCAATCGATTTTCCATTACTGTATTGCATCTATCAGAACTTATTTACACTGTTAATGCTGCCAGTGTTTTCAGCTGTACACAATTATTTTCCATATATTCAATCAACGTTTTCCAGTCTTCTTTAAACAAATGTTCTTCTTGTTCTCTTATTCTATACGTTAAGTCTGCCAATCTTCTTTGGTTGGGACCTCGCTCGTTTTCCATTTGGGACTAACAAAAACACGGGCCACAGTTGTTGACCTTTTCTGGGTGGTGGTGGGGGGGTCCCGATACAACTCTCAGCACCCTTAACAAACTACAATTCCCAGGATTGTTTGCGTGTGGGAAACAATGATGGTTGGAATGCAATAAATGTCTGTTGTGGGTGTGACATCAGTATGGCCAAACTAGATGGGCACATGGTCTCCCTTAATAGAGTTTCAGATATGTTTGTATCCCAAAGCTTGGTTGTGTATGCTGACACGGGAAAGATGAGTGGGAACGGGGATGGTAGTACAACAGGAAACGCTTCTAGATTGTGCCTCAGATGGTTTAAATCACATCTGATGTCCAAAACTAGACATTCTGTATGTTGCAGCAGTATGTAATATTATGTTCCATCTGGCAGCTGCTTTTGAACTACTCCAGTGAGACAAAATCACAGCTCGGTGACAGTATGCCCATTTACAATGCTTCACTATTAATCAGTGAGTTTAACACACCATGATACCTATGAATAAATGCAGGCGCCAAAGGTGTATATCAGCTCTTGAAAGGCAGAATTCACAACAGATATAGGAGGAACCTTTTTAATGAACTGGGTTATACTTTGGTCGCACCCACATCATACATTTATACCACATCCATGCCACATTTTAACAGCTGTTGCTCCCTTCGAAGAATTCTGGGAACTGTAGTTTAAACCCTCACAGAGCTAGAATTCCAAGCACACTTGACAAACTACAGATCCCAGGAGTCTTTGGGGGAAGCCTTGTGCGCTAAATGTATGACCTTGGGTGAATAACAGAGGGAAGAGAACAATTTGGAGGATAAAACAAGAACCAGGATAATGTGGTGCTCTGTTTCTAGCAAGTTTTTTAAAAAATCTGTAATCAGTAATATGAAAAGCAGCAGGTCCACCTAACCATACTAAAATGGGAATGCATTGTAAGACTTCTACTTCTCTCCTTAGTCCCCCAGAAAGGCCCTATTATGTCAAAGTAAATTGTCCCAAGTGCCTTAAAGTGGTGCCTGTCTCTTCTAATTTTATTGATATAGCAAGAGAAACCCACATGTAATAGTGATTGTAGTGTCTCATTAGGGATGTAAATGATACAAAAATACAATTATTGCATAGAGGAAGAGGAAAAACAACAACTTTATTTTGATACTGGTGCCATAGAAATACACACACACACACACACACACACACACACACACACACACCAATGCCGTTCTTTGCAAAAGCCATGCCACTACCATTGCTTTCCAATTACACAAAGCCTCTCTAAGCTTACCACTAAATTTAAATGGGGTTCCTTTTAGAATGCCTTTTTGTCCATCTGGAAACACTACCAGAATAAATTAGTTTTGTTTAGTGCGCTACTCCGAAAGCATCTTTTCAATGGCTCTGAAAATAGAGCCACTTCCCCAGTTTTATTGGTTTATTACAGATCTGTACAACTCAACATCATTTTATTAAACCAGGCTGTGTATTTTCCCTTTTTGCTTCTTTATGGTGCGAATTTAGTTTTCATGAAAAGTGTCAGATTAACAGCCCTAGAGACTTAACTCTATTTATCTAGAGAGCAGCTACAGTATGACCAGTGGCAGGTCAGTGTTTAGCACTTTGCTGCAGCAATTGCACGTAACATTGATGTGAACAAATGAACTGCCATAGTGTGTCACATCAAAGGCCCAGCTAGCCCAGTCTTATATATCCAATAATGGCCAGTAATGGATGCTTCAGAAGAAATGTACGAACCTCCATAGTGCAATAATAGTATCGCCAGGTGTTCCATCCTCTCTTTCAGCAAAAGGAAATGCTGTGACAATTTGACTACGGTACAAAGCTACTTATCAGGTCATTGACTACTGAAGGACCTGACTTCTTCAAACTCACCTACTTGTATACTTTTTTTTAAAAAAAATCCCCAATAATGTTAGCCTTTTAATTAATATTACATAATATTGTAACACTTTTATGACCTCTTCTACAATGTCAGATCAATCATATAAACCAGGACGACTAACTGGTGTACCACCAAATATTGTTGGACAACAACTCCCATCATCCATAATCATTGACTATGCTTTCAGTGACTGATGGGAGTCCAACAGTATCTGAAGGGCCATAAGTTTCCCAAGCCACAACCAACTGTTGCAAATTTCTTTAGAAGAGCATCCTAGGTAATGCAGAAAAAAAGGAATTTGTTTTTGGTCCACATTCCAAAAGTTATGCAATGAGGAATGTTACAATGTGTATATAGGTGGAACCTTTGCCTATGTTACACATCCAGACTCTCAAAGACTCTCTGAATTTACATGGGTCACCTCCAAGTAGCTTGTTTCCTCTTCACATACAAAAAATTATTTTTGGTATCTAAAGAACCAGCCAGCAGTGGAGGAAGCTGCTCGTGTGCCTGGGAGGTGCGCCCAGGGGAGGGCGAGCTGCCCATAGGGGTGGGGTGAGCCACCCAGAGGGGCAGGGCACACTGCGGGGCCTCCGGAATTTGCCTGCCTCCTCCCACTCAGCCGCCCTACAGCTGGGGGGGGGAGGTAGTGTGCGGACTGTTTGGGCAGCCCGGAGCCTGCGTGTGCTAAGCCACTGCGTCTCTCCCAGGAGAGACGTGTGGTTCGGGCGTGCTGCAGGCTCCACGGTGAGTGCCGCCCAGCATTTTGTCACCCCCCTCAGTGGTGACACCTGGGGCAGACTACACCCACCACACCCCCTTCCTCCGCCGCTGGATCCAGTATACAGTGGTACCTCTACTTACGAATAACTCTACTTACGAATGTTTCTACTTACGAATGGAGCTCCGTCCGCCATCTTCAATGCGGTTTAGATAGGATTGTTTCTACTTACGAATTTTTAGATAGGGTTGCTTCTACTTATGAATTTTTTCTCCCAATGCATTCCTATGGGATTCGACTTGCAAATTTTTTCGACTTACAAATGTGTGTTCGGAACGCATTAAATTCGTAAGTAGAGGTACCACTGTATATATTTTTCCAGTATTGCCAGCAGATGTCCCCTAGTTCTTGTCTTTGAAGATAGGATTGATTACCATCTCCAAATGATAGATTGGGGCCCATCAGTATTCCACAGAAACCTTGTGTGTGAGTTGCCAAGCAATGGTTTGTGGATGTTGGCAGTGTATGGTACACAAAAACTTTAATTGCAATGGCATCCACGTCAGATTGTTGTGCCAAGCAAACACTAACATCCTTTCCTCTTTCCCCACTGAGGTCCAGCTCCGAGGGCCTTCTGGTGGTTTCCTCACTGCGAGAAGTGAAGCTACAGGGAACTAGGCAGAGGGCCTTCTTGGTAGTGGCGCCTTCCCCTGTGGAATGCCCTCCCATCTGATGTCAAAGAAACAAACAACCACATTACATTTAGAAGACATCTGAAGGCAGCCCTGTTTATGGAAATTTTTAAGGATGATTGTTTTAATGTATTTTTAATCTTTTGTTGGAAGCTGCCCAGACTGGCTGGGGAAGAAATAATAAATTACTACTACTACTACTACTACTACTACTACTACTACTAGAATGCATATAAATTTCTGGGACTGAATACTGTCATCTCTAGATCTGTCCTAATCCCATCCAAGAATGCCATTTCAAGATGAAATGCCCCAGTCTTTTACATTTACTTTATGAAAGCATTTCATTTGATCATTATGCATGCTGGCTTGTGCTGGTCAGCATGCATCTCACCAGCATGGGCCTTGCTTTGTTTAAAAAAACTTTTAAAGCACTGATCAGAATTGCACATAATGCACAGAACTGACAGTGTTTTATTGTACTGTTTGCATTGTTTTATGTCCATTTTGCTGCATATCACATTTATTAACTACTACAAATCCAAGTACAGTCAACTGGGCCATATCAAGGGGGAAGTTACCACTGAATTGTGCGCTTTTTCTTCCTAGCAACTCTCCCCCTTTAAATCAGTTGCTGGTGCATTCATTATTAAAGCTATCTCCTCCATTATGAAAGGGTTTCTGATAACCCAAGTACAATATATAGCTCAAATGACCTGTATCCATATACTCACTGGCATTCTCAAAGATTAGGGAGAGCAAACAAGGAAAAAATATTTCAGGAAAAAGAGCTGCATAGCAATCCCAACCCCGCTTACACTAGAGTAAGCCCCATTGAATTCAATGGGGCTTCTGCATCTTGAGTAGGCGTGGTTGCAGCCTCATTTTCCTTCCCCTCTTTTTGCCCTCTAATATTCCAGTTCTAAATTTCTTCACTTCCTCCCCCCACCCCCCACCCCGAGTTGCAAGCTTGGAATCATTTTTCAGTGTCACTCCATAATCAATTTTTAAAGGCTTTGAATGTCCTTTTTTGAGGTTAAATTTAGACTTTTATTATTTCCCTAGCAGTACATTTTACAATGTTGCTAGGATGTTCTTGAAACTGTTTCTACTTGTTACAGAATCACATGAGATTATTCTGCTCTTCGGTGCTGGTTGTGGAATTCCAACCGTGCTTTCAAAATAACAAAATGACTAGGGTTGCCAGGCTCAATAGAAGACAGGACCTCTGTGCCTTTAATTGCCCTGCTCTCTTTTGAGTCTGGAAACCTTAAAGAGAAACCAGCAGACCCTTTGTTTAATTTCCAAGCAAAGGGTCTGCTGGTTTCTCTTTAAGGTTTCCAGACTCAAAAGAGAGCAGGGCAAATTAAAGGCACAGAAGTCCTGTCCTCTATTGAGTCTGGCAACCCTAAAAATGACATAGGTAATTAATTTTGGACCTGAATAAACATATCAATGGTCTGATTATTTGTTTAGAAATTAGGAACCAGATACAGTTTCCAGGAGCTAGATTGGAAAGAGGAAATAACAGAGACCTGACAGCACCAACAGCTGTTCATGCTACAGGATTGGTCTTGCTCCTAACTTACATGTGTTCAAAATACTCTGTTGAAGTACAACTGTGTGACAATAGGCTTGTCTGCACATTTAGGGATTTTGTTTTTACTAGGTTCTAGACTCCACATATAAAGCCTATATAGTTTGTATGTACATAGAGTCCTTTTTACAACCTCTATTGAAAACACATAGTTAGGGACGTGGGGCAAGAAATTCAATTCAGTTTATATTTAAAGGCAACCCTTCCTAACTTGTACTTTCCAAACAATATTTGTGTGTGTGTGTGTAAATAAACAGCCATTCTCCAAATTTTGCATTCTCCAAAATTTAAATGCAATTATCCAGTCAAATAATGTGTACAAAAGGGCATATACTAGTGGAATGTGTGAATATCCGTGTATTAGTGAAAATAGTGTACATAAATTTGCCAAAAATGTGTACATGAGGCAAAATTGCATAGAAAAATGTATGTACAATGAGAAATTCACAGTAAAGGGTTGATGGATTTTGATGAAATTTTCCTTCACAGACTGATGTGAAAATGTATAGGACTGAATTTAGGACTGGAAAAAATGAGAGCTGGAGAGAAAGCAAAATTTACATATTTTCCTATCCCTAGACAGGGTGGGTCCAATAGGGCTTAGTTCTGACATGCATAACTTTCCCCCACATTCCTTGCACATACTAAGTTGCATGAACAACAAGAGGAGAGTGTCTGTCCTTGCTGGGGTTTCTGATCTGTCACCCTCTCCTCTCTCCCTAAGCAGCAACTGATTGAAGAGCTCCAGAGCTCCGCCTTACCTGGGATATTTGGACAGAAGGGTGTAAGATGAAGAAGTGGCCAGCTCCCACATACAGCTGCTCATACGGGAGGAGAAGTAACATGCTTTATGACTTCTTTGGCAACCAGGACCATTTTGTCAGGTGGATGCCTGGATTTTAAAATACCCTGCTCCCATCTCTCTCTCTCTCTCTCTCTCTCTCTCTCTCTCTCTCTCTCTCTCTCTCTCTCTCTCTCTCTCTCTCTCCCTCTCCCTCTCCCTCTCCCTCTCCCTCTCCCTCTCCCCCCCTTCTCTCTCTCTCTCTCTGTGTGTGTGTGTGCGTGTGTGTGTGTGTGAGAGAGAGAGAGAGGACTATTTTTATCCTAGGTGAGGGCAGCTAAAGGCTATTTCAATTTAAACTTCCCAAACTGGAAAGAGAGTGTTTGCAACCCTATGCTTTGAAATATGACAGAGAAAATGCATTTGCACAGTATCATCACCCCAAACTGAGCTGTGACTAGATATGCAGTACAAAATCAGAGATTTTCCTACAGGCCAGGTGAAGTAGAAGCATTTCCACTGTTTCTTATAAATAAATCAGAAATGGGAATATAAATTGATACCCCAAATAGCTTTATTATCTCCCAGAAAACATTCACTTTTAACTCATAGTTCATTAGTATTTGTAACCCGAGTTTCCTTAGGTTATGATCGCAACCCATAAGTTCAGAAGGAATAAAATGTGCTGCTAAAGGTAAATGCCTAATTCAAATTCATGGGAATGAACCAACACAGGAGTCCAATAATTATGGTAAAAGGAAGAAAACTAGTTATACTTTTTTCTCTCCCCCCCCCAATAATCTGTGTTTATATTTAAAAAACCGATATTTCCCATATCTTCTCCCTCCCAGTCTTTATTCTTCCTCCTTACTGATGGTTTCTCTTATCTATGTGTCTTATTTGCAGCTGTTCATCTCCATGGGCTCAAAAGAAGATCCCCCATATCTCTCTATTCTGATTTTGTTGACAACCCCCCCCCCAAATAAATTCATCATAATCACAGTTAACTCAGTTGGCAAACCAGCAGGACTGGAATGGAAAGAAACACTATGGAGAAAGAAGAGGTGCCTGCTAACGGTGATGTCTCTGTTGGAGGCAGTATGCTTCTGAATACCAGCTTGTTGGAAACTGCAGCAGGAGAACTCAGGTCCTGTTTGCAGGCTATTAAAAGGCCTCTGGGTGGCCACTTTGAGAGCACTATGCTGGACTAGGCGAGCCACTGGCCTGATTCTCACGCATCATGTGTGTTTGAGAGAGCAAACCCCCGATGAGAGCCTAAGGAAGACTGGCCATGCTCGGTTGCCACAGATAGTTGAATGTGAATTGGAAAGGAAAAACAGAATATGGAGTGGGAACACAGGGGGCGGGGGTAGAGAGCCTGTTTTCAGCCCTTATAAATTATGGTAACATGACAGAGGGCATAGCAGACTGGAACCCTGAACAAGAATACGTCTGACAATACGCAAGCAGCATCTTGAACTACTACTACAGTGGTGCCTCGACTTACGAATTTAATCCGCTCCAAAGGCACCTTTGTAGGTCGAAAAATTCGTAAGTCGAAAAGTGCCATTGGAAACGCGATTTCCCATAGGAATGCATTGGAAACGGAGAAATTCGTAAGTCGAAGTAACCCTATCTAAAAATTCGTAAGACGAAAAATCCCCATCTAAAACCGCCGTGATTTCCTTTTGGATGTCGAGACATTCATAAGCGCACGGCCATTTGCCCCATTCGTAAGTCGAAAAATTTGGTTGTTGAGTCGTTCGTAAGTCGAGGTACCACTGTATTAGTGATTAACACCATCTTCCAAGGTTATTACCTAGTCATGCTCAAAGTAATCATTGGCTTCAATGGTCTTAAATTAGTCATGACAAACTGCATGGATTTCAGTGGATCTACTGCATATTGCTCCCTGTGGAACACCCTCCCATCAGATGTCAAGAAGATAAATAACTATACAACATGGCAGCCATGTATTGGGAAGTTTTAAATGTTTGATGTTATTGTGTTTTATGTGTGTTGGAAGCCACCCAGCCAGATGGGTGGGGTATAAATAATAATAATAATAATAATAATAATAATAATAATAATAATAATGTAATAATAATGCCCTTTTTGTCATTGGCATAATCACTTCAAGGGGCAAGCAGCGCTAAAAGTTGTTTCTCCTTATGGGTTGTAGCTAATATTGGAACTACTCAGCGTAGACCCATTGAAATTAATGGTCATGACTGCGTTTAGGCCCATTAATTTCAATCGGTCTACCATGAGTAGGACTTTGGTGGCTACAACCCTGTGCTCACTATGGCAAGCAATAGGGGCAGAACCACACAAAAATTGGATTTCGGGTTAAAGTGGGTTATTCACTTAAGCTGAGCCAAGAAGGTCCACAAACTGTAACAGTGACTAAATAGAATTAAACATCATCTATATTCATAATGTGTCACTTTTTCATATTTAAATGGATTTAAAATCAAACAAGAAATAGCTGCTTTTGCCCAAATAACATAACAAAACTCTAAAATGTATTTTTTTAAAATGGAACTCTTCGATTTAAATTTTTATATTTGAATTTCATTTCAGCTCGAACATGACTTAAAAAATGAACAAAACCCAATGCAAATGTAGTTCTTGATCTAGCAGGTTCAACTTGCTTCATCATCAAGTCGGAGTGGGTACCTGCCTTGACAGTCTGTCCTATCTCGGTGAAAGGATGCCTTACATTCAGATGAGCTAATTATTATTGTTCCTGTGAATACCAAAGCAATTAATAATGATTAATTGCTTAAGTTAAATGTCACCATCTATATTTGATTTCCGAAAGGATTTCGGATGGCAACTTTGCTTGAAGACGATGGCCGTGCCTTTGGGGAAAAGGTATCGAATGAATACTGAACAGATTTCGGAAATAGGGTGTGTCAAAAGGCCAGGAACGGAAAAGGCAGCTCTAATGTTTACAGTTGGATTTATGGGTCGTGTTGGAGACAGATGATGCTTTCCTTGAATGGCTGAAGGCTGGGACCAGAAGACAAACATTCTCGGGATCAGATAACTAGTATCACTCTAACTATGCATATATATGACACATGTACATCAGAGCCATGAGGTCAGTAGTGCAAGGAGAATGTGCACAGGCAAGTAATGGTGGCTCTGCCCAGAATGCATTGGGTCAATCTTGAAGATATAAAGTGGTGTTGCCCCCCCACATCACATGACTTTATACCCAATAATACTTGGCAAGGATCACAGGGGCCACTGCCATACCATACCATTTAAAGTGCTCTTATAGACAGAGTCTAGGGCTTGCTGATCAGAAGGTCGGCGGTTTGAATCCCTGCAACGGGGTGAGCTCCTGTTGCTCGGTCCCAGCTCCTGCCAACCTAGCAGTTTGAAAGCACATCAAAGTGCAAGTGGATAAATAGGGACCCCTCCGGCGGGAAGGTAAACAGTGTTTCCGTGCGCTGCTCTGGTTCGCCAGAAGCAGCTTTGTCATGCTGGTCACATGACCCGGAAGCTGTCTGCGGACAAATGCTGGCTCCCTCGGCCTATAGAGCGAGATGAGCGCCGCAACCCCAGAGTCGGACACGACTGGATTTGATGGTCAGGGGCCCCGTTACCTTTACCTTTATAGCACTTTAACAGCCATGAATCCCCCCAATTCTGGGAACTGTTGTTTCTTAAGGGTGCTGAGAGTTGTTAGGAAACCCCTTGCAGCTCCTGAGAGGGGCAGGAAGCAAGTCTTACTTCATCACATTCTTGCTGCCCAGTTCCAAATATATTTGTTTCCAATGGAGCTTGCTCCAAAGTGGATAGAGAATCGCCGCCTTGAAAAGACCACAAGAATACATCAAGCACACTTATATCTATCAGGGTACAATGCACCCCTGATGTGATGCTGCAAAGGGACTGTAGATCAGTGGTGGGACACTCACAGCCTGCTCCACACCTCTGCCAGAAGACCCTGGCCTCTCCATTGAGAAGGATCAGAAGCTGCTGCCAGTCAGAGTAGATAACACTGGGCTGGATGGAAAAAAATAGTCCAGCCTGCTATATGGCAGTCTCCTAAGTGCTGCAATGATGATGATGATGATGATGATGATGATATCACATACATGGCTGGCTTCTGGCTTCATTCAGACAGCACCTTACCAGATACTTTCTGTGTTTTATATTATCTTTCACCCAATGTAAAAACCACTTCTGGAAATCTAGTGGGATCTAGCAGAAGCTTAGTGCCCATATCCATGTTGATCACTTCTTGGGGGAAAAAAAGAGAAAAATGCAAGCTTGTTAACCTAGAGTTGTTTTGTGCTATAATTTCCCTATGGTTTTCATGGATCATGCCATAGGATGACATTTGGGTGGTATTCTAGCACAGAGTTTTTCCTGGCCATTTTTATGGGTGAATCATCATAGAATTGTAGAGTTGGGGTGCTGAGGATCATCTAGTTCAATCCCTTACAATGCAAGAATAGGCAGCTGTCCCATATGGGAATCGAACCTGCAACCTTGGGGTTATCAGCACCATGTTCTAATGAACTGAGCGATCCATGCAGTGGAGGAACAGGAGAACACATGAACATTAAAGGGGTGAAGATGGCCCATGATATTTGCTGTTGTGTCACACCAAGCCCGCTGGTATGAATTAAATTTAGTGCGGCTGGCAGTATATTGACCAAAACAACAACAACACAGTCCCACAACGCAACAGGTAATGCAGTGTGAAAGGAACATTAAAGCACCGGGACAGTAGTGCTAGCTTTATAACCAAGAAAACTAATGCAATATGTATTCTCCATGTCTGAACATGCAATCTGTCTTTGATATGTTGATCTTGCTACCGGTAGATAATTTGATTCTCAGTAGTACTGAATGAGAGGCTTGGACAGAAGGGTGAGCCTTCCTCCTTAGAAAACAAACTGTTCAAACCAACTGGGTCCCATTTAATAGGAAGGTTTCCACAGTGCAAGAGGGAAATAAGCTTTGTATATTTATTTACCTTCCGCCCAACCTTCAGAGATGCAGGCATTGCTCAAAGGTTTGTTACTATGGCACTGCAGCACAAGCTTGTGCTTTTTGTTCATTCCTTATTATTAACTTTCCTTTCTTGAGAGGAGTCCTGACATGAGTAGACATGAATTTTTAACAGATACATTTCAGCAGTCTCGTCCCCAGTAGACAAGACAGGCGCTGTTTTTATATAGTTTTGTACAAATTATATCAGTCAGCTGAATGAGCACAGTTCTCCCACCCTCCCCTCCATCTCTGCCTTTTCAGCAATTCATTTACTGAAAAGTGATGCATACCGTACATTCAAGCAAGAGCACACAGTAGCTTTCAAGGCATTTCTATCAAGCAAGTAGCTAAGTATCTGGTTAAATGTGAGTATATGTGGCAGCAATACTGAACTTTCAGAGGCAGCCCCTAAGCCACCTTCTGTGGTGGTAAGCGCTGTGATCACACAACACTCAACTTCCCACATTTTCCCACAGATGATCTGAGTATTTCAGGACCCCGTGGAAGCATCGTGTATGGTTCTATAACAGAGGCAAGCTGCTAGCCTACAAACTGTGGATTCTGGACTCTGTTTCACCTCACACTTATAATTCCCTGCAACCAACTTAACCAACTATGGTATCCAGAATTTATCAAGGGGGGAAAACGTGCATCAAATGTGCTTTTACCTTTAAAGGTATAGTGTGTACACAGCCCAAATCATGCTAAAGTTGACATAAGTCTGAGTCATTTTGCTCAATATAAATTATTTAGCTTCCTGTGCTGCTTCTTTCATAGGGTTGATAGTGTTAAGAGTTCAGATGCTGAGCATAGAAGCATCTCCCCAGCCGAAGATGCCAGAAGCAGGCAGCCGACAGGGCGCCGAACAGATAGACAGGTGAAACCATTACATAATTAAGTCACTTGCTGCAGAATCACCTGCTTATGTCTGATGGATGTAAGCAAAGTGATGCTAATCTTTCGTGATGGAAACAGCAGCTTGATTGGTTTGCCGTAATGAAATAACGCCAGCCAAAAGGGCAAGGGGACGTGAGGTTTGTTAGTCCTCCTAATGGACGCCCACCTAATGAAGCCCTGAAGTGGCTCAAATTAGAGGCTGTTCACTAAGTGGGCTTCAGGGTACATTATTTCGCAACACTCTCCTTGGGAATTAGAGGAATGAATGGCAAGAAAGAAAAAGAAAGAAAGAAAGAAAGAAAGAAAGAAAGAAAGAAGCCCACTGTGCTTCTTTTATTTAAGATTTGGCATTTTTTTTTACATCTCCTGTGGTTTGATAACAGTATCCCATATGAAGCCTGTAAGGCTTAATACAAAGCTCAGCATTTTATTCTCACCAACCTAGCGGCTGGCCAGGTTGGGCCCTGGCTGAGGCCCCAGGGCTCAAAGGGCCCCTCAACGGTCTGACTCAGCCTCACACTCACTCACAATCCCACTGCCAGGCCCTGGGCCCAATGTGTTTTTGTGGTGTCAGTGCATGAGTGCAGCTTTTACATGGCAGCCAAGGTCAGCTCCCATCGACAGCATCCAGAGGACTCCCTGCCTCCACTTCCCTGCCTCACCTCGCCTGGGTTCTGAGAAAGGACCGAGCATCAACACTGCCCATCACAACATCCCTTGCCTGCAAATCTGGTATTTTAAAACAGGTGGTATGTGAAGATGTGCTTTATTTGTGTCTGTCCCGAATCGCCCATCATTCAACTTCGTGGGATGACTTTGAGTTCTACTATTATGAGGAGGGAAATGTCTCTCCCCAAACCACACATGACTTTATACACCCTCATCTTCCATTCTGCCCCCCTACATAAAAAAGCTGCAAACATAAAGGTAAAGGGACCCCTGACCATTAGGCCCAGTCGTGACCGACTCTGGGGTTGCGGCGCTCATCTCGCTTTATTGGCTGAAGGAGCCGGCGTACAGCTTCCAGGTCATGTGGCCAGCATGACAAAGCCGCTTCTGGCGAACCAGAGCAGCACACGGAAACAGCGTTTACCTTCCCGCTTGGAGTGGTAACTATTTATCTACTTGCACTTTGACGTGCTTTCGAACTGCTAGGTTGGCAGGAGCTGGGCCGAGCAACGGAAGCTCACCCCATTGCAAGGATTCGAAAAGCTGCAAACATAGGGGTTGATAATTTGGTTACCCTTTTCTGGACTTTTTCCAGTTTGGCAATATTCCTTTTTGAGGGACGGTCCTGCTTTTGATGACTCAGGATAGGCTTGTGCTGAGCACTGATTCACACACGCATGCTCATTTGTTAATGATTGTGGTATCAAAGGGATGGCATCCTTATGTGAATGAGCCACCCCAGATCAAAGGCCACAGGTAGCACTTTCATATCAATCACATGTTCATCCATTTAACTGTCTGTTTTTACTGATCTGCAATGCCATTCTGGGAGCCTTTTGGGGAGGGGGAGTGTTAAAGAATGGGATAAAAGTTATTTAATGACTAACTAAATAAATGCACAGCACAGATGCACCAGTTTAATTGCATCTCCCTCCATGTCCGCAATTACACTTGAGCAACAGCTGGGGAGCCTGTTGATCATCAATGCCCTGGGCCTTGATACTACACGCTGCAGGGCTGACTGAGAGAGATACCTGAGAGATGAGCAAATGACTGACTGTCTGCCTTTGACACCCTTCTTTGGGCTAAACTGGCAGAGGCCTGCCTTTCATTTGAGTAGCATAAGCTCTCCTTTCTCTTCTCTTTGTTTCCCAGCAGCAAGCCCTGCTGTGCAATGAAATGTCACTCAACGTGTGCAATTTGTTGTACTCGTTTCCACTGTCACTTGCACACACAAATGGCCATCTCTCCACATGAATCATTGTGATGGCTGACTGATCTGGGGCCTTTGCTTCTACCCATGCAAGTGACTAGTGAGAGGGCAATTAAATGAATCATTTCGGAGGCTGATTTGCTACATCATGGCCCCCCTTTGTTGTTGAAGGAGCTCCTGCACATGAGCTTCCACAAAAGCCTGTAAGCATGGGAAAGAATAGTATCCTTCCCCACTTTGCTAATTTGAACTGGATTGTGAACATGATATTCTTGGCCCAAATCAGGAGTGAGGAACCTCAGGTCCAGGGGGCAAATACACCCCTATAGCTCTCTCTCTCTCTCTCTCTCTCTCTCTCTCTCTCTCTCTCTCTCTCTCTCTCTCTCTCTCTCTCTCCCTCAAAACTCTCATTAGATCAAACCAGGTGGGTTGCAGCAAAACTATTGCCACCATCATCTTACATTCCAGCTTAGGCTGACCAGACCAAAGGAGCACTACAAGTGTGTGTGGACTAAGACACATTCCTCTGATGAGATGTTCATTTTATCAAATCCCACAAGTGCTGCAATGTGGCAGGAAAAAGACATGACCCATTATTTTTTTACATAACATATCTCTAGCCACCACATGTTTTTGCATGTTCAGACCCAGAAACCTCCCCCCTAATTAAATCCACACATGGCTCAAATTTTGGTTTGGTTTTTTGCAGAATTTAGGCCACAACTTTATTGATTACAGAAAGTGAGTGGTTGCATAGGCTCTGGTTCGACTATCTCCCTGTACCCAGGGAACCAGCATAGGTCACCCAAGGGTGAACACCTGGATAGGCGGAAAGCCGGGAACAGGCTATGTCCACCACCCAGATGTCCCCCTGGACTCAGACACGGGCACAACCCCCTCTCAGGGGTTGACCAAACCATTTGAGTCCCTGGATACCTTTAATGGAATACTCTTCACATAGGGATGGCGAGAGCATTCTCCCATCCCTATCACCTGAGCAAGTGCCTATCCACAACGTTACAAGTTGTGACAATTTGCTACGTGGCAGGTGAAACCCAAATGGCACCAGCCAATCAGCCAAGTGGGGAAAATTCCTGCCGTGCCCCCGTCCCAATGACAGACGACACACGACGGCATAGCAAGGTGAAGCGCAACAAGCCCTAAAAGTAGGGAGAGGTGGGAGGGTGTTCCGAATGCACACACCGAAAGAGGAAGCTCAGGGTCATGTCCATGGGCATATATAGGTCCCTCGATCCATTTGGACTGTGCCCCATTGGCCAAATTGAACCCAACTTCGAGGGATCTACCAATCGGGTGTTGTGGCTGACCAATCTTACCCACCCACAACACAGAGAGCCATTCTTCAGGCCTCACCGTAACACATGCCCTCTTTGAGGGAGGACACGATTTATCCTGCCACATTGCAGGGCTAGTTTTCAATTAGTAGTAATCCTGAGGGAACACTGTGTTTTGTTCTGTGAGTTGCCATTTTAGGATTAAATAACATGCATTATTTTCACAGTTGAATATGAATAAAAAATAAAAAATGTGGGTCCCATGCTGCAGAATGGGAGTCAGAGGTAGGTTTGGGCCAGTTGAAGACCACTGCCCTAGGCCATGCCGTCTTCCAAACCACACCAACCTTCCCCCAGACCACACTCTTTAGCTGCCCTGCTGTATGAGTGCTTCTGCCTGGCTGAGATGTATCCTTGAACTAGGTCCATGCCTCTTGCTTGGCTGGAGGAAGAGACGTGTGTGTAGAAACCTCTGAAGCTTGCATGACTGGGATGTAGATTACTATATAAAGGTAAGAGTCAGATCTGTTGTTCCACCCACCTTTACCTCTGGCCCCACCAATCCCCAGCCTCTTCTGATAAGGCGGGGTGAGAACCCCCCAAATCCCCTGCTAATCATTGTAGACAGTATTGAGCTAGATGGACCAATGGTCTGACTCAGTCCCTCCAGACTGGTGTTTTACTGCAGGTGTGTTCTGCAACACGTTTTTCTTAAGCATACCAAAAGTGGGTTTATTCTGTTCTGCAGCGCTTCCCCCAATACTACCACATTATTGCTGTGTGTAGGAGCTAAAGGGCAACAAAAGTGGAGCAAACACAAACCAGAACAATTGTGGTATAAAAATTAATGGGACTTCATTCAATTGTTGCGGGAAATGCACTGATTGGCAATGAAGCAGTGCGTCCTCCCCAAAACGTTTGCAGGCACAAATGGTACTGAAAATGAGATTGTGTGTGACTGCTCCAATAGCATCATGAGCACAATTCACTGTGAATGTGCAATAGAAAGGGCACCTGGAGGGAGCCCTAAGGAGATCTGTAAATTCTATGTTCTACTTGACTGTTTTTATTATAAACAGGAATGAATATATATATATATATATATATATATATATAATTTCCAGAACTTTGCCAGCTGAAGGAAGAGGGCCACTTCAGAGTTATAGCCATGCTTCCATTTAGAGTTGTGGGTGTGTTTTTTAAAATTGTTTTACCTTTATGAGACAAGAGTGGATAATCTCAACGTTTATTGCAAGAAGCCTTTCCGTTCTCTCTGTTTCTCCTTTTTTTAATTGTGGCTTTTGTTGTCATTGACAGAGAGGGTGTTTTGGTGGGTGTTTTCAAGTTTCACCACAGCTCTTCCATTCCGCGAGATTTTGTGAACCACAAGTATAGCAAGCAAATTAATTAATGCTCAATTATAGCTGCCATCTGGGGACTTTTGCGTTAGATCCATAATTAGGCTAAATTAATGCATCGTGTGTTTAAGAAATTATGCAACACCAAATTAATTAATCATGATTAGGGGCCTTTTTTGACATGTTGCCTGTCAGTTAATCATCTTTTCTCCCCCCCCCCCCAGCCTAAAAGAAAGGAGTCCTTGGGCAGCCAAAAATGAGAATGAAGGCGATGCTCCGAATTCTGAAAATTAAAGTGTGACAATATGTATGAGACTTCGACATTTCCAGCTCCTAATTGTGAAACTGCTGCATGCTTGGGTTCAGCGAGTTTCATGCTAAGCTCATTAGGGCTGTGTAAAGGACGCAGGACTGATTGTGTGAACTTCCCAGGAGAGGCATCTGACTGCTAGCCCGTGTCCTGACTGTCATACAGGTCTATCAGTCATCCCCTGACCTTACCGAGGGGGTAGACTTTCAATGAGAATGAAGAAATGATTTTTCTCTCTTGATTGTCTTCGGAGACAATTCCCTACCCCACCTCAATTGCTCTCTCTCTCTCTCTCTCTCTCTCTCTCTCCTCCCTCGATTGCATGCAAATGTCTTATGCATGCTGGGCAATCACTGTTAAGAGTAAGTTTGGGCTGGGAGGGGTGAGGAAAGAAGGCTCAGCAAGCACAGATGTGGACTGTTTCCATCTGCAGGTATGCTTTACCATACAGGGCTTTTCATCCTGGAAATATCGCATTTGAATACAGTGGGAGCAGATACGCAGATCGGCCTTCTTCTGGTCTGTTTCAGTTCCACACGTGTTCATTCATATGTCTGTTCTATCCTGCTTCCTCCTCATTCTGCTACGTTCTTCCCCAGTTTAGATGACACAATTAAATTCCGTCATAACCTGACCCTACTACCGAAAGGCATAATAGCATGACACAATGGGAAATCATATTGGCATCCTCCTGGTAGGTTTCTCTGATAATAAACACCTAATTTAAGAAGGGGAACATCATGAATTGCTGTTATTGCAGTGCCTTACTGTTATGCATCCTTCCATAAAAATATATTTTAACAAAAGTTATATTACAGTATGGCCTCCAACGCTGCTTTCCAAATGCTTTTATGTAGAGTTTTACCATTCTGACATGAAATAAATCTGTGTCAACATTTAGAATACACATGCCTTTTCATTAAACAATTCCCCTCCCCAAAATACACATTTTGTGGGGCATTTTACCCTATGCATTTATATGACAAATAAAGGTGGGAATTGCACTCCAAAAGGCAGAGAAACATGAAAAGCAAAGGACAAGTGCATTCCCATCTTTGTATTAAAGGGCGCTCATCCACGCTTCCACTTGTCCTGTGCTTCCTAGGTGCAGGGTTTATCTTTTGCTCTGGGAAAACTTGCTCTTTACTGCTGAATCGGAACAAATGGAAATCCATAGATAACCTGATTGGTGTTTGTTCTGGTTCAGAGGTAAATAGCTGGTGTTCCTGGAGGAAAGCAGCGGGATGAGTGGAAGTGTGGATTCCAGACCAAACAAAATAATCAAGTATTCCTAGTGGTGAATGCACATTTTGCTCTAACTTTTCTTTGCTGAAGTCCGCCACAGATTTCCCAGCTCTGAACCACCACAGCTGGCAAATTCAGCTCCTGCCCCACACTCCCCTCAACAGCTCAGGTACACAGGGCACATTTTACTGGTACATGGGAAACCTCATCCCCAGGGGCCAAATGCAGCCCTCCAAACCTTTCTATCTGGCCAAACACCCGCCCCAGCCCACACTCCCTACCAAACCTGCTTTGCACCCTCATGTGATTTTGCTTGACTGGACCATGTCATTGGACTCAGATCCTGCTTCTTGCTTATTCAGATGCATAACTGCACACAGAATTCCAGCCTTAGGCTTGGCACAGTGCAGGCTCCTGCGTGTTAATTGAGAAGGATGTTTCACTGAGTTCAACAAAGCTTACTCCCTAGTAAGTATGTTTAGGGCTGCAGCCATTAAATGCAGCCCCTGTGCAACTTAGAAGTAAGTCCCACTGTACTATGGAATTTACTTCCAGGAAATGTGTGCATCATATCTCAACCTTACTGAATCTTCATTTTGCCACAGATATGTTTCATTTTTATTCCCCTTTTCTTTCGTTCAGATGTGTGTGTGTGTGTGTGTGTGTGTGTGTTTCTCCTTCTCAGCCCCAGAGCTCCCCCGCCCCACACCTTCTCAGTGCATGTGGCCTGTTAGCTCATTCTTCCTCTTTGTCCATATTCTGATTCATGCCTCTGCATTTCCTGTTGAAAGCTTCATTGGTGGGTGGGTGGGGATTCCTGAGTAACCTCCCACAATATTTTCTGCTCATCCTGTTTGCCACAGCACTCCCTGCAAGAGAAACAGGGGGAAAACAAGTGGCTTGCCTGCCAAGGAATTCTGATTCTTTTCCCCCAGTTGGGCAGGCCGGAGGGGTTAATTCTCATTCCTACTTCTGCCAGGCAAGTGCTGACAATGAGGGAAGAACCCAAACCTCTTTCATGGCAAGAAGCATCGTTTCATAGGAACAGATAATAGTGACAGGACTTGATATCTCTACACATAATGAATTTACCCATGAATATATGGTGGTGGGCGGCCAGGAAAGGTCCATAGCTCAGAGGTAAATAGGTCCCATGTTCATTCCCCAGCATCTCCAGTGAGATCCCTGTCTAAAGCCCCAAAGATCCTCTGATGATCAGTGTAGACAGTACTGAGCTACATGGACCAATGGACCATGGGTTTCTGTTTTTGACACAACAAAAGTGGATTTATTCTGTACATTATCTTGGGAGCTCCCAATTCAATTTCTCCTTGTAAGAGCAGGTGTGTTGCCTCCCAGTTTGTACCAGGCTATGGCATGGGGAGGAGGACTTCCTGGTTCACCCTTCCTTCTCATGTTGATCCTTTCCTCCCCATTGAATATAAGAAGAGTCCTACTCAGTCCAGTGTCCTGTTTTGCACAGTGGCCAACAAGATGCTTCAGGAAGCCCACAAGCAGGACATGAGTGTGATAACAGCACTCTACCCTCTGTGCTCCCCAGAAACTGAAATACAAAGACATGCTGCTTCCAGTATAGGTGGGAATAAACAGCCAGCACAGCTAGAAGCCACTGATAACTTTATTCTCCATTCATTGGTCTAATTCCCATTTAAAGCTATCCAAGTTGGTGGCCACCCCTTTATACTCTGATTATGAATTCCATAGTTTTAACTGTGTGTGGTGTGAAGTACGTCCGATTCTCCTTCCTGAATCTCCAAGCATTCAGCCTCATTCTTTGGATGAGACCTGGCTGCATTACGAGAGAGGCAGATTAAGCTAAAAGGTGGTCGTGGCATTTCAGTATTCTTCCTTATTACTTCTACTTGTTCATTGCCTTATGCAACTTGTGCCTAGGTGGCTTACAAAATAAAGTGGTGCAGTATAATACAAAGATATACAGTGGTACCTCTACTTACGAAGAACTCTACTTACGAATGTTTCTACTTACGAATGGAGCTCTGTCCGCCATCTTGGATACGGTTTAGATAGGATTTTTTCTACTTAAGAGTTTTTAGATAGGGTTGCTTCTACTTACGAATTTTTTCTCCCAATGCATTCCTATGTGTGTTCGGAACGCATTAAATTCGTAACTAGAGGTACCACTGTATTTGAGAATAAAACACAAGAAGCCTCTTAAAACATTGCAGGTGACCACCCATGATTTTGAGTCCCTTTGCCCATTTGCCCTAGCAATCAAATCTAGATCAGGCAGTGTGGGCTGCAGAATAATGAAGGTGTTTCTTGTAAGGAAAATCCCACCCACCCACCAGCCTTAGCCCCCTTTTGATGTTAGGTAAGTTCAAAACTCCACACCTATCAAAATCCTAAAGAAATTCTGAAGCACCCTGAGAATGAGGTAGAAATTGGAGGACAGATTTTGGCACCTAACCTCAGTATCGTTGTGACACAGCAATGGCAAAGCTCTTCCTGTTGATTTTCTGCTTGTGTCATGAAGCAGTTAAAGGCAACAGTTCCCTGGCAAGAATAAAATAGGTGCCTTATCTGGAGGACAGTGTTGGAACAACCAAAGTAGTCACGTGAGCTGCTTCTTTAATGAGATCCTTGCTAGCAGCTTCATGCATAGGCAAGAGGCTATTGCTATTAATATTCCTCGTGCTTTAAGGGGAATCTGGCACACACAAAGGCTTATCTGTTTGAACTTCTATAGTTCCATAGATTTCGTGGCCTTTATCAAAGGCAATAGGCTTGAAGCTTATAAGTGCCACCTCCTTTTTCCTGCCCAGCACAGACTTACTCAAAATGACAGCTGGTAGGAAAGGCTCCAGAACTTTAGAAAAGCAAGTAATTGGCTAAGAGTATTTATTCTGCATTTATGCTATGCTAACCAGTTAAATAAAAGAGTAGCAGGTCTTCACCCAGAAAATGTACCTACAGGCAGAATCATGGAATCGTAGATTTGGAAGGGACCACAAGGGTCATCTAGCTCATCATCTTTGACCACTGATCCTACTAGTTAGGGATGATGGGAGCTGTAGCCCCCAAACAGCTGGAGACCCAACTTTGAGAAACCCTGATCTAGTCCAATCCCCTGCAATGCAAGAATCTTTTGCCCGATATGAGGTTGGAACCCACAACCCTGAGATTAAGTGTCTAATGTTCTACAGCATTCTGTGCCCTGTACCTGTACCTCAGTACAAGGTGAAACTACAGGTGGTTCCTCCAGCTTATAGCCCACCTCCTTCTCTGACTTCTGTACTGCAAAATTTTAGATATGCTGGTCAGGGGAAGTGAACAAGAGGGCTACTGCTTGAATGGAAAGGGAGAATGCAGTGACACCACTCTGGTGCTTCAGAGCCTTCAAAATTATAGGCACCTTCTAGGAGGCTTAGTTACAGATCTGCAAAGAAAAAAAACAGAGAAGAAATGCATGAGTGGAAACTGTCATCACACTGAATCTGTCTCCTTTTTAGAGGACGAAGCTGGGAATTTGGAGTGGGAGAGAGAATTACTCTTGGAGCCAGCCCCGGAAGTACATAATGAACCATAACCACTTGTGTAAGAAAGAGGAGGCTCCAGCCCAAGGACATTATGTTACCCTCCTCTGACTCAAAGGACTCCAGAAATGTTAATGGAATCACAGTCTGCTCTGGTCCATTAGAGTCAACTCAAGTAGCTCAAGTAGGCCCTTTAGATGAAGAGGTTCTTCTCAGTGAAGGCAAGGGCAACTGAGGTAGAGCTGCAGCTTCTATTTAAGGCTCATTCTGAGGCTGGCTGCTGCCAAGACATCATATGAGCACCACTCCTTTAGTGGATCCAATCTGAGCTCTGCACAGGGCTGTCTAGAGGATCGCTGTCCAAGGTACCACTGAATTTCTCCTTTGCTCATCTCAGCATCGCTGAGAACAAGAATGCACACATACAGAAGTCCCTGCCCATTTCAGATGATCGCCTTCCACAAATTGGAGGGTCACTTAAATGGAACCAGTGCGCTTGTCCCCCTTCCCCCTTCATGGGCTAACAAGTGTGGCATCTAAAAGGATCTTAAGTGCGTGTCTTTTGCATGTAGCTCAGGGTGGCGGAACTAAGGATTTTCAGTAAAAAAAACCACAACAGGAGATCTCTCAAGCCTAAATGAATTATGCAAATATTGCTTTTGTTTCCTAAGGCTTCTATTAAAGACAAGCTTGGTTCTCTCTCCCAATACCCTCACCAAAGCAACAGCGATGGATTTCTACCAGTCCAGTTTGCAAGAGCAGGATTTGTTGTTGTTGTTGTTCTGTGGACTGAAAACAGCCTGCGGGGTTTATTCCTGTTGAACCACTCGCCTTGTCCTCTGTCACTGCCGGTGACCTTACATGTCTTTTGCATAAGCTAAACCATGCTAAAAGCAACATTTCACAGTAAACCAGCCTCTGCTTCAGAACTGACCATGAGCTTTGCTGCAGATGTATATCACTGAAACACAATGCCTGGCTAGCACATTCTGCTTGATGAAACATACAGTGACTTCATGGTCTTTCTATGGAAATGTTATGGAGCAAGCTACCCAATGGGGACACAATTATTTTCACAATCAGAGACCAAAGGAAAATCGAAATTTCCTATGGATCAAACAAGCATGCTTTGATTGTCATTTCCATGCCACAATTTTTTAGAAAGCATGATTGTATATCTCATCCACACCAAATTTTGAATATTCAGTATGAATCTACACCTTCAGACCAGAGATCCTTTTCCATGTGCATAAGTTTAAGATGCCCATATCATCACCATCTCACACTCACATTCACCACCCCATTCAATGGTGTGTGTGTGTGTGCGGGGGGGGGGATGACAACAGAGAGAGTAGTTTCAGCAGTTTAGGAGTATACTTCCCTGGGTGTCAGCTCCACTGAACTCAGTTAATTAAAAGATGTTGTGAGGTCTGATGACAAATCTCCATTGCCATGTGCATTTTGACCCTGAGTGACCTTTCTTATAAGCAATTGCATGGGCCTTCCCTTCTCTACCAGGTAAGCAAAGACATTTTTTTGCATTTTTTAAATTCTAGTTTATTAAAGAGCAGTGTGCACGTGTGTGTGTGTGTGTGTGTGTGTGTGTGTGTGTGTGTGATTGTTTGTCCTGTGTTGAAATGGACTGGATCCATAATAATGTAGTTGCACTTAGGTCCCATTGAAAAAGTAACCATGGCTAGCTTAACACCCATTGATTTCAATGGGAACTAAGTGCAACAACTAATCTGAATCCAACCCAATGTTGCTGTAGTTATATCATAAAAAATAACCACAACAAATGGCCTTAAAATTTGGGATTTTGGGATTTTAAAAATGATTTCTGGGGGAGGGTTGCAATGCAACCTTGAATGATGTCTTCTTACGGTGTCTCCCTCTACCATAAAATCTAAAATGACACCCTGTTTCTGAATCTACGGGCTATTTCACTAACAAATAGAACAAACAAGATGCTGAATGTGTTTGGCCATTGGATTTTGAGGTTTACCATTCTTATGGAGCAGAACCCCCTGTGCAAACTCAATTGAAGTGAATGGGAGCTGCATAACACTCAAGGGGGTTCTTTATTATTTTTTAAAAAAATATAATCCACTTTTCTGGGCCTATCACACTCACACATCAATTAAAAGCCATGTGAAATGGGTAGGTTTTTGAAGCCTGTTTAAATATTCCAAAAGAGGGAACCAACCTCACATCCCTTGAGAGAGAATTCCGTAAGTTAGGACCTATTACTGAGAAGGCCCTGTCCCCAGTGCCTGCCAATCTTACTGATCTTATAAAGGCATTCATTAAAAAACATTTTATCCCGCCCTTCCGTAAAAGAAAAGAAAAGAAAAGCTCTCAGAGTGGTTACAAATGCCAATGATATGGGAGTTCCCTGTCCTTAGGCTTACAATAAAGAAATGTCATAAAAGGAAAAGGAATTGGGAGGGGGGAGGGGGGAAGCACATTCAGACATTATATCTTGGCAATCGGCAGCTGAAATGGAAAGATTTCAGCAAGAGGTGGAGCCAAAAGCTGCTCGTCTTTTAGCAGAGCAGATGGAGATGGATTGAATTTGATGGAGGTGCCCTGCAATCCCACTGCTCTCCCTCCCCAGTAATCTGATGCAGGAGCAGTCGATGGGGTGGTGCAGACAGGAGAGTGTTGCTCACCTGACTTCCAAACACTGAGCATGAGTCCCAGTTCCTGAGAGGGACAGGAGGAGGGACAGAGGGAGCGCAGTGGCAGGGGCAGCAGCAGAGCTAATCTGACTCTCCTGCCACGCAGGCACCATGCCTGACTCCCTACCTCTCCCCACCCTTCAGGAACCAGCCGTAGATAGATGCTCAGAAGGCAGATGATCATTGCCGCCCCATCTGCCCTGCTCCACCAACCACTACTGGCCTGAAGGAGTGGCTAATGATGGAAGTTGAGGGAGGAGCTTGATAGAGCTGGTCTGTCAGCCCAGCAAAGAGAGAAGCTCCACAGTCTCAGGCCTCATGCTCTCCTGCCAATAGCCTGACAGAATCTTAAAGGGACACCAACAAGCCAGTCCTCTGATGGCAATCTTAAATCATGGACAGATTCATATTAGCACAGATGGTTCTTCAAACAATGTTCTCGCACAGGTCAAACAATGTTCTTGCAACGGGTCTTGGAATGGGAAGGTTCCCAGTGGATTTCTGCCAGCGTCAGAATTTGTATTGTTTAATTAACAGCCATATTAAATCCTAACACAGTTAATAAATAAAACACATTTTGTACAGATTGCAAGCTGCCCTGTTTGCCAACTCCGTCAGCCAATAAAATCCGTTGATAGCGTGCGTTAGCTTCTGTCCCGTTTGACAGTTTTTAAGGGTTATTATCATATATATCTATAAAGACATTAAAAAGTTGCAATGCATATATATGGTATATATCGGCCTGGGTGTGCAACATCTAACGGATAAACAAGCTGCCCAAAAAGACGCCTGCATTGGCTGTTTGGTTTTGTCTCATCCTGGCCTCACACACAGAAGCCGCCCCGGGGAGATGAATGTGCCAGGATAAGTTATCTGGGGCTCATAAAATCTTTTTTAGAAGATTGAAATAAAGTCAGTGCTTGCAGAAGACAAATCAATTGTGACATTTCTGAATGGAGTGCGATGCATTTAATTAGCACAAGACATACTGGCAAATGCTGAATTACCCAATAAATCACTGGATGCTGGAACCCATACAGAGCTGGGAATCAGCTGTCTTGTGAGATGTACAGCAAGGGCTAATAGGGAGATCTGGCCATTTCTCCTACATTTTCTGCTAAATTTCATTCATTTTGACATTTACACACCAGGTCTCTATAATTATTTCAAAACACCAAGCACCGAAGCTTCTCCAGATCCAATCAGGGTTTTCAGGTTGGGGGGATGGGGGCATGATGCAGAATTATAGCATCAAGAGCCCCCCTTTTGCTTAAATGTTTTCCCCAGGTTTGCAATTTGGATTGCCCTCATTGCAGGTTGACTCCTGGGTGCTTGTCTGGCATTCTAACAACAAGGACAATTTATGGGCTAGGGAAGCTTAATAGGTGAATTCCCAAGCGGAAGATTGAAAAGCTTATAGTAGGACAGCAGCCGCTATTGACCTTGAACCCTTGAAGTGTTTGTGTGATGTGCTGGTGCAACACTGAACAGAAGTTTGCTGTGGTCTCTCATGTGGGTATCTGAGAAGGCAGTCGGGGTTCACGGGACGAAAATGCACACAGAGTCCCTGCATAGCACCAGGGATGCTACCCCCCCCCTGCAAAATAAGAACCTGAATATTTGACACCTTTAAGGTGCATTACCATTGGTAGTCCTATAGAAAGGTACCATGGTGTATCTTGTGAATGCAATGCACAATTTAAAATTTGAGTATGGTCACACTTTTTAGACCAAATTATCTGTGCATTTGTGTGCACAAGTTATGTCTGGGCTTAAGTCTATTCTAATCAAAACTTTATAGAGCTGAATGACAAGATTTTTATAGGGACTATAATTCTTATTCCAGGTTTATGCAAATTTTGCATTTGAGTAAAACCCGCAGGTAGACTATTCTTGTCTCTCTCAATATAGATAGATGGTCTATTTAAAGATTCTGTATTGTTAGGCATTTTATATTACAATAAAGTGCTATGCCTTCACAATCTGAGAGATAAATGGATAAGCACATAAAACCACAATAATAGCCCCATGGTATCAGAGGAAGATGGTGGTGTAGGAGGGGAGAAGGGGGGAAATGACCTGGATATTCCAAAATCTCCCCCCTCCCCCGCACAACCTACACAATTGTCCACAAAATCTTTTCTTAAGTTTAGCTGCTAGTACATCAAACTGGGTCACTCATATTTATCTGCATATATTGATTGATACAGCAATGACCAAACTACAATTCTGGCCAAAATAAAATGATGCAGCTCTTTGAGAACTCTGGAAAGGGACTAGGAAAGGTGTCTGATATTTTATGTATATGTTTACATGGTGCGGGGGGTGGGGTGGGTGAATCTCATTTTGAGAGGGAATCATTCCTAATTGCCAAAGGTGTTAAGGGTTTAGCAGTCTGTGGTAGCTGATTTGTTCACTCTTTCGTTTGTTCCCCTCATAGCAAGATGGTTCTCTGGTGGCCCTTGGAGGAGAGAAAAAACACCTCTGAGAGCTGGATGGCACCAACTCGCCAGGTTATTTCTTTCTTCTCCCCTCCTCTGAGGGAAAGACGGTCCCTCAGAAGCTGTTATGGAGCTGCTACTGGGAGCTGGATCATGACGGCTCATCAGATTGCTTCTTTTCACTTCCCCTGAGGCAAAATGGCCCTTTGGAAGCCAACGGTGAAAACTGAAATAAAAAATTGAACTCTCTTGTCTTTATTTTATTTTTGATTGAACATACGCACATATGGGTTTAGTGGCCCTTCCTCATCTCCCCTCTGAGGGTGCTGTTTTGCTCCAGTGACTGTCCATTCCTTCAGCTGTCCTCGACTGAAATGCCTGGCTCTGCAAATGATTGCTCAGCCACCCCCTGCTTCACTGTCCTGGGATACATAGGGCAACCTTTGCCAATCTGGTGCTCTTCAGACATTTTGGATTATGGTCCCCACCAGCCTCAACTGGCATGGCCACAACAAGAGATGGAGAGCCTGCAGCCCTCCTGATGTTTTGGGACTCCAGCTCCCATTGTTCCCACCCATTGGTCTCAATGACTGGCGCTGATGGGAGTTGGAGTCTGTCAGCAGCTGTCAGGTCACAAGTTCCTCATCCCTGCCTTAGAGGTAGGTTTGTGACATTGTGACTCCAGAACAGGGGTCAGCAAACGTTTTCAGCAGGGGGCCGGTCCACTGTCCCTCAGACCTTGTAGGGGGCTGGACTATATTTTGGAAAAAAAATATGAACAAATTCCTATGCCCTACAAATAACCCAGAGATGCATTTTAAATAAAAGGACACATTCTACACATGTAAAAACATGCTGATTCCTGGACCATGCGTGGGCCGGATTTAGAAGGCGATTGGGCCGCATCTGGCCCCCGGGCCTTAGTTTGGGGACCCTGCTCCAGAAGAATAACAATCTCATGTCTGCAGAACTGTTTGCAAGCCTTCCCATGAGTCTCCATCTGTATTTCAAATCTGACAATTTATCTCAGCCAGAAGAACTTCAAAATAAATTTCCCCCCTCATAATTTCAAGTGCAGTTTGACATTTGAGTGTGTGTGTGTGTGTGTGTGTGTGTACACACACACACACACAGACACACACACACATATATATTTTTGTGTAGATGTGTGTGTGTGTGTGTTGGCAGAGTGGGAAGCATGTTAACAGACTGATGGCATTTTAATTATTTTATTGAGCTGGCATGGGTTCAGATTACTTGTTGAAATTTCCAAACGCACGTTGGACTTAGATTTTACTTTGTAAACTGGGCCCAAGAGGCTGACTAATTAGAATCATGACTCAAAGCTATAAAGGGGTACTTATTGATTCAGCTCATGAAAAGACCAGGACAATCAAAAGCAAACATCCATCTCCATTTTCATCTGGGGCTCAGAAGGTTAAGTACTATTTGTTTCAGATCCCTGACATTAGCTCTCTCTTTGTAACATAGGAGAGAGCACAATTAACATTCTAGAGCCATTCAGTTTTAGTATGTACTATATTATTTGCAAGAATGCTCTGCTTGTAGCCTAATTACAGGTACAGGTTGCAAGCCATTATTTGAGATCTTTCACTGATTAGGATTTTAATTTAATGTTATTATTTTTGCACTGTGCTGGCCACAGATATATCTGAATGTACAGGATGGCCCTTAAGCTCACTGGTCATTGGGGAAAAAAGCAAAGACATTTTGAGGTCCATTTATTGTTTGGGAATCTTATTCTATTTTGTGGGTGTGTGGTTGTTGTTGTTATTGTTGTTTTTTAAAAAAAGTGCTACCATTTGTGTCCAGTATATGTGTGAAATTTTCACATGGACAGATTCCCCTGTGTTACATTTGCCTGTATATTCTATGAAAATGAGATCTGAGTTCAGTCATAAGCTGTGGGAAGTTGAATTTTTCGGAATATTTCATATAGTGATCTGTGCCAAAAACATTCATTTCTAAGAGCTGGAAAGATTCACACTCTCCCACGCTCAGAAAAGTTTTGTATGGCAAGAGTTACTAATTCTGTTAGAGGCATAAAAACTGAGTGAATATCTGCAATCTTTCCCCTCAGGATCATTCATTCAGATATGACTCCTGCTAATTTTTATTGAAAATGGCAGCTTACTGCACCCAAAGTCCAGAAGTGGCAATTTGCAGCCTGGCGTGACTGCAGCTGAGGCGGCGAACCATTGTCCTGCCCTACCCTGCCCTGCACAACCATTGGAGGGCGTCAATGGCTCCTCCCACAGCCATGCAGGATGCTGGGAGTCTGCTCATTTGAATTAGCCAATCACAGGCAGGCAAGGGGGTGTAACCACATCGCCAGACCTGGAACCCAGAGTCTTCACTCAGATATATAAGAAAATAGCCATGCCAGAGCCAGCCAGCTTAGCCAGAGTCGGATTCCCCACGGCCATGCAATAGACTTCGGCGTTGTCCAAATGTAAGGGAGCCTGTCTCATAGCCATCATCACGACTTTGTGGGCAGATAAGGCATTGCGCTGGATCATTAGCCTTGGCGAAAGGGGATGGAGGTCCCAGGGTCCGCCCTTCTCCACGACAAGAAATGGGTACCTCATTAAAGGGGTCCTGGGGGGGGGAGTTTGTTTGGTTGCCCAGATGGGGGTTGATGGGTCAGAGCATCCTCCCCAAACGGTGTTCCTGGTAGAATCATAGTCTACTGCAAAGAGGTAAGAGTCACACTTTCACCCCCTTTAACCTCTGACCAAACTACTGGCATGTGGACCTCAGATGGCTGCCCAATGTGGCCCCTGGGGTGAAAAATATCCCCACCCCCGTTATACCGAATGCATAGCTGCCAAGTACCCCGTTTTCCCCGGGAAACCCCCGTTTTTACTTACCTTTTCTCGGCGGTCTCCCATATCACTTCGTCTCCCATTTTTCTCCATTATTTTCTCCTGCCGGCGGCCATTTTTTTCCCCTGATTTGCCCTTCTATGGGCACCAAAAATGGCCGCCGCCGGCTTTGAAAGTCGTGTCTACGCATGTCCGGAAGTGCATAGACGCGACTTCCGGTGTTGGCGGCGGCCATTTTTGGTGCCCATAGATGGGCAGAGCGACACCAGAAGTTGCGTCTACGCACTTCCGGACATGCGTAGACATGACTTTTGAAGCCGGCGGCAGCCATTTTTGGTGCCCATAGAAGGGCAAAGCGACACCAGAAGTTGCGTCGATGCAACTTCCGGTGTCACGCGGCTGCCGGTCCCGGATTCTGCAGTCCGGGACTTGGAAGGTAAGTGAATGAAGTAGTAGAAAAAGGTGATAGAAATCTGGATCATACCACTTCTGACTCAGGTGAGAAGTCACCTCAATATAAACGCTCCCCCGTGTGAGAAGCTCCCTTTGTGTAGATAAGTAGCTCACTGGAGAGATTGGGGGGGGGATTAAATGCATCCCTCTGCTTGATGAGCTAGGTTGCTACATGCAGGATGCAGATGGGTCACTTGGAAATATGCCCCATCCTTGTAGTGTGAAGTGATATGGTCCAGGGTTTGACCACCTCAGTCCACCATCTGATGCCACACAATGTGTGCAGCTTGACTCTGAGCTGTTCCAGAAGCACTACATTTTCTTTCTTTGGAGAGAAAAATTAAAGGATTGACAAACAGATGATCTGCGAATGTTACCGGATGACAAATTGAAAGTTAAGCCTGCCGTGGGAATATGGGAAGAGATTGTTAACTCAAATGGCACTAGGTTTTTTTTTTCTTCCCATGGATGAAATGGTTCCAAGCTGTGTGGGTGACAACGGAGGTTCAAACGCCTGCAGACATTATTACTGTTAATATTACTTTGTGTTAATTACCAAAAATGTGATCCTTTGTTCCACATTTAATCATAAACCATTAATTGATTCCCACCGCCCCTTCCCCAACGCTCCTAATACATTTGGCAGTGGGGTATAGATGTGCTTCATGTAGCGAGCGTTCCATGTGCATGAATCACAGACATTTTTTAACAGTTCTCTCTGGCTTTGCAAGCATTTGTAACCATCTCTAACACTGCATCATATCGGGGGGGGGGGGGAGAGGACTGCTGCTCTGAAGCTGGAAGGTTTTCTTTTTAAATAATAATAAAGAGACGGACTAGAGAATATTCATTTCCAAAACCAATTAGAAGCATAGACAAGTAGCCGTCCACAAATGTATCCTGGGGGGCATGGAGATTGGATCAGATCAGATCAGATCAGATCTGTACCTCCAGTACCACAGATGGAGCTGGAGATCCAGTCTCTCTCCCTGATGCTGTAGGACAGGGGTGGCCAACTCTCAAGAGACTGCGATCTAACTGGCAGTGATCAGGTCAAAGTTGTTGAGCTTTTTTTTTGCGTGGGTTTGGGTCAAAGTTGTTTCAGGGAGGAGGTAAAATGTTGAGCTTTTTTTTAGGGGAGCCACAGTTGTTCAGCTTCTTTGGGGGTTTGGGGGGAGCCAATGATCTACCACAGTTGTTCAGCTTCTTTGGGGGGGAGCCAGTGATCTGCTGCAGACATCCAGTGATCTGCTGCAGACATCCAGTGATCTACTGGTAGATTACGATCTACCTGTTGGACATGCCTGCTGTAGGAGACAGTGGCTCTCCAACTTCCTTTTCTAGGCCACACTTTCAGAATAACAATTCGCTCACACCATACCAATTTTTATATTATTATTATTATTATTATTATTATTATTATTATTATTAAGAATAAGAAACACTTTGGAAAATGAAAACAAACAACTCCTAGCAGTGCTTGATTTATAACACAGAACACAACTACATAATATGATTGTGGGACATCCAGAAAGTCGGAAACAATGCAGCTACACAAGAAAATGAATCATTTCCAAAATATAATTATAAACAAGCCTTTTACATACTTAGGTATGTATACATGAGAGGTGTGTGTTTGCTTTTTGCTGCACAAAAGGTCTAATTTGAGACAAATGGACTCTCATCTAGTCATCAACACAAATAAGTCTTCCTAAAGCCCTAAACGGCCTCAGTCTAGTATACCTGACGGAGTGTCTCCACCCCCATCGTTCTGCCCGGACACTGAGGTCCAGCGCCGAGGGCCTTCTGGCGGTTCCCTTGCTACGAGAAGCCAAATTACAGGGAACCAGGCAGAGGAGATTTAGACACACTTCTGAGCATGCCACAGTATTTCCCCTTTCGCAAATGTAAAAATGTTTTCTGTATTTTATTTTTCTGGAAAGAAATGGAAAAACACAAGAGCTTTCCTCCACACTCAACTTCTGCCCCGCTGGCTCAAACACAGAGAGGCATAAGATAAGTTGGTGGAAACATCCTGGGCTTATTTTCAGCTGGAACTGACCACAACTCAGTCCTGACATGCAGGGCCGTCTTTAGCATATGCTCTGCCGGGGTGCAAAGATCTACCCAGCACTCCCAAATTTAGTGCTGCTCACGTCTACACCCAAGATTTACTTCTCCACAGTTGCAGGAGAGGCGTCTGTGTTGGTGTCCTGCTCTTCCAAGTCTCACTGTCATCGCCCCTCAAGAACCAGGCACCCGAGCTCTGTAAAGGCGCTTTTAAAAGCTCCCCAGGAGGAGAAAGGAGAAGAAGAGGGACACAGCAGCCGCGCTGATGGTGGGCAAGAGAGCAACGCCTCTCCATACAGGGCGGGACTCTGTGGAGGAGAAAGCGGCCAGGGTGGAGGTGGCAGCAGCGGCTGGCTTTGAATGTCCACACTTGATCAAAATTATTTATTATTTCATAACAGGTAGATAGTTAAGAGCTTAGGTGGCTTCAGCGGCGGGCGCCTGGTGCCCCCCAGAATTCAGCACCTGGGTGCCCCTCACCCCTTGCATCCCCAGGTAAAGACGGCCCTGCTGACATGTCTCAGGTGAGTGCCATTGACATTGGAAGAGAACAAGGGAGGTGCTCGTGGTGAGTTCCAGCACCTCTTTTTCTAGAAAAGCAACACTGGAAACAACCTTGTGTTTTACACACGCACACCCTATTACAGCTTGCATTCCTTGCCTGTCAGTACAATCCTATGTGTGTTCAGTTGGAAGTAAGTCTCACAATCATTAGTGTCTGTATGGATTTTAGAGTTGGGGGGCAGGCACTGACAAGGCTCTGGTATTTTGTTTATCATTTGTTTCTTTTTAGAAGTATTTGTAGAACACGTAATCACTAACCTCTCTAAGCGGTGTCCATAATGAAGGTATGCCTCGTGAAGTTCTCTGCATGCTGCTGTGTTTTGTGTGTTGTCTCTTACAAGGAAATCTCAGCCTTTCCCATGTAATAGTTTGTGAACATTGCCTCTGGTAAGAAAAAATATTTGGTACATCTCAGACTTCGAATCCTTTTGCTGGAGTGTTGTGTGTGTGAGATAGAGAGAGAGAGAGAAATAAAAAGCACAGTTAAGATGGAAGAAAATAATAAAATGAAAACAAGTGGACTATTCTATGAAGAGAAAAGCACTTTCAAATTTTAGAAATATATCCTGTGGTGGTTGGGGGACATGGCATTAAGACAGCTGAAAAACTCTGAGCTGGTCTGTTTGTTTACAGTGATGAGAAAATTGGCTTCCTGTTGCATGAGCTGTGGGGACAGCTGAGCAGTTTTGCTGGGTGGGTTCCTAATTTCTAGGCCTCTTTACCCAACACAAATGTTGAGCTTAGGAGGTGGATTGAAACCCACAGAACTGGCTTTTTCTAACAACTATGCAGAGTTTTGTCAGTGCCAGAAAAATGGGAAGTGTGGAGGAAACAGCAGGCTGTTGAGTCACCTGTATAAATATGTGCTAAATAATTTCACTCTGCTTTTGTTTTTGTGCATGGCCTGTGTCAAGGCCTTTTTTAGTGGCCCTCAGCAAAATTTGATGCCCCGCACCAGCCCTTGCTCTGCCTTCCCAAAGCCGAGTAACAAGGCGCTGGGCTTTGGGAGGAGACATGAGGGCTCTGACTCAGTCCTGGAGTCCTCCTTCCCACAGCCTGGTTAGTGCTTTCCCAGCTCGTGTGTGTGTGTGTGTGTGTGTGTGTGTGTGTGTGAAATTTTTGCCCCCGTGAGATAAAGCAGAATGAGGCCCAAGTGTCCCGTGTCAAAGTACTCTTGTGGCCCACTAGGTATGAAAAGTTGGGTTGTCCTGGCTTAGTGTTACGTATCCAGTGGTCTGTGTTTGCCTGAGCTTGAGTCTGGATTTGATACATCATATCCAATCACAGAACATTTCAGGATTTGGGCCTCTACCATTGGCCCTTAAACTCTGAGTTATGATTTGCAGCTTGGAAGTTTAGACAGCCAATCATGTTGGGAGTGGGAGTGGCCCAGGCCTTCAGAAATGTATATAAGCAGTAGCTTTGCCCTTGTTGCCCAGTTCTGTTAGTTCAGTAAAGGTTTTTGCTATTATCACTGTGTCTTGCCTCGTGGGAATCCACCTACACTTTACTTGGACCGATGGACAATTTTATATGCTGGTTCATTAATTAAATACACAGCACTCCGCCTCCTGGTCATTACCGGTAGAAAAAGGATCAGATGTGACATTGGAAGGATGTGGATACTATGATTGACAAGAAAAGGCTTTGCCTATGAAATGAAATGTACTAAGCATGTTACACATTGATAGGTTGATGCTTGCTCAAAATGTGCTCTTTCCCTTGTACAAAATACTGCAACAGTGGCTTTTTCATAAAGAATCCTGTTATCAGAAATGGTGCTAGCCACCATCAATGTGCCAATTATAACTGTGAGCATTCATTATATCTCCAAAGCAAGATACTTTTAAGTAACTAATGACTTGTTTTTCATTTGCATGACACTGCGGCATGCTATTTGATTCCTGCTCTGCAGCTGCAAATAATGAAGCAGTAGACCGTCCTAGGCAAGTTTGCGCAAGTGACTCTTTTCGCAGTAAACATTATTCCAGATCAGATTTCAGCCAGGTCTGGAACATGGTGATGAGTTCTTTAAAGTAGGATATCATGGGAGAGTTTAAGGGAAAGGAGACTCGGGGTGATTTCGCTTTCTGAACCATCTTGTGTAGATTTTGGAATGAAGCTGAAAGACCAAAATGCCCTCAGAATGCCTCCTCACATAAATACTGCCTTATGCTGTTAGTCTAGTGGGCTCTGTGACTTTTGGTCTGGCTGAACCACAGGGAAGAAAGGCATAAAAACTAGAGTTCTACTTTCCTGTTGTTGTTGTTGTTGTTTAGTCGTTTAGTCGTGTCCGACTCTTCGTGACCCCATGGACCATAGCACGCCAGGCACTCCTGTCTTCCACTGCCTCCCGCAGTTTGGTCAAACTCATGTTGGTAGCTTCGAGAACACTGTCCAACCATCTTGTCCTCTGACGTCCCCTTCTCCTAGTGCCCTCAATCTTTCCCAACATCAGGGTCTTTTCCAAGGATTCTTCTCTTCTCATGAGGTGGCCAAAGTATTGGAGCCTCAGCTTCACGATCTGTCCTTCCAGGGAGCACTCAGGGCTGATTTCCTTAAGAATGGATAGGTTTGATCTTCTTGCAGTCCATGGGACTCTCAAGAGTCTCCTCCAGCACCATAATTCAAAAGCATCAATTCTTCGGCGATCAGCCTTCTTTATGGTCCAACTCTCACTTCCATACATCACTACTGGGAAAACCATAGCTTTAACTATACGGACCTTTGTCGGCAAGGTGATGTCTCTGCTTTTTAAGATGCTGTCTAGGTTTGTCATTGCTTTTCTCCCAAGAAGCAGGCGTCTTTTAATTTCGTGACTGCTGTCACCATCTGCAGTGATCAAGGAGCCCAAGAAGGTAAAATCTCTCACTGCCTCCATTTCTTCCCCTTCTATTTGCCAGGAGGTGATGGGACCAGTGGCCATGATCTTGGTTTTTTTGATGTTGAGCTTCAGACCATATTTTGCGCTCTCCTCTTTCACCCTCATTAAAAGGTTCTTTAATTCCTCCTCGCTTTCTGCCATCAAGGTTGTGTCATCTGCATATCTGAGGTTGTTGATATTTCTTCCGGCAATCTTAATTCCGGCTTGGGATTCATCTAGTCCAGCCTTTCGCATGATGAATTCTGCATATAAGTTAAATAAGCAGGGAGACAATATACAACCTTGTCGTACTCCTTTCCCAATTTTGAACCACTTAGTTGTTCCATATCCAGTTCTAACTGTAGCTTCTTGTCCCACATAGAGATTTCTCAGGAGACAGATGAGGTGATCAGGCACTCCCATTTCTTTAAGAACTTGCCATAGTTTGCTGTGGTCGACACAGTCAAAGGCTTTTGCATAGTCAATGAAGCAGAAGTAGACGTTTTTCTGGAACTCTCTAGCTTTCTCCATAATCCAGCGCATGTTTGCTATTTGGTCTCTGGTTCCTCTGCCCTTTCGAAATCCAGCTTGCACTTCTGGGAGTTCTCGGTCCACATACTGCCTAAGCCTGCCTTGTAGAATTTTAAGCATAACCTTGCTAGCGTGTGAAATGAGCGCAATTGTGCGGTAGTTGGAGCATTCTTTGGCACTGCCCTTCTTTGGAATTGGGATGTAGACTGATCTTCTCCAATCCTCTGGCCATTGCTGAGTTTTCCAAACTTGCTGGCATATTGGGTGTAGCACCTTAACAGCATCATCTTTTAAAATTTTAAATAGTTCAGCTGGAATATCATCACTTCCACTGGCCTTGTTATTAGCAGTGCTTTCTAAGGCCCATTTGACTTCACTCTCCAAGATGTCTGGCTCAAGGTCAGCAACCACACTACCTGGGGTGTACGAAACCTCCATGTCTTTCTGGTATAATTCCTCTGTGTATTCTTGCCACCTCTTCTTGATGTCTTCTGCTTCTGTTAGGTCCTTACCACTTTTGTCCTTGATTATGGTAATCTTTGTACGAAATGTTCCTTTCATATCTCCAATTTTCTTGAACAGATCTCTGGTTTTCCCCATTCTATTGTTTTCCTCTATTTCTTTGCATTGCTCATTTAAGAAGACCCTCTTGTCTCTCCTTGCTGTTTTTTGGAAATCTGCATTCAGTTTCCTGTATCTTTCCCTATCTCCCTTGCATTTTGCTTGCCTCCTCTCCTCCGCTATTTGTAAGGCCTCGTTGGACAGCCATTTTGCTTTCTTGCATTTCCTTTTCCTTGGGATGGTTTTCGTTGCTGCCTCCTGTATAATGTTACGAGCCTCCATCCATAGTTCTTCAGGCACTCTGTCCACCAAATCTAAATCCTTAAACCTGTTCCTCACTTCCACTGTGTATTCATAAGGGATTTGATTCAGATTGTATCTTACTGGCCCAGTGGTTTTTCCTACTTTCTTAAGTTTAAGCTGGAATTTTGCTATAAGAAGCTGATGATCTGAGTTACAGTCAGCTCCAGGTCTTGTTTTTGCTGATTGTATAGAGCTTCTCCATCTTTGGCTGCAGAGAATATAATCAATCTGATTTCGATGCTGCCCATTTGGTGATATCCATGTGTAGAGTCGTCTCTTGTGTTGTTGGAAGAGAGTGTTTGTGATGACCAGCTTGTTCTCTTGACAGAACTCTATTAGCCTTTGCCCTGCTTCATTTTGAACTCCAAGGCCAAACTTGCCAGTTGTTCCTTTTATCTCTTGATTCCCTACTTTAGCATTCCAATCCCCTGTAATGAGAAGAACATCCTTCTTTGGTGTCATTTCTAGAAGGTGTTGTAGGTCTTCATAGAATTGGTCAATTTCACTTTCTTCAGCTCCGGTAGTTGGTGCATAAACTTGGATTACTGTGATGTTAAAAGGTCTGCCTTGGATTCGTATCGAGATCATTCTGTCATTTTTGAGATTGCATCCCATTACAGCTTTTGCCATTCTTTGGTTGACTATGAGGGCCACTCCATTTCTACTACAGGATTCCTGCCCACAGTAGTAGATACGATAGTCACCCGAACTGAATTCGCCCATTCCCTTCCATTTTAGTTCACTGATGCCCAGGATGTCTATATTTATTCTTGTCATCTCATTTTTGACCACATCCAGCTTACCTCCACTCATGGTTCTTACATTCCAGGTTCCTATGCAATATTTTTCTTTACAGCATCGGACTTTCCTTTCGCTTCCAGGCATATCCGCAACTGAGCGTCCTTTCGGCTTTGGCCCAGCCGCTTCATCAGCTCTGAATCTACTTGTACTTGTCCTCCGCTCTTCCTCAGTAGCATGTTGGACGCCTTCCGACCTGAGGGGCTCATCTTCCAGCGTCATAACTTTTATATGCCTGTTGTCTTTGTCCATGGAGTTTTCTTGGCAGGGATACTGGAGTGGCTTGCCAGTTCCTTCTCCAGGTGGATCACGTTTAGTCAAAACTCTCCACTATGACCTGTCCATCTTGGGTGGCCCTGCATGGCATAGCTCATAGCTTCTCTGAGTTATTCAAGCCCCTTCGCCACGACAAGGCATTGATCCATGAAGGGGTCTTGTAGGAAAGGGGTCTGCTTTCCTACATTTACTCAAATCTCATCAAAGATTTGGCTTTGATTATCATGGGCAGCTGCATAGCCCAAGAAAAAGCATAATCTAGAGGGTGATCATTTGGGATGCTCCAAAAGTTCTTTTTAGAAGAAGAAGGAGGAGGAAGAGGAGGAGGAGGAGGAGGAGGAGGCACCAGAATTTTGAAGTGAAGTTTATTTTTTTAAAAAAACAACAACAACATATACACATAGATGGAGACTAGAAGCAGAAAATGGTTCTCCTAACATAATCTGAAGCCCCAAGTAATGACTGCGTGCTGAAGTTGTCCCTGAGCCCCAGTCTCTCCAATTCTGAAGTACAACAAGCACATTCATAGAATCATAGAATCATGTACATAGTATATAGAATCATGTACTAGTCCAACCCCCTGCAATGAAGGGATCTTTTGTTCAACATGGGGCTCGAACCTGCAACTCTAAAATTAAGAGTCTCATGCTCTACCAACTGACTTACCTAGCTTCTGCAGTTCCATGCTGTCTTGGCACTTTATAGGTACAAGTAAACTTCATCCAGTGAGTATCCAACCCCCCTCCCCAAATTTCTGTACTGCTTTGCATTGCAATAGGAAACTAAAACATAGGGCTCATCATTCTCTTGATTTTCAACATTTTATCTAAGCAATTAGAGCTGTAATAAAGAGATTACACTTAAAAAAGGAAAGCACCGAGAGCTGCAATAATTCCCTTCCTTCCTTTTCATCTGTTCCGCTGCTACTCTCTGAAGTTAATTAAAAGGAGTGATTTCAGAATCGCGGCCAAAATTCTATGAATTTCTCACTGCTACTTTTAACATCTGCACGAGAAATTTCTAGCTGCCATTCATTTGGCTGCATCTTCAATAAGAAAATGTTTCCTATTAAACATCTCTCTTTCTCTCTCTTTTCTTTTTTATACAAAATGAAAATCAAAACAGCAGCTTCACAGCTGGGATAGCCAGATGATCAGCCATCCCAGCTCTGTAAAGGGTGTTGTTTGCTACTTTTTGGCATTTGAGAAAGAGTCACTAGTTTACCCTCCGGGAACATTTTGGATCCATGCGCCTCACACAGCTGTTCAAACTAATTCTTCAGAGAGCCTTTTAACACTCAAAGCAACACCACTTTCAGAGATGATTATTTTATAAGGAATGGCATAAAATGGGAAGCTGCTTTATATGGAGCCAGACCATTGGTTCACGCAACTCAGAGAATCTGTTCTGATCAGTAATGGCTCCCAGGCAACTTTTGCAGAAGGCTTCCCTAGGACTGTGTATTTGAGAGATGGGTGATTGGACTCAGTTCATGTAAAGGATATACTCTGCCAGTGCTGCTCCTTCTGCAATGATCCTTGAGCAGGGAATTAAGAATCTGCTTTATATTGATTCAGACCACTGGTCCATCTTGCTCAATATTGCCTACACAGGCTGGCAGCAGCTCTCCAGGGCCTCAGGCAGGAGTCTCTCCAAGCCCTACCTAGAGAGCCTCTTTGGCTTGCCAATCGTAAGGTTGGCAGTTCAAATCCCCGTGACGGGGTAAACTCCAATTGCTCTGTCCCAGCTCCTGCCAACCTAGCAGTTCGAAAGCACACCAGTGCAAGTAGATAAATAGGTACCACTGTGGCGGGGAGGTAAACAGCATTTCCATGCGCTCTGGCTTCCATCACGGTGTTCCGTTGCACCAGAAGCAGTTTAGTCATGCTGGCCACATGACCCAGAAAGCTGTCTGTGGGCAAACGCTGGCTCCCTCGGCCTCCCTTGGCCTGAAAAGCAAGATGAGTGTCGCAACCCCATTTAGGCACTTTTGACTGGACTTAACTGTCCAGGCGTCCTTTACCTTTTTAAAAATCCCTTTACCATTCTGTTTGTCTGGTTTTAGTGATCTTGGCTCACAAACAGTGACTTCCAATATAAGTGCAGCATAGAAAAAAAGCAAGCTCCTGTTTTGGGCTAAAAAATAGTTGGGGGCATGACAAACTTGGTGCTTTATATGTTCTTGGACTGTAAATCTCTTCTGTCCTGACAATTGACAGTGCTAGTCAGGGTTGATGGGAGTTGAAGTTAAACAACATTGGGGGGGGGAGGTTCCCCATTCCTGCTGTAAATAATAATTGCCACTTCTTCTATCCACACACAGAGCTTACCTCCTTTAAATCTTGGTTGCATTGTCCACAAGTTTGGAAAGCAGGAAGCAATTTGCTATTCATACCGATGAATTAATTAGACAAGCTAAATATTCCTGCCCGGACAATCTCTCTTCCTGAGCCTACACATTCAAGCATGACAGGATGTATGAAACCCTGGTTGTCAATGGTTACTTGGTAGCTCTTTGATGAAAGAGCATAAACAAAAAACTATTAAATATTAGCGAAAGTCATGCTGCCATCTCCAGAGCATGGAGGAACTAATGGAGTGCATTCGACTTTTTAAAACTCACACAGGGTGAGTCATGTCAATTTCAGTTTTTTTTAAAAGCAAAAGTACCACAGATCTAATGGTTCAAAGGATCCCTTTGTTGAACCACCTTTGGGTTTCATTACATCATAGCCACCAACGTTTCATGAGGATTAGACATGTAAAATGAATTGTGCCAGTATAGCTGGTATTTGAAAATGAGACTTAGAATGCTGGTTTTACCTGTTGCGAGTGGTCCAACATCTATGGACATCTGCTCTGGTGAGTTGTGGTGTCTCTGATGCTCTGCCAGCACATTCCACACAGCAGTTCATAGAATCATAGAATTGTAGAGCTGGAAGTACCCCCAAGGGTCATCTAGTCCAACCTCCTGCAATGCAGGAATCTGCTGTGAAAGGGGCAACTCGACTATGGGGTTGTGGCGGCGCTCATTGCCGCTTTCAAGCCAAGGGAGCCGGCATTTGTCCACAGACAGCTTTTCTGGGTCATGTGGCCAGCATGACTTAACCGCTTCTGGCGCAACGGAACACCGTGACGGAAACCAGAGCACACGGAAACGCTGTTTACTGTCAGGCTTCATGGAATTGGCTCCCCACCCCCCACCCCCACCCCGTGGCAGTAGATAAGCAGAACAAAGGGAAATGAGTCTTCTTAACAGTTAGAAGCTTTAATAATCACAGCGAGAGAACAAAGAACACATCTCCCAGAATGGCAGTGCTCCCAGTTAAGGATCCCACCCCCTTCGGTCTCTATTAATCTACATCACTCCTATGTCTTGTAATCTGAGCTTGCACCCTCTGTGCTTTCTGTTCTGCCACTTTCTGAGCTCTCTGTGACTTTGGGGAAGCGGTGGGTGGATCAATGCTGTCCAGAGACTGTGAATCTGTTAATCCTCTCTCTCCCAGTGTTTCTTCTTCTAGCTGTTCTCCATCCAGTATTTCTCAGCTTCTGCCTTCTGAACTATGCCCCTCTGCAAACCACTGTTCTAAATCTATACTGTCCTCCTGCTCCTGGGAAGATTCAGGATCTGGATCAGGAGCTGGGGGGTGGGGACGGGGAGGCTCCCGCCATTCCTCCTCAGTGCAGCCCCCCTCAGCACAGTCCCTGACATTTACCTTCCCACCACAGCAATACCTATTTATCTACTTGCACTGGCGTGCTTTTGAACAGGTTTAGACCACAGTGCCACCCACGTCCCTGGTACAGGGATACAGTGTGGCAGATGATAATAAAACAGGGGGAAATAATTCATATCTGTAAGTAAAGAACACATCACAGGTAAGAATAAAAACCAGTTTAAAGTATTGCTGTGTGTACTACACAGCTTGAATAATATAATTGGATCCTTGAGATGGAGGGGGGGGCTTCTTCTCACTGATCCACCAGTAGGTCTAGCTCATTATGCAAGAGGGGAGGGCATAGGACCTTCCCTGTGGTGGTATTCCACCAATGGAACTCCTTCCTCTGGAAATGCAGGTGGAGCCTACATTACATTCTGATGTAATGCAAAACAACAACAACAACCTGAGGCGTTTGGAGGAAATTGATTGCTCAAGGTCCTAGTTCATTTATTAACTGCTGCTGTATTTATACTAGCGTATTGATCTTGTAAATTCTAGTCGGCATTTTATTGCTTCCTCTTGATTCAAAGTATCTTAGTGGTGGTGCTTTTAATTAGTATGTTGCAAACTGCCCTGGGATCCTGGTTGGGTGGAGGGTGTTTTAGGAACTGAATGAAGAATAAAATAAATGATAAATGGGGAACCAACTTACTGGGCATGGTGGAGAGAGGGACTTGCCTCGACATAGGGATGGGCAGCTGGTGTGTGTGTGTGTGTGTGTGTGTGTAAGAGAGTGAGTGAGTGTGTTGGAGGAGGGGGAAGAGGGAGAAATTCATGAGGATAAGGCTATCAATAGCTAGGACTCATAGTGGCTATATATATTACCTCCTCAATTATTAGAGGCAGCATTCCTCTGAATAACAATTGCTGGAGGGAAACAGCGGAAGAGTGGTAATTCTAGAGTTGGGTGTGTGCAATCTGGGGAAAGTGTTGGGGTTGGGGGAGTTCTGCAGGACAGACAGAGAGGCTGAGAGAGCCACAGGGAGTGTCCAGAACCCCAGAAGCTGTCAATGGACTGGCTGGACACAGAGGAGTGGTGGGAGGCTCCAGCGGGGGGGAACCCCCAAGGGAACAAAGCTCAGAGCCCAGGGATTGATGGTGCGATGATAATGAGTGGGCAGAGGGAGAAGCCTGGGAGGAGGAGATGTCGGAAGCTGAAGAGGTTACAGGCTTTAGTGAGCGGGGAGAGTCTCTGGTAGAGAGTAGTCCAGAATCAGAAGCTGAGGCAGGAGAAAAGAGAGGCCAAGAGGCAGAGATGAGTCAGACTGGTGAAGAAGCCAAGGTGTCTTGCCCTCCTGCTGCAACAAGCTCCAACCCCCCTGTCTCCTAGGACCAAAAGAGGTTTGAAGAGGGAGGAGCAGAGACAGACAAGTCAGCAGAGCCTCAGATTGCTTGGGAAGGTCCTAAGGGAGGAATAGATTTAGGCAGCTGTGTCTCCACAATCTGTCAGGGAGCCAGTTAGCAATAAATAACCCGGAGTAAGTAAAGTTAACACTTTATTAAATGAAACAGGGCCTGCTCAGGGGATCGAGGCCTGATGGGCACAGCAACTCTTTTCTGGACGTCTTGTTCCTATGAGGCAGTTGTGGAGGTTGAATGTCCCCGCTTTCCAACAGCTGCCTAAATCTGCTCCCTCCCCTGGCAATCTGAGAGACACTGTCCTAAATGAAAGCTTAAAAGTATTTGAGAAAAAGAAAACTACGACCCTGCATCTTCCAGACAAATTCTTTCAGTACTCATTATGTGACTATTTTTTATGCAACACCAAGCTGTCCTGTCCTTACCTACAACTACTTTTCTCTGGGGGCTTTATAGCTTTTGCTCTGCCATTCTGCTCTCTGGATTTTGGATTTGGAGAAGCTTGCCTACTTCACACTTTCTGAAACACAACCACCCTTCAAATTCTCATTTGAAATGCTGACCTGGTTTGTTTATGACCAGGATGCAGATGCCGCCCCCTTTGAACTGCTTCTGGCCACCAGACCTCCCAACCCACACGTCTTAAGATGAAGCAGGGATTATTCCTAATTTGTACAGTATCTCTGGAGCAGCTGCTGCCCTGGAAAAAGCCAATCCATCACTAAAGACTCCCAAGTGAATCAACTGCCTTGCAAAGAAGAGACAAATCCATCACTTGGCACTCCAAAGGTTCTGAGTGACAAAATGACTGTTCTCAGCAAGGCAGGAGGAATGTCCATTAGAAGACAGAGAGGAGTGGCTTTGTTCATTGACTGGTCAGCATAAATGGTTCTCCAACTAAGATGAATGAAAGTTTTGCAGACCTTCCCGTGTTGGCACTTCCCATTGCCTTTGATCATATGCTTGACCTGCTAATGTATATTTTTTCAGAATACACAGAGGGAGTGTTGAACAAAGTGGCATTGAGGAACATCTACAAATGCTGAAGATTCAATGAGAGGATGGGCAGCCACAACTATCCAAAAACTGGTCAAGATACAACTCCCAGTGCTATCCATGTTGTTGTTGTTTAGTCGTTTAGTCGTGTCCGACTCTTCATGACCCCATGCACTGCCTCCCGCAGTTTGGTCAAACTATCCATACAATCCCATTTATTGCAGATGTTGGCCCAAACCCAAAGAAAAGCAAATTATACCGAAATCCCATTGAAATGAATACAGCATTAATTAATTGCAACTTTACAGGTAAAGCTAGAAAAGAGAGTTGAGAGTCTGCTCAGCAAGCCAGACTGTTCATTCATTCAGAGGGAACCATGACGTTTTGAATGGTAGAAGGAGAGAATAACACACAAAAATGAAAAACAGTGTAGGGTGTTACTAATCCAAGGTAAAAATATGTTGACGCTGATGGAAGGTTTTGCAGCTTATTTCATTGTTGCCGATGCTTTGGGTTGCTCCCCCCCTTTTTTAAAAAGAAGCATAAATGTACAGAGCTACATCAGCGAACCCTGGTCGTGAAATGCAACAGATTGTTTTAAGGAGCATGTAGCAGTGGGTGCTGAGCAAATGAAATAAACAATGTGTTACTAAAAGCAGAACATCTCTTTTACATAAGCCATATGGAGCACAAATTTGCCCATGCTGTAACATTTAAAAAACCGCCACTTAGGTGATAGTGTTCAGTCACAGTGTTCAGTCACAGAAACCTCGAACATAAGATAAGCTATCCTGGATCGGGCCAGAGGTCTGTTTAGGGCAGGACCCTGTTTCCAACAGTGGATAGGCAGATGACAGTTCTTCAGACACCCTCCCGGAAAATAAGTGGTGTGAATATCTTATTCAACCTTCTCCACAGTGAAGACAAATCCAAATAATTGATTCGGCTTTTCTGCTGTCTCCCTATCCTCTTTCAGCAATCCCTTCACACTCTTGTCATCTAATGGTCACAACACTGCCTTGTCTGATTTGTTTTCGTTTTTCAGATGCTTTTTAATTATTCTCTGCTTTAATGCTTTGATAATAGTTTCAAGTATATTCTCCATTATATATATTATATTGACCATTATTATATTGACCAAGCTGCGGGAGGCAGTGCAAGACAGGAGTGCCTGGCGTGTCCATGGGGTCACAAAGAGTCGGACACGACTAAATGACTAAACAACAACAACAATATTCTCCATTCTTTTCCTTATTCGCTCTCTCTTGCCTTTCATTTATTTTCCTTGAAGTTCATGTTCCTTTTTATTTTCCTCATTTGGGCAAGACTTTTACTTTTATAAAAAAAGAACCCTTCTTGCCTTCTGTAGCTTTATTGACTCTGCTCTTTAACCATGTTGGCATTCAGTTGCATCTGTGAGTGTTTGCCCCCCTCCCCAACTTTGCTATTCTTTAGTATACATTCTCACTGAGCATCTCTTAACATGATTTTTAAACAGCTGCAAGACACCCAGAAAAGATCAGAGCCGCCTGACTATTCCTTTTAACCAATCTCCTCATTATTATTATTTTTGAAGGTTCCTCTTTCACAATAAAATATGAGTGTGCTGAACATTTTAGGCAGCTTTTCACATGCATGCATGTTGAGCTGATAGCACTGTGATCAATACTTCCATGTGATTTGACAACACACCTGACACAGGGTATTGAGCACCATCACACAAGTGTCTGGCTGCTCAGTGTTGGAACAGGATGCTGGACTTGATGAACTGATCCAGCATGAATTTTCTAGTACTCTTATGCACTTAAAACTGCCCTTCAAAACTGTATAGATTGAGATTGAATCCTGACAAGACAGAAGTACTGTTTGTGGGGGACAGGAGGCGGGTGGGTGTGGAGGACTCCCTGGTCCTGAATGAGGTAACTGTGCCCCTGAAGGACCAGATGCGCAGCCTGGGAGTCATTTTGGACTCACAGCTGTCCATGGGGGCACAGGTCAATTCTGTGTCCAGGGCAGCTGTTTATCAGCTCCATCTGGTACACAGGCTGAGTCCCTACCTGCCTGCGGACTGTCTCGCCAGAGTGGTGCATGCTTTAGTTATCTCCCGCTTGGACTACTGCAATGCGCTCTACGTGGGCTACCTTTGAAGGTGACCCGGAAACTACAACTAACCCAGAATGCGGCAGCTAGACTGGTGACTGGGAGCAGCCGACGAGACCACATAACACTGGTCTTGAAAGATCTACGTTGGCTCCCAGTACATTTCCAAGCACAATTCAAAGTGTTGGTGCTGACCTTTAAAGCCCTAAACGGCCTCGGTCCAGTATACCTGAAGGAGCGTCTCCACCCCCATCGGCCATCCTGGACACTGAGGTCCAGCTCCGAGGGCCTTCTGGAGGTTCCATTGCTACGAGAAGCCAAGTTACAGGGAACCAGGCAGAGGGCCTTCTCGGTAGTGGCACCCACCCTGTGGAATGCCCTCCCACCAGAGGTCAAAGAGAACAACAATTACCAGACCTTTAGAAGGCATCTCAAGGCAGCCCTGTTTAGGGAAGCTTTTAATGTTTGATGGATTTCTGTATTTTAATGTTTTGTTGGAAGCCGCCCAGAGTGGCTGGGGAAACCCAGCCAGATGGGCAGGGTATAAATAATATATTATTATTATTATTATTATTATTATTATTATTATTATTATTATTATCTTCCCACAAACAGAATTATGCACTGTCTACCTTCAGGTTGCAGAAAAGAGTAGCGTACAAGGGGGAAATCGGACATGAGAGCCAAATTGGAAGTGTGCAGGTATGTATCTTGCTTTTTCTTAACTATTTACAGGAGTGAGGAAGGCTAATTCTCTCTGTTTTTTTTTTAAAAAAAACATTTTTATTTGATTTTACAAATATAAAGTTATATGTAAAAAAGAACCAAATATATATCCATAAACAGAGATTACTCCGAATCTCAGGACCTCCCCCCACCCCCTCCATGGGGTCCCATATTAAACATTTAAAGTTGCGTATTCTTCTAAATTCTAACTATTACAGTCATACCTCGACATCCAAATGCTTTGACTTCCGAAGGTTTCGACTTCCGAAGTCAACACCCCCGGAAGTGTTTTCACCGTGTGCACCGAAACGGCGCGTGTGGTCGGCGCATGCGCACAAGCGGCGCTTCAACATCCGAAAACCTCGACTTACAAAGACGGCCGCGGAACGGATCGTCTTCGTAAGTCGAGGTACCACTGTGTATCAATCCATATTATCCATGGTAATTATTACACTACAAGTGAAATTAAAATCCTGCCAATGTTTCCATCTCTTAAATGGTCTCTTAAATAACTTGTAAATATTTCCCATTCTTTTATAATGTATTTGTCCTTTTGCCTTCTGAGTTTTCCAGTCAGTTTTGCCATTTCAGCACAGTCCATCAGCTTGGTTTGCCATTCCTCTCTGATAGGGGCCTTGTCTTCTTTCCATCTCTGGGCTAGTAACATCCTGGCGACTGTTGTTCCATACATAAAAAAGTCTTTTCTGTTCCTTTGGGATGTCAGTACCTGTAATTCCTAATAAGAAAGCTTCTGGGTTTTGTTTTTTTTAGCAAAAGTTATTTTAACCCCCCCCCCCATTTCGTTATAGGCCAATTCTCACTGTGAAAGCAGTTCATGGGAAGGACAGACTTATCTACACACACACACACACACACACACACACACACACACACACACATATAATGGAGTGGAGATTAGACACCCACTCACAATGCTAGGAATCTGAGGGGGGGCGGAGTCTCCAGCTTGCTAGGCAGGGTTCATTTCCATTCCGACCACAATGGGCAGGTAAAGAGATAAGCCCTGCCTTCCTGCTTGTTGCCTTCAAAGCAAACCAAAACCCAATTTCATTATGGGATAAACGCCCTGCAGCCTGTGGCCAAACGCACAACCTGTTTCCTTGATATAGTGAGAATATACACCTTGCCATTTGGTTCTTCTTTAAAATCTTCATACTAATTCTTAAAGAGCAGTAGTTTGATACCGGCTCTGATCTCTTCCCTACTTCCTTTTGCGACCTGGTTTTCATCTTAACAAAAAAGAGTGTCAGTTCCCTCTTGGCTTCCAGGAAATATTTTCTTAAGAAGGCTGTGAAGAGTAGCTCCAAAGGGATTATAGATTGTGGCACTGCAACTAAATGATAAATGTCAATGCAAAGCTGAAGCATTTGTTAGAGGCTGAATCACGTTGAAGAAAACGAAATCTGTAGGCATATAGCCTACCCTTCAGGGCCTGAGCAGAAATTTAACTTTAGCATTTTTGCCTACAGTTTTTCTTCACTTTTTTCATCTTCTGCTGCATTAGAGTAGGGAGTTGAGCAATATACTTGGACAACTTGCCAAGGCAAAGCTAAGATGTTTATTTTTCAAACTTGCAAACTAATTTGAAGTCACGACGAATAATTAACCTAACGGGGAAAGAGAATTCATATGGCACTCTAAATTCACATTTATGAGCATGTGGCTTTCAAGACACAGAAACACCCTGCATCTTACATACTACACATAGGTTTAAAATCTATTGAAGCCAGTTCACACAAGCAACACGATCAAGTGGTTACCCTTTTGTGGGGCTGTACCACTTCTGTGGGGCAGGGGATGTGTGTCTGCTTTCCTGGAAGTTACTGACTTTTAGCCATTTGTGGGCATTCAGTTGTTTAAGTGGCTCTTAGCACATTCATGGTTTCGAAAGGCTTTCAGGGATATCGCTGCTTCTGAACTGTATTGCTTTTTAAAAAATAAATAAACAGTGGTTGAGCCACCTAATGGTTGAGCCAGCTATGGGTGAAATGAAAAGAGTGGTTTTGAAGATAAGAGCCCATCAGGATCCCATCAGATCCCAGTAGAGATGATGGAGAAATGGGATTCAGTTCTCATTTAAAAGCGAGCTTGCCTACTTCACAGTTTCTGAAACACAATCACCCTTCAAATTCAAAATTATCTCAGTTTTGCAATGCAATCCTCCAATCAACTGATGTGTAAAAAAAAAGTCCATATACTATGGTAAAGTGTGCATATATATATATATATATATATGCATATGTTAGCAAAAATAAATTGCCTACAAAAATGTGTATATTTGCAGAAATTTGCACTAAAATGCTGGTAAATTTTCATAAGGATTTAAAACACACACACACACACACACACACACACACACACACACACACAAACTGATGTGAAACTGTGGAGAACCAAACTTTATACAGTCAGGCCTCGGAGCTCTAACAGAATCCATTCCGAAGTCCGTTCGACTTCCAAAATGTTTAGAAACCAAAGCACGGCTTCCAATTGGCTGCAGGAAGCTCCTGCAGCCAATTGGAAGCTGCGGAAGCTGCGATGGACGTTCGGGTTCCAAAGATCATTCACAAACTGGAACACTCACTTCCAGGCTTGCAGCATTCGGGAGCCAAAACATTCAAGCCGCAAGGTGTTCGAGAACCAAGATACGACTGTATTGGAAAAATGAGAAATCGAAGTTTGTCCATGTCTAGATCCATGCCAGATAGCAGTAGATAGTGCCTCTTTCTCTAGATCAAGGAGTGTTGTATCCAAGGCTGGCAAAGTAATATTGGTACCTGAGTCAGAAAATTCCAGACTCACCTCTCCTTAGAAGTAAACATTACAATAATAATAATAATAATAAATTAAATAGCTATTAGCTTCCTGTCCTTTCAGAACCCCCAAATCAGCTACCTGAGGCAGCAGCTCCACTCTACCGAATGGCTGAGCGGAATGCAAACCATTTAAATGAAGAAATAAATAACTTGAACATACAACAACCATATAAAACATAATTTCTGCACATAACGATCATCTCAGAGAGAAAGGTTGAGCCTAGACTTCTCCCTGAGAGCCAAACTAATACACGCACCTACGCATTGTCAGATTTTATTTTTCTTACAGGGGTGTGGGAAAGGAGAGAGAAATGGTGAAGCGCTTTCTCAGAGCAAAATGTAATGAATGAGGAATTATAACTCAGTTCCTTTACCATTCCAAGTTTGTTTCTCAATTCCGTTTACCATGTGGCGGTCTTAAATAGGGTTGGCAGCCCTGGTACCTACCAGATGGTTTTTGGATTCTCTCTCTCTCATCTGCTCTATCCAGCAGGGATTTTGGGAGCTGTAGTCCAACATCTGGAAGACCCCAGGTTCCCAATTCATAGTCTAAAAGAAGTGGTTATAAAAGAACCAGATTCACAGCAGATTTACACTAGGTTCTCCCCACTGAACTCAGCAGAGGGACCTAGGATTGTGTGGCCAGTTACCGTACAGTATTTCATTATCTAGTTATGAAAAAAACAAACCCCAAATGGTCACAATTCCCCTATATAAAAAATGTAATCTATATTAACACAGTCCTCATTTCTTTCCCAGTCGCATAACAAATTTGGATAGCAAGCAAATGATTTTACAAGAAGCGTAAACTTATCCGTTTTCCGACAAGCACCCAATTCATTAAATCCCCAGCACTTTGCTTAGCTTCCTTGTGAAAACCTATGAAAAATGAATCTCTGTTCAGACTAGTTTGCCTCACTCCTAAGTGGTTAATTATAGCACAAGCGCCCTGATTTTTGTAGACTGAGATGAAGGGAGGAGGGAAGAACCTCAGAGACATATTTAATCATTTGGATCTAGTAGAACTGTGTTTATTCATTCCTTTTTACTCCATTAGAGAGCAAATTAGATTTGATTCGCTTGCTCTGATTGGCTTAATTGCACCAGTTACAGCTAAAGTACAAATAAAATTGTAATAAATTGAGCAGATGTTTAACCTACTCCACCAAGATCTTTAATAGTCAGTTCCAATTGCAATTTACATTCAGCTATTTAACAAGACCCCAAGGAAACATATTTGATTTTGGAGCAAACTGTTTATTTCAACGTATTACAGAAACAAGAGAACTGTGTCAGATTATGGGGTGGATATTTAATTTTCGTAACATTTCCACCCCACCCCCACCCCTACCCCCGAGTTTAATCTTGCTCTGCTTTGCCATCGTGGGCTAAGGTATGTGTGTAATACATCTTCTTACTTCAACAGTAGAGCATGTTGAATTTTTCAGCTTTCAAACTGCAAAAATGAGGGGTGCTAAAAAGTTGTAACATGACTTGGGAATTCAAAATACAATTTGGTTAAATTAATATAATTTAATTTTGCTTTGCAAGTAAAATGTGTGCATCATTAAAAATGATTGTCAAGTACTTGCAGTTATTATATTATTATTATTATTAATTACTGCTATTATTTAGCATTACCTGACATTTTCAGAAGGTAAAATTTAAAATCTTTAGTTTCCCAAAAGCAGGTTATGTGCTTCTTCATGAAACATGGACTTACCAAGCTAAATGCTGTCCAATCACAACAATAATAGAAGATTTGAATTCCTCACACCCAAATACACACTTCAACACCTTTTAAACATTATTGGAATGATATTAGATATATCGTTCTAAAATGTCACAGGACATGATGGTAAATTAAAAACCTTCCTTACCATGTTTGGTCCATAACAATGCAGTTTCCCTATTGCCGGTTCCTGGTTGCTATACAGCGTCCTCTGGTGTCAAATTTTAATAACGAATTATTAACGTTACAGGCAAAACATAATGTGTCCATCTCAGATCCTCCAAGTGTCCCTTTTTTCCCAGGGATGTCCCTGATTTGGAGAAGCCCTCCCTGTTTCTGATTTGATCCGGAATGTCCCGCTTTTCCTTAGGATGTCCCTTTTTTCATTGGAGAAATGTTGGAGGGTATGCCATCTACGTTATGAAAATTATTCCTTAACCCTTCCTTACATTACAAACCATGAGTGCAAGGTAAAAGTCGGTAAAGGACCCTTGGATGGTTAAGTCCAGTTGAATTTGACTATGGGGTGCTGTGCTCACCTCTGCTTTCAGGCCAAGGGAGCCGGTGTTTGTCTGCAGACAGCTTTCCAGGTCATGTGGCCAGCGTGACGGAACCGCTTCTGGCACAACGGAGCGACGTGACGAATGCAAGAGCACATGGAAACACCGTTTTGCTTCCTGCCACAGCAATACCTATTTATCTACTTGCACTGGTGTGGTTTCAAACTGCTATGTTGGCAGGAGCTGGGACAAAGAAACAGGAGCTCACCCTGTCACACATATTCAAACTGTTGACCTTACGATCGGCAAGCCCAAGAGGCTCGGTGGTTTAGACCACAGTGCCACCCACATCCATGATCCTATTAAGCTTATTCTGTATCCTGGAGTGCCTGGAGGCGGTTGGAGGATGGATGGCGGCTAACAGATTGAGGTTGAATCCTGAGAAGACAGAAGTACTGTTTGTGGGGGACAAGAGGCGGGCAGGTGTGGAGGACTCCCTGGTCCTGAATGAGGTAACTGTGCCCCTGAATGGCTAGATGCGTAGCCTGGAAGTCATTTTGGACTCACAGCTGTCCATGGAGGCGCAGGTCAATTCTGTGTCCAGGGCAGCTGTCCATCAGCTCCATCTGGTACGAAGGCTGAGACCCTACCTGCCTGCAGACTGTCTTGCCAGAGTGGTGCATGCTCTAGTTATCTCCCGCTTGGACTACTGCAATGCGCTCTACGTGGGCTACCTTTGAAGGTGACCCGGAAACTACAACTAATCCAGAATGCGGCAGCTAGACTGGTGACTGGGAGCAGCTGACGAGACCATATAACACCGGTCTTGAAAGATCTACATTGGCTCCCAGTACGTTTCCGAGCACAATTCAAAGTGTTGGTGCTGACCTTTAAAGCCCTAAATGGCCTCGGTCCAGTATACCTGAAGGAGTGTCTCCACCCCCATCATTCTGCCTGGACACTGAGGTCCAGTGCTGAGGGCCTTCTGGCGGTTCCCTCGCTGCGAGAAGCCAAGTTACAGGGAACCAGGCAGAGGACCTTCTCGGTAGTGGCGCCCACCTTGTGGAACGCCCTCCCATCAGATGTCAAAGAGAAAAACAGCTACCGGATTTTTAGAAGTCATCTGAAGGCAGTCCTGTTTAGGGAGGCTTTTAATCTTTAATCAATTATTTTATTCTTCTGTTGGAAGCTGCCCAGAGTGGCTGGGGAAACCCAGCCAGATGGGTGGGGTATAAATATTATTATTATTATTATTATTATTATTATTATTATTATTATTATTTCCTGATTCTCATTCCCAAGAATCCCAGGCACTTGAGCTACTACAGGGAGATCCTGGCAACTCTTACTGAGGCCTATCACACTCTGTATTTTAACAAACATTTTAATAGTGAGGGATCCAACGCAACAGACTAGTGAATCTCTTTGCCACAAAGAAAGCTAATGGACTTGAACAGAGTCGCTGGTGTCAGGTGATCATTTTCAAAGTGCAGTTTTCTGAAGAGAATAGTTGGCAAACAAAAGGCAGAAACACAGCTTGGGTGGAGGGAGCACCATTTTAAATATCAAACACATTTGTCAAATGCGGAGTCTATCCCTGGATCATTTGTAGAGGTGGGGGAGTGGAGAAAAATTATATCACAGCATGAATCACTTGCTTTAACAAGTTTGCCAAGCTCCACTCTGTTCTTGGAATAACAAGGAAAATGTCTGACTGGTCCCAGGAATGGATGGAATTTGCTTCCCTTACATAATTAGGTACATAGTCGGTGAGGGGTCATAGCTCAGTGGTAGAGCATCTGCCTTGCGAGAAGAACGTCCCAAGTTCAGTCCCCGGCATCTCCAGGCTGGACTGAGAGAGAACCCTGCCAGAACCCCCAAGAAGCTGCTGCCAGTCAGAGTTGACAATACTGGCCAAGATGGACCAATTGTCTGACTCCGTATAAGTCAGCTTCCATGTTCTAGCTTTCAAGGAGAAGCCTGAGACAAAGGCTTTGTAGGTCAACCACTGGTCACTATTACTGCTGCCATGAAGGGAAGAAGAGAGCAGAAGAGGGGATCAGGCTTGAGCTAGCTCACGCCTGCACTTCCTGTACATATAGGTGCAAATGTAGAAATTATGACTATCATTTAAATAGAAAATAATGCATCTCACCATAGCGGAGAAGGCTGCGATCAGACACCTTTATGCCTGCTGAGTCTGCTGGACAGGAGCTGTCAGAAGGCCATTCCCAGGCCCCTGCTGCCCTCCCTCCTTAGAGTTCTTGGTCTGTAAACAGGGTTCAGAATGGACAGTCCTTCCAAGAGAAGACTCCTTTCATACAGAGGACTGTCCTCTGCAAAGTAGGACACATGGTCACTCTCACTGCACCATGGCTGTATTTGTATCAGCGATGGTCAGTACAGTAGCACTTACCTGACCTCCCACCACTGAGAGAGAAGCTGTAGGTCAGCATGGTGCAAAGACGCCAGCAGGAAGACAGGATGGGTTCTTACAGTGCAGCTAATCTCCCCACCATCTCACCCCTCCTGGTAAGCTGCAGCAACACTGGTGACAGGAGGTCAGGTTGCCACCACCATGTCCCACCAACTGCTTCTGGTTTGTGTGGAAGGGGGGTGCATTGTGGGATAATTGGGGTGGGCAGTGCAAATCTCTTGCCTCCCGTGCTACAATGAGGGTGATGTAATGCAGTGTTTCTCAACCTTTTTTGGGCCAAGGCACACTTGTTCCATGAAAAAAATCTCGAGGCACACCACCATTAAAAAAGTTTAAAAAATTAACTCTGTGCAGCCCTATATTGACTATATAATTATGACTGTAAGAAACACTTGCCAAAAAGATAGTAATTTGTGTCTCACTTAAGATTGTATTTTTAAAGTTTGGTTGTTAATTTAAAAGAAATAGTGAAGCTTTTGTTTCATTAGTTTGATGAATAAAAATGATGTCCTTTTATGATCATGTACTCAATAAATGGGTTTTTTTTGGGGGGGGGAATTCCCTGGATGCACACTTTAATGAAATGTGTGGCGTACACCTATGCAAAATTGTTTTGCTGGGATTCTCGACAGGAAGTGCTGTGTCATTAATCGAAATGATTTAGCCTGCCTAAAATGAAAATACGTGTTAATATCATGACAGACTTATGCTGAAGAGTTTACTTTTCATCAATAAAAGTTTAAATACACCTACACGGAGTTCAGAGCCCCGCCGAGGGAGGAGGAGGAGGAGTGGACCCAGCGACATACCCGCCCCGCGGCCGCCTGCTTGGAGCCCAGCCGGGTGCGCGGCAGCAGCCATGGCGGGAGAAGGGCCGCCGGCGGGAGCCGAGCACCTGCCTTGACGGCCCCTGGGCACCCCGTGAGCTGCGCCGGGCTGCCAATGTCGGGAGAAGGAGTCCTGGCTGGCAGAGTCGGGAGACCATGAGAGCGTCAGCCCTGCCCCCTCCCACACAGCGCGGACTCTGGCGGGCACCTCACAGCCGTCTGGAGGGCGCCGGACGACTCCCGACATTCGGGAGAAACCGCCGGAGTCCACAGCTGCGCATGCGCAAAGGACTCCCGAATGTCGGGAGTGTCAGCGTCAGCCCCTGCCCCCTCCCACACAGCGTGGCTGTGATGACGGGCGCCTCAGGCGCTGCATAGCTCGGGAGTCGGGCGCAACTGCCGTGGGCACCGGACGACTGCCACGGGCGCAGCGGCTCGGCGCCCCTGGCAGCCCGGCACCCTGGTGCATTGCGGGCGACAATCGCCCTTCTCGTCACCGCACGTCGCGGCACACCAGTCAGCGTCTCGCGGCACACTAGTGTGCCGTGGAACAGCGGTTGAGAAGCGCTGATGTAATGGACTGGCTGGATGCAAAGGATAGGGGGAAGAAGGCTCAGAGCCAGGGTACTGGTGGTGGGACGATGACGAGTGTTTTGTTTCTTTGAATAAGGAGTTAATTTCTCTGCCATCGGAGGCTTTATTGTTTTATTGCTGACCTGCGCCTGACTCCAGCTCCTGACAGCTGGTCACCTTCAAAATGTCTAGAGACTGCCCTGGGCCCTTGCCATAGCTGCCAAGTTATCCCTTTTTTACAGGGATTTTCCCTTATGCTGAATAGGCTTCCTCATGAGAAAAGGGAAAACTTGGCAGCTATGGCCCTTGCCCCAAAGACAGTGTTCTGCTCATCTCATCTCATCTCGCCCAAGGTATCATGTTGTGCTGAATATTTCCGGTTAAATGTGATAAACTTTAATTTTTCTAGTGTTGCTTATTAGTCTGTTACAGTATCACTTGACGAACTGGGCGGGGGAGGGGGGAGTTACCGGCTCCTTCATTAAAGAAAGACCCATTACACAGGGGAAACAATATGAAAAGCTGTGATCCGAGATGACAGTTGGTTTACTCTTACCAGTTGATCGCAAAAATTTCTGTGCCATCTGCAGGAAGCCACACAGGCAAATGTGTCATCACATCTAATAATGAAAAGAAGAAACAGACAGAACGTGCTGGAGAAACAGACTGCTTTAATTACTCCTTTATGCTCTCCACTCTTTCGAAATTCCTAGGCAAAGTCCTGTTGGGTGAAACTGATCATTCAAATGAGGATGCCGTGACTACGGGAAATTAAAACGGTGGGAAAAGTCGCCAAGCTTTGACCTTGGGAATTAACCTCACCCTGCACTGCTTCCAGAATACATGAGGAGTCACAGTTAATGTTTGACATTTCGGAACAGGGTGAAAAGTAAACCCAAGGCAACGTAAGTTAAAACCTAATGTTTTAACCATTTCAGATTTGCAGCGGGGGAAGGTCAAGGCATTAACAGCTGTGGCATATACAAAATGTTTGTTCTGCATCTGGATAAGGGGTCCTGACCCATATCCAAAACAGAACACACGGTGCATCCAGACTGTTGCTGTTTCAGGGAGGAATTTAACCGCAAACCGGCACATTCAGAGTGCATAACTATAGCTAGTAAGAAAACAACTCTGTTTAAGAAGTCCAACAACATCTGGAAGACCATAGGTTCCCCATCCCTGATCTATTATGTAATTCCTTTAGTGACCTGCTCTGTAAAGGAGCTTCCTTGCCTACTGATCCTGGATATCTCTGTTTTCCAGCACTGCTGCGCTGGTGGAGCCTGTGGCCCTCAGATGTTGTTGGACTACAACTTCTATGGTGTGACTGTGGGCTTAGGCAAACAATATCTAGAGGACTGCAGGTTCCCTATCCCTGGATGGTAGAAATTTCTTATCCCATTCCCTTGCCCTCGTATTGCAGAAGCATAGCAGAAAATAAAATCAGGCTGTCAATGAAATGGAGGACTCTTTTTATGCAATTTCCATTTTTTAAAAAAAATATGGGGGCCCCTCTTTTTGTTTACCAAGAGTGCCCTGATTTCTCTCAGTTTTTCCATATGTTTCTTAGGAGGATGGAAGACAAGAACAAACCCGGTAGCCCCATGTGGGGAAAACAAAACTGAAGAAGGGGGGGGGGTTCTGCCGCCACCGCTGTCTTTACCTCTGCTCATTTGTTCTCTCCCACCAATTTAGACACCAACATCTTTCAGTGAAATACCAGCAGCCCTGTAGAGCTCAATTATGTTGGTTTGCAAAAAGACCGATGCTGTTTGTCCTTTGTTCATTGTCTCTGGTGCACATTTATCATTCTTGGGGATAGCTATAGAGAAGTAAGCGCCATTTCCTCACAAGTCTGTTATGAAACATAATATTTTAAAGTGGCCTGATGGGATTAGCAGCAGGTTGGGGGCCAAGGTGTGTGTGGGGGGTCACTATTTTCGGGTGGGATTCAGTCACATGCAGGAAAATTCAGGAAAATAGCATGATTCTCAACCACATCCACACCAGACATTTGAAGCACTATTATGCCATTTTAAGAGTCGTGCTTTCCCCCCAAAGAGAGTTGTGAGGAGACCCTATTCCCTTCACAGAGCTGCAATTCCCAGAGTTCCCTTTGAAGAGGGATTGATTGCTGAACCTTTCTGCTAATTGTAGCTCTGAGATGAGTAGGGGACTTCCTTACGACTCTAATATACGTCAGATACATGCTTATTCTAAAGTTCCATAGCAATGACAAATGTGGTCCACATCATAATATAGGGTTTGTTTTAGGCTTCCATCTTTTTTTCTAAAAAGACTTTTCTTAAACAGCGCTACAGAACACAATTGTATTTGTCTTCTTGAAACCATCCAAATGGGGAATCAAAGATGCCATTACAATCTCACAGGCCATCTTTTCTGTGTGCAACTCTGCACGTGTTCTGAAACCCCAATATTCTGTGCAGGCAGGTTAACTGTAACTAGCTAAGTTAGACTGAATTTTTGAGTTTATTTGTATTTCACTATGTGCGCAATTTATTTTGTGTTCCCTTTGCCTCCCTCCCTCTCTCCGTGCCTTTCCAAAATAAAATTCTGTATACTTTGATATTTGGCTTAATTGAGCTGAAAGAAATCTGTCCAGAATTTTTCACTAAAATCCTCTCCCACATGCTAGACAGCACAGTTGTTCTGCTAACTTCCTGAGCTAAAGCTATTTCATAAGGAGTTGTTAAGTTCTGTGCACATTGGGCTTTGGGGGGGGGGGAGTATATTTTATGGTTTAATATTTTTAGTGAGGGGTCCTCATCAGTTGGGCTTAGAAATCCTCCCAAAAGGTCAGAAATCCTGGAGGTTTGGCTAGGAGCTTCATCCGAACCTGTGGCAAGCTATCATAGTTCTCTTTGGGGAAAACACATGCAAAAAGGGGACCTGCCTGTTAGAGATGCCCAACAATTTCAATGAAAATAATAGTGAAAATTGGCAAGGTTTGCTTATTTGTCCTATGTCCAGAATGGAATTCAATCCAATGATATCTGGTATCCACTGCTCATGCCTTCGGTCTGCAGTGATAGGTAATTGATTACATTGCCCCACATTTGCATTGTATTCCCTTTGCATTGAAGTAAATGGGGTGGAATAACATAAGGGCAAAATAATTTACTTAAGTTACATAATTTCATCACAGAAGAAAGTGAAATGAATAATGTTGCTTTTGGCAGAAGGCGAATTGCAGCACAACAAAAACAGCACTGCATGCAATGGATGAAGGGCAGAATGGAAAATGATGACTTTGCCCATCCCTACTGCCTGTAGGGAATGTCTCTCCCATAACCCACCTATGAAGAGGGAGATTTCCATGCGGGCCATGATGTTACGGGGAGGAGAGTTATGCTTTCCCCTGCTCTGATTCCCCATCCCTCCCAGCTGCTTTGAGACACAGAAGGAGAAACATACAGGCAATTGATATGCTTTCCCCTCCTCTACAGGGGGAGGGAGGGGCTAAAGCCCCCTCCATCTGCACCAGGACCATAGTCCAACATGTTTCCGCATTTTGGCTTTTTCTTTAAAGCAAAAAGGGGAGAGGGATATTGGATTGAATCCAGGCTGCAGTACTCTCCTGCTGGAGGAAGGAGAGAGGTGATTTGTGTAGATTTCCCCCTGCCCCATAAAGCTCCCAAAAACCTGTTCCAGGAGGGGAGGGAGAATGGGGAATCTGTACAAAATATCTCCCCTCTTCCCCTACTGGGAGCTTCTGCTGGCTCTTGATCCTTTCTGCAAATGGAGGAGCAAGTGTACCTCCGACCTACTGGATTCCCAGTTCCTGATCTCCCTGCTGCATGTGGAGTTTGGCCCTCAGAACGATGGCTACCTCTCATGATTTAATTTTGTCTGCAAAAAGAAAGTGGAGAAACATCTATGGCAGTGAAGAAAGTGCTTGGTGTATAGTATACATGCTGTGAATTGGCAGAGCAGGCTGGTACCCCACAAAGGAGATAAATAGTTGGTCAAAAGTTTGCTGAGAAAATTGCTTGCCTTCCAGTACATTTGTGTTTGTGCATGAAAATGTTTCATTTTCAAAATCAGGTTTTCTGGGCAGGACCTAAGAAGCAGAAATATTTATCTTATGTTAAAGTACAGTAAGTTGTGTGAAAATAGCCATCAGATTTTTTGAATATGTTTAGCTTGAATCCTCTCCCCCCCCCCCCCATACACATTTCATCACCTCTGCTGGCAGCAATGTTCCAGTGCTGAAGAAACTGCATCTTGTTATGAGTTTGGGGTGTTAAGATGTATGCCAGACCCTTCTAATCCCTGGATCCAGCAAGTGTTAAAAGCTAACCAAGCCTTCTAAATCTGGGAATAGCTAAACTAGCTTCCTGGTGAGGTGATGGGGGATTAAAGGGCTTACTGCAAGGCACAAATGGGTGGAGTCCTTCCCTCAGCAGAAAAAGCCAGAGTTATAGAGCAGAAATATAAGCCAGAGTTATTTAAAAGTCAGAGTTATATAAAAGCCAGAGTTATAGAGGAAATCAGCCCTGAGTGCTCACTGGAAGGACAGATCGTGAAGCTGAGGCTCCAATATTTTGGCCACCTCATGAGAAAAGAAGACTCCCTGGAAAAGACCCTGATGTTGGGAAAAGATTGAGGGCACTAGGAGAAGGGGATGACAGAGGATGAGATGGTTGGACAGTGTTCTCGAAGCTACGAACATGAGTTTGACCAAACTGCGGGAGGCAGTGCAAGACAGGAGTGCCTGGCGTGCTATGGTCCATGGGGTCATGAAGAGTCCGACTAAACAACAACATAGAGCAGAAAGTGGCAGTGATGTGAGCTAGAAACAAAGCAGCATGAGGGAGAGAGTTTGAAATCTCCAAGGCCGTGGCTATGGGAGAAACAAAACCCTTTTAGGGTGCTAATGCTGTGAACCCCTCCATTGTAGGCTCAGGTTATATGTGTGTGTAAATAAACCATCTATCATAAAGACACCACAGTCTCCATTGTGCCTCATTTCCAAAAGGAAACGGGAACCTGGGGTAAGCCGCCAGGAACCCCTAGAATCTCACACCACTCAGAGACTGAGGTAGCGTGCAACAATATATTCCACCTTCTCTTCAACAGCAGATTAGAAATTGCCCAACAAGACGGTGCTAATTCTAGGAAAACTGAGAGAGAGTGAGAGCATATGGCATGGTAATTAAGAGCAATATGGAGTGAAATCTTTATGCTCTTTGAATGGCCATTTGCAAGACTACCTGCAGCCTGTCTTCTTCTTCTTCTTCTTCTTCTTCTTCTTCTTCTTCTTCTTCTTCTTCTTCTTCTTCTTCTTCTTCTTCTTCTTCTTCTTCTTCTTCACCACTTGTTACAAGCAACAGTTCCCTAATTTCTACTTACCTTTCCTTCGTCCTCATGTCTGCAATCAAGTACTTTCCGATATCACAAAACCAGGCCCCAATTAACAGTCAGGTTTGCTAAAGAAAGCCTCCTTTTTGCACTGTGCGAAAGCAGGCAAACAACAGGAGTTAATTTTCTTAGGTGGGTTTGAAAATGTTGACTATCTGGGGAATGGATGGGTGGACTGCCACACTGGTGGATGTGAGAGCGCAGCCCCTGCTGGGGAGTACACAAACTGTCGCCTCCAGACTTCCTGCAAAAGGTGCTCAACAGATTCTCAATATACCCAGCCCAACAAACTGAACAAGATATAGTGAGCACCCATAGACATTGATAAGATGCTCAGCATACCCAGCTATGGCAGTCCACAGCAAAAGATCCTACCACACTACATATGCCAGGTCCAAGGGTGCTGTTAGAAAAAGACCCACAGTAGAATATCATGAAATTTATATGAGAAAGCAAGCCACATGGAACCGCTAATGAAAACCTTCATTAAAAAATGACAACTAGTAAAGGAGGTCTTGGAATTCCTGATATTGCAAGGTACTATGAGCAGCAATAGCAAGCTTTTAATTAAAGTGGAGTGAGGATTGTAGAAACAATTATGGGAGCTACTGTGGTTTAAATCAAGAGCATATAGTATGGACTCAAATTGCTTATCATCAACTAAATCAATTCTGAAAGTGTGGTGCCAATATAATCAAAAACAGGCTCCAAATATAGCGCTCTCATTCTCTCTCTCTTTCTCCATCCCTTGGGGTCCCTCCCAACTCTACAATTCTATGGAACAAGCAGTAATACAACTAGACTCAGTGCAACCCCCATTTCGCCAACAGTTTCAAATAAGTCACATTGCTGAGCAATTAAGATTGAAATATGGACTGCCACATGGAGAGCATTTTGAAACTCTTCTGATTAACTGAAATTAAAAAAAAATAATTAGAAAAAATTATCTACTACCATCAGAGACTACATTAAATCAATTACAACCAACTTTGAAAAGGAATTGGGAAAAAGACTTGGCAAGCGATAATTTTTCTATGGAACAAGATGTGTGGTCTTGGTTGCTCAAAACAATATCATCTTTGCTGGTAAGTGTTAACCTTAAAGGAAATGTTTTCAGTTTTGTATACCAGTGGCATATAAATGAGGCAAAATTTATTAAGTGAATATGAACTCTTGGAGATGCAAGAAAGCTCAAGCAGATTTTGTACATATATTCTGGTCATGTGGTAAAATACTAAATCTTTGGAACACATTGCTGCAGAAAAAACACAGGGTACAAAATGGCAAGGAACACCAACACTACTTTCCTTTGTATAACAAGAACAGAACTTGTCACAAGCTTGTCATTTTTGCTCTAGGTTTTGTTTTTGTTTTTTGTACAATGCTTGGAGATTTTTAAATATATATTAAGCAGTATAAAATGGTTTAAATAAAATAAATAAATAAACAACTCATACAGGGAAATAAAGAGGTTGATTAGATGACTATTGAACTTCAGCACAGTCACCATTATTACAGAGCACCTGCTTTTATGAAAACATCTCTGCAATGTCTAAAAGAGGTTGGTAATCCTTTTTTCTTTTCTTTTTAATGAAATCACTGTCCTAATATGGAAGATGCTGACTAGAGCTTCATCACCAAAACAATCCCCATCACTGCCCTTCCTGTACCACCCACTCAATAGAGAAGAGAATAACTTCAAATAATATAAAGGATGGGCAGATGAGGGTTTGTATGGGCCTATTGATCTACAGTATTTGAAAAAGGAGCTCCTCTAACTCAGGTGCAGTTTGTGGTTAAATTCAAAGCAGGTGGCACCTCCCCCTCTCTCCATCTTGGCTTTTGAGACCTGGTCTGGAAGACCTGCTCCCTGCCTTCCTGCCTTCCCCATCAGGCCTGGGAGGGCAGGGCCCTGACTGACTCCAGCTGCAAAAGCTGAGGCTGTTGGGGTATTGTTTAGGGGGTTATGTGGGGCAGGGACAGGGGCAGAGGGAGTTGCTGTTATTTATTTATTTATTTATTTATTGTATTCTTATTTTATCTTATGATTTGTGTGGAAATTGTTCAATTTGGTTGTGTATTTTTTGATGTTTTATTTATTGTTTATGACTACTTTTGTTATGTTGCCATTATGTATTTTTTCATGTTACTGAGCATGGCGTGAACTATGGAAAGGCAGCATACAAATAAAATTATGTATGTATGTATGTAAATTGGAGATTTTTTTGGCCTGGTTCCAAGCATTAGAAATTTGGGCATTTAGTTCAAGAATTGCTTGTTCTGGAGAAGCCTTTTAATACTCTCATGTATTTTGAGAGTACTTGTGAAAAGGGACAGAGAGATCCTTAAAAAGGATGAATTTTACATTATATAGAATGTTACTGTCAGAAACCAACAACTCCTTAATGGGTTTGAAAGCCATGTAGGAAGATGACATATCTGTAAAGATTTAAGTATGATACTCTGTGGAGGTTGATGTGGTAAGAACCACCGTCAAAGACAGTCTCTGCCCATATTCGAGAGAGCATACTGAACATCATTTGACAGCAGGCAAAACAACTGTATGGAGGTGAGAGCTGGACCATAAAGAAGGCTGATTGCCGAAGAATTGATGCTTTTGAATTATGGTGCTGGAGGAGACTCTTGAGAGTCCCATGGACTGCAAGAAGATCAAACCTATCCATTCTGAAGGAAATCAGCCCTGAGTGCTCACTGGAAGGACAGATCGTGAAGCTGAGGCTCCAATACTTTGGCCACCTCATGAGAAGAGAAGACTCCCTGGAAAAGACCCTGATGCTGGGAAAGATGGAGGGCACTAGGAGAAGGAGACGACAGAGGACGAGATGGTTGGACAGTGTTCTTGAAGCTACGAACATGAGTTTGACCAAGCTGCGGGAGGCAGTGGAAGACAGGAGCGCCTGGCGTGCTATGGTCCATGGGTTCACGAAGAGTCGGACACGACTAAACGACTAAACAACAACAACAAAACAACATCAAATAAATAATAACTTACCTCACATCTGTCGAAGGGAATGCGATATGGAAGGTACTTTTTGCCACATGGGGTGGAACTGCCCAGTGATTAATACCATTCTGGCAAAGAGTATTCCAAGAGATCTTGCTGAGGAGCTTTACACAACTAATACCATTGAATCTGAGTCTTGGTTTGTTGTCAATTTACCCTGAGACTATGGACAAAGTTGTATACAAAGATTTAATAGCTTTATTGCTGGCTGCTCCTCATGTGGAAGTAGCCAAGCACTGGCAATATAACATTCTACTCCTGTTGCAAGGATAGTGGACAAAGAGTTCATAGAGCAGTGATGGCCAGACTTGTTTTTGGACTACAACTCCCATCATCCCCAGCTAACAGGACCAGTGGTCAGGGCTGATGGGAATTGTAGTCCCAGAACAGCTGGAGGGCCAAGTTTGGCCATCACTGTCATAGAAGAACCGAACCGAAAGACACATTTGCAACTAAATAGTATCCCTTCATCACTTACGTTTCTGGTATGACTTATTTCTGCCATGACTTGTTTCTGAACTATTTGTGGTTTTAACTCTCTTTCAACTAAACACCAAGCACTGTAATAATACTCGTAGCCTTTGTCCACCCCTTTCTTAAGTCAATTTAAACTTCTCTTGAATATGCAGCACGATATGGGGGTGGTGTGTTTTCATTTCACTGGTTTATTCCTGTGAATTCATATAATGTCATACAGCTGTATCTGCAGCTATTTTTTTTAAAAAAAACTCAATAAAAAGTCAAGTTTCTTTATTTAAAAAGAACTGCTTAATATTTTAAACATCTCTAAACAGTGTACAGTGTAAAAAGACAACAACAAACAGTATCATTAAAACAAAAATGAAACATCAAAACAGTGGTATCAAAGGATATGAAAACAAATAAATACATGAATTTGGAGCATTCAGACACAGAAGCAGGGTCTGATCTTATGCGTCCAGGAAAGCCTGGCAAAAGGATCTGAAACAACTGATGGTTGCTAGCATATATTTCAGAGGAAAAGGTGTTGTGCAGTACAGGGACCATGAGATGCATTTTATGAAGCCAAAGAAACGTGTGAGTGTTTCCCCCCAAAATAAAAATAGAATATAACCATGGAAGCTTCAGTTCTGAATGGAGAATTTTTTTGGGGGGGGGGGACAAGTTGTTCATCCCTTCCCCTATCAGCCATGTTCCTATCCAGAATGCTGCCCCAAACTGCCTTTATCCCCTAAATCATTCTAGATAAAAGGGGGCAGAAGGAAAGATTTAAAGCACTGAAAGGGTTAAGCCGCTTTCCTTGCCGCCACTCCAAACTGCAGCCTCCCGAGTCAGCTTTTCATTTAAATAAAGCCAAAATGCCGTTCTGCATCTGCACATGCGGTTGGTTGCCTCTCCCACAGTGATGGCATGAGGAGGCTCCTTCATGATCAATGCTAATTGGATAAAGCATTCTAATTTAATAAAACCTAAAGCAATAACTTGCTACGCAGCTAGGCCCCTTGTGCAGGAGACCTAGGCTCCACACTCTGTTCTTTGACATTCTGTTGGGAGCACTAAAACCCACGTGGCCATTCTGCATGCCCTCTGGAATTATTTTGGAGAAGCCAAGAGTGGAGAATTAAAATGTAATTCACGCCATAACTATGATATACATTTAGTTTAAGTGCCAATCTTAGGGTTGCCCTATATAATTCATGAGTAAAATGCAGGGAGCCTGGGCATAAATAGCCATTTTTATGGAGGCACCCCCCTCGGCACGGACCATAAATCAGAAATGCAGGAATTGACCCCACAGCATTTGCTGACCCTTGGGCACGAAAGCTCATAACTTCCCATTTAGGGATATAGGTACCAGGAACGCTATCATTTCTACTGTAAAAATTGTCCTGCAGTCAGCACTTTGTGCTGAGCGATTCAGTTAAAAGGCAGGGCATAGCAATGCTTAGCAGCCTGCCTTTCCTTCAGTCCAATAGATTGTGTTCTGGGCATGTAGGAACATAAAGGCCCGCCTTGTACTGAGCCAGCCCATTTAGCTCAGTAATGTCTATTCTGATTGGCAGCAGCTCTCCAAGGCTTCAGACCGAGGCATTTCCCAGCCCTACCTGTGGATGGGCCCTTCTGCATTCAGAGCAGATGCTCTACCACTGAATTATGTTCTCCAAGAGGCCAAGGACATCACTATGAGCAGGGAAGAAGAGAGATTGCTTCCTGCATTCTGGTTTAACAATCCAACCTTCTTCCCAGGGAACGCTGCATTAAATATATAGTGCAGGTGGGGGAATTTCTTTCTTCTTCTTCTGAATAGAACCATGTAAACAATTTGTTTTCTTCACTACTGAGAACCAAATAAGATTTTTTTAAAAAAAAAAATCTTTATTTATTTAGTAAAACATGTCTACTCTGCCATCTATATATATATATATATTAAAAATGTAAATTGGCCGTGTCTGTTAGTATCCACGTTTCACCAAAACCGCTTGACCGATTGCGTTCAAATTTTGACATAATGCCGCATGTGAATATGAGAGCAAGCCCATACCGTTTTCAAAGACAGATGTAACACCTGTGCCACGTAAAAACCCCAAAACCCTGTATTTCAAAATACACCACTCAGACAAAAATGCATTCTGGGAAAAGAACCAGGTTGCAAACCAGCACCCTCTAGCAGCGGCTACACTGGTACTGCACCTATAAAACCTTCCCTCTCAACAGCACCTTGGCTCCCATTTACAGACTAGGCCGAATGGAGGTACTGACTCGCCTGGGTGGGGGTTGGGGGGGAGGGGACGGGATAGGTCAGGACACAGTGGAACCAGTCACAGGGATGAGCCGGGGGTGGGGGGAAGAGGGGGCGTGATACGTCATGGGTCGGGACAGGGTGGGGGGAATCACAGGGATAAGCCACAGAAACGCATGGCAGGGCCAGCTGGTTCTAGTATAAAAATGTCACCCAAGGCATCTTATATCATTTAAAACATTACAATTCCAGAAGGACCCTTAGACCCAGAGGTCATATGTGGCCCCCTAGATCTCTCTGTCTGGCCCTCTTCCCAAAAAGAGACAGGGCCAGGTGTTTAAGAAAACTATTGCTCATGAAAACATTATCTGCCTCATCATATAAAAACCTGCCATGAATTAAGAAGATATTTAATGAGTGGCAACAAGATGAAGACATGAGAGATGGGGCCAACCACATGTCATGGGACCGGGAGAGGACTATGGAACTCACTCCCACAGGAGGCAGTGATGGCCACCAACTTGGGTGGCTTTAAAAGAGGACTGGACAAATTCGTGGAGGATAAAGCTGTCAATGGCTGCTAACCATGTTGGCTATGCTCTGTATCCACGGTCAGAGGCAGTAATGGAAGGAGAGGGTTCTTGTGCTGCAAGGATGCTGGAATAGAGGGGTCATTGGTCTGATCTAGGAGGTTCTTCTAATGTTTGTGTGAAGGTGTTCCATAATCTGAGAGACCCCTGTCGTCGTCCCTCCCAGCTGCTCTTCCATCTTCCTATAGGACCTTAAGCAGTTGGCAGAATGCTGTGAGGGGTATCAATCCTTAAGACAGACTTTCCCAGCCTAGTGTGCACCTGATGTTGCTGGACCACAATTCCCATAATCCTTGACTATTGGTCATGCTGGCTGGGACTGATGGGAGTTGGAGTTCAATAATGTCTGGAGCGCAGCACCAGGATGGACCTAAGCCATTTAGGGCTTTGAAGGTTAATGCCAGAACTTTGAATTGTGCCTGCAAACAAATAGCTGGTGGCTGGATTGAGATGCTGCTCTCCTGAAGACAGGTGTGGGGAACCTTTGGTCCTCCAGCAGTTGCTGAACTGCAATTCCCACCATCCTTGGCCATTTGCCATGCTTGCTGGGGCTGGCTGGAGTTATAGTTCAGCAATTTCTGGGGTCCACAGGTTCCCCACTCCCTGCATTATGAAGTCTCTACTTTGAAGCAGCCTTCAAAAGGCTGCCCAAGGACTCCCTGCTTTCCCCTCTTTTTCTCCACAGAGTTGCAATTTAACTGCAAAGGTAGATGCTGTTATTTGTTGGCACTTGATTAAAAAAAGCACCCCAAACCAAATGCAGAGGTGTTAGAAATATTGTCATGGTTCGCCTAAGAAGCCTCTGTCAGCATTTCTGGGAGAAGAAGGAAACAGCAGGGGCTCCTCAAACGAAGTTTTAATTACAAAAGTGAAGGAACTCAGCACAGGCAAAGGATAGAGGTGTCTCCCTGCACCTGTCAAGGGGAAATTTCAGGCTCCTTAAAACTCTGGCTCTAATAAGCAGCCTCCGTCCCTGAAGGCGTTTGCCTTCTGCTTCCCTCTTCACCCCTTCAACCTTGACTGTGCCTACAGAAACCGACACTGACAAACTCTGAATTTATAAACCGATGCCAGGACGATGGAACACTTTATTTGTTCTGTTTACATCCTGCCACCCGCCCATCACTGCACTTCCGGAAGCCGGCGCCAACGTACTTACAGAAGGAAGAAGACCTGCGTCTTTTCCTCCCATGCTCTGGTGGGAGCCAACTGTCTCGCTCCAGAGCCTGGGACCAAGAAAGCACCAAAACAGGGCACAGAATCATAAAATTCTGGAGTTGGAAGGGATCCCAAGGGTCATCTAGTCCAACCCGCTGCAATGCAAGAATCTCAGCTAAAGACATGGCAGCTTCTGTAATTCTGGACTTCTTGCTTAAAATGGGATAGTTGTGCGTTATGCCATATGTCCCTACTTTACAGAGGTCCTCATTTAATGGACTTTAAAAGGAAATGTCTCTCTTCCAATGAATCGTCTGGTTGAACGGCTGCCTGGTCCAAGTCTGGTTTAAAAATAAAGACCCCCTAAGAAGGGACACAGATGGCGCTGTGGTCTAAACCACAGAGCCTAGGGTTTGCCAATCAGAAGGTCGTGGGTTCGAATCCCCGCGACAGGGTGAGCTCCTGTTGCTTGGTCCCAGCTCCTGCCAACCTAGCAGTTCGAAAGCACATCAAAGTGCAAGTAGATAAATAGGTACCATTCCGGTGGGAAGGTAAACGGCATTTCTGTGCACTGCTCTGGTTCCACCAGAAGCGGCTTTGTCATGCTGGCCACAAGACCCAGAAGTTGTATGCTGGCTCCCTCGGCCAATAAAGCGAGATGAGCGCCGCAACCCCAACCGGACTGAACTCTCGGGGGCCCTTTACCTTTTTAAGAAGGGAAAGCGAAGGGTCTAGATTTGCCCGTCGATAGTTAGCACTTGTACAACAGACTGAGCAAGCACATCAGTCACTTGATCAGAGTCTTCCCCACTACTGTATAGAGAAATCAGAAATGTAACTTTCTGTTTAATTTATATTATTTCTAAATTTGCAACTATACCTACAAATGAGCATATACAAGAGTTATGCAAATCTGTGTCCTCTCTTGACCTCTTTTTCCGGTGATGTCATATTTGTCATAGAATGTTAAGAAATACGTCACCAGGTTTGTTTTAGATAGCTTTTTCTACACTTATTGAGTATGCAGTATATAAATTTTGTTTAAAAAAAACCTGCATTTTCAGAGGCAAACTGTAATCAAATAATTTTAGATTCAGGTAGGTAGCCATGTTTGTCGAATAATAATAATAATAATAATAATAATAATAATAATAATAATAATAATAATAATTGTCCAGTAGCACCTTAACTTAGTTGGTCTCTAAGGTGCTACTGGACATTTTTTAAAAAAAATAATTCAAATAATTTTACTTTGGGATTTTGTGGTGTGTGTGCTGTATATAGGAATCTATATACGATAAGGATCATTTTTCAACAGAATCCAGCAGGAAAATCTTTTCCCCAAGCAATTAGAAGCTAACAGCACAGAAATACTGTTTTGAAACAGAAATATATAATTTATCAGATCCTGAATATTAGTAATTAGTATACAGTACTGCCATTTAACCTCCTCTTGCATTCGCTGTGCTCTATAATGCTTATCACAGTGGCACCACCTTGTGGATTAAAAGAGGCCCACGACTCATTTCTGATCTGATGCAGTGCATTCACAACTTGTGTAATATATGTCCTGCACTAAGCTTTTGCCCAAATACATAGGGAAGACCTGAAATCCCCAGCACCGAGGACACAACTGGTTTTGTATTGCCTCATGGAATTGTAGATTTGGAAGGGACCTTGAGGGTCATCTAGTCCAACCTCCTGCAATGCAGGAATCTCAATTAAAGCATCTGTGACAGATGGCCCTCCAACCTCTGCTTTAAAAACCTCCGATGAAGAAAAGTCCACAACCTCCTGAGGGAGTCCGTTCCAGTGTCAAACAACACTTACAGTGGTACCTCAGGTTAAGAACTTAATTTGTTCTGGAGGTCCGTTCTTAACCTGAAACTGTTCTTAACCTGAAGTACCACTTTAGCTAATGGGGCCTCCCGCTGCCGCCGTGCGATTTCTGTTCTCATCCTGAAGCAAAGTTCTTAACCTGAGGTACTATTTCTGGGTTAGTTGAGTCTGTAACCTGAAGCATCTGTAACCCAAGGTACCACTGTACTGACAGACAGTTCTTCCTGGTGTTTTGTCAGAATCTCCTTTCTCGTAACTTGAAGCCACTGGTTCGAGTTCTACCCTCCAGAACAGGAGAAAGCAAGCTTGTTCCTTTCGTCCATGTGACAGCCCTTGAGATATTTGAAGTTGGCTATCCTATCTCCACTCAGTCTCCACTTATCCAGGCTAAACATGCCCATCTCCCTCAATTGTTCTTCATGAGGCTTGACTTCCCTGAAAAAATGCACTTTTGTTATTTTCATGAAGACATGCATTTTAATGCACATTTTACCCTAATATATACATTTCTTTACCATCCTTGGTTGGAGAATTCAGAGACGTGTGAATTTCAAAGGATGGCAGTGTTTCTGTCTGGGTGCTATTTGGGAAGATGCAAATTAGGTAGGTTCTCCTTTAAATGTGAACTGCATTGAATTTCTCTTCCCTCCCTAAATATGGGCCATCTATATGTGAAATTAGTGTTTCCTTGGTGACAGCGATGGGTTATGACAGATGCCAGGAAATGCCGCGCACTAGTAAGAGGAAGGATAAACATCTGACAATTAAATGTTGAGCTCGCTAATTAATTTAGCCATCACAAAAGCAGCTCTCAGGAGACTTGAAAATTGTCTATCGAAAGGATCCTGGTCGGTGGGTAGGGCAGTTCACAGACACAGGCAGGAATTAAGATCCAGGTCCCTCTCTACAAAAGTTCCAGAAATAGCATCAAGCTATTTGACCAAGTCTCAAAACTGTGAGATCAAAAGAAGTTGCTAACAACACAATCCTTTCTCCCAGGTAAGTGGGCATAGTATTGCAGGTTGACTCAGAAAGTCAAAGCGGAAGCAAAGGTGAAGGAGAGGGTGAGGTTAAGGTAGATGAAGGCTTGGAGAGGCCTCAAACATGTGGCCATCGAGATGTTGTTGCACTCCAACTGCCAGGAATGAATCTGCATCTTCTGCTGTGACGGCTTGCTTTCTCTTAAGTAGCTCCACCTTGGGTTTGGGGAAGAAAAAAAAGACTCCTTAAAATGAGCAGCGTACTGCCAGTCTATGTGGGAGAGGCACTGAATTTTTCTCACACCATATCACAACCAAAAGGAAAGTAAAAGCAATTCATATGTTTTCATGGCCAGGCTCCTGTTATATGCAAGACACTGTCACCAAGCAACACCTCAAACTGTTGAGGGTGAGGGGAGCTTGCGAATCCTTCCGTTTGTGAGAGACTTTAAGCTGCAGCCTCATTTTAGCTGTACAGATGTGTTTTCCTCAGTAAAAAAAACAACAAATGGGTTGGAAAACAAATTTTGCTTTCTTTTATTAGTATTTTTCATACATTCTTGTTGAAGAGGTTTGTTTTTTTCTTCCTGTGAGAATAAATCACACTGTGCTTATTTTCTTTCATTTTTTTTTTAAATGTATATTTCTGGAGGGATGTACACATTTTCATCTCACTTTCATTATGATTCTCCTAATTAACCAATAAGCTTCACAATCAAGTATCAGGCTGTCACCAAAATCAACACTTTTCAGTTATTAATAGATTAAGGAAAGAATGTTAATTCCCCCCCCCCAATTTCTTCCCAGGCTCCATTTCATTTGGTCTCATTACTTCACGAGGCAGATGGTTCCAGGGCTAGACCTGTCAACAGTTATTGGAAGGAAGAATGCATTCAGGGAAAGCCAAGATGAAGCATGAGCTGCCCCTCAGGAAAAAAGAAAAGAATAATAATAATTATGCTTTTTAAAAAGAAGAAAACACTGGAATTCAGAGCGTGCTGCTTAAAATCCCAATCAGGCACACTAAGCTGGTCTGCTGAGAACAGAGCAATTGTGAACTGGTCTAATTTTAATTTATTTTTCTCACTGTGGCCTCCTGGTGCACCTACTGTCTCCTTCATAATTACAGCAGTGTATGACTCCCGCTGGGGAACAGGTTACTCATTCATTTTAGGTGACCGTCTAATTGCTATTTTTTGGACTGTGTGGCCTCTTCTGAATTGGCTGAGACACAGTGCCAACTTGGAAAAAAGGCAGGACTACAGAAGTTCTTTCCCTGCCACTGCCCCCCGCCCCCAGGCAATGTTGCAAACTCAAAATCTGAGATGGCTAGACAAGTGTCAGGTTGACTGTAAGGAGAGCCCTGTTGGTTCAGACCAAAGGTCCATCTCTAGTCCAGAATTTGAAAGAACCTAAAGATGAGCCAGAGTGATTTGATAGCCAGACCTTCTGTCTGACTACCATCAGTTACCATACAATTATCTTCCATCAATGGAGAACCAACAGGAAGACAGTCAATCTGCCATTTCCTCCTCCGGAAGTCCAGTATCCTGTTCTCACAGTGGCCAACAAGATGCCTGTGGAGAACCTTCAAGCAGGGCCCAAGCACAAGTAGCGTTGTCCTTTATTCAAGGGTGTACATTCCAGTTGAGCCAGGTGAACATCACACTTGGACCCACCAGGAGATAACCCTAATGCCACCCCAGAATGGCACCTTCCCCTTACCATGGATAAAATTATCCCAAACCATTTGCACAAGTGGCTAACACAGCCTCTGTGGAGTTCAAATTCCCAGTGGCAAGCTAATTGCCAGGCATATGAAAATAGGCCCATGAAGGATAGCACCCAAGACATTAGATGTCTTAGCTGGATTTCAAAGATAATGCTGTTTTCTAGAAAGGGTGTGAAAAGGGCCCTTTCATCGCTTCATTTTTTAAAATTTATTTAATTTAAGGAGAGAGACTATTGCACAGTGGAAGGGCACAGGCTTCAATCCCTAGAGTCCTGGGGTATAAAGGGACCGTGTAGCGAGGGAAAAGAATTTTGTTTGGTTCATGTTTTTAACTCAATTGGCCTAATTTGTGTCTCCTGGACCAATACACATAACAGAACATAATGACACTGTGGATTTTGCACGCCTCCAAGATCCACTAAAAACAAACAAACCCCAAACCCAAATGTGTTGAAAAATACACATTTTAAGATAAAATACATTTAAAATGCAGACGCTGAGATAAAAAATTATTTAAAAACATGTTTGTGCATTTAAATATACATTTTCGTATGCAGCTGTTCAGTGCCAAAATGGGACAGAAGGGATTTAAAAATCAACACATGTGAAATTGACGTGGCTCAGGGCACACATGAAATCGGCATGGGTCAGAGGTAGGCCAATCCCTCCAGGTAGTGGGGTGGCTGGGGAAGATTCTGCTAGAGACCCTGAAATTCCAGCCGCAGTCAGAGCATGCAAATCGGTCCCCAGTGAACAAATAGCCTGGCAGCTATCAGGCAGCTTCTGGTGTTTGCCTGACATCAGGCACTTTCTCTTCCCTCTGCAATTTCTCCCACAATGCTGCTAGGAGATATGAGTTTCTTATGCCGCGCGACCTCCTTTAGTTAACCGCAAACTGAATCATGCCGTACAGTTCGGCTGAGTAATAAAATATAATCTGATTGGGAGGAGGTATAGGAGTGGGCCACATCATTACACATCCCTTTTTTTAACCCAGTTTAACAAGTTGCTCCCGAGAAGTTATTTATTCTAGCTGTCAACATCCTGTTGTTGAGATGATGGCGATCAAATCTCTTTTAGATCCTAATCTTATCCTTCACATCCCCCTGCCTGAACTATTTTGAAAGGCTCATATTGCCCCATATCTCTTTTCTTGTCAGCAAAGTGATTTGTTTGACATTGATCATTTGTTCCAAAGCCATAGTGGTGTTGGGTTAAAATAATAATAATAATAATAATAAAAATTCAACAATTATTTGCATGAAATGAAAATAGAACAACCAGGAAACAGTTGGTTCAGAGCTGTGTATACATGAATAGCAGGAAGGCTAAACACATTCCGGAGCAGCCTATATATATATATATATATATATATATATATATATATATATATATGAGAAACATATATATCACAATTTTCTATTCCTCCAACATGCTCAGTGTAGTATGGAGGATGAGAAGTGTTGCAACCCAAATCTGTCTATCTATCAGCTGGTCTGGAGCAAATGAGACATAAAGTTAAGTGTGTCATTAGTAACTATGCCTGTTTCCTTTCAAATTCAAATTAATAGTAGGCAAACTGGAAGATCATTTTTACTGGAACCACAGCACGTGAGTGGGGAGGGGCAGTTTAACTCTTCCTCTTCCAACAGGTCCAGTGAAAATCACTCCCCTTCCTATTTCCTACTAGCCCCCCCCCCCCGAGGCAACGAAAGCTTCCCTTAGTGCCAAATGCCAACAGTGCCCTTCAGCTCTCTATATTGGACAAATAGGCCAAACCCTACGCCAAAGGATAAATGGACATAAATTTGACATCAGGAATCACAAGACAGAGAAACCAGTAGGGGAACACTTAAATCTCCCAGGCCATTCTATACAAAATCTCAAAGTAGCTGTCTTATTACAAAAGAATTTCAGAAATAGACTGGAAAGAGAAGTTGCTGAACTGCAACTCATTACCAAACTTATAACCATGGAGAGCATAGCTGCCAAGTTTTCCCTTTTCTCGCGAGGAAGCCTATTCAGCATAAGGGAAAATCCCTTTAAAAAAGGGATGACTTGGCAGCTATGATGGAGAGACCTGGTCTGAATAAAGACATTGGATTCTAATCTCATTATACATGATAAAGCTATCTTTAGCCATCCCATCCCTTGCTTTTTCCTGTAAGACCAATTGCAGTCGTTAACAGTCAATGAGTTTCCACACCTATCAGTCAAATACCCATCCCCACCACCTTTCTGAGTAATACCCCTCCCCACCCTCTCACTATATATAAGAGCCTGGAGACTTCTGTTTCAGTGTATCTGAAGAAGTGTGCATGCACACGAAAGCTCATACCAATGACAAACTTAGTCTCTAAGGTGCTACTGGAAGGAAATTTTTTTATTTTGTTTTGCCAAATAGAAGCTTTCCTTCTATAGCTAACAGCAGCTTTGGAGAAAGGTGGAGGGAGGCATTTGGCTGGGCATAGAGAACCATGGCAGGGAAGGAAAGGGTTAAATCTCCCCCTCCCCATGCACTGTGATCCTTGTGGAAAACACCCCAAGCCTCCTATTAATTTAAAACACACAGACACACAGACACAAACACACAGACACACACATGGTGAGATGCAATTACGAATGACACATATCGTATCATAAACAGCACATCTTTCTTTAGTCCTGAAAAGTAAGCTAAGTTGATAGAAGAGATTCGCCAAAGGCTCTCTGGGATGGTTTTAATTAGGCCTGTCGCCAGATTAATGGGTTCTCACACGGCAGTCCAAACCCTGGATAGGCAACAACAACGGGTTTAAAGAAAGCAGCAGGGTTATCGCCACATCCACAGCCCTGCCACTCATGCCAGCCACAGCGGCAGACTTTGGGCTTTGAAATTTCGATGGTGCCCTGTGGGACGGCATAATCTGGCGGCCCCCTGATTCCCACCTTCCATTGTCTGTCATTGTCGCAGCGCCCCCTGCAGAATGCCCCTCTGGTCTTGGCACCCAGTGCGGGCAAACTAGTCAGACTCCCCTAATTCTGCTTCTGCCAGCTGAGTTGGTGGTGGCAAGCAAATTACTGTGCTCACCTGGAACTGGTGTAGCAACCAATGTCAAGTGACAGCAGTGGGGCTGGCTCAGGATTCAGCAGATCCCAGGTCAGGTCAGTCCCACCTCGCTCCTGGAATGCCCCATTAGGGGACTTTTTGTTGGGCCTCCTACTATTGGTGGAGACCCCATGCTATGGGCAGAATGAGGAGATCTGTGCTGTTGTAGGTCCAGCCGAAAGTGGGTTTGAATTGCAGTCTTAGTCTATTAATCATAGGCTTCTTGACCGAGTAACCATTATATTTGCATGGATTTGCATGCAAAAATTATAGTTATGAAGCAAGAAGTATATTTCTTTGTTTTTATAGGCTGTCTGCACATTGCTGGGAGTGTCATCTCAGAAGAAGTATTCTTCCTGTATTGGAATGCCTTCTTTACGGTGATGTTTGCCACATGCTGCACTGAAAATTATATACGGATGTAGTGTGAATTATTCAGGGGCAAACCAATCTTTCCCCCCTCCTCCATCATACTCAGGTGCCAGCATGTGGCATTAGGGGTGCCAACTTGAATAAAATATTGGGGGAGGGGCAGGTAAGTCACAGCACGCACACACCATTTGAATGGCAATGCTCATCAATTTTGTGGGGGCCCAACCTCCTCAAAAAAATTTTTTGGGGTGAAGGGACCCTGGCCCCTCAGAGTTAGCTCCTATGTGTGGCATCCTCAGACACCTGCCTTGAGCCCCTCTTTTTTTAAAAAACTGCCAGGATCTGTGAGCCACCACATTAATTTCCCCTCAATGTCCCTGGCACAACTTTGTCAGGGGCATTATGGGAAATTTAAATGGTGGCTTCTAGCCACCTGCCACTGATTCAGAACACTTTTTCTTCTTGTCACCACCAGGTAAGTCTGTCAGAACCCACTGATGTAGGAGGGGGCACACCTAATGCATTTTGCCAAAAGGCCCCCTCAAACTGGAAAACATCCTTGCTTATTCTTGGCTCTGGTGGTTTGCGTCCAAAGAAAATGAGCATTCTCAGTAGCCCAGTGGCTAAAGCATGCGCTAGATTCTATGAGGTTCCGGGATTATGGGCTCAAGTCAGTGGCCTTAGCCAAATCCTCTCCAGACCTCCCATCTATGATGTGGGGCTAATAACACCGACCTCTCTCACCAGGTGGTTGCAAGGGAATGTGCAGAACCACTTTCAACACCCCACAAAGTGCTCTGAAAAGGGTGAGAACTATTATTCATGCCAATAAAAGATATTTTGAAAGCAGAGTACCAAGCTCATTGCAGTCTTTTATAGACTCTTTTTTCCCCCCTTCCAGGAAACTGACAACTTGCACAAATGTGTGTCGTTTTCCCCAGTTTCTGAAACAAACCTGAGTGTGACAGCTGCATTTGTCAGTGTATTGCGCTTATTTCATTTTTCTGCTTCTGCTGTTCTGCTCTGTGCCCCCTCCCTGCAGACACATACAGCACCTCCCCTTTTGTTTCTTGTTACGCTGATTCAATGCTTTTATTCTGAGATCTCATATTTTACAGATTGACACTATTGAAAAGCAAAATCTCTGCTTTCCTGGTCTGCTAATGCCTGTCATTCCTGGCCTCCGTCTGTCCTTCTGACACCCACTCTATTCCCATATTCTCTCCTGCTCATTAAAGGAAAAGGGTGCCATGTTTGGGGATATTTATTCCTTTCTCGGCCATTAGGAATTGAGACTGGCAAATTCCTTTTTATGACCATTTACAGCTTTGTGCCGTAGTCTGCATTGTTGAATATTGCAGCTGTTGAATGCAGCCTTCCCTTAAAGCTGCAAGGCTTCGGCTTCTGCTTTGTGAACTTTTGGGATTCTGTGTGGTTTGTCCATACTTTGTACAAATGCTATAAAACAGTTCATTCTGAGCCTAATAAAAAGAGAGCACCACTTTCCTTCCCATTAGGCTATTTTTGAATCATCATGATGAACATGGGTAGGCAAACTAAGACCTGGGGGCCGGATCCGGCCCAATCACCTTCTAAATCTGGCCCGCAGATGGTCCGGGAATCAGCATGTTTTTACATGAGTAGAATGTGTCCTTTTATTTAAAATGCTGGGTTATTTGTGGGGCACAGAAATTTGTTCATATTCTTTCCCCAAAATATAGTCCGCCCCCCCAAGCTCTGAGGGACAGTGGACCGGCCCCCTGGTGGAAAAGTCTGCTGACCCCTGAGTCAGGGAGTGGCAGGGCTCTGAAGATTGAGGAGGCCGGGGCCAGGAGAGCGATCCAGGAGAGTGGACCAGTGATCTATGGGGTTTAGTGACACCTGCAAGGTAGGAGCCAGGGCAGGAAAAGGAGGAAGGGGCAGGGAAGCCCAAGGTGGACAGAAGTGCACAGGATGTGACTGAGGAGGAAGAGACTGTTCAGGCAAGGGATGGGCCAGTAGACCCCTGCCATCTTCCACCCTGCTGTCTCCTGGAAGAAGGAAGAGCAGCAACAGCTTCTGCGTAGGCAGACCCTCAGTTTGCACATGTGTGCACCATCAGATGAATGCAATAAGCTGGGGGGGGGGGTTCCCTCTGTTGCTTCAACTGCTCCTCAGGGCACAAATCTGGGGACAGCTGCCTAGAGGCTAGAAGCTTGTATGTGTCTGCTCCTGTAAGTGCTTCTTTGTCAGCAAAGACTTAACTTGTCTGCGTGTGGGCCAGGACCATGCATAAAACGAAACAATTCTAGAAACAAACAGCTGAAACTGCATTAAGGCCCACCAAGGAAATGTTGAACTAGATGATAAGTGAAATGCAGGACTGCATTTTTCTACCTTTAATTTTACACACACACACACACACACACACACACACACACACACACACAGTGAGAGAGAGAACGCAAATTGTGTCCTCCCTCAAAGAGGGCACATGTTGCAGTGAGACCTGGAAACCAACCTCCTGTGTTGTGGGTTGTGCCCATGCCTGAGTCCCCCTGAGGGGGACACCTGGGTGGCAGACATAGTCTGTTCCTGGCTTTTTTGCCTATCCAGGTGTTCACCCTTGGCTGACCTATACTGGTGCCCTGGGTCAGCGCTATCTGCAAGGGTGCAAGGAGCTAGTCGAACCAGAGCCTATGCAACCACTCACTTTCTGTAATGAATAAAGTTGTGGCCTAAATTCTGCCAAAAACCAAACTAAAATTTGACTCAAGTGTGAATTTATTTAGGGGGGAGGTCTCTGCGTCTGAACACGCAAATAGCTGCTGTGGTACCACAGTGGCTGCAAAGGGGCTTCACCCTTTCCCTCTTAGTTTTCCTGACAGAAAAATGCTGCCTTCTATCACTGACCTGCTGTTTGCCCAGAAGGGAAGCAGCAATTTGTCCTCACAGCAGTTTTCTACCTGGGGCAAAGAGCAGCTTGAGGGGGTTATGGGAGGGAGGGTTGATTGGGAAAACAGCACAGCCAAAAGGCTTAATTCCTTTCCCCCGTACTGCAGTCCCAGTCTGCATTGATGCCTCCCATCACAGCTATTTACTGTTTTGTTTTGAAACAAAAATATACAAATGCATTCACATAAGACATGTGGGTCAGGCCAATTGCCCATCGAATTCAACATCCTCTTCGCTCAGTGGCCAGCCAGATTCCTGTGGGAAACCAGAAAACTGGGCATAAGCACAGCAACATCTGATGTATTTTGGCCTTGGAAGTTGAAGTTTTTAGGACTGTATCATGAAAAGGAAATTCAGACAGAGGGTGTTTGAGTAAATGCTGCCACATGAATCCTCAAGTGTGTATGAGTGAGGGGGTATTTATTCTCTTAATGAAACTGAGGTAACTTTCTGAGGAAAAAACAAATGCCTAGAACCACAGAGCCCCACTGATTTCCACAGGGCAGACTTCAGAATGTGATCAACATTCCCTTTGACATCTTTAGGTCTTAGAAGCCCTCACTTTGGCTGCTTCAAGCCTTCAGTATTTTTCTCCCTACACTACATATAAAAAGCTGTGCGAACAATGCATTTATTTGGCTCTTGCAATTCTTTAAATGTGTGTTTAAAAAGTCTGGGAGGCACATGAATATAATTGGCTGAAATTCCACTAAAGAAAGCATCAATATACCTAGTGATGATCCTTTTAGATACTTATGCAAAACAAACAAGAGGCTTATTTAATGTAGTCTCCGCTGTTTCCCCCTATATCTTTTGATCGATTGCTTTGTGGTCACGTTCATTAGACAGTCTAATTTGAACCACAATTAGATTTTATCTTTTTAAAAGATAAAGCAGATTCCCAAGTCATTAATTAAAGGACCTGACTCAGGTAGGCCGCAAGATGGATGTTACACTCCTCCACTGATGACCCAGCTCAGCAAAACAGAACACTTTAGCTTTGAGAAGCAAATACTCTCAAACTAATTGAATGCAAACTTTTGCTGTGCACTAGGAAGGAGAAAATCTCTCCAAAACATTCACAAACCCACACCTTTTGGTCTTGCTGCAATCCACCTGTAAGACTTGCTGGACTCTATTGTATGTTGAGACAACCTGAGACAGACTGGATTAAAAACAGAGAGACTGAATTAAAAACATTATCTGAAGTGCCACCGCTGAAATGCATGTGTGGCTTCTGCATTCAGCTTGCCAAACTTTTTAGCATGGAGGAAAGGCATAGATCACAGATGTGAATATGCCCTAATTCTGGACCATGATAGCTTTGCCACAACGCTTCATGCCCTGGTAACCTCATGTCTTGACTACTGTAATACAGTCTACGTGGGGCTTCCCTTGAAGTTGGTTTGGAAATTGTAGCTGGTGCAGAATGCTGCTGGCAGGTGCATTTGTTCTATGGGATCTGTGCTGGCTGCCTATATGTTGCCAGCCACAATTTTATGTTTTTACTTACAAAGCCCTGAGCAACCTGAGACCGATGTGTATTATTATTATTATTATTATTATTATTTCTTATTAAATTTATTAGGTGCTTTCTTGCCATGTCAACTCAAAGTGATTTACAATATGTTAAGTAAAACTCCCCAAAACAAACTTAATAAAACTTGCATTGAAAAAAACAACCCCTACATTAAAACATCCCACCCACAGGAAAAAGCTGTAGATAGTTAAAAGCCTGGTTAAAAAGGAATGTTTTTCTTGCCTGGCACCTGAAGATATGTAATGATGATGCTAGGTTAGCCTCCTTGGGGAGAGCATACCTTAAGCAGGGAGCCACCACTAAAAAGGCCCATTCTCATGTTGCTGTTGTCTGGAGGGGGGCATTCAAAGAAGAACCTCATATGACAATCTCAGGGTCTGCGTTAGTTCATATGGGGCAAGACAGAGCCCTTGAGGTACTGGGGCCCTGAGCTATTTAAAGGCTTTATAGGTCAAAACTAGCACTTTGAACTGGAAACAGTTGGCAAGTAGTTCACAGACAACAACAGGCCTGTGGCATAGTATTGTCTGAGCGCTTCCACACATGGCCCGCCAAGCTCCAAATACAGAGGAGGGTGCCACGAGGAAAGGGGAAGCACTAGAGGCCTCCCCCCGCTATATGACCCTCATCTCCCTCTATAGACCAACTGAGATGGGAAAGAGTGGAGGGCTGCTAACTGTCCTGCTTAAACTTTTCATTTCATTATGCAGTCATGTGTTTTGTTGTGATTAGACACTTATTGGAAACCATCCTGGGATTACCCTGTAATGAAGGCTGGTCTATAAATAAATTGGGTTAATAATTTAGTTATTAAAGTGGGTTTGTGATGAATAAATAATAGTTCGGATTCTCCTTTAGGTGTTACAGGAAGCTCTGCTGGCAGAATGAAAGAACGATGCCCCATTCAGCTGACAGCGCTCCTGCAATAATGTCCAAAGCTGTTCTTTTCTAGTTTAATATGAGCTGTGCTGACTGGTGTCTACTTATCATAGGAATGGGGAACTGCATCCAATCAGCAGCCTGGATCTTTATCTCTCCCACTCTGCAACATATCAATTGTGAGAGGTGAGTGGGTCATTGTCCTGTCAATCAACCGATGTCACAACGATGTCAGGTGACCCTTTCCCCCTTTGTCAAACCGAATCGGGAGTTCCTGCAAAACTCACTTTCGGCTGAGCATCATCCTTATCTACCCCACACTGCAGGTATGGGGCACTATGGCCCTCCTCCTGCTTCCCCCTCCCCAGAGCCTTAAAACTTCCGTAGCGGCCGTCTGGTTGGGTGTGCAAATGGCTGCTGGGGAAGGGGGGAGGGAGCCTCTCCCTGGCCCTCCTCCTGCTTTCCCCTCCCCTTAAAATATGAAAAACTTCCGGCTGTGGCGGGTGAGTCAGCAGCTCTTTTTTGCGCTCCCCACCCCCATAGGAACGCATGAATTAAATTTCAATGCATTCCTATGGGAAAACGCGCTTCGCAAAATGAAATTATCGCAACACGAAACGACTCGTGGAACGAATTAATTTCGTCTTGCGAGGTACCACTGTATGTACTTTCCCTTTCCCATTCCATAAGTATGCATGCCATCCATACCTGTTATTGTGACCTTCCAAATCTAATGCTTCTTCCTTTTCCAGTTTTATCCAGTCCCTAATCCACACCAAACATACAGCCTCATAGTACGATTTAAAGTCTGGGAGGGCGAAGGCTCCTCTTTCTTTTGTATCTGTAAGTACCTTATGTTTAATCCTTTGCCTTTTGTCCCCCCACCCCCCAAAACTTAGAAATATCCTTTTGCCATCTTTTGAGACAATCATCCTTAACCATTACTGGGACTGCCTGAAAAAGAAAGAGCATTTTCGGCAATACATTCATTTTCACTGCCACAATTCTTCCTGGTAGGGAAAGGTTTATTCAACCCCATATTTCTAAATTCCTTTTTATTTCACACCATACTTTTTCATAATTGTCTTTATACACATTTATATTTCTTGCTGTTAACCATATCCCTAAATATTTTACTTTTTTATGAATTTCTATCTCAATACTTTGTGCCAAATCTTTTTTCTTTTCTTCTTTTAAATTTTTAACTAATAATTTAGTTTTAGTTTTATTTAATTTAAATCCTGCTACTTCCCCAAATTCTGGAATTTTCTCTATTACCCTAGGGAGAGAATTTTTTGGATCTTCTACCGTAATTACTAAATCATCAGCAAAGGCTTTCAATTTAAATTCATTTTCCCCCAGTTTTTATCCCCATAATCTCTTTATCTGCTCTTATGTTTCTTGCAACTACTTCCAGGACCAAGATAAACAATAACGGTGATAACGGACATCCTTGCCTGGTTCCTTTTTGTATCTTGCATTCATTCGTTATCACCTGGTTGCAATAAGGATACTTTCAACCTGGAGAATCCAGTTGTTTTGTTCTTGAACTGCTCCCCACCACACCCTCCCCCAATACAACACTAGAATCTACCTTCATCCGGTGTCTTTTCAGATTCCTTTCCTTCTCCATCAATTTGAAATAACGAGGCGTCTCTCCGGAAACTTAAATGCTAAGGAAAGGCTGCCTGTCGCCACTGGGGAAGAGCAGATATTGTCGTGTTATCCATTCCCGCAATGACATCAGCCGCCTCGGTGTGTAGCCACAGATGCTTACACAGCTGCAATGGAGCTAATGCAGACATGGGCAATGTGATTGTTCATCCCTCATAGAATGTTTACAGACAATGGAAATACACATGAGAATTTCCATTCAGTTTCATTAAAACTATGGCATATGCATTAACTGATTAATCTGTGTAATTAACAGCATGGCTAGCAGGAAGGGAAGTGGAAGAGAAAAAGAAAGGAGTTCCCCTCTCTCCCAAATGAGCATTTGGCCTCTCACAGAGGCTTCTGTTTATTCATTTATAGAAGTATTTGCACACTTTACATAAAGGTATTTACGTATCAGAGTGGTGCGCAGCAACAGAGAAGAACATTATTTAATAAAAGAAACATTAAAAGCAGGACAGAATCATGAAAATTACTGGCTACCAGGTCCACCCTAATGGCAGGAAGTTGCAGGAGTCAGGAGAACATCAACAGCTGTGTCTATGTCAACAGGACAGCAACTCAACCTAGCAGCTTGGACTTGCTACCCAAGCAAGATGAAGGGTTGAACTCATTCCCGCTGAGCTATGGAGGTACGTACACTCAGAGATGGCGGAGGACTTTATAATTATAATTATAATATAATATAATATATTACAGTACTTATACCCCGCCCATCTGGCTGGGTTTCCCCAGCCACTCTGGGCAGCTTCCAACAAAAGATTAAAAATACAGATTATAACATCAGTCATTAAAAACTTTGCTAAACAGGGCTGCCTTCAGATGTCTTCTAAACGTCATATAGTTGTTTATTTCTTTGGCATCTGATGGGAGGGTGTTCCACAGGGTGGGCACCACTACCAAGGAAGCCCTCTGCCTGGTTCCATGTAACTTCGCTTCTCGCAGTGAGGGAATTCTAATAATAATAATTTATTATTTATATCCCGTCATCTGGCCGGGTCTCCCCCGCCACTCTGGGCGGCTTCCAACACACATCAAAATACATTAAAATATCACAAAAAACTTCCCTAAACAGGGCTGCCTTAGGTATTTTCTGAATGTTGTTTATCTCTCTGACCTCTGATGGAAGGGCGTTGCACAGGGCGGGTGCCACTACCGAGAAGGCCCTCTGCCTGGTTCCCTGTAGCTTTGCTTCTCGCAGTGAGGGAACCGCCAGAAGGCCCTCGGTGCTGGACCTCAGTGTCCAGGCTGAATGATGGGGATGGAGATGCTCCTTCAGGTATACTGGGCCAAGGCCATTTAGGGCTTTAAATGTCAGCACCAACACTATGAATTGTGCTCGGAAATGTACTGGGAGCCAATGTAGGTCTTTCAAGTCTCGGCAGCTGCTCCCAGTCACCAGTCTAGCTGCCGCATTCTGGATTAATTGTAGCTTCTGGGTCACCTTCAAAGGTAGCCCCACATAGAGTGCATTGCAGTAGTCCAAGTGGGAGATAACTAGAGCATGTAGCACTCTGGTGAGGCAGTCTGCAGGTAGGTAGGGTCTCAGCCTGCATACCAGATGGAGCTGGTAAATGGCTGCTCTGGACACAGAATTGACCTGTGCCTTCATGGACAGCTGTGAGTCCAAAATGACTCCCAGGCTGTGTACTTGGTCCTTCAGGGGTGCAGTTACCCCATTCAGGACCAGGGAGTCCTCCACACCACACCACCCCCTGTCCCCCAAGAAAAGTACTTCTGCCTTGTCAGGATTCAACCTCAATCCGTTAGCCGCCACCCATCCTCCAACCGCCTCCAGGCACTCACACAGGCACTTTGAATTACAAAGCAGACACGTCCCTTAAGAGACAGGCCATTCACAGGGAGTCTCCCTGCTGCAAAGGCCATCCACTTTTCAACTTACAGGGCACTGATGCAGTGAAGGGGGCCAGAGAGGGTGCCCCCCCCGCTTTCCTTGTGAGAATTACAAGTCACGTCAGTAAAATAAATGCCCAAAACAGAGCTTGTGAAGAAGCAGAGATTGGTAGCAGTTTAAGCTGAGCTGGCATTTGTCTCCTTACCACCACGAGTGTTGCTATCTGCTTGCTGATCAGACAGAAGTACTCCTCCCAACTGATCATTCTTAACATTGGATTTGGAACAAAAAGTTGTCCTAGAGAGTGTGTGTGTGCACACAAACAAACAAACAAACAAACAAACATTAGACCAACTGGTTTGCATTAGTGTGAGAGTAAGCAACTCCAATGTGTTTCTATTTATCACCATTTGCTGTAATTGGACACCATTCATTTCCTTCACCAGCTGATTCCTTTCCATTATTTCGTCTCAAAGAGGACTGCAATCAACATTAGTTAGTGGGAATTTTGCTTGCCTAGAAGCTTTTGTAAAAGAGATGGAGGGGTGGATGACGACCATCACTGGGTATGCACACTAGAGAGGTAGTGTTTGCTTCCACAGTTATTATAACCCTTTTGCCTTTTAAAATGGTTCATTATCCTTATTGATACAAGGAGGGAGGGCCTATGTTTTGTACTGTAAAAAACCGGAATGCATCTAAGTATAGGATTTCAAACATCTGCTTCTGGATCCCTAGATGCATCCTCTCATACTGTGATGGGAAAGGACCAAACCATCACTCTTATTATTTGTCCTGCAATGGGATTTAAGAGCACCCACCAAACCTACTATGGGTTTTGGAATGTTGCTTATTTGCTACTCATTTTGTATTATGGTTCCTGAGATCAAGAAGCAGGTTTTCATCTGCATATGGATACCATCTGGGCTTCATTTGGAATCAAATATACAGTGATACCTTGACATACGAATGACTCGACATACTAATTTTTCGAGTTACGAAGGGGGGAAATGGGGGCGCGTTTACGAATTTCTTCGGCTTACGATCGGGCCCTCGCCAACAGGGCTCAAGCACAAGAGCCCTCTCCTCTCCTGTGGTTTCCTGCTGCAACTGGTGATGTACCCCTCTCTCAGCAGCCCACCAGGTTTGGAGGAAGAAGGAGAGAGGGAGAACGAGAAAGAGACAAGGGGGGGGGAATGGAAAGAGAAAAGGAGTGGCTCATCCACCTTCGTTCTGGCCCCACCCACTGCTGACTTGCATCCTCCAACAGATTACCTCCAAGGGAATGTGGCTCTTAGCAAAAACCTTCCTCACCCTTGTGTTCGTTACAGGATCCATAAAAATAACAACAGCAACACAAAACATTTGGACTTGTCTTCCCAACCGGCACAATGTCGCCCTCCAAGCAACGCAATGTGATCTTCCCCAGGGGGGCTGTAAGAAATATTTCTAGGGCCTGAGACACGGTTAGGCATGACCTTCTTTTTAAAATGGTCTTTCCTGACATCTTCTCTTATATGTGCTTGTTTCAGATCTGAGGAATGAGCTGCATTGATCCTAGTTCTGGAGATCAGTCAGAGTAGTAAACAACAAGGCTCGGTGATTTATGACCAGGCCGGCTGATAGTACCTTAGAGATGCTTAACCACCTTCAACTTAAGAGCTGGTTTCAGGAATGTGGAATTTAAACATTTCAGGTAGCGTTCCTTCAAGCCACTCACCTCTGCAAAGTGAGAAAAGATTTCAGGCAGATCAATAAGAAAGGACTCTGATAGCTAACCCAGCTGGTGATAAGGTCTGTACTGCATTGGCAAACGGGCAAACTTCTAGCAACATGCAATGGCTGCAAATCCAAGGCGTCAAGTTTTGTTCTGTCTCTCTACGAAAAAGGATTCTCTAGACTGCAGGTCAAGGAAATGTTTCCTCTAGCACTGATCTGCATATGCAGTACAATCAGTACTCTTGGAATTATCTCCCAAACAGCAGAAGAATCCCAATTTGCAAAGGTTTCCAAGAGAGAGAAAAAATGTGTTGAAATTCCATTAGGGATCCCCTGTGAAGAGGGGGTGGTTGGTACGCCACTCTGAGAATTATTGCTCTGGGTGTGGAATTGGGGGGTCTCCCAGCAACTCTTGGCACCCTGAACAAACTACATCTCCCAGAATTATTGGGGGAATGTCATGACTGCTTAAAGTGGTATGATACTGCTTTAAATGTATGGTGTGGATGTGGGCTAAGATAAATAGAACTGCGTCGTCCTGGGAACTATGGCTTACTCCATACAGAGCTACACTTAACAAACCACAGCTCCCAGAATTATTGTGGGGTAGAATGGCCTAAGTCTGGGCTGTAATTCTTTCTGGGGTGATCACAGGTCAGGGAAGAGCTTGTGAACAAAAGATCACAGAATGAATCTAAACTGTGAAAGATACCTGAAATGAGATCTCGTTTTAGGGATCTTTTACAGTTTAGATTCGTTCTGTGCTCATTATATTCTCGTGATTGTCTTTTTTTTTTTTTTTGCTATCCTGTGAACAAAAGATCGGCAATCCACAAGATCTGCACATCTAGATTTGCTTGATTTTGGCTTCCTTCCACTGCTTTCCCTCCAAAGCTCCCTTTGGAAGGAAGAAGATCTTCTGCCCTCCTGATCTAGAGCCAGGGCTGCAAAAAGAGGCCATTAGGTAAATCTATGTATGTTCTTTAAACAATATTTGTGCTGAGCACTTGAATATCCCAGCGACGCTCCTTTCCTTCCAAGTTCCCTATCGAATGGCCAGTGAAATCTGAAGCACGCTGAGCGTTAGGGCGCTGTATTTAAAATGTACATTTTAAATAAATTAATAAGTGGCTTCTTATAAATAATGGAATGTAATTAAACTCTATATTCTATTAGGCATTCATACACTTATAAATATTTATACTGGAATTTTCAGCGCGCACTTGAAAAGAGACTTGCGTCGAGATGAGCAACTTCAACAGCCTCCGAAATATTTCCCTGGGCCATGCTGCCGACGGAGCCCTTCTGTGCGCAAACCGATGATGATAACATATACGTTCGAGTTCAGGAAGGTCTTCAGACCATGGAGTCCACGGATGGTGGGCATTATCCTTCCAGCCTTGAATCATAAGTCTCTTTGCATGCTTTTCCTGTCCAACAGTTAGTCCCCGCACCACAGGAATATAACTTAAAAGTGCATGAGCATCCAGAAATAGGAAGGGTTTTTCCAAAACAAAGTTAATACAGATGTTTTCTGATCAAAAAGGAAGACCCCACAGGATGCTGCCTGAGTGCTGGAAGGAAGACCTGGCTCCCTGCTACAAGGCCATCTCCCACCTGGCCTAGGGGGCGGAGCCCACACTCACCCTGAACAGCTAAAAGAGGCTCCTGGGAGGCCAGAGGAACAGGGCTGGAACAACTCTTGGGCTGGGGCAACTGGCTAAAATGTTTTTAAATGTTTTAAATCAGGGGTCAGCAAACTTTTTCAGCAGGGGGCCGGTCCACTGTCCCTCAGACCTTGTGGGGGGCCGGACTATATTTTGGAAAAAATATGAACGAATTCCTTTGCCCCACAAATAACCCAGAGATGCATTTTAAATAAAAGCACACATTCTACTCATGTAAAAACATGCTGATTCCTTCCTGGACCGTCCGCGGGCCGGATTGAGAAGGTGATTGGGCCGCATCCGGCCCTCGGGCCTTAGTTTGGGAATCCCTGTTTTAAATGGTTCTAATTTTGGTTCGTCTGTTTCATTTCTGTCAGGTTGGTGTTGGTTAAATGTTTAGATGGGCTTGGCAGTTACTTTAATTTGGTTATAACTGTAAACTTATTATTGTTATTATCATTGTTATTGGTTTTTATTGATTTATTGGTTTGTTTGTTGCTTGTATAGGATATCTTGTTTTGTTAATGTTTGATGTTTTGTTGTGGTTTATCTGTTGCCCAGAGGGGCTGGGGAAACCCAGCCAGATGGATGGGATATAAATTAAAAATTATTACATCATCATCATCACCACCATTATTATTATTACAGGTTATGCCCATGTCAAAGAGGCATCATCATTGTTATAATCTATCTGAACCACTCTGAAACTGTTCTGATCCATTCTTTCCACCATTTATGGGCCGCTTCACAATGTTGCCATGTGCTTCTCTTCCTGAGAGAAGTGACCTCCAATAGTAACAACTGTTAGAAGAGTTACTGGTAGGTAGCCGTGTTGGTCTGACGTTGTCGAAACAAAATTTTAAAAATCCTTCCAGTAGCACCTTAGAGACCAACTAAGTTTGTCATTGGTATGGGCTTTCGTGTGGAAGCTCATATATGAAGAAGTGTGCATGCACACGAAAACTCATACCAATGACAAACTTAGTTGGCGTAGCTGGCAAGTCTCCCGTATTCCCCGGGAAACCCCCGTTTTCCCAGCCGTTTCCCGCAGGCAGCCCAGATTTTTAAAAACCCCATAAATCCCCTGGATTCTTACCGGCCCGGGGAGGCTTCTTCTGCGCATGTCTGGAGTCTCTGGACATGCACAGAAGTGACTTCTGGTGCTGCGGCCATTTTGGAAATGGGCAAAGCATGCATAGAAGCAACTTCCGGTGCCACTCTGCCCAGTTCCAAAATGGACACAGCGTGACTTCCGGTGCCACGCTGCTGCCGATCCCGGATTTTTCAATCTGGGAGTTGGCACCTATGTTAGTTGGTCTCTAAGGTGCTACTGGAAGGTTTTTTTTTAATTTTGTTTCAACTGTTAGAAGACTTCAGCTCATTTGCATTCATAAAGCTCACGGCTTGAATGAATGCGCTAGACGCCAAATCACAGCTTGCAGCACCTATATCCTACTACTGAGCATAATTACAGGCTAAACAAAGGCTAACTAAAATTCATATGGCATGCCGGAGCTACCGTTAGGTGATCCATCTGGCCAAAGATGTGAAGATCGGTCTACAGTAGATGAGCTTGCACCCTCTGCTGTTTCTACAGTTTGAAGTTCTACCTCCCAATGTGGCCTTTTTGCAGAAAAATGCATACCGTTGACCACTCTGTAGCAGTAAGTTCCAAGAAGGAGATTTCAGATCATGCCATCTTGAAAGAACTGCATTAACATTGTTGTGTAGTCTTGTGAGCTGGCTGTGCCCCCCCCCGCCAATGTACTTGGTAGCCATGCCCACCCGCTATCTGCACATTCAGACAGCATGTGGAAGGGTCACTACATATAAACAGTTCCTCCATCTGAGGGGGAATGACCTTGGAAACTCTATGTCAGGGCTGGGGAACCTTTGGCCCTCCAGACGTTGTTGAACTGCAATTCCTATCATCCCTAGCCAGCAGAGTCAACTGTTAGGGATTATGGGAGTTGTAGTCCATTTAGAGAGCCAACACCTCCCCAGTCCTGTCCTGCGTGAATACTTTGATATGTGTGTAGATACTTTTCACATGCTGGCATAACACATGGATGGAATGGGGTGGGGGAACATGGTCTCTGGGCATGTTGCTGGGGAGGGGTAAGTCTAGCCTTGCCCCCACAACGCCCATGACCCATTCTTTCAATGAATTGGGGGGGTGTCATCTGAGCCTCCAAAAAGCCTTTTTATACTTCAGCAAAGCAAAAAGTAGAACTTACAAAAGCAATTCTTAGTGACATGCTAGGACCCCAAGTAGCTGCTGATTCCATTTCCTCTCCCATTTCACGAACAGTTACAGGCTTGTTTAAAGGACAGTGTAAAGTTCATACTAATGCAGTTCATTTTTTTTCTGGTCAGCAGGCAAGACTTTTAAATACAGAGAGAAGTGGCAAATGCTCTTTCCCCCCTACAGAGTAAATGAAATGACGTAGCCTCTGATTTTGGGAGCCAATGTTGGTTTTCCACCCCCGAGTTTTGAGACTACCGAAATAGATAATCCACTATTTTTGTTCCGAGACCATTATGTTTATCCTTTGGTTTTAGTGGAGTTGGCATGCTCATAAATCGCCTCTTCCTCTGGCTGTTATTTCTGCCTGGTAAATTATTTTTTTATTCGCAAGGCAATAAAAGGTCACTAGAAAAGGAAATATATATATATATATTTCCATCTCGTAAAATAAAGTTAAACAGTATTTAGCATTTATATCTTTCCAGGGTGGTAATCAAAATATGGTTTATTTGACTGAATGAAGACCTATGATACTGAAAGAGATGAATCCAATGACTCGTTTGAGCAAAGGAAGATAAATCTTCAGCAATGTCATGTGGGCAGCCGTGGAAGACCAATGCCCAACTACACACAGGTCTGTGCAGAAGTGGCAAGAGTTTTGGAGGGTGACCAGCAGTTAATGATGGATGGAGTCAGGAGCGCCAACTTGGCCCCATGACCATGGGTGCCCTTGGCTGTGGGTGCCATGCAGCATGCATGACCCTGGCACTGAAATTTGTGGGTGCCCGGCCCCTTCATGGGGAATTTTGTGGGTGCTCGGACACCCAGGGCCCCAGGGAGTTGGCACATGGATGGATTTGCCAATCTATGTTCTCTGTCTCGTTTCCTATCATAAATCCAGTTCTTCACATTTCTGCAGTAATTTGCAAATTCTTTTTTTAAAAAAAAATCATCACGAAAATTCACCACAACTTTAAGTGTGAATTTCCTCTAATAAACATATTTTTGGGTGCGCTTTTGACCATGGTGGACATTTTTGCAAGCAATTCCGTCTAAAATAATGCATTTTAAATGTTATTTTCACTAATACGCATTAATTTTTATGCACACTTTTCACAATATGTGCAATTTTGTACCAATCATTTGTTATTGAGAACTGGTTGGAGGAAAAAATTGAGAAATTATTGCCTCCTACCATGGAGCTGAGAAGTGTGAATTAGGTACCATAGCTTTTCATTAAAATGCAAACAATATCAGCTTTCTCCTCCATCCTTACCAGTGTTTGGGGTGGGAGAGATATCACAACCCTTCTAGAAAATTTCCCTAATGCCCATGCTGTTCATGTTGTTAAAAATCAATGATATCTTATGTTCCTTTTTATTAAAATAAAGCATTCCCCTCCCTCAATCCAGATATTCCCATGCCCAGACAGGAGTGCCAACTTGGCCCCACGACCATGGGTGCCTGGGGAGGTGGGTGACATGCAGTGTGCATGGTCCTGGCACTGAAATTTGTGGGTGCACGGCCCCTTCATGGGGAATTTTGTGAGTGCTCGGGCACCTAGGGCTGCAGGGAGTTGGCACCTATGTGCCCAGGGATACCTCGAAAAGGAGAATGTATGAGAAAATCCGGACTCAGGGAGAGAAATGGGTGGGAAGGCAGTGATTAAGAAAAGAATGTCATATGGACAATGAAGAATTAATGGAGGTACAGTAAACTAGTTATGATTTAGTTATGATTCCTGTATTACGGGGGTTGGACTAGATGACCCTGAGGGTCCCTTCTAGCTCTACAATTCTATGATTCTCCCAACATACGCAAAATTATTAGCTTTGTCTCCTTCCCTCCCTCTTTCTTTCTTTCTTTCTTTCTTTCTTTCTTTCTTTCTTTCTTTTGCCTTCATTACCTTCATCAAGTATGATGAGCCATAGCAGAATTCTGAAGTTGTTTTCTTTTTAGGCCACTCCATGAGCTGAACTCTGTGAATTAATTTTTTTCTGGCAAATTAATTCCACTCAGGGGGGAGTTTCAGAGCACTGGGTTTTCGAATGTAGCCAGAAAACGACATTCGTCTGGCATCTGTGATGCCAACAGCCTTTGTCCAGATCCTAATCTCTTTCCTGAGAATGTGGGTTTATTGGGGAACAAAACTGGCATGCCGAATCCTATACACACAAAATGCTTCTTTTGTGTAAACAACAAGGTATATATATATATCAAATGCCTAATTAAATTAACTGTAAACATATTTATTTGGAAGTAAGGGCTGGGCCACCCATACAAACACCCATTTCTCTCTCCCTAGTTTGCGTTTGCACTCCTTTCTCAATTTACACAGTGTAAATTGGATTATTGTCTTGATTAGTAGCATCAGTCGGGTGATTGCTATTCACTTACTGCATGGGTGTCTTATGCTAAGTTCTTTTATTCCACATTCTTCGAGCTTTCATAGGAGGGTGGCATATGGCAGCCTTTGCCAACCTGGTGCCTACCAGATGTTGTGGACTACAACTCCCATCAGCCTCGGCCAGGATATTATTAAAAACCAAGATCCCCAAATAAAAAAGTATGAAAACTGAACATTTGTGCTTCTGCTCTGCAAAACAAGGCAGTTGTCAATATTTCCCCCACTGCAGCTGGAAAGCTGAAATTCAGAACTTAGGACACTTCAAGACTACCTCTGCTATGTTCGGTCCAATACTGGCAAATTCAGGTTTCACAATCGAAGTTGCATTGGAGCTTTTATAGAACAAACTTCTCCCCCCCCCCAACAAAAAAGTACTGTATTTTTCTGCGTATAAGGCTAGGTTTTTTTTATTTAAAAGTTATGCTAAAAATTTGGGCTCGTCTTATACACAGAACAATCTCCGTTTTCTCAATTTTTAGTCCCAAAAAAGAGGGGTGTCTTTGTCTTATACACAGAGGCATGTTATACATGGTAATTCTATAAGGAAAGTCATGGGAAAATGCACTGGGAAATGTGAAGTTTATACCTGCTTTGACACAACAACATCTAACCTCCCTGCAACAAATCAGGATGAATGTTCAATAAATTGGTCACCTGGAAGTGACCTTACATATTCAAAGACACATTGATCCTTTTAAAAAGCAGGTTTTTGGGTGGAGAGGACACATGTACATTTCTTTAAAGCTCAATCAGAGCAAATGGCAAATTAAGTGTGGATAAGCCCTAAAACAGTTTCGCCCCCCCCCCAATTGTTTAAAATAATTCTAGATCATTCTGAAGTTCTTGGTGCAGAAACACGGTGCAGGCTAGTTAAAAGCAAGCTGATTACTGAGCAAGGCTTGAAATCGGACATTTTTAAAATTAAAAAAGGGCAAACATTCAAAAGCAGAACCATGAAGTATACCTCTCACCACAGAGGCCAAAGTTTGAGCTCTGTGCAAAGGCAAGCTGCAACTAGCTCAGATAGCTGGGGAGATAGCTTAAGTCGGTAGAGCACAAGACTCTTAATTTCAGAGTTGTAGGTATGAGCCCCACACTGGCCCAAGATTCCTGCATTGCAGAGGGTTGGACTAGATGACCCTTGTGGTATACCTTCTATGATTCTAAGCGATAGCCAATGTGCTCCCCTCTGGATATTGTTGGCCTACAACTCCCTTCGGCCCAAGACAGCATGTGCAATGGCGGGTGGGGTGGGTGGGAGCTGTGCCCTCCCAAAACCAGGAGGGTACCATGTTTGCAATCCTTACACTATCCTTAAACTTGAACTTAGAAGAAAGGTCACTTCCTGTTGCATCCAGGAATTGCAATCTTATTTTTTCCACATTTACTAGTAATGGAAAACGTCTATTTTCAGGACAGTTTCTAAAAGAATGATTGAGATTTGATGGGCCATTCTCAGTCTCTGTCTCTTCCCCCATAGCCCATAATCAAATATATACTCATTGTTACCTGCAGAGTCTTCTGCCTTGGGCACCTTGAAATTTTATAAATCCTCGTAAATCAGGTAATCTTCTGCATTTGTTCATAGCAGGGCCAGGATTTCATATTCCTCCCTACCCCCTTATCAACCAATGGCTTTTCGTGCCTTTTAACATTCTACAGAAGTCTATATATTAGGTAAAACTGCAAATGTGCCTTAAAATGCTGCCGATTTTTCACGAGGACTTTTTAAACAAAATTGCAAGCTGATACAGAAATGGGGCCAAACTGAAACCAAGACTGGGAGAATGAGAGAAACTGAATAACACACCCTTACTAAATAATACACCCTATTCTTTGTTCCATATTTGCAGAATCTTGCAAGCCCCAGTTTTGAGGCAGAACTGCAGAGATCTATGTTCCGATTCATGCAATCACATAGTATTTATTGATAATTAAACTCTTGCCAATCCAGGGACCCTGAGTGACCAGTGACAAAAGCTGTGGATCATGCAGGCCTTTTTAATGAGTGATAGTGATGGGACAAAATAATTGAACATCACATGCCGTCTGCCTTGTGTTTGTCTGCTAGAATCCAGACAAACCTTTCAGAGGACAGAGCTTGTCAGCGTGCTGATGGTGAATGACAAAGTCTTCACATAACCTTCAAACAAAGCAGGAGTTCCAGCCAATCAAAGCCCTTCGTGCGAGTCCCACAGAGCCAATAAATGTCTCATATTCATTTGTCAATACATAGCAGCTCAGAACTATAGGTTAGAAGCAAATCACACACACACACACACACACCTATAGTATTGTGACTAATAAAGATTTCTCACCTCTGTGCATCCTTCTTGGATTAAGTTTTAATTTAGTTATTTCTACACTGGGAACTGAGATGCAAAAGTAAATTAACAGCAGATGTTTTGCGAGTGATCAAAGACAGCACACCATTATAGATTAAAATTAGGTTTTTTATATAGCCCAAAGGTTTGAATAATCTCCTCTTTTCCCTTCTAAACTGGATTAATATTAATTCATGGTGTAGTGGCACCTTTCTGCTTTGCTTCCACACATCTCCACACAGAATGAGGAAATGAGGTGAAAAGACACAGGTTGCAATCCTATTTAAGCTTACATGGATGTAAGCCCCCTTGAACTCAATGTGACTTACTTCTGAATAGACATGAATGGAATTGCAGTGCAGGTCTCATGGGTTATAGGTTACATAAACACCAAGGGAATATGCAATTGTTTGAACCATTAATAATAATAATAATAATAATAATAATAATAATAATTTTTATTTATACCCCGCCCTTCCCAGTCAAGACCGGGCTCAGGGCGGCTAACAACAAATAATATCAACACAAATATAAAAGAAACAATTCAGTTAAAACAACAGAATAATACAATGTTAAAACTCAATTTTAAAATTAAAAATATACGAATAAGATAAAACCATTATAAATAAAACCTTATAAATAAAACCTTAGGGGAGGGTAACTGTGGGGTCAGACTGCGTCAGTCCGAAGGCCAAACGAAACAGCTCTGTCTTGCAGGCCCTACGAAAAGATGACAAATCCCGCAGGGCCCTAGTCTCCTGAGACAGAGCGTTCCATCAGGTCGGGGCCAGTACTGAGAAGGCCCTGGTCCTGGTCGAGGCCAGCCTAGCCACCTTGTGACTTGGGATCTCCAATATGTTATTATTTGTGGACCGTAATGTCCTCTGTGGGTCATACCGGGAGAGGCGGTCCCGTAGGTACGAGGGTCCTAAGCCGCATAAGGCTTTAAAGGTCAAAACCAGCACCTTGAACCTGATCCTGTACTCCACTGGGAGCCAGTGCAGTTGCTAAAGCACTGGATGAATACGATCCCGCGGCCGGGACCCTGTAAGGAGCCTCACTGCGGCATTCTGCACCCGCTGGAGTTTCTGGGTCAGTTTCAAGGGCAGCCCCGCGTAGAGCGAGTTACAATAATCAAGCCTAGAGGTGACCATCGCATGGATCACTGTGGCTAGATCAGGTTGAGAGAGATAGGGGACCAACTGCTTAATGCGGCAGAGATGGAAAAATGCCACCTTGGCCGTGGATGCAACCTGTGCCTCCATGGAAAGGGAGGCATCCAAGGTTACCCCCAAGCTCTTGACAGAAGGGGCTGACACTAATTGGGCCCCAGCGAAAGATGGAAGTTGGCCCCCCCGCCCCATGTCATCCCGACCCAGCCAGAGGACCTCTGTCTTCTAAGGATTTAGCTTCAGCCGACTCCCACGTAGCCATCCAGCAACAGCTTCCAGGCACTTGGTCAATGTGTCCGGGGCCGAGGCAGGACGGCCATCCATCAACAGATAAATCTGGGTGTCATCAGCATATTGATGACAACCCAGCCCAAAACTCCGGACAATCTGGGCAAGGGGGCGCATGAAGATAACCATTGACAAATGGTTGTTTATTGGTGCTGGGTAGTAACATTGTTGTTGTTGTTGTTGTTGTTTTAAAAATTCTTTTCTTTATAAATATCAGAATATTGTATTTGGGATATCTATCTATCTATCTATCTATCTATCTATCTATCTATCTATCTATCATTTCATAAAATTTCTACACCGCTTGATTGTCGGGGGAAAACCTCGAAGCAGTTTGTCTTTTGATATTCTCACTTAAAGCTAAAAGGTGACAAAGAATTACATCAATGACACGTGTTATATCATTTCACCAAAGCACAGGAGACAAATAAGGTCAGCTCTAGCAGAAGATGAGCTGCAATGGAACAGAAACAGCGCTGCATAAAGGATGGGGTGGGAAATGCTCACAGGGCATTCACAGAAAAGTTTGGTCCTGGTTTTCTTCTTTTCCAGAGTCTAATTTCAGTGAAAAATTTGTTATTTCTGTAATAACAGAAATAAACAGAAATTTCTGTAATAACAGAAATAAGAGTCAGAAATCTTTGCTGATCTATTGCGAATCACCCAGAGATCTATCTACTAGTAGATACCGATCTGCCTTCTGCCCACTTGTGAGCTAAGCAATGCGACAGTGCTTTTCTCATCTTTGCATCATCCTTTCATTTAAACACCTCTCGCTTTAGAATCTGACATCTTATTCATGAGCGTAACGATGTTGCTAAGTCTTTCCCCCATTGCTCAGTAACTGCATTTCCTATTGAAATGACACTGAAATAGGGGTCACACTGGCAGACAATTATGTGAATCAAAGGACTATTGTGCACCTTAGTCATACTGAATCAGAACAGCTGGTGGGTTTTGTACAAAGCTTCACTGCCACACTGCTGCTTCTTTTGGCTAGAGATGATTTTTGCAGCTAGGGCGATCCAAGGTGGTACGTCAGGATGTGTAAAAGAATTTCGATGGAGCTTTGCAAGGGGTGTATGCATAAGTGTTCCTGTTGCATGTCGGGATTAGACATGGGTTCCAAAGAAAGTTCATCTTACTCCTTTCCCTTAGGATGTTTTGCTATCTGGCAGAGACCTTTTCCTTCAAGAGGATCTTTGCCTGTGACACTTTGCTCTGTTTTTTAATCTAAAAATAATACCGTATCTAAACTATAATCCTTACGACCACCTTGTGATCCTTACAACCACCCCCCATATTGCGGATAGTGGGGGGACTGAGGCTGAGAGAAATAGAATCATAGAGTTGGAAGGGACCCTAGGGGTCCTCTAGTCCAACCCCCTGCAAAGCCCACTTGTCTAAACCTTGTGGGCTTATAGCAGAGGCAACACTGGAACCATGGACTTCCTGATTCAGAGTTAAGTCTCTTAAGCCACTATCATACAGCAGCTCTTCTGCTGGAAGTTTTATTGGTATCAATTGATATCAATTGGGGCTCATCAGCATTGTTAGATGTTGTAGCGGTCACTCTGACCTGCACATCACCACTGGACGTTTTACGGTCGATTGGTGATGTGCCAACTACAAAATAAACACCTCCACCAAAACACCACAGACCAGGATACAGATAAAATAAAACGAAGTTGCTTTATTGTGTGTTCATATGCTTAATGGTTGCAGTACAAATCTTAGGTTGTTCTAAATTTCAGATGGTTCCTATACCGGCCTATTACCTCTAATTATAAATTACCGGCCTATTACCGCTAAAGTCAACTAAGTAAATATTTATTAATAATCTCACAACTTTGTATCCCGTCTGACTAAATCACCACCTATTCTCCTTCCTCAATATACTAAACCAGCTCTCTCTGCATATAACCAACCACTCCTAGTTCAACACCAACTGACTCCAACCTCAACTTCAACTCCAACCTCAACTGACTAACTGCCACTCGGGAGGGGTTTTTATCCCTGGGCTGGGCCCGCCCCCGAGGGTTCTATCTGCTCCAAGCTTAACCCCTCACATGCTGGGTCTTGTCTAGGTGGCGAATCGCCACAGATGTGTGCAGCTATGTTTGTACATCGGGTTTCACCTTGCTGTTTTATGCAGTCTAGCTTTTAGATTGAATTTCTGATGTGTTCCATTACTGGTGTTGTCAGCTGTTGTGGTAAAGTGCACCCAGCAGTATTGGGAGAGCAAAGAGTTAATACAGTCGTACATCAGAAGCCAAACAGAATCTGTTCTGGAAGTGCGTTCAACTTCCAAAACGTTCAGGAACCGAGGCACGGCTTCTGATTGGCTGCAGGAAGCTCCTGCAGCTAATTGGAAGCCGCAGAAGTCGCGGTGGACGTTCAGGTTCCAAAGAATGTTTGTGGCGTTTGGGAGCCAAGATGTTCATCTTGCAAGAAGTTCGACTTCTGAGGTAGGACTGTAGTTGTAGGAGAGGGCCCCCACCTTCAAGGGGCAGCATAGGAAGGACAGCCCGCTCGTCTGTTTTTGTTTATTGATAAGATGATTGACTGCTGTTAGAGGTCCTGTGCCTCGACTGTGATCATTTCAAAATTAATTGCTTACGTTCTTTGAGCCAGTAGCAGTGTTCTCACCTAAGCATCCTTGAGCAGCTGCCAGTAGCTTAGCACCTGGTATTGCCCACAGTTAATGCCTGTTTCCAGGCCTCCTATTCCACCACCACCCCAAGCCCAGCACCCTATGCAGTCAGGTGACATGATCTTAGTGTCTTTCTGACGCATTGTGGGAAGTGTAAATGTTGTTAGATGCACACACACAAACCCCACTTAGTGTTCAGCACTGGATCATTGAAGCCAGATAAACGCACCAGGAACTACTGCCTGAGAAGGGGGGGCACTAGAGGGACACTGGGCAGGACCCCCTCAAACCTGAAGCTGACTCTGTCCCCATCTACACAAGGCCCACCTCTTCCTGTGCATATCCCCAGCCTAGATTGTTTCCTAGTGTGTTGCTAGAGGATGGGCAGCCAGTGTGATGCCCACCACATGCTGTTGGACTTCAACTCCCATCAGCCCCAGCCAACACAGCCAATAGTTAGAGATGATGGGAGTTGCAGTCATCCAAGAGCATGAGAAAAACATTGGAAACACTAGCAAAGTTTGGATATTTTAGCAGTGTGTCTAAGAGAGAAAGGCCTGCGAAATAATTATTATACAGGTTACAGGTAGGTAGCCGTGTTGGTCTGGATCGAAGTAAAATAAAAAAATTCCTTCAGTAGCACCTTAAAGACCAACTAAGTTTTTATTTTGGTATGAGCTTTCGTGTGCATGCACACTTCTTCAGATAATTATTATACAGTTTGTGTAGCAGAAAGGTCATTACTGACTGGGCACCTTAAAACTGGTGTGTCTGTCAATAACCCCTTCAAGTTTACTTCTTTACAGAAGTACTTTCCTTTGATATTTGTGAGGCAATTGTAGTTTTATTCAGCAGCAATTGTAGTCATTTTCTTCTGGAAACTCTGTGTTCCTAGATTAGACAAAGGAGAGAGTTTTCTGTAAGAATTTCACAATACAGTCATAAAGGTAAATGGACCCCTGACCATTAGGTCCAGTCGTGACCGACTCTGGGGTTGCGCGCTCATCTCGCATTATTGGCCGAGGGAGCCGGCGTATAGCTTCCAGGTCATGTGGCCAGCATGACAAAGCCGCTTCTGGCAAACCAGAGCAGCACATGGAAACGCCGTTTACCTTCCCACTGTAGCGGTTCCTATTTATCTACTTGCATTTTGACGTGCTTTCGAACTGCTAGGTTGGCAGGAGCTGGGACCAAGCAACGGGAGCTCACCCCGTCACAGGGATTCGAACTGCTGACCTTCTGATCAGCAAGCCCTAGTCTCAGTGGTTTAACCACAGCACCACCTGGGTCCATACCTCGATTTAAGTACACCTCTATTTTAGTATTTTCAGTATAAGTATTCCGTGGACCCATCTGGAACAGATTAATCCACTTTCCCTGACTTTCAATGGGAAAGTTCACTTCAGGTTAAGTGCGCTTCAGGTTAAGTACAGACTTCCAGAACCAATTGTGTTTGTAAACCAAGATACCACTGTACCTGACTGGTGGTGAGCCAAACTAGATAATGATAGGAGCATTCACATGTTATGTTCAGGGAGTGAAGAATCTGTGTATCTGTGTACTCAAAGAGCTGAGACATAAGCTCATATAGCTACCCATACAATAGACTGTTCTAGACTGTTAGTCTTGCCAGAATACATACCTTATTTGATACTCGCGAGTAGGATTTATTCCTAACATTGAAATTTCTGGCCAGAGTTCTTGGTGTAAAAAAACCTTCTTTTCGGTGTACCCATACAATAGCAGCACAAATCACTCTTTTGTACCTGTGTTCTGTGTAATGTGTGAACGAGCCTATAATTATTCTGCAGACAGTATTAGTCAAGGTATTGCATGGATTAGATTTCACTTCAAGTACTATATGGCTCTATCTAGCAATCAGAAGTGTACCTGGTAGTGCAATGTCCTAACTATTATGTAGAAGATTATCCATGCAAAAGAGTGGGTGGGTGGGTGGGTAGTACTTTTGTTAAAGTGCGCTCCATCCGAAACCTGACTTTGATTTTTGAGTGTGGTTTCAAAGTTTGGAGGCAACTAAAAAGAATTTCCTCCTTATCTAGACTAAATGAGGACAAAAGGGAAGACTGTCCAGAGTACAAACGATGACCTGTAAGATTAAAAAGAAGTCTCTCTGTTGGAATTTTATCATCACTCGTAAATGACAAAGCACCAAAAGACAGGTTTCTGGCAGGAGCAATATATTTTCTTCAGGGCAGTAAAATCATCAGCGAGGTGTCTGTATGTCTGTAGTGCTGCTTGAATATGAAAGCAATTCTCTGAAGCTGGGTGGCTTAATTCCATTGTTTTCGTCAAGAACGAATATTCTGGATCGCAATTTTCAGTGACTGATTGTAATGAGTACGGGCTTGGAAAATGGATGAGCAGGCTTCTTGAATGATTGCTGGACCCGGCTCCGATACCATTGACAGCAATATTTGCATCTATCTAAAAAGAGATTAAATGTTAACAGGGCTTCAGTACATTTGTCTGCCTGGCATCTTGTGTGACTGGTTTTCCTATTAAATTAAGGCCGAGGAAAGGGCAGAAAGGAAAGAGAAGTGGGGAGGGGGGGAGAAGAAGGGGAAAGTAGAGAGAGAGATGGCAAAGTGAAACTCTTAACATTCCCGTCTCTGTATCTGTTTTGTGTAAAAGAATTGCCGAGAAGGGAACAAAGTGGAGATTCCGGCATTGCAGGGGGCTGGACTAGTTGACCCCTGGACTAGTTGAACTCAACAATTCTACGAATTCACGATTCTATGACTTGCTAGATTATCACCTGATGTGTGCTTAATGAAAACTTGCTACTGCTCAAAATGCCTGAAATAACCGTGTAAGTTCGTTGTAGATAAACCCTCAAAGAGTGTTGTGGTGCCTTTGGGGGTTTACATTTGCTTTTAATTTGTCGCCTGCTGCTTTTATGATGTCCTCAATCCAGTGGGAGCCCTGCTCCCCTTGAAGCTGCCCTGTTGGTGTCTGACTCCTGTTCCTCGCTCTTAGCCATGGCTGGGGTCCAGAGTCACAAGGGCTATGTAATATACCTCCAAAGCTGGAGATAAGAATGCCAGTTGCTGGAAATCATGCACTCAGGTCCTGCTTGGGTATTTTCCATAGGCATCTGAGTAGCCACTGTGAGAACAGGATGCTAGTCTAGGGGGGGGGGTCAATGGCCTGGTCCATCTGGGACCTTCGTACTGTATGTTCATTTTCACATATACAAAGTCTTCCTTCAGTTCAGTAAATGCGACACCTATTCATTAACATATAATCATGGGTTACACAAGACAGTAGTATTTTTCAAGAACCTCCCCCTCTTTGTCTTTTAAATGTTACATTTTCCCCCACACTGAATTCCTTCACATTTAGACAAACACCAGTCCACATCACTGGGTCATCTACTCCAATCTCACGAGAATGAGGAGTTCTGAGGATGAAAGATCAGACTATAAACAAGAAAAATAAGCCCATTCTTCACCAATATATTGGCATTCTGTCTCTTCCTCCTACCAGTCCAAGCACTGCACATGAAAATTACAGAACTGAAAATATACTGTATCTGAGATGCCACGTAAGATCTATGAACATCTTGTCCCTCTTGTCATTGTCAAGAAAACATCAGCAGAAGGTGTGTGTGTGTGGAGGGAGGTGGGATTTAAGTCTCACTAAGATATTAACTAAACCAGCAGTTTCCCCAATCCCTACATCAGCCTTCTCCAACATGGTGCCTTCCAGGTGTTTTGGACTACAACTTCAACCTTTCCCAGCCAACATGGTTGTGCTACTTTGGGGGATGATGGGAATTGTAGTCCAAAACACCTGAAGGGCGCCAAGTGGGCTGCTGAGACAGCCACCATGATCATTTCCCATAATTCCTTCACATAGCATTGGCCCAGGGCATTGTGGGAAATTAAAATGAAGCAAACTCGGTGAGGGGTGTGGCCTGAGGAGAGCTCCAGGGGCCAGGCAGAGAGGTCTGGAGGGCTGGATTTGGCCCCCCAGGGATAAGATTCCCTACCCCTGAGGCAGAAAGTCCCACATTCAATCCCTGGCATATTCAGTTAAAAGGGTTCAGGAGCAGGTGATGGCTTGAGATCCTGCCATTCAGAGCAGACAACAGTGGGCTAGCTGTTTTAAAAAAAGTCCAAGCTGGTATATGGCAGAAGTAGAGATGGCAGAACACACTGTCTGCTGACAGTGGTGGAGCTTCATGCTCTGGCACGGGGGGTGGAGGTGCAGAGCAGGCAGGATCGGAGTTGGCGCATGTGTGCTTTCTGGGGGCTGGGCATGCTACCCGCAGGGACGTGGTGTTTGTTCTGGGGGTGGGGCACTCCACCTGTGGGGGGCGGGGCACCCAGCGGGGGCGGGGGGCAGCCGTGACGGAACCCCACCGGGATCGCGCTGCCATGGGTGGTGCGCTCCCCCCGCACTCCTCTTCCTCTGCTAGTGTCTGCTGATTCTCTGGGAAATGGAGGGGTTACAAAGTCAGGAAGTTGTGCAGTCATGGTGGCACAGGAGAGAGAGGTCACAGTAGAGAAGAGAGGGAGATAGAGACCCACCATCTTTTCCAAGTGCTCCCAGAATCTGCTGCCATTTTAAAAAAGCTTTTTGGTGCAGGTCATGGAGTTTTGGTTTCAGACAGGGCTGTGGTTCCCTGCAGAGCCAGGGCAGCTAGGATCTGAGTCCTTATTGCCAGGTGAAAGCAAATGAGAGCTCAGCTGCCGTGGCTGAGGGGAGCAGCGGGGCCAGCCAGCCGGCCAGCCTGGGGGGCTGAGAAATTGGCATGTGTCTGTCGACTCCAGTCAACCAACCGGCAATCAGCACCAGCTGAAGACCTGCTCTTCAAATGACTGATTCCGTTCCATAAGGCTGGAGTGAACCTCAGACCATCAACTCTCTCCAATATACTCATTAATACTCAGGAAAATGCCCCAGCTGAGGCTGTTAGCTGCAGGAACAGCGGCAAGGGAGAGAATGAGTTGAAGGGAGGAAAAGCACTTAGGAAGACAGGCAGGGAAATGGAAACAAGGCTTCTTTAAAAAAAACAAAAACAACAACCCCTATTTTGTTTCTGTTTTTCAAGAGGCATTTCTCTGTAGCACCTGCCATCTGCTTTCCGGTCCATTGTGACCTCTGATGATCAGGGCACCCAAACTTGGGGTTTTATTTTATTTTTTTAATGGCAGCTTTGGCAAGCGACAAGAGGTGTCTTATTTCAGATTCTCGAGTTTCCAAAGTTGTGTCTTAACCTTTCAATCTGCTTCTTAATACCCACGTCAGGGCTCTTGCTGAGAAAGAGGCTTAGTGTCACTGTCCTCAATCAGTGTCCCTTCATTCCCTTTCATTAAGGACCATGTTTTCCTGACAAAGGATAACAAATGGACACCCCTGGTCCCTAATGCGCTTTTTGACTACAGAGCCTGTTTCATTCCTCTGCAAAGCAATTGCAATTATTTGTCATTTTAATATGACTTGGCAAGGGGATCCAAAAACACAGGGCCATTATTCATCAAAAAGTATAGTCCCCCCCTCCTTGCATTAATATTACAATATCATTATTATTAACCTGACATTGTATGGTCTAGGTGTAATGGCATCATGAAAATAAAGACACACAAAAAAGGAATGGAGGGTTAAATTATTTTTCAACCACACTCATACTACAAGGCAAAAAGCAATTTAAAGAACTGCTCCATTTCTGTTAAAAATGCTGCAATTTATTATCATTAGGGCTAGGCTACCTTTTACTGTGCTACTAATGGAATCAGTATTTTTCCACAATTAATTGGGAATAGTAAAGCTGCTTTGCACAGCCATTCACATCATGCATAAAACAGATAATATTAAGTATTGGGATGTTTTACATTTCTGCCATCCCATGCGTCTACCACAATGTGCTTTGAAAACAAAAACAGAAAAAAAGCAAATTTATCCTTGAGTAGGTACTTCAACATTTCATTCTTTTGCAACCTGTCTGATTTTTTATTTTTTTTTGTAAAGTCCTACAGTTTGTCTTTGTCCATGGAGTTTTCTTGGCAGGGATACTGGAGTGACTTGCCAGTTCCTTCTCCAGGTGGATCACATTTAGTCAAAACTCTCCACTATGACCTGTCCATCTTGGGTGGCCCTGCACGGCATAGCTTATAGCTTCTCCGAGTTATTCAACCCCCTTCGCCACGACAAGGCGAGGGATCCATGAATTGATCCATGAAGTGTTCTCGAAGCTACCAACATGAGTCTGACCAAACTGCGGGAGGCAGTGGAAGACAGGAGTGCCTGGCGTACTCTGGTCCATGGGGTCACGAAGAGTCGGACACGACTAAACAACAACAACAGGTAGGTTTTATTTTGGTTCCGAGCTGTTGATACTGGTGATGGGATGAAAAGTTCTCAAAAGTAAACTTTTGGCCAGGGAGATTTGGAGATCACTGACAAAATAGAGATGATATGTTTTACATGACATTAAATTAAATTTAGAGGTCAAATTAAGCAGTAGCATCTTTAGTTAAAGCACACACACACACACACACACACACACACACACACACACACAACAAGCTCAAGACCTATCTATACAGTGGAACTTCGGTTTATGAACACCTCGGTTTATGAATTTTCGGTTTATGAACGCCGCGGACCCATCTGGAACGAATTAATTAATTTTCCATTACTTTCAATGGGAAAGTTTGCTTCAGTTTATGAACGCTTCTGTTTATGAACAGACTTCCAGAACCAATTACACCCATGCTTCAGTTTATGAACGCTTCAGTTTAAGTACTCCGCGGACCCGTATGGAACGGATTAATCCACTTTCCATTACTTTTAATGGGAAAGTTCGCTTCAGTTTATGAACGCTTCAGTTTAAGTACTCCGCGGACTGTCTGGAACAGATTAATCCACTTTCCATTACTTTCAATGGGAAAGTTCGCTTCAGTTTATGAACGCTTCAGTTTATGAACAGACTTCTGGAACCAATTGTGTTCATAAACCGAGGTACCACTGTACTATAACACAGGCATAGTCCTCCAGATATTGTGGGACTCCAGCTCCCATCAGTCCCTGCCATGTTGACCAATGGTGAAGGATGATGGGAGCAGCATTCCAGCAACCAATCCCTTATCCCTGCAATAACATAGGTTGACTTTTACGCTACCATGGCTGCCATGGCTTTCACCAAAGAATTATGGGAATTTACAGCGTCTAATCTCCACTAAAGATTGCCAGTCATCACCCCATTCTCACCACCACAGATTGCCAGGGGTCTTCTGGGAAGGGGGAATTACTTTTGACAAAGTTTAATTCTGCAGCTTGGTTATGGCCACAAACTTGGTTGGCAGAAGAAGTCCAGACATCTCCATGGATGGCCCAAGACTTCCTATCGCTAAAGCAGAGCAGCAAATGGCTCCTCCCTACCGTCGCGGTGCTTAGTGATGTTTGTGTATGTTTCATACTTGTAAACCACTTTGACTCCTATTTTAGCTTTAAGTGGCATATAAAATAATACTAATGAGTTGCATCCAGTGCTAGTTCTACTCAAAGGAGACCTTTAGAAGCTGATGGATGTGACTAACTTTGGTTCATTAATTTCAATGTGTCTCCTCAGAGTAGGACTAGCATTGGGTGCAACATCATATCATCTAAAGTTGTGTGGCAGTGAAAATGCCCCAATAATACCTTAACCATTTGCTGCCCTTTCGTGACACACAAAAGTAGCCGCCTGAGGTGGTTGCCCCGTCTGCCTAATGGTAGAGTTAAAACTGCCCATACTCTTTCTCAGGGAGAAACCCCTTGGTTAAGGGTCTGTTATACCAACCAAAGTAACCCAGGGACCCAGGTGGCGCTGTGGGTTAAACCACAGAGCCTAGGGCTTGCTGATCAGAAGGTCGGCAGTTCGAATCCCTGTGACGGGGTGAGCTCCCGTTGCTCGGTCCCAGCTCCTGCCAACCTAGCAGTTCAAAAGCACGTCAAAATGCAAGTACGGTAGATAAATAGGAACCGCTACAGCGGGAAGGTAAACGGCGTTTCCATGTGCTGCTCTGGTTTGCCAGAAGCGGCTTTGTCATGCTGACCACATGACCTGGAAGCTATACGCCGGCTCCCTCGGCCAATAATGCGAGATGAGCGCGCAACCCCAGAGTCGGTCACGACTGGACCTAATGGTCAGGGGTCCCTTTACCTTTACCTTTATACCAACCAAACCTTTTTTTGGCCCTATAATCAGAGTGAATTCCAGTTCCTTGTGTACTATAGTGTGAAAAGCTTCTCCCAGCAACAAACAGTGGGTCATTTTTCAAGTTATTTTCCCCTTAAGTGTCAGTGTAATTATTTATTTCCAGTGGAGTTGCAAGACTGGCAAAGCAGAAAAACAGAACATGCTTCTCAGAAACATCTCCCCAAATGAAGGTGTTGTGGCAAACAGCATCACATGACAGCTCGCCAGATTGGACTCTCTGCATTTGACCTCTGACAGTCCTCTAGGAAGGTGAGGAAACGTTGTGTTGGGGCTTTTGCGCTGAGCAGCAAAGGCTAATCAAGCCTTGTGGTTCTTCTCATGATGAAGACTGTTGTCCTCTGGGAGTTAAAAGCAAATCAAGCATATTTCCCATCGGAGTTTTCCACACAATCCAAAGTCCAGCTCAAGAGCAAACTATATAACAGTTGAGCTGACCTGCGTCCTCCCAAATCTCTGAGAGAGTAACCTGAACAAGTTTTACTATAAAGAGCTTGGTGTGATATTAAATCTATGAGGATTTGTTCTCATGCAACATCCTCCTCGCCCCATAATTTCCCTGTGGCTTCTGCTCTCTGGCACTAAGGTATTTGTGATCTGAATGTGTGGAACTGGGAATTCTCAGGCAATTCTCCTAATTCTTTTTCACTGCTGCGTATGGTTTAAAGTTGACTTAAGATCATGACTTGTTCCAAAGCTGGTAACTATACTTTCCCAGTAAGGATGAAATAGTTAATTGGCACATAGCGTGGCAAGCCACAAGTTGCAGCCTGGCACATTTTCTTTTGACCCCATGAACAAATCAAAGGCAATACCAGGCAGCACATCACAGTGTTGAGCTGGGTGGGGAAATTTCCCTTTCTGCTCTTCAAATCATCATGGGATGTCTCCAGACTCTCACTATTTTTCAGGAAGGAATAAGCGCACACTGGAGATTAGGTTTTTGCAATTAAAGTGGATTAAAGCCGTGGTTCCCAACCTTTTTGGTATGGCAACCCAAAAGTTCAAATTTATTTGGCACTGTGACCCATCAATTTATTCCCACATGGATTTGGGCCTTAGGCACCGTAAATACAGCCATCGATTTATCACATTTCAACTGTGTTTGCTTAGTTTATAACCATTAGATGCACCCAAGCAAAAGTTTATCTAATGTGGAATTGTTGAAATAATTATAATACTTACAAAATTATTCAGTTTTGCTTCATCTGATCACAGGATATTTTGAGTTCATTTATAAAGTCTGCAACCTACCTGCACAGGCTTCGCAGCCCACTTGTGGGTTGGGACCATCAGATTGGGAAATGCTGGAGTAAAGTATTCTGTTGCCCTAGCGCAACAAATTCACTTACAGTAAACACACACACATTTTGAAGTTAGGAAGGTGGTGGGGCAATGCACTGCAAAGTGTGGGATGAATGAGCTATTCATGGGAAGACATGCAAACAGACTGCAAGCAAACCGGGATGAATGTTCATTGTCATAAAACCAGCACACCCAAAAATCTTGAACATGTGCAACGAAGACTGAACATAGTCTAACCACCATGTAAGCTTTGAGCAAGCAAATCATGATAAACTGTCTTCAGTAGTCCATGGTCTCTACCACAGTTGTCAACCCTCCCTTTTTTTGCTGGAAATTCCCTTATTCCAGCGCTGTTTCCTTCTGCTATCCTGGATTGTTAGATAAACTGTAGACTGTCCCTGGGACAGGTGAGGCTGCTGCTGATCCCTTATTTTCAGTTGCGAAAGTTGACAACTATGGTCTCTACACACATGCCTAAGACTGTGCATGGTCACATCTCCTTTTTGCCCCGGCCCACCCCAGCATGTGGCCCTCAGAGGTGTTACAACGGAGCAATGCAGCTCTCTGCATGAAAAGGGTAAGCCATCCCCCCACCCTTTAATACTTTTGTATTGATTTCAAGACAACAAAATGAAAGAACTTCAAGAAACCATACACAGTTGAATTTAGTTACAGATACAGGTTATAGAATACTTAGTACAGAGTCAGACCAGAGCTGTTGTTGTTTAGTCGTTTAGTCGTGTCCGACTCTTCGTGACCCCATGGAACATAGCACGCCAGGCACTCCTGTCTTGCACTGCCTCCCGCAGTTTGGTCAAACTCATGTTTGTAGCTTCGAGAACACTGTCCAACCATCTCGTCTGCTGTCGTCCCCTTCTCCTTGTGCCCTCCATCTTTCCCAACATCAGGGTCTTTTCCAGGGAGTCTTCTCTTCTCATGAGATGGCCAAAGTATTGGAGCCTCAGCTTCACGATCTGTCCTTCCAGGGAGCACTCAGGGCTGATTTCCTTAAGAATGGATAGGTTTGATCTTCTTGCAGTCTATGGGACTCTCAACAGTCTCCTCCACAAGGGCGTACCCACCGCAGGGCAGGGAGGGGCCGCTGCCCTACTCTAGAGGCAGGGCCGGTCGGGCAGCTGCGGGCAAGAGTGGCGCTGCCGGCGGGGCTGGTGGGCAGAGGCGGAGGACAGCCCAGCGGAGCGCGAGTTCGGCGCCCGCAGCAGTCTCTTGTGCCCGAGCCGTGCGGAGTCCACACAGCCGCGCTGTGTGGGAGGGGGCAAGGGCTGACGCTCCCGACGTTCGGTAGACCTTTGCGCATGCGCAAAGCGGGGCGCATGCGCACAGCGCGGCTGTGGACTCCGGCGGCCGCCGTGCAGGGCGCATGCGCACAGCGCGGCTGTGCTCAAAGGTCTCCCGAACGTCGGGAGTCGTTCAGCGCCTGCCAGACCGCTGCAGCAACGGAGCCTCGGATAGCTTCGCGGAGGCCGGGGCTTTGCTCCAGACCTCCGCAGAGGCCCCGATCCAAGCCTGGTTCCCTTCTCTCCCCCCCCGCCCACCCCCAGACTTCCCTCTTCTCCTCTAGGCGGCCGCTGGTTTTCTCCCCTTCGCCGCCGTCGCTTCAGGTTTATTTTGATTTCACCTGGGCTCTGTAGCCCCGCCCACATTCCCACTTTGTGGCCCCTCCCCTCCCGCGCCTTGGCCCCGCCCCTTGCCCCCCCCCTAGTTTTGATCCTGGGTACGCCCCTGCTCCTCCAGCACCATAATTCAAAAGCATCAATTATTCGGTGATCAGCCTTCTTTATGGTCCAGCTCTCACTTCCATACATCACTACTGGGGAAACCATAGCTTTAACTATACGGACCTTTGTCGGCAAGGTGATGTCTCTGCTTTTTAAGATGCTGTCTAGGTTTGTCATTGCTTTTCTCCCAAGAAGCAGGCAGTTTCGTGACTGCTGACCAGAGCAGAGCACAGCAAATTTATTACATTATCTTAGCGGAATCATTACTAGTTTTGTGTGACTATTACGCATCAGCATAGCCCCTGCAAACTGGGACATGGGTATTGCGTGGGCCTGAGAATTCTGAGTCCTTATTAATAAAGGAAATAAATAAATAAAAAATACATTTCCTCAAGCTGTTCTTTCTGTGCTTCACCTCTCCCCACTAATCTGTGTTGTGTAAGATGTTCAGACAGGGCTATATCCCAAACATTATTGAACCATGCCTCTTTATTTCATTTTATTTCATTTCCTTTGTTGAGCGATGACCATCTGAGCCACCAGCAAAAACAAGACAATATATTTATGCTTAACTGTTGGATTAAGATCACTTTCCAGTGATAACAGTGATAGGGAAGGGTCAAGCAACAGGAGTCGACACATTATTGATGACATTGTGTCAAATACTAAGACAAAACCACATTTACTATTCTGCATTCCCAGGATGCTTGAAATATATATATATATTCCAAACACCTTCTCCAGCACAAGGGGGGATCATCCTTGAATTAGAAGCTTCCTGTTTTGATTGCTTATGCCACAAAGGCAAGAGCAAAGGAGCTACAATTGCAGCCAAGAGGTTTGGTCACATATCCCTTAAGTATCTGCTCATAAATTCATGTGTTTATCACAATCACAGTGTTTGGTGTTCTCCTATGCATGTAATGTGTGCAGTTGCTCAAAGGGACTACAGCAAGCACAAGCTTTTAACTCAATCCACCCACTTCCCCTTGCTATAGCAGGAATGTTGTACAGTGCAAGAGGGGAAAGTTTTCCTTTTAAAAAGAAATTGCCATTTCTTCCTAATACAAATCATGAAGCCAACAGAGGGCCTCCTTTCAATCCTCGTGAGTATACTTCGTTCGTCCTTGGAAAAAATATATCGAATGCAGCTTTCAAAGTGATTTATTATGTGTTATTGTTACAGTGTTCAATATTGTTCAATACCGAACTACTGTACTGATTACCACTCTCCACTCTGCTTTAGTTCTATCATGTGTTTTTATTTACCTCCTGAGGCCAGAAAACATTTTAATTGGTTTAGTGAAGCTTGAACTCTCTTTTATCAATGACAGGTTTCATCAGAAGGGAACTGAACCAGAGGAAACTCTCTGCATAGAGTTTTGCGCCCCTCTCACCAAGCAGCGAGAAACTTCTCTTCGGGGTCAGTTTCTTGGGGACAAAAGATGGCACATGTGGCTTCTCCATACCACAAACCCTTTTATTTCTGAGGTGTCGCTGTGCTATTTGTTTTGAATTGAATTGGCACTTCGTTCACATCGGCACCATCCATTTAAAGCAGTATCATGCCACTTTAAACAATCGTGGCTTCCCCCAAGGAATTCTGGGAGCTGTAGTTTGACAAGGGTGTTGAAGAGTTCTTAGGAGACGCCTATCCCCCACACACAGTTACAATTCCCATACTTTCCTTGAAAGAGGATTGATGGTTATATGTCACTCTTGGTATACAATAGGCTCCCATAGGAATTGGCTGTTCAGAGTTTTATTTTGTGTTTTGATGCATTTTTTGTAACCTAACTTTCAGCAACCAGATGTTCTGGACTACAACTTCCATCAACCTCAGCCAATATGTGATGGGAGTTGTAGCCCTAAACATCTGGAGGGCATCATGATGGGGAAGGCTATCTTAACCTTTGTATCTAGATGGGTGAACTTTCTGTTCCTTGTTTTCAAATCTACATTTCCATATCAAGTTGTGACTATAAAAAATAGTATCCATGAAGATTCATGCATTTTAATGCAAATATCATCTAATAAATACATGTTCATATGCAATTTTTCCTAACATACACATATTTGCAAAGCTATTTCTCCTTTAAAAAAAATACATTGTTGTATATTGTTTTCACTAATAATGTTCTTTTAATGGACACTTTGCCCCCCAGTATATGTATTTTTGTACACATAGGCTGGAGAACTGCATTGCAAAATTCTGATAAGTGTGATATTTCGCAGGACAACTGTGTCTTGCTTCTCATATTGTTTGAAGAAGTACAGATTAGGTACCGGTAGGTTTGCCTTTAAATGATAACTGAATTGAATTCCTTCCCCATCCTCACCTATGTGATTGTTGTTTTTATTGTTGCGCACAGCGAGAAATGGCAGGGGAAAATAATGAACTAAAAGCCATTTGAAACTTTCAAGTTCGATTGAAATTCACGAAACATGTGCTGTGTTTCTTAAAGCAAAGTTTAGGGGTTTCTTTAAAACAACAGCAACGCACACTACCCTTGTTTCTACATTCCATAAACAGAAACCATTCTAGCAAACTCAAGATTTGCATTTTAGGCAAATCCTAAAAATCACAGCGTAATTAATGACATTGTTTTGACTTTCTATATAAAGTGAAGGGACATTATACTGTGAAGTAAAATGTATAATGGACTGTTTGGGGTGTTCCATGTTTGTGATATCTTCTGAACTGCAAAGAGTTGTTAAATTATTTCAACTCCTTTTTTCCCATCCCGCTGTCTCTCTTCTTTATTAGCAACAATAAATTCTTATCTTTTATCCTTTCTTTGTTTATAGAGTGAAAATGGCACATAATGCCCTTTTAAATGGATGTAAAGTTGGACGATGATGGAGTGTCTGGGTTGTGATTTACATGCCATTGCCCTGTGCTTTGTTGGTTTTCTTAGGTCCCAAGTGAAACAATAATGTTTTATAACTACTGTATACTTCGGAATAAAATTAAATATAGAAGTATAAGCCTGGGGTGGGAGGGGATGACTTACCCAAACAATAAATTTGAAAGTTAAACTGTTTTGATCACATCTAAAATGAAAGAGGTTGCATCCGGCCCCAAACATTATATAGTAGCTTCTTGGATTTGGACTAAGATATGATATGATGAAAGAAATTTCTTTCTTTTTTTTTCAATCAGGGTCAGGTACTAATGTGGTACCCTCTCGATGCTATTGACAGCCACTCCCATCAGCCCCAGCCAGCTGGAAAGGTGGGAGCACAGATATCTGAAGGATACTACATTGGATAACTCTAATCTAAGCTAATAATGTAGCAAGAGTCCCGCAGGATCAGGCCAGAGCCTATCTAGTTGAGGATCTTGTTCTCACATTGGCCAACCAGATGCCTACAGACAGCCTGCAAGAAAAAGCTCAGTGCAACAGCACTCTCTCTGCTTGTGATTCCCAGGAATGGGTTTAGAAATGCTTACTGAGTCCGGTCCTGGAGGTAGAACGTAACCCTGTAATATGTTGGTAAAGCATGTCTAAGTGCTATGTCTGAGATGTCCTGGAGCTGCTTAGCATGCACAGTGTCCAAATTGGCCTTGGCCCTGTATACCTGAAGGAATGTCACCACCCCTGTCATTCAGCCTGGACACTGAGATCCAGCTCCAAGGGCCTTCTGCCAGTTCCCTCACTGCGAGAAGTGAAGTTACAAGGAACCAGGCAGAGGGCCTTCTCGGTAGTGGCGCCCGTCCTGTGGAACGCCCTTCCATCAGATGTCAAGGAAATAAACAACTATCTGATTTTTAGAAGACATCTGAAGGCAGCCTTGTATTGGGAAGTTTTCAATGTCTGGTGTTTTGTTCTGTTTTTATATTTTGCTGGAAGCCACCCAGAGTGGTTGGGGCAACCCAGTTGGATGGGCATCTTTCAAGTAATAAATTATTATTATTATTATTATTATTATTTATTAGGGAAAGTATAATAATATGCTGGCAGAAGTCTCTTCCATCACTGTCTTTTAGCTGGAGATGCCAAGGGTTGAGTTTAGAATCTTCTGTGTGGAAAATGTATTTGACCTGGACAGTCACTTTGGCATATGAATCCATCTTTGGGATTGGACTTTTAGAATGACACAAATGAAAACCGCAACAAAATATTGCAGCATATCTTATACTCCATCCTAAGGGATGCAAGGAAGCATTGTTTTCCTTTCCACTCTGTGTTCATTGCATTGACGCTCATTTGCCACCAAAAAAAAGACACTGTTGATCTGTGGCAAAATGGCATAGTTTACAAAGTTTATGTAATTAATTATGGAATGCATTGCTATTATGTTATTCCGCCCCATTCATTTGAATGCGAAGGAAATTAAATGCAAATGCAAGGGGGGGGGGGGGAAGAGACGTAATCAGTTACATATCATTTGCAGACTGAAAGCAACAACCGCAGCGAATACAGATCATATTCCCCAGACATGGGATGAATAAGCAAACACTGACAATTTCCACTCTCATTTCATTGGAATTCTCTGGCATCTCTCCCTCCTCCTGTTTAGGATTCTGGCCAATCCTTCTCCCCAAGCAGAATATCCTATTTCCCCATGAAGTCCTGGTCTTCTTTTCCAACTAACTGTCAGTGTTCTGTGACGAGCATGCTCAACCCCCATTGGGCTACTGGGGAGAGGGCTGCCCCCCTGAGCGTTTGTCCTCTCTGTCTCTCTCTCTCCCTCATTCTGGAGTGCTCAGGTATCTATCTTCCAGGCATGGTGGCTCCTCTTCTCAGTGGCCCCATTTGGGTTCTACTCCTGTTGGCACTCACTATCAATGTTCAGTATTAGCAAGAACACTTTTGTGCTAGGAGAGAAGTAGCATTAAAAACTATGTTCAGAGTATGCTAATGCACTGTTAAGAATTGTTCCTTGCCTCTAATTTCAGCGAAGAAGACGAGTTTGCAGTTCAAACCCATCCTCTCTGTTTTATACTCAAGGCGGGATAGTACGACTCCTTAGGTCAAAATAACAATATCTGCTGCTATACACTTCGCTGCCATTGAGCCTCATGCTATTCAATAGAATGCATTTCAGCTCCAGCTATTTCCTGTCACCCAATGGAGTATGTGAATGTCAGGCTCTTTCTCATCAAGTCTCCAAAGAATGGCTAGGACATCTCAGGACAAGCTTTGCCATAATGTCTCTGTATCACCTATTCACTCTCTTCCTTTTGTATCGTCATAATAACAGACTTGCAAGAGCTCTTCTGGCAGTTGGGAGTGCGGGGAGATGCATACTGGCCCTTTCACTATATACCTTATTTCTCACTTGCCAACAATTTTCTCAAGGGAAAAATATATATATTAGGAGGAAATTTCTCTCGGCTGTCCTCAAACCAATCTCCTTTGGGAAGTGGAATTGGTGCCGCCGTATCTTTTATTGGATCAGCCGGTCCTTGAAAGATCAGAAAGCATTTGAGTCACTGAAACGTTCGTAAGATTAAAATGTGTCGCAGCGGTTGGATTGTAGGTTACATTCCCGGGTGGCTTTCGCAAGCAAAATCCTGGCATCTTTCCTTCTATTTCTGAGGTTCAGTCTGTGAGTGCCATTGTGTATGTAGCCAGGCCAGTCAGATACAGGTCTAGTGTCCCAGGGGCTCAGAGTGAACCTTCATTGACCCAAACTGTGCCACCACTCCCTGCTGCGGTGAGGCTGAGGTCTGGTGTCTGTCTGTCTGTCTGTCTGTGTGTGTGTGTGTGTGTGTGTGTGTGTGTGTGTGTGTGTGTTAGAGATGGCACTGTGCTGAGGGGCCCCTGAAATCTGGTACCCGCCCTGTATGAAGCCAAAACTGGACATGAAGGAGGTATTGGAAGTCTGGGGGAACCTCAAGATGGACAGGATTTTTAAAGGGGGGGGGAATGAGGGATGTGAACCCCTAAAATAGCTTGATGAGGACTAAGCTTGCTTAATGGTCTTGGAGGTGAGGGAGAAATAAAACCACTCAGGGTGAGGACATGGAATGAAGTGGAATCCTGGAGCAGCAGCACTTCATCCTGCAACATTTTATTGCAGCTCCCACTTGTAGCTCACCAATTTATTCGTGGTCAGATTAGGTGAGGTCCTTCTGGTTCATAGATTATAGGTTTAAAGCAGGGGCCCCCAAACTACGGTCCCCGGGCCGGATGCGGCCCAATTGGCCTCCCAATCCGGCCCGCGACGACCCCCGCCACCCGCTGCTGCCGCCCGCTCTTACGGCGCGCGGCGCGGCGGCGATCTTCAAAATCGGCAAAAAATCGCCGAAAATCCTTTGTGCGCATGCGTATGGGCCTCTCCTGACCCAGAAGAGGTCATTTCCGATGCACTTCCGGGTCGGGGGAGGCCCATACGCATGTGCACAAGCGATTTTCGACGATTTTTCCCCGCCCGTGTGCGTGTGCGCATGCGCATGGGCGCACACTCCCCCGCCCTCCGGCCCGCGCACTCCCCTGACCTCCGGCCCAAAGCCCGGTATGTCTGGGGACCCCTGGTTTAAAGGAAACAAAAGCCCAAGATAAACAACTGAATATGTATTAATTGTCACCAACTCCCAAGTTTTTGTTCTTTCCCTCCAATATTGCCTATCGCGTGACCCGGTTTCCATAATAAGCCCAACACAGCCAGTGCAAAAACCATTATGAGACCCAGAATATAAAAAAAAATGGCACAGCATTATACTCAATATTTATAAACTACATCAATGAAAATGCAGAAAGAAAAACCCAAATGATATAAATCAAGAGATGGTAGACAAAAATCTGTTTGGACTGCTCATTCTTTTTTAATTCAGTCTGGTTTTTTCCATTGTCCTTGGAGAGAGTGGTAACTCTCAACTCCTCGTTCTGGAGTTCTTTTTTGGCAAATAAAGGGTTGTTTTTTCCCCTACGCAGCTGCTTTTGTCATGGTATTACTGTGGATCTTACTCATATACTCACTATATGAGTTCTTGAAGCTCTACTAGTTTGTCCCACAGAGATTAATAAGCAAGGATACAAAATACCACATATTACATTAATAGATTGACAGTTAGTAAAACTATTCAGTATAGGTTTCCTAAACCATGAGTTCCCTACCATTCTTATTCATCCTAAGGATGGAAGGATATTTGTCCTAAGTAGTTTTACAAATGGAGCAGAGTGTAAGAGTAAGATTCACACTAATTCCACAGAGGCCCCATTAACTACATATTTTGTAGAACATCAACGTACCCCAGAAGAACTATTTATTGTTGTTTTCATAGAGCAGATTCATATAGGGTGGCTCCCCATTTGTGGAATGCTTTCCCCAAGGAGGCTCGCCTGGTACCTTTGTAACATATCTTCAAATGTTAACCAGTCTATAGCCTTTTAAAGTGTGGTGGGGGTGTTGTCTTTAAAACAACAACAACTACTACTACTACTGTACTATTATACAGTATTATGTATTTTGTGCTTTGTGTTGTAAACAGCCCTGTGGTCTCTTGACGCCTCATTTCAAAGGGCAAGACCCACACTGTGCAAGTATGAAGTTCATTGAATGCTCCCTTTAAATTCTGTAAGTCCTAATGGATTCAATGTCAAGTTTGAGTTAACTTCATCCCTGTAACATCTGCTGGTAATTAATCACCTTCGAAGGCATTATCATAGCCGTTATAAATTAGGTTTTCAGAAAGTTGTGTTTATTCCGTCTTTTTTTTCTGGGAGAAGTGTATGTGCAGAGGTTGAGTGAAATATTGGATGGTTCATACTGGGAAAGTGCAACAGACAGATAGTTGATCAGGGCCGTCTCAAGCAGGTGGAACACCCTGGCGCTGAGGCACGGAGATTGGTCTGGCGCCTCCGCCCTCACAGCATGGCTTCTGCACGGCTTTGCCACGCAGCACCCCCCCCCCTGCCGGCCCACCGCCCTGGCGCCCCGCGCCACCGGGACTATACCTAGAGCCGGGTCTGTAGGTGATAGGTAGATAGATACTGTGTTGGATATATAATAATAAGTTGTACTTGCAGCTAAAGAATTCGTCAAGGTAAAAGCAGCTGCATGGGAACCTCTTTTGCCAGAAAAGCAGAAGAACTGGGATGCCTCTTCCGGAGTTTAAGGTTATCACTCTCTCCAAGGACAATTGAGGAACCAGACTAAATTGAAAAAGACTGAGCAGCCTAAATTAATTTTTTTTCTTTCTACTGGTCTTCTGATTTGTATTATTCATTTTTTTTATTTCTGTAGTTTATGGTTTATATACATACTGTATATATTGAGCATAATACCATGCAATGTTTATATTTTCTCATTGCTCTTGCATTGGCTTCTAGGGACCCCAATTGCTATTGTTCTTTATCCCAACACAACCAGCAACTTTTCAATCGGCACCTACGGTATTTGGGCATGTCCACTGGAAACTAAAGCTGGGCTCTGTGGCTTGTTATCTTTAATAAGATATAAGCTTTTGAATTATAAACTTTTGATCCTGGCAAGACTCTTCTTTCAAAGTCAGGAATGTTGTGGAAAGGCATAGCTGAGCTAGTGAGTGTTTGAAACTTTCAAGCCAGGGCTTCCAGAAATGCTGTGCTGAACATTTCTCCTGTTTGTTCTCATTCATGTGCGCTCTCTCTCACTCACTCACTCACTCTCTCTCTCTCACACACACACTATAAATTTATGAGAAAGAAATTACATTCATAAAATGGTGAAAGAGGAAAGAAAATTTCAGGGAAATTCTCATGGACAAGGCTCAGGGTTTATGTTCTGCTCACCTTACTTTCAAGGTGGCCAAAGGGTCTTTGTGGGTGCCCTTTCTTTTATTATGCAAATCGACTTTCCAATGGTCTGCACTGCGCAGCCTCCCTGGATGCTGATGCTTCCTAAAAAATTCAATGACACCCTTAACTGGGCTTTCTGTAAGAACAGGAAACTTGGAAGGCCTACGGAAGGTTCCCCCTCTTTAAATAAATCAGTGTGGGAGCTTTTGTGTGTGTGGGTTTTTTGGGAAAGATAAAAGGTAGGACTTTCATTAAACACAAAATCAGTGACTGCACAGTAGGGGCTCAGTAAGGGAACTCCTTGGATTCTCATGTTCAGTTAAAGCTCATGGGATGATGTCAATAGTTAACTTCTCTCACGGGCCTTTTTCAGGTCAGGAAGTTGAGGCAGCTAAGGAGGCTGCAGAGATGCTTAATGAAAAGAAACATGCACATGAGCTACAGCCACCTCACAATGATAAGGTAAGCTCACCCCACCCCACCCCAAATTATATGAATTTTTAAAGTGCCCTGGGTATGGATAATTTTAATGACAATAGGAGCAGAAATTGCCAATGTTTTCTTATTCACCCCGTGTCCAGAAAGCAAATGAGCCCAGAAATCAATATTTGCTACTGTTGTCGCTTGCAGTTTGCAAATGATATGTAATGATTATGTGTCTCTCCCCCCCCCCTCAATTTATGTCGTGTTTCCTTTGCATTGAAATGAATGGGATGGAATAACATAATGACAGGGATTAATTAAATAAGTTAAATGATTTCACCATGGTGAACAGCAAAATGAATAGCATAGTTTGTGGCAGAAGATGACCTGCAGTTGAACAGAAACAGGGCTGCATGCAGCGAATACAGGGAGGAATGGGAAACTGCTTTTGTACATCCCTAGCCCCAAGCAAGGAGCAGAATAATGGAACCCTCTTTCGCTGCAGAAGAAAACTTTTGAGAAATTAGAGGACAAATTTTGGCACATCACCATGTTCAGCTAGCATAAGCTAGCATATTTCACTGGTACTTAAATTCTTATCTGTTCCCTTGCTCCACCATAGAATCTTGCTGGGGTTTAGCAAATTAAACAGCTCTGATGCTCACACTATGTTGGTCTTTAAGGTGCTATGTTGTACTTAGTTGGTCTTTAAGGTGCTACTGAAGGAATTTTTTTATTTTACTATGTTAAGAACTACAGTGCCCTCTAGTGGGCAGAAACGTGTGATGGAATGATTCTTAAATGAGCAAAAGCCCATCTCCAAATTACCGGTTTAAAACAATGGGAGTGCTCGAGGTCACTATTGCAACTGACAATGCATTGTAGAGGATGGCTTCAGAAATCTCAGGGCACGAAGGTACAAGAGGTGGCCACCTTGCTGCAACTCAGCAGATCTGTGTCTCTTCAATGACTGGGAACCGTGTGTGAGTCATCTTGGACTCCATCACAGAAGAAAGGCAGGGCAGAAATTTAAGAAAGTAAATAAATAAAATCTACCACTAAGCACCTGCAAAGCATCCGGGATTGGGCCTGACTCCTTTTGAGGAAATGTAATGAACAAACTCTTCCAATGCTACACAGTTAATCACAGCAGCAACCTCTTGGGCACTCCCATAATTTTGGAGGGTAACTGCACTTTCTAAGGGAACGACCGCAACTCAGTGGCAGAGCATCTGCTTTGCACAGATAAGTTATTTTTATTTTACAAGATTTATGTACCATTTGGTTGCAATGAAACTTCCCAAGTAGGGCTGGGAAATCCCTGCCTGAAATTTTGGAGATCTGCTGGCTGTCAATGTTGGACAATGCTAAGCTCAATGGACCAATGATCTGACTAAGCATATGGCAGATTCCTGTGTTCCTAGGTTTCACTGCACTCGTGTAACCTCTGCATGGCATATATTATAGATATGGCTGGCAAAATCATTGCCCTTACATACTTTGGCCAAAAGCAAGTTAGCTTTGGGTCCATAGTAGTTATATATTAACCTACAAAGCTTTTGTCAATCTGCTCCCGCTTTGCTGAAAGTCCTCCAAGACCAAATATCCCAACCAGCTATAATAATAATAATAATTATTATTATTATTATTATTATTATTATTTATTTATACCCCACCCATCTGGCTGGGTTTCCCCAGCCACTCTGGGCGGCTTCCAGCCGAATATTAAAAACAGTACAGCATCAAACATTAAAAACTTCCCTAAACAGGGCCGCTTTCAGTTGTCTTTCAGTAAAATAGTTGCTTATTGCCTTGACATCTGCTGGGAGGGCGTTCCACAGGGCGGGTGCCACTACCGAGAAGGCCCTCTGTCTGGTTCCCTGTAACCTCACTTCTCGCAATGAGGGAACCGCCAGAAGGCCCTCGGTGCTGGAACTCAGTGTCCGGGCTGAATGATGGGGGTGGAGACGCTCCTTCAGGTCAGCTACATGATCACATATGACGGCTCCATGTTATTTCATTCATTCTATAGTCTTTTAATTTTTTGTTGGAAGCCGCCCAGAGTGGTGGGGGAAACCCAGCCAGATGGGTGGGGTACAAATATTATTATTATTATTATTATTATTATTATTATTATTATTATTATTATTGCATATATTCTAATAAATACAGGCAGTGGCATGAAGGGAGGCCCGTAGTACAGCACCTGCATGGCATTTTTTAAAAGATCCTAGCTTCAATTGCTGAGTAAAGCTGGGAAAGATTTGTGCCATATCCTACTTTCTCCATGTGAAATTCTGGTCATTCCGGGGTAAGAAATTCAACCGCATGTGTGAACCAGCCCTTCAGTGAGATCAGCGCAAGAGGACAGATGTGCACTTATTGTGCTGGTGTCAGCACTGTGATGTGCTGGTGCGCTGGCAAATTCTGAAGTGGAGAAGCTCACAGTGACAGTTTCCATTGCCAAGGACAGTCCAAAATGCAAGTGGCAGTGCTGATCTGCTATCTCCCATCGTCTCTGACCATTGACTATGTTGGTCTTGGACTGATGGGAGGTGGAATCTGACAGTATCCAGAGGTTGGAGAAAGCAGACATGTGATTGTTCTTACACACCTGTCACGTAACCTGGGGGTTTTGTCAGCAAATTCTAACAATGCTCATGCAGTATTTTGTTAAGTAAACCATATCATACATGACTTGATTATTTTAAAGAGCCGAAGATAAATGAACAAACGAAACATGCACCAGTTGATTCTCACCTCCTGGCAACATTTATAAGTTTGTATCTTTCAAAACTGTTTCTTATTGCCACTGACTATCGGTTATTGGCTATGTAAATAAATATGGATTTTGTCACAGTCATTATGCCGCTGAGGCAGAACACGCAGCACTTTCCCTCCCACCGAAATCAATGGCAACATTCCAATTGATTCTATGAGGTCAGGATTGCAGACAAACATTCTTGACATACTTGGCAACTTAAAAGTTTTATATTTCTCTATTACTTGTGATAACTTATATTCTCTGATTTTCCACTGCGGGTCACGACAGTCGTACCTTGGAAGCCAAACGGAATCCGTTCCAGAAGTCCGTACGACTTCCAAAACGTTCAAAAAAACCAAATTGTGGCTTCTGATTGGCTGCTGGAAGCTCTTGCAGCCAATCAGAAGCTTGGAAACCGTACACAGGATTGCATGATCCTACTAAATTATGAGTATTGTGTTAGATCAAGTAATTTTCAATCTGTGTTCCATAGCCATCCACTGATGGCATTTTGATGCCTAGTTCAGGATGAGTACAAACATGAAAATGTGCCTCTGGTCTAAAAATACATTGTCAGAAATTAGCATAAGAGCAATTTAATAATAAAAAAAGCTTGTTGGCAATTAGAATTAGGAGCTTCCATAGAAACAGAACTATAAATCATTTTACTTTCCATTCCCTCTAGATAAAAGATGATTACCACTAATACAAGCTGCAGGAGAAATCAATAGGATGTTTTATATCCCCAGTAGGTCATAAACTTACTATAATTAAGAATGGTGTATGGGTTAGCTCTTTGCACCTTCCTGTCCTCCCAGCTATTCATAGTGTTATGGGTTTGCGGGGGGCAAGGATCCTTTAAAATTCCTGCGTTCTCCCCATAATTCCTGAAATCAGTAAATGTGGGGTTTGAAGTCAAACAGGCTTCCTCAGGAGCTGGTCTTAGAAAGATGTCACCCAAGAACAGAGACAAGTGATGGCCGAGCCACTAACCTGATGAAAGGTGAATCAAGCCATCAGACAAGAAAGGGAGAGGCTGCCAATATTACAGGAAAAATGTGAACTCTTTCACAAGATACTTTATAAATTATTGGGGATTTTGGTGGGTGTAGGACTGAGCTAACTTAATCACTGAGTGTGGAGCTCTCTAGCTCTCCAAGATGCCTGAGCTTCCTGATCTGAAGAACTCCTATGGGAAGACTTAACTTTTGCTTCGTATCTTCGCTCTTTTAATCAAAGTGTGGGAAGCTGGGGAGGGTGACTACCTATTGCCTGAGATCACTGCACTGGCTGGTTTTGTTTTTAAGGGAAGATCTTCCGTTTACTCCTTACCTCTTTCGGCAATTATTTCTTCTAAATGGGGGAAGGGTTGTTGTTGTTGTTTTGTTGTTGTTTTGCAATCAGTGCCCAGCCCAGGCACTTGGTAGGCAGAATTGTGCTTTCGGCGTTTACAGGAAAGGTTTGTCAAGGACATCATGGAGTTTTCAGGAAGCATGGGAACGAAGTCTACAGAGTGCAGACAACTGAGAAATATTTGTAGGATGAATGAAAAGAGGCTCACAAGCACCTCTTGGCCACTTTAGAAGTAAGCTGAAGGCAGCAAAAACCTTACTTCCCCAGTCCCCACCCATGATAATTTCTCTTCCCATTTAGCATTTTCAAACGCAATTTCCTTTCTTGTTATGCAATGGGGAATGGCAGAGGGGGGGGGGGAAATGCAGGATTCTTATTTCTGGGCACAAAATATTAGGGAGTACATTTCCAGCATGAGCTACCAGCTAAAATTGTGGATATCTGCACAAACCCTTGGACAGCTCAGGACACACTTCTGACTGTTATTCCTCTGCATTCTAACCAAAGTTCCATTTCTTTTGCTTTTGTATTCTGCGTGGGTCCGTTATTCAACCTAGTAAATTGCTCACCCTCGGTTGTCACTGAAGCTATGCACTGACCTGATCAGTCTTGAGATCTTTCCACAATAAATTCCCCACTGCTCTCCCTAGCCAATATATGGGCTGATTGCTGCATTTGGCACACATTTCCCGGGCTGGTCTCTTGCTCCCAGATTAATTATTTCTTCTTTTGTCTATACTGAACTCGACTTGCCGTATACAAGCTATCTACATGGGAAAAAAAGCTTTATGAAAGCTTATTATATTCCTCTCACCCCCACACCATTATTGTCTCAACATCCATATTTAAGATTGCCTGCAAGACAGTTGGTGCTGTTTTAAATCTGTTTGCAAACCATTAATATCAGGGTGGCTCAACCATGAAACTACTTTGGAGCTGAATCAAATCATAAACACAGGGCTGCCAAGAGGATACCCTGGGCCTGACGTTCTATATATATATGGATTGGGCCCTCTGAATCCCTCCACTAAGCCACCACAGTCTGTTTACAATAACTCCTGCTTATGTACATATTGTTGCATGCCAGTCCAATCTCTGAGCAGTGAGAGATTCCAGGGTTTGTGTTTCCTTCGGAATGAGAGACAGCAGATACCGTGGTGTCTTTATGATATAGGTTTATTTGCGCATATATACAACTCGAGCCTAAGATGGAAGCGTTCAGAGTATGAACACCCCAAGAAGGCCTTGTTTCTTCCATAGGTCATGCCTACAACCGGAAATATGCCAAGGAGAGAAAGTGAACTTCAAGCTGAGCAAGTCACTAATAAACGCAAATCACAGAAACATAGAATTGTAGAGTTGGAAGCGATTGCATTGGGTCATCTAGTCCAACCCCCTACAAGGCAGGAATCTCAACTAGAACATACATGAGAGGTGGCCATCCAACCTCCAAGGAAGGAGAGTCCACCACTTGTTATGGGAGCCTGTTCCACTGTCAAACTCGGGCAGGAGATATAGAAGCATGATAAGCCGCACCAACAGGTTAAAAAACAGTTTCTACTCATGGGCCGTGAGGCTGCTGAATGGAAGACAGCAACATTGCAGCTGACGTTCGGGGTTGGTGGTCGTGTGACAGCCCCCAGAGTGTAATAAGGACTTAGAGATTGGGGTGGGGATGGGGAGCTCGTTTAATCTCACTGTAAACCGCTTGGACTACTGCAATGCACTTTGAAGGTGACCCGGAAACTGCAATTAATCCAGAATGCGGCAGCCAGACTGGTGACTGGGAGTGGCTGCCAGGACCACATAACACTGGTCCTGAGAGATCTACAGTGGCTCCCAGTAGGTTTCCGAACACAATTAAAAGTGTTTGTGCTGACCTTTAAAGCCCTAAACGGCCCTAGTCCTGTATAACTGAAGGAGCGTCTCCACCCCCATCGTTCAGCCTGGACACTGAGATCCAGCGCCGAGGGCCTTCTGGCGGTTCCCTCATTGCGAGAAGCAAAGCTACAGGGAACCAGGCAGAGGGCCTTCTCGGTAGTGGCACCCGCCCTGTGCAACGCCCTTCCATCAGAGGTCAGAGAGATAAACAACTACCTGACATTTAGAAAATACCTAAAGGCAGCCCTGTTTAGGGAAGTTTTTAGTCTGTGATATTTTGATGTGTGTTGGAAGCCGGCCAGAGTGGCGGGGAGACCCGTCCAGATGGGCGGGGTATAAGTAATAAATTATTATTATTATTATTAACAAGTGGTACAGTGACAATAAAGTATTTCTATAAACAGGCTCTAATGGTCAGAAAGTCCTTCCTGATGTTTATATAGCTTTTATACAATGTTGTTTATTTATTTATTGCAGTTTTATCCCACCTTTCCTTCAAGGAGCTCAAGGTGGCATACGTACTTCTCTTCCTCTTCCATGTTATCCTTACAACAACCCTGTGACGTAGGTTAGGCTGAGTGTAAGTGACTGGTCTAAGGTCACTCAAGTATGCTTCATGGCTTAGTGGAGATTTGAACTGCAGTATCTCAGGCCCTAGTCCAACACTCTAGCTGCTACCCCAACGCTACCTCTAAGGAACTCACAGTGGTGATTCAGCAGTAAACTTCTGAAATATATTACGTTCATAGTGACTTACTCAAAGCCTGGTGAGCTTTCCCAATAGATTATAGACTGTGGTCCCTTTCAAAAAAGGAAGCAAGACTTGAGAAAGCAGACGCCATCTTTTTAAGGACAAGCTGTTCTAGATGGTAACCCACTTCTCCTTCACATGGCTTCAATTTAATTAACTTGGAGTTAATCTTGATTTTAAAATCTTTTCCGAGTTCTGCAAGACTGCAGTGAAGAGCTACTGTGAGCAGTAGAGTATTTGCAGTAGAGTATTTGATGCACCTGTTGTCTTTGTCCATGGAGTTTTCTTGGCAGGGATACTGGAGTGGCTTGCCAGTTCCTTCTCCAGGAACCTATCCATTCTTAAGGAAATCAGCCCTGAGTGCTCCCTGGAAGGACAGATCGTGAAGCTGAGGCTCCAATACTTTGGCCACCTCATGAGAAGAGAAGAATCCTTGGAAAAGACCCTGATGTTGGGAAAGATTGAGGGCACTAGGAGAAGGGGACGACAGAGGACAAGATGGTTGGACAGTGTTCTCGAAGCTACGAACATGAGTTTGACCAAACTGCGGGAGGCAGTGCAAGACAGGAGTGCAGGGATACTGGAGTGACTTGCCAGTTCCTTCTCCAGGTGGATCACATTTAGTCAAAACTCTCCACTATGACCTGTCCATCTTGGGTGGCCCTGCACGGCATAGCTTATAGCTTCTCCGAGTTATTCAACCCCCTTCGCCACGACAAGGCGAGGGATCCATGAATTGATCCATGAAGTGTTCTCGAAGCTACCAACATGAGTCTGACCAAACTGCGGGAGGCAGTGCAAGACAGGAGTGCCTGGCGTGCTATGGTCCATGGGGTCATGAAGAGTCGGACACGACTAAACGACTAAACAACAACAACAATTTGATGCACCAGCCATATAAAATATTGATTTATATAAAGCAGAAACTAATGGACCCAAACCAAAATCAAAGGCCAGAGGAAGTGCAGAGAATATTCATGAAATAGGTCCTACACAGGAACTCTGATAGTTGGAAGAGCAGCATTGACACCTGGTGTTAGACCGGTAGTATTGCTTTGAAAATTAAAGGGCTTTTAAAAAGGACACTGGCTAGTTCCAAAACAGGGATGGCTTGAGACATTTCTGACGCAAAGCACAAAATGGCACCTCCTCTCAATCAGGGAAAAGGGGGTAAGCGAATATCTACATCAGGAACACCGGGGGGGGGGGAATAAAGATCTACACTGGGATCTGCTGCCCCTGTGGGTCCTGCCGCCTGAGGCAGTCCCCTCATCTTGCCTCATGGGAGGGTGTTGTAGGGTTGGCCCTGTTCCAAGCACTAAGTGGAAAACACTATTACTACTCTCACACACCTCAAGCAGTCCTCATTCTTGAAGCTATATTGTCAGAAAAGGGCAACCAGAATGATCATTGGGGGGAACAACTACCCTACAGGGAAAAGTTACAAACTGTGGGGCTTTTTAGATTGTGGCAGTGGAAGGAGAGCATGTAAGGGGGCACTGTGTCAAAATATGCATTCTTAATCCATAATTACCGGGGTGCTAGTTGTGAGTCATTCCAAGAGAAGACTGACGAGATGCCCCAAAGAAGTAATATTTATACTAAATTTTCCTTTGAAGAATATAAATTCGCAATCCATTCCTAAATTTAATTGCTAACTACCACAATTACAAGTGGAAAACAAACTTACAGTAAATTATAGCTTTTTCCACAAGATATCTGGATGCATAAAAGAAAAATAATAAATTCCACTATTAGAATAACATTCGTTCAATCTTTTGGACATGGAAACATGTCTGGTGTGCAACTGAGCATGCTAAAAGTTGTCAGTTAAAGATTCTGATGCAGCTAGCTGTCTCTGTGAAAACAAACCTTCCTGCCTAATTGGGAGCAATTAGCATTTTTTAAACACATGTAGTTTGTGGATTTGTTGTAAGTGTGGCTCATTGCTTGCAATAGATGTTGGTCAATTCAAGGTTTTATGGCTTTACAATAAGCTTAAAAGTTTTAAAGTCATGCTGTTTTAAGATAGGAGGTGAGGGAACTAGAAGATCAGTGTGAGAATCTGGCCTGTGTTGCCTCTCATGATGAGGGAATCTCAGAGAAAATGTGATGCCTTCATTCCCCATGCAATAGGCTCAGCTGGGCTACATTAGGTTGAGGGAAATTATTAAAAGGAATACAGTATCAAATATGGAGTCTGATCCATTACCACAACATAGGCAGGTTGCACAGAAGTGCAAGTATTTGCCACAAGCTGATTAATTCTGCTTTTTTTGCAGGGATCAAGTATAGCTCTACCTGCCTCACACCTGATGTTACATATGCCATCAGGTGGGGGCAGGTGGGCATGGCTTGGGGGTAATAGTCTTGTGGGCCAAATGAGGAGACCTGGTCAGCCAGAGGTTCCCTACCCCTGTCCTATTCCATGACGGATTATTATTTTTTAAGGGATAGAATGGAATGCGTTGGTAGAGCTTTCCATCATCTCCATTTACGTGTGTGTAGTCTACTACAGTTTGTGAATTTTCATAATAACTATCTGCGATTCCCCTCAGGGCAGCTGAGAAAAGAAATAGCAGTATCTATATCTTGAGAGTTATCAATAAATGAGAAAATATGGTCCACTGAGCTTACAGTGGCTACACTTGAACAATGGATGACTGAAGAGAAATTCCAGTGTGGAACTTCTGAATTACAACTTCTCGAGAAGTTCAGTTTTTTCACCTGTGGCCTGAACTGAGATAAAAGAACCACCGCCGCCCCCACCTCTGCAGGTATTAATTAGGTTGCCAACAACCTAATTGTTTGTGTTGCCTTCAATGCTGCTTTGTGAATGATTTCTCTATTGATTTGATTTTTTGTATAATCATCAGAGTCTGTATTGTTATTATTATTATGCTTTTCATTTTTCTCCAACCTCAGTGCTAAGAATCCTGTCAAAAGTATACTGCTCTACCTTGGATAACATGTCATGTATCTGATGAAATGGGCTCCAGTTCATAACAGCTTATACCATTATAAATTTGCTAGTCGTTTAAAAGGGCCACAAACTGTGTTTTTGTTGCTGCAGATGAAAATGGTTACCCCACTGGAAATTGTTTCCTACATATTCTTCTTTCTTTCCATCAAGCCCAGTTTTCTACTGCTGGCACTTTTTTGCTACTATTTTAACACACACACACACGTGATACCCTTTCAAGTACTTCAGTGCTCAAATGGCGATCAAGCAGAAAAAGGGATGTTACATATGCTCAAGAAAGGCCTCATTCTTAGGACTGAACTGGATTAGATGCTGAGAAATGCACAATGAGACTCCTGATGGCTCACTTACAGCACTTTAACCTATCATGCGACCCCCGAGACAAGGAGATAAGTAACTATGCAACTTTTAGAAGACATCTGAAGGCAGCCTTGTATAGGGAATCTTTTTAATTTTTAATGTTTTATTATGTTTTCATATAGGTTGGAAGCAGTCCAGAGTGGCTGGGGCAACCCAGTCAGATGGATGGGGTATAAATACCGGTAGTAAAAATTGTTGTTGATGATGAATAGGGCGTCCCTATTTTCATCCAAGAAATGGTGGAGGGTATGTATTATGTCAAAAAGTCCTTTGCTTGGCACTTCCTGTGGGGAACTTGGCCCCAAAGCTGATCCACCGGCACTGAACTTGTGCACCCAATTGCTTTTTCTTTCTTTACATTATTGGATCATAATTGATATAGTTACAGGTAGGTAGCCGTGTTGGTCTGCCATAGTCGTGCATGCACACGAAAGCTCATACCAATAACAAACTTAGTTGGTCTCTAAGGTGCTACTGGAAGGAATTTTTTAAAATTTTGTTTCGTAATTGGTATGCTATGGGTTGTTTTGACTTAATATGCTATTCATCCTCCTTTTCTAAATTCTATTCTGCAATATTTTTAAACCTCCAAAACTAAAAAAAAAATAGGAATCCAACCCGCGTGCACGACTCTTTCCATTTTTACCTGGACATTCGCGCACAGAGCATTCAAACAGGAAGCGAGAGCCGGGCGGGACTCTCCCACTTTGAAACGAACCCTTCTTTGTACCCACCCTATGAATGAGCACCTCGCCCTTTCTCCAACTTCGGCCGCCCGCTATGGATTGGCCCGCCTGCATGCCTGTCGCGCAGATCAGTCGAATCACAGCCAGCCCTATTGTTGATTGGCGTGCGGCCGAGCGTGTTTGTGTGCACCCCTTCCCTTCCCCGCCCCGCTTCTGACCGTGTTGTTACTCCCCGAGTCAAGATGGGCGGGGGAGAAAGTGAGTCCCGCTTCGACGCCTCCGATTCGACGGGGTGCTTGCTTGTCAAGGAGCTCCTCCAATGGGGGCCGCCCGTAGTGCCCAACCCCGCCATTCAGTATTACTACTGTGCCCTGAGGAAGGGAGCGGGTGAGGCAGGCGGGCAGCAGTGAGGGAGGAGGAAGAGCGCAAAGGCCGGTCAGTATAAGCATCCGCGACGCCGACGGGGGAGTCGGTCCAGGCGGCCCCTCGCGGGGAAGCGCGGCCTGCTCAGGCGTGGTCTCTGGGGGGAAGCCCCGGTCGGGGGAGGGCGGCGCGGCCCTATGTTGAGGGAGAAGCGCCTCAACGGGCGGCGCTGGGCCTCCGTCTGCCCCCTGTCCCCCTTCCTGAGCATCATCCGCTTCTCCCCCTTCAGGCCCGGCAGCCGCCGCGTGAGGAGTCCGCTTGCCGCCGCTTCCTCCTCCTCCTGCCCATGTTCAGCGAACGCAGGTTGGCCGCCGCCCCTTCGTCGCCTTTGCTGCCGCCGCTGTCGCCTTTCCGCCGCCGCCGGGAGCCGCCGCCATGGCTGACATGGGTCAGGAGGTCGTCCACCTCGTGTGGGGCAAAAAGCCCGGCACGCAGGGCCTCGCCGACACCATCTTCTGCCGGTGGGCACAAGGTACGTCCCGGCCTCCCCCCCCCTCGCTCCTCCTGATCTTCCCTCCCTCCTTCCCTCTTCGCACCTTCATTCACTTTTCAAATTTCTCTTTCACACCCCCTTCATCCGCATCCTGCACACACATCTTCTTTCCTTTGGACCCCTGTGCTGTTTCCCTCTCCCCCTTTCCTCGTCAGGCGCTGGTGGGAAGGGTGATGCCGTCGGTAGTGTCTGGCATGACAAGCGCTCCCAGCTGGCGCAGCCTTGAACTGCATCATGGCAGTGAAGTGGGTGGTTTGTGACTTGGGAGAATAAGGGATCTCCACCCTTCTTGCTCCTCTGTCTCACCCGCCCCCCTTTTTGCACTGTAACTTGTGATCTGAGATATATTCTCTCCCCTTGATACATCTTCCTTTGCTTGTTATTCCCGTTTTGAAATAGGCAGGAAGGGACCCAAATATACAGGAGGCACAGTCATCATGATAGCTGTTAAGATGTGTCATTTGCCTTCCCACCCCCGCCCTATGAATGAGCGGGGGATATCTTTTGCACCATAAGATTGGCAAACCCTTTCTCTTTGTCTGTAAAAGTCTTCGGTATATTTACTACAGTGGTACCTCGGGTTACAGACACTTCGGTTTACGCGTTTTCAGGTTGCGTACTGCGGGAAACCCAGAAGGGCTACTTCTGGGTTTCGCCACATGCACAGAAGGGCCAAATCACACTTCACACATGCGCAGAAGCGTCAAATCACATCACGCATGTGCACAGACGCGGCGCTGCGGGGTACGAATGCTGCAGGTTGTGGACGTGCCTCCGTCACAGATTACATCCGCAACACGAGGTTTCACTGTAATGGGAAAGGGTGTATTTGCCACCCAGTTAGGCCTGGGTGATATATCGCCCAGGGCCGGTATGAGGAGCAGACCGTGATGTCAATTTCACTCAGCGGTATATCGCTGGTGAAACTGCCTCTGCTCCTGAGTCCCTCTGCTAGCAGTGTCTGCTGGAGGGAGTCAAGAATTCCTATACTGTATCTCTGAGTGAAACCACCATCCCACTCTGCCCTCATACGATAGAGGGGGAGAAACAAGCTGTATTGGTGAGGCACCGATGCAGTTTGTTTCTCTCTCTGCATCTTTAAACTGCTCAACTGAGGAGTGTGTGACTGCCCTTGCCTGAGTTGAGCAGTTTAAAAGGAGCCCCCAGCCTGGCATTGGCTTCTGCAAGCGGGGTGGGGGCTCTGTGAAACTGCTCAGCTGAGGAGAGCGCAGTTGCCACTCCCCTTAGCGGGCAGTCAAAGGAGCCCCAATGCTTCGCACATGAGGCACATGAGCGGTGAGAGCACCAGGGCTGTCTCAACTTGGGGGGGAACCTCCCCTCCCCTCAGCTGAGTGGCACAAACAATCTGCCTGCGAGCCTGGGTGAAACTGCCTCAGCTTTTGAGGTGAGAACTGGGGCAGTTTCACCTGGTGTCTCGTGGGTAGAAGCCAATACACCTTGTTTTTTCTACATCATGGTATATTGCCAAACTGTGATGTTTGGCTGGAGATACACCATGATGTTGAAAAGCTGTTATCACCCAGCCCTAAACCCAGTAGGTGTCAAGATACATCTTCTGCTGCTCCTTTGCCTCTGGTCAAGGACAAACTAGTAATTTTCTCCCAGCTCCGTGTTGCAAACAGTGCTACTATATTCAGCACAGTTTTATTGCTGTTTGTAATAACTATCCTACATTAATAACTATCCTACATGGTTGGGTAACATTGGTACTTTTCCATCATGTGTGTAAGTCAAGGGTCCTAGGTTTCCTTAAGATGGTCATTCTAACCATTAGTTGTTCTGATAAATTTCTGCTATGTCGTATTGCATGTTATGCTTTTGGTCTGGTTTCACATAGCTGAAAAATTGGTGCTCTTGCCCAAGAATCTGAAATACTCTTTGATTTGTTAGCAAGGCTTTCTTCTAAGTACTGCATGGACTTGGGATGTGATATTCTTTTAGTATAATTTCACATTTATAGTCTACTAGATTGCTGTGGAATATGTAGGAAAAGGTTTCAACATTTCCTCTGCTCTAAGCTTGACTTTGGCTTACTCCATGCACATAATGATGCAGCATTGATTGCATTGATTGTGGTGTTTATCAACAGCTTGTCCATGAATAATGAATATAAAAACCTTACAAGTTATTCTGTTCTTTCTCTTTTGCTTTGGGAGATTTTTTTTGTAACCTAAAAGTTAATGTGCTGTGATCTTGGTAGAAAGAAATTAGGGATTGTGTCCATACTACTGATTCCCAAGCTTTAATTGTTTATTCATAGAATCATAGAATCATAGAATCATAGAGTTGGAAGAGACCACAAGGGCCATCCAGTCCAACCCCCTGCCAAGCAGGAAACACCATCAAAGCATTCCTGACAGATGGCTGTCAAGCCTTATCTTAAAGACCTCCAAAGACAGAGACTCCACCACACTCCTTGGCAGCAAATTCCACTGTCGAACAGCTCTTACTGCCAGGAAGTTCTTCCTAATGTTTAGGTGGAATCTTCTTTCTTGTAGCTTGAATCCGTTGCTCCGTGTCCGCTTCTCTGGAGCAGCAGAAAACAACCTTTCTCCCTCCTTTATATGACATCCTTTTATATATTTGAACATGGTTATCATATCACCCCTTAACCTTCTCTTCTCCAGGCTAAACATACCCAGCTCCCTAAGCCGTTCCTCATAAGGCATCGTTTCCAGGCCTTTGACCATTTTGGTTGCCCTCTTCTGGACACGTTCCAGCTTATCAGTATCCTTCTTGAACTGTGGTGCCCAGAACTGGACACAATACTCCAGGTGAGGTCTGACCAGAGCAGAATACAGTGGTACTATTACTTCCCTTGATCTAGATGCTATACTCCTATTGATGCAGCCCAGAATTGCATTGGCTTTTTTAGCTGCTGCATCACACTGCTGACTCATTATTACAGCACTGGCAATAGAAACAATGAAGTACAAATATTTATCCAATAATAATTACTGTGTTTGAGCATGGCACTGAAAGCTCCCTCTAAAAACAGCATTTAGGAATCATCCATGTAATCTTTCTAGAAAGTTAATATGGTCTTCATTTTAATTTCTACGTCTTTTTCATTTGACAATATTTTATAATAGTTACAGGTAGGTAGCCGTGTTGGTCTGAGTCGAAGCAAAATAAAAAAATTCCTTCAGTAGCACCTTAAAGACCAACTAAGTTTATATTTTGGTATGAGCTTTCGTGTGCATGCACACTTCTTCAGATACACTAGAAACAGAAGTGTCAGACCCTATATATATACAGAGGGTGGTGGGGGGGGGTGGGAATGGGAGATGGGCTGATGGGAGTGGTAAACCTGTAGATGGGTGTTAATGGCTGCTGATGGCTGCAATTAGTCCTGGGCTGAGGTGCTAAAGAAAGCTTGATCATGCATAATGAGATAAGAATCCGATATCTCTATTCATCCCAGGTGCTTCCATGGTTTTAAGCTTGGTAATGATTTCCAATTCAGCAACTTCCCTTTCCAGTCTGTTCCTGAAATTTCTCTGTAATAAAACAGCTGCTTTGAGATCTTGTATAGAATGTCCTGGGAGACTGAAGTGTTCTCCTACTGGTTTTTCAGTCTTATGGTTCCTGATGTCGATTTATGTCCATTAATCCTTTGGCGTAGGGTTTGGCCTGTTTGTCCAATATAGAGAGCTGAAGGGCACCGTTGGCATTTGATGGCATACACAATGTTAGAAGATGAGCAATTAAATAGTCCTTAGATGGTATGTTGGATGTTGTTGGGGCCAGTAATGATGTTGTCCGGGTGTATGTGGCAGCAAAGTTGGCATCTGGGTTTATTGCAGGCTCTGGTACCAGTGTCCATGTTAAGTCTGGTGGTTGTATTATTGTGGGTGAGGAGTTGTTTAAGATTGGGTGACTGTCTGTAGGCAATGAAAGGTCTTCCTCCCAGAGCTTGAGAAAGGGAGCTGTCATTGTCCAGGAGAGGCTGTAGATCTCTAATGATGCGTTGTACTGTTTTAACTTGGGAGCTGTATGTGATGACTAGTGGTGTTCTGTTATTTTCTTTTTTGGGTCTGTCTTGCAGCAGGTTCTCCCTAGGTATCAGTCTGGCTCTGTTGATCTGTTGTTTAACTTCATCAGGTGGATATTTTAGTTCTAAAAAGGTTTGCTGTAGATCTCTTAGGTGAGATTCTCTGTCTGTAGAGTTGGAACAGATACGGTTGTAACGTAGGGCCTGGCTGTATACGATGGATTGTTTGGTATGTTTGGGATGGTAGCTAGAAGCATGTAGATATGTTTGTCGGTCAGTTGGTTTTCTGTATAAGGTGGTGTCTATACGTCCATCCTGTATTTTTATAGTAGTGTCCAAAAAATGTATTTCTTGCATAGATTGGTTCATTGTTAGGTTGATGGTGGGGTGAAAGTCATTGAATGTCTGGTGGAAGGTTTCCAGGGTCTGTTGTCCATGTGTCCAGATAATAAAAATATCGTCAATGTATCGTAGGTACAAGAGAGGTTTGAGTGGGTAGGAGTCTAGGAAACGATGTTCTAAATCTGCCATGAAGATGTTGGCATACTGTGGGGCCATGCGGGTGCCCATGGCTGTGCCGCTGATCTGGAGGAACAGGTCATCACCAAATTTGAAGTGGTTGTGGGTAAGGACAGAGTGGCAGAGTTTGGTAGGCAGAGTTTGGTAGCAAAGTCCGCTGTGGTTTTATCTGACATTATTTTATAATGTCCTTTTAGAAGTGCCATCCTGTAATTAGAAATTGCTAAATTTTGTGGACACTACAAGATGATTCAGCCCTATAGCCCATTTAAAATAGCTACTGGTGCGACCTAAAGGGACGCGGGTTGCGCTGTGGGTTAAACAACAGAGCCTAGGGCTTGCCGATCAGTAGGTTGGCGGTTTGAATCCCCGCGATGGGGTGAGCTCCCGTTGCTCGGTCCCAGCTCCTGCCAACCTAGCAGTTCGAAAGCATGTAAAAGTGCAAGTAGATAAATAGGTACCGCTACAGTGGGAAGGTAAACGGCGTTTCCGTGTGCTGCTCTGGTTCGCCAGAAGCGGCTTTGTCATGCTGGCCACATGACCTGGAAGCTGTACGCCGGCTCCCTCGGCCAATAACGCGAGATGAGCGCCGCAACCCCAGAGTCAGTCACGACTGGACCTAATGGTCAGAGGTCCAGTGCAGTTCTCACCACAGTTGATGTTTCATCATCAATGAAATATGCATTTGTGGTTATGACCATGTTCCAAAGGTGTTGGTGTTCATATCTGTATACCTGATAACCATGGAAAATCTCAGAACCGAAGTGTTATAGAAATGCTCCTGTTTGCTTCCAGTGGCCTACTTCATACATCACATTAAAAATAGATTGTGATTCAATGTGAATGAGCAGTGAGCTGGTATATGCTGCTTGTAGGTTCCTAAGGTGGTCCTCCTCCAATAGTTCTGCTGCACCACAAACAAAACAAGCCAAAAATTGGCTTGTCATATTGTTCAAACCTGGGCTTGTGGTTTGTTCTTCTCAAGCCCACACCACGAGGGATAAACCAAGAACAAACCTTGATTTCTGTTCATGGTTGGTTTGGAAGAAACAAGCAATGAGCCTGGGTTCAGATAACAGGCCAGACTCTGACTTGTTTTGTCTGTGGAGCAATAGGAGCAGGAGCAGGAAAAGAACACCACAGGAACTTTGAGCAGTGTGCAGTAGCACTATAGCTTGTTTAAACTATTGTTTAATGTGATGTGCATTCTAGATCAATGTAATTTGTCCTTTATTTTTCTACATCTGTTCTCCTTTGTGTGTTGGCTGCTGAAACAATAATAACGCATTATGTTGTCCCCTCTTGGGAACGGCTATTTTCCTCTTATTTCCTATTTTACATTCAGGTCGGTAGCCATGTTGGTCTGACCCAGTCAAAATAAAAAAATAAAATAAAAAAAATTGTCCAGTAGCACCTTAGAGACCAACTAAGTTCGTTCTGGGTATAAGCTTTCATGTACATGCACACTTCTTCAGATACCAGATATCTGAAGAAGTGTGCATGCACACAAAAGCGTTTTAAATTTATTTTTCTGTTTTTATATAGAAAGGAGTGTTATAAATGGGTACACTGTATTGCATTGATTGCATTTCTCTCTGTGTGTGCATGCTCAGTTAACATTTTGGAGCTTATATGCGCTTGTAACTATGTTACTTGTTATTTTTAAGCTATTACCTTATGTCCTTTAGTTTGGCTGCTGCTGTGGTGCTTTTATATTAAAGTCTGTTTGTTTGAGGGACCTGGCAGCTGGATATGCTGATAAGAAAGGGCAGGGCGAGGAGTATGTTCTGGCAGAGCTAATCAATGAATTTGTTTTCATGAGCAGATTAGGGTTATGTTAGGACTCCATGTTGCCTTCAGAAAAACACTGGCAACAGTGGACAAATGGATGAACAATCCCAAATCTTTGAAATGTGTTGACCAAAGAAAAGGGATTAATCATAAAGTTGTCTTGGCCTTCTCTTTTCTTCTTCTTCTTCTTCTTTTTTTAAAAAAGGTTCACTTTGACTGGCAGCATTCCAGGCTATTAAATTAGTAAATTAGTATTTACTGGCTGTACTGAAATAATTTGGTCAGAAGTGCAAGCTTGTTTGGTTATAATTTAAAATATTTGCGCCTATAATGGAAGGATCAATAAGAAAGAAACGTAAGTTGAAGAAATCCCAGCTAAGTAATTATTCTGAAGAAGAATTTTCTTTTTGCAAAGGTTGGATAAAAACATTTCAGTTACCACCCTGGTCCTTTTGTGTACATGATAATAAATCACATTCTCGTGTACTCACTCATGTAGACAGTGTGTGATCTTGAATGGGGTATGGTCAGTCATACAGTATATGAGAAAGTTGTGTGACCTGCCAGAAGATTTCTGGTAAGTCAGGATAAACACCTCTATCACAAATATATGCTGCAGTGTCTGTTAAATAGATGACTGTTGCCATCTGTTCTGTTGACTTGTTTAATATATTTTATTTTTCACTTTCTTCTCCCCTAAGTTGGATTCTTCTGGTTTTGGTTCTATTGCAGCTTTTCCCCACCCCCTTTCACCCCAGCAATTCGATTGGACTGGAATAGAAGCTTTCAAGCTTTACAGTACCTTTGTCTTAATATAAGCTTCAGTTATTGTCAAGTCAGAAAACCTGGCCTCGTTTTGCTATCCTATCACATAATAGTTTTAGAGCTGCTGCTGAGCTCAATGCAAGTTTGTTCTAACATCGTATTGTGGCTATAATCTTCAGTACTCACATAGAAAATATTCCCCCTAAATACGCTTTTTAAAAAGTTCATAGAGTCCTTGGAATTACATGCAAGTCTTGCTTTTTATGTTGACCTGCTTCAGAGATGGACTGTACTTGTTTACCATTTCCTACAGTATCCTTATAAGTGTTTGTGTCTTGTAAAAATACCCCTGCTTCACACGTTATATTGAAATGGCAGGTGAAACTTGTATCCATTGTTTTTGGTTTGTTGCATGGTTCCATTTAGCTACTGGAAAAGCTAAGCAACAGCGACATATTTGTACACTCTGTTCACTCTAAAACCTCATTTGTGTCAAAGCAATACACTGGTCTAGATTGATATGACCTAGAAAGTGCATGGAGTTCAATACAAAATTGAGCAAAACTGCAGAACAGAGTTTTTGTGTGTGGCTGGAATGTATCACTGGGGAGTTAGGATATCTGTGTTTAGATGGAATTTATTTTTTGTTGAACCCAGTTGAAGATAGTCATTTTATGAGACCATGACTGTGTCCTCTCCCCCGCCCCCACCCCACCCCTGTATATGGACATTATTACCATGTAGGTTTCCACTCCCCTGCCCCCAGTCATTTATTTATACTTTGTCCACAGAAGTTTTTCTTAAAACATTAAGAAAAAAGATTTATTTTACAATGAACTCCAAATGGCCTTTACCAAACCAGACTGAATAAAATTTGCACATTTCTAACAGAAGGTAGGATAAGTAAGGATATGAACACTAAGAAATGATAATTACCTACTACCACTCCGAAAATGAGGCTGGGGTTGATGTAGTTTCTTGAAAACATCAGTACAATGAATTGATACCGTTAAAAGAACTGAGTAGTGTTGTTTGAGTTTTATTAGGCTGAGACAGAATATTGAAAGTAGAACTCAGTAGTTTGACTCTGACAAGGAATAAGTATGAAAGACTGTTCTATTAATGGGACATTTTTCTTTGGAAACAACTAACCCATTATTTTGGTTCCTCCTATTAGGGTTTGTATTTAGTGAATCGGAATCAACTGCATTAGAACAATTTGAAGGAGGCCCTTGCGCTGTGATTGCACCCATTCAGGTAATACTATATAGAAGCTTGTGAAAACTATGTAAATTTGAAACATACCTATTTTCGCCTTCTGTCCTTCGGCTTATGTGAAAACCTAAAGTAAACGCAATGACAAATATAGGTTGGGTTTACTTTAGGTGATTATTCTCTGTTGAAGTAGTACAGATTGAACACTACCAGTGCTGTTTTGAGCCACTGTTGTCTGCAGCATTGATATAATACATAAAATCAACATGGCTACTTAAATGAGTTGCAGATATAGATCTGAGAACTAACCTGTTCCATGAGTTCCTGTAGCACTTACCTCTTGATAAAGTTCATTTTATGTTTTAGGTAGGGGCAGATATCTAGTCCTCTAAATTGGCCATCAAATGCTTCAAACATTTGTAAGACTTGGAGAAAATGATATAATTGCATGAGAAAATGTATCATGCTGTTATAGTTAAGCAATTTCTAATCCCGTAGCTATGTAAATAATTTAGTAATAGTGAGCAAAAAAGTACAGTAATTTGTATCTTTGCATAGGGAAAAAGGCCTTCTGTAACTAGGAATGTATTTTATTTCTTTTAAAAGAAGTTAAACTGATATTGAAAATGGAACACTTTGCACCACTGAAGAACAAATCATACTTATCTGATATGTCAATGTTATCTTTAATATAAGGCATTCCTTCTGAAGAAGCTTTTTGCTTGTGAGAAATCTACCTGGAGACAATGTCAAGGTAACCATAAACCTACCTCCACAAGAGGGTTTTGATATAGTGCTTCTCAGCAAATTACACAGTGCTAAGCTAAATTATAGTTCACTATTATTCATGAGCTATTAGCAATATACTTCTGCAGTAATTTGATGTTACAATTAGTGTACAAATGCATTATTTGCTGATGATTTTGAAATAGAGGAAATAGAATTCAGCATTACAAAAATTTAAGTGGGGCTCAAGAAAGTCCAAATCCTGCAAATGGAATTGTCATGCAGATTAGGCAAGTGGCAGAAATGTCACTGTATATTCTTTATTCTTACTACACAGTTTGTCTTACTGTTTCTGCTGAACTTGTTTCTTTTATCTTAAGACTGGAGAAGGTGGACTTATCCTCATTGATCATTGTATTCAGTTGGGATAAGTGGAGGTACTTGGAACTCTGATGAATAAAGAACCTTTGCCCATGACCCTTGATTTTCTAAGGCTTAGTAGAAATTAATTGTGTGTATGTATAGTTTCCCCCCTAGAAAAAACAGTGAACTGGAATCTGCCGAAGTTGTCAAATTATAAATGCAAAGAAGAACTGGTTCTTAAGGTTGAACTCATTTGTATTGTGATTATAACATGAATTGTAAACAGATCTTTTCTGCTCTGCACCATGCCTTCCTTGTTCCATTTTCTTACTGTTATCCTCCTGTCCCTGCTGTCAAAACACTGTCAAAAATTTGTGTTTGTTCTGACTTTGAATATTTCAGAGGAAGAGCAGAAGAATCTCCTCTGTCATACCTTAAGTGATATTTTGGAACTGGCTTGCTCTGATAATTCAGACTCATACTGTTTGGTAACGTGGCGAAGAGGAAGGACTGCTGAAGAAACTGCTAGTATTTCTGAGAGTTCTGCTGAGTCAAGCCACCAAGAGGAGCAGCCTTGTAAGATATGCCTTGTGAATATGATTCTGAACACTGTTTTGGTTTTGTTAACAAGCTTTATTCTGTTTTTAAGAATGTATACCAGATCTTTATTGTTTATTGTATACCAGATCTCTTATCCTGGCACTAGTTGTTCTTAGGTTTCAAAAATTAAGCTCAATACAGACTCATTTAAGTGCCATTGATCTAAGGCAGGACGGGCTTACCTGTGCGATGTCCCCTCTCCTGAAGTCACTGAGCTTGATTCCCATCATTCCTGATGATTGGCCATGTTGGCTCAGACTGATGGGAGTTGTAGTTCAACAACTTCTGAGGAGTCACAGGTTAGCCACCCCTGATCTAAGGATATTGAGCCTAGTGTTGCATCCCATTTTATGGTGCTAGGCAACCTTTAGCTATTGAAGATTAGGTTTATAATATTTGGATTATATAAACACATTTTGACTCAATAAAATGGTGCCATTAATGAATCAGGCAGCACACTGTATAGCAATATTTTTCTGATAGAATAATTTAGAAATGCTGTAGGTGAGAGGCATAATATTGAAGAGGCATTCCTCTATCTGCTTCATGTGACATGTACATAACTTAAGAATTTCAGAAGTATTCATATGCAAATTTTCATCTAGTTTAATATTTTTAAACATAAGATTCATCGACTGGTCAAGTGTCAGTTATATTAAATATATAATTAATTGAAGAGGACCAGTGTGAGTGATTTGGAAATGACTTTTCGCTGTTAAATTTATCTTACTACCCTTGTGTGTTTCATAGTTACTTTGGGTTATTTTAACACATTTGTTTAGTTTCCACCTGCAGTCAATTTCTTCTTTAATATGATATCATTAGGTCATTCACAATGGGCAGTCACTAGAGGAGAGTTGTTGTGACGAGAAATAATTTAAAGACTCTTGCATGTGATTAGTGTTCTGATATTCTTGTCAAAACATTTTCTCTAAATAAGTAAATTTATTCATACGTGGGTCATAAAAATAAAAGGAGAAATTGAACCCTCCCCCTCACATAAATACACTTTATCATCATGTTAGTGCAGTTCAAAATATTCTTACTTAAAAAGCTACTTTAAAAAAGAGAATGCTGGAATACCACTATAATTCTATGACATTCTGAAAAGTGCTTCTATGGGTACCTTTTAGTAATGAGAACACCACATTCCTATCACTGGTATCTACTTCTGCATAATTGTGCGACATTTACCAGCTTCGTTTCAGCAGCTCGTGATTTGTACTTTCCTATTCTTCCCTGATTTAATTACAACAGAATGGGCACATGTTTAATAAATAATGGTAACACAAGTATTCAGGATCCATTATCAGATTCTAAGTCTGGCTTTTAAAAGCAACAAGCAAATCCACACTTATTCAATATAGGGAACTTTTGGTGACATCTCACATTGTACAGGTGGACACCTGCTTACATAGTGGGACTTGCCCTTACCCCTTGCTCCCTACAGTAGGGCTGGGTGATACATCAATACATCATCCAAAACCAGTTTGATCATTGTTTCATAATATTTGAGCTGGCAATATATCGTGAATCACAATGTGTGTAAGTGCTAGGCCAGGCACCCCCAAACTACAGCCCTCCAGATGTTTTGGCCTACAACTCCCATCATCCCTAGCTAACAGGAACAGTGGTCGGCGCAGATGGGAATTGTAGTCCAAAGCATCTGGAGGGGCAATGTTTGGGGATGCCTGGGCTAGGCAATAACTGGTTTTCAACATTGCAATAACTCACCAGTTAAACACTGCAATATCATCACTAGTTAAACATTGGAATCATCCACAATGTCTGAAATAAGGCTGGAACTATACAGAGGCAATGTCCAAGCAACTGCTACTACTAAAGAGGTCTAAAGCAGATAAATGACAATATTATCAATCATCACACATTCAGTTTCATCAGCAGGCAAGTCAAAATGCATCGCATCAGGGACTTTTGGTACTGCTGCCACCTCCCAACCTTGCAGGCAAAAAGCAAACAAACAACCCCTTGGAACTTTAGTAAATCATGTTTTTGTACAGATACTCTATATTAAAGCTTTCCCATTTCATACTTCCTTAAATAGTGAATCAGGCAGCTTAATTCAAACCTTCGTGTTTTATATAGGACGTTTTCTCTCAACAGTACTTGTGTTCCTCTAATCATAGTCCATCTCTTGACATACTGTTGTTACCATTCCATTCAGTTTAGCAGGGTCAGTGAAATTGGCAACAGTAACTGGTCCACAGATTGCCAATGCAAAGTCTACTTGTTTCATCTGCTTTATGTTGTGCACAACTATGATTTGTTTGCCATTCATTGACTGTAATAGTGCTAATTCACAGGTTCAGAAACACCTTTATATCATAAGTCCCTCAGGTTGTGGTGGTTCATAATTTAATTGGTTTTATTGGATGTGATTGGTGCAATATTTAATTGGTGCACCAATAATTAATTGGTGCAGTAGTTAATTTTAGAACACTTTTCACTGAGGCAGGGGTTCCCAAACAGTGTTCTGCAGACCACTGGTGGTCCCTGAGCTTCATTCAGATGGTCCACAGCATGTCTGTAAAAGTACAGTACAATTAAAATATTAGAGCATTAAGCACAGCACATTATAAATTGCTACAGCAGGCAGAAAAATAATTAAGTGGTCTGCCAAGATTCTCTGCAACATTCAAGTGTTCCATGAGGAAGGGAAAGTTTGGGAACCACTGCAGTAAGGGCTGCTGTTCGTACCTGGTCAGTGTCCCAGAATAGGCATCTGTTACTACCGGTAAAGCTGTATGTAACAATTTCAGTGTTCTTCACTTCGCAAAGCGACACTATTGTTAATTAGTACAGTTCAAAGGTTTCTTCCATAGAAGATGAATCCTGCTAGCCTGATTTTGAGGGCTTGCCATTCTTGTCATGTAATAAGAATTGCAGAAGCTGCCACTATCACCTTTTCCTTAGGACCCCATGTTAACAGCGATACAGATAACATTAGTTTCTGCACTAGTTTTCCTAGATATTGAGTTTTATATTAAAGTCATACTTCATGTTACGGCCGCTTCAGGTTACGTGTTTTCGGGTTGCAGACCATGGGAGACCTGGAAGTACTGGAATGGGTTACTTCCGGGTTTCGCTGCTCGCACACGTGCAGAAGCTCGCCAAATCGCGCTTGCACAGACGCGGCGCTTCAGGATGCGAATGCTGCAGGTTGCAGACGTGCCTTCATCACGGATTACGTCTGCAACCCGAGGTTCCATTGTATATTATATTCTGTCTCACGTTACTCAAGGCAACATATATGTGGTTCCCATGCAGGTGTGATGTTATGCTGAGCCCATTTCACTAATACTTGGTAACACATTAGTTAACTGGGAAGGCATCAGTTGGGTAAAGGAAAAACCTAATTCAATTACAAAGGATGAGGGAAAGGTGGTATAAAGTCTGAACCTAGGAAGGCACTAAATGCTGTATTTTTTCCTACTGTTGGGTTACTTAACACATACTTGAGTAGAATAATAGAGGATAGTTATCTTTTAAAAGAGCATTGCTTAAAATATATTTTTCTGATTAGTTGTTCTGAAGCAAAATGTGTTGAGAGAAATGGAATGAAAATACAGCTGTCTTAACACCGGTTCTGCTCTGAAGTTATCTGTATAACTACTCACTTGCTCTTGTGGAAAATTTACTCAAATAGCAGAATTGTGTGTTCATTATGCTTGCACTTGGTGACCTCCCTGCCGTGGTTGTCATAATTTATGCAAAACTTGAAAGTTTTCAAGGCTATTGAACTAATGGTTTGCTAGTCTAGACTCAATATTGCTAAATTGTTTGTACCTGTATTGTGGAGACCTAACTGGGTTACATTAAATTGGCTTGCGCCATGTAACTATACAAGTGGAAATTGGTCCAAAAGAGGGTGGGGGTTTGGGTTAAATTATGAAAGACTTGGAAGTATTCTAGCTTGCTGTGTGTTTCTTGTGTCACTTTTTGCCATGTGTAGTGCTGAAAAGTGTCTCTTGTGTATAGCTGCCTTGGCTGTCGAAGAGCTTGGCTTTGAGCGATTTCATTCATTAATTCAGTAAGTAACATGTTGGAACACTTAAAATACACTATCTTGTAGTTCCCCAATAAACAAAACTTCTTTCAGGTGTAAGCCTCATACTTAATGCAGTTGAGCATCAAGGTTTAAAAGATAATTAGGCTCAAGAAATCTATTGCTTTAAGATAAAAACAACTGTGACTATCCAAACCTGTAATTTTAACTTGATTTTGTTGCTGCTTTAATTCAGGCGTTTATTTTAAAGTTTCAGCATTAGCTTAGAAGAGTCATGGTTGAACATTTCAAGTGGCCTGAATACAAAATTGTCCTGTGAGCCACATGTATTTAGAAAAAAACTGCATGGTTTTAAGCAATCCAGTTTCTTACTCAATCACCACAATTCAGCAGTACCTATCTTAACGTGAACTCAGGTTACACTTCCCAGATGCTCAAAAGCTAAGTTGGGAATGAAAGATGGAAAGACCCATATACCCACCAATCAGTGATTCACACTGATTCACACATCAATGGGCCTGTGCTGTGAGAGGTATCTAAGTGAATTCTCTCGGCACAATTCAACTCTTGGGAGGAGTGAAAAAAGGGCACCTGAACTTACACTACCAATTGAATGTGTGGGGTTTGTGATGGAAGGGAACATTGTGTAAGCACAGCATTAGGCATGCAGTCTTCTGTATTTACAGCTTTCTGAACTGAGTTCAATATGGGGCTATTAGCTTAATTAGGCTTTTGCTATTTGAGAATATTTGTTTATAAGGGCAAATGCTACTATCTTCCCATTGTGTCTTTACCAACAAGAACAAAATTTTAAGTAGTCATTAAAGTTGTGATGACCTAAAGCTAACATCTGCCAATTTTCACTGTCGTATGAGAACTTTTCATTTGAAAAATCAAAACCAGGCTTCTAAAATTGTGGTGCTTGCTGCCATATTGACACTACTTGTACTGTGTACATGCTATAACCATTATTTTTTCTCCCATAAGACAGTTGCTGCTAATTGTGTTGCAAATGTCTTGATCACAGATATTATTGCATGCCTTAAGCATTCAGTTGCACCTTATGTTATCTTGCATTTTGTTGCTAGTCAGCTAACAAATACAAAATTGAACTCTGTCAAAGCCCAGTACCACGTCTAATGGACTTTTCTTTTTAATCTTCAGCAAGCAATCATTCACAAGCTTTCCTGATTTTAAAGAAGCCGTTTGGAATCAGTATTCAGCCTGGACAAACAAATTTGGAGTGTTGCTTTTTCTGTATTCTGTGATACTGACAAAGGTTTGTTTCTATTTTAAAAAATGTTTGTTTTCTTAAACTAACAAAAAACGTGTCTGAAGCATAAACTTAGTAACATTTCATTTTCGAATCTGTAAAATAGCCTCCTTAATTTGTAGTAGAGAAGCTTTCAAAACAGGCATGCTTTTTTAAATCTGTGGTTTGGGTCTTTAATGTTCTTTCTGCTTCCCACCTCATACTGGATATAAGGAAGAAAGGTGATTAAAGGTGCTCGTTTCCTCCATACCATCACCTTCAATACCATGTGTGTGCCTGCATGAGGCAGGCAGATTTATTAACTTCCTGTTGTTTGGCCTGATCTTCCCATTTTGGTTTCATAACCTACAATTAGATGTTTTAATACTGTAAACTGTTAATTTTACACTGTGGGAGAACCTTGAGCTTTGTATAGGCACTTGTTAACCATGGATGAGGTGGGGGGGTGCCCCCAATCCCTCAACCCAGCTGCTTTTTAGATCTTTGTTTTGATCAGTGCATAGGTATGAAGGGGAATTTTAAGCTTGTTTGATTGAACGTACTGTGAAATCTCCCTCCAAGTAGGAACCCTGGCTTATCAGGTTTTTGAGTTGTGGGAGCTGCTTCTAAGCAATTAAATCAAGAACATGTGAACAAAAACAAAAAATAAAAATAAAGAACCTATCGTCACAACGTTGACACAAAAACTTTGCACATACACTAAGCAAAAGAATGAAGAATCACTACCCTTACCCCTCTCTCCCCACCCCCCAACCTCACAGTGTCTATGACAGCAGTGTCTCACACCGAATGTTACTCACCTGTAGAAAGGACTCTGTGAATTGAAAACGGAGACATTGCATGTACCCTTGTTAACCATGAAAATCCTTTAATTAAAAACAACTACTGTATTTTCCCGTGTATAAGAAAAAAATTAGGCAAAAATTGGGTGTCATCTTATACACGGATAGTGAATGCAGAGGGGGGGGGACGTACGATTAATGGCAGCAGCAAGCAGGAGACTGGCAGCGGCGATTGGGCAGGTGATTGGTGGTTGTGGCAAGGCCTGCTGGTGATTGGCTGTGGCAATTGGGCAGGCGATTGACGGCTGCGGCAAGGTGTGCGATCGGCAGTGGTGGGCAGGCGGGTGAGCGATGGGCGGAAGTGACCTTCCCCACCCCCCAAAAAAGCTAAACAACTTAATTTCTTAATTTTGGTTTTTAAACATGGGGGTGTCTTATACACGGAAAAATATGGTATATATATTTTTAACTCATTCAGACTTTTTTTTGGGGGGGGGTCATTTTACAAAGATCTAAACAGCTTCTCTAAGGAGCTCTGGGAACAAGACTTGCATGCGCCCCTCTGCCCCATGCCCAATTTACTCCTTTGCTTGTTCAGTGACAGCCTGAATGGCAATTCAGTTATCTTGTTGGAACAAGTTAGTCAAAATGTAGGGCAAACTAACCATATGTATCAGTTTTTCCTGATACTAATACCGTATTTAGGTTTGTTGACAAAATGTGAAGGGCTGGTTATTTGTTAAAAAAAATATTTCTTAGCAGGAAGATGTGGCCTCTATGCCAGTAAATATACCAGAAAGCGTTCGTGTTTTCTAGGGCATCGAAAACATAAAAAATGAAATTGAAGATTCAACTGAGCCATTAATAGATCCAGTGTATGGTCACGGAAGGTAAGCTCTGGTTCGTCCTATACTTTCCTTAAGGAAAGTACTGCCTGTTTTCTGAACAAATCATACTTTAGAAACACAGTTTCTGCCATTGATGGTGAATATGTGGGACAGTGGTTTTTTTATCATTTCATCTGGAAGCATCTCGTATTGTTAGCACCTATTGTGTTGGAGGTATGATTTTATACCAGATGAACTGAAATTGAACCTTGACCTTCCGAAAAAAGTTAAGTGCATGTTGTAGCTTGCGTTATCTCCCTATGTGCTTTTCAAGAAAAATAGTTGTAGTGCCATCAAAATTAATTTGTTTAGAAAAATGTGAACGCAAATTGCAAATCTAAAAGCTTGTTTTCTTCATATTAAGCCAAAGCTTAATTAACCTCCTGTTGACGGGGCATGCAGTATCTAACGTCTGGGATGGAGACAGGGAATGCTCAGGAATGAGTAAGTTTGTATTTGATGTGACTTTGCTGTGAAGCGGCATCAGCAGTTGTATACTAAATGTTTTGAATTTGAATTGTATATAGTTTTTACAAACTAAAGCTATGGCTTCATACAAATGCTTGTGTTTCTTTTTGTCTATTTATTAATATTGACATATTATTCCACTTTAAAATGCTACTTGACTGCAAAATTCTAGTCATTCGTTTTTGGTAAACTGCCTCCCCACTAGGTTCTGTGAGATTTGAGTGCTGGGCTTTAATAAATTTCTTCAAGGAGTCTAGGGAGTCAGGAGTTTGCATTAGCCCATGTTAGCTAATTACCAGCACTGTATACAGTACAAGGAAACTTGTACTCTTTAGTTTACCACAAGATGGCAGTTAGGTCCTAAGGAAGAAAAATAAGTGAAGAGTTTAGAATGTGGGTAAACCTCTCCAAAGTGAATCTAGTTGCTATGAAAGACATTGCACAAGGTAGTTACTGTGGGATAGCTAGGCAGTGCCTTTGTCTCCCCTCTAATAAGCAATTATATCATAAATAAGGAAGGCTGATTGTGGGTTCATGTAATCAAGCTCTTTGACAATGTGCTTATAAGAAACTTGATAGAATTCTAGAACTATGAATCTAGAACTATGCTCTTAGTAGAATGAAAAATAAATCCCAAAATCTGTTTGCCAACAGAGTGTTTGTCCCTAGTATATTGCCATATATAGCCATTTGGTTATAAATGAATCACTGAAAAAGGAGGAGGAAACTTGAAAATGTAGCGCTGTAGTTTGTTTCGTCTTTCCAGAATTTCAAGATTAACAGTGAAGAAAATTGGTATAGAGTTGCTGATAATCCTGACTTTTTTCTGTAATGTTCAGATACAGCCTAGATACAATACAATAATGCAGTGGTTCCCAATTGGTGGTCTGCGGACCCCAGGTGGTCTGTGCAACCCACCCAGAGTTTCATGGCATCATTCGCATAACAAAAACTACCATAAAGATCAGGGCCGGCCCTACGGCCAGGCTGGGTGGCGCAGGGCACCATGGCGCTGGCCCGCCAGGGGGGCGCCACGAGCTGTGCTGGCCTGCCGGTCCGCCGCGCAGCTGCGCACACGGCACCCCCGCTGTGCCTGCCCGCCCGCCGTGCAGCAGCGCCTGTGGCAGCCGTGCTGCGCGCTGTGCCCGCCCACCCACCGCGCTGGGAAACGGGGCGGGGGGGCGCCGGAGGGATCCGCCGCACCACGGCGCCAGGGGCGCTTAACACGGCCCCGATAGAGATATCTTTTTTTTTTAAAGTAAGAATTGGTCCATGGCTTGGCTTTTGAAAAACGGGGTCTGCAGTACTTCCCTGATTGGGAACTAATGTATTCCTTGGGCAAAAGTAGCTAAAAATCAAATTGTATGTTACCCACAAATGTATGCAATGAAGCCCCAAAGGTCACTCTTTTAAACAAAGAAAAAGTACTCTTGGATTATTCTTAACCCTTTCCACGCCAACTTGTTTTTCTGCTCCTGTTTGGCCCTTCTCTAAAATTATGGTATATCCCTGTGAGCATTCCAGATGCATGTTTACTCTCCTTTTTATTTTCTAAGAAAATAACTTTAGAGTTCACATTCATTCCTCAACATCCTTCAGTTCTTTACTCAAAAACAACTCAATTTCTTCTGCCAACACACTAAATGTTGGTACTTCCTCTTCTTTTCTATTGTTCTTATTTTCCTCCCCCCCCCATTTTGAGATAATGAGTAATTTCCCCAGCGCTATAGCCAATTTCCATTCCCTATTCCCCATTCAAAGAATATTCTTATATCTTAACCACACACAAATTTCTCTGAGGTATCTCTTATTAATTCCTTTGACAGATTAAGAACTACCGGTAGAATAACTCAGTTTGGTGGTTATATTTTATTTGTTATTTCATAAAAAGTAGCCCACTCAATTTTGATTAATTAGTCAATTAAAGAAATAATAATAATAAACAAAAGTACTGATTTTCATGTGGTTCATAGTGGGAGGAGGGAGGTTTGGGGAACCACTGGTCCAGGCAACATGTGTGCACCTTTCTTGAGCTGTTGTATAACTCTCCCTTACAGAATGCAAAAAGGGCTGGGGGAGAGGAGGAGTTTGCCTCAAGTTAAGCAGGCAGGTTTGGGGCAGATTTTTCTGATATGTTAACAGCATGCTCTTGAGTTCAGATAAATTTGTAGTATGCCAACTGTGTTTTCAGCTTTTCTTAGAGTGGCCTTTTTACAAGCAAATTTTCTTCAAAAATTTTATGCGCAGAGGACAAGTTGGCAATGGAAAGAAAAAGCCCATTTAGAAGGATGTTCTAGTTCTTAGCATTGTTTGCTTTTAAGAGTTCATCATATCTTTGGCATCATTTGCTTTGTTTAAAACAAAAAGCTTCTTGTAAACAAAAGAGAGAAATAATTATTATATCGTATGTGTTTATCAGTTTTTTCTTCTGTCGTTATGACTTGATTTCCATGATAAGTTACTCTTGAAAATTTGTAATAGGGCTTGGGCCAAGAATGCTCCCCTCCACCACCATGCTTTGGCCTCTCTCTCTAGCCTTCCACCATCATTCAGGGGGTGGATATCTCATTCCATCAACATGATTTGCGCTCCATGAGTCAGGCAGTAGTTTTGTCACTTCCAGGGTCCATTCAGTCAGAGGATTTTAGGACTAGGATTGCACCCTTATTTCTCTGCCTAGTTTTTATGTGCTCGGTTACATGATTGATTGTAGGCCAAAGTGTCATGGCATGTTTTAAGAAGGAAACTGTAGCATGACTCAAATTTTGCAATCTAATACAGAGTTTTATTTCTCTTCAGAACTACTTGGAATACATAAACAAGCAACTGTTGGTTTTTTGACACTTATGGAATCTCTAAGATACTGTAAGGTAAGATAGTTCAAAGTCCTTGGGTGATATGCTGTGTTATTCAGACTTAAGAGTAGACCCATTGAAATAATTGAAGTCAATTTATTTCTGTAGGTCTGCTCTTGGTATGACTTAATTGGATATTGCTCCTTATGTAAAAGCATGGCTGGTGTTAACTCCAGAAAGAAATTACTTTGAAAACTTGTTGTTTCAACTTCATCCTTTAACTGTTGAAGAGAAATCAGAGATGAAGCATATGTCATCTAAATTTTTCAAATCTCAAGTTTAAAAACTTTTTGAGAATCACCTTTTTTTAGCAACAGCAGTCATACGGTATGTCTTGCTAATGAGTAAGCATAGAAGAAACTTAGCTTATTCAGAGTTACAAGTTATGTCTGCCTTTCGCTTCCCTCTCCTGTCACAAGAATATAAAAGGCACAATCTAGTTGACCTGAGACAGAATTCTCATAGGATCAATGAATCCCTGTTTTCTCACCTCCCCTTGCCTATGAAAAATTATTTACGTAGTTAAGAAATCCATGTGCACCAGCTTTCCCTCTTGCCTCAGTATAAATTTAGTTTCAAACCATTAATAATTTGCTCTGAACATACCATTCACTCTTAATGGGCCCTTGTAAGCAGGGGAAGATGGGAAAACAGCTATAGGAATCCTGCAGGTGCAGGAATTGCACCCAATATATCTGATATTTTACTGAAGCATCCACACTGCTTTGTCCCTCTGAGGATCACTCATGCACAAATTAGACTTGTTCAGCTCTTAAACATTCTTATTTCTTGCATAAAAAAACCCAATAACTCTTTGGAACCCTAAATTTAGTTTTTGCAGATGTATTTGAGATTACCATGCAAGTACAGCATTCATTATGATACAGAATTCATCCTGATAATTAAGAACATAAGAGTAGTCTGCTGAATCCAGTCAATGGCCCATCTAATCCAGCATCCTGTTCTCACAGTGGCCAATTCTGGTTTTACTTATTTTTTAAAAAGTGTACAGTTTCATGTTGGTTGTTATTATTAATAAAGATGGTGGGGATCATGATGGTGGTTATTAGAATAGTAGAGTGAACCTTGCAACATGCAGTTTTGTCTGATAGAGCAGGATCCAAACACAGTATCTAGGAATCAGGTCACAGTGATGAATACTGTACATAGCTAACTTTCACCAATTTTTGTACCTGTCTCCTCCTTTAGTCCTTTCATACCAGGCTCCTTCATGCATATGGGGAAATCTCACCTGGATTTTGGAATACAAAATAAGCAGTATTATTATTATTTATTAAATTCCTATACCACCCCTCATTGGAGGATCACAGGGCAGTTTACAATACAAAAGACATTCAACAGTAACAAACAATAACAATACCCCCCCCCCCACTGTTTAAAAGGCCATAGATGGTTTAATTAGCCAAACCGTGTCTGATTTATTTTCTCGGGTTGCAGAGCTATTCTGTTGCAGAGTACTATTAGCCCAGCATACACTGCAATATTTGAGGACAAAATGTTGTATGGTGTTAGGTTATGAACTTGCTACATGTTTTTTTCTTTTCATTTTAGGTTGGCTCCTATTTGAAGTCCCCAAAGTTCCCTATTTGGATACTTGGCAGTGAAACTCATCTCACAGTCTTTTTTGCCAAGGTAGGATTCCTTTATTTTGTTTCATTTCATCACCCTCGGCCAAATACATCTTATTTTAAGTCTACAGTTCAAATATTTTCTACAGTATACTCTTCTTACACAGCACTGAAAGTTTAAAATAATTTATTGGTATACATGTTACATGAAAACATACTGGATTTCTGAGAATGTCTTAAGCAAACTACTCGGTCAGTATGGTTGAAAACAACAACTCATCTTCAGGATCTTCTTGAGTTTTTCTGAGTAGTTAGAAATCAAGTCCCAAAGACCCTTCTGCTTGGCTAAAACTATTACCATACATGGCTATTTGTGCAAAGCTATGTATTGAGCATTGCAATCTATGTCTTACCAAGTGTGGTAGTAATACATTTTTCTCTGACTGATCCTGAAACTTCATCAAAACAAGGGATGGGGTATGCTGCAGCTACATTCCACTGATCTTTGGTGAGTGGAAAGGATGACATTTTCCTCCTGCTTTCTGGACTTAGAAGAGTTATTCAGCATGAATCCTGTGTTACAGCTAACCTCTGGATAAGTGTGAAACTGCAGGATCTGTGTGGGTTTTTCAAAAATGACTATGTAGGAAAGCATCCAAGAACAAGCGTATTTGGGGAGGTGGAAGCTAGGGAATTCAAGCTAATAGTTGTAATATTTATTAATACTAAGAACAGGCATAGGTAAACTCCGGCCCCCCAGATGTTTGGGACTACAATTCCCATCATCCCTAGCTAACAGCACCAGTGGTCAAGGATGATGGGAATTGTATTCCCAAACATCTGGAGTGCCAGAGTTTGCCTAAGCCTGACTAAGAAGGATGTGTTTGCGCTTGTCCCAGAGTGCTCCCAAACTTGCAAGAGGACCAGGGAAACTTTAATTATTTTTTAGCACTGGAGATGTTTCACATTTTTTAGTCAAAGCTGATAATGGGCATGTTGTTTTCAGACCACACTAAATAAGATCTAAGTACATTGTTATTGTCTCATAGTACTTTGTTGCAGTAATCTGTAATATCATATTAAAATTGGAGGTAACACAAAGGCAGCACAGAAACATTCTAATGCACGGGTGTCAAACACAAGGCCCGGGGGCCAAATCCGGCCCGCCAGACCTCGTCATGTGGCCCGCCGAGCGCCCCAGCCAGCGGGAACCAGCAGCGGGACCTTGCTGCTGAAGCACCGCACCGACAAAGCGCCAACAGCTGGGGCGGGGGGGTAGAAAGGCGGCCGGAGCAGCGCTGCGTGGAGCGCCCCGAGCCACAGCAGGAGAAGGAGGAGGCAGCTTTGAATCCTCCTCCTCCTGCCACTGCTCGGCGCCTGGAAACGGCTGCTGCTGCTGCTGCAGCACAGACAAAGCACCCAGCAGCACCGCTTGGAGGAGGAGGATTCAAAGTGCTACAGAGCACTGCTGCGTCCCAGAGGCTCGGGATTCTCCACACGGCGCTGCCGGGCACCGACCCGGCAAGCCTCCTCCTCCTCCTCTTGCCTCACCTCCTCCTCCTCCTGCCGCGGCTCAGCCTCATGAACGTGAGCTCAGCAGCGGCTCAGCCTCACGAACGTGCAACTCTGAGGCTTTACGCACTTCTCCTAAAACGGACACCCGCTGCCTTACGCTGCACGGGAAATGCTTTTTGCCCCTGGGTCCCTTCGCGCTCTTTTCTGGTGCTGAATCAAGGCGGCGACCCCCCCCTTCCCTTTCTTTCTTCCTCTCTCTCGTTCTTATTCTTTCTTTCCCTCTCCTTCCTTCCTTCTTTATCTCTGTCTTCTCTCCCTCTTTCTTTTTCTTTCCTTCTTTATTCCTTCTTTCCTACTCTTCTTTCTCTCACCTCTTTCCTTCCTCTCTCCCTCCTGCTCCCTCTTTTCTTTCTTTCTTTCTTTCTTTCTTCCTTCCGTCCTTCCCATCTTTCTTCCTCTCCCTCATTCTTATTCTTTCTTTCCCTCTACTTCCTTCTTTCTCCCTTTCCGTCTTCCTTTTTCTTTCCTTCTTTATTCCCTTCCTTATTTCCTACTCTTCTTTCTCTCCCCTCTTTCCTTCCTTCCTCTGTCCCTCCCACTCCCTCTTTTCTTCCTTCCTTCCTTCCTCCCTCCCTCCCTCCCTCCCCTCCCCTCCCTCTCCCTCTCCTCAGAAACATAGGATGCTGCTTTATACTTCTGGCCCTTAAACCCTGGAAGCAGGAGAGCAGCTCCAGTGAGTCAACCTCAGCCAGTCCCTTTGGTGAAGGGTGGTGGCTCACTGGCAGAACATTTGTCCTGCATGCAGAAGGACCCCAGCATCTCCAGGTACTAGTAGCTCTGCAAAGGTCCTGCATGAAACCCTAGCGAGCCTCCACCACCCAGTGTAGTTACCAAAAATCATTGTTCAATAAATTGTACAATAATTGTACATTTGAATATCTACTTGCCATTATTCTGACTATGTTTCTGCTTTCAGAGCTAGTTATTACTTACATTATTACAAAAAACAGTAATAATTGAATGCAGTGACAATAATTTATGATAATAAAGAGTGGACACATAGTCCTACAGATACAACTGGCCCTTTGAGGGTGACCAAACTGCTGATGCGGCCCCCGATGAATTTGAGTTTGACACCCCTGTTCTAATGGTTAACCTCAGTGTTTGATGTTAATGATTACATTGCTTGACTCTATAATTTTAAAAAGAATGTAATATGAAGAGTAGTATATCTTTAGTTATAAACCATGATTTCTCATACTTTTTGAATATTTGGATTTCAGCACTTTAGTGTTCTATACCTAGATAACACATAAAATATTTTTCTGTGATTTTACATTTTGCTGCTAAAATCTTGAAGAAAAGCAGATAGACCCCTCCCCTAAAGGAAATAATTTGTTCTATCACCTAGAGGTATATATAATATTTTTTATGGTCTACATTCAGTCATGAACAGTGACCTTTTGGACTACCATATTTAAAGTCTATGCTGACAAGGTTAGTTAGCAAAAGAATTAGAGTGCTGAAATCAGTTATGCAGAATCCAATTCTCTTTTGTAAGAAATGCAACTTAATAGAAGAGACTTAAGGCACTCCCAGAAAAAAAACAAATTGGCACATTCTCTTTTAATTTAATTCAGTGCCTGGAAGCATTTCAACTGAAGAGCAACATTTTTTAAAAAAAAGCAAAAACAAAACAAAAGCACAGTTCTAAAATGGATTTTGTTTGTGGTGTTTAGGCATATATCCCATAGTTCTTGAATTAAATTGTAATGCATTGTATATTATTAACTAGTTACTGAATACTACTTCATATCTATGACTAACCTGTATTTTTAGCTTATTTAAATAAGGGTCAATCTATAGAAAGATTAGGAAAGAATATAGAATTAGAAAAATTAAGATTAGAAAAGATTATAGAAAAGGCTTGTGATACACTCTCTTTTTTTGAGTCTCTACCACTTGAAAATGGAGGTGGTTGTGTCCTTCTCTGGTCTCTGTAGATTCATTACCGTATATATGGTTAGGATCCAAAGAACTATGTGTTCTTTTCATGAGCATACTGTAGCTCTGCCACCCATCTCAAAAATTAACTTGGTTGGTGTCCAGTATAGCATCTAATGCAGCACAAGATGCAGAAACCGGTAGCAGATACTTGACAAAGCTGTTCAGATCCCACCGTACTCCTGAGTGTGAATGAAGCATTCGTCTTTGGACTTTAATTTGGATTTGTGTTGCCTGCTGCGTGCTTTCCAGCTGAGGTTTAAATACCTTAACATACGTCTAATAGTAATGTCTGCACTGATACAATTACATGGATGACAAAGCTTTACTAAAATCAGTTTGTCTTCTCTTAGCTATTTGATCATTGCGCAGACAGTAATGCATGTGACAGCTGCTGCCTGCCCACCTACACTGCATATAACCTTGGATACAGCATTCAGTTTCATTCTTTACAAGTGCCATTAATACCCTTGCAAATCCATTTCATACTCCTCTTTGAAGCTGTGATAAGCTTGTTTTGCATTCTCTTAATTGTCTCCTTTGTGTGGAGATGAAGATCTTTGTATATACACACATGAATGCTTTTGATTTTTCCTTAAGACAAACAAGAAGGATGTGTAAGACCACTCTAAAGACTCTTTAAATCTTACTGTGAAGACACACCAATACATCCAGAATTGCTTAATCTTTCTCTTGTTTTTTAGCACTGGATATTGCACCCTAAATTAGATCAGTGCTAGTTTGGGAGGAGGAAGTCATGAATTTTGGAAGCTCTGTTTACACATCAGGCAAAATACTTTCAGATAAAGATATCTTGATTTTGTTCTGAAACTTGGTGTAAACAGAGTCCAAACCAATGAAATCAATGGACTTAGGTAAAATTATTTTCCATGGTCTACTATGGGATTGAGCAACTTGGATATTGCCCAGAATGTTTCCAGCATCCTTTTTCATGCATAAGTCCCAATTAAGAATGATGACCCACACACCTCTCACCTTTGCTGAATCAAGGACAATCTAGCAAACCACTAACACTGATATCTTATGACCATGAGCTAAGCATGATATTTAAATTAATAGTCAAGATGTCACAAGTCACTAGCGTATTTGAAGAAGTATATATTATACATGTATAACCAATTTGAGCTACTGTGCCTTGAGTATAGCATAATGTAATTGTTAAATACTGTTATGATGTAACTTTTATAATGCAAAAGTATGCATTTACTCTGACATCATATCTTTACATGCTATTGTTGTTTTAAATTTGTAACCTGCAACAATAACATGTAAAGATATGATGTCAGTAAATGCATACTTTTGCATTATAAAAGTTACATTGTAACAGAAGAATAATAAGAATTTAGCAAATTGATAATAAAATTAATGCTGTGTTGCTGTGTCCTCCAGAAAATCCAGTAAACAAGAAATAGTAATTCTTACAAAATGAAAGCCTGCTATAATTTGTGAAAATATTTGCTTCTTTAAAACTGTGTCAAATGATTTAGGAGCCCTCCTGTTGGGAGTAGCACCTGCTTAAAGCAAAATCAGTGGATGTGGTCTTCATGCCTTAAGTTTTATTGGAAGGCAAGCTGTAATCTAAGTATAATTTTTCAGCCTTGTGATGACTCTGGTATAACATTAGCTATGCTGGATTTGGAAAGTCTTATAACTTGTGCAGTATCTTGTACCTCTGTATAGATCAATCTGTAGAGCATGAGACTCCTAATCTCAGGGTTGTGGGTATGAGCCCCACATTGGGCATTACCCTCATGGTTCCTTCCAGCTCTACAATTCTATGGTTCTATGTTGCTGTCACAATTGTTCTACCATCCCTGCCTAATTCAAATTTAGGATGTAGGTGGAAGAATCTGTGGTGAGGGTAGAGTGAGCAGATAACAGTCATTGGTCCTAAATGGTTCTGGATCTTAAGAATTTTAAACAGTCTGTTAGTCCAGTGGTTTTCAATCGTGTGCTGTTGCACCCTGGGGTGCCTTGAATGATGGTCAGGGGTGCTGCAGGCAACACTGGCCTCTGTCACTCTTTCTTTCTCTTTCCTCTGATGCCCTCTCATGTCTCTGCCTCTCAGGCTTGCACAGCCGTTTATTGCAGCACTGGTAGGGCGTGTCATTTAAGGGCGATTTTTTTTTTAATTTGCTCAATGAGGGGTTCTAAAAATATGTTATTGCACATGAGGAATCCAAATCTGCAATTATTTTTATGATTGGTTGATGTTTAGCTTGGTAAATTGAGATCTGTTTGAAATACACTTAAAAAAAGCCGAAAACTCGCATTTTGAAGCGAAGTTAAAGTTTTTAATCATTTTATACAAGCGAAAATATAAATAAATTTTGTTTCCAGCTGTAACAACATATCATTACTTTATCTTAGGCATCCCCAAACTGCGGCCCTCCAGATGTTTTGCCTACAACTCCCATGATCCCTAGCTAACAGGACCAATGATCAGGGATGATGGGGATTGTAGTCCAAAACACCTGGAGGGCCGAAGTTTGGGGATGCCTGCTTTATCTTATAACGTCCTATTATAGTAAAAAAAAAAAAAGAATAATAAATTAACAACTTCAAGGGCTGGTGTCACATGATCATGTATCTGCTGAGGGCCCACATCTGAGTAGGAGAGCCACTGGCAGAAGCCCCCTGGACCATGCTCTTCAAAAGAAGTGTACACTGTTAAAATTTGATTCCTGTAGAATCTAAAGGCCTGCTCTTGATCCTCACAAAGATGGTGTCAGACTTAGAGAAACCATATTCCATGCAGGTCAAGACTTCTGTTCATTTAATGGTTCTGAAGCAGGAGAATATATAGTATTTCCATCCTTCCATCACTGTGATAGAAGGGTTACCATAATGCTTATTATCCATGCTACTATTGAAGGAACTAAAATCTTGTCTTTCTTAAAATGTGGCAATCCTTATCTTAAGATTGGGTGCCTGCCCAACAGCCTTAATCCTACACTATCAGAATGCTGTTTTTGCACCCCCAATTTATCCAATATGGAAAGACCGTCACTTGACTGAACTTTGGTAGCTCTACTTTACAGTGTATTTTTAACACCTCCAAGTAGTTTATCCAGTCCTCTGCATAGACTTCCTTATCGTGTTTATCATCATAGCTATTCTTCAAAGAAAACATGCTTTTCTCCTTCATGGGAATAAAATTCTGTTTGCAAAGGGTGGGAGTGAGCAACAAAAGGACACAATTCTCTGCTGAATATAGTATATATATATATAGGATATAGTATAGTACAATAAAATGATGTTGGTGGGTGAGCATCCCAGCTCCTTTGATGACCACACAATTGTTCTGGTACCAGAGATGCTCTGTAACATATTCAAGCAAGACCCCAGGCCCCAGTCTCCAATGCAACACAGAAGACAATTGCTAGGGCTGGTTAGATGTCCTCATGCCACCCCATTCTGTCTATCTCGGATAGATGAGAAATCTACTTGTCAGAGCATTTCGGCTTTGAAACCCCAGCGACCTCAGTGGGTGGACTGATGGTAGAAAGCAAAAAAGATATCACATACTGTTGTATAATATTAATATTAATCTTAATATTAATAGTACAGAGAACTACAATACATATATATATAAGAGAACTACAATACAGTGGTACCCCACAAGACGAATGCCTCATGCAACGAAAAACTCTCAAGATGAAAGCGTTTTGTGTTGCGCGAGGCGACTCGCAAGACAAAGTTTCCTATGACCGCGCTTCGCAAGACAAATAGGAATGCATTAACTAAATGGGTAGACCGGGTAAACTGGGAGAATTTTAAACCGTGCTTTGCAAGACAAGTCTTTTGCTATACGAAGTGACTTGCAGAACAAATTAATTTCATCTTGCAAGGTACCACTGTATCTTGTAATCAATTTTAGGCACTTATCAACATCTGTTTTCATCAAAATTGGGGAATAATCTATATGTTTATAAATGACAGGAAAATTTAAAAAATGTTAAAAAGTAGGGACTTTTCACATAGAGATTTACCAAGCAAGACCTCAATATTTACAAGGAACCAAAATATATTTCAAATTACCTCATCATACCACAACTTTTTAACACCCCTCAAATCAGGATTTTTAAAGATGAAAAATTCAACACGCCCTATTGCAGCAGTGCTGACTATAAGCTCCACAGGCGAATGCTGCCTCTCGGAGGCACCTCTCTTTGGGGGGGGGGGGGTAGCAGCAGCCTGGAGGACTCCCAAGGAGAGGAGGCTGAGGGAACACTCCACAAGGGAGGGTGTTTGAAAAAGTGTGAGAGGCTGCCACAGAAAGAATGTAGTTGGTTAAGGGAGACGTGGACCCCAAAAGGTTGAAAACCTCTGTGCTAGTCTATGCCCATATTGTTCCTTCTCCCAAGGGTATTTAAGCTTAATATGACTTGTCTTTTAGCTAGTTTAATGACAGCATCTGTCCACAGCTATGTACTGTTTTTAGAGCAATGGTATTTAGAAACTTTAAAAAAAATCAGTGATGTATTTTTAAATGATTTTTATCAGCTCTGCAGTTATTATAGATTGTATGTGCTGTTTTTGATTTTTGAGAACAAAAGCGGCTGCGATTTATTTACAATGTACTAACGGTGTGTGTGTTTGCCTCCAAGGGTAAACATGAGATTCTAAAATAAACTTGTGTTATCAGAATAGCATTTCAAAATACAGCAAAATGGTTTTGGGCAGGAATATAATATTTCAAAGTCCAAAGGGTAAAACATGAACCTCTTTGCCTGTAGGACATGGTGTACTTGAACAATGCTTGGTAAACTACTGATAGGATTTCCTTCTATGGAAGATTTGGGGGTTGGGATGTTTTTAGACAACAATTTGCAAGGCCTGGGTGCTTGTGTTTGGCAGAAGTTGTAAATGCTTGGCAGATGAAGTTCATTTTTGGGATATTTTGTTTTTTTTTAATAAGTGTTGCTGCCGAAAGTGAATGTATTACTTGCTTTTTACAAAATACAAATGCTGCAAAAATTAAGGCTGTACTGTTTGATTGGAGTGTGGAGCAGGTTTGGTGCAGACTAAGCAATAGCATAAGACAGGATCGCAGAAGCAGCCTGATCCACTTGTATCTGCAGCAAGAGTCTCCATAATAAGACAAGGAAGTGTGGTAGAGCCTTTTTGTTGAGCTCCCTGCTTACCCCGTAAATCACTGAGGCTGTTGCTTTTGACAGAGCAAGGATCACTGCCAGGTCTACTTCTTTCCTACCTAGACCTGCCCCGGTGTTTTCTTGGAGTAGCTACCATCCCCAGACCTTTGCTGCTGCTTCCTCTCAATATCAGTTTAGGATTGAGAAGAAAGAATTATACTTTTCCCCTTTGCCCATCGTAATGCTTATAATAACCACTGAAATTTGGCAGTGGGAATAGAGAAAAGGAGGTGGAAGGAGAAGGAATTGGGAGAAAAGGAGCAGCTAACCATTCAACTCATGATAATTGTTTGATTGGAAAAAAAAACCAAAATGCTCTAATTTGAGTGTCCCTAGACCTAAAATTGAAATAGCAGCACTGTGTATGTGTTTGTGTGTGCACGGACTGCTTTGTGAGATATGTAATCATTGCTTTGTTTATTGTTTTGTATAATCCAGGAAGTCCCTTTATGCACTGTTTCTGGCACTGAAAGCATACAGTAGCTCAGTGTCACGCCATAGTTTGCACTAATAACAATCTAGATGGCATGCCATGCTTTATAACTGCTTATCTGCTCAGCATGTTAGACTGTACATGCATTTGGCTCTGATGGTAGAGAAACAGCCACAATTATGGTTGGTCAATCGATACTGTGCCAAACCATGTTTCTGCAAAGTTATTTCAAATTATTATTTGTGATTTTTGTTTGTCACTGTATTGTAAACAATGGTTTGTCAACTTGGACATGATTTAAAACTGTAATAGAGCTTTCTTAACTATTGTTTGCTGTTATGTCTGAACTGAACCATTTTGGCCTTTCACTTACTGGAACATATTTTATTACTACTCTGGCTTGGTCCTACTGTTCACTAGGGTTGATTGTTAATTATCAATTTCTAGTAGTAATAAAAAAAAACCAAACAAACATACCGGTATGCCTCACTTTCCTAGATGTTTCATTTATGAAGATGACATTCTGCATTTTCATTGTTTGTGTTTATTGCTTTTCATCATTTTTCCAGTGATATATTTAATTTTGTGGAATTCTCTCTTAAGGATTTAGCTCTTGTTGCTCCTGAAGCTCCCTCAGAACAAGCCAGACGAGTCTTTCAAACATATGACCCTGAAGGTAAGATATGTATGCTTACTTGTAACAAAATGCAAATGAGTTCACTCTTAAATGTTAAGGTGCCAAATTAGTACAATCGGATGATTTAAAGTAGGCATAAAACAGAGTAAAAATAATGCTTTAAAAGCATTCAGATACTATCAGTTATCCCTTTTACTCCACAGAGAATGTAAATTGCATGAATTTAGTATCAAAGAGATAGTTATATTCATGCTTTCTCGTTTCTTATGGTGTTTGGCACTGTTACAGCTTGGCTCATTAAATGAAACTTTGCATTGTTTGATATGCTCTCTTGCAGGAATGCAGTTCTCTCATTCTAAAAGTAAATGCATTACTATGCTTGGTTAAAATTGCATCATGCTTTATTTCAAGACACTGGGGCAAGGATTTTCATGCAAGTTTGTGCTGCAATTATGGTATCACATAGTCAGACTGCAAGTTACAATGCCCTGAAAATCATTAGAGAAGTAGTTATTTCCAAGAAATTGCATTTTCAAAGTTTGCTTTTTCATATCTATATTTAGAGAAATGCACATTACTTCCCATTTCAGATGAGGCAGTATTAATCAGCCCATATAAATATTTTTAATTCTTAGACACCTGCTAGTTCATGCTAATGACATTTCCTTTTTTTTCAGATAATGGTTTTATACCAGACAGCCTTCTAGAAGATGTAATGAAGGCTTTGGACCTTGTATCAGATCCTGAATAGTAAGCAAAAATTGGCAACTGTTTTAGAACACTGTTTAGAAAACCTTTACCAGGATGAAATTCCACCTATATTGTTGTTTTTTGCTACAGTGTACACAACTAATTCAATATGTATCCGCTGTAAGTAAGGAGCAAGGTGCTTACATACAAATTCGAGACTAGTTTTAGAGAGATTTTCATTCATTCACATGAATGGAGAAATGCTAGGTTATTTCCTTCTCAGCATTAATGTAACATTGTAGCAAAGTGTAATATGATTTGTGGCAGATTTTTTTTCTCTAAATGAAATGTGCATTATAAAGTGAGGATAATTTAGACCTCCATACTTGTGGTAATGTAGAGCGAGTATTTTTAATACTCAGATTCAATACACATCTCATAAATAGTTAAATTACAGTTTTGAATGTTAAAGAGAATACCACTTGCCTATCCAACGTTGTTGGTTTTTTTAAGTATCACTTTAGAACAAAGATGAATGTAAAATGTACTATGTAAATGCAGCATTCCTTCCTCAGTCTAGTTTAGTGCAGGGATGGGGAACCTGCGGCCCTCTGTGCTGTTGGACTCTGTTTGGCCTCAGCCATAATGGTCAGTTGTTGGTGATGATAAGAGCTGTAGTCTAGCAACATCTAGAGGGCTATGAATCCCCCATCTCTACATGCTTAATTCTGTTCATTGTGGCCTGTCAAACAGATAAAACAAGGGTGGGCCTTCTCAGGACAGTTAGAAAGACGATGTGTGTGTTAATGCTCAAGACTTATCTTCACTCTCTTCTGCTGCAAAATCCAAGGAATTAAGACAGTGTACTTTTTCTGAAAGCTTTACCTAATAAGGCGTAGTGTGTCAATTGTTGTTGCTACATTGATTTTAAATAAGATTACTTTGGTTTAAAAATAACTCTTATTTGGCAACCAGATGCCATTCTTTTGCAATTGCTATTGGGATTCTAAATACAACAGCTTGATTGTTTTTGGCATTAAAAGTGTTGTAGAACCATAGAGCTTAGTCATGCAAGAATATGAATGCACCACACTGATATTTTTGTGTTGTTCATCTTATCTTAGTGTAAATCTCATGAAAACAAAATTAGATCCAGAAGGACTAGGAATCATATTACTAGGTCCCTTTCTTCAAGAATTTTTCCCTGAACAGGTAATGTAACCTCTTTCTATTCTTGCAATAGGGCATTTTTAAAACAAATGTGGGTCAGTGATTCTGTAGTTAATATACATTATGGCTGCATAATGTATATTAATATGTAGTTAATATACATTATTAATATACCATTCTGTAGTTAATATACATTATGGCTGCATTTGGATGATCATATCTTGGCTTAATAAGCCAGGGTAGGAATGATCCATATATCCACACATGCAGCCTCTTCATGCAGCTGCTTCAGTCCTCCCTTCATAAGCCAGAAAAGAAACCAGGAACTATCCCATTAACTATAGTTTCTTGTTACATTCAAAGTGGAGAAAGGGAACAAATACCTTCAATGATATTAACCTATGGCTTTGGAGTAACTGTCTTGTGTGTTCCCTTAGGAGTCCAAGGTTCAAGAATCATTCACTGTATACCACTACAATGGATTGAAGCAATCTAATTTCAATGAAAAGGTATGGCAGCAGTGACTTCTCATACACCTAATTGGGGAGCTGCATGTTTTAGCAGATATCCCATGGAAATAAGTTGGGTTCAGCCTATTTCTAAGTGGACAATCCACAGTGTGATAAAACCACCATTTGGCTGGTGACACATGTTCTTAGAAAAAAAAAGAACAAATAGAAAACTAAGGAAATGCAAATGATTACGGAGGCATTTGGAAATGTTAGTGTTTTGTCACCAGTTCTCTCCACCAAAGAAGCAAATTTTGAATTATCGTGAAATGTTTAATAACTGTGCTTCAAAATGTCAAGAAAAGAGTTGGGGGAGGGTACTAGGCAGTCGTTGCACTAATCACTAAAACAATTTTCCAGTTTTGCTTTATTTAAAATATAAATTATTACGGAACTAGCTTTTATCTTATGGAATAATCTGTTTTGTATCCATGTAGGGTTTTCTCACCCATTTCAGTTTAGGTGCCTAGAGATATGGTTCCCATCCCATCTTATAGCGTAAACTATTTAGTGTCCCCTGTGTAGGCGCACTGAGTGAAAAAACAGGCCCATGGAGATTTCTGCAGATTTAGGTGGATCCCTGAGATGTGCACAACAGTGTTGGGTTTTCTGAAAAGACTCCCCACCTGCTCATTCCAAAATTAATGGAGGTGGAGAATTCCACATGGACACTGCCTTCATGCTGCCTCTGGATGTTGGCAGCAGAGCAAGCTCAGTCAGCAAGGGCTAAGCATTTAGGTGTCTCTTCCTTCACTACAGCCTGTCCTCAAGGCCCCATGTTCTGTCACCCCATAAGAGACTAACAGACTAAAGACCAAGCTGGTTCTAGAGTCCCTCTTATATCCCTTCTTCATGCATGTTTCTGGTTAATAGTGAACATGTGTAGTAAGGCACAAAAACGTAAGAGTTCTATGAGTGTTTCATTTCATCTTGTTAATAAGGTGCAGAAGATTTAAATCGATTTGAACCTTTGCTCTCAAAGTGATCTTTTAAAAATTGAATGGCTCGTTTTTTGGTCTTTAAAATAACATGGTATTTCTTTGGAACAGTAAATTAAATAATTACATTTTCACAGGTCATGTACGTCGAAGGTACAGCAGTGATTATGGGCTTTGAAGACCCAATGCTACAAACTGATGATACTCCAGTCAAGCGCTGTTTGCAGACTAAATGGCCATACATAGAACTACTCTGGACCACAGATCGATCCCCTTCGTTAAATTGATGCTGAGAAAAGACCATGTACTTATAAATATCCAACATTTTGAATGAAGGTTGGGTAGGCAGCTGCCTTTATTTAAAAAACAAACAAACAAGCAAACTATACTTTTGACTGCGTGGCTATACACTGGTGTCACCAGGAAACTGTAAATAAACACTTTTCAGTGTTGATTAGACTATTTAATTTTTTTAACAATTGGATTGATTTGTTTTATACCAACTAGTTCCTCTTTGGCCATTGTAGTACAGTTATTGTGAGTTCTCACCCAGAAGCCTCCTTGTTCAGCCCCAAAACAACCTGGGAAATGGTCTAGTAGTGCAGTATCTGCATATTAGATGAAATTGGTCTTGAACATCATCATAGTATTCACCTACTTACACCTTTGTTTGACCATGTGTTTTATTTGGATCATTCTGCCTTAGGGCACAACCCATTGGGAAATTCCTATACATGTACCCCACTAAAAAGGATGTGCAAGAGCATGGTAGCGTTTACCCAGTTCTCAGGGCTTATTCAAGGCAGCTGTTGGGTGGGTTTTGGCATGCACTGCAGTATCGCAGCTTTGGGACTAGATTGGCATTTGCACTGAATATGTTTAGATGAGTTAAGTTTCTGCTGCTCTCTTCTAGAAATCTTAAGACTCATCTACATGGCTTTGCACAAACGGCAAAAAAATGATGTGGGGTATTTTTTTGTTTTTAAAATGGCTAATTATAAATGATTAATGCTATTTATTGGCAGTTGTATTGTTCCCAGAATTTACATATTTGGCATACTGAAGGTCAAAGCAAGATTTAAGAAGAAAATAATAATAATAATAATAATAATAATAATAATAATAATAATAATAATAATTGATATTGTATAAAGGAAATATAAAAAGCCTTAACAGCAGAGAGAATTTGTGCTGCGATTTTTGAAGCTGTTCATGTTATTATTGCCAAATACCTCTTCTCAACATGTCCTAACAAAAAACATAAGCCAGCACTATTGTATGTGTTACATGCATGAAAACATCTGTTATTCAAGTAGTATAGTCCATTATTTATTATCTAGCAGGGCTTAATAAAAATCTACCCAAATAGTGAACTAGTGATTTTGCCTCCTTGCCTATCCAATTTGGTCACTTTTATTTGTTATTTTTTAATATCATAAAGTAACTATATGGCTATTGAGTAATGGTATATTATACTTAAATCATACTTAAGGCTACCCTGTTTTTCAGAATGTTAAGGAAAGGTAGCCTTCAGAGTGATACATCGTGCCCATTGATGCTCTCATCTCCTCCCACTTCCACCCAAAGTTCCTTTGTTTCAAGGCTTCTCTGTTCACTTCAGTGGTAGAGGCAGCGTCACATGCATGGAGCTCTTCACAAAAACTCTTGGGGCCCAAGTGCCATTGATGTTGCACAGAATTTTTATTTTAAAACGCATACACCTCAGGCATCTTCTAATGAATTTGGGAGTAAACAATCTTCTTGTTTTTCCTTTCAATAAATGGGCTACTTTCCCTTAGGAAAAATATTCAGACATCCATTACTATACAGTGGAACCTCGGGTTGCAGATGTAATCTGTGATGGAGGCACACCCGCAACCCGCAGGGCTGCGTCTGTGCACATGCGTGCGCAACGCATGCGCAAGCAACGAAACCCAGAAGTAACCCTTTCCGATACTTCCGGATTTCCTGTGGTACGCAACCTAAAAACATGTAACCCAAGGCGTCTGTACCCCAGGTTCCACTGAAATGCAACCTGATTCACTATTCTTAACCTTTCCTCAGTCCTTGCTTTAGTCCACCAGAAGAGGCAGAAATGTGCATCTTCTCAAATACAAAACGTTCTTGCTGATCTATGCAGCTATTCTATAGAAATAAGTGCTATTAAAAGGACCCTTTCATTGACCAGGGACTGTACTACTGATAAACACCTTTCCAAATAGTATTTTTTTCAAAAGGCCAGAACTGTTTGAAAAGGTGAGGTGGTAACTTGCAGATTTTTAAAAAAATCAATGTTGCTGCACTCTGGCAAATACAAAATAACTATTAGAAGCATGTGTTATGTTAATAGTCTCAGCTGCTCTTGGCTTGCAGTTATTCTTTTCTCCAAAAAGAACAGTTGGAGATGGCTAGAAATGCTTGGACTGCAGGAGAAAAGGCATATTACTGAAGGTTACATATGCACACAAATGTACTATTATGCGGGAGTCATATGTCTAGGAAGGTCTAGCATGTGCTTTAGTAGCAGTAAAATGCTGTTGAAACCAAGTTGTTCCAGTTCGTTATTAGAGGTTTGTAACCCGCATCCCAGTCTCATGATCATGTAGCTGGCACTGTAGTCTGTGGCTCTGTTTTATAATATCCAAAGCACATCACTTTCCTTGCAGAAATTTGTCTTGGGTACTTATCAGTACCATTAACCTAATTGTGCTATTTTGTATTATATTCAACAGTGCCTGCAATTTGCTGCCAAATATCTGCAAAACTCAACCCCCTGTTTTAACACTGTGTCATTTGCATTTCTTAGTAGCACCCGTGGGAAAAACGAAGAAGCAGGCCCAAAAACTGATATGTAGAGTTTCATTGTCAAATCCCAGCAGTGTTTCTGGAGAGAGAGAATCAAGTGCAGTTGAACTCTGTTTTTCCCAATAAAGCTGGGTTGACTGCAGAGGGATCAGGCACTTGAAGCATCCTTAGCCAATGAAGCAAAGGCGTAATTGAAGAGCACAAATGCTATCTTGTTTGTGTTTTAAGATGGCCCCATATTTTTCATGTTGACTTTGAGGGGAAGATGGCGAGAGAGAGCCCTGGGATTTTGCTTTGGATTTGTTTGTTCTTCTGGGTGGGCAAGGGCCCTGTAAAATAAACTCAGGCCCTCTGTGGGAAAAGTGTGTTTGGCTTGATCAGAGTTTCCTTTGGAAATCCCCACCCCCTGCTCTGGGAGATAACAATTTTTGTTAGGGCAATTATATTGGGCAGGGGGTGACACTGTTTCTTTCCCTGCTTTATTTCAATGCACTCACTACTCTGGAGCAGCAGAGGTTCAAGGTCAACTGTCTCTCCATATTTCACAGTTAGTGGCTTGCTTTTCCTCAAGAGATAAAGGAGAGAGGTAACAACTTCCTTCTGTTACAGGATGCTGCTGCTGCTGCTGCTTTTGTTCTTATTATTTTAATGCTCCCCTCCAGAACCAGAAATACTGCAAAACTTACTGATGTGTCAGAATGACTGCCTCTCTCAAGCAGGGAACCAAACGTCCATACACTTCCTCTGTTGGCAGTAGGGTAGTTACTTATGCACCACAAAAATAACATAGTTTGCATAATTCTTTGCATATGCTAATTTGTGTCTATTGCTGCCGATTTAGGGATAATTGCTATGGTTCAAAAAGAAAGGCGATAGAGGCAGTGACCATTTTGCATGGGGGTTCCATTCCTGGGCCCCCGTGTGCATCTGCAGAACCCACATTAGCCTGCTCCGCCCCCATTCTGCCCTCTTCTGAGTCAGAAGACCTGCCTATTGGGCGGATGCAAAATGATTGCCACCTCTACGTCTCGCCTTGGTTGGGGAAACGGTGGCCCCTATGGCCCATTGTGGCCCTTGGTGTGAAAAACTGTCCCCACCCCTGCCTTACAGTTCCATCCTTTACTTGGTCCGAAGAGTCTCAGCTACAACTCTGTCAAACCATATTCACCTATTTGAAGTATAAGAAATAAATAATAAATAAGGTTTAACATTTGCCATAAGTTTCTCAGCTAAATTTTTCTTTTTAATCTGATTATTTTATCCTGCTTTTTAAAATTTCAGCCAATTTTATTCCTTTTTAAAAAACAAAACAAAAACAAAACCAGGTGTTGGGAAATAAATTAATTGTAATATAGATGATGGTGGTGTGCTTGTTTTGTCATAGTTATGCTGAAAGAAGGCCAAATGTTCCCCTTCCCCCTCTTGAGTTTGAGAGGCCTCTGTGGCTCCATTCCCACCGCTATGGGAAGTTGATGTGTTCATTTCACTCTTAAAAATCTGCACAACAGCTCTGGTTACATCTCACTTAACACTGCAGCTGATAGGAGCGTCTCAAAAGTCAAATAGCATGAGGCAGGGCAAGCTGGTGATGACAGCTTAAGGCGCTACACTTAACCTTGGAAATAAATTTTGCTCTTTTGCTTGCAGTTGTTGGATGTGGCCAAGTAATTCTGCCTGCCACTCACATATGCATTCACACCACTGCTATATATATAAATGCACCCTACACTGTCTCCGACTTTGTTTTAAATGCCTTCATTCAGAATGTTCTCAACTGACTCCTCCATCTCTCTCCTTCCACAGCTTTTTGTTTGTCCTGCCAAAAGCTACAAGATAAGCTGGTTTTAGAGAAGTACCCAGATGTGTGTGAGGAAGGGCCTTTTTCTCATGCCAGAAAAAAAGCACCAGACAATTTGGCTCCATCACGGTGTATCTCTCTGTCTCTCTCTCCCCCTTCCCTTTGTTTTAGTGAAAACAACAATACAGACAAGTCCTACCTATATTAACAACACTGATAAACAGAACTCGGGAAAGGAAGTTTTTTTTGAGAAAGTTCTCAATAGTTTGCCTTAACCAGGGATAGGGAAGCCGTCGTCATCCAGATGTTTTCAGGCGACAACTTCCATCATCGCAGACCATTGGCCATGCTGGCTGGGTCTGATGGGGGCTGGAGTCTGGCAACATCTGGATGCATGGGCGTATCAATCAAAATCAATACAAATCTGAGGTTCTGCCCAACCCAACCCCCAACAAAAGTCTGCTCCCCTAACAAAAATCCTGAAAGGTCACTGGTTCCCCCCCTACTTTAAACCATGAAAGCTGAGAAAAATGGCGACAGATAAACATTTTCTGGGGATTTTTGCCATTCCTCATTTTTCCTTCTGGCAAAAGAATATTCAACTTGACTTTTGGGGGGAAGTCAGAAGCACAGCCTTCTTAGTTTGTTGAAAAGCAAGAAGTCCTGAAAGGGGGTGGGAGGAATCATGGTGGGGTGAAGAAAAAGCAGCAGCAGCTTGGGACATTTTGAGAGTATTATGGCATAGGGCAGGGGTCAGCAAGGTTTATCTTGTCTGGGACGGATCGGTCCTGCAGAGATCCCTTCATGGATTGCGTGTGCGCACCAATGATTTTCAGTGTCTGTGCAGACGCAATTTTCGGCACCGTGGAAGTGAGTCCCCGCGCTGCACCGGTTTAGCGCAGCACGTGAGTGGGCGGCTCGGTTGGGGGCAGCTTGTGGGCCGGTCAAATGACCTCCACGGGCAGCTTCCAGTCCATGGGCCTTAGGTTGCTGACCACTGGCATAAGGTTTTGTGGAGCATAGTCCACTTCATCAGATGGATGAAGAACTGCCTCAGTAGCCAATGTGGTTGGACGGACCCAGGACCTGGGAGGTAAAGGTAAAGGTAAAGGGACCCCTGACCATTAGGTCCAGTCGTGACCGACTCTGGGGTTGCGCGCTCATCTCGCATTATTGGCCGAGGGAGCCGGCGTATAGCTTCCAGGTCATGTGGCCAGCATGACAAAGCCACTTCTGACAAACCAGAGCAGCACATGGAAACGCCGTTTACCTTCCCGCTGTAGCGGTTCCTATTTATCTACTTGCATTTTGACGTGCTTTTGAACTGCTAGGTTGGCAGGAGCTGGGACCAAGCAACGGGAGCTCACCCCGTCACAGGGATTCGAACCGCCGACCTTCTGATCAGCAAGCCCTAGGCTCAGTGGTTTAACCACAGCGCCACCTGGGTCCCAGGGTTCAAATCCCAGGGTTCAAATCCCCTGGGTCCCAGGGTTCAAATCCCCACTCTCCCATGAAGTTCACTGTGTGACCTTGGGCCAGTCTAACCTACTTCACAGGGTGGTTCTTTGGGAAGTACATGAGGAGGGCGAGAACCAAGGAGGCCACCTCGAGCTCCTTGGAGAAAAATGCAGAGGCTGTAAGTGCAATAACTGAATCTGAGGGCAGACTGGAAGAAGGAACGGAGCGCGGAGGAGCCAAGTGGCCCCGAAACGGCGCAAGTCCGCGACGACCCTACGCGAAGTCGCAAGAGTGCCAAATGAAGACAACAATGACCCTTCGCAAGAGCAGCGCGCAGACTCCAGACCTTGTAGGCGTCGTAAAGTGACCTCAACCGCTTGCTTCTGGGGGAAACGAGCTTTCTCCTCGCCAGAGAAGCTCCAGCCCGGACGCTCTTCTGGAAAGGCCATCAGTGGCGGGCTCGGTCCTCTCTCCTCTCAGTCGCGGCCCGGCCGAGGCCACCAGGGGGCGCCCAGTCAGGCGCTCCTCGCGCGCTGCCCCGACGGCCGGCGGCGGCAGCGGCGGGCTTTGCGCCTCCCTCGCCATGCCACCTCCTGGCAGGCGGGCGGGCGGCGCGCGCAGAGCGAGGCGCGGGGGCGGCGGCGGCCAGAGGTAGCCCGGCGAGGCTCCCAGCGGCGCCTTTCAAGCTCCTCGGTGCCGCCGCTTGGGACTTCTGAGGAGAGAGCGCGAGCGGCTGCCGGGAGGATGTGGAGGCGGCGGCGGAGGCTGCTGCTGGTGCCGCTGCTGCCGCTGCTCGGTTCGTCGTCGTCGTCGGCGCCTTGGTGCGGGCGCTGCGCTGCAGGCGGCGGCGCGCTGCTCTCGCTGCTGCTGCTCCTGGCGCCGCTGGCCGGGACGCTGCGCGCCTTCAACCTGGACCAGGAGAAGCTCGCCGTCTACGGCGGCCCCGACGGCAGCTACTTCGGCTACGCGCTGGATTTTTACAGCCCTGCGCCCCACGCGTAAGTAGCGCCCGGCGCTTTTATATATGTATGGCTCGGCGGCTGCGGAGCCCTCGCTGTCCGTCCTCGCGAGCTGATGGGAGTCGGTGGGCTGCCCTTGGGACAGACGGAGGATGTTGCCTTGTGCCGGATCAGACCCACTGGTCCATCTAGCTCGGTGCATTGACGGGCAAAGGCTCTCCGGGGTTTCAGGCAAGGGACTCCGGGGTTTCAGGCAATCCCAGCTCCTACCTGAACCGCTGGGATTGAACCCGGGACCTTCTACATCCAAAGCAGATGCTCTGCCCCTGAACCCGCGGCCAAGAGCAATGCGCGCACTCTTTCCTAGAGGTAGCCGTCTAGGCGCGGCTACTCGGAAGCAAGTCCAAAGAAGTACTTACTCCCAAGTCAGTGAAGGGCTTGCAGCTGGCTTACTCGAAAGGCAGCAGCTCCGCTGAGCCCAGCGAGACATACTTTCCAGTAGGCATAGCAAGGCTACTTACCTGGGATTAAGCCCATTGAACTCGATGGGGCTTACTTCTGAGTAGACATGCCTGGGACGGTCCACTCATCATACAGCGAGAGATTGCAATGGGCTGGTGGGAAGTTCCACCGGTAGGTCTTCTGCCATCTGGACTAGAGAATCGAGTGGATCCTGTATCGTTCTTAGTCCAGATCGCAGAGTCCAGACAGATTTCAAGGCAGTTAAGTTGACCCAAATGCAGCGTCGCTTGCTATTTGATGCTTGTGGACAGATCGCGAGGCATCCAGTATCCTTTTCCTCCAGAGCAGCATCACAATGTGCAAGTCTACCGATCCATGGCTGAAGAACTGTGAAGAACACAGTTAAAGCATATTCCACCCCACTCCCTCAAAAGATTCTTGGAAATTGCAGTTTGTCAAGGATGCTGAGAGTTGTAGTTCTGTGAAAGGAAACTAAAGTTTCCAGGATTATTGGTGTGTGTGTGTGTGTGTGTGTGTGTGTGTGTGTGTTAAATGCATGGTGCCTATACTGTACAGAGCCATGGTGCTGAAATCAAAGCAACTGTAGAAATCTAGATTTAAGTAGGAGTTTCTGTGAGGCTGCGTCAGGGGCACAATATAGGCTCAGTGGCACAGCCTCACAGTATCACTGGGCAAGTCACTTGAGATGTACCCCCTAGGTTTAGACTGTGTATATTTCATAGAGCATATGTGAAGCCCATTAAGAACAAGTTGTGTGTGTGTTACAGTGAAATGCTTTCTGTGACTTAAATATAAGCCCATTTTCCTGCTGATTCAGCCCTACTGAATCTGACAGGATTAAAGCCAATTACTTTGCCTTAACTGGGCAGGAAATCAAACTGCAATTGTCCAATTTAAGGTGCACAGCAGTTTTCTATTGATAGTAGTCCTGTGGACTCTCTCTTTAGACATCAGTGGCGCTGCACCAAAACCTCTCTCTTGTAAGCTGTGGATTGTTGCCGGGTTGAATAGACTGTGCTTATTGGTTTGATGAGACCGTCTAATGGGTGTGGCCATAGGCAGGCTTGCATGCCATCAGTGTACCCTGTACATTGTAGTAGCAGAATGCATGGATTTACCGCACTGAAAAGCATGGTGCTTGAGATGAGTTCTGTTTGCAGTGTTTGATCTGTGATGTCCCATTCATTCATACACGTGGTGTTTGCAGTAACCTAGTGCTGAATGTACACATATGAATGGCTCCTGGGTCTATCAAATATTTGGAGGGGATGTGGACCAGGGTGCAGGAAAGAGTCATCCGATATTTGAGAAATGAATCCATGGAATGTTGGCATCACATTGGAGATCTGCAAGCTTAACCATGGCCAGCTTGTGAGTGGATTTGCTGGAGCAGGGAAGATGGTGGTGTATGGCTTATTGGTCAGCTTTGGGGCCGATGCCTATACTGAGCAAATGGAGCATAGTGTCTAAGACAGGCATCCCCAAACTTCGGCCCTCCAGATGTTTTGGACTACAATTCCCATCTTCCCCGACCACTGGTCCTGTTAGCTAGGGATCATGGGAGTTGTAGGCTAAAACATCTGGAGGGCCGAAGTTTGGGGGTGCCTGGTCTAAGAGCTATGAAAGCCCCTGGTTTGAATCTTCCACCACCAACTCACACGGTAGCCTTAGACCAGGCATCCCCAAACTTCGGCCCTCCAGATGTTTTGGACTATAATTCCCATCTTCCCCGACCACTGGTCCTGTTAGCTAGGGATCATGGGAGTTGTAGGCCAAAACATCTGGAGGGCCGCAGTTTGGGGATGCCTGCCTTAGACAAAGCTATTCTTTCTCAGCCCTTAGTCCACCTGTCTCCAAAATTGGGAGATAATAATACTGACTTACCTGTGGCCCTCCGGATGTTGCTGGACTATAACTCTCATCATTCCTCACCATTGGCTATGCTGGTTAGGTCTGATGGGAGCTGGGGTCCAACAACATCAGTGTCAGGCCAGGGTCCCTCAACCCTGCCTCCTCTCTGCCTTCAGCATATGATGGTGGTGCTGACCATAGTGACTGATGCCCCTAATGCACCAGCCTCCAATAGATGATGGGGATGTGAGAGCCAGTTCATAGTCTCATAGAATCATAGAGTTGCAGAGCTGGAAGGGGGCCACAAGGGTCATCTAGTCCAACCCTTTGCAATGCAGGAATCATGTGGGGCTCCAACCCATGACCTTGAGATGAAGGGTCTCATGCTGTTCCAAATGAGCCCTTTGGCCTTCTTACTGAGATCAACAGAATTTGCCCGGTGAAGCCAAAAGTCTGTTTATGCAGCAGTTTCCCCCAGATGGCTCACAAACAGTTCACAACCCTTAGTTGTTTGTTTGTTCCTAGCTTCTTACGATGAGTAGTGCACTGCCTCTAAACATACACAGAGCTTGTTTGTAGCAATGTCATGACCACTGACAGACCTATCCCTTGCGAATCCCTTTCATCTTTGCTTTGAAAGCTGTCTACTCTACTGGACCTCACAATGTAATGTGGCAATGAATTTCCCTTAAGTTGAGAACATAAGAAGAGTCCTGCTGGATCAGGCCAAAGGCCTGTTTAGCCCAGCATCCTGTTGTTCCACAGTGATAAGCCCAATGCTTCTGTGAAACCCACCAGCAGGGCATGGGGGCATGTTAATGATGAGCTTGCTGGAGAAGTTGTCCTGTAACCCTATTTAGATGTTCAAGAACATGGCAGAAGGCAGAATGCATGGCGTAGCTTCCCAGGTGGCATGTATGTTGGGTTAGCCCCTCAATACCTTCATCCAAGTCATTTATAAAGATGTTGAACAACAATGAGCCTAGGACAGATCCCTGCAGCACTTTTTATTCAATGATGATTAGGAACTGTGAGTGAGCACTCCTTGGATTTGGTTACCAGCTTCTGCAGAAGAATATCATGGAGGACTTTGTCGAAAGCCTTACTGAAATAAAGACACACTGTGTCCACAGTATTCCCTTCTCCAACAAGCTTGTAACTAAAAAAGAACAAGAAATGACTTGTTTTTGAGAAACCCATCCTGGGTCTTAGTAATCACAGCATCCTTTTCTATGTGCTCACCAACCAACTGTTTAATTACCCATTCCCAAAAGTGCTTGACCATTATTTATTTTTGGTGAATGCTTTTTGGAAAAAAATTAGCTATTGAGCTAGCCTTCAACAAACAGCCATGTTTCAATGAAACAGCTGGCCCTTGATATTTCATCCTTGTTCATGAACGCCTATGGATGTTTTGCAGAGTAAGTGTCCTAGTCGGAGCTCCGAAGGCCAACACTACCCAACCAGACATCGTGGAAGGAGGAGCAGTCTACCATTGCCCTTGGCCAGCCGCTGAATGTAAACAGATCCCATTTGATGGCACAAGTAAGTGAACTAGTTCTGTGTCAACATCGGTATGGAAACATGCAGTTGAACCCAAGTTCTGATGAAGCTGTGCCCACTCCCTGTGACATTCCCTCCAATGGGGGTCATTTGCCTGATCTAACTGTCTGCAACTTCCCAGGAGGAAACTCCACTATTGGATGTTTGTATGTATGTGCTTTGTGAGGAAGGATTCCATGGGTTCCCCAAAGAGATAGCAGTGCTATGACCTCCAGTGCTTCTACTAGGCCACGTTCATACTATACATTCAAAGCACTATGACACCATTTTGAACATGGATTCCTCCAAAGAATTCTGGGAGCTATAGCTTGTTAAGGGTGTTGAGAGTTTCTTCCCTCCTCTCAGAGCTACAATTCCCAGAGTTCCCTGTGAGGGATTGATTGTTCAACCACTCTGGAAATTGGAAATCACAGCACAGGAGCTATCTGACCCATGAGGCAACTTGCCTCAGGCGGCAGGATCTACAGGGCCACCAGATCAAGTCTCCAAGAAATGAATAGCCTGCTGCTGCTGCTGCCACCGCCATGGTAGCAACAATGGCTGTGGCACACACTCCTTGGAGGCCAGATCTGACACTACCTCGGCAGTGCCCCTACCCTATGGCAGCCTTCTGGCAAATAGGAGGCACTGCTGGTCTCCTAGCGCCCTTGTTCCTGATGTAGCTCATTATTCCCATCCCGTTCCCGATACAGATCTTCACTCACCCCTTTTTTGCCATGGCAGGGGACATGGAGTGCTTTGTGATATGACTCAGGTGCCAACATGTATTGGTCCAGCCCTTAGCAAACTACAGTTCCCAGAATTCTTTGGGGGAAGTCCAGAAGTCTTTAAAGTGGCACCATGGTGTGAATGTGGTCTTTGGCTCTCCACCTTCACTAACTTTCCTGGGTGTCCTGAACCTTCCGCCACCCCGGATGTTTTCAAGCAATATGATTTACACTGGATTCCTTGTTTTTGTTTCGTATTTCTTTTTTAAGAGAACCGGCCTTGAGTTTTACATAGTGAGCTCCTTGTTCAGTGTTCCTCTCTGAAGCTGAAATCTGTGTGTACTCAGTGTTTAGCACCCAGTCTTTTGCATCTCCATATGCCAGAGGATTTCTGTCTGGTTGTGTGGAATGAAAAGGTACCCTTGCGCTGCATGCTTATTTAATTCTTTACAGAGGGGAGAACTTTCTTTAAGGATAATGGAGGCTGGGTGGAAACCAGTGTAGGCATCATATGGATGGATTGCATCCACTTCAAACCCCTCCCCCACCCCCTCCGACAGATGGTTCCTATTTAATTAAAGGGAAAACACATTTGAGACAACTTGGGCTGTTTATTTTTGCTGTTGTTTTCCCTTTATGGCCCTTGAAAACCATTTAGTGCTAGTGTCTTCTGAAACATTAAAACTGAAAGGTTTTAATTTAGTCAGATCTGATCTTTAGAAGGGATGGGGGTTATGATTCATGGAACTTAGTTTAACTTTAGTGGTGCTTTCTTGAGAACATGGGTACACCCAGCCCCCTTTCTGCAAACATCTATTTCTAAACTTCCCTGGGAGGGAGGCAAAATTAGTAAGGTGATAACTTTGGACACACCAGTGTCTTCTGGGGGAGGTCTCCTTCAGACTCATGTAAGGAGGCTGGAAGTGAAACTCAGCTCAACAAGCAAAGTTTAAAGGTAAAGGGGCCCCTGACCATCAGGTCCAGTCGTGTCCGACTCTGGGGTTGTGGCGCTCATCTCGCTCTATAGGCCGAGGGAGCTGGCGTTTGTCCGCAGACAGCTCATGTGGCCAGCATGACAAAGCTGCTTCTGGCAAACCAGAGCAGCGCACGGAAACGCCGTTTACCTTCCTGCCAGAGCGGTCCCTATTTATCTACTTGCACTTTGATGTGCTTTCAAACTGCTAGGTGGGCAGGAGCTGGAACCGAGCAACGGGAGCTCACCCCATTGCAGGGATTCAAACCGCCGACCTTCTGATCGGCAAGCCCTAGACTCTGTGGTTTAACCCACAGCGCCACCTGGGTCAATTAAAGCAAAGTTTAGATGGGTACAAACATTGTATTGTGTAATTCGCCATATGTCCTGCCTGAGCACATGAAATGGTTGTGGGACAATAGAGAAAGAAATCTTAAGGACACAGTCCTTTGTAATGACTAGTTACAAAGAAACAATGGTGCTCCCCCCCCTCCCCACCACCAATAGCTTTAAGAATCCCTTTGTAGCTACAGTGGAACCTCGGTTTATGAACACCTCGGTTTATGAATTTTCAGTTTATGAACGCCGCGGACCCATCTGGAACGGATTAATTCATTTTCCATTACTTTCAATGGGAAAGCTTGCTTCAGTTTATGAACGCTTCAGTTTATGAACAGACTTCCGGAACCAATTACACCCATGCTTCAGTTTATGAACGCTTCAGATTAAGTACTCCGTGGACCCGTCTGGAACGGATTAATCCACTTTCCATTACTTTCAATGGGAAAGTTTGCTTCAGTTTATGAACGCTTACTCCGCGGACCGTCTGGAACGGATTAATTCACTTTCCATTACTTTCAATGGGAAAGTTCGCTTCAGTTTATGAACGCTTCAGTTTATGAACAGACTTCCGGAACCAATTGTGTTCATAAACCGAGGTACCACTGTATACAGTTCCCAGACTTTTAAGTGTGTTGTCAAAGTTCTATTTGAGAACCAAACAAGAATCCCCAAATGGGAGATACGTTTGACCAGGTGACAGGGTGCTTTCACCTGTAATCATATCTCTCAGCAATTTACTTTGGGATCTATAGCAGGGCAAAAGTCGGACCAGGGTCTACTGGCAGAGGTCTGGGTGATCTGTGGTAGATCAGCAGGGATTCCTGGTTCCCAATTGTTTCACATTTGCAAGAACAAGGGCTTTCTTTTTTCCTCTTTATTTCATCAACCCACTTAAAGAGGAGAAAGAAAGTCCTTGTTAAGGAAGCTTAAGGAGAAAAAAAAGAGAGCAGATTTCTGAGTTAAAGAGTTCTGAACTCAGTTCTGGTACCAAACAGACACTCCTGAGCTGAACCTGTGTTCAGAGGTGCCATGCTCCTTAATCCTAAACATGCTATGTCTGCTGCTGCTGCTACCACCCTGGCCACTATTTTGCAGCAGGTTCCAGTTGATGGACCTTGGGACTCAAGTAAAAACAAAGCAGATTGAGAAATAGGTAAACTGAGGGAATGTCCATGTTGTGTGACCAGAATGTTGAGTTTACTTATATTCTTTGCGTATGTGTTTTCCCACACCAGGTGTAGGGAGCCTTTGTCCCAGATGTTGCTGAACCACAGCTTCCATCACCCCTGAACTCTAGGTTGAAGAACACTTCCCTAGCCCACTGAGAGCTGGTCATGTATGCCTGCTGATGTGCCACCAATGCACACAGAATGATAATGTCTTTTGACAAAACTTCTGTAAGCTCTCCTAAATGTGGGTTAATGGTGGCAGAACAGAACCTGGGTTCCCATGTCTGTAGGCATGCACACATGATCTCCTTGCCACAGGTTGTGGACAGGTGGAAGTCAAGAGGAACAAAGTTATACCCCCTGCTGACATTTGCAGATGCGGTCATGAAAACAGGTTCTCAGAACTGAGAATTTATGGGCAAAGGTTTGTAGGAAAGGAAAGAACAGTAATGGATCAATACTCTCAGAAGCAGGGAGCGCAGGAATGCAGAAACAGGTTGGAGGTAGGATGCTAAGAGACAGTGTTAGAAACTGAGATATGAAAGCTAGGAGCTAAATGGCACCTTAAATATAGGTTATGGGTGTAACAATGGAATGTCTAGGCACGCTTTTTTAATATCAAGAATACAAAGATGAAAATGAATGAATTGCAACTAAAATATCATGTTCATTTTTCACATGGTCTAGTCCTTCCCAAGCCCACCCACCTAATATTCTTAAGAGGGTCTCTTCTCCAGTCTTCATAGAGTAGCTGGAAGTGGGGAGGCAGAAAAAGCTCCTCCTTTCCTTCCACTCTACAGTTTTAATCTGAAATCTTGGGTGCAGTTTTGTGCCCAGAGCTCAGAAACTGCTCACACTAATGAAATTCCCTGTTGCAAAATGCGCCTAGAACAATGGGAGTTTGGAACACTGCTAAGAGCACAAATCTACTGATTGTGTTAACATTAGTATAATCTCTCTCTACCTTCCTTTGGCTACTACCGTATTGCGACCCCAGAAATACATCCTGGCCCTTTAAGCACATTTGGAGTTACTCATGCAGAACTAAACTAGAGGAAATAGCATTCAGGCCTTGGAATAATACGATGAACAATATGTACAAAATCTCTAGTGTTAAATATCTACAGGTGAAACTTGGAAAATTAGAATATTGTCGAAAAGTGCATTTATTTTAGTAATGCAACTTAAAAGGTGAAACCAATATATGAGATAGATGCATGACATGCAAAGCAACATATGTCAAGCCTTTATTTGCTGTGATTATAAAAACATTGTCAATTATAAATGGAATGTAATTAATGAAATGTAATGGCAATGTTTATTTTTGTATTATTGTAACTATTTGTTTTATTACTGTGGAATTTCCAAAAGAAAGCATTTCTAAAAAGTAAAAGAAAAATAAAAAATAATAAGTTGCATTACTGAAATAAATGCACTTTTCGACAATATTCTAATTTTCCAAGTTTCACCTGTATGCTAGTGAGTGTACGTGTGGGAGAGTTTCGCTATGCCATGCTGTCCTTAGAATATTTCATTAGAAGTAAGCCCATTCAATGAGCATATTCTTTCTCCATCAAGTCTCCTTAGACTCATGGCTTTAGTTGACTAGCACACATACAGTACTTTCAAGTACCATGGTGACATCAAAAGTGTAGCGATGGACTCATTTCCCAAATTTGTCTTGCACCTGTATCTTCTCTTTTTTTTAAGAGTATGAGAAGTCACCAATCCAGATAATGTAGCAATGGAAAGTAATTAGAATTCACCTCGTTAATATAGCCATGCTCTCTGGAGCTACAGGTAGCACCTCTTGGCAGCTTCTGGGAGTGTGTGTGTGTGTGTGTGTGTGTGTGTGTGTGAGAGAGAGAGAGAGAGAGAGAGAGAGAGAGAGAGAGAGAGAGACTATTTCACCAGGCCCTGTTGTTAGTGTTCAAGGACAACAGCACCAAGAACACCACAGACCCGGGGAGGAGACTTTGACATCATATGCCTCTAGCTCATCACACATCGCTAGCATCCAAATTCAGAGGCTAGCCAGGAGTCAAATTCCATCTGGCTGGATGAAGAGAAGCCCTGCCTCCTGGAGACAGTTACACCCAATGTTAAGAACATAAGAATCCCACTGGATCAGGCCAGTGGCCCATCTAGTCCAGCATCCTTCCTTCACAGTGACCAGCCAGATGTCTATGTAAAGCCCGGAAGCAGGATCTAAATGCAACGGTGTTGTTCCCATGAGACACCATCTCCCCTGGGCTCACTGCTGGCCATGCAATGACAGCAGGGATATCACAAACCTAGGGAGTGATGCTGACCACAACCCTCCCCCTTCTCTTTCTTAGCTGTCCACCACCAAGGGATGAGCCAGGAGACAAGTTTCATCTGCAGCCATGCTTCTTGTGTCGTTTTAATCTGTTTTCTTGCAGTTCATTTAGCTAGACTTGGGGCTCTAAATCTTGCAGCAAGAGAAAAGTCATTTTAATATGATTAGTCAGAGCCACACAAGGAAACATTTTGGTGGCACCGAGCTGAACCTCTGATGTCTTACGTCACGGCTCGGTCCTTTCCCACTCACAAAAAGAGATTTTCCAGTTTAATGAAGAATGGGAATAGAATCCAACTGGCATTAATTACAGAAAAATGGGACTGGATCAAACACTGCAGTCATTTTATAGACTTGGGGTTTGCTAATACCAACGTTCTGGGTGTGACCTCAAAAAGAAAATGAGAGTTGGGTGGGCAGGGGTGTGTTAATACATAATATTTTAGGTCTGAATATCCAAAATCATTTGTTGTTGTTCAGTCGTTCAGTCGTGTCCGATTCTTTGTGACCCCATGGACCAGAGCACGCCAGGCACTCCTGTCTTCCACTGCCTCCCCCAGTTTGGTCAGACTCATGTTGGTATCTTCGAGAACACTGTCCAACCATCTCATCCCCTTCTCCTTGTGCCCTCCATCTTTCCCAACATCAGGGTCTTTTCCAGGGAGTCTTCTCTTCTCATAAGGTGGCCAAAGTATTGGAGTGTAACATAAAATAAAATAGTTTGGGCGTAATTTGAAATTCATTTCTTTTTGCACAAAATAAGAAAATAAATGATTAGCTCTTAGTGTTGCCGAAACAAAAAACAAAAAAATTCCTTCCAGTAGCACCTTGGAGACCAACTAAGTTTGTCATAGGTAGTGCATGAGTGTGGACCCTGGACAACGGCTGCAGGCAAGAAGTTAAAGCAGGTCCAATCCAAGGGCCACATTCTACCATTAGCAACCTTTCAGGGGCCACATGCCAGTGGCAGTCAGGGCCAGAGGCAAAAGTGGTTGGGGCAATGACTTTAACCGTAGGCTACAATCCAGCAATGCAAAAGTTTCAGGCTTCTATATACACCCACCCCGATCCAGGCAAGAAAGAGCTCTTATAATAGTTTCCAGACACGCAAAATCACTTGAAGAAGGCCTGGAGCAGAGAGACAGAGGGGTCCTGAGAGCCCTATTTGGTCCCCAGGCCTGTGGTTTCTCTGCTCCTAATGAAAGAGCTTCAAAAGACCATGTTTCAGTCTCTGATTCCAGTTTGTCCTTAACCCCTGAGCACAGGACTCCTTAGACATGTTTTCTGAGTAAGATGGCATTTAGAAAGCATTAGGGGACTTGCAACCTTTCAATGCGTGGAGACCCCACAGCACACTTGGATGAGTTTCTGGCTTCCTCCGCCAACACAATACTTGCCGCACAAGTCGGCAGAGCAGGAGCAGGGGATGAGGACACTTCCTACAAGTGGCCTTTGTGAAAGAGCCATAACAGCAATTCCTCTGTTTTGGTCCAATTTTGAAACTATTGCAACATTGTCACCCAAGGCTTCAGAATGCATGGCTGACTTGGAGCAACGGCACGATCTCTCTTGCGGTGCCTTTATGCTGGAAGTTTATGAATGGCTCTTGCTGAGGATCTGAGCATAATAAGACCCCTGTTGGATCAGACCAAATGCCCATCTGGCCCAGCATCCTGTTTTCCTCAATGGCCAACCAGATGCCAGTGGGAAGCCTGCAAGCTAACGTTAGGGCAATATTTATTTTGCCCTAATGGGCAATAGCTTCCCTTGCTGTTGCTCTCCAGCAAGTGCTATTAAGAAGCATGCACCTTATGTTCTTGGATCGGGAGGCAGCAAATAGCCATCATTAGTATGGGTTAATAGCCTTGTCCTCTATGCATTTGCCCTTGAATGCTGCCTAAGGTGGTGCCCACTGCCGCATTTTATGGCTGCCAACTCCATAGTTTAACCCTGCACTGTGTGAAGACTTCATTTGTCTCTTCTGAACTTTCCACTATTCAGCTTCACCAGACGACCCAGAGTTCTGCTGTTTTGACAGAAGGAGAAATCCCCCCCCCACTTTCTTTCCAGCATACATACTCCTACAAATCTTTACCATTACTCACCTTTTACAGCTGGGTCATCATTTTCATTGAGCTGTCCAGTAAAACCCCCAAGATCTCTTACCTGCTCACCACCCCCTCATGGAAGTAGAGGCTCACTCTCCTTCACTGCCCAGCACAGGGGAACTGTTTGTGTCAATTACCTTGCTTTATACTACGTGATAGTTCTTTTCCCCAGGCAATTCCAAGGAACCGATTCAGCCTGAATTATTACACTGCTAAGCTGCCTCACACCTGGGCGAAGACTTCAAGCATCTAGTAATCATCTACATTTGCTAACTCTAGAAATTATGGGGGGGGGGAATCTTGTACCCAGGACTTTTAGGGGAATCTGTCCCCCTCTCAAACCCATAACAGTAGGTCCCCATTGTTTTCTCTGGGAGGAAAGAAGTTCAATTTGAAAAGCAAAAAGCTGTGCTCCAGATGCAAGAAATGAAGGCATGGCTTAACTATGGAGCATACAAAATCCCCCCACCCCATTCCAACCGTAGTGTGATAAGCACAGGGATTATGGACGGCAGTTTTGGCATCCTAAGAGGCCATCCACTAAGCTAAGCAATATGTTGTGGAATGGGGGGGGTGTGCTTTACATGAAAAGTGAGTCTTGTGGGCATAAGAACACATCAGATTGTGCAACAGGGCTTTCCATTGGGTACATGGACTGTGGCTGATGGGAACCGGAGTCCTATAACAGATGGAGGAAATCAGGTTTGGAAAGGCTGGTGCCCATCATTTCAAGGTTCTTGGAAAGACAGATGTAGTGAAGAAATAACTTCTTCCTAGGCATCCATAGTATTTTAATATGAGACTCTGAACTGCCTTGTTTTTTGTACATTGGCGCCCCTTTGTTTCTAATATCCATTTCCTACCAGAACTGTAGGGAACCAGGTGGTGCTGTGGTTAAACCACTGAGCCTAGGGCTTGCTGATCAGAAGGTCGGCGGTTCGAATCCCTGTGACGGGGTGAGCTCCTGTTGCTTGGTCCCAGCTCCTGCCAACCTAGCAGTTTGAAAGCATGTCAAAATGCAAGTAGATAAATAGGAACCGCTACAGCGGGAAGGTAAACGGCGTTTCCATGTGCTGCTCTGGTTTGCCAGAAGCAGCTTTGTCATGCTGGCCACATGACCTGGAAGTTATACGCCGGCTCCCTCAGCCAATAATGCGAGATGAGCGCGCAACCCCAGAGTCGGTCACGACTGGACCTAATGGTCAGGGGTCCCTTTACCTTTACCTTTACCAGAACTGTAGCATCAGAAGGGGCTCAAAAGGTCATCAATGCAATGCAGGGATCACAGCTAAAGAAAGACATCAAACCTCTCTTCAAGACCCTCCAATGAAGGAGAGTCCATGAGAGTCCATCCAAAAGGCCTAGTGGTGATCATGAAGGGTATATAGGAAAATACTATCCTAGGATTGCACAAAACTTCTTTCAACAGCTGTTGCTTCTTAGGCCTTTTACAGTTTCCACTTTATTTTTAACACTCTTATTCCTACAAAATGCCCCACCCCTTTTTGAATCTCATTAATTGAGAATTGAGTTTTTTAGTTTTAGTTTTAGGCTGACTGAACTGGGAGCAAACAGCTCAGTTATAATCCCGGTTCCAAGAAGTAAATAGCTTTCCCCTTGGTTAATTTCATTTCTTCCATGTCTCCATCTTTAAAACATCAGCAGCAAATCCTACGTCCTGATTGCCTGTTGGGTTCAGATCCTGAAAGTCTATAAATGCTTCCCTCCGGTTGTTTTGTGTATACAAATGGGTACCCACTGATCTCAGCAGAATGAAAAGAACAGAAAACCCAAGGGCATGCTTTGGTTTGATTAGAGAGGGAGGAAGGGAGAGGAATTGCTCTCAGCCAGTAAATCTGGGGGAATGACAACCTGCAGTTGAGTTCCATTTGGGTTAAAAGGATGCCTGTGGGTCAGTTCAGGCTTTACAAATTGGCTGCTCATCGGGTGCTTCTCTCTTGGTGACTGCTGTAGTGCTTGAAGGGGAAATGAGAGTCTGAGGCTTTTGAGATGCTGGGGACCCACAACCAATGTGTGTGCCATGTGTTTACAAAATGTGGTCTTTCCTTCATGCAATAAAGCTGTTTTGTCAAAAGGCGTCAGTATTATAAGACAGAAGGCAGGGATGAGTGTGCTAGTTTTAGGCTAGTTTAGGCCCTTTCTGTCATGTCCTCAGGGCAGTTTCTCCTGCTCTCCACATTTTGATGGGCAAACATCTGCTGTGGAGCCTACTGTATGCAAATAGACTCTGCATTATTAATTTATTAATTAAATTTATGCACTGCCATTCGCCCGAAGATAGCATGGCAGTTCACAAGATAAAAACACAGGATAAATGCACAAATGAATAGCGAAGACAAAACACACACACACACACACACACACACACACACACATTTAACAGGCTGTAGAACAGGCATAGGCGACCTTGGCTCTCCAGATGTTTTGGAACTACAACTCCCATCATCCTTGACCACTGGCCCTGTTAGCTAGGGATCATGGTAGCTGTAGTTCCAAAACATCTGGAGAGCCAAGGTTGCCTTTGCCTGCTGTAGAATATTAATCAGCCAAAGGCCTGGTTGAAGAGGAACATTTTCGCCTAAAGATTATAATGAAGGTGCCAGACGAACCTCCCTGGGGAGAGCATTCCACAAATAAGGAGCCACTGCATTTGCCTGTTGCCCCCCTCCAGACCTCTTGTGTAGGAGGAATACCAAAAAGGGACTCAGGTGATGAACACAGAGTCCAGGATGGTTTATTAGGAGAGAGGCAGTCCTTGAGGTGTTGCAGCCCTGAGCCATTGGGACTGCAGATGTTGAGAACCTCAGGCCCAGGGCCCAAATGGCTTCCTATCTGCCCAGATATGGTGGAAGTTGTAGCCCACAGCATCTGAAGGCTTCTTTGCTGGGTACCATTGCTATCCACTGAGAAGCCTCGTTCCTGACTTGATCTACATGCATATACAGAACTTCTCTGGAGGTGTTGCTACACTTGCCTTCGCCACCTGGAGCTCAACTTATATTTTGAGGGTTGTTTTTGTTTTGCTTAATGAGACATCTTGGAGATTGTTGCAGCAAAAGGGTGGACTTGGAAGCATTTTTATTAATTAATAAAGCCAACCTGCCATTGGAAATAAGGATCCTGTTGCAGTTCTCTGAAGTGGCCGGAAGGGGTAGCCGGAGAGCAATACAAAAATACTTCCTTACATTGGCTTCACAATTCTAAATTTAAGGATATTTGTTCAGTACGATCTCTGAATCCCTATTCTGTTAAAAATGTGACACACTAAAAATAATAATCTTAATTTGCTATAAAATAGCTTCTTTTCTTTTCCTGAAGCCCAGAATGAGATTTTGCTAATCTTGAATGATTAGGTGGTTTTCCTTCCCCTTTGGGTGTGCTCAATCACACCTTGATGAAACAGGTTGTGCTTTTCAACCAAAGGCTGCAACACTGTCAAGTTGCAGGAGGGGAGATCTTTGGCCAAGTGCGCAGCTGAGATAAAGCATGAGTCAATTTGGCCAGAAACAGAGCTGATTGTAACCAGAGCCAAGTACTTGTTTAAGGAAAGGAGAGGATGTATGGTGATACGCTAGGGATTTAATTACATGGAGAAGTTATTCACCGTTAAGATGGTGAGACCCTGTGGGACATTAACTACAAGACAGGATTTATTTCCGGAGAAAAGAAATGAAAAGCTCACCATCTCACTGCTTTTTGATACAAGACGTTTAGGAATACCAGTTTCACCTCTTACCATGTACGGGCAAAGTGCTTGTGGTGGATGTGTGGTTCCTGTTGTCGACTGTGACTTTTAAAAAGTAAGAGACGCAGCTTAGTTAACTTGGATCTAAGGCTGGAAAAATCCACTCTCCGCTCGCAACTTAAGCCCAGAGATCCAGAATCCTCTGCATTTGGTTTTACTTCAGCTTGCATTAGCCCCAGCCAGTGGTCAGGGGTGATGGGAGGGATGCAAGTTCCAAATTTAAGAATTGGACTGGCAGTCCAGGGAAATTGCACAGGTGTGCAAGCACAGTTTTAGAATCATGATGTTGATATTGTCTTGGATGAAGCAATTTCTGACTTTATGGAGAATGCTCTTGAACTGGATTTTCAGATTTGGATGAATTAAAGTAATTCACCGGAATACTATTTTATTTTTATTTTTTTATCATTTCTTCTTCCTGTGGTACTTTTTTATTTTTTAAAAATGCACAGGCTAAATTTAGTGCTCTCTAAGCTGTATTCCATTATTTGTGGTACTTTTATGGATTTGCAGAAGCCCAGACACCCTGTTTGTAATTACTTGCCCTGTTTTCCTAGATTCCACCAGCTTTTTCAGACTGCCATGCATGGAAATCACTTCCATGTCGGGAACATTTGGCACAGCCGCACATTAGCATGTCACCATTTGATGATGGTGCCATGCAACTGTTTTGTTGCACATAACATGTGCAGGGAAGAATTGGCCAACTCTCCGTGGTAGCAGTCTCTAGGAATAATGAGGCATGTTTCAGCCCTGCTGTAGGCAACAAATGAAGTTGATACTAGTAAGGGTGTAAAGGAAGGTGTTGACTTTTGTGAAGGGAAGTCTCTGTACCACAGTCAGGTTTGAAGGGGCCCTGGGCACAGTACCCCCTGAGGCCTCATCACCAACACCACCTTCTTGGGTCTGCTGTGAACAGGATGGTGGGGTGGCTGGCATAGGAACTTAGGCATCTGCCCTACACAAGTCCAACCAGTGGTCCATTGAGCTTGGTATTGATTGGCGGCAGCTCTCTAGGGATTCAGACAAGGGTCTGTCCTAGCCCAACCTGGAGATGCCAAGGGTTGAACTTGAAACCTTCTGCACGCAAAGCAGATGCTTTTCCACTGAACTATGGCAAACGGCAGAGGGAAAGGGTGCTCTGAAGAGAAGCACCGGGAGAGAAGCACTTCTGCATATTTACTCATTAGAAGGAGACTAGGGCTTGTTCCTTTTAAGCCAAGATCATGCCTGTGTTTCAGGCTTTGGAAGTTTTTGTTTTCAATCAAAGCTGCATACTTGAGCAACTTATGCGTTCAAATATGCTGGCTTAATCAAAAAGAAAACCTTTAAAGCACAATGCTTTGCTCGTTTGGCTCCGTTTGCCTAGTGAGTCAAAAAATAGTTTGCTTTTATGGGCTTTCCATTCAGGGAGGAATGTGGTCAAATTGCCGCTGTTTAGAGCACCATTCAAAGTGTTGGTGCTGACCTTTAAAGCCCTAAATGGCCTCGGTCCAGTATACCTGAAGGAGCGTCTCCACCCCCATCGTTCTGCCCGGACACTGAGGTCCAGCGCCGAGGGCCTTCTGGCGGTTCCCTCACTGCGAGAAGCAAAGCTACAGGGAACCAGGCAGAGGGCCTTCTCTGTAGTGGCATCCGCCCTGTGGAATGCCCTCCCATCAGAGGTCAAAGAGATAAACAACTACCTGGCATTTAGAAAACATCTGAAGGCAGCCATGTTTAGGGAAGTTTTTAATCTGTGACATTTTATTGTATTTTAATCTTTGCTGGAAGCCGCCCAGAGTGGCTGGGAAAACCCAGCCGGATGGGCAGGTTACAAATAATAAATTATTATTATTATTATTATTATTATTATTATTATTATTATTACGTAGGAACTCAGGACCCTGTCCTATGCCAGTGCATACTGTCAACCTGTTTTCCCCAGTGTTGTCCACTCTGACTGGCAGCAGCTCTTTAGGGTCTCAGGCAGCCATGTTTGGGCTGGAGATATCAAGGATTGAACCTGGAACATGTTGCTGATCTGCAATCCTTAAATTTCTTAAAATAAGAGGTCACTGTAGACTTTCAGCTCTCAAATTATTTGAAGCCAAACCAATAGCACAACTTCTCTGTGGTGCCAGCTGGGCCCCGTCTCTAATTTTGCACTCCTAGAATTTTTATAATCCCAATTTCTAAAATCAGCCATTCCAGTCCCAAAATGTGTCTCTAATGCCACCCTGAGACTAGAGACAGGTTTCATAAAAGTGGAGTCTAGAGTGTGGGTGACCATACTCAACTACTGGCTCAGACTATCTTTATTTTCCCTTGACCTTGCCCTGCTAACTATGAACGATGATTTTCAATCCACATGGAAACAGGCTGTGGTAACTAAAATCTCAACCCTGGGCTTCTCTCCAGGTTTTCTACTCAGCATGGGATACGAACAGGCCCAAACTTTCAGTGTTGCAGACACTGAGCGCCAATTGGATCTAGCCAGGACCCCAACTTTTGTTGTCAATGAATCCTCCAGGTATTCTGCCTCCCCTATGGCATATCTAGCTAAACTTGAAGTCCCTAAGCTCTGAAGTGCCTTTACCTTGGCTCGATGTCATGCCCTCCCCTCGGCTGTCCTTGAAGGCCGATACAGGAAGATTGCGTATCTGGAGAGGCAATGCCCCTGTGACTCTGGGCAAATATAAACAACATAACATGTGCTTCTCCAGTGTCTTTATTATAGAGACATTCATACTAGCCTCATCTTACCATCACTGCTTAAGTACCCAGGGCGCACAGGTCAGATGCCAATCCTACTATCACATACGTTGCCAGGTTCTGCACAACAGCGCTCAAGATTCAACAGACAAACTAGATATAATGAGCACTCATATTGGAGTGCTCTGTAGACTGATACCTGTGGTCTTATATATACTAACCTTTTGAACTCTTTCCCTTGTCTGATGTTCCTAGCCCTTCTTTTGTACTTTCTTAGCTTCTTTTGGATTCTTATGGATATATATATAGTGTTACCTCGCAAGACGAATTCCCTGCAAGACGAATTTTTCGCAAGATGAATGCGTTTTGTGATCTGATGGTGACTCGCAAGACGAATTCATTTTGTGGAAATTTCGTCTTGCGAATCGCGGTTTCCCATAGGAATGCATTGAAATTTAATTAATGCATTCCTATGGGCAAAAAAAAGAAATTTCAATGCATTCCTATGGGAAACTGTGATTTCCCCAAGCTGCTCAAGTTGGCATACCTGGTTTTCTCCGTCCCCTCTACAACCCGGTGACATACTGTCCAACTTTTTCAGATAAAAAAATCAGGATATGTGTCTTCCGGGATGCACTCCTGGGCAAGTCATGTGACCTGTGTCAGGATCTTGGCCCCTCCCCCCAGTTTTTTTCAGGGTGAGGGTGTGATGCAAGAGTGTGGCGCTAAAAGAGGCACACACTGCCCTCATCTTTGCTCTGTGTTCCACCAGCAACAAGGGTGCAATCAGTGGGACTCAGGATGAGGCCCTTTGAAGGGGTGGGCATCACCTTGATTGTGGAACTCTGTCTTCCAAAGGAGATTGGCCTGGGTCCTCTTCAGTTTCCCTGTAGATGTTTTAAAATTTCTGCCCAGCTTTTCGTGTATTTTAATCTTGCAACCGTACACCACTCTTATTTATTTTTACTGTGGCTCTGAATAGTCTCCTTTTAATAGCATTGAGATTTTATTGTGAGCTGCCTTGGGGCAACCTTTTTAGGATCAAGAGGTGGCACATAATTTTCTTAATATATTAGGGAAGCGGGTTGGGGCTGCCTGCCAGCCCCATATCTGAGTGCTGTTGATACAAAGATGGAGGGGCAAGTTTAAAGGGAAATGTGTCCCTCCTCCCCAAAAAACTCAACCCCAAATAGCATGGTGAAAAGAGTCTCCTGCGTATATTTCCTCCACCCTCCAAATCTCCCTTCAGCATTATTATATATTGGGATGGAGAGGTGATGGAAAGTGGGATGGCAAAAAGGTTTTATTTCCCCCTTTCCTCCATTCTGAAACCTCCCCATATACAGGTGAAACTCGGAAAATTAGACTATCGTCGAAAAGTGCATTTATTTCAGTACAGTGGAACCTCGGTTTATGAATTTTCGGTTTGCGAACGCCGCGGACCCATCTGGAACGGATTAATTCACTTTCCATTACTTTCAATGGGAAAGTTCACTTCAGTTTATGAACGCTTCAGTTTATGAACAGATTTCCGGAACCAATTGTGTTCATAAACCGAGGTACCACTGTAATGCAACTTTTTTAAAAAAAAATTTTTTACAAATGCTTTCTTTTGGAAATTCCCAGTAATAAAACAAATAGTTACAAAAATACAAAAATAAACATGGCCTGGGGAGAGTCCCAAGGTTAGAGAGGTCTGAGGATCTGCTGCAAACAAAACATTTGTGGCAATGTTTCTCAACCAGTGGTCCTCCTTCCCTTTTGCACCCACTGTGGACACAAGCATGTTAGCGCTGGCACATCCATGATGCAATCCAACAGCCGGGACATATCACAGAAGGTGGAAGAGTAGGGAAGGGGAACCCTCAAGCCCTAGAAGGGCACTATAGCTAGGTGACCAGGGGCATTGTCTCTGCACCGGGTCCAAGTATTGACTGCTGTACCGACCTGGGTTTGTGTTTCGGTTCTGTAAATACATGTAATATCATTTGACGTTGAAAAAATACTTTAAATTCCTCCTTTGACAGCATGTGTGTTTTTATTCTTACTTAGCTCGAATAACAAAAGTTAAGGCTCTGCCGAGTGGCTCCTTGATACGAACCAGAAACCAGCGAAAGGGGCTTCCCAGATCCAAGGGGCTAGGAGGCGGCTCCGCGTTTCCTTCTGGGTATCGATAGAGAAGTTCATTAGGAGTGACTGCCGAGGGAGGAACATAGTTTAGGAACATGTGGGAAATCAGTTTACTTCAGATGACTAAGGGTGAAAGAAAGGGAGGCCTGCTTTTCATTAAAAACCTGAAATGGATTATAATTGGACTGGGTTTTTACCCAGATGGCTTTTCTTAGGCTGACATCTGCGACGTGTATATAAAGCAGTGTTAAAGAGCTGTCTCTTGTGGCAGCGGGGGAACACATGTAATACTGATCAGGACTAAGTTCCTCTCCTTTCCTTAGTGCTGGTTGCGGAATAACAGTTGGAGAGAAATAGCATTGGCCTGGCTGAAATGGACCACACTTTTGTAACTCGTTCCAAAGGGCGGGGGAGGGAAATCAAAGGGACTTCTTTGAAAAATTATCTTTCCCCCCCTTTTTTTAGTGACTTGATTCATTTACAATCTGATTACTGACAAATTATAGAATCTCCTGGCTGGCTGGATTGCTGGGCAAGGTTGCTTTTACATTAATTCCCTAGCTGTTATTTTTGCAGCTAAACTAAATATAGTCAGATCCTTTTAGTTATCTCTTCTTCTTTTTCTTCCTTTAAAAAAACCCCAAAACACATAAAACTGCATGTTTGAATGATTCTGAAAAGTGCAAAACTTTGTTAACTGCTTATATCCTGTCTTGATCCTAAGCTTGTTATTTGGAAGTAAGCTGTGTTGTTTCTTGTTTTGAATATGTGCACAAATAGAAGTGAGTTCTAACAGCAGGTGCTCACCCTGGTGTGGAGCTTCATTGTGTGCCTGCAGAGCACACCTGGAGCATCCCTCTTCTCGTTGTGGGAGATTGCTCTGTTCTGCTCTGCACAGGAGCCTCCTGTGGCATCTCAGAGTTCATGCAAACATGAGGAAGTAGGATAATTGTGTGAGTCAACAGGATATTACACCCAAAAGACCTAAGTCCAAGACTTGATCCTGTAGAATAGGGATGATGAACCTGTGACCAACTAATTGTTGCTGGATCTCCCATCAGCCCCATCCAGCCTGGTTCGTGATCAGGGATGATGGGAGTTGTAGTCTAGCAATATACAGAGCAGCATGGGTGCCCATCCTTGCTGTAGAATGACAGAAAAACTAATGCTGTTTTTATGCCAACACCTTCCTGCTAATCATACTTAGAAGTAACTATATTTTCATGGATTTCAGTGGAAGAATGTATATTTATAGCTATTGGGTTGGATCCAGACTAAATTATTTGCACTTATTTCTAACTGAAATCAATGGGACATGTTTACTTGTGACCTAAGCTCAATGAACCTGGTCTGGATCCAACCCATTGTAAATACCAACTCCTAAGGAAAATGATCCTGAATATAATAATTTACCTTTCTGTTCTTTCCTGGCAAGCATCCTACTTTCTCTCTCTCTCTTTTCCAGACAACAGAAAAATCAAGGTCAATGGCACGAGGGAGCCCATTGAGTTTAAATCCAAGCAGTGGTTTGGAGCAACAGTCAGAGCTCATAAAGGAAAAGTTGTGGTATGTTTTGACACTTTTTTGGCATTCGTTTTGCTGGAACATTTCTTCTGATTCAATTATATATGTTCAAAAAACACAAATGAAGCTGATTTTGATATTTCAAAGCCTATTCAGTGTATGCAGTTTCTCAGGTTGGGTTTGGAATAATCCGAACGCCACAAGATGCAGCCCTTTGGGATAGAATTAATTCAAGCATTCACTGAATAGCTTCACTAGCATAACAGTATCCATGGTGGGCACAAAGGAATCAGAAAGATACATCAAATAATGAAACAGGAAACAGCAACTTTTATACTTCCTACAACATACTCTAGAACAGGCATCCCCAAACTGCGGCCCTCCAGATATTTTAGCCTACAACTCCCATGATCCCTAGCTAACAGGACCAATGGTCAGGGATAATGGGAATTGTAGTCCAAAACATCAGGAGGGCCGAAGTTTGGGGATGCCTGCTCTAGAACAGCCTTCTCCGCTCAGGTGTTTTAAACTACAGCTTCCAGCAGCTGCAGCCAGCATGGCAATCATCAGGGATGATGGGAGTTGTAATTTTGACATCTGGAAGGCACCAGGCTGTGGAAGGCTGACTTTGAACATGGGTGTGAAAGAGATCAGCAGAAACTGGGGTTCTTAGAAATGCAATCACATTTTAACAGCCTGCAGCATCTTGGCACATTGTTTTTGTAGGTGGTCGCAGCAGGAGGGGGAGACTCCCTGGATTCTTCAGCAGGCTACCTCATCCCTGTCTCCTGACCACCTTCCTCTCCTGCTTCTGAGTCTGGACTGCTCTCTGACACAGCCTCTTTCTGCTCACTAAATCCTGTTACCTCTTCTGCTTCTGACACCTCCTCCTCCTCCTCCCAGTCTGCTCCCTCTTCTCCCTCTGACCACTCATTGTCATCCCACCACCAATGCCCTGGCTCTGAACGTCCTTGGGAGTTCCCCAGCTGATGCCTTCCAATACTCCTCTGCTTCCAGCTAGTCTATGATTTCAGATGGATAGATGAATGGATAGATGATAGACAGACAGAGAAACAGACAGACAGACAGACGGATGATAGATAGATAGATAGACAGATAGATGATAGATGCTGGTGCCGATGTATTCAGAGGAGGTAATATCTTAATATTTAATTATCTTCAGCAGGCATTTCCCCCAAAGTTGATGGGCATGTAGTTGATAATTAGGATGACACTTTGCTGTCTAGTCCAATCAATGCAAGGGTGCAAATGTCTTGGAGAGACCTGGAACGGCTTTGGCTTTTCCCTAGCAAACTGCCTGGACCTCATCTCTGTCCCTACCTCATAGTTGTACAACTCTGGCTATACTGCAGTGGGGTTAATGCAGTCATGGCTCGAAGTCCAAAGATTTCTTTTTAAAGTCTCGGTGTGGATGCTGTGATTTTATAGGCCTTTTTTACAAGCACCACTAGAAACCCCCAGGTGGAAATCCATAACGATCTACTTCTGTTTTCTCTTGGGCAGTTTTATTAACTAGTAAGGTGATGGTGATGTGTTCCCTGCACAGTCAGGCATTTTGCATTAGCAGCCAACGCCTAGGATTTAATAAATAAATAAATGAAAACACTTTTCGTAAATGACGAATCAAAACATCTTGCGCTGTGAACCTTGCGTTCGGTCATGCTTCATTTTCCCAAAACAATTAATGAAGCAACAAGTGTCGTCTTGGGATTTGTTTTAAAATGGTTTGAATTATTTCCTAATGTGCCTGTGCATCGAAAGGAAATGCCTTGCTTTCAGTAGTCACTCATGTGGTTAACCCCAGAAAAGAATATTTCTTTTCCTTTGACATAAAACAGGTGATGAATAAAACATCAACCTCTCTTTTTTTTACTAGCATGTATGCCAGATTCCCAGCAGTCCTCCCTCTGAGCCATTGCAGCTCTCAGGTTCCAAAAGCGGCACCTTCAGTCTCTCTCTCTCTCCTTTTGGCATATACGCTTGCTTGGGGTGAAAAAAGATGCAATAATAATAATAACAATAATAATCCTATACATATGCATGCACATTAGTTGATGAGCAAGGAGCGTTTTCTTCCAGAGTGTCAGATCAAACACACGCATACAACCTTCAGCGTAGTTTGATGCTTACCATGAATGAGAGCATGTGGCTAACTTTACAGGGGACAGTTCTGTATTTCAAGGGTTCTCAGAGGACAGTCCTCTATTTAATTGTATAAAACCTCCAGGCTACCTGGGCCTCCAATGACAGAAGCACCCACAGACTGCAAACCTGCACTTTTAGAGGGAGTGCAACCCCATCCAGGGTAGACAACCAATTTCTTGGACATGGGATCTACACACCCACAGTGTTTGCATCTTAGCAAGATTTAGGCTCAGCTAGTTTTCCCCCCTCTCCCATCTCACCGCTGCATCCAGAGCCTATGTGGCCTCTCTCAATTCATATGTTAAGGAGAAATAGAGCTAAGCATACTGATGGCCCCTGGCCCTCAAATTCCTGATGACCACTCTTAGAAGCTTCCTATAGATATCAAATAACATGGAGATAAGATATTGCCCTGTGGCATCCCGTAGTCTAGCTGCCAAGGGGCTGAAAAGCACTCTTCTAGTGCTACTCTTGTGACTCAGTCCCAGAGTTAGGATTGAAACCTCTGTAACACAGTTAGGGTTGCCAGACTCAATAGTGGACATGACTTCTGTGCCTTTAATTGCTGTGCTCTCTTTTGAGTCTGGAAACCTTAAAGAGAAACCAGCAGACCCTTTGCTTGGAAATTAAACAAAGGCTCTGCTGGTTTCCCTTTAAGGTTTCCAGACTCAAAAGAGAGCAGGGCAATTAAAGGCACAGAAGTCCTGTCCACTATTGAGTCTGGCAACCCTGAACACAGTGTCCCCAATTCCCAGAGAGCCAGTCCAGGAGGATACCATGGTCCAAAGTATCAAAAGTCGCACAGAGATTTAGAAGCAGGAGCAAAGTTGCACACACCCTGCCCAGTTCTCTGAAAAGGTCATTCATCAGGGCACTGCCTGATGGCTCACTGCCATCCCCCAAACAAAATTCACCATGCTGAAAGCTATTTGAGTTGGGGGAAAGCTGTCACTTAGAGCCAAACCAAATTCCCTCTCACACATAAATTGCAGCTTTGCAAGGCGGTCTTGGGGACCGCAGTGAAGAGATGAAGGGTTGAAAAAATTGTGTCTGCATTGGGATCCTGCTTGATTGCTATTAAAGCAACATCTCCCCTCACCAAAGACCACAATTTAAAGACTAAAGGTGTGGGGGGGAAATACAGTGGAACTGCTGAAGAAGCTTGCTTGTGTGTACACGTAAAGATAAATTCATTTCTGGTCATTGCAGAAGGATAATGGTTTATTTGCAAAACCTATCAATCAGTGGTTTTTGCCACACCTGCCAGATTTTTCTAGCAGGACAGAAGAGGTCACAATTCCTCCATTAGCATTTCATTTCTTCTTTGACAGAAAGAGGGAGCAAAGCAACTCTGCAAGGTAGGGAGGTTCCTTGTCATCCTTTCATCTACCCAGCACACTGTACACCAAGTGATAGCGTTAACTGTTACAGTGCTAAACGACTTGAAAAAATGACCAACTCTGCCCACATCATCCTAGAAAGTCCTTCTCCAGGGGACTCCACCTGGAGGGGTGAGCTGGGTGACCACAAGAGGAAGGGCATTCTGACTGATTTGGCAAAGCAGTAATGGCACGCAATTCTTTCTTCTGAGGAACAAATCAGAACCTTTCCTCAAGGCAAGTCAGTGAAGAGGGAGAGGTGAAGGTGGAGACTGCTGTCACTACCACCACTAATGCTGAGATTTGTTGCAAGTGCTTGTGCCTCTACACTGTGCAGACATTGTGCAATAAGCTTTTGCAGTGGCTCCTGGTTGTTTCCTCACCATCAGAATGCATTCTAAAGCTGCGGTCCAGAGCATCCTTTCATGGAGGCATGTGCGATGCATGCCTTTGCCCTGCTGCCTAGGTTCCCTTTAACTGTAGAAATTGGAGTTCTTGGTGAAGTCCAGAAATAAACAGTAAACTGCAAGAACTCGGGCCAGGAGGAAGATGGATTTCAAGTAAGTCTTCAAAAGGTTTTATTTATGTAATGATGAATTCAAATAGGAATCAATTCCAGTATGATAGTGAGGCAAATAAAAATAAATTCCAATGAAAAAATCCCAGGACAAGGCTCTGTTTCGACAATTTTTTTTAAATTTAAAAACAAACTTTATTTATAATTGTTTAGACAATACACTCACAAACATACTGAAAAGAAAATATAAACATACAAAACAACCAAGATATAAATAATATGGAACTGAAAGAAAAAAACAGATTACCAAAGACAAAAACATAAACAAAACAATATTAATAATATATCCAAATAATAATTATAACAAAACTATCATGAAGGATCAGGAAAAAAACTCATAATACAGACAAATAATAATAAACAAAATCAAATCTTCATTCAAACAACCATTCATGCTGGTATCATTCATACCAGCAATTCTTTCCAGGTTCTGATCTTTACCACCTTTGACCATTTGTTCTGTTAAAAGAGAAACTTGATTTCCCTCCCCCCTACCCCCCCCACCCCTGTTGACTTCCAATCATTCCTATATGTTGATTATAGTCCTTTCGCCTGATGCATACTTAATTCGATTTTTTCCTTTTCTCTGATTTCCTTGCCCTTCCAGGAATTGTTTCGACAATTCTTCATCAGCAATGTTTTAATGGTCAGAGTGTACCGAGCAAGGCAAACATACTTGGTACACTCTGACCATTTAAACATTGCTGATGGAAGAATTGTCGAAACAGGGCCTTGTCCTGGGATTTTTTTCACTGGAATTTATCTTTATTTGCCTCACTATCATACTGGAATTGATTACTATTTGAATTCATCATTACATAAATAAAACCTTTTGAAGACTTACTTGAAATCCATCTTCCTCCTGGCCCGAGTTCTTGCAATTTACTGTTTATTTCTAGGTTCCCTTTAACTGCAGAGTTGTTTGGGGTTAGATCTTATGCATGTAAAAGAGGCTCCATTAAAATTCCACCTAAGTGTGCTTGAAGCAAAAGCTAAAGCGAGCTTGCACCCGGTATTACAAGAGCAAATGTAATGGCGCATCTGTCGTGTCGTGGACAAGGAAGGGAGGAGCCTAACCAAACAGTCACAACACCTAAAAGGTCTTCACTTTGTATTGTTTTGATAGGCCTGTGCTCCCCTGTATCACTGGAGGACCCTGAGGGCGATCCCTGAAAAGGATCCCGTTGGCACCTGCTATGTAGCAATTCAGAATTTCAGCGCCTATGCTGAGTACTCTCCTTGCCGCAACGGTACGCTGCTTGATTTTTCGGGATTTGGCCATTGTAGAGCTGAGGTTGCAATACGTATCCTCACGCAGCCCGGCAGTACAGTGAGCCAAATGGCTCTTACTAAGAGAGGCATTTCCTTGCAAAGGGGGGGAATCTCAGTTCAGGAGAGACATCAAATTATAAATTTCTGCATGGGCGCTTTTACTGTACATTTAATTAAAAGAGCAAAGATGAAGCCGGTGCTGCTGCCTTGACATGCGAAGACAGAACTGGCTCGATTTAAAAGAGCTTTAAAAATATAGCAAGCAGATCTTGATAAGCAGAAGCCAGCTTTTAAAAGCAGCGGATTATTCCAAATGGAACTTTTTAAAGAACTGGCAACCTACAGGTTGAACCTGCGCTAAAATAATCCAAGTTGTTTGATGAGCTAGCAAGCCATGGGTTACATCGCAGCACAGGGTGGGAAACACTTAAGTAACCGAGGATTGTGCAATTCCTGCACTCCTTCTGATGACTGTCACTGTTCAGTGCACAAGTGAAGGAGCCTGTCACATCCCAAAGGCAATAGTGTGTGCAGGAATGTAGAAAAGCTTCTTGGGACTACAATAAAGGCTGTGCAATCCAAGGTCATTTCTCTGACTCGGGACAAAACAAATGGAACATCTCAAATTCACCTTTGGGTCTGCCAAAGCGATTCCCAAGCATGAACTTACTGTTTGGGGTTCAAATTTCCCTGGCAAAATTCACTTACTGGTTTTGATGTCAGCCTCGGATGGTCAGATTGCACCCCCCTTTTTTTTGTTTGAAACCAACATTGCTCTCAGGAATCGGTTCTTAAATTTCAGCACAACACCCACCCAAAATAAAACTCCCGCTGTATCAGATTTGCAGCCTGTTAGCTCTTTCTTCTTGGAAAGCCTTCTCCATTTGCTGAGACAATGTCAGAGTCACTCCGTGTATTGAATCTAATTCAGTGATCATATTTTGGTACCTTCAGACAATCCGGATCCTGAGGGGCAAGGTTACTGTCAAGCAGGATTCAGCTTAGACTTTTACAAGGTGAGAACCCCCATTGGTTGACTTTTCTCTGGATCGCCCAGTCGCTTTCTTCTTCGCTTTGAAATGCATGCCCCTCACTACCAATCTATCAGTTCTCATATGAAAATTTTCTTATAAAACGCCTTACATAGTATTGGGTGTCTCGAACAGGAATAGGCAACCTCGGCCCTCCAGATGTTTTGGGACTACAACTCCCGTCATCCCTAGCTAAGAGGACCAGTGGTCAGGGATGATGGGAATTGTAGTCCCAAACCATCTGGAGGGCCGAGGTTGCCTATGCCTGGCCCAGAACCTCTTTAATACTAATATTTCTCCCTTTCTTATACTAGCTGTAGGCAGGACTCAGAACGCGCTGAGACTGTGTGCAAGCACCAGCAGAGTCAATCCTGCTGGTACACCTGCACAGGTCCACGCACACCACCCCCCTGCTGTGACTTCACACTGTCCTCATAAGTGGCAGCAATGGCAGCGTCAGAAGGGTGGCTCCACTATCCTGCCGCGCTGGTCACTCCTGGCAATAACATAATTCTCCGCTGACAAACGTATCCAAATTTTAATGCCACTACCGTGCTTGGAAGATGTTCTCCACTTTATCTAGCATACTATGACAAGAAATGAAAACACCATTCTGTAACGAGAATGTGAGGCTTGATTTTCCGTATGTACCTATAAAATGCGGAAGCTTCTGTTCGGTGGTAAAATTTAGGCTCCAGTTAGCATGATGCATATACTCCAGAGATTTCAAAATGGCGGTCTGCGGCTTTCCTCCCATCTCCCCGCTTTGTTGTTGTTGTTGTTTAGTCGTTTAGTCGTGTCTGACTCTTCGTGACCCCATGGACCAGAGCACGCCAGGCACTCCTGTCTTCCACTGCCTCCCGCAGTTTGGTCAGACTCATGTTCGTAGCTTCTCCCCGCTTTACGGCTGGCTAAATCAGCCTCTGGCTAAACCAGCCTATTGAAACCTGGTGTCCTCCAGGTATTTTTGACCACAACTCCCATCAGCCCTGGCCATGCTGGTTGGGGCTGTTGGGAGTTGTAGTCAAAAATTATTAGTAGAATCATAGACTCATAGGGTTGGAAGAGACCACAAGGGCCATCCAGTCCAACCCCCTGCCAAGCCAAAGCATTCCCGACAGATAGCTGTCAAGCCTTATCTTAAAGACCTCCAAAGACAGAGACTCCACCACACTCCTTGGCAGCAAATTCCACTGTCGAACAGCTCTTACTGCCAGGAAGTTCTTCCTAATGTTTCGGTGGAATCTTCTTTCTTGTAGCTTGAATCCATTGCTCCGTGTCCGCTTCTCTGGAGCAGCAGAAAACAACCTTTCACCCTCCTCTATATGACATCCTTTTATATATTTGAACATGGCTATCATATCATCCCTTAACCTTCTCTTCTCCAGGCTAAACATACCCAGCACCCTAAGCCGTTCCTCATAAGGCATTGTTTCCAGGCCTATAGTAGTATAGATTTATTTATACCCCACCCACTATTTTTCCTGATGGGACTCAAGGCGGCTTACAGATAAAAACAGTAATTGCTAAAAAAACATAGAGAAAACACCTGGGGGGGCCCTCAGTTGGATGAGGATGGGATAAACAATGCCATTTGATAAAGGTTTATTATTTGAATCTTTTTTTCATGTTTGGTTTTGATACCTCAGGTATTATTAAGCATAATTTAATGCTGCTGTTATCTGTCGTGTATATAGAATGGAGACCTCATACTAGGGGGACCTGGAAGTTTTTATTGGCAAGGTACGTACTCCTATTTATATAGCCCCCACTCCAAAATGAAGTGAAATGAATGCCTTTAAAAGCCAAGCATGAAGAGACTGAGGTCCTAGTCTTACATACTTGGGAGTAAGTCCCATTGAACCCAGGGTGACTTTCTTCTGAGTTAATGCATACAGGAGGCATTAAAACGGTGCAATGCTAATGACTTTTAAGCCCATCCTTATTCATATGCCTGAAAATTGGCAACTGTTCCATTGACAAGTGGAAGCAGAGGTCAGAATCAGATCACACCCCCTCCCAAAGGAAATGTCGCCCAAGTTTTCTTTTCTTTTTGCATATCATATTTTATATGTAGGGGACCCAGGTGGCACTGTGGGTTAAACCACAGAGTCCAGGGCTTGCTGATCAGAAGGTCGGCGGTTCGAATCCCTGCAACGGGGTGAGCTCCCGTTGCTCGGTCCCAGCTCCTGCCCACCTAGCAGTTCGAAAGCACATCAAAGTGCAAGTAGATAAATAGGGACCGCTCCGGCGGGAAGGTAAACGGCGTTTCCGTGCGCTGCTCTGGTTCGCCAGGAGCAGCTTTGTCATGCTGGCCACATGACCCGGAAGCTGTCTGCGGACAAACGCCGGCTCCCTCGGCCTATAGAGCGAGATGAGCGCCGCAACCCCAGAGACGGACACGACTGGACCTGATGGTCAGGGGGCCCTTTACCCTTTACCTTTTTATTTTATATGTAGACCCACTGAGCCAGAGAAGCATCGTGGTGTAGCGGCTAGAGTAGGACTGTGGAAATCCAGGTTCAAATCTCTACACAGCCATGAACCTCACTGGGGGATCGTGGGCCTGTCATCATCATCACCACCACCACCACCACCACAATTTGTTTGTTTGTTTATTCATACATACATACATACATGCATACCCCGCCCATCTGGCTGGGTTTTCCCAGCCACTCTGGGCAGCTCCCAACAGAATATTAAATACACGATCAAACATCAAACATTAAAAACTTCCCTAAACAGGGTGGCCTTTGGGTGTCTTCTATAAGTCAGATGTTTATTTCCTCCACACCTACTTTGCAGGGTTGTTGTGAGGCTATAATGGGCAGGGAGAGTCAACTACACCACTTTGAGCTCATTGGAAGAAAAGCAGGGTAGAAAGGTGATTAAAAAGAGAGAGGGGGAGGAAGTGACTGAACAGCCTGCGGGTTCAGTGCAGCATCCAGCGGGAGACAAGGAGCAGGGAAGAAAGAGGAAGTCTAAAAAATGTTCAGCAAAGACTACACCATGAAGTGCGAACCGGGCTGGTGTGTTCTGCAGTCATTTATGTGTGGCAGCAAGCAAAACAAATGTGTATCTGAAGAAGTGTGCATGCACACGAAAGCTCATACCAAAATATAAACTTAGTTGGTCTTTAAGGTGCTACTGAAGGAATTTTTTTATTTTGCTTCGACTCAGACCAACACGGCTACCTACCTGTAGCAAGCAAATTAGTTATTGAGAAAGAAAATACTCTTTGCAGCGTTTATGTCCTTTTTAAAACTCCCTCCCAGTTTATATAAAATATACCCCCATCCAACTCCCCTCTCTTATCTCGTGTTTCTTTGTTTAGATTCTGAGCCTGTGGGCACTTGTGTGTGTTTCTATACAGCAGGGGTGGCCAACTCCCAAGAGACTGCGATCTACTCACAGAGTTAAAAACTGGCAATGATCTACCCCCTTTTGGGGGGTTCAGGTCAAAGTTGTTGAGCTTTTTTTTTTGGAAGGAGGAAGGCCCATTTTGAGGGGGTTTCAGGGAGGAGGTAAAATGTTGAGCTTTTTTTAGGGGAGCCACAGTTGTTCAGCTTCTTTGGAGGGAGCCAATGATCTATCAGTGATCTACTGGTAGATCACGATCTACCTGTTGGACATGCTAGCTGCTATACAGTATTTACTGCATATTGCTTGCTTAATAAATAACAGATGACGGTGATGGTTTAGAAACGTAACCTTAATTGTTTTTCTTGAATTGGCTGCTCTGCAGATCCCTTTAATCTATTCCATTTTTGAACCGCAGGCCAGATTATCACAAGTAGCATAGCCGATATTATCACAGACTACTCCTTCAAAAATATTATGAAGAAGCTAAGCCGAGAAAAACAAACTGGAGTGGCGCCGTCAATATACGACGACAACTATCTGGGTAAGGTGCATGATGCTTGTTGGGAAATAGGATATTAAAATAACGCCCACCCTGCTCCAGCAGAAAAGATCCAATGTGTAATGGATTCTATAAAATAAAAGATGTGCATACCTTCACTTTTCAGTGCGCACATGAACAGACAGTGGTGCTCTGCATCCCGCTAGTGACTAGAGATGTCAGAAAATCCCAGCGGGAAATGGAAAAGGGAGTGGAAATTGCTGGTGTTCTATTATTTGTCCCATGTCTGGAATGGAAATCAATCCAGTGAATACAATCAGCATTTGCTGCTGCTGCTGCTTTTATTCCGTGAATAATACATAATGGATTTCACTTCCCCCTCGTTTGCATTGCGTTTGCACTGAAATGAACAAGGCGGAATAGCAGCACGGCAACACAATCACCGTAGTTTTCGTGCCATAAGACGAACCTGACCATAAGACGCACCTAGTTTTTAGAGCAGGAAAACAAGAAAAAGAATATTCTGAATCACACCCTCCTCAAATACAAGCAACAAATTCTTACCTGAATAACAGCGGCTTGTATATACTGTATCCCAAGGGAATACATTATTTTTTTTGCATACCTTCAGCTGTATAGATATACATGTCATTTTCGATGCTTTACATGTCATGTTCAGTGCTATATAAGTCACTTACATTTATAATCATATTGTACTACTTTGGCTATGTGTTTAATAAAATATTGAATTCTTGCATTGTGAAAAATGAAGATTATGGTGAGAAGTGAAAAGACATGAATTGCAAAAAAACCCTAGAGCTTACAGAACAAAACCGACTTCAGATATGAAATCAGTATTGTAAGAACATATAAGAACAGTTGAAAAATCTCAGGCAACAGAAAATTTGGGGGGGGGGGAGAGAGAGAGATTGCTCCGTAAGACGCATTTGCTCCATAAGACGCACAGACATCTCCCCTTACTTTTTAGGAGGGGGAAAGTGTGTCTTATGGAGAGAAAAATACGGTAATTGCATAGGTTATGTGATTTTGCTGCAGTGGATAGCGAGATGAATCACATAGTTTTTGTTGGAAGATGAGGAAGGTGCTGCTTGCTACCAATATAGCGTGGAATGGAAAACGGTGTCTTCTTGCCATAGCTGCCAAGTTATCCCTTTTTTACAGGGATTTTCCCTTATGCTGAATAGGCTTCCTCACGAGAAAAGCGAAAACTTGGCAGCTATGCTTCTTGCACCCCTGGTTGCGACAAGATAACTGTTCCATCCAGGTGTATTGCAAAGCGTTGATGCTCTTAGAGCTTGTCTTGAGAAATAATTACAGTCGTGCATTTTCCTAGTTGCTTCACTTTGTAGATTTATTGAGCTTCTGAGACATATAACCAAGCTAGCTGTAAAATCCTGACAAATAGTTTTCCCTTTCCTGGCCTTAGATACTCTAGTTTATAAAGCTTTTTTTTAAACGGAGATTATTGAAACAGAGCGAGGATCTGGTTGTCCTTCCAGAAACGAGTCTTTTCAGACATAAGTGGTTTGTCGGGCTTCATGCTTGCTGGTTTGTTTTTAAACAGGATACTCAGTGGCTGCTGGTGAGTTTACTGCAGATTTTCAACAAGGTAAGAAGCCAATAATATCCTTCTGTGAAAAGTTTACAGTCTGTGGTTAACATGCAGTACTATATATGTCTACTCAGATGAAGGCCCCATTGAGTTTAATGGGATTTACTCCCTGGCAACTGTGTAAAGAATTTATTTGTATAAATAACAACAGGGCCTGAGATACACTTTTGTTTAGAAAAATGTAGTGGGAGGCAGTGCATAGCTGTCAAGTTCTCCCTTTTCTTAAGGGAAACTTCCTTATGCTGAATAGGCTTCCTTGCGAGAAAAGGGAAAACCTGACAGCTATGAGGCAGTGGAAGACAGGAGTGCCTAGCATGCTATGGTCCATGGGGTCACGAAGAGTCGGACATGACTAAACAACAACAGCAGCACACGGACAAGGATGTGGCTTGCATCAGTTTCCATGACTGTGGCAAAACTTCATCCAGCCACAGCTTTCAGTGGAACCATGTTTGACTTCAACCATTGTTTACTCATCACAGGTGGTAACATTAGGGCACATCTTTAGAACTGGATGGGGAATCTCAGGTCTGGGAACCACCTAAGATTCCTGGGAACTGTAGTTTATCCCTCACAGAACTATAATTCCCAGCATCCTTAACCAAATGTGATCCTCCAGGCCTCTCCATCTGACCCTTGGGATGCCTCCCCCATGTAATGTCTCCTCCTCAGACCACACACCCCTCTCACCAGCCTTGCTGTTCACCTTCCTTAAGTGCTTCTGCTGGGCTGGAGGATGGACATGTGTGTGTGTGTGTGTGTGTGTGTGTGTGTGTGTGTGTAATGCAGCCTACTTTGCAAAAACAAAACAAAAAACCATGTGTCTCATCAATTGCTCCACCCACTTTTGCCTCGGGGCCCAAGCACTATTGTCATGTTATCTTTGGGAGGCTGTTCATAAGAGAGTGTGCCCCTTTTAGGCTGGAAAAAACTTCCCCACCCCTTCTTTGGAAGATAAGAACTGCTCTGTGAGGAGTAAACTACAGTTCCCAGGATTCTTTGGGGGAAGCCATGTGATTTAAATGTGCTTTGCATGTACGGTGTATAGGCAGCTTCAGGTCAGCTGAAATGAGGAACTGTGTGTTAATATTTCAGGAAATGCTATATTCCCCAGATATGTCCAGGAATCGAGCAGCGGAAAAAGAAAAAGATCAACAACTTTGTCCAGTTTTTTTACTTTTGGGAATGTGGCACCCCTAGTAAATTTCCTATTTTTTTTTCATCTAGATGCTGGGTTTTTTCTTGAATGTTGGTATCACACAATTCAAACATATATTATTATTATTATATTCTTAATAGTACTGGTTTCCTCCCCCAAATATAAAGGTTATCCACTAGTAGTTTCTGAGTATTTATTGTGTCAGCAGGTATTGCACTGAGTTGATTTTCAGACTTTGTTCATTTCTCTTTAGAGCTGGTAGCTGGAGTCCCAAGAGGCGCACAGAACTTTGGCTATGTATGTAATCTACCAAATGTTTTATCCTCCTCCCCTTTTACAAATAAGAACTGAACAAGGTGTGTTTGTTTTCCCCAAAGATAGAAATGATAATGTTGATAATGGTAATGGTAATGATGAGGATTATAATTATAATGGTGATAACAATTAAACTAATCTCAGCCATGACAGACTTCTACTCATCGAAAAGCCCCTCTAATTTGCCCACCATGCCTGAGCACTTACCCTGAGATGAACTTTAAAATGGGATTTCAGCACAGATGCTGCTGATACTACAAAGAGGAAAGGTTATGTGTCATTCTAAATGCAAGGCACAATCTAATGTGCTCATTTAGATGTACCCAAAACTTTATGCACACCCAATGTATATGAGAGTTTGAATAATAATAGGGCTGTGTCCGCACTTTTCCAGTTGGTTTTATCATGGAAACATGGTTTTTGCTTTACATTTTTTTTAAAAGGGGGGAAAAGAGTTACTTGTACTGTTCTGTAAACTGTAGGTCTCAAAAGAAATCAGAACACTTATTTGGGTGTGCCCAATTTTCAGAGCCATCTCAAACAGCTTTGCTGCCTGAGGCAAAGGACAAGATGGTGTCCTCCTCTTTCCATACACAGCAGAAGTGGGGAACCTGTGGCTCACCAGATGTGGTTAGACTGCAACTATCATCAGCCGTAATCAGTGGGGCCAATGGTCAGGGATGATGGGACTGGGAGTTGCAGTCCAACAACCTCTGGAGAACCGCAGGTTCCCCAGCCCCGATGTACAAAATCAGGCCCTACTGGCAACTGAATCTTATTTCAGCCCTGATGATGGGACAGCACCATTCATTCATTGGTTCATTCTTACTTTTACACACCATCTCCACCCCCCACCCCCCATGAATTCATGCTTCCAATAGGATGGGAAAGCTGCACACCAGCTCCAGGGCTGGCATACTCTCTGTCATGAAGTAACGATCCTGTGAGCAAGTATCGCTGGGTGGGGCCCCTCAGGCAGGTGGTAACAATTGGTCCCCAAAGTGGGAGCATGTGATGGAGCTGGTTGGCTGCCAGCCCCCCCCCCAGCCCCTATAAACCTTCAAGTTAACCTGCCAGGGGAGGGAGAGAACACACCGTGTTTTAGACTTGCTGTTTGATGGTGAAGCACCCAGTAAAGCCTGATAGCCCTTTCGGTGCCTGCGTGTGATTGATTAGCAGCTTGGAGGGAGGACTCGGGAAAGCGACCTCCTCTTTGACACTCCCCGCGCCCTGTTGGGGGGAAACCAGAAGGCTTTGGATCCAGTGCATTCAAAGTTTTCACTATCCCTCCCTGGAATCAGACAACTGACGGTGGAGCAGCATGGGAGACCTGCTCTAATCTATACCTTCAGGGATGCCTTTCTAGGGACCATTGGATTGTTAGTGGGCGAAAAACAGAACCTTCCTGAGGAAGTCCACTCAGAAATAAAATCAAGTGAGTTCCATGGGACTTACTCTCACAGACTCACATCTGAGGATTGCTCTGTCTCTTCTGAACTTAATTGAAATACAGTATTGGGGAATAGTATATTTAGAATGGTGGGAGTACAAGTTTTGAGATGTAGCACTGCAGAAGTTATTCTGGAACATAACCGTTTGTGGCATGAACCCGCAGCTTCCTATTTTCTGTTTCTAGGTTTCGATTATAAACTCCACAGATTTGACCTTTATTCAGAATTTCACCGGTGAACAGGTAATAAATTTCAATCATTCGGCATATCAGCAAATACAATGTTACCCAATGAGTTGCAGCTCAGATTTAAGCAACGCTACTTGTACATCCAGACCTGTTTGTTCAGCATCCATCCAGATTTGCTTGCACAAAGTTTGCTTGGAGGCTGATTTTGCCTGGTCGTTATGGAGCGTTTGTGGGGGGGTTATATGACAATGAGCACCCCTCCTGAGTTGATTGTGGGGTGTTTGTATACATTCCCATTACTCATTCTACACTTTTCAATGCATTTCTTCTTCATCAGCTTCCTAACTGCAAAATGCCTGTCTCTTCCTTAAAGGAGATTTGTTGGCAGGAAGGAAACTGAACACTTTAATCCACTTTAATTGCACCAACCTAAATCTCCCAGGATGTGCTTAAATCTTTCCCGCAAAGCACTGATAGTCTGGCGGGATCCTTTGCAATATGATTTGGGATATGATGGGATTTTGCCAGCTGCAAATAATAATAATAATAATAATAATAATAACAACAACAACAACAACAACAACAACAACAACAACAACAACAACAACATCAAATTATTTATACCCCGCCCATCTGGCTGGGTTTCCCCAGCCACTCTGGGCGGCTTCCAACAGAATACGTATTGAAATACAATAATCTATTAAACATTAAAAGCTTCCCTAAACAGGGCTACTTTCAGATGTCTTCTAAAAGTCTGGTAGTTGTTTTTCTCTTTGACATCTGATGGGAGGGTGTTCCACAGGGCGGGTGCCGCTACCGAGAAGGCCCTCTGCCTGGTTCCCTGTAACTTGGTTTCTTGCAACGAGGGAACCACCAGAAGGCCCTCGGCACTGGACCTCAGTGTCTGAGCAGAACGATAGGGGTTGAGGCACTCCTTCAGGTATACTGGTCCAAGGCTGTTTAGGGCTTTAAAGGTCAGCACCAACACTTTGAATTGCACTCGGAAACGTACTGGTAGCCAGTACGTTTAAACAGCATTTAAAGGGATACTTGATGTAAAAATGCTCTTTATTTACAGATGGCATCTTACTTTGGATACACGGTTGCAGTGTCAGATGTTAACAATGATGGGTAAGTTGCTAAAGACAAAAAAGTATTCATTCTGTGCTCCATCTTCTTTTCCTGTCCTGTTTAATTTAGGAATTTCAAGTGGGTCCCAGCCACTTAATCCAAAATGCTCCCTCTGAAGTCCATGGGACTATTCCAGGACCACCCTGGACTAAGCGCCTTGAGGGAGATTGTAGCTTAGCTATTTATATTCAGTTAGAATTAGACTCCTAAATCTTTTCATCCTTCCTCCTAAACTTTCCAGCAGTAGTAGATATCACAGGTTATGATTTCATACTTCTAAAAAATAATATTAACCTGCTCAAAAGCCAAAATAAATAAATCTCTTAGTCTTTCTTTCATGGGGTTTCATTCCTTGGTATTATGGTTTTCTCAGCTTTTGTGGAGAGGTATTTTTCTAATAAGCTCTTTTGTAGACAACCATATACTTGAGTGTTACAGAGATGCATTCGTCTTTTGCCTAGCTAGCACATCTGTTAAAATGCAATGATTCGACCTTGTTTTTAAGTACATAGCCAGCTCGCCAGAGGCGACCAGGAATGTCATGCAGGTGAATCCATGGAATTTATTGAGGGGGGGGGGCTGGAGAGGAGGGATGGACCACATTGTCTCTGCTGTGTGCCAAGCATAGACACCAAATGTGCTGCCAGAGAAGAGTTGGAGTTCTCAGTCCAACACCCAGGAGGCTAGTAATTTTTTTGTAGGCTAGTAATTTTTGTTTGCAGAGATTTACAAGGCTGCCACTGGAAAACCACCCCATTCCACCCCACACTGTGATTGCATCAGTTTGGAATGGGTACCACGTACATGAGAGTCCGGGCATCTATCGGCTAAGGCCTGTGGCACCACTGATGGCAAGAAACGCTTTCTTTCCTGCCGTACCTGCACCATTTTAAGCACTATAATATGCATTGCTCTTTAAAAAGTATTAATTTACTCTGTAGGTGTTTGAGTGCTTCTCATTGTATCCCCCTAGTAGATGCGTTGCTAGGCAGAGCAGCTCAAAAGAGGGTGGGATGAATGAGAATGAGACAGAGGGGCTGTCAAATCCAAAGCCCTGCCAGGCTCATGCTGGTAGGGCAGAAGGCACAAGGTGGGTGCTCCTCCTTTTGAAATGGAAGCTGGTGCATTGCAGTGAGTGGGGCACTGCCCCACCTGCCTCAGCCCACTCTCAGCCAGCCCAGCCCAGCCCACCTGTTTACATGCAGCCCAGGCTGGCAGCTTCTCCTCCGTCTCAATGTTGTCGCCATCAAACTCAGCAGAGATGACCATGAGAGTAAAACCAATGTTTCATCCTGCCATCTAACTCTCGTTCCACCTACTGTTGGCCTCTTTGCCTTCCACCCTACCAGTCCCAGTGGTCAACAGCCCCTATTGCCTTGCTGTAATATTGGACCGGTATTTTCCTTTATGGATTATTCCTCCTGTTGGTCCCAATGGGAGGGAAATTATGTATGCCAGCAGCAGGACTTGTTTACTCTTCCTCTCTACTAGGGGTGTGTGTGTGTGCGCGTGCGTGTGGAGAAAGGGAAGTTATTGGATTCCAATGGGTCCAAAGTTTTCCCCAGTCCACCCCTGGCACCCCCATAGCACCTTTGGAGCTCTGACAGCAGAATGGCAGGGGAGTCTCCATTCAATTGAAAAGTGGATCTCGCCCACGGATCTCCCCCTTCATGGGTAGAGGGAGGAGAATCGCCTCTGGGACGCCCTCCTAGGTACTACAGGGTTGTCCCCCAAAAAAATTGGGGGACGGAGAACAGTAAAGAAACACAGCCAAACTTTAAGTTTTAGCAGTTGTTGTTTTTTTTAGCAAAATCAATTGCTCTCCCATTGCAGCTCAGCTCAAGCTACCTTGTGTTTTTGCTTCTGCTGGTTTAGACAGTTCTTCCCAAATCTTCTTTAAATCTGTAGAAATGCTCAGAAACGGTAGTTCTGCAAGCTTGGCTAAGAGCAGCCGAGGAAGGGAAGACTGTTAGGGATCTGTAAGGAATTATCACGCAGCTGGAGATGGGAGTGGGTGGAAAACTAAAGGTCTGAGACAAGGACGAGGCGAAAATATTTTGCTTAAGACCTTTGTGTCTGTCTACCCATGTTTGTCTACCCACTTCAAACTGAGAAAGGTTCTGGACTGCGTTTTGGTTGGTGGGGATGTAGGAGGCTGCCTCACATAAAGTCATCTAGCTCAGCATTGTCTACACCGGGGGGGGGGGGAAGCCATTCTCAGCCTGAGGGCCACATTCTCTCACAGACAATCTCTCAGGGGCCGCATGCCAGTAGGGAGTGGGAGCGGGAGCAGATGCGAAAGTGGGCAGAGCCATGGATGTGCCTTCTGCCTTTTGTGAAGCCTGGCAGAAGTGGCTGGTTACTGCAACTGCACCTATTTCCAACCTCCTTCCAAGCCAGCAGGAAACATGGTCATGGAGCAAGGACACTTTCCAGTCAAGTAAAAGACCTCAAGGAGAGGGTGGACTCTGAGAGGGGTGTGTGGTCTGAGGAGAATCCTGAGGGCCAAACAGAGAGGACTAGATGGTCACATTTGGTCCCCAGGCTTTCGATTCCCTAGCCCTGGTAGTCAACCTTCTTAGGCCCATGGGCTCAGCTGGAATGATGAGAGACTGCTGTGGGAACCTCCTGTTTTAGTTGCTTTTTGAGTCTTGGACCTTTGGCATGCGAAGCAAGCACTGAGCAGGGTCTTAGTGCTCTCTAAAATGATGCTTACCCATATCTGAAACAAACAGTGCCAGTTGGGGAGCGATTTAGGTGCATGAGATTTCGTAGCACAGGAGATAATTATTTGCATTGGGTTAAACAGCACACCTAATAAAAATACATTAGCGATCTTTTATTTCCACTATATCAAAGCTTCAAATACTAAGGCCCTAACCTCTTGACACCACTCCGTTCTCCCGCTGTTAACTGCCCAGCGGCACACCAAAGGAATTGCATAAAGTTTCAGCAAGTGGTCACCTTGCGCTTTTGAATGCTGTTCTGTTAAGAAGGAAGCAGCCATGCCTGTCCTCTGGGAAGGCATGGAAGCAAACAAATTGCTCGATCCAGGCATGCAGCATCGCGGCGCAGCCAGGAAATCAGTAAAACACTATTGTGGCTCAGACGATTCTCTCACCACTGAACGGGATCACAGCCTAGTCCCTCATTCCTCTTGCTGCTTTAGCTTGAGTTTGGCCCAACAAATGAAACTATTTATAACTGAAGACAAGCAGAAACGTTCTTCATTTTTTTTTAAAAAAAAAATCTACAGCAAACAGATGTTTTAAAACATACAACTCCCCACACACTGTTTGAACGGTGGAGGAGGGGGGATGGAGAAGCAGGAAGGGGAGAGAGAGAACAAATAAAAGTGAAATTGACATCATTGTTTTTGTTTGTTTTTCCAAATTGGGACGCGGAAGGATGGGACAGGGAATATCGTGAGCAGAACAGCCTGATAAGTAATGAGTCCTTGCACTGAAGCATGGGCTGATCAGACCAAAGGAGATGATGCTGATGCAAGGGGACAGTCCATTTGCGAGTGGGTACCGTGCTGGGATCTACCCCCAATACTGGTGCTGCAGGGCCATTTGCGCTGCATCCCTCTCAACCCCTGTGCAGTCCAGATGTTTTGCATATGGGACTTCAAGAGGCCATGTTAGGGCAGGGCTGTGTAGGAGGCCTTATGCAAAATCCAAATAGCTGCCACAGATTTCCTACAACTGTGGCACCTAGCACAAGGCAGTTGTTGATGTTTTATTGGATGTGCTAGGCAGGGCAAGCTGAGGCAAGCTGAGGCGGCCGCCTCAAGCAGCAGGAGTCATGGGGGGGGGCAGCAAATCCAGCCTCCAAGGCTGTGGCATGTTCCTTGGGGCTGGATCTGTTGCCTTCTCAGCAACCCCCTCTCGAGAGACAGCAGTCTCTTGGCAAATTGGAGATGCTGCTAGTCTCTTCCTCCCCAGTTGTTCCTGATGTGAATTTTTATTCCTCCCCTTGTTCCTGGCATAGAACTCCACTCAACCCTTCTTCCCTAGCAAGGGGTGGGAGTTTGCGGTTTGCCTCAGGCGCCAAAATGTCTTGGGTTGGCCCTGGTGATGTACCAGGGATTTCAGTATCAAATCTGAGCACCATGGAGGGCAAATATTTGCTGCTAGTGGACTGGTTTGGTTGTAAAAGGTAAACGACAGGTAAGTGTTGTGTGCAGTTCCCTCCTCTCCACCACTGCCAGAAGGAAAAGATTGGAAACTTTCATTCCCACTTTCAACTATTTGAACTTTAGCATTATATCTGAACCTTGATTTTAACTATGATACACTAAAACAAGGCAACCATGAATACAGTTTGAAGTTGGGTTGTTCCAGTAAACTGTAGTTAAGACCAACTGTGTTTGTCTGGTTTGGACATGGTGCTGAACTGCACTACTAAAAATGAAAGCCAAAGCTTATGATCATCTTCAGAGGAAGAGAAGGCAGGGGGAACTGATAAGCCTGAGGTTGATTCACATAATGCTAAACCATAGTTTAGTGTTCCTTCTAAATTATAGGGCTATAAATATTCAGGCTTTGGGGGAGCTGTAGGTTCCACAACTGGCTCTTAGTGAAACTGTAGCTTCCCATTTTGGTAATGAGGACTGCAGTGATAAGAACTCTAGAGAAAACTCTGGCCGAACACGCAGTCCTCTTCCCTGGTTCCCTTGGACATTGACCTAATGTGGTCCCCCTAGATACTGTACATGCCGCCTGGGATTGTTGTTGGAGTCCAGCAACATTTGGAGAGCACCAGATTGGGGAAGGCCAGCTGAAAGCATAAGTGTCATTAATTTTTAAAGCGAGGCGGATTCCTCTGAATTTTGTACTGACCATTCTGCTTGTTTTCCTCTCTCCAGGTTGGATGACATCCTAGTCGGTGCTCCCCTCTTTATGGAGCGTGAATTTGAGAGCAATCCTAAGGAGGTTGGGCAGGTGTATCTCTACCTACAAGAGAGTGCCTTGTACTTCAGAGAACCTCAAGTGCTGTCTGGCACTGAGGTGTTCGGCAGATTTGGCAATTCCATTGCACATCTCGGAGATCTAAACCAGGATGGATTTAATGGTACTACACAAAGTATTCTTTAGAGGTTACGCACAAATTGCTCGAGACAGTTGAAGATGGGAATGGTTCCATTGCAAGGACCATTTGTAGTGGCCAAAATAATGAATGTGATTTATGTGTTTGTGCTGAGCCAGGTGTTCTTAAGAGCGGGAGACTATACCCCCCACCAAAAGCTAAATGTGTGATGACTAGGGGTGTGTGATGAATTTGATTCAGGTGGGTTCTGAAAATAGACATCTCAAGTGTCAAAAGCCGGGGTAAATAAAGAGAGAGCAAAGCTACCTTTTTAGGGTATTATCTTCCTTTCCAAGGCGGCTCAGAACATAATCGATCTAATAACGATATTCTAAAAAACCCAAGTTACTAAAATTGCAGTAAGGAGACAAAACAAGAGCATTAAAAGTAGCTGTGGCACATAAGAAGAGTTAAAGCAGAGGCCTCTCTGATCTTCACTCCTGTGAGGAATTAAAGCAGCCCTCGCCATAAGCATTCCCACCTCTCTTTGTTCTTTTTCAGACATTGCAATAGGAGCACCATTTGCTGGAGAAGATAGAAGGGGGAAGGTCCTCATTTTCAATGGAGCTAATAATGGGTTAAATCCTAAACCTTCCCAGGTTCTCCGCGGTATGTGGGCCTCCCAATCGATGCCTGCGGGATTTGGTTTTACACTGAGAGGAGACTCCGACATAGACAAGAATGATTACCCAGGTAAGGTTCTTCCACACGAGAGAGAAGGGATTTCATCCCCTTCCACCTCTGGAAAAGGCATCATTTTCTTTTTGGAAAGGCCGAGGTCAAAATCCCAAATAGGGCTGTGCTTTTGTGTGCAGATCTAACTTTGCTTCTCTGAGAATTTGGAGTTGGACAGAACAAATACTCCCTTTCCTGTTATGAGAAATCACCAGAAATGCAAGAAGGACTGAAATAGATACATTAACATAAAACACCTGAATTGTTAAAAAAGACGGAAATGAAGTGTGTGTGTGTGTGGGGGGGGAGCGTGTAACCCTTCAGTTCCCTGTCAGAAAGCCAGGAAGAAAAAGTTGCTTCTCTGCACTTTGGATGGCTTCCTTCTCATTTCGGAAGGTTATTAAAATAAAATAAAAATAGGAGCATAGGGAGCTGCCTTATACTGAGCCATATTGCTCAGTATTACACTGACTGGCAAGGGCTCTCTGGGATTTCAGGTAGCTGTCTCTTCCCAGCTCTACCTGGAGATGCCAGGGATTGAACCTGGGGCCTATTGCATGCCAAGCAGATGCTCTACCACTGAGCTACAGCACTTCCTGGCTCTTAACTGCGAAAATTCCCAAGGTAACAAACAGATAACAGAATTGCAGATATGATATTTCCCATATCATGTTGGATCCTGTTGGTATGCCTAAGAAGGGGGTTGTTCCTTTTGTCTGTTTGGATGTTGCCTAAATATGGTTTGTTCAGTTTCGAGTGAATGGGGGTCTCACTTGCTGCGAACTCCATTGTAGGATTGGGGTTAAGAGGATGAGCTAAGAGTCTAAAGTTTCCTGAGCTACGAACTCACAGGATGGCTTTAGGCAAACATCTGTCTTTCAGCCCAAGGAAGGGAAACAATAGCGCCTCTGGTTAAGTTGCCAGGTTATTTGAAGGATTAATAAGAGGATATGTAAAGCGCTTTGAGCACTTAGAGGAGAAGCATTATTTAAATATTGGACGTTTAATAAAAAACAGTTATTCGAAACAGGAAGAGGTGAGAGGTTCCCCTGGTTCCAGATATTCCTTCGTTCCTCACTTGCCCAGATCTTTCTTCCTTAATTAGTTGGGTTCCGAATGTTTTCCCTCAACGATTAATATTTTACTGATGTCATCTGGTATTTATCAACAACTGCTTCACTATAGGAGCTCTCCCTCTTTATTTCTGAAGTGGAGCTTATCCAGTTTGGGGCAGCGTTCCAACACCATCTGTAGCCTAAATGCACAACATCATTTTAATTTGATTTTCTCCCATTTCACCCCCTCCCCCCTCCACTCCTCTGGGATGAAGGATAAGGCAAACCGCAGCATTTCTTTTTCTTGGGGTCTGAGAAGGCCTTCTGCATTTGTAACACAACCCACACAGTAGAATTGCTGTAGTGCAAGCCTTAGGATTGTTTTGCTGGCATCAGCCCCGTTGTAATTAATGGGACCATGCTGGACGAACATCCTGAAATATCTTCTGCCACTGTGCTCTGTTAACCTACTGTACTAATGTTTTCGGATAGTTTATGTTCTGCGACTGTTTCACTGATTATTCCCCCCCCCCTTTGTTTGCCTTAATCCAGCTGGCTGGGCTTGTAGCTTTGTGTTCTCATTTGCGTCGCCTTTCAAAACAGGGAGAAAACGAGGATCAAAATGTGTGGTGTTTTTATTCCCCTTTGGGGGTTTTTAGCGCTACAAAGGCTTAATCTTCCTCATCCCTTACTTGGGAAACAAGTCCCACAGAACTCGAGAAGACTTGGGCCAAACCACACGGGAGATCTGTCGGATGTTCCTTTATTTGATAGATTTCTCTCCCGGTTTTTCAGCAAATCTCCTCACAAAGCAGCAAACACCACACACGACAGCAGTCTGAAACAATATAAAACGTTAAGCTCTGAAACACCCCAAAAGCCTCAAAATTAGGCAGCATGTGGAAGCAGCAGCCCACCTAGCCCAGGCCAGAATGAAGCGGCCTGAAATGCTCCATAAAAGAGGCAGAGAACAGGTGTCCTGCTTGAAAAAGGATTGAGGTGGAGCTTGCCTGATGTTACTAGGAAGCAAATTTCATAGAACTGGGGTCATCACTGAGAAGGCCCTGCTCTATGTGGCCACCACTCTCATTGCCTTCGCAGGTGTGCACAGAAACAGGGCCTCTAATGCAGGTCTATGGGGTGGTGTGGGTGAAGTTGGTTCTTCATGTAAACCAGTTCCAAAACAGTCAAACTGGCAAACAGTCCAGCTGCCACAGTATAAGTCCAATCCAGTCCAATCTCCTGACACCCTTTGGCTTTCCTGGCTTCTTCTTTTTAAGCTACTCTGGAGGGAGGAGGTATTGAATTGGAGCATCAACATTTCTCCAGCTGAAATATTCCATCCCAATAAAGTGCTGTAAGCACAAATGTGGGGATGAGCGAAATAACGGGTATCTGCATTGCTGCTGTGTTACTTTCCCACCAAGGCTAATAGTGGTTAACGGGAAGAGAAACTTTGCTTGTAGAAAGAGTTAGATATTAAATTACCTCTCCCTCAGCGCCACTGGCAAAAGCTGTGGGTGACCGATACCATCTTTGAAGGGGCAGTTTCCCCTTTGCTCTCAAGCACAAATGAATGCTGCTATTATTATTATTATTATTATTATTATTATTATTATTATTATTATTATTATTATTCCGTCCTACACCTGCAGGTCTCAGGGGGGTTCACGCTATGGCGTGTACCTTTCATGTAAACACAAGTAGTTTCTTCTTCTTCTTCTCTTCTTTAGTAGAATATTTACTTTTTTCCAAATTGATGCAGATTTAATCCTTCTAAAGTATGTCAGCTGCCTAAGATTCTTTAGTCAAAATGCACCGTCTGAGCTAAGGTGGCCAGGAAAAGAGCCTTCTTAGTGGTGGCACCTCCCAACTGATGCTGACATTGTTATCTTTATGTCACCAGGGAAATACATTTCTCTATTCCTGGACATATTGCCCTCTCCTAATGAAGCAGGGTGTTGTTGTTGCTTTAATGATTTTATATGTTATTTGTATATTATTTTGGTTTGGTAAACTATTCAGAGGTTTTGCTAATAGAAGGTATAAAGTCTTTAAAATAAATAAGTGAATGAGCAGGCAACAGACCTAATTTAGGGAAAGCACCTTAATGCCCTTTCCAGAAGCTCTGGAGCCGACTGGTGCTTCACAGGTAAGATTCAAATGCTATTGTGTGAGCTGGACAGTCCCTCCCCTTACCTGGCCAGTCCCCTGGCAAGCCCTTACCAGGCAGGATTGGACAATTGGCTGGGGTAGGCGGAGACCCCAGGTATCCTGCCTGGGAAGGTAGTGCCACCTCCGAACAAACAGAGAGCCACTCTGGGATCACAGGGCTGCGCGCGACCACGCAAAGGTCGCCCCCCCCATTTGATGTGGAGAGCGGTCATTCCAGTCTTAACAGTTTCACACTAATAGATAGGCTGGTGGAGAGAAAGAAAACTGCCAATATGTCCCAGTTAAAAATATGCCGTTGGCTCAAAATGTACCTGTTTGTGCCAGCAAAAATGAAAATACATGGTCTGAGGACAGCAGCCTTAAAAATATTTTGAAACCTAATATTGGAGGTCGTGTTTGAATCTGAAAAACATAAGTGGATATATTTGTTGGAATTAACAGAGATAACTGGGCTTAGCGGGAAATTTGTTTTCCTTCACTTTAATATTTAACATCAAAGTCCGCATTGAAAATTATCTTGAGGCAAAGTCCAAGGTCAAGTATTCCAATGAGAAAATGGTTGGCTGGGCTCATGGAAGTTGTCATCCAACACATCCAGAGGACACCAGGCTGTTGAAGGCTGAATTATAATATATCCATATTTTTAGAAAACCTAACTGGGCTCTGTATCATATTTTCAGTGAACTGCTAAAATAATCAACATGGCACAGAGAATATAAATACCTAAATGATTAATCATAACAGCGTCCATTTGGGCTATTGTAGAGCATTATTTAAACATGTCGAGCTAATTTTTGAATTTAGACCAATTGCTTGTGAGACCTTTTTCCTCCTTTTCAGAGATGGAATGTGTCTGTAGCTGTTACATTGCTGATGCAAATTTAAGCAGCAAATGAACCTTTTGAAAAATAAAAAATCTGGCTCGTCAGCTTTGTTGGCTCAGATAGTATATACAATATTCACTCTTTGGAGAACCACACAAATATTTCTGACCAGAATTCCTTATATTTATATTTATGAGATATTTATCATGCTTTTTCCTTAAAGATTGTTAAACCATTTAATGACAGAAACAAAAGGCAAGGTCGTATGAATGGATGGATGAATAATTTATTACGGTCGGAGACCAGCTTATAAAAACACATTTGGGGAAACAATCCCGGAGGACAAAACATACATATAAAACATTGAACAATGGTAAAATTTATGTTTATACATGCAATAAGCATATAGATACTTAAAAACTTTAAGATAAGCTGCCGCAGAGAACTGACCCTGGGTCGCTCACGGAACCAAGTTTAGGGATTTTCTAATGAACTAGTTTGGATCAGGGAAAGGTCTATGCCTGCAGATCTGAACACAGAATCTGGCAACCATCCGGGTCGTCTTCTGATCTTTGCTTAACAGGAGCAGGTCGAGTTTTTGCTTTTCCGGGAGGTCTGCTAACCTCACCAGCATGGAATCAATGGTCTCACTACATGCCTCTTCTTAGAAGGGGCATCTAAAAAACAGGTTCTCTAGGCTTCCTATTGTCCCCAATGAACAAGCGCAGAGTCTTTGAGCGTATGGGACTTTTTTGTAGGATCCTTCCAGGACCGGCGAGGGCAGAGCTGAGCTTCTGGCGAGTGTAAAAGCCCTTCTTGCATTTTTGGATAGGAGTAAGAAGAGGTAAGCTACCGGAGTGGCTATATATCTCTCAGTTTCTCCAATTTTATTGTCACGGCATCTTGAGCAGTCCTGTTGTCCCAGGGCAGATGATGATAATGGTTTGGCATTTGCCAAGGCCCTCGATATTAGAGAGATTCTCAGCCCTGTCACTCCACCATTCTCAGTTTACACAGAGCATCCAGGAGGGTCAAAGGAAGAACAAGATAATTCTGTCCTTTCATGCCCCACTTCTTCCAAGCTATGGCATCCAGCTGAAGATGTCTTGTGAGAGCCAACGTGGCGTAGTGGTTAGAGTGTCAAGCTAGGACCTTGGAGACCAGAGTTCAAACCCCCTCTCAACCACGAAGCTCTCTGGGTGACAGTCACCGTTTCTCTGCCTAACCTACCTTATAAGGTTGTTGTAAAATGGAGAGTGGGGCCTGCTTGAGGGAAAGGTGGGATAGAATTATCATCATCATCCTGGCATGTGTTCTCTGTCACAGACTCTCAGTCTCTCACACACAAACATCAGAAGCTATCTTATGCTGAGTGAGGCAAACAGTCCATCTAGTTCAGTATTGTCTACACTGACTGGCAGCAGCTCTCCAGTCTTTCCCAGTCCTCCCCCTCCCTCCAGTAACTTCACAGATAAGAATTAATGAGCAGTTGATATATTTATAGTCCTTTTATTATGGCATCATGTTGCAAGCACAGATATACAGCTCTCCGCAAAGAGGGCAGCTGCCTACTCTAAACTCTCCTTCCAACTTCCGCAGCAAGAAGGGTGCCAACGGGAAGTTCCCCCCCGCCTCCTTTGTTCTCTGATACATTCGGACCTCTGAGTCCGTGGTGAGGGGGGGTCCCCCACACTCTTGATTGACGTCTCTTCCAGCTGTACCCTCCCTTCTGGTTCTCTTGTCATTATCTCATAACTGAATAACTCCTTTCTAAGCTGTGCAGTTTCTGTGTCTGCCTCTCTCTCTGCTTCTGAAAACACTGGAGGCAGGGGGGGTGATCATTCCCCCTCCTCTTCTGAGAGGAGCTGATCTGACTGTGACTGCATTCCCCAATCTTCAGATCCGGACCCAATCCCTGACACCAGCTCTACCCGGAGATGCCAGGGATTAAATATGCTACCTTCTGCATTCAACGCAGATAATCTTGGAGCTGGCACTGAATCTCAGCCTGCCCAGCATGTCTTTATGCCATAGTCTAGGTTTGGTTTGAGTTTGGGTTTAATTGTAGATTGTTGTTTATAGGCTGCGAGAACAGCTGCAGCAATGTTTGAGGAAAGTAACAGCCGTGGTAAAGGGGAAACCAACTCCTAAAAAATGAACTGCCTTGCTTATTCTTTCTAAAATGCTGTTGTATGATTATTTCATATGCTCAACACATCAGGCTATACAGGAGGAAGAGATCCCTCCAGCTTCTTATTAGCAGGGATTTTTGCAGGATTTAAAGTATTTGGAGAGTTGTAAGCTACGTGCCAACAATTCTCCACCTACCACATTTCCATCCAAGTTAGAATATATCTTATTATGGAATCTATTCAGAGGAGATATTCAAGACAAGGGTGGGTTGGAAGGGAAAGACTGGAAAAAGAAAATTAAGTAAGGAACAGCTTTGATACAGAGCCATATCATGGCTGTGGTTGCAAACTAAATGGACGGGAGCCAAGAACTGGCAATTGGCTTGTCACCACTTCATTGCCAATGCCTTATTCCTCTGATTTATAGAATTACGATATGCTTCCTTTTGGGGGAGAGTATAGTGAACATGACATAGCAGCAATTGCCCAACTTCAGAGAGGTGGCAGGCATGGGAAGCGGGTGTCTAGAGTCAGTTCAGCAGAGGTCGGGAGTTGAAAATCTGAACCTTAATCCAGACAAGATGGAGGTGCCATAAGCCAAGAACACTGGAGATCTGGGTGAGGAGGTTCAACCTGTAATAGAACAATAAGAGGTGGTCAGTAATAGCACCAAAGGGAGGTTGACATTTGGAGTCAATGCCTAGTTTTGGTCAACACAGTGGCCTGTCAGCTTTAGGCTGTTGGTACTTCATGATGGACTATTAATTCAGTGTTAATAACACATTTATCACCTCTGTACTTTTCTTCATGCCATTTCCTCTGGACCTCACTGTTTACAATTCCCACCCACCTTACTCCAAACCAGGCATCCCCAAACTTCGGCCCTCCAGATGTTTTGGACTATAATTCCCATCTTCCCCGACCACTGGTCCTGTTAGCTAGGGATCATGGGAGTTGTAGGCCAAAACATCTGGAGGGCCGCAGTTTGGGGATGCCTGCTCCAAACTCTGTATGTGTAACTGCAACTCATGAAAACACCTCTTGCATTTGATAAGGTGGGCTGTAGTCCATGTGCATTTGTGCTGTGGTGAAGTTGTTAGTCATTAAGGTGTCACAGGGCTCTTTGTTGCAACAAAAGCAAAAATCTCAGGCAACAGCCCGCAAGGGATGTCACCCCGTTCCACCACCCAGTTTTGCCACTGGTCTCCCCACCCTCTAGGGACGGAGAGGGACTGGTGGTAAAGCTCTGCGGAATGCCTCCCCTCCTGCTGAGTCGATAAGAGGGGAGGCTTTCTGCCACCCAGCTTTGCTATCTGGCAGAGAGGGGAGATCTCCCCCAGTCCACCCAGCAGTGGTGAAGCTTTGCACTGGCTTCTCCTGAAGGGATGAGTCAATGCAAAACCCTACTGCTAGGCGGGAGGATCTTGTCAATAATTTGAATCCTAACAGATCTATCCCCCCCACCCCGGGCCCGGTGGAGTAGTCTCTTTACAGAGTTTGTGTCCCCCATTGTTGGGGTGGCAGTGGGGTGTTTTGTCTTAGGTGCTGAAACTCCTCAGGCCGTCCCTGCTTGATAATATACTCAAATACAGTACACACTGGGACACACTATGTCCTTGTAGTTCTGTTGTCTGCTGTGGCCCTATGTCAACAAACTGGGGTCACAGAGGACGAGTGACAGTCTCCTTTGCCTGCAATCAAGGGACCTTGGGATTTGGTTTGATGGAACCTTTTTAAAAAAAGTTGTCCATGGTTATTTCATTACTTCCTAAGTACTCAGTCATATCCCCCGGGCACCACTGGGCATTATTCATTACCTATATGGAGAGCAGATGATGACTCCGTTTAGGAAGCAGAAATGCTTGCATAGAATTCAGAGTTGGAATATCAAGTCCAAAAACACTGTAGAGTGTCGGCTATATCCTAGTAATGATTTATAGGCAATTCTTTCCTGAGATCAAAGCCGCAGAGATTTGTTCTCCTTTTTGTTTAAAAAAAAGGAAAGAAAGAAAGAAAGAAAGAAAGAAAGAAAGAAAGAAAGAAAGAAAGAAAGAAAGAAAGAAAGAAAGAAAGATCCCTAGTAAATGGAACAGTATAATTTAATCTTCCAGTTCATGAAGTTTTCTTCAGGTTTCATTTGACAAGGATTCAGAACACTTCGTTTAAGATGATTGTCTCTCCTTTCTTTTCTGCAAATATTCTACATTCTGTGAAACACTTTGCTTTCAGCTAGCAAACTCTATCTGTGGCATTTTCTGGGGAGGAATATGATTGAGATGACTAAAGTGTTCTCTATTTTTAGGGTAGCAGTGCTGCCAGACTTCAGATAACATAGACGGCTCAAACACTTGATTTTGATCGTATTCTTTTGCAGAACCAAAAATGTTTATCAATCGCATTAATGATTTTGGCATTCCGAGCGTTAAAAGCTATCCCTTCTCTAGAGATGCATGCAAAAGGGAAACTTCCAATTGATTTTCCATGGAGCTGAACTGGACCGTATAAAACAAGAATGCAATGGAAATAATTATAACAAAATGTTGCAGTTTGAAGTGCTCCAGTTACTATTCTGAGCCCCATCGGCACCATACATTCAAAGCAGTATTGTACCACTTTAAACAGTCATGGCTGCCCACAAAGTCTCCTGGGAGCTGTGGTCTGTTAAGGGTGCTGAGGGTTGCTAGAAGACCCCTCTTCCCCTCACAGAACTACAGTTCCCAGAGTGCCATGGGAAGAGGAATTGGTTGTTAAACCACTCTGGGAATTGTAACTTTGTGAGGGGAATAGTGTTGCCCTGCTTTAGTTGTGTAATGCAGACGAGCATCCATTCCATCATGTTGTCCTCTATTTCTTCCCATAGCTGGTTTTCCATTCCTCGTTTCCACTGACAGCCTATTGCAAATGTATAATTGGGCGCTCACTTGAGCCGCATCCTTTCCTGCCTTACACCTGATGTCATGTATAACGTTGGGTATCAGGGAACATGGGCGTAGTTTGGGAGAACCAGCCTCATGGGCCAAATTGGGACCTGTGCTGGGCTTATTTAGTCCCATGGGCCAGAGGTTTCCCATCCCAGTTATAGAGGAAAGGCTTGGTCGAGGGCTTGTCCTGGGTGTTTCTGTCACTGAAGAACAGAGATTGCTTGCCTTGCAAGAGGACCTCAGCCCACTCATACCAGAGTAAAGGTGAGGGTGGCTAAATTCAACATGAATTAAAGAAATTGACTTTTTTGTTGCCTATGTGTTAGTTTATTAATTTTCCAATGTACATAATTTTAAGCTAGTGAAAATGTTTTGTCATTTTTGCCTGCGTTTAAGTGTTTCCTTTTCATCATTGTTTTCCAGATTTGATTGTAGGTGCATTTGGAGCTGGCAAGGTAGTTGTTTACAGGTATGTGCTACTATATGCATACATAAAGATTCTGCCATTGTCACTCACAGGTAGCGATAGGGGATAAAATAGATTCGGTGTACATTTAAATGTGATTCTGCCAAATACACACTCTCCGAAACAATGTGAGAACCGAAACAGAGCCATCCTTTGAAATTTGCACTGAACTTTGCGACTGAAGTTCTCCAAATAACATTCAGGCACGCATTCTTTTCTAACATTCACTTGTATTTGGAGAAAGTGTTTGCCGAAATGTGCACATTATTCAGACATGTATACAAAAATGTGTTTATTAGGAGGAACGTGCATTAAAATGTTGGAGAAATTTTATGAGGATTCTTTTTTAAAAAATTCACAAATTGCTGCGGAAAGAGGGAGAATTAAATTTAAGATGGGGGAAATGAGAAAACTTAGAGGCCCAAAGTTGGTAGATCCTTCCATTTTTTATGCTCCTTTTTATATATATAAAAAGCTGCATTTTAGCATTTAGCCCAATTAAAAAGAAAAATCAATTTTGGAAAAGCAGTATAAATATTTTAGAATGATTATACTATAATAATATAAAACTGAGCTGGGGAAATTGGCATTACAATCTGAATACAGTTTGTCTGAAGAAATTAATTGTAGAAGCAGTATAAGTAATGGCAGTAGTGTTGGCATTTTATTTTATAAATGTATTTGGTTTACATAGTTAATTTCTTATATACTGATCTGAGAGATGATCTACACGGTACTCCCTCTAAAGAAATTATAGACTCCTGGAGTTTCCAATGTGATGCTCTCCAGATGTTGTTGGACTACAACTCCCATGATCCCTGATCATTCATAATGTTTGCTAGGACTGATGGGAGTTGTAGTTCAAAAAGATTGAGGGGCGCTACATTGTTTATCTCTGCTATATTCTGCTATATTTCCTCAAACTCTATTTATGCAGCTATTGCAGTCTGTGGATTTTGAAAGGAAGCTATCCTGGCTTCTTACCTTTCTCCATTTAGTTTTTTCCCCTAGGGAGTTGAATTAAAGCTATGCATTTAATTACAAACAAGTTACTTGGAGAGATTCTAAGTAATTATTTTTGTAGCCAGGGCTGTTTCCAGCTGCTTTTTCTATTATGACTTCTTCTCCTTCTTGGCTTGTAGACCACTTGGCTTAAGATCTATCAGCTACTTTGTATCATAGAGCAGTTTGAAAAAAAGTTCCCCTTCTCCTTCCCAAAACTCCTATGAGTCACGAATGCAAAATGTGGCAGAACTGAAACAGAATATTTCTTTTTTCTTTCTTTCTTTCTTTCTTTCTTTCTTTCTTTCTTTCTTTCTTTCTTTCTTTCTTTTTGCTGGAGAAAGTTACATTGTCAAGAGACAACAACAGTCATTTGAGGACATTCTAAAACTTGGTATGATCAAGGTGTGGAAGGGTAGTGTGGTTGCAATGATAGGCCCCACTCATGACCTCCATGCATTGATTGAACCAAGGGGTGGCAGTGTGGTCCCCTCCAGATGTTGTTGGGTTCCCACCCTCATCATCCTTGACCACTGGCAGACCTGGCTCAGACCGATGGAAGTTGTAGTGTTAACCACATCTATTGGGCATCATGGATCAGACTCTGTGTGCCAGTCTTGAATTTAAGCACTGATCTTGTAGCCATGGGTGATGAAGACTTCATGCAAGTTGCTGAGCAGGTTGGCAGACATGGGTCTTCTGTGTCCAGCACAGAAATCCAGGAGGTTGATGGAGGAAACAATCCTCTCCTTTGTACCCAGCACAGAAATGCAGCTCTCCACCTCTCTTTTGCCAAATTTGACTAGGTTAAGGCTTCATTTATCTGCTTGCTTTTTTTCCAGGCTACTAACTTTTGTGGACTTATTTACAAGGCTGATGTATACAAATCCTGCATGCACAGGCTCTTATACACACATTTGGGACACTTCATTACATACAGGGAGCCCATGAATGCAAAAGTGAAATGTCAGTGGTAGACTAACATGCTTTAAGATAAACACGGGGTGACATTCAACTAAGTTATACCCACAGTTGGCGGACTGAAATGCACTTAAGATCATTGGTTTCAGTGAGCCTATTCAGAGCATGATCAACACTAACACCATATCTTGTTTTCTGAATAAAGCTGTCTCTGTTATAACAGTGAAATCAGTGGTAGGTTCAAACAGGTCTTAACAGTGGCAATTTATTCTTTGTGGAATATATTTCCCAAAGAAGAAGCTTCCCTTTTCCTGATCCTCCAGCCCTTCAAAAGGTAATGTGAGACCATCCTGCTTGGGAAAATATTTAGAAAATTCCTGCGCACTTGCTTTGTGTGTAAACATTTTTTTAATTGTACCTTTGATGTCTGTGCTGCTTATTTTACTGGATTTACAATTGTTTTATATTGCATCATGTTAGAGCTGTATAAGACAACACTTTAAAGCTTTGGCTGGGAAGTGGTGTATATGTTGCTCTAATAATATTAGCCTTGTCCGCACATGGGGGTTTGCCTCTTTGTGTGTAGGTGTTAGCAAATCACTATTAACAGAATTAGGCTAGATCTTAATCAGATATACAAACACAGGGAACATGAATGAGTCATTAACCTCCAAAGCGTGGGCTTGCACACTGTCCCTGTGGAAAAATGTGTGTGCTCCTAATGTGGGCACTGTGCGTGCACCTCCCAGCAGGAGTTTGATTGTTTATGATACGCACTAATACAGGAAGTATGACTCACGCTTTCTGTGGTCCCACGAGTCATTAACATCCACAGTAACTGAATATTCTTCTTCCTCTCTTCTATTGTCTCTTGCTCCTTTTCTACATGCTCAGCTTTTGCTTTTCTCCCCTGCAGAGCGAGGCCGGTGGTGACAGTCGACGCGCAGCTCTTGCTTACCCCGGTGATTGTAAATCCGGAAAATAAAACCTGCCAGCTTCCTGGCTCAGTGACTTTGGTGGCTTGGTAAGTTGGCAATAGGAACAGATGAGCCTTTCACACCAGAGTCTTACATCCACAGCAGTCTGTGCACGGAGCTCCTTTGTCTGCATATCTTTGAGGAGGCACATCTCTGTGTGCTCACAAGAGCTCCTCCGCTGAAGTGGGTGAGGATGGCTTGCAGGTGAGCATGCGTGCACCAGAACTGTGGCAGCCCAAGAAGTCAGGGCCATGGCATTTCCCCTCCCGTTTTAAGCTGCTTTCTCCTGCTGCATAGTTAAACTATGGAATTCGCTTCCAACAGGAGGCAGTGACGGTCGCCAACTTGACTGGCTTTAAGTCCATGGAAGATGAGGCTAACAATGGCTACCAGCCATGGTGGCTGTGTCCCACCTCCACTGCCGGAGGCATTATGCTTTTGAATTCCAGTTGCTGGAAGCTACAGCAGGAAAGAGAGCTGTTGCATTCAGGCCCTGCTTGCAGGCTTCCCATCGGCATCTGGTTGAACACCATGAGAACAGGATGCTAGGCTAGATGGGCCCTTGGCCTGATCCAGCAGGCTCTTCTTATGTTCTTATGACTGTCCTCTTGAAACTCCATGGTTCCTGTGCAATAAATGAAACCCAATGGCAGCTGTTAAATAGGTAAAACATTTTGGGGGAGCAAATCACACCTGTCCATGATACGGAATCTTGAATTGGATTATGGAAGTCACTGCATAGTTTACATATGTGTCCAAGACACCAGGGCTCCATGTGTTCCTGCCAGACCTGCAGACGCCGGGTGACTTTTGTCACTGACAGTGAGATGTTGTGTGTGCTTGGACTGAAGCACAGGGTCAGAGGCTTTTTAAGTGACCACATGGAACGCCATAACCAGGAAGCGCTTTTTCGGCTTCTTATATGCGAAGACTTGTAACATTCCTGAAAACCTATAGGCAATCCAAAGTTAGTGGAAGTCTGCTCTGCAGGAATGTAAATACAAGCTTCAGTGTAAACTATGTGAATTGGCTTCTCCAGGGTACTGACATTTGTGGGTCTGTCAGAGCCATCAGAATTAATGGACGCCAGCACTTGAAGTTTCAAGCAAACAACAAATATTGGACAATTTTATTGTATCTAGGTCCATAGAAAGAAAGACACACACACACACACGTGTGTGTGTGTGTGTGTGTGTGTGTGTGTGTGTGTGTGTGTAAGCTACCTGCCTCTTTTGTCCCCAGAAGGCACTCAAGTCTACAAGTACAGCAGACCCCCTCCTTTTGGGGTCTTCTGAAATCTTGGCTAGGATCAATAAATAGATACATCATAACACTATACTTATGCCTGATCTAGATCAGAATGAGGTGTGCACAGTCTTGAGGTTTAAAAATGGAATGTTCTGCTTCAGACCATCATGAGGGAATAACATATTTTATTGCTCCGCTATTGGGTGGAAAACAAAAATTGTCCGTGCAAGAAGAAAACTTGCATACAGGAAGTGATGTAAGCTAGAATTCTTCTCCCCGGTGTGCTATTGTTGTTGTTTTCAGTTGCAGATAATTATTATGTGGGAGAGCATTCAAAGTTTTTATTCCTCGCCTACATTCTGAACTGGCACAGTCCATTCTGTCATCTCAAGATTCTTATTCACCTGCCTATGTTCTGGAGGCACCAGAATAATATTCTGATTTCTGCTACTCCTGTAGAAACTTGAGTCCATGGGAAAGGAACTGCTTAAACGTGTATGTTCTCATAGATATATATGCCGGTAATAGTATATGTTATATAGGTGCCACAACAGATAGATGGTTATGGTCCTGACCATTTTGCTATAAAATATGCTTCCCTAAAGGTTTTTACTCCGGCTATAAAACTTTTTAATCCTGTCTCCGAAATGATGGAAGAGCAGCTGTTAGTTTTCTATGCTGTAATTTTTCTCTGTAGTTGTCATAACCTCGTGTTGTACATATGCAAACAATTATTAGGGAAACTCCAACAGACAAATATTTCCTCTGCCCCATGGGATAGATTTCTGTATCTCTTAGCCAGCTGTGTAACTTGTGCAAAATGCCCGCTGATTGACATTTCAAAATAAAATGAATGAAAGGAGGTCATCTTAACCAGAAAAAGCTCAGGGATTTGGATTACTGTACTGTACACTATCAGAGTATAAGGAAAATATTGTTTTAACCATGTGGGAAATTGTTATTAAAATGTATATGCTTTGTTTTCCTACAGAGACAGAAAAACTCTGCAATATGTAGTTAAAACCAAGCATGCCTTAAAATGTGTTAAAATGCGAAGTTATAAACAGGGGGGGGAGAAGCTGGGTTCCCCCTCCCTTGTAAATTACAGCTGAGCAAAAGTGATTGAACCTAAGGGATTTCTTATAAGTTGAACTTTTTTTTTCTCAGTCCATTTTTGCACTCAGGTGTCCCAATTGCACAAGATTTTGAGAGGACTGGCTCTGATTTGGATCCAAATAGACACTGGTTTTTTTTTGGGGGGGGGCTTCTCATCCATTTTCAGGAGCATCCTGTTTGGACATCCTGTTCACAGGTAAAGGCTACATGTGAGCAGAAATGAACTTGCTAAGCTCCACCCCATGTGACTATTCCCTTCAGTCTCCATGAGTTGGAGAGCAAAGCCTGGAGCAAGGAGCTTCTCCTGTTCCCAAAGACTCCCTGTGTGATCTAGAACCCCACTTCTATCAGGTTCTAAATCACACAGGAACCTCCATGCATAGAGGAGGCTCCCTGCTTCAGACTTCACCCTCTAATAGGGAGTCAGAGCTTAGCACATTCACCCCTGCTGCGCTTGTATTTAATCTTTACATGAGGGCAGTATACCCAAACAGGCCTCATGATAAGGGATGGGAGGATTGGTCAATTTTGGTTCTCTCCATTTCTCATTTTTCCAATTTTAAATTCAGTTCCCCAGGTTTCTCCAACAATGTGTACTTTTTTAAAAAAAGATGATTTTTTTGGTACAAATTCATCCCAATTAACAAATGTTTTGCTGCGCTTTTGACTAAGGTACACATTTCTGCAAGCAATCTCTCTAGTGCATTTTCACTAATATATTCATTTTAATATACACTTATCCCCCTAACATACGCATTTTTGCAAACACTGGTTGGAGAGCCACATTGCAAAATTTGGACAACTGTGAATTTTGAAGGGTGGCTGTGTTTTGCTTCTCATGTTGCTTCAGAAAGTGCAAATCTGATAAATTCAATTCTAGATGTGAACTTACTGTCCTTGGGTTTCTTCCCCATCCCTGCTTTATGATATGTGGGCAACCGATTTCTCTCTTGAGATCATTGTAGGCATTGAATTAGGACAAGGGCAAGGAACCTTTTTCAGATCCAAGGAGCGCATTTTCAGCTGGGCAACCGTCTGGGGAGTCACATGACACTGGTGGGCAGGGCCAGGGAGCAATGAATGGAGATGTCATGTGCGTGGAGCAATGAATGCAGATGTCATCTTTGTGCAGTAGGCTAGTTTCTACACACACACCCTCTCTGTCCTCCATCCAAACAACTAAGAGGCAAGAACACTCAAGGAGGTCTGTGGCCTGGGGAGAGTCCTAAGGACCAGACAAAGAAGCCTGGAGAGCTGTGTTTGGCCCTCAGACCTGAGTTTCCTCAGTCCTGAATTAGAAACTCAAACCATAGTGGAATTTAATCATTTATCTTTATTGATCTGAGCAATTGTAAACATTTTTGCAGTCTGAACATCCTGAAGGCATGAAGACATATTGTAACAGTATGTAAGGAGACAATCCTACCTACACACACTTATTAGGGAGTGAAGTCTAGTGTATATAATAGGGCTTAGTTTCAAGTAAACATTTGCAGCATTACACCGTAAAGGAGAACTATCTGGGGGCAGATCACAATTGAGAAAATGTATTGTCTTACAAATATATATTGCAAATGTTCCTGTCTTTATACAGATTCGTATGTGTGAAAATTCACTGGCAGGGTTGAAGGGAAATAAGAGTTGTTTTAGTCTGACCTCCTTGAGTAACCCCGAGCCAAGGGAAGGAAATTTCTAGTTTATAAGATCTGTCTCCATCTACAGTTGTCCATTGTACAGATCTTTTATCAGCCCCTTACTGTCAGGGTGAAGTGTTAGACGCTTTGCCACTGAAACAATGCGAACTTTGCATGGAAGAGTGTTTTCCATCCGTTAATTGTTCTAAAACTGGCATTTATGAATAGGTCTGGATGTGCATGTGTTTTTGTACAGAGCTATAAATTAATCTCCATAGTCATAAACCCTCCCAGTTCACTGCGGAGTCACTTTGACTTCTATACCAGCTTCTTAAAGTACAGCATCTTAGTTTCAGCATTTTCCTTTCCATAGCAGAGGAATGGGAGAGTCAAGAACAGCGAGGGACGAGTATGGTCAAAGGTAGTATCAAATACTTAGGGACTTGTTTAGGCTGGGGGATGGGGACTCACAGAAGAAGAGGGACTTGAAAGGAGTGTAAGAAGTGATACCACTTAGGAGTACTAGATGGGACTTCCAAGAATAAGAGCAGCATGGGAAAATGGAGCCAGAGGGTTAGCCAAGGGTGTCAGAGTGGGAGGAACAATGGTCATTTGCAAGGAAAGAAATGCACAGTTTGTGGCTGCACTGAAGCATAATAATAAACTACGGTTCATCATTATGTTCATGAGTCTCAGGCTCATGCACTCCCTCCTCCCATCTTGGAAGCTCTCGTGTCTCTTTCCATTTAACCATAGTTTACTCTTATGTCCAAAACCTAAACTGGTGGCTTATTGAAACAACCCAAAATCCTGTTTTATTGGGGCTGAGGCTGGCAGGGAAAGTGGGTGTGGTCATGCCGAGTGACTTCTGAGCAGGCCGTGTCACACAGACTCCGAGAAGTCTTACAGGGAGGGCAGAACCATGGACAGCTCACAATGGGTCCTTCTGGATTGTGCCTTCTCTCCTATTGCTGGCTGAGCAGAAAAGCTATAGTTGGCCACTTTGGTTTTTAGAGCAGTGGTGCCTGATCTTGTATCTGTTGACTTCTGCCTGGCCAGGGAGTTGGAGGTACTGTTGAGGACTCATCTTCTAAGTCCAAGAGCAATGGTGGGGCAATATCTTCCAGTACCAAAGACATGGAAGAGAGGGTGGAAGTTCCCTGGGTGAAGCATACTTTATTCTATCTGAAGAAGTGTGCATGCACACGAAAGCTTATACCCAGAACAAACTTAGTTGGTCTCTAACTAAAACATTTTTTTAATTTATTTCAACTGTGTCAGACCAACAAGACTACCTATCTGAATCTAGAACCATACTTTGAGTCTTCCTCGGGGAATTGGTAACCCCTGGTGTCGGGTCCCTTGAGAGGCAGCTTCATAAACCAAGATTTGAAGTTGTCTTGTTTTCCGTGAGCCATAGTTAAGCCTAACAACAGTTTGTCCGGGGTTGAAAATGGAAGCAAAAGCTTCCAGTCTCCTTATTGCTGTCCCAGGAGAGTGGGGCAGGAGTATGCAAGCCTGAGGTTTTCCTGTACTCTTTCACATATATTTTTTGAAAAACACCATAGTTTATTGTTAGTAACCAGTGTGGGCCAAGGAAATGAAGTGTTCTAAAAACTAAAGACAAAAACTTTGTTCTCAGTGCAGGAGGAATGGAGAGCCATTCTAGGAATTTGAAGAGGAGTGTTGCATGATCTAAGCAGTATGAGACATAATTGATTTTGGCAGCTGAGTTCTAGATAGAGGTGAAAGGGTAAAGGTGCTTCATTCACACACACACAAAAAAAACCTTTCCCAGACAAGCTTTTATAAGAATAAAAATAAGGCAGTTGCTCCCTGCCCACAGGCTTACAATTTAAAGGGCCCAACACAAAAGTAAAATGCATGAGGAGGGAAGAGGAAAACAAGCAAACTGAAAAGCAGCTTGAGAGACAGAAATTGTGGTGTACAAATGATGATTTCTTCAGCATTTTTGGCAGGGAATGTGTGTGGAGTCATGAAATCTGTTGAGGGTCAGGAACCTGGAATATGAGTAATGGAGATACAAAGGTTTCACTAATTCTACCTATACGGGTGAATGGTTTTTCTATTTCAAAACCATTCAGTCTTCCTTACATGTCCTGCAATGTTGATCAGTTTGCCCTATAAGAAAGTTTTTATTTGTGATCAGGTTTAGTCATTAGATCATATGCATACCGTGTCCATTGTCCTCCCCTTACTTCTTACTCTGCACTGCTCCATAAATTAAGCAATGTTCAGTCATTCATCTCTTGGCAATTCCAAGGGAAATGGGTCAGAATTTGGGGGTTCTTCAAGGCTCTGAAATAACCCTTCATAACAACCGTTGGAGTTTATGGGAAAGCCCTGCTTAATGATATGTGGCAAATTGTTTGCCCTGGAGGAAGAAGTGGAATAAGGTCAAGCACGTTATATGAAACCCAGATGTGGTCCTTTTTCAGCGAGACTGTCAGAGGAAGCTGATGCAGAATTCTAATAAGATTAGAGGTTGTTCCAGAGGTGATGTTGCTGGTTTTGAACTTCTAGTGTCTGTAAATATGTACTTAGTAACTTGGGACTGAAAATAAAAATGACGAATGCAAGAATAGTACGTCTTGCCCAAGAAGCTGTCTTCTACTTAATCTGCAGTTTTTTGTAAAAAGATAAAAATATAGCATTTGTTTAAAAAAATTGGAATCACCAAAGAAGATTTTTCAGATTTTGTATAGGGAATGTTCCCGTGCTCTCCTGTTTAATTTGCACAAGGGGTTGTGTTTTGTTTTTCAAGTTTCACCTCTGAACACATAGATTGACCTGTCATCAGGAGCAAGTCACAAATGATGGATTTCCAGCAACACTGATTAGCAGGAAATTGTACTTTTCTAGCAGGATAGAGTTGGTTATAATGATTTAACATCCATCTGTGGTTGTTTGTGAAAGCCTTTTTAGCATAGCCTGATTAAAAATTTATCTTTTCATAATGCAAAGGAAAGTCTTGCAGCTCAACTACTTCTCAATTTACGATTTGGGGGATGTTCTATCTAAAAAGAGAATTGCTTGGTTTGAAAGTCTGACTTGGTATGTCAGAAGAAATGTGTTATATCAAATATTTAGCTTAAATTATGTTCCTGGTGTGATTGGACTTAGAAGATAGGCCCATATTTATCTTAGCTGGTTCATGTCGGCTTTATAGGCTGAAGATCAGTTCATTTGAGCAGATGTAATCAGGTTCAAAGCTCACTGGGTGACCTTTGACCAGTCTCTGTCTTTCAGCCCAACCTACCTAACAGGGTTATTGAGAGAATAAACTGTAATGAGAACTACTTATGCCACTTTGAACTCCATGTAATAAATAAATGTAATAAATAAAATAATCTAAGGCCTGCACATGCAAGACTTCCATTGTCTTCTGTAGGCGAGGTAAAAGAGAAGCAGTTTAATGCTCTTTCCTCATAGGAAATGCATGAGAGGGCAAACTTCCAGTTTTTTCGATAGCAGTTGTGTCCAAGAGGGTTTGCTTGAAGTCTTGGGGGCCCTATTTTTTTACCAAGGCTTCCATTTAAACTCATTTGGTTTCATGAGCATGGTCATTTGGTAAAGGTTCAGAGAATTGTAGTTTAGAGGAAAAACCCAAGTTATTTTTATAGAATTAGAGTTCCCTCCTTAGGTCCTTGCGGAGATGGAATAGTTATTAATTCAAGATGGTGACCATGCCATGGATCTTGAGCAGGTTACTTTCTTATGGCAGTTTTGAAAAGAGAGAAACAAAACCCAAAAGTCATAACATATAGATACAGCTATATTCCTATGCAGAGTTTCAACAAGTGCTCTATGGACAGCTTTCAAAGAGAGATTCCATGAAATCCATGGGGGATTAGGCTACCAATGGCTACTCACCCTGATGATGACTGTGCTCTATATCCACTGTCAGAGGCAGTATGCTTCTGAATATTTGCTGGAAACTGCAGGGAGAGAGAGCGCTCTTGAGCTCAGGTCCTGCCATGGTATCTGTTTGGCCACTGGGAGAACAGGACACTGGACTAGATGGGACACTGACCTGATCCAGTAGGCTTTCCTTACGTTCTAATGCTCTTCTTCCCATTTCCTTTGTAGTTTTACTGTAACCATCTGTGTGACTTTTGAAGGTCCAGGCATTTCAGAAAAAATAGGTAAGACTGTTTAACATCTGTAAGATTGTGGTTTAAGATGAACTGACTTTCTGTTGCCATATTTAAACTTGCCTTCAATACCTGACCTGTTACGCTCCATTAGGGCTCTATTAGCGCCAAACTAGACACAACCTCAATTGTTGGTCAAAGAATCATAGAATTGCAGAGTTGGGAGGGACCATGAGGGTCATCTGGCCCAACCCCTTCAAATGTGGGAATCTTTTGCCCAACGAGGGGCTTGAAACCATGGCCCTGAGTCTCACGCTATGCCGACTGAGCTATGTGGGAGTTCTATGTAAATAGCAGTCATAGGAAAGCTTGAGCACCATCTGGGTGGGAGGGGGGAATTTCATTCTGCCTCTCCTTGCCACAGTCCTGACAAACATTGACTCTCCAAAGGTGCTATTTGCATTAAAGGGAAGTCCCAGAGCCCACAATGGGATTATTAACTCCATGCCCAGTTGGGTTCTAGAAGTCATTGGGAATGCCCATGTAGGCATTAGGCCTCCTTGTACTAATCGCAGTCCTTCAACCTGAAAGAAACCATATGGATTGGGTTTTACACAGTGAATTATTTTTCTAGAAAATGAGGTGCCAGAACTCACCATGAACACCTCTCTTGTTCTCTTAGAATGGCAATGGCACCCACCAGAGAGGTGCCAGAATTGAGTTCCTGTGAATTCCCCCTGAAGAAAAGCCCTGATTTTACAAATGTAGGCACCATCTGCATTATACAATTGAAGCAGTATCATACCACTTTAAGCAGCCACTGCTTTCCCCAAAGAACTCAGGGAACTGTAGTTTGTTAAGGGTGGTGAGAATTGTTAGGAGACCTCTGTTTCCCTCTCAGAACTACAATTCCCAGAGTTCCTTGGGAAAGGGCATTGACTGGGCCCTGGCATTTTCCTCATCATGCTGAGTGCTATTACCGTACTTGATTAAAACATTCGAAGTGTTGGTGCTGACCTTTAAAGCCCTAAACGGCCTCAGTCCAGTATACCTGAAGGAGCGTCTCCACCCCATCGTTCTGCCTGGAGTCCATAGCTGCCAAGTTATCCCTTTTTTACAGGGATTTTCCCTTATGCTGAATAGGCTTTCTCGCGAGAAAAGCGAAAACTTGGCAGCTATGGCCTGGACACTGAGGTCCAGCACCGAGGGCCTTCTGGCGGTTCCCTCATTGCGAGAGGCCAAGTTGCAGGAAACTAGGCAGAGAGCCTTCTCGGTAGTTACGCGCCCTGTGGAACACCCTCCCATCTGAGAAAAGAAAAAGAGAGAAAAACAGCTGCCAGATTTTTAGAAGACATCTGAAGGCAGCCCTGCTTAGGGAGGCTTTTAATGTTTAATAGATTATTTTATTTCATTTTTCTGTTGGAAGCCGCCCAGAGTGGTGTGGAAACCCAGCCAGATGGGCGGGGTATAAATAATATATTATTATTATTATTATTATTATTATTATTATTATTATTATTACTTGAAAGAATATTGCTTGCATTTTTGTACAATATTTTGAAATGGTTAATTTGTGCTGTAATGACATAAGAAGTATCTGAACCATTTCCTTTTGGGAAACAGTCATTGGTCAACTGAACAAATGGTGAACTGTCAGAAATACGGATGTTGAAAAAACAAAAATAATAAGCTTTCTGTAAAAGCAGATCAGAATTCAAAGCGGAGCGTCCAATTGACTGTTTTTATGATGTTTGGTTTGCTTACATTCCTTTTAGCTCTGAGAGCTGAACTCCAGCTAGATGTGTTAAAAGTGAAAGGCGCTGTTAAGCGTGCCCTCTTGCTTGATTATCATCAGCCCCAGCATATCTTCCTCTTCACAATAGACAGGCAGAAGCGGCTCACTTGCAAGGACTTTGTGGTTTATCTCAGAGTAAGTTTTGCTCTTTGCTGTGTCCAGAAAATTATTGCTTTGGGGGCAATTCTTTCAGAATATAGTCACTATCTGGATGATTAAACTACGACTGTCAACAGAACTAATATAAGTACACCCCCATATTGTATGGGCAGATGTTTTTACAGATGTGGAAAGAGCTGTACTGCCATACCAGAGGCAACTCTTATACTGTGAACCTTGTAATTTCTATAGGTTAGTTCGCAAAAAATATATATAAATGTTTTTATCCCACTGGCCGCACTGATCTGGAGGAGCAATTTGTTATCACTGATTTTGTGAGAGCAGCTTTTCAGAAAGACCCATAAAAAAAGACGCTATTGATTATGAACAAGTCAGAGTTAATTTGACAGTTCAAATGATTAAGCGATCTGCTCAAGTGGGTTTGGGAGGCATCTTTGGGTTACATACTAGGGAATGATATAGGTAATGGTGGAGAGTTTTTCAAAACTGATGCATGTGACTCCTTTCCTGTGGGATACATCGACACTATTCCTTCTATAGGTCACATGTGTGCTGCTTCCATTTCAGCAAAGAGCTTGTGGGAACTGAGCTCTTTAGAAGTACAACATCATGGCAGACTACTGCTTTGAAATAGTTCTGGCTCTGCACAGATTAGCAACCTGCTTCTCAAGTGCGGATGTTGCAGAAGCAGTGTGTTTTGGAAACTTTGCTATAAGTGAGGTAACTTGCTCTTTGTCCTTTTTGGAGACATTAGCTGCGTTCGTCTGCAAACTTACCTAGTTGAACTACATGCAGTGGTCCTCACTTCTTAGTAGACAGTCATAGGATCAAGAAATTAATTGCTTCATTGCTGAAACAAAGCACGCGCGCACACACACACACACACACACACACACACAGAGTACATTAATGAAGTGCAACCTAAGTGATAAGTTTCTATGTGATTTCTCTCCTGCAGGATGAAACTGAATTCCGAGATATGTTGTCTCCAATCAGCATTAGTTTGAACTACAGCTTGGATGAATCCACCTTTTCAGATGGTTCAGCTGTGAACCCAATATTGAACTATTACCAAGAAAACTACATCGGGGAGCAGGTAGGGTCATGCATGTGTATTTATTATGCCTCCAAACAGCTAACAAAAGCTACCATGCTGTGTGGCATCTTTTATAAGCAGCTTTGTTCAGGGTTTCAGCATTCTTTCAGTGTGCGCAACAAGAGCTTAATTTGTTCATTATGGTGAGCTAATTGAACCAGACCTATCTGAAATTTCTCGAACCTCTTTCAGCCTGTGTTTTTTCCTGAATGTTCTCATTCTCTTAGCCCTAGCTAACTGCAACAACCTGTAAATCATATTCCTCGCAGCAATGAAAGAAAGATGTGCTCACTCTTTTAATATGCAGCACGTTAACATGCCTTTACATATATAACCAGTCACCATGGCTCTTTGTATTGGAATCAGGGGTTTGGAAGCATCCAGCCTTTTCAGGGACTTATTTTTAATGGCTATCAAACAAGCATAAAGGAAGGGAAAGGAAATGGCTGGGATTCCTTTCAAGCAGAGTCCCTAACATGAGTGATGTATGTTTTGAACAATGCAGGCTTACATTCTTGTGGATTGTGGAGAAGACAACGTGTGCATTCCTGACTTGAAACTTTCCGCTGTGCCGTAAGTTTGAGCAAATAAACTTGTGTTTTGCACTTAATGGAATAAAGGTGTTCATTAAAAAAATTTTTAAAAAAATCTGCTTGTAGGCAGGGGATGGGGATGAGAAACCCATCAAGATTGCCCAGTCCGATAGGAAGTAGATATTTCTACTATTGAATGCTGATGTGAGCTTTTAAGGGTTTTTTTTTACAGCCGCTAAATGTGTAACTTCAAAGGTTTGCCACATCTAAACACAAAACAAAACGAAGTCACTTCTTTAACAGTTCTGCTTGCCCAGATTTTGCTTATTTCGGCAAAAAATGTTTTAGATATTCTTCCTGAGCAAAGCCATGGGTTTTGCTCAAGGCTGCAGCCTTCTCTTCTGGCAACAGTGCTGAAAGGGTACCATTACAGAGAAGCATGTCTGGATCGAGGATGGAAATGGGGGGGGGGGGGAATCCCTGCATCCTCAGGGCATTCATTGAGAGCGATTCTAGCCTCACATCATGCATCCTTTTTTCCAAAATACACCTTTGCAGTGCAGTAAAGGCCAGCAACTTGGATAGCTTTAAAAGAGGATTAGACAAATTCATGGAGGAGAGGGCTATCAGTGGCTACTAGCCATGATGGCCATGCTCTACCTCCAGGGGATGCGGGTGGCGCTGTAGTCTAAACCACTGAGCCTCTTGGGCTTGCCGATCAGAAAGTCGGTGGTTCAAATCCCTGCGGCGGGGTGAGCTTCCATTGCTCTGTCCCAGCTTCTGCCAACCTAGCAGTTCAAAAGATAAATATTGTAGGTACCGCTGTGGCGGGAAGGTAAACGGCATTTCCATGCGCTCTGGTTTCCATCACGAGGTTCCGTTGTGCCAGAAGCAGCTTAGTCATGCTGGCCACATGACCCAGAAAGCTGTCTGTAGACAAATGGCCTGAAAGCGAGATGAGCACCACAACCCCCCTAGTCGCCTTTGATTGGACGTAACCGTCCAGGGGTCCTTTACCTTTACCTTTGCTCTACCTCCACAGCTGGACACTGTAACGCTTCCGATTACCAGTTGCTGGAAATCACGGGAGGGGGAGAGTGCTGTTGTGTTCATGTCCTGCTCCCTGGTTTCCCATAGGCATCTGGTTGGCCACTATGAGAACAGGTTGCTGGGTCACTGGCCTGGTCCAGCAGGCTCTTCTTTTGTCATCATGTCCTCCCTAATTGAAAGTCACAAGTGAAAGGAAATGTGCAGCTTGGCAATAAGGACACAGGGATGACTCCTCACATCTGCTGAAGGGGTGGGTCTTCTGGATCTCTGTTTGCTGAGAAATCGGCACTGTTGTGTACTTTGAAAACCTGTTATGAAAATGAGTTTTCTTTCTTACAGGGATAGAGATCAGATCATAATTGGGGAGGAAAACTGCGTCACGCTCATGATCAACTCAAGAAATGAAGGCGAAGGGGCCTATGAGGCTGAGCTCCATATTAAGATACCCCCAGAGGCAGATTACACCGGTGTCGAGCGTAACAGCAAGGTAACATGTCTTGGCTTGCCATCTTCTTTTTCCTTAACAGAGGCTGCATTACAGAAACCTATAGAGGCACTTTGTGGGAGGAGAGCAATGACAGCCATAGATATTTCATATCAATTATATTTATTTGAACCAAGTGGGATAGCAGGCCCTGAAAAATAATATTTTTAAATTAACAAAATTATTCACACAAAGATGTATAGTAGCCTCCCCCAATATGGTGCCCTCTATCACCCTGACCATTGGGCCATGCTGGCAGGGGCTGATGGGAGTTGTAGTCCCACATCACCTGGAGGACACCAAGCAAGGGAAGGCTGGTTATTGAAATGTTGTTCAGCAGTGGAGCTTGGACTGAGCTGATGTAGTTTGTTTTACTTGTAAAGTTTAGAGGCACAAGGAGGAGGCACTTTTGGAAGAGCCGAAATGAAATTCTATCCCCTAAATACACAGACAATTCATGTGCTCACTACAGAGCAGCATATATCAATTCATCTGACTACAAAGCCTGCAAGCTGATATAGCATGAACTTTATTTTGGATAGTTCAAAGCATGACACGCCCCCCCCCCAAGGAACCAAGGTGTGCCAAGTTAATTTCCTTTCGAGAATCAAATATTTTTCTTGTGTTGAAAATAACTTCCTGCTCCTCTTCTTTAGCCTGTTCTACTGATGCAAAACTCACTGAAGGGGGTAAGAAAGAGCTGTCCGTAACAGTTGACAAGAAAGGAACTGTGCTATTCTTAGAGGCTATATTTTTAAATTAAACAAAGCTTTGTCTTGTATTTGTAGACTCATCTCTAAAAATAATATTTAAAAACCTGACCCTTTTGCTACCAGATGTGTTTTTGGTGTTCTGTCCAGTCTTTTGTGCAGTTGTGAAGGTCATAGCATGAAGCTTTATTATTGTATTATGAGGGTGTAAGTTGTTGAGGCAGGTATGTTAGAATCAGCATTGGAAATGTGTTTAAGATGTCAATCAATCAATCTCCTTTATTGGCATAGAAAAAGTGCATCGTATACATGGATCATAACACAACACAGTTAACGAAACATAGTAGGAGATACTTTAGGATAAAACTGTCCAGACATCGTGAAGTATGGAAATGGCTCTTGGGACCTTTGGTGACATAATTTCATAGCGTCACTCAAAAAGTGTTTAATATGTTTTAGAGATTTTTCTAGTGTTTTATCACTTGTTGTTTGTCACCCAGGGCATCTTTAAGAGGAAGGGCAGGTTATAAATTTAACAAATATTTAAATAGTAACAACAACAACTGTTGTGGCTAGACAAATGTGGGTCAAAGCAGAAACTCAGTTGTAGCAGAGGATTTTCAGTTGTTTGTGTGGTTCTTTGCTCATTTGGGGAATAAACATTTAGCTGCTAGCTGGGGGGGGGCGGGGAATCAGCTTAATTAGAGCTGCCGCCGCCACCCTGAGAGGGGAGGGGAGAGAAAGAAATATCAGTTTCCATGTCTTAAATACACTCACACCAGGAGCAGGTGTCCTTGATGCTAGTGGTACTTAATTCCATGTAACTTTCTGTGCCGGGGTTGGGTGTTAGAATGTCAACAGCTAACACTCAGGCCATTAATATCCGGGCTTTTGGGGAAATCCGGTGTGGCCAGTGATTAATCACCATCACATAGGCATTTCTGCCAGTTTTAAAGCCTACACAGCTTCATTCATCCAGGAGTTCTGCTAGGTTGCCCATTTTCATCCTCATTCCTCTCGTTTCCACTTGAAACCAGATCCAGGTTGCTCTGATGCTGGTGTTAATTGGCCAGGTTTTGCTACTGTTCAGAGCGGTAAAAATAAGCCATGTGTTCCTACAAAAGGGAAAATAAAGTCATTCCTAGTGTCTAGTAAAATGCAAGTGTGGCTAAATATTTGGAGGTGTTAATGGATTAGCATTATGTGACATGGGGAACTGCCAATAGAACATGTGTCAGTTGTTCTCCTTTGCAAATACCCAGGTCTTTATTCTCCGATACAAGAATAATTTCTACAGTGCAGTTTCTGCAACCTTGCTGTCCTTTGAGCTAAGTGGGTTTAAAATACAGGGTTCTAGGGAGGAACTGAGCTTTATCCATTAGGTCAGTGGTGTGATGCTTCTTGGGTGTGCCTTGTTTTCATTTAATAGAGATAAGCAGGCATTCCTAAACTGCGGCCCTCCAGATGTTTTGGCCTACAACTCCCATGATCCCTAGCTAACAGGACCAGTGGTCAGGGAAGATGAGAATTTTAGTCCAAAACATCTGGAGGGCTGAAGTTTGGGGATGCCTGGAGATAAGGAACAAAGGGCAAGCAGAAAAATACTGTGAAGAAAACACACAAAAGACTAACTAATGCATGCTACCAAGTCTTACAGAGACTTCCTATTCATGGATGAGGCATAAGGGTCACCTAGGCAGTTCTGTGTAAAGGGTCCTTGGATGGTCAATGAGGGTGATGAATAGGTTTGGGATGGGCAATTTCTGGTCCTCCAGATATTACTGGACTGCAAGTCCCATCATCCCTGACAATTGGCCATGCTGGCTGAGGCTGGTGGGCTTTGGAGTCCACCAACATCAGAAAAAACACAGGTGGAAAGGGCCTCGTGTGCTGTGGCACCAGTGTTCTTTGAAACTCCCTCCCTCTTGAAGGACATTGGAGAAGCTGCCATGGGCCACCACACACAGACCACAACCAAGTACACCATTCTACCTGTTCCACTGGCTACAACAGACTGCTTCTTTCAAGTCTAATTTCAGTGGTGGGTGAGATCCTGTGGGTGCCAGGGATGGCCTCTCCGGGCACACATGTGCTCCCAGGAGCCACATTGGTGACCCCTGCCAGGAACTAGTTTCCTACTTAAAGATAAATTAGCTGGCTGTTATATAAACCATAGGATTCCTCACATTTCTGAGCCACTGTATGTAAAAGTACAATCACTGGGGCATGCGCAGTGCCTCGTGTTTTTCAGAAGTTCTGCCGTATACATTCCTCCTATGATTTTATTTCTCTAGCTAACAATGCCAGCGAATTAAGGCAAAGACAAATAAGAATGTTTTTTCTTTTGTTCAAGCCCCTATTATGCAACTTCTCCTGTCTTGCAGTTCCGTGTTCTTTCTCCCTCTGTTCCCTTGTGTTTATACAGATGACCTGGCTAGAGAAAGGAGGCCAGAGATAATAATACACAGAAAGATCAGAAGTGTCTTTAGTCTAAAAAAAAGAAAAGAAAAAGAGCACCATCAAAGCAACAAAAAATAGCCTGGGATATGGGGTGGATAGAACGCAGGGCTGAAAGTCAGAACACAGGGGTGGCAGGACCCTAACTTCACAATCCTTGGATGCATTCACAGTACTTAAATTATTGCATTTTTACAGCTAGATGTGCCCTCAACACTTTTGGAGCATCCATCATCAGCAGATTTCTCCGGGTGATTGAGGAAAACAAAGAAGTACACAATTCTTTAGCAGAGTGTTAATTACTTCTGTTCCCTTGGGCAGAAATAAGTTGAGTCCTTTCAGAAAGCGAAGACAGATGTGACAATTTTAGAGCAACCAAAGAGGTTCATTGGTGTTTCCCTTCCAAGGCAGGCCCCAGTATGAAAATTAAAACAGTTGTCTGTATCTTCAGAGAGCTTTGATTTGAATGGGGGTAACCTGTTGGTTATATGTAGTCTATTGGTTAGTGTCTGTGATGTCACCATATGCCAGGGGTTGGGAACCTTTTTTCAGCCCAAGGGTTGCATTCTATTGGAGGATGCCTTCCATGGGTTGCATGCCTGTGGGGCTGAAGGCAAACATAGGCATCACCAGAGGCAGAAGTGGGCAGTGCAACATACCGTACTTTTCCGTGTATAAGACGAGGACTTTTTTTTTTACTCTAAATTAATGTTTAAAAATGGGGGTTGTCTTATACATGGACAGTGCATAGGGAGACAGGTGATTGGTTGCAGCCACGAGCTGCAGCTTGTCAGTGGTGATTTGGTGGGTAATTGATGGGTGCGGGAAGGGCTGTTTTGGATTGGCTGCTGCTGCGGTAATTGGGTGGTTGGTTGGTTGATGCAGCAATGGCTGCTGTGGATTGGCTGCCGCTGCGACAATTGGACATGGTGAGCGGGCAGACACTTGTTTGCTTTTGCAACGCGAATGATTGTCAGCGTTTATCTGTCGCGTTAATGATTTTCTGCATTCCCCCCCCCAAAAAAAAGCTCCACAACTCTGGGCATCCCCCCCCCAAAAAAGTTCAACAACTTTGGCCATCTCCCCCTATTTTCTTAAATTTGAGTACCCAAAAATAGGGGGTGTCTTATACACAGAAAAATACGGTATGTGGCCGTTGCCTTTTGCACAGTAGGTGACACTATGGCCATGCAAAAGCCAGAGGTTTCTACACACCAGATGCATACAGAAATCTCTGTCCCCCATAGCATCCCGACATTTCAAGGACACATTACAGCAAGGCCAATGCACAGAACAGGGCCAGAAAGAGGTGTGGCTTGGAGAGAAGAAGCATGGCCTGGGCTTAGGGGAATGGCCTGGGCTGAGGTTCCCTAACACCTGTTACATGCCTTTCCTCCTCCAAATCCAGGAACTGTTTGACAACTGCTCTTTAAATGTTTGTGAGTGCCTTTTGTAAGGTGATGTACGCATCAGGAGTGAGCAACACTTTTGCCACTGAGGGCTGCATACCCTCAAAGGAGAACTGTCTGGGGGCAGAGCCATGGGAGGCAGGGCTGGTCCCACACAAGTGCTTTATCTCTCTCTTAAGATCATCACTACAGCACACTCTTTGACTCTCATGTTAGCATTTGTCGCCCGGGCCAGTTGTGAGACTGCCCAGGGCAAGGACAAAGCCAGTCCACACATGCCCGGGTACTATTGAGTCCGGTGGTGCAATCAAATCTGCGATTGTTCCCCGACTTAAAGAACACACACAAGCCATTGAATAAGGCTAAACTGCTTTATGGTGGCAAAATGCAGAGTCTGTCTCTGTTTGCCCAGTTCAGACATTCAGAGCTGTTTAGCATGGCTGCCTCTCTCTAGCATAGCAGGCAGTGAAGAGAGAACAAAGGAAACAACTTCAGGAACAGAACAGTAGACAAACATCCTGTCTACGTCACATCCACTCTGTGGAATGAAAACACATACAGTCATACGATATACAATAAACCTATGACTGCAGACGGGGAATGAATCTCCCAACATCTCAAACCTGCTGTGATCCATCCATTTGCGCACGTCAATTGCGCACATACACAAACCCAAAAAAGGGACATTTTTGAATGCCTTTTTGACACACAGATCCAGGTTGAATTCACACTTTTGAAGCACCCAACTCTCCCTGCCTGTGTGTAGACAAGTGAGGCTGTGGGACCAGAATCTGTGAAAGTCCATCTTAAATAAAGGGTGCCATTCACTATCTTTCCTTCTTGAGGGCTGCTAGGGACCTGAGAAGCTGCCAAGTCAGATGTCTGGTTTTATCTAACTCAGTACTGTTGATGCTGACTAGCGTCAACTCTCCAGGGTTTCAGACAGGCATCTATCTGATCCCTGTCTGGAATTGCATACCTTCCAAGTGCCCCGTTCAAAATGGGACACCCCGTTCTTTCACGTCAGACCTTGGCAGCCATTTTGGGGTGTCGTAATCTTGCACGCTCTCACGCAGCACTCTCACCCCCTAAAAAGTGCTATGTGGGAGGGGAGAGCAATGCGTGAATCGCGTGACTTACGTGGGAACGCGTCCTGGAAGACACACATCCTAATTTGGGGCTTGAAAAAGTTGGACAGTACGGAATTGTCAGGGGGTTGAACCTGTGACCTTCTGCATGCAAAGCAGTTTCTCTACCACTGAGCTATGTCCCTTGTGAAATATTAAAACCCCAATATGGAGACCACTAACTGTTTCACATGATACACATAACATTTGAAAGATTTTTGTTCCCTGCACTGGTCCAGAGACATGCAGACTCTGCAATCTAGCATTGTGTACCAACCATCTGGGGATGGGAGCTGTGTTGATTTGCAAGTGTGGCATGTATAGACAACAGCACCCAGCAGGGGTAAGAAACTTCTATTTAATTGTTATGCCCACTGCATGGGCATAACATGAGAAAGTGCTCTGACAGCCTCCCCAAGGGGGAACCTTCCATTTCAATCAGAAGCACAAACGTCACCACTGAAATTAATATGGAAATGAAAAAGGTACTTCTCCTACTGCCATTGGAAAAGGTAAATTATTCTCATCCACTTCTGCAAAGCTCTTGGGCATTGGAAACCATTACTTTTGTCCTAAAGCTCAACAGTTGTACACAGACAATGCAGCTTTGCTAGCAACTTGACTGCACTCCGTAGATATTTTCTCTTCGTATCTGTAGTGAAAGAGCAGATAATGCAAGAAATAAATGTGTAAATCTTATTTTTCCTTCCAAAAAAGAAAAGACAGATATATTATTTAATTCTCTTCAAAGTGTCAAGCCTTCTTTAAGCATGAATGAAAGATTGGGCCTCTGTGCAGGTGTTTGAGATCAGGAGTAATCTTGCCATCTAAAAGCCATTCATTTTGCCAACAGGATACATTCTGGATTGACCTTTGACCTCCCTGTTGGTGTTCTTTTGTTACAGGCCTTGCGCGTGCTGAGCTGCGATTACAAGATGGAAAATGAAACTAGAATGGTGATTTGTGACCTCGGGAACCCCATGGCAGCTGGAACAAATGTAAGACAACACCAGAAACGTTTGCTGATTTTTATCAAATTGAATTCTTTGGGGGAGTTAATGGAAAACTGCCTCAATTAGGGGAATTTGTGTCAATAAGAGGCAGCTTTAAAAATAGATATATTTGGCCAGGAAATGGTTCGTATAATAGAAGACAGTGTTACATTATATATTTTTTAAAGATAATGGACTGATTGGTGAACTTATTTATGAACCAGGCCACAATCCATTTGAAGTAATTAGCTCATATTCTGCCCAAATTAATTGGACCTGAGTACTTAAGTGCACACTTGTCTGATTGCTTTCACTGAGATTTAGACTCCAGTCCTATCCATTTGCCTGATAATAAACCCATTGAACTCTAAGCCTCACTTAATACATTGTATAATCCTTGACAATGCAATCCTTTACATGTCTATTCAGAAGACATGTGAAAAATGGCACTGTCAAGGATTGTTCCAACATACTCTGGCTTACATCACTTCTGAACAATTACTGAATGTAGGTACATACATCTGATTAGGAAAGGAATGTCCCCACTAAGGACAATTCACTTGAGAATCTCCACGCTCTGATTATATTATTTGTTTTGTGATGGGTGGAAACACTGAAATATGGTACTCTTGATTGTTATCATGATTTTGTTTACATCACAGTCATTTGAATCACAATTAACATTAGAAGTGCATTTATTTGCAAACAAAAATATGAGTGGAAAAAGCAGCAATTGCTGGTACCCCTTTGGTATTTTCTGTAATGGGGTGGACTTTAAGATCATTATATATGACTGTTGTTGTTGTTTTGCATATATAGATATATATAGATTTGAATATATAGATAATTCAAGCAAACTTAATTCCATGTGTTAAAAAATGAAAGTGTGTTCACCTACACTTATGGCATTAGGGTAATATCTATTGATGGATAATTTCCAGAGAACTGGTTATTGGGTTGGAACAGCTCCCCTATGAGGATGGGGGTTTTGTCAATTAAAAAATAGGTGTGTAGTAATAATAATAATAATAATAATAATAATAATAATAATAATAATAATATCTATTATTTATACCTCACCCATTTGGCTGGGTTTCCCCAGCCACTCTGGGTGGCTTCCAACAGAATATTAAAATACAATAATCTATTCAACATAAAAAACTTCCCTAAACAGGGCTGCCTACCAGCTGTCTTCTAAAAGTCTGGTAGTTGTTTTTCTCTTTGACATCTGGTGAGAGAGCATTCCACAGGTTAGGTGCCACTACTGAGAAGGCCCTCTGCTTGGTTCGCTGTAACTTGGCTTCTCGCAGTGAGGGAACTGCCAGAAGGCCCTCAGAGCTGGACCTTAGTGTCCGGGATGGACGATGGGGGTGGAGACGCTCCTTCAGATATACTGGACCGAGGCCGTTTAGGGCTTTAAAGGTCAGCACCAACACTTTGAATTGTGTTCTGAAGCATACTGGGAGCCAATGTAGGTCTTTCAATACCACTGCCGCATTAGATTAGTTGTAGTTTCCAGGTCACCTTCAAAGGTAGCCCCACATAGAGCACATTGCAGTAGTCCAAGCGAGAGATAACCAGAGCATGCGCCACTCTGGCGAGACAGTCTGCGGGCAGATAGGGTCTCAGCCTGCGTACCAGATGGAGCTGATAGCCCTGGGCACAGAATGACTCCCAGGCTGCGCACCTGCTCCTTCAGGGGCACTGTTACCCCATTCAGGACCAGGGAGTCCTCCACACCAGCCCGCCTCCTGTCCCCCCAAAACAGTACTTCTGTCTTGTCAGGATTCAACCTCAATCCGTTAGCCGCCATCCCTCCTCCAACTGTGTAGGGGGTGGGGACATGATAGAAGTGTGCAAAATTTTTACTCCTTCTCTCATAGTGCTAGAACCTGTAGCTATCCTAAGAAGTGGAATGTTGGAAGACTCAGGGCAGACAAAAGAAGTGTTTCTCTACACAGGGCATACCGGTAGCTAAACTGTTGAATTAACTGCAGACGCTGTAACAACGGCCACCAAATTGGACAGCTTTAAAAGGGGGATTATGAAAATTCATGTAGGATAAAGGCTATTAATTGCCATTAGACCTGATGGCTGTTTACCACATCCACTGTTGTAGGCAGTGTGCCTCTGAATACCACTTGCTGGGAATCGCAAATGGGGGAGAGTCCGGTTGCACTCGGGTGCTGATATCAGGCTTTCCATTATTATATGGTTGATTACTGTGATAACAGGATGCTGGACTAAATGGGCCTTTGATCTGACCCCAAAGCGCTCTTCTTATGTTCCCACTTACTAAACTGAGTAAAACGCTGTGCGTTAGTCCCTGTGGAGTTTTATTGGTGGCATATGTGAACCTCATTTGCCTCTTATTACCAGGAGTGTCAAGGACCAAAAGCCACCTTTAAAAACTGTCGCCACACAAAGGCGTCATCTGCTACTCATTAGTACCTTACAACAGGAGTGTAGTTTTGTTCTATGTAAAGTCTCAAAGTGAGGCTCATGTGTTGATCATCCAGGACTGTAGTGCATATTACCTGTATAGGGAAGCCTTTTAGTATGTAATGTTTTATTGTGTTTTTATATATGTTGGAAGTCGCCCAGAGTGGCTGGGGCAACTCAGTCAGATGGGCGGGTACAAATAAAAAAGTAAAAATAAAATAAAATAACCATTCTCTCTCATATATATATATGAGTTGGGGCAGCTCCCAACAGAATATTAAAATCACGATAAAACATCAAACATTGAAAACTTCCCTAAACCGCTTCCTGGAAGAACTCAGTGACTTGAAAAGAAGAAAGATAATAATAGATAATGAAATAAGATCTGGACTATATTGAAAAGAATTGCAGTGACTAGAAGAGGACTAGGCCTTCTGAGTCTAAAGCATGGGAAGTCAATAAATTTGTATAATTTGGCAGAGGATTTGGATTAATTGTTTAATTGATATTTGCATAATTTGCATAATTTGAAAATGGATTAGATATTTAAATTGGAAAATCTAATAAAAATGTTTATTAAAAAAACAAAACTTCCCTAAACAGGGCTGCCTTCAGAAGTCTTCTGAAAGTCAGATAGTTGTTGATTTCCTTGACATCTGATGAGAGAGCATTCTACAGGGAGGGTGCCACTATTGAGAAGGCCCTCTGCCTGGTTCTCTCACTTCTCGCAGTGAGGGAACCACCGGAATGCCCTCAGAGCTGGACCGCAAGTGTCTGGGCTGGATGATGTGGGTGGAGACGCTCCTTCAGGTATACTGGTCCAAGGCCCAGTTATTATAATCTTATTTCTTTATGGAAAAGAAGACCTATTGGCTCTTTAAAGTTAGTAGATGAGCAGGGAGTGGGCAACCACAGCTTGTAGAATTATTTGCAACCTTGTACAGGGCAGTTTCGAGCAGGTCGCGCGCCCTGGCGCTGAGGGGCCCGGCGCCCTGGCCCCCCGCGCCACCGGGACTCTACCTAGAGCCGGCCCTGACCTTGTACATTGGTATACCTTGCATTTCCAAATGGTACCATCTAGGGTCCAATTTAGACCAAATGAGGACTATCGCCTTTAAATGTAGCGTGGTCAAATGCTCACAGTTCTAATTAGTGAATTTTGACTCCTAGTTTTCTACAGGCATCCGGTTTACCGTTCAACGTTTTGAAAATGCTGAATTCAGCATCCAGTTTGAACTGCAAGTGAGAAGGTAAGCTGTGATCCAGGAGACTCACTCTTAGTATTGAAAAGCACATGGAACTGAAAGAGGAAGTAGGAAAGAATGCTACTTTCCCAACTTTCCTCCTTTAGCCAGGGAGGAACGTAGTTTTCAAGGGAGAAAAAGGTAATCGCATTCACCACCTCATGACCAAGTCGCTGGTGTGTGTATACATGTTAAAAGCTTTAGGAGCACCAAGAAAAGACCTCAAGGGTGCTGTTGAGGTGCCATGCTGGTAATTTCTGCTCTATAGTGTGTATATAGCAAAGGGATAAGAAATAAAATTTCTTTTTCTTACCTTGAAAGGGTAGGAAAGCCTCCAAAAGATTGTTACTGTACTTTCCTCCAGAGATTCTCCATCATTCTCAGCAATAACAAAGGAATGGTCAAAGCAAAGTTTACAAAGCAGAAGGCAGTTTATCACTAGTCCAGTCCACATGTCCATGAATTTGGTACAGTTGCTACAGAAGGAAAGATTACTGGATAAGAGACATATGTCATGGGGCTTTCCCAAAGAGCAGCTATCATCCCTCTAGATGTGTTTCCTAACCACATCACAAGATCAGTCTTCAGAAGTCCTGGGTTTTGTTACATTACTGGAACATGCAATCTGATTACTATCATAGTAAATATATTTTCATGTTGATATAATAATATATAGATACTTGGAGTAGAAATGAGACATATTTCTTCATTTAATTAAATGTGTGCCGCTATTGTTAGCATTTTTTAAACTTGTGAAATCAGCCTGTGTGAGTAGTTAGGAATGTGGTTAGAGTTGTGATTTCTCTCTAGACAAAGTAACTCTGGAATAAACCGGTAGATTACAAAGATGACAAAGCCGGTGGTATATTACAAAGATTGAAGCAAATGCAACAGGTGATTTTTCCAGGTATACTGCTTCCTAGCTAGGTAGTGCATAGACCCTCTGGAAATATCTGTATACTCTTCAAAGTATGGCAAAAACACAAAGTTTTACTAGCCTAATATTTCTTCCTTTTCACTGAGGAGTGATAATCGCTACCCCTTGATCCATGTCACCTCTCTTAGCCATTGACCAATCATGCTGGAAGGAAGGTTTTATAACCTATATCCTATTTTGGGTAGGTTATTATTAGGATGTTGGGAGAAGATTGTGGAGGCAGAACCAGTTATCAAGATACATGTGACCTTTCCTTGTTTCATGAAGATCCAGGCCTTATCTATTATCGCAATGGCCCCAGACAGTTGGGTGCATCTTCCACTCCATCTCTTAAAGAAGAGCGAATTGTTAATTTGATAAGTGCTATACCCCCCGAGCAGTAAAAAAATGCTTTCAGGTTTATATATGTGAAACATGATTAACCTTTGCACAATTTTCTTTTAGTTCCAACAAGGTTAATCCCAACAGTAATCTGGTTGACCTTCAGATTGACATAAGTGCAGTAGCTCAAGTACAGGTCAGAGGGTAAGTACATTAGTATTCAGGCCGGACATTAAAAAAAGAACCTGACCATAACTGTTCGCTTAGCTTACTGTGAGTGGGCAGTAGTTAGGCCGCAACGTTGATTGGTTCAAAAATGGGATTGGGCTCAAAAGCAAGCTGGTCCTACCTTTAAGCCGAGTGAGTCATACATAGGTTGCAGGTGCTGGAGCGAGGTGGAAAGACAGCAACCTGCAATTCTTCCTGAGCTATTCTCATCTGTTAGATGACAGATCTCTGTGTGTCACTTGGCCTCACCCTGTGCCTAGACTGCTGTAAGCCCCCTCAAGCTCGCCTGCTGCCCTGGGATGTACTGAAGAACATTGTCCCATTGCCAGTGTGGATCGTAGGAGCCACCCACACCCCAAGTTGATGGGCATTGTCATTCAAATGGTGTGCTTGCATCATGTGATCAATTATGCAGGGCAGGGCTTACCTGCCCCTTCCCCCAATACTTTGTTCAAGTTGGCAACCCTGGTCCAGTCTAGTCATCTTCTGTACATGGAATACGGAGTTCGTGTGCACCCGCCTGTCCTTTGCCTCAAGCACCAAAAAGTCTCAGGCTAGCCCTGCTCAATAGAACTTTCTCATTCAGAATTTCCACTGATTTCTCATTCTGCCAGAACAATTCCTCATACAAAAAAAAAGTCCTATGCGCAGGAGCTTGAAGTTCTGACCCTACCACATCATACAAATGGGCAGATTGTATATTTGTGACTAGGTGTATTAACTTTGTTATGGGGATTAAAAACTTACTGTGCTTTGTGTATTAGTCCCCCTTCCCTCTGTCTAACTTTGAGCTACATGACAGATGGCACAATGTGGCCCTCTCCGTTGTCCATTGTGGTTGTTTCTGCACATTTGGTTTAGCACCGGACATTAGTGCTTCCTTCGCATTTAGAATCCCTAAACTAGGAACTCTAGAAAATGTTTTTAAAAGTTAGAGAGAATGGAGCTGGCGGACTCACTGCTTTTGTTTTCTTAATCGAGTTTAGATGTGGATCATAGCCCAGAGAGCTCCATCAGGTTGCCCAAGGGCTTCTGTGCACTCGGCGGTATTCCCTGGGAGCAACATTCCCACACAGTCTCACAAATTGTTCTTGAAACCTCTCCAAGTTTCCAAACTGGTTCACATTGCAGTATGGAGAACACTTATTCATGGAAATATGGCCAAAGGTCCACACGCCACATGGAACTAATTGAGCAATTCACTGGAGAGTGGCCAGTTTCCTTAATAAAATATCAGCAATCTTAAGTACACTTTTATCAAACGTGTGCATATTCCTATGCATCTACTTGGAGTCAAGTGCCTAAATGTAAACATCTGTTGCTAAGAAGGAGGCAGGTGAAGAAATAAAAAGAATAGTACAGGATGTTAAAATCCTATGGCTGGACATAGCCAGTCTTAGCCATAACTCTGCGGCTTCTAAAAGTGCATCCTGCCTTTGGAGGCCTTGGGAACATCACATAACATGGAAATGTCTCATGATCTCCAGAGGGTATTAAAATGGGTGCTGTTTATGAAATAATACATCTTTGGCTAGATAAACATACCTTAAACTTTCCTTCCTTCTTTTGCTTCTTACAAAGCCATTTCCCTTGAAAATTAGATGTTTACTAAAATTCTTGCTGTTATCTATTCAATTTATATACTGCCCTTTATCAAAAGAGCCCTGGGTGGTGTACGACAATAAGAACACATTGCAGAGCATCAATAATAAAAACATAATGAAAAGCATAACAACGAACATCACCATAATAAAATAATCATGATGTTTACTTCTCGTTATTCATGGGTATATTTAAATGGATATATTGTAATTTTTGCAGTCTGGTTCTTTGCATTGCTATTAACTATTTAGAAAGACTGTTGAAGCATGTTCTCTATAAACTGAGAGGAGCCCCCCCTCAAGCTGAACAAACAGGCATTTGTGTGAAATTGGAGTGGTGGTCTCTTTGGAAGGACCCTGTGATTAATTTCATGCACAATTGCCTCTTCCTTAAAGCCTGGAGATCCATGCCGTAAGGAGAAACCCAACATTCCTAATATTCCTCTCTGCCATACCAAGAGCCTTGCCAAGCTGTTGTATCATTGTGCAGAGCACAAGGAAGCCCTACTAGGCAGTATCTATACCAGGCATCCCCAAACTTCGGCCCTCCAGATGTTTTGGACTACAATTCCCATCATCCCTGACCACTGGTCCTCTTAGCTAGGTATCATGGGAGTTGTAGGCCAAAACATCTGGAGGGCCGCAGTTTGGGGATGCCTGATCTATACATTCATCCCTTTCCCTCTTTCTTTGTTCCCTCAAACATGGATGCTGGGTAACTAGGGCTGAAGCTTGGATGTGATAGAGAAGCTCACATACGGGAAAGGGGATTTGGGGGGGGTGCAGTGGGGAGGAGGTAGGCTGAGCCCTGTCACCATCTACCAAAGCATAAGGCTGCTTCTCACAGCAATTGAGTTTGCTGCAGTTACAAAGGTGTTTTCCATAATAAACACATTATTATTTATTATTCCATAATAAACATATCTGACATTCAGATGTAATGTCAAATCAAGTTACAGGTAGGTAGCCGTGTTGGTCTGGATCGAAGTAAAATAAAAAAAATTCCTTCAGTAGCACCTTAAAGACCAACTAAGTTTTTATTTTGGTATGAGCTTTCGTGTGCATGCACACTTCTTCAGATACCAAATCAAATCAAGGTTTTGGTTCTACGGGAATGGAACCTAATGGACCTTTGATTTCAGGTTCTTTCTCCTCCTATTGCATTATGCAATCTCCTCCACCACCCCCTCTTGCTGATTTGTGGCAAACCATAGATTACCATGTTTACCACTGTTCGGTCCTGGTTTACTAGGCTAAATTACAATCAGTTTTGAGTCTAGTATGTCTCTTACCAATGTATGTAGTTCTCTACAGCTCTCTTCTAAGCCTCACAGCAATGCTGCACAAAGGGTCAGGCTCAGAGAGAAAGTGACCAGCACAAGGTTGTCCAGCAAGTTTCCAGGCTCAAGAGGATGTGTGTCTCCCTGGTTCAAGATTAGGGATAAAGAACCATTGGCTCTCCAGGTGCTGTTGGACTACAGCTCCCATCAGCCCCTGCCAGCAAAACAAGGGGTTATGGGAGTTGCAGTCCAACAAAATTAGCCATATGTGTTCACTGTTCCTGTTCTAGGCCGACACCCTAAACCAGGGTGGGGAACTGGATCTGGTAGCAGGCCAGATTCTTTGAAATATACTCGGAGTCAAGAGTGAATTTCATGCTCTTTATTCAGCTCATAGTCATCAAGGAGGAGAAGAGAAGACGAATGGCTCTTTTCCCAAAACCATCTGCTTATATACATTATTTACACAATGGGCCTTGCGTGATTGGCTACTTCAGGGCTACACCTGTGGGCCAATTATATTGTGGATTGACTTTTGCCTGCAGCCTGATTGGCTGCTCCTACAGGCCAATCAGGTAGCAGATTCACTTCTGCCAGCCGCCTGATTGGCTGCTCCAGCAGGCCAATCAGGTTGCGGATTCACTTCCACCTGGCGTTGGATTGGGTAGCTCCCGCTGATTCTGAATCCTATTGTTCTAGGATTCAGCTCAGTACATAACATTCTTCCTTCCCTCACCACTTGTGGGTCAGCTTTGAGGGGTGGGCAGTGCCAACCACCTGTCATTCATCTGACACCATTATGACTTCATATGGCAACTTGAAAGGGGCTCCTTTTGAAGTCCATTTCAATACAAAACTGCTTGCAAATGGACTTTCAAAGGCAGTGTCTCACTACACTGATCAGCTAATGGGCACTAAGAGGCATCACTTTGAAGTGCGTTTCAAAAAGTTTTCAATGCAAACTGCTTCAAACTGACTTTTAGGTGATGGCAGCCACGCCTTTGCTTTCCTCTCACCTGACATCACATATGACATCAAGGGTGGGGCAGGTGGGCATGGTTTGGGGGAAATAGCCATGCACTAAACACAATAGCATGCTCCCACATTTTTTAAAAAAGCTACATGGGCATCTGTCGGTACATGCTCATGGAAAAATCCCCATTTGCTTGCAATCAATTTCTAGTTGCTATCTTACATAACCATTAGAATCATAGAATCATAGAGTTGGAAGAGACCACAAGGGCCATCCAGTCCAACCCCCTGCCAAGCAGGAAACACCATCAAAGCATTCTTGACATATGCCTGCCAAGCCTCTGCTTAAAGACCTCCAAAGATGGAGACTCCACCACACTCCTTGGTAGCAAATTCCACTGCCGAACAGCTGTATTCTTAAATCAGATTTAATGTTTTTCATTTGTTAAACATAGTATAACAGACAATTGATCGGATAGGGCTGTGCTTTTGTACCATTTCAGAGTCTCCCATCCTCCACAAATCGTTTTGCCCATTCATAACTGGGAACCAAAGGATGAACCTACTAAAGAAGATGAGATTGGACCTTTGGTGGAGCACATATACCAGGTAAACAGGCATATGCAAATGAACCATTGACTTCCAAGAGATTTGTTTGTATAATGTTCCATAGACAATCCATGAAATTATTCTCTGCCAGCATTTGGGTGCTAGATGGGGATTTTGGCCAGCCAGCAACATTTAGCATGCAGCAATGCTGAGTGAACATCTGAGCTGTTTGTGAGACATGCCTCTGTCATTTTCAAGCACAGCCACCACAAAAACCACAAAAAGTGAAGTTGCCTTGGCAAGGTTGAAATTGACAGAATTGTATGTGGAACCAGGTGATACACACATGTATGTCAAGAGGTATCCGATATTAATAACAGGAAATTATATTAGAATAAAGATTGTTTTTAAGCTTGAAAACCATGCCTTTGAACATCACACACAAACACACCTATCAAAAAAACTCTTTCCCCACTTCTTGAAACCTGAAAAGGAGCCAGTCCACTCTGGGTCATCTTCCAACCAAATTAATCTGAACATGGGTGAGACTTCCCCACCCTTCACAACGCTCCTGCCCCAGATATGGCCACATTCAGCTGGGAGCAAGAAGTATCAATGGAACTCAATTGGGTGTGTGAGCCCTTTGAAAAACATCACTGGGCATTAGGGAATGAGGAGGGCTCTATAATGGGAATACAGAGCCTGTGACTCTCCAGATGTTGACAGACTCCAACTCCCATCATTCCTGACCACCAACTTAGATCTCAATTGGGAAAAGAATGACCCAGCTCTGTTTACACAGCCAGAGTTGAAAAGAGGAGCCAGCAAGAAAGTCGTTTGGCACAAAAGCTACACAAAAGGCCAAGAGAATTTATAGGCTGTGAGCAATTACCCAGGAGAAAGTTGGCATGCCATGAAGAGAGCTGTGAGGACATAGGATTGCTAGGTAGAATCAAGTGCCTGGCAAGGGAATTCAGCTGGTTTTGGCTTCTGTCGCCACACCATTGCAACCTGCAACAAGCACCAGAAAACATTGGGAAAGGGGAGGGGCAGAATTGATATGAACGAACAAGCTGTATCTTGGGCTGCAGGATTCCAGTTCAATTTATTCTCCTCTTTGTGTGTGTCTACTCCATAGTTGCAGAACATTGGGCCAAGTGCCATCAATGATACAGTCTTGTATGTGGAATGGCCAGTTCTGAGCAGAAAGGAATTCCTTCTTTACATCCTTCACATTCAGACACATGGACCACTGCAATGTCAAACAAGCTCTGCAATCAATAGTTTGGAAATAAAGGTAGGAAACTTACATGGAGTTTCTTGGTTCACCTATATGGAGCAACTGTTTATTTTATCAAACTTCCAACCAGGACTCTGCGATCATCATCTGAGGCCCTTCTTTGTGTGCCTCCTCCGCAAGAGGTCTGGAGGGTGGCAACACGAGAATGGGCCTTTTCTGCAGTGGCTCCCAGTTTTTGGAGTGCTCTCCCCAGGAAGGCTCATCTTTAGGTGCCAGGCAAAAACATTCCTCTTCTTTCCAGGCCTTTGGCCAATTAAATAATTCACCTATTTCTCCCTTTCTAAAACAATATGTGAGCTGAAACATAACCATCATTTGAAATACAAAAGCTTCTCTGAATTTTGCAACACAGTTCTCAAGCCAAGCAACATGCATTAAAATGCATGTATTGGTGAAAATAACATGCAAAAATGTATTAGGGAGGAAATGCATACAAAAATGCGGGTGTTGGACAAAATTGCATACAAAAAATGGTATATTAGGAGAAATTCACACTTTAATGCTGATGAAGTTTCATTTATTTATTTGTTTATTTTATTTATTTAATTTCTATACCACTTTATATTTTCAAGAAAAATCCCAAAACGGTTTACTGCATATTAAATCAATAAAACATAATAAAACAACCTGAAGAAAGTCAAATATATACAGTCAAAGCAACATAACAGAAAACAAAAAAATTATCTTAAAGATTTCACAATAAAACGTTACAAAGGAGCTCAACTACAGAATACATATTTAACATAGTAGGGCTGGGTGAGTGTAGGCCCCACTCCCTAGCCCAGGTGGAAAAGGACTTGCAGAGAGCGGCCTTCACGCCTTACAGCCGGGCAGCGCCGTCTTAAGTGCCCCTGTCGCCATGGTGCGCCGGATCTCTCCGGCACCCTTCCGCCCCATTTCCCAACGCGGTGGGCACGGCGCTGCTGCGCGGCGGGCGGGCGGGCAGACACAGCACAATCTCTCCGGCGCCCTCCCGCCCCGTTTCCCAGCGCGGTGGGCAGGTGGGCGCCGCGCGCAGCAGACCGGCCGGCCAGCAGGCGGGTGCAGCTCGCGGCGCCCTCCTGGCGGGCCGGCGCCATGGTGCCCTGCGCCACCGGGGGTCTACGATGAGCCGGCCCTGCAGCCGAGCGATGTTCCTCTGGCCTCACGAGAACTTTTTCCCCAAAAAATAATTGCAAAGTGATGTGGAAATGTGGAGAACTGAATTTAAAACCAAAAAAAAATGAGAAACTAAGAGAAACTGCCCCTCCCTCCCTGTCACATGAAGCAGGTCTTTGCCTCTCTCTTTTTACTTCCCCCAGCCATGCCTTTTTCTTTTTGCTTTTCTTCTTTCTGTCATGTGTGATGTATTCTAAACTGTATTATTATCTTCATTGTTCTCCCACAAGATCTTACCAGTTGTTTGTTTCCTGGAGTAATGTCAGGACCACTTCTATTGCCAGCGTCGTCATATGAGCTATATAATGTTTTGCTTTAATTTGTTCAGCCCTGGTGAAAAATTGCACATTTATTCTAGTCGCACGACTCACATCAGAAAACAATTTCTCTCTGCTTCTTCCAAAGTTGACGTCCTCCTTATGTTGCAGAGGAGCAAAAAAGAGAGAGAGAGAGAGTCTAAAATATTTTTATTGTAATTATGAACAAAAAAAATGACATATCAACAAAAACAAATGTAAGTTCTAAGATTTATTCTACAAATGTTATATTTGGAGACATTCATCCAAAGGTGCCCTACCCCACATTGCAGTGCAGAAGACCTCAGTTGGAATAATTCATTTCCCATAAAGTAAAAAAAACACACACAAAACCTGATCCTGATCATACCAGACGTATTTACTGCTACCAAAAAATATTAACAACTACCCACAAGATTCCTAGAAATCAGTAGTAAATTTCTGCCTGGATGGCAATAAATGGAACCCTAAGCCCAGGAGTTTAATTAAAGCAAAATATCATCATGAAAGTTATTCAGATGGCAAAAGAAACAAACCAATCCTGTTATCTAGCCTTTAAAACAAAATATTTTATAGTATCCTTCCTGGCTGTAGTTAATCCTCTTGCTAGCTGAAGAGGGCAAAGTATCAGCTCTCACGGTAGAGCTGTTAAACGAAAAGAAGAAAAGTCAAACCCAAGATCTCTGTTAGAGAGCAATTGCAGAGTTTGCTTCACAGCTCTTTCTTCTTTCCCTTTGCAGTTTGCTGTCCCAGAGGACACTCCAGAACTCGCTGCTTTTTTGCGCAACTCCTCCATTCCCCACTATGTTGGACGGAGGGAAGCCAAAGTGGTGGAGCATCAAAAGAACTCTGCAAAAGTTCTGGTGAGATGAATGAAAGTTACAGTGGCGCACACTGAAGACTTTTGTGTGCAGTCTTAAGGATGAGTGGGGGGTGGGCTGTTATTATTCTAGGGGTGGTATGACCAGCGACAACTGCACTTCCCTTCATGTTCGGGGGAGTATGCTATGAGCTTTAAGTGCCTGTTTTTACACGGAGAAAGAACCAGAAGCAGAAACACTTATGTAATAGTTTATGGTCTACCACATATAACTACGGCTTGTCTGAACGAACATCTGGCCATTGAGCAAACAGATCTGCAGTCCTGATGACCCATTTTTAAATGGTCAAATGAATATGAAATTTCTGACAGTAACCCAAAGGTGGTGGACACCATGCGCAGTTGGAGATACTGTTGCTTCCCCGAACCATCTAAACAAAACAAAACAATCTAAATATAATCATTTCACATGTTGCCCAGGCTTCCCTCATTTTCAGGGATTTTGAAGGAGGGTCCTGGGAATTCTCGGCACCTTTAGCAAACTATAGCTTCCAAGATTCTTTGGGGAAGCCATGACTGTTTAAGTGGTACGATACTGCTTTAAAGGTATAGTGCAGACGGGGCCACTTGCAGCAGGAAGGTCAGGGTGAAATGGGCATGGCCAGTACACATCTATCCATCCTCCTCCCCAGTTTGAGTTTTCACGTATTATTTTTTGAACACTAGGATAGCGGCCAACAAGAAACTCTACTTATTTGTTTACCAGTTCTTCCAGATTTTTTAATAAGACCAACATTTAAGTTTTCATTTTATTTTTTCTTTAATTTGTGGGGGAGGGCAGGTGAGTTGTCCTCCCCTCATACTTTAGGGTGGATGTTTTTTCTCTCCCCCTTAGGGGTTTTTTTTTTCATTTTGCAAAGCTTGAGATTGCACCAAGTCTATTGGTATCTCCCCTTTGTGCCATTTTGGCTGCATAGAGTTTGCCACTCACCCCTGAATTTTGCAAACAGGGGGAATGATTTGGAGCAGGGGGAAGAGCTCAACAACCCTTCTGTCCAGATTCTCACTGTTTGAAATATGGCAACCCTAGGAAAGAAATGCAAGAGAAAAATCTTAAATCAGTTATTGGTTTAATTTGGCAGTACTGTACGAAAATCCAATCTTCTTACAGTTCTCTTGGTTTCTTATTCTAATTGCCAGAGCCAAACTAAAATGTATTCTAAATTCCATGGAGGCCACCTTTTGTAAAATATTACCACTCAGCCGTAAAAACTGTTAATGCTCATTATCTGTTATCTCTCACAATGACTAGCCTGCCTGTTCGCCAGTACAGATTCAACAACTGCAAATGCTTAGCCCCCGTGTTAACTGTGTGTGGGATCTGCATTTTATATAGTAAAAACAAACAGAACCAGATCTTTTATTCAGTAGTTTGCTCCAACTACTATTGTGCTTGGATTTAGCCCGACAGCATTAGGTACTGTGTCTCTTTCTCATGTCATCTTTTGGATAGTACTATAGAACAGAGATGATTAAAGGGAGGGAAGAGCACACCATTTTTCTCTGCTGATTACACTGGTCTCAGCATCCCCCTGCAGTACTCACTCAGGGGCTCTCGTGACAGCCTGCCTTGGTTTCTTGGGCAAGGAATGCCCCCCGTGCACAATTCCATTGTGCACATCGTGGAACATCCCCCAGCATGGAGGGAGAACAAACATATTGAATTGCTCAGAATCTTGTGTAATATTAAAGTCCATGGATTGCAGCCCATGGCTGGGATTCAGAAAAGCTACTTCTGGCAAGCCACAGGTTTTGCCTTAGCATAGTAGAATTTTTGACATATTTCCCCTCTAACAGCAAGCTCAGTGCCAAACAGTGTTTGGAATGGAGACGAGTTTCAAAAGCAGAGTTACCATATGGAAGGTGGGGGGCAGGAAGGGTTTTATGTTTCTTTGCCGGGGGGGGGGGGTTAAAACCCCTGTGAGCTCAGAAAACTAATTGCAAGGTTCTTTGGATCCTGGGCTTATAAGTTCATCCAGTTCCTGCAATATTAACAGCAAAATCACCCTTAGAATGCAAATTGCATACATCTGAAAAAAAAAACCTGGAATATCTGCTGAAGCCTTTCATTATGTGACTCTTTCTTTCATCTAGTGCGATTATGAATTGAGAAAATAATACATACCTCGCTTGCTCCTACAAGACAGAGAGATAAACAAATCAAGCTAGATTAAAGAGTGATTAAATAAGAGAAACTAAACAAACATGTCCTCTAAAACATTGCCTTGTAGTAAATTCTGTATAATCAAGGCCCTGCTGAGGAAGTGGATGGGAGCTGAGAAAACACAAGTTGAGAAAACACAATCTCTCATTCAGTTCTCCTGGAGAACTGAACGTCTATGTAACGCCATGTAATTTTTCTGTACAAATTTAATTTCACGCTGCCATTTAGGGAGTTAGCAAACCAAAGCATCCAGGTTCCTCTTCTAAGATACAATTGTGCAGAAAGAGCATCATTACACAGAAATGAAGGGCCCCTCCAGACTGTTGTTTTATTGCGGGTGTAGTCTCTGACATGTTCTTGCAAACAATTAGTTCACATATGACTACGCCTACAGCATCATGAGCACAAATCATCATGATTGTGCAATAAAAAAGATGCTTGGAAGAGCTCTAACATTAAAGTGTTAATTTCAGTGTCGGCAGGGGGGTGGGGTGGTCAGGGATAACATAAAAGCTCTACAACTTGGTGTTTATTGTGCCATAATATATGTATGTATGTTGCAGGTATCTTCCTTTGTGCCCTTCAATTGATCCTCACTTCCAGCTGATCAGCTCTCAGTGTCACTAACTTAACCTTGTTACTGATAATTCTTATCATAAACCTCATCAGTAGTCTTAGCCTAACTAAGCCAATTAGAGGACCCATCCATATATGTTTCATGATTTCCACACACAAGGTTTTCACCCAAGGGGTGCATTGGAGTCCACCATAATGGAGACCCTACTAAAATTCAACCCCCACAAATATGTTGTTTCCTCATTTTTAAAGTTTACATGGGATTTTTGTTTAAAAAAGAAAAATGAAACCATGAGAGTATTGTGTTGAACGAAATCTGCTAATTCCCCACTGCGGAAACCTAGGTTCTACACAAGTGTCTCCAAGGAAACATAGATTCAATTCTTATGACTATATATGCATTTTAACTAATTCGTGTGTGTTTTTTTTAAAAAAGGGGGGGAACCAAATTCAGTCTATTTTTTCCTTTCAAAAAATGAAAACGCATCTTGCTGGGAATGTACATTGCATGCAGGACACACTGTTCGTTAATGCACTTCTCTAGATCCCAAAAGATAGTTAGAATGCCGTATTGTTTCCTGTACAGAATTGCACAAATGTGGAGTGTTTGGTGATAACTTGTTCAGTGGGTCTCTTAGAAAGAGGGAAAAGTGCTGCACTGAAAATACGGTCTCGTTTGTGGGCTTCAACATTTCTACAGGTAAGAAAATGCAAGCTAAAATATTGGGAAATGTTTCAATTTTGTGTATTGTATGTGTATTATGTACTGCAAAATGAAGCTTCCCTCTGGCTTCTAAAATCATAGCTACAGGCTGCTTCCAGACTGGAGTAGGGAAACAGCTGCCCTCCACATGGCTGGGGCTGTATAACATCAGTACAGGCACTTACCTAAAGGAAAAGGAGGCCGGCAATCTATTTCATCTCTGTAGGTCTCCAGCAAGGGCAGGGTCCTGTAATGTACTTTGGCGGCAGAAGATCAAATAAAGGAACTTAGCTACTGTCTTAGTAAGCTCCTGGTTATGGCAACGTGATTGTACTAGCCTACTTGTTTTGAATGTTTGTGAGTGTTTGTGTGGATGATGCCAATAAAGGTCTTGATTGATTGATGGGAGCTGTAGTCCAACACCATCTGGAGAACTGTAGGTTCCCCATACTTGTCCTGGGCCTGAATGATACTAGAAATCTCATCTCCTCCAATTAAACCCCAATTCAAGTGTGTAAAGGCGAAAGTGAACTTCAGAACACCAGTCTTCCCTTCTGTGTCCAGTTTGGCTTGCTCTATGCCTGAGGGCCAAGTCTCAAGCTTGGGGTAAATTTCCTACCTCAATTTTTAGCATTATCTGTAAAACAATGCATGCCTCTTTTATATGTGCCACATTTCAACTTTCTAACCAATGTTGAAAATACCTTTGGCAATCCCTTTCAAACCAAGGTGAGAGAGTCAATTGTCTCACTTGCACATTTCGCTAGTAACAAGCTGCTCTGGGTTGTGCCATTCAGAAACCTTTGAGGTTTCTGGATGGTGTGGGCACAGCTTAACCGTTTGGGGAATGCAGTCTCAGCCCCACCCTTTGAGAGAAATGTTTATGAATTCTCCACTAGAGTTTTCCTGTAAACAGCATGCTAGGACATAATGTAACGTGTGGCACTGCCTTCAAATTATGATCCTCAGGAAAGATCAGGGACCAGTAATAGATGCTATGGTGGTCTGGTGGTGCTCACCTGCTCTCTCAACAGCTAAGCCTCTGAAGTGGGCAGGGAGGTCAGCATGGTGCAAACACCACCAGCAATATCAGTCTGGCACTCTTGATGGTGCATTTGCACTGCGCTCATCTCACCAGTGCACCTCTTCTCCTCTCAGTAAGCAGCAGTGACTCAGCTGTTGGGAGCTCAGGTGGGACCACAGCAGGGGTCCCCAAACTACGGCCCCCGGGCCGGATGCGGCCCAATTGGCCTCCCAATCCGGCCTGCGACGACCCCCGCCGCCTGCTGCCGCCGCCAGCTCTTACGGCGTGCGGCGCGGCGACGATCTTCAAAATCGGCAAAAAATCGCCGAAAATCCTTTGTGCGCATGCGTATGGGCCTCTCCCGACCCAGAAGAGGTCATTTCCGATGCACTTCCGGTTCGGGGGAGGCCCATACGCATGCGCACAAGCGATTTTCGGCGATTTTCCCCCGACCGTGTGCGTGTGCGCATGCGCACGGGCGCGCACTCCCCCGCCCTCCGGCCCACCGCGCGGTCGGCGCGGCAAGTCTGGGGACCCCTGGACCACAGCATCCACTACTGGCAGAGACCTGTGTCATACAGGTAGATCCAGCAGCAACATGCCCTTTGAGGCAGCCAGAATTGCCCTCATCTGCATAAGCTGAAATGCTTCAGGGATCACATAACCTGAATGAATGCATCCGATTCCCCCAGATTTGCCTTACGCAGTTGCCTGTCTAACCAACTATCTGTGCAAAATGTCTGATAATGGAATTTTTAAAAGAGAAGCACTTTTCTTCTTCTTCTTCTTCTTCTTCTTCTTCTTCTTCTTCTTCTTCTTCTTCTTCTTCTTCTTCTTCTTCTAACAACCCTATGTCGTTCAACATGACATGAAACAAAATAATAGAACATCAGCTTCTCCTTCCAGATACAAAAGTGTAATCCTGCTGAGTATTTAATCCATTGTGATTTATTTATTTTTTTGGAATAAAGAACACATGCTTCATTTCAATGAGTGAATAAATTATATAGATTTTTTTAAATAATAATAATAATGAACGACTTTCTAACTTTCTGAAATATTAAAGTGACAACTGCCTCACTGCAAGTTGTAGTCTGCCGCCTTAAAGCCTAAAACGTTATCATAAACTGCAGTAATATGAAGTGATATGATTAAACATGTTTGGGTAAACAAGCAGCCTAGGGTTCCCCAATGAGCCAACAAAGATAATGAAGGCAGTTGAATCAGAGCCAAGAAAGGACAGGATAGTTTCTGGCTTTCCTTCAAAGCTTGAATGCAAACAAGAACATATGTTAAATTTTGTAGTCAGCCTTGCTGAACCAGCAAATCATCAATTGCTTAATTCATACAAAAAAAGAAATAGCCTTATTTGGAAAGACTACATTGTGTTTCCACTATGGCTTCCATTAGCTTTCCATCTATGTAATTTATGACCTATCTGATGTGTTTATAAAATAAACTCTAGTCAAAGAGGCAAACTGTACTTTGCATGCAAACATATGGGTCGATGCCCTGATCAGCAACTTGAGGGAGCTGTGATTTTGAATAGGGAAGCAGCAGGAAGAGGGGTGTTTAATATTTTCTCCACCCCCTACATTTCAGGGAGGCAGAGCTGCTTTCAGGGAGATTTGGAGTTGAGAAGATATGGAGAAGGACATGATAAGGCAACTCCTTCTCCATTCAAAAGGGCAGCTCCAGAAACTGCTTTTCTGAACATAAATCATTGATGTAGTTTGCCCCTAACTTGACACTGTTCTGCCTTTTACAAACAACATTTGTGTGCAATTATCTCTCACAATGCCATCCTAAATGCAATTTTTGAAATAATAATCTCAAAGTATTGCATGGCTTATATTACATGGCATTTGTTCAGGGTCATTTTCTTGGTTCCTACTAGTTGGATCTCAAGCTGGGAAGGAGTGCTAATGAATTCCCAAAGTGTGCGTTTAAATGGCAACAACACATTTCTCACTTTCCTCCATCTAAATGTGCCAGACATCAGAGGAAATGAGGTGTAACCTCCCCCTCTTTTCAGTGAAGCAGGACTAACATTATTACAATAACATGATCAGAAAATGTTGTTTCACAGTGTGCTTCAGTTTGGGGAGCAAAGTTCAGAACTACCACAAGACCTCAATTAAGGAACATTGATTTTTGTCCCGTATTAGAAGGTTGATGGTGTTGCCAGAAGAACACAAGAAGATCCCTACTGGATCAGGCCAAAGGATCTAGTGCACCTTCCTGTTCTCACTGTGGCCAAACCAGAAGCCTCTCGGAAGCAGGATCCAAGGGCAATAGCACTCTCTCCACTTGTAATTCCAAGCAACTTGTATTCCCTCCTGAAAGGGGCGGCTTTCCCTCAAACATAACTCAGCAAGATGAAGTTCTCTGAGGCTAGCTCTTCTGGTGTTTCAAAGGTTGGAACATCATTCAGATCCTCTTGAGAGGAAAATAGGAACCCTACTTGATGCAGTCAACTGTTCCAACTGGCTAAAATAACGTCTTTTCTTCCTCCTCTTTCAACATTCCCACCTGCAAGCCAGATGCATGTTTCTCTCTCTTTCTCTCTCTTTTTTGTCCTTATATGTCTCGCTTGGCCTCCACCTCTGTATCTGTTGGAGTGGGTTATTGACTTCTGCTGTTGTGCCTCATTGGGACCAAAGCAGGCACCATCATCCATCAACATGCCTACCAAGAACTCGTTAAATTGTTTTTCACTACTTAGGTGGGCCAGGAGGTTGATGTGCTTTCCAAATTACCTCTGCATGAGTCTGGCCCGTATGCAGGCAGTTACTGTTCTCAGTGTGCGTTGGAAGTGCTTAACTCTCTTGAATCCAGGCACCCATGTGTTTTTCATTTGCCAAAACTCTAAGGGTCAGAATTTTCAACACCCCAATAGAAGGTGTATATGTTTGAACATACCTAGGTTAGGGTGTTGGTCCTCCTGAGAGTGATAAAGATACGAGTGCAACTGTAAGCGGAGACCATGAAGCTCTCTAGATCACTGAACCACTGGAACGCAGCTCTGTGATCACAGTGCCGAAGAGGGTGGGAGGAAACACATTTTATATTTGTTCTAGCAACATGCTACCCATTAATACATGGGTAAGGGCAACTGCCCCTGCTTCAACAGGTGGGTAGCTCAGTTGCTTACAGCATGATGCTGATTAACACCAAGGTTGCAGGTTTAATTTCCGTAAGGAACAGCTGCCTAGTCCAACTTGATGATTCTTTTATTCTATGATACTAGGTCCTGCCTACTCAATGTCCACACATTTAGTGCAAACATCTGCAATGAGGCTTCTGCTTGCATTCAGCTGAATACATGCAGACAGAGGTAGATTTAGGGCATCACAACCAGTTCCTCCCCCCTCACAGGGCGCCGAGCCAAGAGGGCACCTTGCTGCCCCCTTCCCGAAGTCTGGTATGCACTTCAGGAAGGAGGCGTGAGGCCTCTGACAAGGTCCTAGAATCCCCCTTCCTTCTTCCCAAAGCCTAGTTAGCACTTGCCCAGCTTTGGGAAGCAGATGGGAGGACTTCCAACATATATAAAAACATTAAAGAACTTCCCTATACAGGGCTGCCTTCAGATATCTTCTAAAGGTTGTATAGTTACTTATCTCCTTGGCTTGGGGGTCGCATAACTCCATACCCTCCAATATTTCTCCGATGAAAATCAGAACATCCTAAGGAAAAGCAGGACATTCTGGGATCAAATCAGAAACTGGGATGGCTTCTGTAAATCCAGGACTGTCCCTGGAAAATAGGGACACTTGGAGGGTCTGAAATTGGATATTGAAATGAGACATTGTACCACCACCCCCTCCCACTTTCAGATTCCATTCAGTGATCGAAATTGAATTCCAGAGTATGTCTTGGAGCTTTAAAAGCAACTGAGAGGATGCAGTGGCCCAAGGCACAGTTCAACTTTAAAAAAAAAGAGTCCTGGCAGATGTTAATCCCCAGGAAATACCATGTGGTGGAGTTGCTGCTAGTAAAGCAGGCTCAGCATCGAAAGAGAACCTACACTGCAGTGAAAAAAGTTTTTATTTTTTAAGTTGATGTATGTACTGTAGAGGGCCTTTGGAAATGGCTAATTCCCTTAACTGCTCATCCATCAGTTAGACACTGTGGGGTATCGCTTCATGGTCTGATAATGTCAAATTAATGAGGAAGACAGGATATGCTCTTCATTCAAAATCTCTCTATAAATTGCATGCAGTGCTGTATGTTTAGTAGCTTGCTTGGATGTGAGCAGATGAGCATATAATGCTCCCTGGGGTTGGGGGTGCTGAATTGCTTAATATAAGCTTTGGAATGAACACTCTCCAGAATTTGGAAAAAGTGGAAAGGCAGAATCTTTATAGGATCTTATAGCCAATATTTTAATGCTGCACTAGACTCTTTGAAGACTGCCATTTTCATATACGTTCATTAAACAGCCTTTCTTCATTCTTCAAATAGCTAATTCTTGGTCAAATGAAATTTCTGTTTTAAGAGTTTTAGCCAAATTGCTTCCCAAAGGAAATACAGCAGAACTATAAATAAATATTTTGGTTAATCATCATCTTCATCATCATCCCCCACCCGCTCTGTGCGGCTTCCAGCAAAATATAAAAACATGATAAAACGTCAAAACTTCCCAATACAGGGCTACCTTCAGATGTCTTCTAAAAGTTGTATATAGTTGTTTATGCAATAGTATATAGAGGGTAACCAATCAGAATGGAAAACATGTGTATAAAATGATTAGGGGGTTGTTAAAGGAGGGAAATTACCCTCTCCTTTTGGGCCAAAAAGTAGACTTTTAAGTTGAAGGCAAGTAGTTAATAGAGCTCCTTAAGGACAAGTGTGAGACCCATTTTATTTTTGGGAATGGAAATACAAGGGAAGTAGAAGTACATTGATGACATTTGCTGATAACCTCAAATAGGGAGGCAGTATTATTACTGCAGATGGAGGTCAAGAAATTATACAGGGCAAATGGGATGACCTCCTGAACCCAAGTAATAGAAATGGAATGAGACTGAACAGCGCAGAAATGTTATGGCCATACACTTGGGGAATAATATTAAACATTTTTGATATCATCTGGGGATTCGGTAGCTGTAAACAACAGAGAAGGGGAAAGATCTAAGAAAGAGATACACAAAAACATTGTAGGAGGTCATGTATTGGAATGGGAACTGTTGTTTTAGGTTGAAACCTCGTGGTTACACAATGGACCAAACCTGGGAATCACAGGATGGTCTCTGATTTATAAGTTACAATGCTGACATTATATTTTTGCGAAAGGGAAAACAATGTAGAAGACAGCTTTGGCTCAGCATTGCATACGATCCATTCCTGACATATCCTGTCATATGGATGGGAGATGATGCACTGAAGCAGAGTATTTCACAGCCGCCACCCCTCCTGGATCACCCTCTCCTTCCCCAGGTCTAGAATGCTTCCCTTTGTTATTTCTTTGGCCCCAAAATGTGTAGAAACCACGGGTGCTGCCGACACTTTCAGTGAGAGCTGCTTAGCTGGCTTCTTGTTATTAAAATGGAAGTAAAGAATTAGCTCTCAGCTTTGGGGAACAATGGCACATTTCTCAAAAGCACATGCCCCTTCAAATGAGAGTGTGGTTTGTATAAGGACCGCCTTCCAGTGCAAAGGTCAGGGATTAGTGTACTCATAAATCCTCTTGGTTGATGAGAGATAACATAATTTAAGGAGGCCTGCTCTGAACAGCAGCTGCAATGGCAGAAAGTATCCCTAACATAATGGGGTGGGGGGAGCAAGCTTATGCTGCCGGAAATTCCAAAGAATATAAACACTTTGCACTGATGAGATGAGAATGCTGGCCTCACTGAAATGTTATAACACAACGAGCCCCAGAATCTGTTGGTTGTGGAGCAGAGAAGGGAGATCTTCCTTCGAAACAAAGAAGAGTTTCCCAGGTGTGGGATATAGGGTGGGCAATGAAGTCTCAGAACTGGAGTTTTGCCAAAGCTGAAACCAAGATATGATAAGACAACAAAATAGGAAATGCTGTGTGTTCTGAATTATGTTCCCATTGTCTAAATTGCATCCAAAAGTAGCCTAAGGAGTATTCTGTTTGTTTTTGATTAGAAGTATACTTTCAGAATAATAGAAACCGAGGTCTCTTCTTCTTCTCCCACCCCCTTTTAAAGTTACCAAGTAAACTTTGTCCTGAGCCTGTTGTGATTCTAATTGTCAGGAAAGTGAGATTTGCATGTGGATTCAGCCCAAAACTGTGTTTGGATTGTTTCGTTAGGATAATTCAGATGCTGTGCCAATTCATTCCTCGGCCACTCAACAAGCCTGTGAGCTGCTGGTGCCAAACTATGGAGCAGCTTTTGAGAATTGCAGTCCAATCCTATCCATGTCTGAGCAGGAAAGAGCCCCACTGAGTTCAGTGGAATTTACTCCAAGGAAAGTGTGTATAGGAGGGATGGGGGGATCTGTTACCTTCCAGATATTCCTGGACTCCAACTCCCATCCGACCCAGCCAGCATGTCCAATGGTCAGGGTTTGTGAGAGTTGTAGTACAACAATATTTGGAGGATTGATGGATCTCCATCCCAGGTGGATGAGGTTCCGGGTTTCCCCTCTATAAGCCATAAGGATTTACCTGGATGCTCAGGAGGAAGGGTGGGAAATGAATTAAATAAATAACCAAAATGTTCATTTCAGTTTCTGTCTCTGAAGGAAATTGGGAAATATATCATATAGTACATCCCTGAGAAGAATCTTGTTTCAAGAAACATTGGAGGCTTTAGAACAGGGCTAAGGAAACTGGGCCTCCAGATGTTGTTGGACTACAACTCCCATCAACCTTGGCCATGTGGGGCTGATGGGAGTTGGAGTCTAGCAACATCTGGAGGGCTCCAGGCTGGCCAAGGCTGATGTACACTATGTGTGTTGATCGAAAGAAAGACGGCTATAGACTTGGTTTGCATGATCAAATCCTGGATTAATCACCCTGGCATGCATTGCCTTCTCTCCTAACCTCCTTTGCACAAGGCGGAAAAACAAACTAGTTAACCATAGCTTCTTGTTAGGTGCTAATTTAGAACTATGGTCAATGGTATCCAAACAAGCCAGGATTCATCAGGCAAACATTAGTTCAAGTGGGGAAATAAACCAGGAAGCCACTGTGAACCATAGCTTCCCACTCTGTGCACACCAGGAAACTATTGTTAACTTCCAAACAAGCCTGGGCATAAGCCGTGATTTACATGGAACTCGTGCATAGCCTGGCTTGTTAGGAAGCCACAATTTGTGCAAATGCAGCTATTATGGGGAACATGGTATAGCACATATACGGTATATACTATTTCTATAACATGAGAAGGGAGATCAAACTGATAACTCAGACTAATCAAAACATTACTTGAAAACCTCTATCTGTATTTCTTTTTTTTTTTTGTTCCAGAGGAAAAATGACCACTACTCTCTTTCCGTCAATGTGTCATTCGAAGTAAAGAAGATGCCGTACAAAGTTCAGCCAACAAAACTCCCTGAAGGAAGCCTAGCAGTGAGTAGCACAGAAAACAAATAACACACTGATGCAAAACACGTGCATTGTTTGGTCATCCTGGTTGCTGCTGTATGAAATATTTATAGATGGGAAATCCAAGATAAGTCCTTCCTGTGTTTCTTGTACAGGTCCATCCTTTGAGTACTATTTAAAGGTTATTTGTATGAGAGAGTTTAAAATAAACTGCAACGTTTGCTAGGCAGCTGAGTTTCTGTTATTATGGTGCTTAGAAGGGGGAAAGGGTTAATTTAGACAGAACTCAGTCCATACAGTTAGAGAATGGGAACCTGCGGCGATTGTCTGTAGGGCTAGGGCAAGGATGGCGAACCTTCAGCCCTCCAGATGTTGCTGGACTGTAACTCCCACCATCCCCGACCATTGGCCATGGTGGCTGGGCCTGATGGGAGCTGCAGTCCAACAGAAAGTGAAGGGTCACAGGTCTGCCAGCCCTACAGCAGGGAGGCCAAACAACTGTGACTGTCTGCTGTCATTTACCACAAGATTAGGCCCTTTGGAAATGGTAAGATTACTCCAGAACGACAGGTTTGTGCTTGTAGTCCTATGCCTCTATGATTGATTTATGTGTTCATGCTAAATATGGTTTGACCCATCTTTGCTCAGTCATAATGAGGTAGAGTTTCTGCTTGGAGAAGGAATCGGCAGCGGGGGTGGGGGGAGCAGCAAGCCAACCTCAGCTCTTCCTAATTTCATGCATCCCAGCCTGCTAACTTTATGGATTGTTGCTTCCTCGTGGGCTCTCTTGTGTTTTCTATATAAGATGTAGGACTCTGATATTGTTCTTTCACCGCCCACAAATAAATATATTTCATATAATAAACATATATGAATTAGACCTATGTGAAATATTCAGGTGTTTTCATTTTCCTTCATTTATTAAGCAGTTACCAAAAAAAATATATCCTTTTTTTCTATAAGAAAAGAAAAGCGATTAAGAAGAAATAAAAGTGACTGTGCCCACTGAACAAGAGTGGTTTCCCCTATACAGCAGGACTAGCACCATAATGAGAAAAGTATATGCAGATGGGGAGGAGTTCAGCCAATAGACAGGAATTTTTGACTAGCTCATGACTGGCTTCTCTCTTTGATGCCTACTGTACTGGGATGATTTACCTTTAGGCTCAAAAGGAAAACGTTTTGATCCTTAATATTCATTGCTCATCCAAAGAGGTTCAAAGATACCACAATCAAAGATAAATCCCGGCTCTTTCTGCTCTCCCCACCCACCTTGCATGTGTTTTGTAGCAGAAACACATGTTACTCAAAATGGCTGCTAAGTATTGTCTCCCAGCTGTTCAATTGCACTCTGCCACAGGTGATCGCCTGCTGTTCTCAGCAGGTCTCAGATGATATACTGAATAATCAGATAAGCATTTTTACAGTACTGCTTGAGAATGAAGCATATTATTCCACAGAGCTGATTTACTGCCAGATGCCCCAAAACAGCAACTGTAAACTCTTGAAAAATGAGAGTGCTTTTATGTCCTCCTAAATCTGGCCATTGGCAGTGGAGGTTTGATAACCCTGCAGCTTGGTGTGCTGTAGGCAGAAGTTCTTTTGAAGTTTCTGTTAGCAATACGTTTTCCCCCTGAAGTCAGTCAGTCCTGGATTCAGTGTTTGTCTAGGAGGGTTTATTTGGAAGGCCAAGAGTCAAAGTAAGTACAAAATTTGGAAATTCATTAACACTTCAACATAATCGTTCAGAATGATGATCCTATCCATGTGAAGTTTTCCTACTTACACTGTTTTTACAGAATCAGGGTTCAGAAATTGCCTTGAATTTGGCAATTCATTCAAGCTTCAACATTATTGTCATTCAGAATGATAATCATCATCATATTTGTTTGAAGTTTTGCTACTTATGACGTGCTTACAGAATCATGGTTAAGAACTCACCTTGACTTTGAAAATTCGTTAAAGCTTCAACATTAACTCACCTTGACTTTGAAAATTCGTTAAAGCTTCAACATTATCATCATCCAGAATGATGACCATATATACTTGATTTTTATTTATTTATTTATTTGCTACTTATGCTGTGCTTACAGAACTGAGTATTGGTGATAGCCATGACAAGGTGGTTATCCTGAAATACATGAACAAGAAGCTCCAGTGTTTCTGTCAACCAACCTTGCTATCTTGTGTCATTCACAAGGCACCACTTATCTGCAGAACAATTCTACGCTCTAGAGAAAACAGCCCTGCTGTTGTTTGTATGACCCCTTGATGAATGAAAATGAGTCAGGAGCCAAGAACTCCTGATCTTGTCAGGGGTTGTTGACTCCCATTTCAACTCACTTCAACCTAGACCACCCCTTGCGACATAAAATCAGAAGCTGACATTAATTAATGCAGGGCTTGTTGTCCCAGGATAAAAGTGTAATAAGATTCTTCCTAAATCATACCAGAGGCCCAACTTGTCCAACATTTTTCCACCAACACTGGTCCTCCAGATGTTTCTGGGAAGCTCCCAAACAGGGCATGAAGGCAATTTCCCTCCCCTGTAGTCTCCAGGAAGGTATTCCAAGGTATATTGTCTAAGGACTTGGAAGTTCAGTTAGCTGTCTTATCTCTGCTGTCTCATGCATGAATGTGTTAATTGTGTGCATTATGGATTACATGCGGTTGTGTGCCAGAAGAGACCTGCTTTGTCAGACCAATGTAGTCCTGCATCCTGTTCCCCTTAGTGGCCAGCCCATTGTCTGTGACAGTGATAGGGAACCTCTGGCCCTCCAGGCATTGAACTGCATCTCCCATCATCACAGACTATTGGATATGGACTCTGGAGGGACAAGGTTCACCACCAATGGTCTATGGAAAAACCCAAACAGGAAATCAGGGCCATAGCCCTCTATCATTGTTGTTCCCCAGTGGCTGGTACAAATGAACATAGAGAGCTGCTTCAGACTGAGTCAGACCAGTGGTCCATCTAGCTCAGTATTGTCCACACTGACAGGCAGAGATTCTCTGGGGTTTCAGGTAGGATTTCTTTCTTAGCCCTACCTGAAGATGCTAGAGATTGAACTTGGGACCTCCTGCATACAAAGCAGAGTTTTCAATATAATCAGACTAGATTTAAGTAATTGCCATTTGGGGAAGTAGATAGAGGATGATCTTGAAATACTATCATCATAGTCAACCAAAAGTAAAGTCCAAAGTAAAATATTTCATTTCCTCTGACTTTTAGTAGGATTTAAAAACACAGTTAACTTTCTATGGATTGTGCCCTTCATACATTGTTGTTGTTGTTGTTTAGTCGTTTAGTCGTGTCCGACTCTTCGTGACCCCATGGACCATAGCACGCCAGGCACTCCTGTCTTGCACTGCCTCCCGCAGTTTGGTCAAACTCATGTTCGTAGCTTCGAGAACACTGTCCAACCATCTTGTCCTCTGACGTCCCCTTCTCCTAGTGCCCTCAATCTTTCCCAACATCAGGGTCTTTTCCAAGGATTCTTCTCTTCTCATGAGGTGGCCAAAGTATTGGAGCCTCAGCTTCACGATCTGTCCTTCCAGGGAGCACTCAGGGCTGATTTCCTTAAGAATGGATAGGTTTGATCTTCTTGCAGTCCATGGGACTCTCAACAGTCTCCTCCAGCACCATAATTCAAAAGCATCAATTCTTCGGCGATCAGCCTTCTTCATGGTCCAGCTCTCACTTCCATACATCACTACTGGGAAAACCATAGCTTTAACTATACGGACCTTTGTCGGCAAGGTGATGTCTCTGCTTTTTAAGATGCTGTCTAGGTTTGTCATTGCTTTCCTCCCAAGAAGCAGGCGTCTTTTAATTTCGTGACTGCTGTCACCATCTGCAGTGATCAAGGAGCCCAAGAAGGTAAAATCTCTCACTGCCTCCATTTCTTCCCCTTCTATTTGCCAGGAGGTGATGGGACCAGTGGCCATGATCTTGGTTTTTTTGATGTTGAGCTTCAGACCATATTTTGCGCTCTCCTCTTTCACCCTCATTAAAAGGTTCTTTAATTCCTCCTCGCTTTCTGCCATCAAGGTTGTGTCATCTGCATATCTGAGGTTGTTGATATTTCTTCCGGCAATCTTAATTCCGGCTTGGGATTCATCTAGTCCAGCCTTTCGCATGATGAATTCTGCATACAAGTTAAATAAGCAGGGAGACAATATACAACCTTGTCGTACTCCTTTCCCAATTTTGAACCACTCAGTTGTTCCATATCCAGTTCTAACTGTAGCTTCTTGTCCCACATAGAGATTTCTCAGGAGACAGATGAGGTGATCAGGCACTCCCATTTCTTTAAGAACTTGCCATAGTTTGCTGTGGTCGACACAGTCAAAGGCTTTTGCATAGTCAATGAAGCAGAAGTAGACGTTTTTCTGGAACTCTCTAGCTTTCTCCATAATCCAGCGCATGTTTGCTATTTGGTCTCTGGTTCCTCTGCCCTTTCGAAATCCAGCTTGCACTTCTGGGAGTTCTCGGTCCACATACTGCCTAAGCCTGCCTTGTAGAATTTTAAGCATAACCTTGCTAGCGTGTGAAATGAGCGCAATTGTGTGGTAGTTGGAGCATTCTTTGGCACTGCCCTTCTTTGGAATTGGGATGTAGACTGATCTTCTCCAATCCTCTGGCCATTGCTGAGTTTTCCAAACTTGCTGGCATATTGGGTGTAGCACCTTAACAGCATCATCTTTTAAAATTTTAAATAGTTCAGCTGGAATATCATCACTTCCACTGGCCTTGTTATTAGCAGTGCTTTCTAAGGCCCATTTGACTTCACTCTCCAAGATGTCTGGCTCAAGGTCAGCAACCACACTACCTGGGGTGTACGAAACCTCCATGTCTTTCTGGTATAATTCCTCTGTGTATTCTTGCCACCTCTTCTTGATGTCTTCTGCTTCTGTTAGGTCCTTACCACTTTTGTCCTTGATTATAGTAATCTTTGTATGAAATGTTCCTTTCATATCTCCAATTTTCTTGAACAGATCTCTGGTTTTCCCCATTCTATTGTTTTCCTCTATTTCTTTGCATTGCTCATTTAAGAAGACCCTCTTGTCTCTCCTTGCTGTTTTTTGGAAATCTGCATTCAGTTTCCTGTATCTTTCCCTATCTCCCTTGCATTTTGCTTGCCTCCTCTCCTCCGCTATTTGTAAGGCCTCGTTGGACAGCCATTTTGCTTTCTTGCATTTCCTTTTCCTTGGGATGGTTTTCGTTGCTGCCTCCTGTATAATGTTACGAGCCTCCATCCATAGTTCTTCAGGCACTCTGTCCACCAAATCTAAATCCTTAAACCTGTTCCTCACTTCCACTGTGTATTCATAAGGGATTTGATTCAGATTGTATCTTACTGGCCCAGTGGTTTTTCCTACTTTCTTCAGTTTAAGCTGGAATTTTGCTATAAGAAGCTGATGATCTGAGTTACAGTCAGCTCCAGGTCTTGTTTTTGCTGATTGTATAGAGCTTCTCCATCTTTGGCTGCAGAGAATATAATCAATCTGATTTCGATGCTGCCCATTTGGTGATATCCATGTGTAGAGTCGTCTCTTGTGTTGTTGGAAGAGAGTGTTTGTGATGACCAGCTTGTTCTCTTGACAGAACTCTATTAGCCTTTGCCCTGCTTCATTTTGAACTCCAAGGCCAAACTTGCCAGTTGTTCCTTTTATCTCTTGATTCCCTACTTTAGCATTCCAATCCCCTGTAATGAGAAGAACATCCTTCTTTGGTGTCATTTCTAGAAGGTGTTGTAGGTCTTCATAGAATTGGTCAATTTCACTTTCTTCAGCTCCGGTAGTTGGTGCATAAACTTGGATTACTGTGATGTTAAAAGGTCTGCCTTGGATTCGTATCGAGATCATTCTGTCATTTTTGAGATTGCATCCCATTACAGCTTTTGCCACTCTTTTGTTGACTATGAGGGCCACTCCATTTCTACTACAGGATTCTTGCCCACAGTAGTAGATATGATAGTCACCCGAACTGAATTCGCCCATTCCCTTCCATTTTAGTTCACTGATGCCCAGGATGTCGATATTTATTCTTGTCATCTCATTTTTGACCACATCCAGCTTACCTCCATTCATGGTTCTTACATTCCAGGTTCCTATGCAATATTTTTCTTTACAGCATCGGACTTTCCTTTCGCTTCCAGGCATATCCGCAACTGAGCGTCCTTTCGGCTTTGGCCCAGCCGCTTCATCAGCTCTGAATCTACTTGTACTTGTCCTCCGCTCTTCCTCAGTAGCATGTTGGACGCCTTCCGACCTGAGGGGCTCATCTTCCAGCGTCATAACTTTTATATGCCTGTTGTCTTTGTCCATGGAGTTTTCTTGGCAGGGATACTGGAGTGGCTTGCCAGTTCCTTCTCCAGGTGGATCACGTTTAGTCAAAACTCTCCACTATGACCTGTCCATCTTGGGTGGCCCTGCATGGCATAGCTCATAGCTTCTCTGAGTTATTCAAGCCCCTTCGCCACGACAAGGCATTGATCCATGAAGGGGCCTTCATACATTATCTTGAACAAATTCTTAGACAGTGGAGAAAGGGGGGAGAAATGTACTTGAATCATGTAACTTGTATCTCCTGGTGTGCTATTGGCATAGTGTGTGAACACTTAAAACCTAGCCAGGTTTAAATCCTCTGGGGAGTATTCAGTACTAGGCCTGCCTCAGAACAGACTCATTGAAATTGATGAACATGACTAAGTTAAATCCATTCATTTCAATAGGTCTTCTTGGCGCTGTGGTCTAAACCACAGAGCCTAGGGCTTGCCGATCAGAAGGTTGGCGGTTCGAATCCCTGCAACGGGGTGAGGTCCTGTTGCTCAGTCCCAGCTCCTGCCAACCTAGCAGTTTGAAAGGATGTCATAGTGCAAGTAGATAAATAGGTACCACTCCGGCGGGAAGGTAAACCGTGTTTCCGTGCGCTGCTCTGGTTTCGCCAGAAGCGGTTTAGTCATGCTGGCCACATGACCCAGAAGCTGTCTGTGGACAAACGCCTGCTCCCTCGGCCTGTAAAGCGAGATGAGCGTGCAACCCCAGAGTCGTCCGCAACTGGACCTAACAGTCAGGGGTCCCTTTACCTAAGGAAAAGTTAAATTCTACCCTCTCTCTGATGGGATGCTTCTACAGAATCAGTGTTCAGGAACATTTCTTTTAAACATGCTTGCTCTCCCTGCAAAGTATACAAGGGAGTTATAATATGCAAATACACATGTCAATATTAATTCTGAGTCTAAACTCAGGGGAGCTTTTATCTACTACTTTGGGCCCTTTTTCAAAACAGAAAAAAAGGCAAATGTTTGCATGAGAGGAACATGCAGAACAATTAAAGAGTAATGTGTTATCTTTCAGCCCCTCTAAGCAGAAATATTAAAGATCAGAGAAAGGGGCTATTATACACACAAGCACCAATCGCACTACAAGAATAGCTCATTTACTGTAAGCCTAAAGCAGGGGCCCCAAACTAAGGCCCAGGGCCCAGATGCGGCCCAATCGCCTTCTAAATCCGGCCCGCGGACGGTCTGGGAATCAGCATGTTTTTACATGAGTAGAATGTGTCCTTTTATTTAAAATGCATCTCTGGGTTATTTGTGGGGCATAGGAATTTGTTCATTTCCCCCCCCCCAAAAAAAATAGTCCGGCCCCCCCAGAAGGTCTGAGGGACAGTGGACCGGCCCCCTGCTGAAAAAGTTCACTGACCCCTGGCCTAAAGCTACTGTAACTCTTCGGATGCCATTTACCAAAAAAGATAATTGGTGAGGATTTGAGAAGTGTATTGAATCTGCAACGTTTGTTCTACAATGGCTGTGTGTGTGTTCAATGTAATCTTCAGGTCGGCATTCACCTTGTAGCTCGGTAACGCTTCCTAACTTTTATCCTGTGGAAAAGGAACCAAGAGTTTTGCCTTTCTGCAGTGCCTGCTTCAGACCTTTCTGCACCTTTGTGCTGCATAGCGCTTAGCCCAGGCATCCCCAAACTCGACCCTCCAGCTGTTTTGGGACTACAAATCCCATCATCCCTAGCTAACAGGACCAGTGGTCAGAAATGATGGGAGTTGTAGTCCCAAAACAGCTGGAGGGCCGAGCTTGGAGGTGCCTGGCTTAGCCCCTGCAGGAAGCGACAGAAGGCCACTAAAAGTAATGCTGTTAAAACTAGGCTTCATCTATGCATCACCTGGAGAAGTGTGGTTGCAACCAGAAATATACTGGTATATCTTCCAATTGTGGTTGCACCATAGATTTACCTAATAGCATTGTGATATTGGCAGTTTTGTTTCTGATTCCTTTCCTAACGATCCTTAACATGGAATCTGCCTTTTTCACAGCCGTCCACACATTGGGTTGACATCTTCATTATGCTATCTACTATTGACACCAAGGTCTCATTCCTGGTCCTTCACCACCAGTTGAGAGTAGACAATATTAGATGAGCTGGACAATAGTCTGACCCATTTCAAAGCAGCTTCTAGGTTCCATGCAACTGATATTGTGGAAAACATGTACCCTCTCCAGAATAACTCTTCTTCCCTCGATAGAGAAATGTTCTCCTAACCATAAGGAGCTCTTTGGCCATGTGAGAAAGGCAGTCTGTGTCACAAGGGCTCTGCCAGAAACACCATATGATGTGCATTAAAAGCTCCACAGCTGCATCACTGACCACCTTGGATAAAAGGATGGGCAAAGGAATATCAGTTGAGCAACTTCATTCCTATCTCTCAGAGTTTCTCTATCCTTTTCATTCCCTCCCAACCCCACACAGTAAAAAAGTTGTTAAAAGAGATAAAGCACTTCTGAACTGGCATTAGGCTTGTGTTAAACCTAAACCACATGAGAAAATAGTGGAGCCATCCAAGTTGAAGAACCGAACACCGACATGAAGTCATAAATAAAATGCTCTTTGGGAATAGCGGGTGGTCCAGTTGGCAGGCGCTTCCGTCTCTCTGCCCTTAGTTCGATGCAACCATCTTTCTACGAATGCCAATAGTTTTCCAATCATAAAGGCATATCTCTGTGCTAAGTGAAAAGGGGTTTTAACACATTTCTCCAGATTGGTGTACTACACAACTTTCAATAGTGGTGAGGAAAGACCATAGATCAGTGCTAAAGTAAATGTTTGGTATGCAGGCAATCCCAGGTTCACTTACCAGTTTCTGTAGGTCTTAAACCCTGGGGAGACTCTGCAGGTCAGTGTGGACAGGACTGGACTAGAGTGACCAATGGTCTGACTCGGTTTAAAGACATCAGTATAAGTTTCTGCACTTAAGCAGGAAGAACCAGCTGCACCAATATAAGATGGGGGACACAGGGGCGTAGCCAGGATAAAAATTAGGGGGGCAAGGGGCGGGGCAAGGGGCGGGAGGGGAGGGGCCACAGTGAAAATGTGGATGGGGCCACGTGGCCTGCGCCTCCCAGGTCTTCCGAGGAGGCGGCCCCAGGCTCCCGCTCCTGGCGCGAAGCTCCAGAGTCGCGCAGGGAACGCGGGCCTGTGGCTGCGTCCTCCGCGCCTCCCAGGTCTTCGGAGGAGGCGGCCCCAGGCTCGCGTTGGGAGCGGGAGCCTGGGGCCGCCTCCTCCAAAGACCTGGGAGGCGCGGAGGACGCAGCCACAGGCTCGCGTTCCCTGCGCGACTCTGGAGCTTCGTGCCGGGAGCGGGAGCCTGGGGCTGCCACACTGCTGCGCCCCTCAGCCTTTGCTTCTAGGGGGGGCAATTGCCCCCTCCTGCCCCCCCTGCCTACGCCCATGGGGGGACACCTGGATGGCCATGTGAAAAGGATCATTCTAGGGGTCTTAGGGGACCACAAACTTTACATGAGTCAACAGTGTGATGCAGCAGCAGCAAAAACAAAAAACATGCTATTCTAGGCTGCATCAATGGAAGTATGGTGTCCCGATCAAGGGAAGTCATAGTACTCTGCCTTGGTCAGACACACCTGGAGTACTGTGTCCAGATCTGGGCACCACAATTTAAGAAGGATTTTGACAAGCTGGAGCGTGTGCAGAGGAGGGCAACCAAGATGATCAAGGGTCTGGAAACCAGCCTTATGAGGAACGGTTGAAGGGGCTAGGTTTGTTTAGCCTGGAAAAGAGGAGAGTGAGAGGAGATATGATAGCCATTTTCAAACATCTCAAGGGCTGTCACAAGTCACAAGAAATGAGATTCTGACTAAACATCAGGAAGAACTTTCTGACACTAACAGCTGTTTAACAGTGGAACAGATTCCTTTGAGAGGTTGTAGAGCAGGCATCCCCAAACTGCAGCCCTCCAGATGTTTTGGCCTACAACTCCCATGATCCCTAGCTAACAGGGCCGGTGGTCGGGAAAGATGGGAATTGTAGTCCAAAACATCTGGAGGGCCGAAGTTTGGGGGTGCCTGTTGTAGAGTCTCCTTCATTCAAGGTTTATAAGCAGAATTTGGATGGCCATTTGCCATGGATGCTTTAGTTGAGATCCCTGCATTGCAGAGGGTTGGACTAGATGACCCTTGGGATCCTTTCCATCTCTACAATTCTTTGATTTTATGATAAGGCAGCTTCCTATGTTCCTACTGCCGTGCTGCATGCAATGTGCACAGGTCAGTGACTTTGCTGGTATATGGCGTGGCTCCTCCCTTCATGTGTTTTCCTGTGACAAGGATTATTAGACAAAGCACAAAATATTTTAGCCTGTAAACCATACCCCAGGGTGGTTTATACAGTCCATAAAGTGCAGCACCTCATAAAATCTGGAGCCAGCCATATTTCCCTGCATGGTTTGGAGAAAGTTGATAGGAGGTTTCTCTCTGTGTGTGTTAGAATACTAGAACCTGAGGTCACCCAATGAAGTCGATTGTGAGAAGATTCAGGACAGACAAAGGGCTTCTTCATATAGGAAACCACTATCACAATATACAGTAATGGCCACCAATCTGGGTGGTTTTAAAAGGGGATTGGATAAATTCATGGAAGCTGAAGTTATTGGTGGCTTCAAGCCATGGTGACTATATTCTCTCTTGTAGCAGGTGCCTCTTCACCTCAATTTGTGCTCTGCTTGTGTATTTGTAAATAAAGCAAACATGACAACGACCCCTTAGGTCAGTGGAGGGGGGGCCTGTTTAGGGAAGTTTTTAGTGTTTGATGTTTTATTCTGTTTTTAATCTGTTGGGAGCTGCTCAGAGTGGCTGGGGAAACCTCTTTTGGCCTGCCAGACCATTTTGGCCAATCCACCAGGGCCGTCTCTAGGCCTGGGTCCGGTGGCGCGGGGCACCAGGGCGCGGGCCACCAGGGGCGCTGCTGTGCCCGCTGAGAGGCGCGGCTGAGGCGGCCCCAGGTGCGCCTCTAAGCTGTTCAGCAGCTTCAGGCTGCTCTCGGGAGGCGCGCGGGCCTGAGGCCGCCTCCGCCGCGCGCAGGGGCGTCGCAATGGGGTGAGCAGCATCCCTTGGCCCAGGGCTAGCCCTATGGCAGGCTGGGTGGTGCAGTGCAGCGGTGCCAGTCCGCCCACCATGCTGGGAAATGGGGCGGGGGGCGCCGGAGGGATCCATTGTGCCAGGGCGCCGGGCATGCTTAAGACGGCCCTGCAATCCACATCTGCCTGTCCTGCACCTGGCATCATAGATGGCATGGGGGGGGGAGTCAGTACAGCTAAGTCTGGGCTGAGAAGGGATTTGCTACACCTGGTTGCTATGGCTTCAGGCAAAACTGTGGTAGGTAAGCAGCCCCACCCACTTGACCCGCAAGGAGTGGGAGAAATAAGGATCTGGCTCACCAGCTGACCCCAGTTCCTCATCCTTGCATCTCTACTGTTTTCTCATCCAACGGGAACTAAACCCACTAGGGCCTCCCTTGAAACTGCTTGCCACTTGAGAAATGGGGAATGGTTACATGCTTAAGAGCACTACTGAGATGTCTGGCACTGTAACAAAGAACATAAATATCTGCTGAGCGAGATCTGTCCTGGAGGAGAGAAAAATCCTTGCTTCTGTTCTCTGGCCAAGATGGTCCCAGATGTTGTAATGTCTGTAGCGTCCACATCCTGCAACCTTCCGCACTACTTCATTTGTCTCCTTGACTGAGAATTCTGTGTAGAGGATTGCTGCAAATGAGAGCCATTGACCTTTTCCCTCACTCATCCTGCCCTTATGTTTCCATGCCAGCTAGAGCGCATTATTGAGGAACACAAGGAAAGTCATTGATAAATATTTATTAGCTAATTAAAATGAGCCCCTTCTACCACGACCACTGAACTTACTAACCTAGGAAGCGTCCGCAGTTAATATTCAGTGCTCAAAAGCAATTAGAAATTTGGGGTGCTTTATTTTCAATATTTAAAATGTGCATATCTCAGTTTCTGGCTGCACCTAAAAGCTCTTGTCTCTATGTAATCAGAATGCAACAGGCCCAACTGTTGAGCTCCCACACACACACACACACACACACACACTTGATATGAGCTGACATACGCCTGGGCATTTCAGCCGCTTTTCAAAAATTCTGCCCAGATACCATTTTCGACAGACAAATCTCGGACATATGGCAGCCCTTATAGATTTAGATATCTTGGGGGTTGGGTATTTGATTTTCTCTGAAATGCTTACTACCTTTGACCAGAAATTTGGGGTGCTTTATTTTCAATATTTAAAATGTGCATATCTCAGTTTCTGGCTGCACCTAAAAGCTCTTGTCTCTATGTAATCAGAATGCAACAGGCCCAACTGAGTACATCTTTGGAATGGCTGTCAGTTGTGTGTGTCTCTATACTGGCATTTAAACCTACAGAATCCAGGTATTTGATCAGGAGTAACGGGGGTAGTGGATCTCAAGTATTCTTCTGCTCTCAGCAAAATAGTAAACTGATGTCCCCTTCATAGCTGCCAAGTTTTCCCTTTTCTTGTGAGAAAGCCTATTCAGCATAAGGGAATTTCCCTTAAAAAAAGGGAGAACTTGGCAGCTATGGTCCCCTTCCTCATACTGGATCATAAAACACCAGGTTTGATGCCACCTGCTCCTCTTAAATGATCCTTGGCACTGGCACTGATTTCTACCATTTGCCTTTCCACTGATTCCCAGCCTTCACTGTGTTCAATCCTCTCTTCACACCTGAAGAATAAATTTTTATTTTTTTTTAATTTTTGTACTGGAAAACCCAGAGAACTGTTTTGTTGGAAGCAAGAGATTGTAGAGAGTTTGGGCATGAGTCGTTGTTGATATGTGATTTTAAGTACTGTCATGAATTGCTACCCACTGCCCCATATGGTGAGCTGCGGTATGGCAATGAGGGGGAAGTGACTGATCCAGAAAGGCTCATACTAATGAAGACCAAATGCAGGTTGCTTTAGAGAAAGGATGAGTTGGTGGTTTTCCAAATGGGGAGACTAGGAGATGAGGAAAACAGAGTGGACAGAGCTCAAAGACTTGGATGCGATTTCTCTGCTTAGAAACTGCTGACATTGCAGACCTCACCTATAGTCAGAGCTACGTGCTCTGGAGCCCATTGTAGGTCACCAGTCTGACTGCAGGTAAGATCCACAGGCCAACATAGCAAGCATGCATTCAAAATCCCTAGTGGCGCTTGCATCTATAGTACACACACACAATAGGAAGTCTGAGTAGACCATCTGTGTTCAAATTCCAGTTAACACACCATTAATCTGAATGGGCAACATCGGAGTTCAGCAGAACCATAAACCTCAGATGGATGGAAATTTGGGTATTTCATATATACATCTACCGAAAGAGAGCTTTAGAATGTTGGAAAATGTGCGCAGGATTAGAAATATATATAATTTGACTTTGCTGGAAAGTACATAATTTTCCTCTGGAGACCCAGTAATGCCAAACCTTAAGTATATTTCAAAAGCTTTGTAAGATCTATTTATTTGGTCCAGCTTTTGTGGTCAGGGCTTAGCCAGAATGTAGGGGAATGGTGTTAATACATTTTATATTTCTGTTGAACTTCAAGTTATTTTTATATGTGATGTGTTGTAAAAGACTTGTTACCTGCCATTTTACAAAGTGTACTAGACGGTCTTTAAAAATGACAGTGAATGTTTTTTCAAAGTGGCGGTGGGGAGCTAATGTTACCCTTTTCATGTTACTCCTGTAATGAGAAAACTGAATGCTTTTGTCTTTGGGGTTTTTTCCAGGGGCATATTGCCCAAGGTATGTAGCTGACTAGAGACCACAATGTCTAATTCAAATCATAGCAATGTTGACATTCGTTCTTGCTTACTCCATTGCCTATAGAGGCTCAGATTTATTTGGTTTAAGCTATAATATAAATTCAAACCTATTTCACTGTAGCAAACCTAGGTCTTGTGGTTTCCTGAGTTAGCTGACATATAGCATTCAGGTACTGTAGATACCCAAGTACAAAATACATGTACCTGTATTTCTACATGTGTCTGCTTCAGAAGTGACTTGGCAAGCCAGGCCTCTCCAATCTGGTCCCTTCCAGGTGTTGTTGGACTCCCAACTTCCATCAGTCTCAGCCAGCATGGCCAATGGCCAGGAATAATGGGAGATGCAGTCCATCAAAACATCAGGATGGCTGTAGGTCGGGAAAGGCTGATACAAGAATAGAACCTTAAGTACAGAATGATGCTGACAATCCTTGATAAGTTGAGGCTCCTGTTCCCCACACAAACTACAGTTTGGAGGTGAAGCCCTGGCAGTAAAACCAAATTGAGACTCGGTGTGATGTAGTGGTCAAAGTGCTGAGCTTTGATCTGCTGCTTAGCAACAATGAAAGCTTACTGGGAGGGCTCGGACAAGTCACCATCTCTCAACCTCTCAATCTACCCCACAGGGTTCTTTACTCTTATCCTACCTGATGCCCCCAGCAAGCTTGTGAGGGGAACCGAGGTCTTCTAACCACTCTCAGGAGCCTTAACATACTACAGTTCCTAGGATTCTTTGGGGGAAGCCATCACTGTTTAAAGTGGTATGATACTACTTTAAATATATAGGTTTTTCTCAAAGTGGGCCTATTAAAATCAATAGGCATGGCTAACTCATGTCCATTCATTTCATTGGGTCTACTTAGTTATATAAAACTTAGTTCTATACCACTCACTAGAACTGCAAGAACTTAAGTTTTGTGAAGTTCTGACAGATACTGTATGCTGAGTTTTTAAAACAGCGGCCTTACGAATATACCATTAGTTTCTAATTCTGCATATATAATCACTTTCAGGTTGTATTATAATTCATCTTCATTTACCCTTTCATCTTTTTTCCCCCTTCTCATCTTCCATTTCAGACCAAAACATCTGTTATTTGGGCTACTCCAAACATTTCCTTTATAATCCCGCTGTGGGTTATAATATTAGCCATACTCCTTGGACTGCTGGTTTTGGCTATGTTGACCTTAGCATTGTGGAAGGTATGTAATGTATTGGTGTTAAACTAGAGAAGATGATACCAAAAAAAATGGGGAGTGGGGGGGGGTGGAATGTGTGATCTTCTGAGCAAAAGAATCATGGACCTACGAGAAGGGTGTGTTATTTATTTTGGATCGCTGACATGTTTGTGTTTCTGACCTTTCAAAAGAGGTGGCTTGTTTGCATTATCGAAGGCTAGTTAGAAGTGAGCAGTGAGAGATTGGCTGCGATTCCCAAGACCTATGATCTTCTTTTGTCTGGGGAATTTAAGATTTCGGCAGCATGCCACAATGAAGCATCTCTAGGTTTGTTTCTCCCAAAGTACCTCAAGGAATTATCTTTTGAAACATGATCGGGCACCCCCTTCAGAGGAAAAGAAATGTTATCTTTTTAAGGCTGCAAGTGATTTTATTTTAATATTGGTAGGCTCTGTTTGATGTTTTTACTACATCACTAAAGTCTTGCAATCGCGGAGTCACTAGCAGTTTACAAGTTTTTGTTTCAGGGACTTGGAAACAATTGACTTCAAAGTACTTAAAACTATGTCTCTGATGTGTAAACGTTTTTAATTCCAGTTTGATGGGTGCCATTTCCCACGGTGGTCTATATCATGTCTATTACTGACCACGTTGAGTTCTGAATCCTCTTCCAGTGTTTTCCTAGTTATTTCATCTTCCTCTTTCCTTCCGTCTTCCCCCCTTGGTAAGCACTGCTGAAACAGGCCTCTGTAAGAACTTTAGAAGAGCCTGCTGTATCAGGCCAATGGCGCATCTAGTCTAGCATCATGTTCTCACAGTAGCCAATCAGATGCCTGTAAGAAGCCTGCAACACCACTCTGCCTACCAGCGGTTTCCAGCAACTGATATTCAGAAGCTTTGCTGCCTCTGACAGTGGAGGTAGAACACAGTCATCATGGCTAGTAGCCATTGATAGCCTCGTCCTCCGTGAATTTGTCTAATCCTCTTTTGAAGCTATCCATCACTGCCTCCTTGTAGGAGCATCGCTTTACACTTGTTTACATTGAATCACATTTGCCATTTTACTGCCCATTCACTCTGCGAATGGTCCTTTTGGAGCTCTTTGCCATTTCTTTTTGTTTAAACAACCTAGAACCATTTAGTATCATCAGCAAACTTTGCCACCTCACTGCTCACTCCTAACTCTAGGTCGTTTTTTTATGAACTAGCTAAGAAGTGCAGGTCTCACTACCGATTCATGGTAGACACCGGTTTCTACATCTCTGCATTCAGAGAAATGCCCATTTACTATTCCTGCTGTCTGCTGCTTAACCAGATCTTGATCCACAGTAAGGTCAAGATTTGCCTCTTATTCCAGGAGTCTTTGGTGAGCTACCTTATTGAAATAGTTTTGAAAGTCCAGATACGCTATGTTAGTCAACCAGATCACCTCTGTCTATATGCTTGTTGACACTCTCAAAGAACTCAAATAGTTTCAAAGACAGGGCTTGTCCTTGCAGATACATGCTGGCTCTGCTTAGCAAGACTTATTCTTCTACAGGCTTGGTCATTTTATCTTTAAGAATACCATAGACACCACATACAAAAATTGTGTGTAACTAAATGTAACTTTAGATGTTTATTCATTTTATTTGTCACATTTATATCCCACCTTTCCTCCAACAAGCTCAAGGCAGAATCCCATAATTCTCCCCTCTCTTGTTTTATGCCCAAAACAATCCTGTGAGAAAATCCAGAAAGCCATCTGGTTTGGACATACTTTAACAATATGATAACACCGTTTATCAAGTGCAGTAATTTAAATCAAGGCCATTTAAATGGTTACTTAAATACCCAAGAAGAAGAAGAAGAAAACCTTAGTAATTGATTCAAAATCACATTTCCCATTTTATTACTAATGCATTTCTTGAGCAAGAGTGCATGCTAATTGAATGCTACGAATATTAAAATATATTGGTTGGCAACTAAACAGGACTTTTATCTTGCTAAGATCATAAGCCAACGTTTCTGTCATGTAGCCCACTACATGCCTTTTGCACTACAGAGTGGTGTCTGTTTAGCATGAATTTAATAGATTTTTTTTTTATTTGTACGTGTGCAAGAACACCAAATCGTTTAATGGAAGACATGGGCCATAATTGAGTAAACTTAAGTGTGCTAGACTGTGCCCTGAACTTTTTAGAAGCAAAGCTGACAAGTATTGTGTCAAACAGTAATGAGATGAAATGTAAATATTCATGTTGTTTGGTAGATAAGAGTGATGAATATTCATAACTTGCAACAATAATAAATGCAATACATGGTTTATTTTATCATATTTATAATAGTTGACCTCAGAAGTCAAATCTTGTTCCCCAGGGTTTTCCGTTAATATAGAATAGCAAGTTTAATGCAGAAATGAAATTATTTGACAGAGGGTCATAACATTTGGTTTTGAACTGGGGTTTTTTAAAACAACAACAACCCTGATACAATACAGTTAAAATAAACAACCTGAAACATCTGATTTAAAAGAAAATAAATATTTATCTCATGAGAAGAGAAGACTCCCTGGAAAAGACCCTGATGTTGGGAAAGATGGAGGGCACAAGGAGAAGGGGACGACAGAGGACGAGATGGTTGGACAGTGTTCTCGAAGCCACCAACATGAGACTGACCAAACTGCGGGAGGCAGTGGAAGACAGGCGTGCCTGGCATGCTATGGTCCATGGGGTCATGAAGAGTCGGACACGACTAAACGACTAAACAACAACAACAAATATTTATCCACCTTACAACTTGTTTCATGTCCATTTCAAACTTCTTTTTCCCCTTCCATCTTTTTTTTTTAAGTTTGAATATTAAGAATGTAGAAAATGCTCAGGAACCCTCACATTGACTTTTGGCTCCTGAAACAAATCATGTCAGTTCCAAGGTATCAGTTGGCAGTTCAGCAAGGAAATCCTCCATACATGGCAGATAGGCTTGAATAAAATTTGACCAGATCCTGCCAAAGCTTGGTTTCCCCTCTGCTTTTGCAGGAAGACAGCAAAAACAGGAGCTCTGTGAAGCCCCTGGCACACATGATAGGTGGGCTTGTTTTCTTCTTGGAGGGTCACAGGTTGGCCAGGCTTGGCACAGTAACTCAGAAGAACAGAGCAAGCATGCTTCTTGTTCCTATTAATCCTCCCAAAAGATCATTTCAAAGACTGCCATGCAGAGATTTAATATTTAAAAAGTGCATTCCATTCCTTTATATCATCTCTGTTTGGACATAAAAGATCCCCAAAGGATGGTGCAGATAATCAAATCCAGTCGCTTAGACTAGTAAGTCAAGCAGGTGAGAGGCTCTTGCCCAACACCAAACTCTTATCATTTCGTCATCTATCCCACACTTACATCTTGCTTCCATAGTTTGTGAACAGGTCAACTTCAGGACAGGTCAGCCACAGTGCAAGTTTGTATGAAATGGCAAGTGCACAGATAAGACTTGGCAGAGCACTCGCCAACTGTTCTGATCTACCCCACTAGATGATTCTTGGCTCACAGCTGTGAAGGGTTGCAGACTAGAGCACTGATGCTGAACACCTGGTTCCCACCAGCACCAGCAACACTTGCTCCACGGTCACCATCACAGAACCAAAGGTTGTTCACATTGCAAAGATGAAGAACTACAGAGTTGCCATTTCCCCAGGGTATCTTTGTCCCAGGGTATCTTCCGGCAGCATTGTCAATACATCACTGCAGCTACGTCTGGAATAGCATGGGAGGCTGAGGGTGGATTCAGATAAATAGCTGAAGTTATAAACAAGATGGTGCCAAGGTGGGTCAATTAATTTTTGTTCCAGAGGCTGTTTGTTCGTTGTTACACAGCCCTATTATGAAAGATGCAGCTCAGTCTTTACTCAAAAGCAAGCTGCGAGTATGATAAGATTGCAGACAAAGTGTGCTTATTTCCAAGGGGCTTATGACTTAGCAGGCTGAGTCTATATAACTATGACATTGCAGGACATTCAGGCAGCCCCTTTGCTGCTGCTGCTGCTGCTTCTTTTTTTAAAAATCACCTTAGAGTGGTTTCTCCATTTCCGTTAGCACCTTGACTGTTCAAATGAATTCACTTTTTAACTGAGTTGCCAAGGTGCAAACTCAATAGCCTTTCGTCCAGAATAGCTTGATTGATCTCAGTGGCTGTGATCAATTGATGCCACACCAGATTTTTTTGTTTCAGTTATTGCTCCTACAGGCAGTCCTGGCTGCTTTTGGGGGGCCTATTCAATCACATGCTGGACTTAGCCAATCACACAAATTTGTGGAGGCATTTAAAAACAGCTTCTGCGTGGTATATGCAACCAGTGGGGCAGCAAGGGGTTGAATGTTTGGAATCCCTGGATATTTGGTTGTGAGATCTTTTTAAGGCTTAAAAAGTACTCACAACCAGGTAACCAAACTGCTTTTTTATATATATACAGAGATGGTTGATTAAAATTTAAGGCAAAAGCACTGCCAATGCATATGTATTTCCTCTACATGTTTATACAGGTGTATGACACCAAGCCATAATGTCTAAGTCTGAGGGCAGGACCTGAAAAAGAGAGAGAAGATGGTTGCTTTGCCAACTCGTCTACACATAACTGTTTGTTTTCTTCCAGTGCGGCTTCTTTGACAGAGCGAGGCCCCCTCGAGATGACATGGCTGACAGGGTGCAACTGACAAGTGACAAGACTACTGACACATAGGAAGAGGAGAGTCCTCCTGGTCAAGAGCAGAAAAGTACAACAGATTCCACTTACCGGGAACTTTCTTGCCAAGATGTGGTCATAATCTGAACTATGCAGTGTTCTACGTATTCACTACATAAATGACCTTAGATGGGAAGACGAGAACAATGATCACTGCCTCAAAAACATAACCAGCTGATGAGCAGCAAAGAGAGAGAGAGAGAGAGTTTTATTTAAACAAAAGATCACTTGAGTCATTCACACGTGGATGGCATTAGAAGCACTCCTGTAGTCTGGACCATGTGGTGATGAAACGCCTATGTTGCTGTATGGCTTAAAGACAAAATGTTCAAACTCTACTGTATCATGACATAATGTTGTGGTGCCTCCCTAAGGATAGGAATTTCTATGAAACTCTGGCTCAGGGAGACAAGCAATATTGTTGGTACTGTGAAAGTACTTCTGACAAGCAAAAGTAGCCTTTAAAAACACTTTCCATAAGCGAGGCACAATTATTTATTTTTCCATCTTTTTGTAGGCTGGGCATCCTAACCAAAATAGGCTCTGAAGTTTTATACTGATGATAACATTACTTTGCATGTAAATAGAGTGGATGTATCCTGCACATTCCATATACCAGTTATAAGAGTCGGGACGGAAGCAAAAGTATATATTATTTTATAGGATGGAGTGTATGATAAAGAATTGCAGAATCACAGGCCTGGGAAGTGACCCTGAAGATTATAGTTCAACCCTGAACCCTAAGGAACATGACATAGAAACTTCCATTTATTTAATCGCCCCACACCGTGGACATAGCAGATTAAGGTTACCCACTATATCCTGATCGTCAAACAAAGAGAGGTCTGCCGTCCCATGTTAGAGACACAGAGTGCAGTCCTATACTCACATGAAAGTCTGGAACTTACTCCCAACAAAGCCTATATAGGATTGCAGCCTAATTGTAGAAAAGACAGTAGTAAATTGTGCATATTCAAGTACCTAATACAATCCTGTTACTGCTAGTAAGGTGAACTAAGAAGGGCAATGGCTCAATGACAGAGCAGTTGCTTTGCATGCAGAAGGTCCCAAGTTTAATCCCTGACATTTGCAGTTAGGACTGGGAGTGTCCCCTGTCTGAAAATCTGGAGAATTGCTGTTTATCACTGTAGATAATACTGGGCTCGATGGGCCAATTGTTTGACTGGGCAGCTTCCTGTGATCCTAAGCCACATACAATAAGGTGAGGCAAAGTGGGGGGAAATCAGCTGGCCAACCTGATTTGGGAGAAAACATCCAATGTAAATTAAACGAAATCAATTACCGGTAAGCCTTTGTTGCAAAACAAACCCCATTCACCAACCTTTCTTAAGGAAAGTTCAGCTTGGGCTCACTAGCGCACGTGAGCTTCCAACAGCCAGCATCTGCTTCCAATTGAAACAACCACTGATGATTCAAAGTGAAGAAGATGTAAAGTGAAAGAAAACCTCCCCTAATCCTAGTGTGGCACATCTGTAGAACAGATTAAAAATTACCTTTATAAATGCATCCAGATCTACCGGTAGTTTGAAACCAACGTAAAGGTCGTGTCTTTCTTTTTTGCTCCCATAGCTTTCCTAAGGAAGTTCCATACTTTTAGATATTTAGCGAACCATTTGGAGACACTTGGACTTATAACAACCCATTCCAGCAAGTCTCTTTTGAACATCAGAGCTCCTGTGCATGTGTAGGGAACTCCTGCACATGGAATGGTTTCCCATTGATTTCAATGGAGAGGGCTAACCTGTGTGCATTCCTTTTCATGTGTGGAAACAAGCAGGGTGCCACTGAGAAGAACCGGGACATGGCTCATGGAGGAGCACCATGTACACGCCTAGTTTCTGAATTGCAATGATCTTTTTTATTATTATCCACGGTTGACTTTTGTTTTCCCGTTGTCTCTTACAAATTTATCTAGCATTAGTCCTGTTTGGACTAGTTTAGGCCCATTAATTTCAGCACGGCAATCACTGGACCTCATCCAGGAAGATTTCCAAGGTGTTCCTATAAACATGATCTTTCATAATAGCCACCAGTCCATAGACTTTGGAATGGCTGGACCAGATTAGCTTCCACTCATATGGTGAACCTTGCTTAAAACTGAAAGCATTGGGGCAAATTTGTTTTTTTAAAAAAAATATCTGCATGAGGTTTTGAACTTCCTGTACCTTCTATACTCATATCATTTGAATCCACAAGTAAAATGCTGAATGTAAATATTAACATTGCTCACTTTCTTGCCTTCTCCCTGCCTGGCTTGTTGAATTCATGTTTAGCACACTATGGCCCAGATTCAATCGTTCCCATTATCCTAATTGTTGCCTTGCCAAAACCCAAACTACTATTGCCAGAGACTGGGAAGAACAAACGGACAATTTGCTCCTGAACCCCTCATCCAATTAACTGTTGAGCTATGTTTTTACAGAGAACCATTCAGGGGGCAGGGGGCAGTTCTTGGTAGAAACAAGGCAGGGCAGTGAAAATGAGGGCTTCCTCTTGCTACAACCATTTTTACTTCTCTTATGCACTCATAATATGCAGAGGATGATTGCCTCAGGTATCAAAACCATGCTGCAGATTTCTACACCATTGCCAGCTTATTCACATATCCACCCTTGGAAAAGAAGTGAGTTGTATCTCTTTTCTAAATGCTGAATTATTGACTTAAAACCATAGTTTATCCAGAATGGTGACTTGGTTGAACACCTACACATTGACTACAGATGGATGAAACATCATTAGGAAATGCGGATGATATTTTTTTTCTATGTGCAATACTTTATATTATCTATGTACCTGGCGCTTGTTTACACTGGCATTTGCGATTCTCTGAAAACTTTTGAATATATTGATTAACAACCAAATAAAAAAAATAACTTCCCTGCCTTACTTTCAGGCTGTGTTGGCATGTGTTTAAAATGTTTTCAGTTTAATATGGGTCCTCTGATGCCACAAGATGTACTAACACAATGGAACCAGCCCATTGCTTCCCTATTGCGTGGACAGGCGGAGTCCCCCAAACCGCCAGGCGACCCGCTGAGCGGAATAAAGACGCATAACAGTGTGCTATGGGATTCAAATTGGTCACAACTTTATTAAGATTCAGATGTAGGGAGACCTTGGCTCAGGCATTGGGCGTTATCTTTCCCAGTCCCCAGCCAGGGTTCTGGGAGGCGTTGGGGTCATCCACATGTATGGGGGTTGGGGCTGGCTTTGGAGAACATATGTTTAAGCAGAGAGAGCCCGCCCCCTGTTCGCTGCCGCTGGAAGGGGGAAGTGATGACGCCTATTGGCATGGTCAAAGCTTCCCCCAATACCCCGATCTTGTTGCCGCAAAGGAAGTGAGGTCTCCGCCTCACGCCCCTCCCTCTAGGAAAATCGCCAAAGAATTCCACCCAAGGCCTGACACTGCCAAAGTTACAGGAAAGGCAAAACCTGCCAATGCAGGAAAATTCCTTTCCGACCCTTCAACAGCAACCTTGACGTTGCAGCGCCTGTGAACCTGTAGAGAAAAGGATAACCTGCAAAAGAACTTGAATGAGGGTGTGGAGGGTGGGAGAAGCTCTGGAACCAACTGGTGCTTGGAGATAAGATTCAAATTCTATTGTGTGAGCCGGACAGTCCCTCCCCTTTCCTGGCTATCCCCTGGCAACACCTCCCCAGGCAGGATTGGACTCTAGGCTTGGATAGGCGGAGACTCCTGGCATCCTACCTGGGAAGGCGGTGCCAGCCCCGAACTACCAGGGAGTGGCCTCTGGGATCAGGGGGCTGTGCGCGACTACACAAAAGTCTCCCCCCTATTGATGTGTGGAGTGGTCACTACCATGGGAATTTTGCAAGGGCTATCCTATGGCTTTCTTACATAGGCTGACCCCATTCATTTCAATAGAGAAGGCAGGTCCTTTGCACATCCTGCAAATCTGCTCCTCTATTTAAATGAATGAAATCAACACAGTGCAAGAAAGCAACTGGGCATTCATTGAAGCACCCAGAGCAATTGGGATTGAAATGAACTTGTATTTGATTCAGTTTTTTTAATATATATTTATTGGTTTTATAAAGCAAAACATACAACACAAAAAACACACAAATTACACAACAAAACAAAATACAAACACTACAATAAAAAAGATAGCAAATCAATCTTCTAACATAAATCTTTATCAACTTCCTCCATTCCCTCCCAACTACGTTTCTTTATATTACTTCCTTAATGCTTTTCAAATCTTGATTACAATCTTTTTTAATAATTATCTATACCTATTAATACTCTTAATATCTCATCAATACTATACATCTCTTATACTTATCTCAAAATATAATCCTATTCTAATAAATCTTAAAATTCAATACAATAATAACACTTAACTAAATCTTAATACATAATAAACTTAACTCACACTCTTCTACAACCTCCTTTTACTTCCAAATCTTTTGCTAAAAACTACTAATCTTACAATTCTTTTCTAAATAGACTTTAAATTTCTTCCAATCTTCTTCCACCGATTCTTCCCCCTGGTCCCGGAGTCTCCCAGTCAGCTCGGACAGTTCCATGAATTCTATCAGCTTCATCTGCCAGTTGTCCACCGTGAACCTGTATTTGATTCAATAGGGATCAACAATATATTAGTAACTCATTTTTCTTTTCTTAAGTTCAAATCACCACATTTCTGCATCAGTTGCATTGGGGGGGGAGTCACAAATATTTGTCAGTGATTAAGTGTGCCTTTTCTCCTTAAAAACATTTTTGCAAGTGATATTCCCCATTGCATTGTGCCATGTTATTTTCACAAATGTACGCAGTTTTGTGTCCAATTTGTGTACACTTTCCCCTGATACATGCAATGTAGTAGACATTTTAAATTGGGCAAACTCAGATTCAGGACATTTCCAGAAATGAGAGCTGCATTTCAGTTCAAACGTTGTTTTAGGGAACCTCAGTTAGGAAGATTCACATTAAAAGGCAAACCCAAGCAAAATTCCTCTCACATCCCTAATTCCTAGCCATTAACATTTCTTTGAATGAAGAGCAGTAATGGGAAGCTACAGAAATGGAAACAAGCACATCAGTCACGACTAGCTTGGCTGAAGTCCATTGGCTGCAGCTGCACAGTGTCACGAGAAGGCAAGTGAGAGGCGCATGAGCTGACATTGTTTACTTTCAGATCTCTAGTCCTTGGCATATTACACTCCCTCACCGAAGGGTTGTAGCTTTTCTGCTGTCAAGGGCTGCAGCTTTTTAGCGGTTTCCTTAGATTTGTTGATATAAATCAGAAAGTGAAAGCTCAGAAATGCTGTCTATGTGAAGTATGGGTATGACCAGGTCTTCATTTGAGGTAGGTTCTCAGACCAAAGTTAATATACCAGAATGCAATCCTAGAAACATGTTATCAGTTGACGAGGTTGCCCGCATTTGAGACTTCCTTTGTCAGATGTGACTTACCAAGGGTCATAACCAAGTCCATTCTACTCAGAGCAGACCCATTGAAATTCACACCCTTGGCCAGGCATCCCCAAACTGCGGCCCTCCAGATGTTTTGGCCTACAACTCCCATGATCCCTAGCTAACAGGACCAGTGGTCAGGTGTAGCATTCATGAGTAGACTCCCACAGTCGGGGATGATGGGAATTGTAGGCCAAAACATCTGGAGGGCCAAAGTTTGGGGATGCCTGCCCTTGGCCAACCCCAATCTCTCTCACCATCAAAAGAACACAAGCGAATAAAGGAGTACCAACACAAACAAAGCTGACATCAAGCCCTACATATATTAAGCAAAACAGAAACATCGTCACCTACTCCCACCCCCATCCACCCTCTATCTACCTCGTTTTCCCTCTTTCTTCTTAGTGTCTTAACAAATGAAACTGATTTGCAAAAATGATACATGTTAAAATATGAGACACACCTTTGTAATTCAAAAAATCTTTAATAAAAAATATTATATAAAAAAATTATTATAAAATTTATTACCCATCCTTCACCATCAGGTCCCAAGGCAAGTTACAATTAAAACCAGTCAAAGCGGATTACAATCACTGGAATAGGGTGGGCCCTGAAAACATCAGGCCTAGGTAAAGGAGTGTGTCTTTAGCATTTGCTGAAAGCTGTATGGTGAAGAAGCCAGATGCACTTCTGTGTGTATTCCACAACTTAAGGGCAGCCTAAGAGAATGTTATCTCAGGCACCCTGACCCTCAAGTCTGACGGAGGGAGACCTACCAAGAGAGCCCCTTCTGCTGATCTTAACATGCAGGAAGGTCTGTAAGGAAGGACTTGGTCTTTCAGCTGTTTAGGGCCAAAGTGTCAGGCTGCTCCCAGTGACTCCCAGTTGGTTGCCCAGGAGCAGACAAGGAAATGTTTGTTACTGTCCACTTCTTATTCAGTATTTACAGAGAGAGGCTATATAACCCAGCCTCTTGGATAATGGTGTTGTCCCAAGTGAATATCCACTTCTGTCTCTCCCACTTCCTGATTCGTCAATCTCATTGTCTCTCCTACGAGTGCTGGTAAGTGCCCTCTGTCTTTGAGATCTTTCTTCTTATACTTACAAGGCTTGCCAGGTTCTGGGAGATGGAGGGTCTGAAATGCTTTCTAAAGACACTGTGTCCGTCAGCTGTCGCACCCCCTGCTTTCTCCTCCTCCTCCTCCTCTTCTTCCTCCTCTCCCATTATTTCCCAAGTTTTCCCCTCATCTGCCTCTGAGCTGTGACCTCCCTCAAACCCCTGTTGTAAATCTAATCTGTCTTCCTCTTCCTCCTCCCTGGAAGGGTCAAATTGGGGAGGCAGTCTCCACCATTTCTCCTCTGCCTAGTCCCTGACACTTAAGTCATTAGGACTAAAGTGAGTTCCTTGAATTGAACCCTGAAACAAATGAGCAGCCAAATTGATGGGTCCACTCTCAGCAGAATCAATGTTGGATCCAACCTGTTGTGAAGGTCAGCAGAAGGGAGTAGCCAGGGGAAGGGTAAAAGCAGTGTAGGTAAGAGAATAGTGGAGGCAGTATCAGTGTAGCACCACAGTGCACTTTGGGACTCCCTTCTTTGACTTATGCAGCCCTGCACAGATCCTGTTTCACCTCTGTCAATCCAAAAATTCCTCCAAGGCCTATTCGGCTCAAGATTCAGGTTCTGTTCAAATCCAATTCTTGCTAAATGGTGCCCCAAGGCCTCTGGAATCTGCTGAGAAAGGCTATCCCACCTCGGGATCTGGATGCATACAAATGAACGTGTATGACGCCGGAGCTAGCAAGTCGTAAGCTTTACAAACTGTTTACTCATTCAGTTTCTTGCAACTGCCATTGCCAGATACACCAGCATCTGGGAACCGCTAAAGCTTGTCTTAAAACTCAATGATCAACAGGACAACAGAGAGTCCTAAACAGACGGTCGTAGCAAGCTTTCCTTTTCTGCAAAAAATAAAATAAAAAATTGCTTGACATACTGCCTCAAGATATTGTTTATGAGCGAGTTCTTTATTTATGCTTGCTGGCAAACATCCATGTTGTAATGCAGTCTGAAGTTAGTGCCTCTTGACAATATAAAGTCTTGACTTTAGCTTATGCCGGCGCCATGATGTGACACAGCAGGAATGTTTTTAATATCTAAGGACTGGTGCTTGTTTTGACTGACTTTGTATTGTATTGCAGAGACATCGCTGTTCTGTGTTGCTGCCCTACTGTGTGTGTGTGTGTGTGTGTGTATGCGTGCACAAAAAAGAGAAGCTGATTCAGAGAAAGAATTTAGGTAGGGATCAAGTTCAACACTCAATTCACCCCACTGTATTCCATAGGAAATAACTCCAGTACCCCACACTTTATCAGAGTAAGGGGCATTACACCCATAATCTGTCTCCCAGCCCCCATTCAAACAGGGATATATCAATGCAGTGTTGCGTTGCCAGAAAGAATCTTCTCCCGAGACCAAAAAACCTGATAAATCTATTGGAGATTATAATAATTCAGAGTTTCTTTTTTTTTTTACTAATTAGTAAAAGTAAGCTGTCACCCCATTGAAATTATAGTTAAACCTAAACAATGCTTGTTTACCCAGTAAGCATTAGCTTAGGGCACCAGCAAGTTGGGGCACACACACAAAAATGAGAAACCTATTTTTGAAAGGATTTTTTAATCCAAAAATTCAGAAAGCTGCTATTTTAATTTCAGCATATGTATAAGTTTCGTGTCATTAAAAAAACCTTTTATTTTACTGTTTAGTATTTATTTATTTTGAATTACATATGTGGGGGGCACCATAACCTTTTTTCAGAGCTTAGGGGGAGCCAGTGTGGTGTAGTGGTTAAGAGCGGTAGACTCGTGATCTGGGGAACTGGGTTTGCATCTCCGCTCCTCCACATGCAGCTGCTGGGTGACCTTGGGCTCGTCACACTTCTCTGAAGTCTCTCAGCCCCACTCACCTCACAGAGTGTTTGTTGTGGGGGAGGAAGGGAAAGGAGAATGTTAACAGCTTTGAAACTCCTTCGGGTTGTGATATAGCGGGATATCAAATCCAAGCTCTTCTTCTTCTAAAGGTCTTAATCCAGCCCTGAACCAGAGGCAACGTTGACTTTAAAGAGGATTTAGAATAGCACAAAAGGCAGGCCTGAGTTACAGAAATTTGGTAGTGATGTGTTTGAAAAGTAAGATCTGGGATGTTGAAATAACAGAAAGGTAGTAACTGCATATCATGTCCACTTTTAAGCACCAAATACTGTACTCGCCCAGGGGAGCCTTTTTAATTTCTGGATGCATCATTACCCCAAAAGATCGTTACTGGAGATTTCTCGGCCTGTTGTAACAAGTAATTTTAAAAAGTGGCTGTTTTTGTTTTTAAACTGTTCATTTTTGCCCCACTAGAAAACAACTGTTATTACTTATGTAATTCAGCAAACATACTTAATTAACTAGGTGCATTATTAATAGGCATCGAGGTTGGAACTGAACACCATTCCTTAACCTTCTCAAAGGTCTGTTTATCCCATTAACATCAGCCTGAAACCAGCTAAACTCATATTTCAATGCAAACATTAAGAAATTTCAGTGCCATCAGATAATTGTTTCCCAAGCTGTTGTGTAAAGCCTGCCAGGTGGGTGGGAGCCATTAATATTCGATAAACCTCCTTTCCACTTCAGTTCCATGGGTCCTATTGGGGACCTGCCCTGCGCTCCTATTAAAGGACACTGTTTTTTCAGGAAGTTGATATCACATGTGGAACTTGGCTACTAAGTCTTCTTCAGGAACAGAAATAACTGCGCTTTTGAAATTGTTTTTGGTTAGCCAATATGTTATACATGTTTCCTACGGTTGAATAAATGGCTGCAACGCTCCAGCAAAGGGCTTAGAGAAAACATAGTGGGGTCAAATAAGTACTTTGATTGCAAGAACAGGGAGGTATACACATGAGGAGAGAATCAGCCATTATATAGGTCATGAATGGGGAACCAATGGCTCTCCATGTTTTGGACCACAACTCCCATCAACCGTAGCCAGCATGGCCAGGGGTCAGGGATCTTGAGAAATGGAAACCCAACAACTTTAAATAATAATTATATTATTTAGATAATAAAATTGACTGGGTTGCTCCAGCCACTCTGGGCGGCTTGCAGCAAAATATAAAAACACAATAAAACATCAAACTTTTTTTATATAAAAACTTCCCTATATAGGGCTGCCTTCAGATATCTTCTAAAATAATAATAATTTTATTATTGATATTTATATTATCTAGAGGGACCCAGGTGGCGCTGTGGTTAAACCACTGAGCCTAGGGCTTGCTGATCAGAAGGTCGGCGGTTCGAATCCCTGTGACGGGGTGAGCTCCCGTTGCTTGGTCCCAGCTCCTGCCAACCTAGCAGTTCGAAAGCACGTCAAAATGCAAGTAGATAAATAGGAACCGCTACAGTGGGAAGGTAAACGGCGTTTCCATGTGCTGCTCTGGTTTGCCAGAAGCGGCTTTGTCATGCTGGCCACATGACCTGGAAGCTATACGCCGGCTCCCTCGGCCAATAATGCGAGATAAGCGCGCAACCCCAGAGTCGGTCACGACTGGACCTAATGGTCAGGGGTCCCTTTACCTTTACCTTTAGAGGGCTACAGGTGCCCCATTCCTCATACAAGTAAACCTGTGGGATCAGGTCCTGCAATAGGCTGTACAACCAATATGCCCGCACACCCATCCACGCACTCTCCTTGCCAAGGGCTCAAGGGACAAAGGGACACCAATACAGCTCCTTACCAAGGGTGCAAGGGAGCCTAGGTAGGCCTCTGTTGCTAAGGTCACTTAATCACTGTTGCTAAGCAATCAGAGGAAGGAATGTTGACCACCCCACCTGGGACTCAGGAGAGGCCCTTCGCAAAGCAGCAGGAGAAGCTGAATGGAGGAGAGCAAGGCGGTAAGTTTGCTTGTGTCCCCATTATTTCATTCACTCAATGTGCTGCTTTAAAGAATAAAACAAAACTGGCTGGGTTTGGTAGGTTTTACAGAAAAGTAACTCACTTTGAAAATAAATGAGGGTTTTCCTCAGGAAGAAATGGACTATTACAGTCCCCCACCTGCTGAGCTTCCATGTTCCCAGCACAGCCACTACTGGTCTGTTTGTCTGAACTGGGGTGCTATTTGTTAATGCGCAGTAACCATGAAGCAAAAATATAAAATACAAAATGTCTCCACAAATGCAGCCACAAAATATCTGGGCATCTCAAAGCTGCCGCAAGTTAAAACGACTATTGACTGTATTTGAACACAATAATTTCTCTTTGTTTATGGAGGTTGACAAAGTGTTTCAAATATATATTTCTGAGAGTTGTGAAACTGCACATATTTGTTGCTTATTGCATATTTGTATCTTGATTTTCCTCCCGGAGCTCAAGGTTGTGTATATTGTTATCTCCATTCCCCCATTTTATCTTCACAACAGCCCTGTGGGTTGGTAGTTCAGACACCAAAGCTGTGAAACTGAACATACTTTTTTTGCTTCTTGTTATTTATCAGCATTGGAAAACCTTTTGTTTCTTACTTTGGGTATTTTGCTGTAAATATCAGGACTATGAAACATTGCAGGTAAAGCAAGGGGGCTGCTCTTACGGCTTACCTTACATGATCTGTGAATGGCATTGTTGTTGTTGTCGTTTAGTCGTGTCCGACTCTTCGTGACCCCTGTCTTGGTGAATGGCATTACAAAAGAATATAAGAAAACTATGGTGGACCAGGCCAATGACCCATTTAGCCAAGCTTCCTGTTCTCACGTTGGCCAACCAGATGCCTGAGAAGCCTGTAAGCAGGACCTGAGAGGAGGGGGGGGAGTTTGGATTTGATATCCCACTTTATCACTACCCTAAGGAGTCTCAAAGCGGCTAACATTCTCCTTTCCCTTCCTCCCCCACAACAAACACTCTGTGAGGTGAGTGAGGCTGAGAGACTTCAGAGAAGTGTGACTAGCCCAAGGTCACCCAGCAGCTGCACATGGAGGAACGGGGAATCGAACCCGGTTCACCAGATTACGAGCCCACCACTCTTAACCACTACACCACACTGGCAATAACATGCACACACCCCTCCTGTAGTTTTTAGAAACTGGTTTTCAGAAGTATACCTCCTCTGATTGTGGGAGCAGGGCACAGCCATCGTGGCTCGCAGCTTCTGATAGGCTTTCCCCCCACAAATTTGTCTAATCCTCCTTTAAAGACATTCAAGTTGGACTGAAACAGACCCCTCTATGAAACACTGGAAAGCTGCTGCCTGCCAGGCATTGAGTTAGATGAACCAGTGGTCTGGGTCAGTACTAGGCAGCTTCTTACGTTCCTGGTATTAAGGGAGCTCCCAAATAATTGTTTTAAGAACACAAGAAGAGCCTGCTGGATTAGGCCAGTGGCTCATCTACTCCAACATCCTTGTTCTCATAGATGTCTGCAGGAAGCATAAGATTCAGTACAATGCTGTTAAAAGGCCACTCAGTTCCATAATACATGGTACCAGTCTGTTGACAGGTGCTTCCCCCTAACATACACACCTGAACCAAAAGGGATCATAAATGAACCCAAGTTGGAGAAAGTTAGATGCTTCCATACAAAATAACACAGTTCCCATCTTAAGATAAGAATGTAAGTGCATGGAAGCCTCTGAACCCACATAAGAGTGATATTCGTGATAGGTGGCTACTTCCTTCCCATCAGTGGAAATTGACAGCTGCAGCTATAACCTTTTCAGCACTCTTCTTTCAATGGGAATCAGGGGGGCCTTCTCTCTCTCTCTCTCTCTCTCTCTCTCGCTCTCGCTCTCGCTCTTGCTCTCTCTCTCTGAATTAGGGAGCTATTCAAGATTAGGAGGCTTTGTGGGCAAAATGGGGCAGTGGCCTGGGGAGCATTCTTTTTGGGGGGTCACGCATGGGGAGAAAAAGGGGGGAACCATCTAATTCTCTACTCTGACGTTGATCAGCACCTGCCGAAACCTTTTTCCATGCTTTTATTATTTTTAAGGAGAATGATCTTGTAATAAGAGGGTGGGGGGCTGAAGGGTTACATCTGGAGAGAGTTAAATGCTGTGGCTTTGAGACAGCTGGAATGCCAGCAACACGGAAGCTCCTTGTATACAGCAATGTTGTTTTCTTCGGGGAGATTGCAGAAAGGAGCTGCTTCGTTTCAGTGAAGCCAGATCTCGTGGAAATTCCATTGGCGAGTATGTGAGAGCCTTGCAGAATACAAATCTGCTTTCTTTGGTCCCACGGTGCGTCTTCTTTGAGTTCCGGTTCTGCCACGTGCCACTGCTACGTTGCCCATGAGGAGCAGATGCGAGGATGGGGGTGGGGATATGGAATTAAACAATCCAACTGATTTTAATTAGGCTGAAATAATAAACTATCATCCTCTGAATCAAGAATGATGGATACACTCAAGTTGTCTTCAGCCTGCTTGAAGGAGCCATGTTAGCTCCGTACTCTCCCTCCCAAAAAAAAATCACCTTTCCTACATACCTAAGGAACTTTACTTATTCCAATAATCATAGTTGCAGGTAGGTAGCCGTGTTGGTCTGAGTCAAAGCAAAATTTAAAAAAATCCTTCAGTAGCACCTTAAAGACCAACTAAGTTTTTATTTTAGTATGAGCTTTCGTGTGCATGCACACTTCATCAGATACGCTCATACCAAAATAAAAACTTAGTTGGTCTTTAAGGTGCTACTGAAGGAATTTTTTTATTTTGTCCCAATAATCGTGTGTGTGTGTGTGTGTGTGTGTGTGTGATCATGTGTGTGTGATCATTTTCCTCCAAGGAGCTCAAGGGTATACAGGGTTCTCCTCTCCGCATTTTATCCTCACAACAACCCTGTGAGGTAGATTAGGTTTGTTTGAAATACAATGACTGGCCCAAAGTCACCTCGTGTGGGGTTTTGAACCCTGGTCTCCCAGCTCCTAGTCCAACACTCTAACCATTACACTGAACTGCATAGGAACAGCAGCAGTGCTGTGCTCATTGGGAAGGAAATGAAGCAGCAGCAGCATGGTGTGAGGGACTGTGGGGTGTTTGCAGCCCAATAAGTGCAAATGCCTGTGGGCTGCTACCCTGAAGCTCCCCCAACTTCACTGTTGCTGCCTCCCCATATTCCAGCCCCATTCTGATTAGCACAGCACCACTCTCAGAGGCGTGGCACTGTCTCCTCCTCTCCCTCCACACACACACACACAAAAAAAGAAACCTAAGAGAGAAAAACTTAACTGGGCAGGGGGCAATCCCAAAATGTCTCAGTGAGGACTGAGCATGCAAAGTGGGCAATGGCTGCTGAGCATCTGTTCCAGGGGAGCAGAAAACTAGAGATGGGGCAAATTGAATGGAGTATCCTAGAAAAGGGTGTGCCTGGCAAGAACCTTGTCCACACCGTAATGTTTTGTTCCCTGGGTGGGGGGTCTTTACGTAACTCAAATGGCAGAAACATCCTGTACAAAAAAAGGACTTCCATGTTTATCTCTGAGTATAAGATACTGAAAATGTGTGACGGGAGAAGGGGATTGCTTTGATTAGGAATGAGAGAGAAAGTTAATTCAGTTCACATTGAAAGTCAAACGTAGCTAATTCACACTATACAAAGCAGTAGACAAACTGAAATACAAATACACATTTCTCAGCATTCTTCAAATGCCGTTCTCCAGCAAAGTAGTGTGTACGTACAGAAATGCACATACTAGTGTCATGTTTGTGTACATATGCATATAATAGTGAAAATGGCAAACAAAAGTGCCTTGGGGTAGGGCAAGCTGCATACCAAAATGTGTGTGTCAGGATAAATTTGCACTAAAATGCTAGTAGATTTTCATGAAACAGTTGTAGAAAACTGGGGGGGGGGAGACTAGACAAATGAGAAACTAAGAGAACTTAAAGTGACAATATTCTCCATTCCTAACTGTGATGCCCCGCTTTTATGCACCCTTAGACATCTGGATGGCTGGTGTTGGAAATTGGACAATGGGGTAGATAAACCCTTGATCTGTTTCAGCAAGGAACATCTTGATCAGGCTCGCCATCCTCTCTCCACCACTCAGAAATCTGGAAACATCAATAACTAGCAAAAACCAAAGGAGAAAAGCAACCCCCAAAGTGACCTAAATTAAAATTCACATTTTGGAGACAGAGTGGACGCACAGAGGCCGCCTGTGTGATAACCATCGTCTCAGGAACACACAAACTCGCAAAACATTAAAGCCCTGGCAAGTGTTTTAAGTGGTCTGCTCAATAAATGTGAACATCCTGGCCCACAATTATTTCCATAGGAAAATATTATTTGGCCAGAGGGAGGCGGTGGGGGGAAACAGCCCTCGGGGATAAATATTGTTGGGTTGCAACAGGCCAGAAGGTAATCAGATATTTTATCAGGAGACAAGAAGATGGCAAAAGTTCACCCTCCCAGATGCTTGTAGGAAGGGGATTGTGCTTGCTAAGTAATCCCAAATGGCTCCAGCAAGCCACATTCCATAGGGTGGGAGTGGGGAACCTCAGGCCTGGTGAGCAAATGCTGCCCTCCAGGCCTCTCTGTCTGGACTTCAGGACTCTCCCTGGGCCATTCCGCTCACCAGCTCTGTTCAGTCTCCTCTCCCGGGTCTTTGGCTGGCTGAGGTGTGTCCCTGAACTATAATAAAGCCTCTTGCTTGAGGGGATGGGAGACAGATCTACAAGTATAAATAAATTTTAAGAAGCTAGGCTTCCATTCCCCATCCACTGCTGGAATGCGGCCCCCAGAAGGTTGCTAACTAGGGAATGTGGCCCTTGGGCTGTAGAAAAAGCTCTCCACCCTTGCCCTAGGGGAATATGGAAACACTTGAACCTCAAATTTATTTATTTTTTTAAGCTTTTCGAAATAGAAGTATACAGGTTCCACGTGGAGTTCTTTGCATGCAGGCCTCATCCTCAATGCAGGGCGCAGCTGAGTTTATCTGAGATAAACGAAGCTTCCCACAGAGGTCACATCATCCAGAAGCAAAAGATTGCTTTCTCTAAGGCCATAGCCTGAAATGCATTTTCCTGCTGCTCTGCTGGCCTCATCCCTGATGGTGCAGATAGGAAGGTGGAAAGCCTTGTGCATTTTTCTCCAGAGGCAGTGTTAGCAAATTTCAAAAATCCCACTTGTGGAGAAATCTGTGACTTGGAGCATGGGAGGCAGATTGAGAGTATATGGGTAAAAGTTGTAGGAGAGGGAAACAACGGTAACCTTACTGTGGCTGTCTGCTATAGACCCCCAACCAGACTGAAGACTTGGATGATGCCTTCCTAGAGCAGATTACCAAACATTTAAAAAGGAGGGATATAGTAGTCATGAGAGACTTCAGCTACTCTGATATCTGTTGAAACTCTGCCAAGAATGGAAGGTCCAACAAATTCCTCGGTTGCCTTGCTGACTATTTCATTTCCCAGAATTTGGAAGAAGCAACAAGGGGGTCATCTCTCTTGGACATGGTCCTCACTAATGAGAAGAATTGATTGACAAGGTAAAAGTACTGGGTACCTTGGGAGGAACCCATTTTGTTCTCTTGGATTTCGTTATACAGAGGCAAGGGGAAGCTGAGTGTAGTCAGACATGCACTCTGGACTTTAAGATGGCCAATTTCAAAAACAAAAGTTTAAGGAACTACTGGGTGAGATCCCATGGTCAGAAATACTCAAAGAGAAGGGATGGAGGTTTCTTAAAGGTGAAATATTGAAGGCACAAAGACAGGCAATCCCAACAAGAAGGAAAAGTGGGAAGCACCTAAAGAAACTAGTGTGGCTACATAAGGAGCTTACAGATGAGCTGAGATGTAAAAATGCCGTGTATAAGAAACGGAAGTATATACACAAGCAGCCAACACTTGCAAGGCAAAGAGTTCCCTTGCAGCTCTACAATTCTATGATTCTTTGTTAGTCTGCCGTACATCTCTCTGAACACAGCTGTACCCAGGAAGAAGGCTCTACTCAGGAGGAGAGGAAAGATGCAGCTTCAACCAATTACCCATCGGAGGACCAGGTAGAGGAGGAGCTGCTTTAGCCTCACAGTCTCATGTAGATGTTTTATTGGGGCTGGATCTATACAGATTTTTTTTATAAAAAAACACTACAGAAAAAACACTATAAAAGCTCTTAATGGAAAATCCCATTGGCTCTACAGTGCCATCTGGTGTTGCATGATTGATGAGTGTAGATGAGTCTCTGGTTAACATCTCTCCTCCAACAGCCATCAAAAGGTGGGGTATATATGTATGTATGTATAAATCTTCTTCAGGTATCTGAAGAAGTGTGCATGCACATGAAAACTCATATCAATGACAAACTTAGTTGGTCTGTAAGGTGCTACTGGAAGGAATTTTTTTATTTTGTTTCAAAATAAAATTGTTATTTTTAATAACAATACTTTGACTTCCAGACCAGGGTGGCACAGGTGTGCCTTTCCAGGTTCAGCCTGAAGGCATGCATGCTGATATAGATTGCCAAAGTCATCATCTGCCTATGTCAACATACTGGGCTTCAACCATTGCCTGTTGAAGTCTGGCTGTTGTCCTTCCCCTAATCTGCAAAGGCTGGCTCCGTCATCTGTTCATCAAAATCCATCTTTTCCAGAGTTGGGCAGAATCCCTATTCCACAACTGAACCATCCATAGATCCTGGCTGATGTCCTGAAGTAGCTGGAAAGCTGCATTAGGATATCCAAAGATTCATCCTGGCCTGAAAAGACAGGAAGCAGCCTGGAAAGGAGAACTTGTATGGGGTTTGGCTTTATCTTTGCATGGTGATCCAAGTAATTAAACTCTCCTGCCTCTTCTGTGTTTCCGAGTGCAGCAGGACAGAGCGCAGCAGGAGATATCAGTGATTTTAAGATGGTATGATAGATAGCTGCTTTTTCTAACCATTTTCTTTATATCATCTCTGATGACAACATGGCAGTAGACCCTGATGGAATTCATACGTAATCATCTTTGATGATGTAAAAAGAAAATAGCTACAGAGAATATATTGTTGCAGTGTGTGTGTGTGTGTGTGTGTGTGTGCGCGCAGACACACATACATATGTGCAGATATTTATTTTTCTTACCACCTGTGATTCCTACTACTAGTATGATGGCAACAAGATGGGGGATGAGTTAGGGATGGGGAGAAATTTGATCCAGTTCACATTTAAAGGAGAACTTAAACACTGAGGGCTGTCCTTCAAAACTCACCCATTTGAATTTTGCATATAAGTGCATATGTTAGTGAAAATAAGATGCAAAGTGCATTATATTAATGAAAATTTATTTGCAAAAAAGTGTATATTAGGGGAAAGATAAAGGTAAAGGGACCCCTGACCATTAGGTCCAATCGTGACCGACTCTGGGGTTGCACGCTCATCTTGCATTATTGGCCGAGGGAGCAGGCGTATAGCTTCCAGGTCATGTGGCCAGCATGACAAAGCCGCTTCTGGCAAACCAGAGCAGCACATGGAAACGCCGTTTACCTTCCTGCTGTAGCGGTTCCTATTTATCGACTTGCATTTTGATGTGCTTTCGAACTGCTAGGTTGGCAGGAGCTGGGACCAAGCAACGGGAGCTCACCCCGTCACAGGGATTCGAACTGCCGACCTTCTGATCAGCAAGCCCTAGGCTCAGTGGTTTAACCACAGCGCCACCTGGGTCCCATATTAGGGGAGCAGTGCACTAAAATGCTTATGAATTTTCAGGAGGTCTTTTCAAATTAAAAAAAAATCATGATATGATATGCAAATGGCTTGGGGGTTATTGGTTTGTTTTTGTTCTTTTTTGTTATGTAGTTTGTGTGCTCATTTTGCATTTTTATGTTGTGAACCACCCTGTGATCGTCAGGTGAAGGGCAGTATACAAATTAAATAAATAATAATAATAAATGCAATACATTAAGCAAAAGTGCTTTCAACATGCATATATTAAAGTAAAAACTGTGTAGGAAAGCAGCATATATTAGGATAAATGTGCTTGAAAATGCATATAAATATTTGTACGCTGGTGCTTTTTAAAAAATAATAATCAAACTATTTCAGAAATGGAGTGATCTGAACAAAAAGTAGGAAAAATGAGAAGACAAGAAAGCATTAATTGATTGATTTGACCATCCTTGTTTTGTACCTATTCATTTCCTGTGAGGCCAGCAAATCTCTAGAAGGAGTACAGTAAACATCCAATACAGATTAGTATCCGCAGCAATGCACAAGGGAAGACTCCCGACTCCCACATGGAGGAATCTATTTTCACAGCAGAATGGAGTGGCTTTGTAGGATGGTTTCCTGTTGAGTTCATAGTCTGCGCAGGGTGTCAGGGCACTGAACGTGCCTGAAAGGAAGTTAGCTCTGCAGCTTTGCTTTCAGTTTTGACCATAAATGTCTCTCCCAAACCTGGACAAAAGTAAAAGAAAAAAATGTGTCATGAAAAATGAGGGAAGATAAGATTTTTAAACAGTTATTTATTTCCAAAAGATGGAAGAAATACTCCCTCCTGCAAAGTGTCAGCAGCCAGACATCTGCATTATGTTGGTTTCTTGCAACAATCTATTCTCTCTAACATCCGTGTGAGACAATTAAAGGTAATAAATCATAAGGCCTTTCTTGGTTTTAAAGATCCCAGATTCTCTGAAAGACATAAAGATCTAGATGTCTTATCCCACCTTAGATTTTGTGTCAGCACTTGGCAGATTTAAGTTTGAAAAGATAGCAGAGGTCCTTCAAATGCCAACAGAGCAGGCTTTCTCAGATTAGTCATAATACCAATGGAAATGTGTGTGTGTGGGTTGGAGGATAGGCATGTATATAACATTTACGGTACTCTTGACTGACGAACTCTTTCATGCATACATTTGCTGATTTGCCCAATAAAGAAATCCTTTTTTAAAAAAATCAAATCATAAATTACAAGATAGCTGTATAGAAAAGGCTTAAGGAAAGTCAGAATTCCTGCTTAATGTTTATTCATTCCTTCTCTAGGACCTGTTTCATAAAAGACTGCATCTGTATTGGAAGCAGCTTACAGTGAAATATCACACACAATCTCACATACCCAAATAAAGTGCATTTTAACATTGTGAAAGGCAAATGAATGATTCAATGCTTCTGCACTTCCTGTATGCATTCTATAAATACCCTCGTAGAATCATAGAATTGCAGAGTTGGAAGGGACCCTGAGGGTCATTTAGTCCAACCCTCAGCAATGCAGGGATCTCAATTATTAAAGCATTTGTGACAGATGGCCATCCAACCTCCACTTAAAAGCCTCCAAGTCAGGAAAGTCCACCACCTCTCGTGGGGCGTCTGTTGTAGTCAAACAGTTCTTACTGTCGAAAAGTTCTTCCTGGTGTTTAGTTGGCATTTCTTTTCTTGGAACTTGAATCCATTGGTTTGGGTTCTAGCCTCCGGAGCAGGAGAAAACAAGCTTGCTCCATCCTCCGTGTGACAGCCCTTTAGATATTAGAACAGGCATCCCCAAACTCGGCCCTTCAGATGTTTTGGGACTACAACTCCCATCATCCTTGACCACTGGCCCTGTTAGCTAGGGATGATGGGAGTTGTAATCCCAAAACATCTGGAGGGCCAAGTTTGGGGGTGCCTGTATTAGAAGAATACAGTCTTCTCCTCAGTCTCCTCCTTTCCAGGCTAAATATACCCAGCTCCTTCAACTGTTCCTCATAAGGTTTGGTTTCCAGACCCTTGATCAGTGATGGCGAACCTATGACACGCGTGTCAGACATGACACGCAGAGCCCTCACTGCTGGCACACACCCCATTGGCCCATTCACACTGTTGTTGTTGTCACGCTACAGCTTGTCTCCGCTGTTAAAACCCGTTGTCTCCGCTGTAAAAACCAAGGTCCTTAGCCAGAGATTGGTTTTTTAACCCTTTCTGTGCTGTTTTTCTGGCGCTTTGGCAGACGATGATTGGGTGTAACAGCGTTCATTTTTTAACCCGTTCTGTGCTGGGTTTTTTGGCGCTTTGGCAGACTATGTCGGTGCTGCATGTTAGTTCCAGCAAAGGTATTATTCGCCATTTATTTCTGTTCTCTCCCCCCCAAAAAATGCACAGCAGCTTTGGGGCACCCCCCCAAAAAAAGCAAAGCAACTTTTGCACACACACCCCAAAAAAACTTCCAAAACTTTGGTCAGCAGCTCCCCCCAAAAAGCTCAACAACTCTGGCACTTTGTGATAAATGAGGGTTTTTTGGTTTGGTTAGGTTAAATAATTACTTTTTGGTTTATTAAATACAGTTATATATTACAATTATACATTTTTGTTATTTAAACTATAAATATCACGAAAATATGGTTGTTTTTTCTCGAAGTGACACACCACCCGAGTTATGCTCGGTTTTTTGCCAAATTTTGACACACCAAGCTCAAAAGGTTGCCCATCACTGCCCTTGATCATCTTGGTCACCCTCCACTGCACACATTCCAACTGGCCAATATCCTTCTTAAATTGGGTGCAGCTCATCAGGCCTAGAGATTTGAATTCATTTAAAGTAGTTTAGTGTTTTAGCAATGGATTCCGGTGCTGCCAGACCCCAATTCCACTGGGGAAAATGGATTTCAGCAGGGAGAGGAGGAGAGGGAAGTTCTATTACATGAGCGGAAGGCCACTTGTTGGCTATTGTCTATTGAATTTACTTAGGTTATACATAGGGTTGTGTCGTAATTTATTGTATTTTTTAAATGTAGATTTGTGGAACTCGCCAGTGTAGTGTAGTGGCTAGAATGGTGGACTAGGACCTGGGAGACCAGGGTTCAAATCTCCACTCCACCTTGGGCCAGCCACTCAATCTCACCCTAACCTACCTCACAGGGTTGCTGGGGGAAGGCTGCAGTGGGCTGTATCCTTGGCGAGTTGGCAACCACTTTATCACTGTGGCCCTACTTAAACTTGCAGATGCAGTTGCAGAGATGGTTGCCTGCATTTACAGCTGAGTTCCCACAAGCTTCCATCCATACCTCTGTCCACCTATGTGCACGAGAGCACTGAGGAATTTGGCTGTGCAAAACAGCTCCTTTTGCCTCATAGGGCAGAGGGGGCCCCCAAAGCCCTCCAGGAAGCATATCTTAGATGCATGTTTGAGAACATCAAGCGGGAACTGATTGTAAGCCCTGGAGCACAAAACCTATTGATTTAGCCACATGGGGTTTCTGAACCAAATTGTTCCCAAATGCTGGTCTTTCTTCCACCCACTCATAAAGAGTTAAAGACATTTCCCACATGTTAGAGGGAACTCAAGGACACCGAGAGAGAGAGAGAGAGAGAGAGAGAGAGAGAGAGAGAGAGAGAGAGAGAGAGAGAGAGAGAGAGAGAGAGAGAGAGAGACCCTCTCAGAGCTTTTCAGAAATGTTTTCTCCCTTGGAAAATACTAGTAAACAAAATAATAGCAATAATAAAAGAAATGTTCTCTTCAGTCTCCTTTTGATGGGAAATGGAGCTTCGTGATATAAATCTGAGTTGCATATAATATGCCATTAAAACTGTTTTACATTCTCTTGCAAGTTCCAGCAAATATGTCCCATTTACACACAAAGAGAGGAATTTCTGAGGCTTGCATTGTTGACTCATTCCATATGGAATATGTATAAATGTGTAAAGAAACCCATATACGTTTCATTTTGACTTGGGACCCAAGAAACAACTCACTATTGAGCTTACAGGAGATGGATGTTGATGCGTTTCGTGCAGATTATTAGTGGTCTTTGGCTCTGAAACAACCTCAGCTTACGTCATAGCCAAGGACAAAAATAGCCCATAAAATATGGCATGCCCTCACCAGGCCAATTTATCTTCAGAGCATCAGGTTGTTGCATTTATTGTAGCCTAAATGTCTGAAATCAATACGTATTTGCAAATAAAAAGAAAAAAGGTCTTTATAATTTGCCAGTGTGAATTAGAAACTCAATTTGCAGTGGATGTAAGCCTCTTCCCCCCCCCACGGTTCTATGAATTTGTGGGGGAAGGAATCAGGATACAGTGGAACCTCGGTTTACGAACACCTTGGTTTACGAATGATTGTAAACTGGAAGTAAGTAAACCGAGGTTTCCGAGGCCTCCTGGAGGCCAGGCCTTCGCTCCGGGCCTTCGTGGAGCCATGGGAGCGCTTCCATGGCTGCGGCCCAGTCGCGGAAGCACTCCCATGGCTCCGCGAAGGCATCGGAGCGAAGGCCCGGCTCCGGTGGCACCCACATTGGTGGCGCTGGGATTGGGGCCGTCATCTCAGAGCGGGAGAAGAGACGGCACCGCGGTGGAGGAAGGCGGGAATGCCTGAGCCTGCTTGGCGGGGAGGTAGCGCTGTCCCCGCTCGGGGGGGGAAAGGAAGGGGTTTGAGCCAGGCGCTGTGCAGGGCAGGAGCATGCTAGGGGTTCTTCTTCCTCAGGCGCTGGCAGCGAGGCTCCCTCTCTCGTCGCCTGAGGAGGAGGAGGAGGAGGGAGAAGCCGCCATGATGGCGGAGGCGACACTTGCCGGCTGAGGGAGTTTGTGAGAAGCCGACAGAGCCGCAATAGTGAGAGCGGCGGAGAAGCGAAGGGACGAGGGGTTGGGGGGTTCCGCTGCCTCCGGGGCTCCTGACCGTGTCCATCTCTTCTCTCTCCCGGCAGCCTGGCCCCAATCCCAGCGCCACCAACGTGGGCGTCACCGGAGCCGGGCCTTCGCTGAGCCATGGGAGCGCTTCCGTGGCTGTGGCTGTTTGACTCTCGAAATGGATAAAAGCCCCCCCCCATCCAAACAATGGCTATCATCAGTGGACATAAGGGGGGGGAAGTTAATTTTTTTCATCTACCTGTACTGTACAATACTGTCTTAATTATTTTATATTACAGTACATTGATTATTGCCTTCATTTTATGTATCAATGGTCTTGGTAGACAGTAAAATTTGTGTTAAATTGCTGATTTTGGGGGTGTTTTCCATCGCCTGGAACGGATTAATCCACTTTCCATTACTTTCAATGGGAAAGTTCGCTTCGGTTTTATGAACGCTTTGGTTTTTGAACAGACTTCCGGAACCAATTGTGTTCATAAACCGAGGTACCACTGTAGCTGTTGTTCCTGCTGCTGCTGCTGCTCCCACTCCTGGCCTCCATGTGGCCCATCTAGACCAGCATCCTGTTCTGACAGTGACTGTGGAAAACCTGCTAACAGGACCCAAGTACAAGCGCAGACCCTGCACATGTCCCAGGGAAAAAAAAGGGACATTCTGTTTTCTCATGCGAGGGCCCAGTGGCCATTTTGGTGGCTGCCACTGCTTCCTGCAGGAGTGAGTTCCACAGCTGAACTATGTGCTGAGTGGGTGTCCACAAGTTCCAGTTTCATGAGGGAAGGAGAAAAACATTTCTCTGGACACTTTCTCTGTGCCGTGCATGATCTTTACAAACTTCTATTATGCCCCCAATCAGTCCTGACTGCATCAATTCACCCAAAGGGAAGCTTTCATCTCCCACTGATTTAAGCAGGAGAGACTGGTGGAAATTTGCCTGGATTGTGCCCTACCTCATCAGGTGCCCGGGCTGCAACTCTTAAAGCATAAACTCTTGCGATTCACCTCAGTACAAGCAATGTGAGAGCCATGTGTATGCTGCTACCTGGTGGCCTGGCAAAAGCAGCTCAAATGTTCCTATCTAGGTTGCCTTTTGTCCCTGTTCTCCCGCCTGATTATCTTCAGCACTATTCCCTTTGAGACAAAGATCACAGCTTCTTATGTTTCTGCATGGTTCTTAGCACAATGGGACTTGGTCTTGATTACAGTCTGCAGCAGGGTCAAGAATATATAAAGGCACGATGTGAAACAGGCACAATATCTGGAGTCTAGGGCCTGCTGAGAACATGGCTTGTAAAGTCCAGGATCTCAGCCTCTGAGAATGATTTTTATGTCCTCAGTTACAAGAAGGGGAGAGTTGTTATTCAAAGCTGTTGCCCCGGAGGACAGGAAAACAAAGAGGAAGGTATGTGTGGGACCTGCTGACCTCAATCAATTGCCGGCTCTCTTGGATAGCGGCAGCATCCCTGAAATCGAAACCCACCCTCCAAAATCCAACTGACTTCCTGTCACCAGAACTTGGGGCAGAAGGTCAAGATGAGAGGTGCAGAGTCATGAGAACGTTACCCAAAGACACCCCCTTAAATTAAAATAAGAAAAAAGAAATCCACAGGATGTGTTTTCTTTGCTAGGTTATTTACAGAGCAAAAAGATAACATGGCGGTGAGTGGGTTTCGAGCTTTTCCAAAGCGTTTTTAATCTATTAAAGGAGCTGAAATACTCTTATCCGAAAGCAATCTGAGCAGCCTCTACTTTTTGTGTTCTGTACTGTGGCATAGCGAAGAGAGAACAGCAGGGAGCACAGCTCCAGGGCTGTCCCTGGAACAGAGAAATAGTGACGTCATCTGCCAGAGCACCAGGGTAATTGATAGAACCTACTTGCTCTGGTGGTAAGTGGATCAGGTGATAACGAGGTTTTCAAGTTTGTGGCAGATGAGCATTGGGTGAATGTGGAAATTAAACAAGAAGACACTGGATAGCTCTTTCTGTTTCTTAGGTGGGGCTCCTGCTTCCCTATTTCGCTCTTCACTGTTGTTGTTGTTGTTTAGTCGCTTAGTCGTGTCCGACTCTTCGTGACCCCATGGACCAGAGCACGCCAGGCACATCTGTCTTCCACTGCCTCCCGCAGTTTGGTCAAACTCATGTTCGTAGCTTCGAGAACACTGTCCAACCATCTTCACTATTAGAAATGCTAAGAATCTTGCATAGAAAGACTAACTGAAAGGCCAAAGATTGCATTTCAGCTGGCTTGAGATCTTTTGTTAAATCTCTTTTACAATGTGAATTTATTCCAGGGGTCCCCGAACTAAGGCCCGGGGGCCGGATGCAGCCCAATCGCCTTCTAAATCCGGCCTGCAGACGGTCTGGGAATCAGCATGTTTTTACATGAGTAGAATGTGTCCTTTTATTTAAAATGCATCTCTGGGTTATTTGTGGGGCTTGTCTGGTGTTTTCACATGAGTAGAATGTGTGCTTTTATTTAAAATGCATCTCTGAGTTATTTGTGGGGCATAGGAATTCGTTCATATTTTTTTTCAAAATATAGTCCGGCCCCCCACAAGGTCTGAGGGACAGTGGACCGGCCCCCTGCTGAAAAAGTTTGCTGACCCCTGATTTATTCTATAAACATCTATTCAGTGAAGGACTCTGATCCTAATAAATTGGAAATGGTGTCCTGCATTGTCGCTGGGGAGGGGGAGGTACAGGGCCGGCTCTAAGGCAAGGCTGGGTGGCGCAAGGCGCCAGGGCACCGGGCCGCCAGGGGGGCACCGCGCTGCTGCGCCTGCGGCAGCCGTGCTACACACTGCACCCGGCAGAGAGCCACTCTGGGAAATGGGGCGGGGGGGCGCCGGAGGGATCTTCGCACCAAGGCACCAGGGCGCCAGATATGCTTAAGACGGCCCTGGGGAGGTATGTGACTATAGATCAACACAGCCACTTGCATTTTTAAAAAACTCTGAGACGGGCTTGTCAGGATGAATTTGTGTACTTCAAAATTTGCCTCTACACCACTCATTCTGTAATGCCCATACATAAGCTTGGCATTACAGGAAGTAATTGTTTATTCTAATTCAGATCCCAAAACACCCTGTTGAACATTGATAGCTGCCATGCTAGGCACACTTAGCTGGGAATAAGTTCATTCTGAGTAGACATCAGAGTTGCTTCTGAGTAGACATGCGTAGGGGATACACTATAAATTAGCATGCCTTGAATTAGCTAGAGGAAGCTACGTTTTCACCTCACCCATTCATAAGCTAAACCAGGCTGAAAGCCCACTTATACATTTTTTAAATAGATTTTTAAAATAAATAACATTTTATATGTTTGGCACAAGCTTTTGCCTGATGAGGTGCCTGGTATAGCTCAATACCTTTTGAAGTGAAACAAGAGTTGGTGCTATCAAAACAATCTCTGCCTGCTACCCGTTTTTCTCCAGAATAAGAATATGCATTCTCCTTTACAAGAAAAAGGCCTTTTGCTTAATTCAAAGACACTTAATTGGCATGACAAAATCAGCACGCATTACCAAACTTTGAGGTAAGGACGAATCCCAAATGTTTTTACTGGACTGTGAAGAGTGGGAGATGTTATCCTACCCATTAAAGATTCGGATATTAATCTGAATACTGCAATCCTGGCCATAGTCTACCAGGTTTAAATCTGCCTCATACTAAGGCAGACCATTGGTCAACCTAGTTTAGATTGGGGCATTTCCCAAACCTACTTGGAGTCGCCAGGGATTGAACCCAAGACCTTCTATTTTCAAAAACATGTTCACCTGAGCATCTGAGATCAATTTGATGGGAAATGCAGAGGTGGCATTACTTTCATTTTGTTTATTTTAATTTTTGGTAAATAGACAGAGCACTTTTTCATATTCCAGTTATTTGACACAAACCTAAAAGACTGCACCAGTATATAAAATTAAATATATCCATGACCACTAGTTACCCTGTCATTTAATTGGCTGGCACAAAGTAAAGATAGAATGGAAAAGCCATTGACTTAATATATTAAGCAGTTTAGCAACTATTTTATCTGTGGAAAGTTAGGCTGGATACAAGGAGGCCTCAAAAAAGAAACAGTGTATACTGCTGGACTCCTAGTGAGAGAGGAAGTCCAGGGTCTGAACTGTGAACTGGACAGAAAAAGGGGGGGAAATGAAATTGGACTGGAATTTGATAGTGCAAAGGACTGGTTTTGATCAAAGAACAATGCAAAGACAGTGGAAGTGGGATGGGCAGCAGGCGTAGTATTGAAGAGATGGCAAAAGATGTGGAAACAAATTTGGTGGTTTTGGTGGGAAAGGGTGGGAATGGGGTGATTAATAAAGGGATATTATAATGGATGGATTTAAACGGTCTGAAACTGGTTGGATATAAGGAATTTGCTGAAATGTCTGGGACATTTGGCTCCGGCAAAAGGGGGGATGGATCTGAATATTAATATTGAAGAAAGGGGAATAGAATTTTAAGAATTGAATTATAAATACATTTCTGGTAAAAAATATTAAGCTAAGGGAAGAAATATAAGATAAAATAATGGGAAAGTGGAAAGGATTAGATTTGGATAGTGGATTATTAAAAATGATTAAAAAATGTTATATGTAAAGTAGAATAGAAAAGTTAAGTGTAAGTCATAATAAGGTTTAAGATATTAATTGTGAACATTGCTTATATGGTTATATGCAAGGGACGGGGAAGTCCATAATGATATTGTTATGATAAATGATATAAGTAAGATTTTTTCCCCCGTTTTTTTCTTTTGTCTTTTTTTTTGTATGTTTTGCTTTATGGAAAACCAATAAAAATTATTTAATTAAAAAAAAAGGAAAGTTTCATTGCCTGTAAAGGAATCTGAAATTATTGTGAAACTAGACAATTCTTAGTAGTCCTCCAATGATCAAGCTGCCAGAAAATCCTTATATTCTGCTAAAATCTCTTAACGTCATTGTTTTTTTCTTTTAATTTTTATAAATCTTTATTAAACATTCAAACACATATTTACACAACAATTTGCCATATTACAGTTTATGCACGAACACTACACAAGAAAAAGAAAAATACAACAAAATAAATAAATAAAAAGGAAAAGGAAAATAAAACAAAATAAAAAATGAAAGTAAGAAGGATAAAATAGACTTCTGATTGTTCTCAAAAAAACTAAGTCTCATTTGTTATTTTTTACACAGTGTCATATTATTATACTTTGTTTCCTTAATTTCCTTCAGAAAAATATTCTTTAGTTTTTTGTCTGCACATTACAAGAATCATTCAGGGTCTGCCAGGAGGTTTTTGCTATCATAATAGGTTTTCAAATATTCTTTAAATACTGTACTATCCATTCTTTATTCACCTTCTGCATTGAGTATCCTCTAACTCCCCCCCCCATCATTATTGCCAATTTGATGTATTTTGTCATTTTCACCTGCCGTTCTGACTTTGTGAGTGTAATTTCACCCTTCCAATTCATTGCAACCAGAATCCTGGCAGCAGATGTTGCGTACATAAAAAGTGGTCTTCTTTCTTTCTTACTTTCTTACTTACTTCATTATTTGTGATGAGCTGGAAAGAAATATGACTAGTAGTTTTCAGATATTGGCGGGAGGGGGCGTTCCTAGGTTTAATAGGTATAAAAAATTAATACATAAAGATAGTATGGGGACGTATTCTGAGATTGAGAAAGAATTAAATGAAACAAATTCCTCTTGGTTTGAGTATCTTAAGTACCATTAAGCAGGCACTGTACTTAAAATTAAGTGCTGATTAAGCGAGCTGACAGGTTAATAACAAAGACTAAAGGGTAAAGGGGCCCCTGACCATCAGGTCCAGGCGTGTCCGACTCTGGGGTTGCGGCGCTCATCTCGCTCTATAGGCCGAGGGAGCCAGCGTTTGTCCGCAGACAGCTTCCGGGTCATGTGGCCAGCATGACAAAGCTGCTTCTGGCGAACCAGAGCAGCGCACGGAAACGCCATTTACCTTCCCACCGGAGCGGTCCCTATTTATCTACTTGCACTTTGATGTGCTTTCGAACTGCTAGGTGGGCAGGAGCTGGGACCGAGCAACGGGAGCTCACCCCATTGTGGGGATTCGAACCACCAACCTTCAGATCAGCAAGCCCTAGACTCTGTGGTTTAACCCACAGCACCACCTGGGTCCCATAATAACATAGACTAAGGACTGTCTATTATCAAATATTTGTAAACCGCTTTTACAATATGATTCAGGACTGAAACAGATAAAAGACAAATATGCACAAGATATAGGCAGAATTATCCCAGTGGATAACTAGGAGACTATATGGGACATGATGTGTAGATTTTCTTTAAATATCATGGTAAGAGGAGGTTGCTACACAGTAGGGTTGAGAAAGTAACTGTCACTTGCAATAACAAAGTAAATATTTTATTTCCATTTGTTGGAAAGAAATGGGAATGCAAGATATTCACATGCAGTCATGAAGTAAGTTTGCCTAAATAAGTATTGGAGTTCAACTAATTACTGAATGGAAACTATTTCAGGGTAAAAGATAGCATGGGACCCTGTTTTTGTTTTTCTTAAATCATATTAGATGATATAAATCGTGTAAGGAACTAGTACTGGTGCAAAGGTTCTGTTGGGGTAGAGAAGGGGGTGAAGATTGGTTTGTGGGCCAAGAAAATGTGGGAATGTATTCTCATAGATAAATTCATTCACTTTATCAGAGCAGGAGTAATAGACAACAGGATGACAAATTTATGTCATTGAGATCAAGCATTACTGAATGTTGAAAGCAGAACTCTATTTTTAACAATGGTTTTGTGTTGTTTTGAAAAGAAAAAGTTATTAATTTAATGGCCTTTAAGTAAAAACGAGCTATATTTATTTATACCTTTTAACGTGTGGGTGACTAAATCACTCTGTGCCCCCCCCTTTTTTAATTTACAATTATTTTTCTTCCTGTTGCTGCATAAGTTCTATTTTATCACAATAAATTTTCTTTGCTTCTGGCAGTTGTCTGTATGCAGAAAATTCTAAGGAGGTTTGATGAGTCACATTAACTGTAAAAGATTACGGCCACATTTACACCAACCCACTGTGTTAACCCTGAGATGTTCAGTGGAAGTGATCAGGATTTCCTCTACATATAGTCCTTTACACACACACACACACACACACACACACACACACACACACACACACACACACACCAAACTTGAGTATGGATCCTGTATTGGATACCTGTAAGTCAACAGAGAATGCATGCCCTTAAGGCTATGGGTTGCATCCCATCATGCTGGTCCTACTCAGAGCAGACCTATTGAAAATAGTAGATATAACTAATTTAGGTTCATTAATTTCAGCGGATCTACCTCAAGTGGGACTAGCTTTGGATACAATCCAAAGTGCTCCTGCAGCTTCCAAAGGTTAGAATTTGTTGTTTTTCCACTTGGACTTGATCCTGAAGGTCCTCTCTCTGGGACCATGACAATGTCAAGTTCCCATGCTTGGTACCACAGAACACAAAGCAGACACTTGATATAATATGACACCTATCCTCCTAACTTTAGCAGCTGAGATACGATTCCAAACGAATGGAGTGCAGCTGCTGATAAACACAGAGGAGTCTGCACACTGCAGACACCTCATCTTGAGAACCTCTGGAAATAATCAAGAGACCTGAAGTAGTACTCCATGCGTTTATATCAAAATGGCAAAGGCTTAGCATTACTGACAGCCATCTACTAGAGGTGCCTACGTAATTTTTGTGGCTCAAATAGCTGAGACAGGTCTGTCTGAGCAGATTTGGCTGAGGGTTACGACTGCGACTCGGAACTAATGTGTATGGATGAGGGAAGAGTCAAACATGAAATCATTCTGATCAAAGGGAGATTTCTTCAAGGGAAGGTCAGTCCGCCACCCCACCCCCACCCACCCCAAAAAAGAAAAAAGAAAACCCAAAAATGAGGATTGAAAACAGGCTCCTTTGCAGACATGGATTCTTTCATGCACCACATTTCTCAGGAACATCTAATCTAAAAAGAAACTCACTGGTTCAGTTTCATATCTCTTATTTTATTCTATATGTACTGGTAGCCAATCAGATGCTTCTGGGATGCTGACAAGCAGAGTGTCAAGAAAACAGCCCTTCCTGGTGTTTGTCCCATCCTCTGGGACTCACAGCTGTGCTACATTTGAACAAGGACATTGGTGGCTTTGGTATACACTGGGGGGAAGCCATAGCTCAGTGGGAGAGCATGTGCTTTGCATTCAAAAGGTCACAGGTTCAATTCCCGGCAGCTCCAGGGAGGGCTGGGAAAGGCTCTGGTCTGAAACTCTGGGGAACTGCCTCTAGTCAGCGTAGACCAGGTTTCCTTAACCAAGTGCCCTCCATATGCTATTGGACTACAACTCCCATCATCCCTGACCACTGCCCAGGCTGATTGGGGCTGCTGGGAACTGTAGGGCATTAAGTGAGAGCAGCCTACTATAAACACTACTGAGATAGTAATGGCCTGGTGGGCTGTATCATAAGGCTACCAGACGTCCCCATTTCCCGGGGACAGTCCCCGGATTTTCAAATCAGTCCCCTGACAAATCCATTGAACTTGAAAAGTGTCCCCGGATTCATTGAAAAAATATATGGTAACATTACTGTATCAAACACTACAAGATGCAGAAGCTGAGCTTGTACAATGGGTTTTCTCCTCTCTTGAAGTCTCCCCACGTCACAGCTCTCTCTAGGGGTTTGGGAGACCTATTCAATATTGGTGCAAATTTCCTGCACTAAATTTTGGGTGTTCCCCACTTCACCCATTGCAGCTCTGAGTGGCACAGCCCAGACGGTCTCTAACCCTCTGAATAGCCTTTTCAGGGGCTGCAAGGGGGAAGGGGGAAGGGGAAGATCTGCTGGGCTATTTGCCTTCTACTCGTGCAATGTTGGATGCCACTGAATGTGGCACTTCACAGAAACACAAAAGCCCAGCAGATCTCTGAATTCTGCAGTGCGCTTCTCCAGCCAAGTAATCTGTACAAAAATCGCACATGCTAGTGTGCATCAAAGTGTGCATTAAAAGGCACGTTTTGTTGGAAATATATTATATTGAGAGAAATTGCTTTGCAATGATGTGCACATTGGGAGAAAATTGCACTAAAATGATGATGAATTCTCACGTGGACTTAAAATTAAATAAAATCACAATCTGATGTAGAAACTTGGAGAATGGAATTTAAGACCAGAAAAGTGAGAAGTGGAAAGAAACTGAAATGGATATGTGCACCCATGCCAAAAACCTTTGCTCCACCCACTTTTGCCTGTGGCCCTGCACACCACTGGAATGTGGCCCCTGGGAGGTTGCCCACGAGGGAATGCAGCTCTTGGTCTGCAAAAAGGTTCCCCGTCCCCACCATAGAGGAAAATTTATCTTGGGGCTGCAGCCAGTGTAGAACTGGGCTGGTATCAAAGTCCAGCAGCCCAATGGATCTGCTTGGATTACAGGTGAAACTGTTCTAACCCTAAAGCACCGTTCCTCAAGAGATAAATGGTGTTGTTCATTCTTAATGGAGAGCACGGCGAGTTTCCTAGGGCATTGCAAGCACTGCGTGATTAGTATAACAAATGCTGCGTTTCAAACATATACACAATGGGCAAAGGATAATCTTTGGGTGCACTGCAGGAAGATAGCAGTGAGCGGATATGGCATGATAGGAAACGGCATGTCTGTGAAACAGTTCATTTGTCTCCGTCCACACAAAGGACATGGGATATGTGGCCTGCGTACGTCAGGGATCACTCGCCCACAGATGACAACCCAGATAAGAACTGCAGTGGCGATAAAAACATAAAATGAGTTTATGTAGACAAAGCCTGAGGCCCAGATAATGTGCATCCACGAAGCTGTGACAGTTTAGACAGTGAGGAACCTTTTAATGGCGTTTTTAAAAGTGCACTAGATTTGAAGGAAGAGGTTCCAAAGATTACAGAGCAGCAAGATTGATTCAAATACATGTTAACGGGCCTCGAGGCAGGAAACTATAAACTAGCAAATGTAACATTGTTTGCAAAGAAACCTGGAAACTATTTAAAGTGGTTTGTCCAAAGGAAGAACACCTGGAGAGTAAGCAGCTTAATATATATAACTTGTGGGTTTTTCTTTTCAAAAATAAAAAAATTAAAAAGTTGCTCCTGTTGTGGGCAAATTCTTGTCTTGGACATTTAAAGCTTAACAGTATACCATAGCTGCCAAGTTTTCCCTTTTCTCGCGAGGAAGCCTATTCAGCATAAGGGAAAATCCCTTAAAATAAGGGATAACTTGTCAGCTATGCAGTATACCGATATGCTACAGTTAATTGTGGGAAGCAGAGGCTTTGCCCGATGCAAATTTGTGCACTTTGCTGAACTGTTCAAAATGTGTTTTCATCGCCATGGTGACAGGAGAAGTGTTTATTTTTGAATGTACTTCCCATCTGTACACAGAGGGGACTGCAGATCCAATATGAAAAAAATGAGGCCCAAAGGTACTCTGTAGCTCGCATGAATCCTGGGACATTCACTCACTGGTCAGTGAACAGAGCACCGAAGGAGCATGCATTCATTATGCATTCCTTCTTCTGGAACAGATTTTGCATCAATACATCCTGCACAGATACATATCCCAATGGCTTTAATACGGTTTGCATACCCACATGTGCAGACACGCAAGTATTCCTGTGTGGCGAAATGTGAATGTTGAGATTGGATTGAGAAATCCTTAGGCTATGGGATTATGAAATGGCAAACAAAATTAGCAAGCACAGACGCAATGATGCAAATTCCTCAGTCCAAGCCTTCTGAATGGGACTCAAGAGAACAGGCAAAAAGGGCAGAGTGTACCCAACTTCACTGCCTCCGCCTCATTATCAGCAGTGTGTGTTCAAGGGTGATGTTAGCGGCAGGGGAGCCTCTTGTAGTCACGCTGAGGAATCAGGGTTCAAAAATGGGTTGGAGTGTCCATGAATGCAGGAGGACCTTCCCACAGCAGACAGCCTTGAACGTGGAGGGGCAGTAGGGCACTGCCAGCACACCCACGGACAATCTCCTCTTTTGCTGTGTTTGTTTAAACCCAATTCAGACCACCAGAGAAAGGCTCATTAAAAGAGAGAGAGAGAGAATCATCGAGGAAGGACAGAGTAAAGACTTCTATCCAGCACCAGGGGTGCCAACTCCTGTGAGCCCATCCAACAAAGGATTGTTCTATGGCACAAATTACCCTGCTTTTATTTATATGAATTCCATCTAACACCACTTGCTCATTCTCCACATTTCCTGCCTGTCTAGGTAGAGATCCCATTTCACTCAGATTTCCCCCTAAGTCTTGTAGGGCTTCCCTCTCCCTTGAGCCTCCCAGGCTCCCTCCCCAGCCTGCTCAGATCCTTATGAAGGCTTCCCGGCTCTCCTGATGCTGTTCATCTTCTTTGCCAACATAGCCCAGGGCTGGCTGCCCTGTGGCTTCGGCACCAGCAGGTGGTGGCTGGATGCCATAGGGCAAAGGAGCAAGATCAAAGGGAGGTCAATCCCTGACCGTACATTGCAGATAACATCTGAAGCCAGCAGCTCCGTCTCTGAAGGATGTCATGTTGGAAGAGCAAAGAGCGCTGTATGAGTTCTGGATCCTTCTCACCTTTCACCAGTCTGGATGCCAGAGGCTGGACGCCAACAAAAAAAGAAAGAAGCACACCGTTTTCTTATGGAAATATATTACCCAGGAGGACTGAAACCAAACTGGTAAAGCACTTACAGTAGTATTACTAAAACATCGCTGCATTGTCATTAGCTCAGCAATGCACTTCCAGAAGGACACTTTTAATGGATGCTGAGAAGTAAAAGGAATTGTCCAAATATTTAGGGGCAGCTATAGACTCGTGCGGGGGAGGGGGCTTTTCAGCATGAAAGCTGCATTTCCTTCTGGATTACCTTCTTGGGGGGGGGGGGCACATGCAAATCGTGGGGAGGGTGAGAGGCAAACGTAGACAGAGCAGCAAATGAGATTTCCCCCCTTTTACAGCAAGCTAGTTTCTTCTCCCCCCCCCAAAAAAAGGCAATCCGTTATTAGAGTTCAAGGACACATTCCAATCTGGACAAAAATACCCAAGGGGGGTGCAAGCAGGGTCAGCAAAGGGTATGGCTGGGGGGGGGAGTCATGAGGGCCAGATTGAGAGACCTGGAGGGCCTCATTTAATCTCCGAGATTCCCCATTCCTGTTATAGACAGCCACATAAGATGCAGAATGTTCACAGCTTTCGGAGCATTTTCACATACCTCACAAGTGTCCTGGAAAAACCAGGGTGTCCCATTCCCCCCCCCCCTTGCAAGAACACGGCAGCCCTTTTGCCCGATTTTGTGCCGAAATCTCCCCCCAAGTGCTTTTTCTGAGGTTGTGATCTTACACGGCTCCCCAAAATGCACGTTTTTAGATGCCATGAGAGCATGCCTCCCCAAATCCATCTTTGGGGCTCTGTGATCTCGCACAGGTCACATGACTCGTGTAGGAGCACAGACGGGAAGACACATGTCCTGGTTTTGGCACTCAACATGTTGGAGGGTATGTTTTCATAACATTTATTTCAAATTGATTTTGCAAATAGCTGCACTTATTTGTCTTTCTGGCATCAGTTCAAGGCCTTAACCTTTGAAGGCCTCAGCAGCTTGGAACTGGGGGTGGAATTCAGCATCATTCGATTACAGTTGGTCCATCAGCATACGCAGATCTCCCCCCAGTGCACTGTTCTGGGGGTTCTCCTCTCCGGATTTGGGTGAGGCATGCAGGGAGAGAAGAGTGGGGAAAGCCCTGTTGCATTAGTGGGAGTCTTTGTGATGGCTTCCGCTGGCACACTGGGATAGATGAATCTGGCTCCTGGACAAATGAAAGAACCACGTTCCCCAGCATGAATGTCTCCAAAGCCCTATCAGGATTCTCCCAGCAAATGAAATCAGGTGATTGGCAGGCATCTCAGGAACTGAACCTCCATTTATGGAATGCACTTTCCTGACAATTAATCAGGAGGCAAATTTAAGTGATTTTGTTCACTGAGGCTTTTACCAGTTCTTAGAATTTGTAATGGTACACTTTTACTGCTGCCACTATTTTGAATGTTGATGGCATTGTTTAAAATCATCCTATGCTTTTAAGGTTTGTTTGGGTTTCTTTAGATCTTATGGACTTGTACCCCTGCTGCCATTTGCTTCTGTACTTTTATTGGCTTTTTTATTGACGTTTAATGTTTGATGTCAGCCACTCAGAAAACTCTGGTTTTTATGGAGCAACACAGAAAGGATGCAGTTGGGGTTTGGGGTTGGTTTCTTTTCTTTTTTTTTAAGTGCTGCTATTTTTCTTCTTCTTGCTGGTCTTGGCTTTTGTACATTAACTTGTACAACTGTCTGTTTTTATAGACAGACAATCAATATTTTAAATAAAAAATACTAACCAAATTCTGTACTAAAATTTCCCATCACCACATAATGGATAATATGACCAGCCTTGCTGTGGGAATATTGCCATTGTGGCCACTTACAACTGTACTTAAACATTCGCACACATCAGAGTTGGCAGATAGAACACACAACAGCCATATCTCCTCTTACTAAGCCAAGATATGCACAAAACCCTTACTCGCAAGGCGCAACCTCTTTGCTTCTCCCTTCACTGCAACCTGCGATTAAAACAGGAAGTCTCTAATTTACTATAGCTTCTTGCTGCAGCTTAACTAAGAAACTATGGCTATCATCATTGGAACAAGCCAGGATATTAAACCAACTTCAAGCAATTTGTAATATCCTGACTTGTTCTAAAACTGGCAACCATAGTTTCTTGCTTAGAATGAAACAAGAAACTATGGTTAATAAAAAGTGTTTGAGGTTTAGTAGTGAGCTCCAGCAAATGGGGGAGCAAAGGGGTTCTGTGTGTGAACAAAGGGCTACATCACAGCCTGATAGTATGTTGATATAAGTCCAAATGTAACCAGTCAGTCTGGAACTCTAGAATCCCTCAAATGGTGGGAAAATGCATGGCAAGGGCCAAGGGCACAGCTATGCTGCTTTAGTGTGGGATAAGTGTTCCAGTGCTGTGGTACGATATTAGGCAAGAGCAGGGGTAGGCAACCTGAGGCCCGGGGGCTGGATGCGGCCCAATCGCCTTCTCAATCCGGCCCACAGATGGTCTGGGAATCAGCATGTTTTTACACGAGTGGAATGTGTCCTTTTCTTTAAAATGCATCTCTGGGTTATTTGTGGGCCCTGCCTGGTGTTTTTACATGAGTAGAATGTGTGCTTTTATTTAAAATACATCTTAGGGTTATTTGTGGGGCATAGGAATTCATTCATTATTATTTTTTCAAAATATAGTCCAGCCCACCACATGGTCTGAGGGATGGTGGACTGACCCACAGCTGGAAAAGATTGCTGACCCCTGGGTATTACCTATTAAAGGTAAGGAAAAGGGACCCCTGACCATTAGGTCCAGTCGTGACCAACTCTGGGGTTGAGGCACTCATCTCGCATTATTGGCCGAGGGAGCCGGCGTACAGCTTCCAGGTCATGTGGCCAGCATGACAAAGCCGCTTCTGGCGAACCAGAGCAGCGCACGGAAACGCTGTTTACCTTCCTGTCAGAGCGGTGCCTATTTATCTACTTGCACTTTGACGTGCTTTCGAACTGCTAGGTTGGCAGGAGCTGGGACTGAGCAACGGGAGCTCACCCCGTCGCAGGGATTCGAACCGCCATCCTTCTGATCGGCAAACCCTAGGCTCTGTGGTTTAACCCACAGTGCCACCTGCGTCCCGCTATTAAAGGTACTCCCCCCCAAAAAAAGAAATAAAAAACCTGCATCTATTGATTCCTTGAACGCAATGGCTGGTTCACACGTGCATTTGCAATGCTTCCTTTCTCAGCATTCGATGACTGTCAGCTGAAAGTGGCAGTGTGGTCCTAGCCTTGCATTAATGAAGGACACATTAAGAAGTCTTTGTTGCCTGCGGATATTAGGCTCACCAAACCTCCCCTTGGAGGTTCTTTGTTCTTAATGAAAGAAATCACATACAACTAAGTTCACTGATATGGATCTCTACCTTTCACTATTATTTCCTTTGTCTCTGTTCCCAAAGACTGTAAAATTAATCTCTCTGGGAAGCTGAGAAAGAAAAGGAACACAGGATTTGAAAGATAGCTTTCCTGTAGAGTAGCTGATTCTTAACTCCATGCCTGAACTTTACACAGAAAATTGCATTGTTCTTCCATCCACAATAGCCATGTGCAATATTAGATGGGGAGATATATTTCTTGTAGAATAAGCAGGTAAAGACTCTCCATCTCTATATAGCTATTTTCCCCTCTTCCGTTGGGCTTCAATTTCGTTACATATTCAAACTCCACATAGGAGCCACAACTGAAAGTACTTGCTATAACATTTGACATTTTAGTGCCATCTATAGGAAAAGGAAGGAACGACTGCAAGGACCATGATATCTTGTTGCATATAATAACTATGAAATGCTGGTGGTGGTGGTGATGTTTTTAAGCAAGTTGTAGAATCATAGAATCATAAAGTTGGAAGAGACCACAAGGGCCATCCAGTCCAACCCCCTGCCAAGCAGGAAACACCATCAAAGCATTCTTGACATATGCCTGTCAAGCCTCTGCTTAAAGACCTCCAAAGAAGGAGACTCCACCACACTCCTTGGTAGCAAATTCCACTGCCGAACAGCTCTTACTGTCAGGAAGTTCTTCCTAATGTTTAGGTGGAATCTTCTTTCTTGTAGTTTGAATCCATTGTTCCGTGTCCGTTTCTCTGGAGCAGCAGAAAACAACCTTTGTCCCTCCTCTATATGACATCCTTTTATATATTTGAACATGGCTATCATATGACCCCTTAACCTATTCTTCTCCAGGCTAAACATACCCAGCTCCCTAAGCCGTTCCTCATAAGGCATCGTTTCCAGGCCTTTGACCATTTTGGTTGCCCTCTTCTGGACACATTCCAGCTTGTCAGTATCCTTCTTGAACTGCGGTGCCCAGAACTGGACACAGTACTCCAGGTGAGGTCTGACCAGAGCAGAATACAGTGGTACTATTACTTCCCTTGATCTAGATGCTATACTCCTATTGATGCATCCCAGAATTGCATTGGCTTTTTTAGCTGCTGCATCACACTGCTGACTCATGTCAAGTTGTATTTGTGTTATATTACCCATCTTTTGATATGCATGTATTTATGAGAGTTTCCCTGGTGATTATGAGCCAGATGATCCCAGAAGTAAAATAAAAAATAGAGCCAAATACTCAGAATGGCGGCCAGTGTTCAAAAATTGAATAGCCCCTTTGGGGGGGGGAGAAATTATTTGGAGCACCTGGATGTGCTTGGCACATGACAGACTCGTTTCATGCAGTATCTGTGCAGCAACCAGTGTCACTTGTGGCTCCTCCAGACAACCAGTTTATTGAGAATACATCCTGATTTGTTTGCAAACTCAGAGGTTAGACCATGTCCGGTGCTCAGCAAGCATTCGTTCTGATTTGTTTCTGGGGAGGTTATGCCACAATGAACATTCATCCTGATGTACTTGTGTGGTGTTTATACATTTTCCCACCAAACATGAATTCAGCCACACATTTTTCTATGCATTTCCCTGTCACTTTCCTAACTGCAATTGTACAAACTTTATTTTCTAGTGTAGGTTTGAATCCCTCCCACAAAACATTGACAATGTGGCGGTGACCTCATTTCAGAGTTCTTAGGCATACAGTACAGCAGATATGAGAATCTTGCTCTCAAAGATTACTTCAGTGCTCTATTGACAGGGTGTCTGCTGTGTTTGCATCTACTAGATTCCACATAATTTTAATTTGTGCCTGGGTGGGCTGCTAATAAAGACCTCAACACAGGTCCACCATTCTATAGATGTGGTACCTACAACTCTATGAAAAAGGCGCTTCCTCCTCAGTTACAGTTCAGCAGCAGCAGCAGGCATGAGGTGCAGTGCACAGAACTTGGCATGTGTAACTTCATGCTTCTGGCTGCTAAAGTTAAATAGCACAAGTAGACGCCCATTGTCATCAAAAGCACTTGCATTTTTCATTGTTTTGGAGCTCACCCTGGAAATTATTTCTGGAGGAAGGCTGCCTTAAAGACTTAACATATTTATAATGTCATAAACTACAAGGCTCTTGGTTGTTCCTGAAAATTTTGTGTCCGTTCCCCTATCCTAGACACAAATCCTACACTGCTTAAGGCTCCAAATACGTTTATCTCCTCCTCCTCCTCCTCCTCCTCCTCCTCCTCTTCTTCTTCTTCTTCTTCTTCTTCGTTCACTCGTAGCCGAGTAAGATTGTCTTCCATAAACATGATTAACAATGAGTCTGTAAATGACTGTGGAGGCCAATTCTGGATCCACATGTCCTTCCACAGTGAGGACATTGGTTTCCGGGTGGGAGTTGATCACGGTGTGGATTTGCCTGAACGTGCCTTCCTCTTAGCATGTTTCTCCCTTTTGTCCTGAGTTCGAGTGTCTTCAAAGCCCATGACACCTTTGGTAAAGGCTGTTCTCCAATTGGAGCACTCGCAGGCAAGTATTTCCCAGTTGTCGGTGTTTATACTGCATTTTTTAGAATTGCCTTGAGACAGTCTTTAAACCTCTTTTGTTGACCACCAGCATTATGCTTTGCACCTTTATCTAGGAACAATGGAAACATGGGAAGCTGCCTTATACAAGCTTCCATCTCCAGCTAAGGCTGTGAGAGACCCTTGCCTGAAACCCTGGGGAGCTACTGCAAGTCAGTGTATAAGCAGTATTGAGTTGAGTTAAATGGACTCACTATAAGGCAGACTCCTATGCTTCCAACCTCCATACAGGATTCCAACATTTTAATATATGAATCGGTGGGCTAGAAATATAAAGAAATAAATGTATTGGAAATGACTGGTCTGGATATTCCTAAGCCAGATCTCCATAAAATTAACATTTCATTTTATAGCAGACTTCTGACCTCTGAAGTGGAGACAGAGTGAGGCATGGCATGTTTTCAAAGCCTAGCAGTGAAGAAAAGAGGAGCCTCAGCCATAAACCAGACTTTATTATGGTGCATGAAGTCTTTTAAAAAGAATCCTGGGATCTTAAAACTAAGGCTTCGACACATATGCGAGTCCAAATGCATTTCATGATGATGGCCTCATTCTATTACTTTCCCTTTAAAATGATGGTGGGATTTATGGTTTTCAAAAATGATGGTGGGGTGGGCTGCTCTTGTTTTTGAAAGGCAAATAGGAACTGCTTGAGATCTTACTCCAGACAGCAGGATAGCAGTTCACAACAAAGTGGCATGGTGCCAGACATAGGCACTGAAATAGGTTTCTGCATGGATGTTTCTTTCTCTAGCCCTCACCTGCCACAAATCCAACTCAATGGTGTAATGTTGGAAAATGTTGATCCCTTCTCCTACCTAGGCAGTTATCTTTCCACAAGGGTCAACATTGATGCTGAAATTGCCTGAACTCTGCGGGTGCGGCTTTCTTCCAATTGAAGCACAGTGTTTGAGGACCGGGGACATTCGCAGAGAAACCAAAATGCTTGTTTACAAAGCTATTGTACTACCAACCTTACTGTATGCTTGTGAAACATGGACCACTTATAAATGCCATCTCCAACTTCTTGAAAGATTCCATCAATGATGTCTGCAAAAAATCGTACACATCACTTGGGAAGACAGGCAAACTAATATCAGTGTACTGGATGAAGCAAAAATCACCAGTGTTGAAGCAATGATTCTTCAACATCAGCTTCGTTGGACTGGTCATGTTGTGTGGATGCCTGACTATCATTTTCCAAAGCAACTACTCTACTCCAATTAAAATGGAAAGTGTAATGCTGGTGGTCAACAAAAGAGGTTTAAAGACTATCTCAAGGCAAATATTTAAAAATGTAGCATAAACACCGACAACTGGGAAACACTGCCTGCGAGTGCTCCAGTTGGAGAACAGCCTTTACCAAAGGTGTCATGGACTTTGAAGACACTCGAACTCAGAATGCAAGGGAGAAACATGCTAGGAGGAAGGCACACTTGGCAAATCTACACCGTGATCAACTCCCACCTGGGAAACAATGTCCCCACTGTGGAAGGATGTGTGGGTCCAGAATCTTACTTGGCTACGAGAGATCGCCAAAGAAGAAGACCCTAGCACTGCCTATGTGAGACTCCTTCAGGGCCAAAAGATACCATCTAAATCAGGCATAGGCAAACTCAGCCCTCTAGATGTTTTGGGACTACAATTCCCATCATCCCTGACTACTGGTCCTGTTAGCTGGGGATCATGGGAGTTGTAGTCCCAAAACATCTGGAGGGCCGAGTTTGCCTATGCCTGATCTAAATATTTCTCATGGAAGGTGGCCTTCAAAGAGAACACTTAGCCCTCCTAGGTCAAGGGTTCAAGATTAACTGAGAGAAGGCAACTTTGGAGAGTGATTGTAAGAACGTAAGAATAGCCTTGTTGGATCAACACAGAACCCCAGCTAGCCTGGCATCCTGTTCTCATGCTGGCTAACCAGATCCCTATGGGAAGCCGGCAAGCAGCACTTGAACAACACTCTCCCCACTTGAGATTCCCAGCACCTGATATCCAGGGACATACTGCCTCTGACCATGGAGGTAGAACAGAGGTGGATTTAGTGTAGCATAACCAGGATGAGGGCGCACTAGAGCCATGCCAGAACCCTTGCACCTCCTTCCCAAAGTCTGGGCTCTTCCTCGGTTTTGGGAAGGCAGCATGAGGGCAGGGGGAAGCATCAAATTCTGCTCTCACACAGAGGCCCATATCACCAAGGTCTGCCCTTGGGTAGAACGTAGCCATTGTGGCTAGTAGTCCTAGCATCCATGAATTTGTCTAATGTGCTTTTAAAGCCACCATTACCTCTTGTGAGAGTTTACAGCAGAACTATGCTCTGTGTGAAGAAGCACTTTATTTTGTCTGTTCTGACAAAACATTCAGCACCATTTCCCACCCATATTCAGCTTCATTGGGTGGCCCTAAGTTGAAGTATTATCAGGCAAGGATAAAAAGTCTCCCTATTCACTTTCTCTAGACCAGGCATCCCCAAACTGCGGCCCTCCAGATGTTTTGGCCTACAACTCCCATGATCCCTAGCTAACAGGACCAGTGGTCAGGGATGATGGGAATTGTAGTCCAAAACATCTGGAGGGCCGAAGTTTGGGGATGCCTGCTCTAGACCAGGCATAGGCGACCTTGGCTCTCCAGAAGTTTTGGAACTACAACTCCCATGATCCCTGAGCACTGGCCCTGTTAGCTAGGGATCATGGGAGTTGTAGTTCCAAAACATCAGGAGAGCCGAGGTTGCCTATGCTCTAGACCAGGCACCCCCAAACCTAGGCCCTCCAGATGTTTTGGACTACAATTCCCATCTTCCCTGACCACTGGTCCTGTTAGCTAGGGATCATGGGAGTTGTAGGCCAAAACATCTGGAGAGCCGCATTTTGGGGATGCCTGCTCTAGACCCATCCGTGATTTTTTGTTACACCTCTGTTGCTGCTCAGTGGTAGAGTATATGCATTGCATATCTGATACCCGCTGACTTTTGGAGGAAAGAAAAAGAAAACATAAAGCCAGGGGAGGAGAGGTGCCATGGAAAGGAGTGTCCTGTAACTGGCCAGGGTTCCAGCCAGCTAGCCATTAGCAGGAGTTCTCCACCCTGCAACATTTTTACTATAAGCGCCACTTGTTCCCTCCGTGTCCAGTTCAAGTCTTCACCAGTGAAATCAGGATGTAGTCAAACCTGCATCCGTCCACCACGCTCAATAAGGTATCTGGATAATCCAGAGGTTTGCAGACATGCAGGAAGCAAACCCTGAGATGTGGAAAAGGAGTTGAAAGTCCACAGAAAGGGCTGCTGTATGGCTGAGATGGGGAAAATGAAAACTGGAGTGAGCAGAGGGTTCTAATTGAGTGATATGTACATATTGTAGAGGAACATCTCATCGTCTGGCTGGTTAATGTCTTGATTCACATTATGAAGCCATTTTTAAATGTCCCAGAGATGGAAGTGAGTTCTGCCAATGGAGAAATCCCAAGATTTTGAATGTTGCTGAAAATGGGCACCACTCGAAACAGCTCAGTGAAAACTGAGCATGTTCAGTGGGTATGGAATGCTGGCTTACGATTGGTGCGAAATGGAAAACTTGGAGGGAGGGGGAATGGAGTGGAGTGGGTAGAATTCTGGACAGCCTCTAGCCCACATTGCCCTATTTTATTACAGGGGGCGGCTGTAGGGATATGAGTATTTGTGTGCATGAGAATTGGATCTTTCTATTGAAATAACCAAGGGACCAACACTGAGATATGTATATCGGGGGTGGGGGTGTAATTCTGCACAACGTGTGATATAGTCACATACTCGTGTGGCAAATTTGAGAATGTCACCCAGTTAAACTTTCTTTGTCTCAACATCTCTTAAAATAGTTCTCGGTTTGCTCTTTTGAAGATTTCTGCTGCGCATATACAAGACCCTTATTCTTTGCATCATGTGGTTTATTGCATTCTTTATATTAGTTACACCTAGTTTATTGGAGCATAAAGATCTCAGAAAAGGACTCTGGCTCCCAAAATAAACATGAAAACTTTAAATGCTTGGAGGACTAACCTAAAAGAGCATTTCCTTCTTTGCATTCTCAAATGCAACCTATGGATGAAAGCTAAATAAGGGTTGTGATTATATTTTTGCATTTCCCCCCCTATCCGGGATCCTGAGATTTAAACCTCTTTACAATAGCCTCTGGCCAAAGCTGGCATGATTGTGTATTCATGAGGCCCTGGAATCCACAAAGAAAGCCAGGATTTATTCCATTCTGTATTAGATTTCAATCTCAAAACCATTATTTCCTTTTCTGGTGTCTTGTTTTCTACTTAGTTTTACTGCACGGTTTTTTGTTAACACTGACTTTTCATAAAAGATTGGCTTCGAAATGTGTAGCGCTCTCTCTCTCTCTCTCTCTCTCTCTCTCTCTCTCTCTCTCTCTCTCTCTCTCTCTCTCTCTCTCTCTCTCTCTCTTCCAGCACAGCACAAGTTCACACAAAGAGGTATGTGTGCTGGTACTACCGAGAGGTAGCTACATTCAATTTCTTTTACTAACAAAGGCTGCAAGGAATGGTCTTTGAGTAGAGAGAGCTTAGTTTGGACACAATCCACTGGGAAGTTCTCCCGTGCAAACTCCATAGAAATGGAAGCTTGTCAACAGGCTTAAATTCAGAAATGTGCAAAAAAGAAATGGGGGGGGGAATCCCAACCCCACCGCGTATTTTCTTAGGTTTTGCAAGATACATTTGAAGGCCTGTTGCTGGGAATCACAGGTGAGGAGAGTGTTGGTCCTGTTTTCAGGCTTCCCATTTGTCCCTAGTTGGCCACTATGACAACAGGAGGCTGGACTAGATGAGCCTTTGGCCAGATCCAGCAGGACTTTTCTTGTGCTTTTAAAGGCACACACAAGGAAGAGTCCTGTCCTCCTTGAGTTCTGCTCAGGTGTTCTTCCAATAGGTTATGGGACAATTAACCTTGACCCTGCACTTGACTTGTTTTCTTTAACAAGTGGTGGTGAAGGCCATTTTTACCAGGGATTTATAGAGCAATTCTAACAAGGTTTTCCCCTAAGGGCCCACAATTTTCTCCATGACCAGATGAATGAACCTTTCTCAGTGACCTGGCCTAGGAGCCATGATTTTCATAACATGCCAGGCAGGAGGGCTGTAGCTCAGTGGCAGAACATCTGCTTTGCATGTAGAAGGTCCCATGTTCAATCCTTGGCATCACAAGGTAGGGCCTGAAACCATGGAGAGCTGCTGGAAGTCAGTGTAGATAGTACTGAGGTAGATGGACCACTGGTCTGTCTCAGTATAAAGCAGCCTCCTATGTTCCCATGTCTTTGGTTAGATGATGATGCCAGCTCTGAAGGAACCACACCTTTTTTCAAGTAGTCTCCTGGAAATGGGAGGGCAGTTTGAGAACCATTGTCTTAACTGTTCTCTCCAAGGTATTTAGTCTTGATCTTCTGGAGCCATTTATTTCCATCTTGAGTTATCTGTGATCTTTATTAGAATAAAAGTGTGTGCTTTGTGGATAAATAGCATCATAATGTAAATGATGGAACCCACCTGGCTTGATAATGGAGGTTCCTCTCAAATACATAATATTTTATTGTTGACAAGTGCCTCAAAAGAAATAATATCTCCTCCCCAGCTGCATCCTTCTCCCCAAACATCTGTGTGTTTAAAGGAAGGCCCATAGCTTAGTGGTAGAGCATCTATTTTGCCTGCAGAAAGTCCCTGCAGAAACCCTGAGAGCCACTGCCAGATGAACCATATATTTGGACAACACTAAGCTAAATGGATCAACAGTCCTTGGTATAAGGCAGTGTCACAGTGGCCGGAGTGGACTACTTCAGAGTAACGACGCTACGCAGCTCTGCATTTTATTCTTTTATTGGTGCTGCGTATTTACAGTGCTCAAGTCATTGCTATTTACACGGAGCGATGTTGTCAGTCGGTTTCAGAACCTCCTAATGGCTTTTGGCGCGTCTTTCTCCAACACAAAAGCTTTGGCAGACCCATCCTCTTGCCCCTCCTCTTCCTGCGTAATTCTGGAGTTGGGGGGATGGGTCTTCCCCCCTTACTTGCCCCTTCCTGTCCCACCTGGGACCCTGGCTCCTCTACCTTGCCTGAGCCTCGGACACGACTTCCTGCTTCCCCACTGGAATCGGAACTCTCCCTGCTTTCCCCTTTGCTCGGGGACGGGCTTGAACTCAGGAGGGGAGGGACTTCGCGATATCCCCTGTCCCTCACATCCACCCCCCTCCCAAGCTCTCCTTCACCCCTCCCCAGGCAACCCCAAGTAAAACGCCGCTTGCATTGGGGCAGACTCCAGATCCCACCCCAATCTGTGCACCAGCATGGTGAATTTCGCCCAATACGCGCGAACTGTCATATTTCCTTGGCGTAAATTATGAAGTTCCTCCTTAGTCTGGTCCATATGACTATCGGACGAATACATCGTTTTCAAACCTTCTAGAAATAGTTTGACATTCTTCATGCAAGGATTCCTTGTTGCAATTAACGGTCTTAGCCACTCCCTGGCCGCCCCTGTAAGGTGCTCCACAATAAACGCTACTCTGTGCTCATCATCAGGGAACTCATCGTGGTGCAGCTCAAGAGCATACACAATCTCAGTCTCAAAGCCCTGAAACTCCTTCGGGTCTCCATTGAACTTGCTTACTAGGGTCCCGGCTCTCCTTCCTGGCAGCACTTGGACTTGGGGTGCCCCTCCCGCCTTGTTTTTCTCTGCATCCAGCTTGTTTTGGAGGTCTACCGCCACCGCCCTTAAATGCTGCTCTTTTTCCTGGAGCTCTCTCACCTGTTCCGCAAGTTGTAGCCGGTCGTCCTGGACCTTCTTAGTCTCCTCTTTAGCTGCCTTCAATTCTCCCTGCGCCTGCAGCGACAGCTGTTGCAGTTCTAGCTGGGCTTGCTCAGCGATCTGCCGCCACTTCTCCGCCTCTGACACGCTCATCCCGGCAACTCCAAAGTAGCCCAAAAATGATTAGGAGGTTGCTGTCACAGTGGCCGGAGTGGACTACTTCAGAGTAACGACGCTACGCAGCTCTGCATTTTATTCTTTTATTGGTGCTGCGTATTTACAGTGCTCAAGTCATTGCTATTTACACGGAGCGATGTTGTCAGTCGGTTTCAGAACCTCCTAATGGCTTTTGGCGCGTCTTTCTCCAACACAAAAGCTTTGGCAGACCCATCCTCTTGCCCCTCCTCTTCCTGCGTAATTCTGGAGTTGGGGGGATGGGTCTTCCCCCCTTACTTGCCCCTTCCTGTCCCACCTGGGACCCTGGCTCCTCTACCTTGCCTGAGCCTCGGACACGACTTCCTGCTTCCCCACTGGAATCGGAACTCTCCCTGCTTTCCCCTTTGCTCGGGGACGGGCTTGAACTCAGGAGGGGAGGGACTTCGCGATATCCCCTGTCCCTCACAGGCAGATTTCTGTGTTCCTATGTATCCTGCTGGCTTTTCTGGGCCATATGCTCATAGGATTCTCTTCCACTCTCTTCCTTCAGTTGTCTGCCAGAAGGTTAGGCTCATTCAATTTATACATTGCTTCTCGCAGTAAAAAGTTCTGAAGTGATTTACAACCAAAGCAAAGTATTCCCCTTTTCTGCATGGATGGCAGGTTGAAAGCTGAAACTGTGCAGAACTCAGCATAAAACCAACCATTTTATACAAGTCTAGCATGTAGAACTCTTTAGTTTAGAGGAAAAGTGTGTAAGAAGTTTATATAAAATTATGTATGGCATGGAGAAAGTAGACAGAGAATAATTTCTCTCCCTCTCTTACGACATTTTATCTGTAAGCTGCCTTGAGTCTCTGTCAGGGGAAAAGACAGAGTATAAATATAATAATGATGATGGCATCCATCAGTCTCAAGAGACAATGGAGTGTGCCTTCAGGGGTGAAGTCAAATGTCTGCATTAGCAGCACCAAAGTGACCTCCCTGGGGTGCAAATCTGAGCAGTATGTAGAGAGGTCCTAGGCTGCCCGGACAACAAGACAGCCGTCTCGGACTCACTAATGTGATCCAAAGGAAAGGAAAGCAGTACGTTTGCCACCAGCTTGGCTGCAGGGGTTGCCAGAAGGAGGCATACAAAGCACCATTGAACCATCTTAGGGACTCTACTCCAGATTTGAGTAGGGTTTGCACCATAGCCTTTTCTTCTCCTGAAGATCTCCCACAAGGCAGTGGAGGTTTAGGATCTGTGAGTATAGGTGGTAAACAAATTTAATAAATAATAATAATAGGACCAGAGTTTTCCTTCTCTTAGATGGGCTACCTTCCAATGTTGACAAACCCCATCTGCCCCTCACATCCCTCTACAGCACGTGCAGAAACTGCCTTCTTGACCATTGGACCGACTATTGGCTTAATCTGCCAGAGCCTGTCTTCACATGTGGGGGAAGTCCCTAACTCACCAAGGGCCAGTCAAAGCCACATCCCAGGAACAGGAATAACAGCAACAACACTAGCACTGATAGATACCCAATGAAGCTGAATGTTGGAAAGATTCAGGGCAGATGAAAGAAAGGATTCTTCACACAGCTCCCCAAACTTACTCATTCGGGAGGCATTTTAAAAGAGGATTAGACAAATTCATGGAGGTAAAGGCTATGAATGGCTTCGTATCCTTCTTAATACAAGAACAAGGTGTTGGACTTGATGGGCCATGGGCTGATCCAACCGGGCTCCCGGTTCAACTGCCTCCTCATCCACAAAACTCTCTGGATGACCTTGGGCCAGTCACTATTTCTCAGCCCAATCTATCCCAGCAGTTTGTTGCAAGTATAAAATAGGGAAATACTATGAATTTTCCTTGAGGAAAGGCAGACTGGAAAGGAATTAAATAAGGAGCTAGATAAAATGTATGCCCAAGACTTTAATATGGATTCCAAAACCCTATTCATCAAGCATGGTTCACAGGTGGATGAAGGCTTCCAGATGCAAATTGCCTTGCTAGTTGCACGCCCTGGTGTTCTGGAGGGGAAAATGTTTTCTGCATTTGGGACCTTGTTAAGCCTATAAATACACATCGTAAGCTTTTTGGTGGTCATGCAAAGTGGTTGAAGTAATAACTCTCCCGTATTGAAGAAGGTGGGGCAACTGAACAGACAACATTTTCACAAATCCATGCACGGAGTTCTTCACACTCTGTGCGAAGCTCATCAATATACAAAACTATATATGGATAGTTCAAAAAGTTAATTCTGACTCTTATTTCAAAAGCATTGTTGGTTTTTAAGGCTGGCTCGATACTTCTTTGGGTCAGTATAGCCAAAAAAAGGCAAAACATCCTAGTTCTGTGAAGCACATTAGTCCTCATCCCTAAAGGAGGACCACAAATCTGTTCCAATATGGAAGTGTTTGAGCCAACTAAGGCTTAAGTGGAACAAGCAGAATGCCCTTCTGGAAACAACAATTTAGGATTGTTCATGATGGTAGGATTGGGAGATATAAAAAGCAGAGCAATTGAGCAATATCCTGTTCTGTAAATAAAATACCAATGTTCACTCCAAAAGCACAAGCATAAGCAGTTGAAATAAATGTCAAATCTCCCAATGCAGAATAGTGTTTTGTTTTGTGCATAAGATGAGTGCATAAGGCATTTCATTTCCTCTTAAGTGCTGTGCTTTTTCACACGCACATGCCTGTCCCATTCCTCACTTTGTTGAAAAATTCTTTGGATAACCAAGAAATCGAGCCACTATCCCAGTAGTAGCCGATGTGATCTCCTCTAGATGTTGTGGACTACAATTCCCATGAGCCACAGCCACTATGGGAAAAGGTTACAGATGATGGGAGTTTTAGTTGACAACATTGGCTACCCCTGTACTACCTGGTAAACCATAGGCTAAAATTTTGAAGTTTAGTAGTAAGTCAAATGGTAGCACTCATAATCTCTCTTAATATCAGGAGCAATTAAGACAGGTCTTTACTTAAAGATGATTCAGTACAACAGAAGGTCTATCCCCACCCACCCACCCTCCAAGGGAAAAGCAGCTGGGAGCACTTTTGAGAAGGAACATGGACGGTAGGGAAAGGGTTATGCATTCTGTCCCAAACATACTCTCATAACAGCCACAAACAGCTGCTTTTAGTTTGGGAGGGATGGATAGACAGTGAGACAGATCTCTGTACAATGTTTGACCCTGCAATCCCAGTGATCCACCATAGCTGTAATCTTTTATCATTCTTAATATTTAATTAGTGGATTTATTCCAATTTCAGCATGTATATTTCAGCATGTGAAGTCCCCTCTCTCAGATGCTCAGATGCTTTTCTGTTCCCTCTTACCTTGTCCAGGCTCACTGTTTTCCTACTGTCTCCACTCCTCCAAACAAGATGGCATCCCAATGCACAAAGGCAAACTGTATTCTATTCAGTAAATGAGGACTGCTCTGCAGGGCTGGTTCTGGGCTCAAGGAGTCCCTTGGCATGTCTTGCTCTGGCAAGTGAATGAGGTGATAACAAGGTTTTCAACTTTGTGGCGAGTAAGCACTGAGAAAGTCAGAAAATGAGCAAAGTAATTGAGCAGAGGCTAGATCAGGCACCCCCAAACTTCAGCCCTCCAGATGTTTTGGACTACAATTCCCATCATCCCTGACCACTGGTCCTGTTAGCTAGGGATCGTGGGAGTTGTAGGCCAAAACATCTGGAGGGCCACAGTTTGGGGATGCCTGGGCTAGATACTTCCCTCCCTTTCTTTGATGGGGTTCCTACTTCTTTGCAATGCTATTTGTGTTTTTAAAATGCAGTTGCACTTCAGCTGCCTGGAGATCACCTGTTGAAGCTCAGTTTGTTTGGCAAGTTGACCCTGTGCAGTAAAAAGCTGAACTGAGTTGCATGGCGCTTACTCCTGGGGAACTATGCACATTCATGTAAGTCATGTAAAACCTAATCAACTGGTTATTCTGCTATGTGCTGCTGCTGTTTGGAGTGGCTAGGTGTGTAGTGCGTGCATCACCCACAGCCACCTGCATTTTTAGACTGTTCTTGGGGATGTGGCTATGGGGCTGTCATGTTGAACTTCTACACTCCCAGAATCACAACTATGCCGCCAGTAGGGGCTTTGAGAGCACAGAGCAGCTTTTCCTTACATACAGACCCATAACTGGATGCAGCTGCATATGCAAAAACAGGGGAACTAATGCAGAGAGATTAGGAGCTGGATGCTGTCAGCCAAAAATTATCATTTAACTTTGGATCTGATGCAAAAACATATCCCAATTACATCATACCATGTGGTTGTCCATTGGACACAGTCTTTGGAATGAACACTTTATGTACTAGCCATTATGATGGTACCTCAGATTGGCTCAGCTGTTTTTGCCATGCCCTGTTATGGTGTGCTGAGGCTGTGTGTGTGTGTGTGTTTAGAATTCATTAGAGAAATCGTTCATGGATTATCACTAATGCCTTTCCTCGATACAAAACAAACACACATACACACCAGATGAACTAAAAGCCTGCTGGAAAGGTCACATGAAAGGAAGTCTAGTAAAAATTTCTAAACTTAATTAAGGGTATTTTTTTAAATTACAAAGACTTTTCACCTTAAAATTAGAGCTCTTTGTAAGCTGAGGTTTGCTGGCTTTAAATGGAAGACGACACACAAACACAAGATTTTCCATTCATCTAAGTATTTCAGCAGATGAGATAGTTTACACGAGAAATAACTTGCCGTTGAGATCATAAATCTTTATGAAGGCTTGGATCCTAAGGTAAGTTAATTGAAAGAAGTTCTTGGAAATAAATTTTCCCCCTTCCCTCTCCCCTGCAGCCATCCATGCCTCCCCCCCCCAAAAAAAAACATCTATGTGGTGTCATGTCGCCCTCCTGAACAATATGTGCTGGGGCACAGGGGACTCTGAAATCCCTCTTAGATTGTATGTAAAGGAAGTTAATGTGGAGAAATTTTTTCAACCTCCTCCTCCTCCTATACATCCCTGCCCCATCATACATTGTTTTGGAGTGGCCCCTAATCTTCCAGGCAAGTTTTCTTTGGGGGGGGGGTCAGAAGCAGAAACTTTTTAAATGCTGCACAGTAGTTTACAGTGTCTGAGTACTTTAGCACTATTTCAAAGAAAGTCCAAAAATCCATTCAAGCAAATCCCCCACTCATCTCAAAGAGAGAGAAATGTTATTGATGCTATGGGTAGAAATGTCTACACTGCCCTTCAGTCAAAATATTTCATAGGCTAGCTAGACATCTACCATGTCTTCTCAACACAAAATGGCAGCCATCTTGGATTTGACAGAGTCCTTCTTAGTCATGATGCTTATATCTAGGATAGCCAATATGGTACCCTCCAGACAGTGTTGTACTATGACTTCCATCAGCCTAAACCAGCATGGACAAACAGTCAGGGGTGACAGTTGTTGTTGTCCAACAACTTTGGAGGATTCCACATAAGCTAACCCTGGCTTTTGTGATAGTCAGTGCCAGGGCTCATAAGGCTGGGTGAAGTGGCCGCCTCAGGCATCACAGCGCAAGAGGCAGTGCCCCGCCTGACCCGCTGCTTCTGCCAGTGGTGGAACACCCCCTCTTGTTGAGAACATTCTTCCAGGGGGCAGGACATTGTCATTTCACCTCGGGTGGCAAAATGGGATGGGCCGCCCTTGGTCAGTGCCTGTGGCTTTTGGAAATCAGGGTGTGGAAGGCACGCAGGAGTTGCTTTTTTTTTTAACAACACTGATGCCATTCCTCACCAGATCCTCTATTCTGGGAGGAAAAGTTGCTAGGATTCATTTCCACAACAAGTGGACTGATTTCGCTCACTCACCTGGGGTTTCTCAGGCTCCCCTCGCCCTGTTTAAACTTGGCTGTACATATTCACTGGGTTGCCAGCATGACAACAGGCAAGTACAAATATAGTATACAGCAGTAAGAAAAGATAATCCTTCAACCACCCTTCATTAGGAAGGGGTGTAGCTCAGTAGTAGAACATCTGCTTTGCGCACAGGAGATTTCTGGTCCGGTCCCTGGCATCTCCTCAGAAAGAAATCAGCGTAGGCATCACTGAACTAGATGGGTCAATGGGCCGACCCGGTGTAAGAGAGCTTCCTATGTCCCTAACCTTACCACAGCCTTGAAGCACTGACCTTCATGAAAGGATTGCTTGTTAATTTAAGAGAAAACCACATTGCGGTGGCTGCATTACCCTGACGATGCAACGAACCCAAGTACATTGTTTCATAGGAATTCTCTACCTAGAGTCTTAAGTTCCCACCTTTAGGACTTGAATTTTATTCAGCCATGAAAATGCTTCCATATTCATGACTTAACAGGACAAAATTGATTCCTTATGCCGACCCAGAGATAAAACGTTCTGTTCTCTTGTTTCTGCTGAGTCTCTTTGTTAGTGCATGCACTATCTGCACAAAAGAAAGGGAAGTTTGCTGTACATTTTGCATTTGTGAATCTCAAGAAATGCTTCTGAGGTATGACACAGGCCTCTATTCAGTCACAAATTGTTACAAATGGCTCTGGTTCTCAAATACGTCTGCTGGAGAAGTAGTACAGTGGTACCTCGGTTTACAAACACAATTGGTTCCGGAAGTCTGTACTTAACCTGAAGCGAACTTAACCTGAAGCGAACTTTCCCATTGAAAGTAATGGAAAGTGGATTAATCCGTTCCAGACGGTCCGTGGAGTACTTAAACTGAAGCGTACTCAACCTGAAGCGTACTTAACCTGAAGCGAACTTTCCCATTGAAAGTAATGGAAAGTGGATTAATCTGTTCCAGATGGGTCCGCGAAGTACTCAACCTGAAGCGTACTTAACCCGAAGTATGAGTGTAATTGGTTCCGGAAATCCATACTTAACCTGAAGTGTACTTAACCTGAAGCGAACTTTCCCATTGAAAGTAATGGAAAGTGGATTAATCCATTCCAGACAGGTCCGCGGAATACTTAAACTGAAAATACTCAAACCGAGGCGTACTTAAACTGAGGTATGACTGTATTCTTAAAGCAGCATTTTGTGACATTTTATTTACTTACTTGCTCACTCACTTACATGGAAGGGGCTGTGGAAGTCTGTACTGACACAAATAACACCATGATAAATATTCCTTCAAAAAAAAACTATTTTGGGGTAGGGGGGGAGATCAAAAAATGTGTGTCATGAGAATTCTTCCTCAAAAGACAGACTCTTCTAAGATTTAAAGTCAGAATCATTTCAGATTAAATCAAAGTGGCTTCCTGTATAATCCTTTTCACATCTGCTCAGAAGTGAATCCTATTGAGCTTGGTGACATTTACTCCCAAGTCATTGAATAAAGGATTGTAGTCATACTGTGTTTAAAATAAAATGCATGAAATAAAATGATTCGTTTGAAAAGGAAAGATAAAGCCCTCAAACAATAAGTAATAAAAACACACGTGCAACATAAATATTGCTTGCCTGTTTGATTGCAATGGAGTTTACACCTAAGTATGTGTACATAGGATCGTATGCAGTCTTAACTAGGATTAAACCCCACTGAGCACATTGGGGTTTACTTCCGAGTAATCATGCTTACGTTCTGCCAAAAAGAGCAGTGCAAAAAGACTGAGGGCAACCAATGAAATGCCCAATGTGATGTTTTAAAAGTTTTTGCTTTTTGAAAAATAAATAGCTGTGGATTAATATGGAAACAGGACAAACCAACTTATGAATGAACACATGTGAATTGAAATGAATTGGCGACAGGCTGATCCATCCTTTTCTATACATCTGTAATGCATTGGTTTCAAAGGCTACATTTACTTTTGGGAGAACTTAAATATCCTGATCATTCAAAAAGAGCATTTACGGGGGAAACAGAAAACAAATGTTTCCAAGGCAGCCAACGTAAATGCATTTCTGATTTCTCCTGCTGTAATAAGTACCTATAATGCCAGATATTTTCCAACAGTTGTTGCTTCTCATGATAATAACGTCATATGCATTGACAGATAGTAGCCATATTTGAAAGAGTGGTATCATTACCATTTCTTCATTTAAAATCTGTTGAAAGTACACTATCACCATCTACTGCTCACTTGGCTGAACTACTGGCAGGTTCTAAATAGCCAATTTAGGTTGGGTTGGATTTCAGCTGATGTACGCAACCTTTTAACTACCTAAATATCACAATAAGTTTTTTTCAGGGAAGGAACTTCTAACGTTGTGTTCTTGCCATTCATCATATCTGTGCACTGTATACAAGTGCCTTGTATCAATTCATAGCAGTTACAGGTGTCACAGAATCCAGCAAAACTGAATAAGGACTTGCAAGAGAAGATAACGACAAGCAACAAATGGGAAGACCAACACAGTGTATCACAACTGAGTCAAAATTATCCTAGAGGCAAATCCTTATGTAGTCTGGTGTCAAGAGACTCCATAAAAATTTGTGACGAGGAGTGAATGAAGTTTTGCAGAGTCCTCGGGCCATCGGGCCATCTACAAACAATATCAAATAATCATATTCTTTAAACCCATTAATTAAAAAAAATAGGATGTGGCCTGAGTTGGGTAAGTAAGGTCCTTAATAACAATAAACAACATTGCAAAGGTAGAAATATGGAGTGTGGAAATCAACAGTACAGGAAGCTGCCTTGTGCCGGGTTGGACTAAGACTTTGCTCATCACCACATCAAAGAATCGACTATATGTATTTAAGGGTTAAGTAAATTAAGAGTATGCCAATTGAAATTAATGGGAGAGTAACTTATGCTTAAAGTATATGTATGTATGTATCCAAGTTTTTGCATATAAAGGGGTTATCTTCAACCAACTTTTACTAAAATCAGACCCACTTAAATTAATGGACCCAAGTTAGTCATGGCCATTTCAAGGGGTCTACTCTGAGTTAAAGTTAGTTGATAACAGCCCACAGTCTCTTTAAGCAGGAGAAAGAACCCCCCCCCCCAAAGTATTTCCTTTGGCTCACAATCTAGACAACAAGGTTATTTAAGGAGATTAAATCCACAATATAAACCAAGGGAGAAAGAACACTTTACAACATCCAAAAAAGAAGCAGAATATTTAGTGGGTGGTTGCATGTCCTTAAAACCGTTTTTTGTACCACTTCACATAAAAGTGTTCAGAAGGTGACATTCTCCATTGTGACTTTGTTCTAAAATACAGGTGGGAAGTCTGTGGCTTTCCAGATATTGTCGCGCTGCAGCTCACATCATTCCTGGTGGCTGCTCATACTGACTGGGAGTCCAACAATATGGAGTCCACGGGTTCTCCATCACTAGTAAAAGCCAGCAGGTGTCAAGGTAAGCAGTGGTAATATTTAGTGAACACCGTTTTCCATTCCCTAATCCATACTGTGGACTACTTTTCAAGTGAAATTTCCTTCCCCTTGTCCTTCAGTATTTCCACCCCATGATTTTAATTAGTACATTTAATATAGAAAAAGCAAAAACCTTGTGAACTATGCAGGTGGAAACTAATTATTCAGAATCAGTGAGTGCATAATATTCTGAAGACTATGTCTCGGGATTAGTGCTAATATGCCACACTTGATGTGTCTGAAATCATCAAAGACAAGTATTGCACAAGACAGTGTCAACAGCTGTTCAGAAAAGGGATGGTTATGAAGAAGCACATTGTTGAGTCTATATAATCTCTTGCTCATCCAAGCCACCAGCTGCTTACACTGATTTCAGTCCTTAGAAAAAGGGGTTTAGAATGGGAATTAAAGAAGAGAGAGAGCAAGGGCTGGTTTATTGGCCCGCGTTCTTGATATTTTCAAAGTTGCTCTTTTGAAAAGATTAGGAATCATGGCTGCATACACTCTACATTTAAAACACAATCAAAGCATGTCTTTCCCAAGAGCCCTGGGACCTGTCGTTTGTTAAGGCTGCTGGGAATTGCAGCTCACTGGAAGGTAAAAGCAGAGTTCAGGGTTTGTTTACAGGGGCTGCTTTAAATGTACAGTGTATATGCTTTGAAGAATGGTAACAAAACAGCTTCCAAGGACAGGAGCTGGGTTCCACTGTCTTGCATTGGTACCCAACCCTATATGTGACTAAGTGATTGCCTGAGTTAGTAGGCTTCGTAGTAGGTTTGGACACCAAGAATTCAAAAGTCTCCATGTGAATTGTGGGCTGAGATAGTTGGCCAGAAGTGGGGTCTAGAGGCAGGGGAAGGAGACACAGGACAGGGGGTCTGGATGGTGGACAAGGCCAGCAGGTAAGTGAACTGAAGCCAGATGGATGAGTCAGTGGATGAGCAAGGGAAGGAGAAAAACAGAGATCACATCCACACCATACATTCAAAGCAGGTAGCTTCCCCTCAAAGAATCCAGGGAACTGTAGTTTGTTAAGGGTGCTAGGAATTATATGTCTGTGAGGGTTAAGCTACAGCGATCAGGACTCTTGGGGGGAGGTGTCATGTGATTTAAATGTATGTTGTAGATAGGACCAGAGATGTGGGAACTAAGGAGTGTTTGGAAAGAGAAAAGGCTGGGCTGGGGGAGAAGCTGGGGCAGGAGCTGGGGGGAGAACCTTGTACCAGGGTGTGGCAGGACTGCCACTGAAGTCAAGGCCAGACAGTGACATTTTGCTGCCTGAGGTGGACAAGATGGTCCCCCCCCTGCATTCCACGTGAGCAGGGCCAGCACAAAATGTCACCCCCACCCAACCAGAAAAGAAGGGGTGAATGAAGATTGACATCAGGAAGAAGGGTGGAGAGAAGATCTACATCTGGGTGGGTGGGAATGAAATCAACCTTACCAGATGGTTGAAGTGGGAATCAAAGGCTGTTATTGGGGGGGGGGAGGCTACTCTGAATCATGTTGGCCAGGCCACCAAGAGGCATTGGTGGGGGTGCTGCCGAGGAGCTGGCAGTTGTGGCCTCCAAGGAAGAAGAAGAATAGTTTGGATTTGATATCCCACTTTATCACTACCCTAAGGAGTCTCAAAGCCGCTAACATTCTCCTTTCCCTCCCTCCCCCACAACAAACACTCTGTGAGGTGAGTGGGGCTGAGAGACTTCAAAGAAGTGTGACTAGCCCAAGGTCACCCAACAGCTGCATGTGGAGGAGAGGAGATGCGAACCCAGTTCCCCAGATTACGAGTCTACCACTCTTAACCACTACACCACACTGGTGTAGTGCGCCGCAGCTATCACTGCTACCATGAAAGCAGCAGCAGCAGCATTGGGCGATGCATTTCTGCTGCCCCTGTGGATCCTACTGCCATAAGTGGTTGCTTCATTTCATCTCATCCATGGGCCAACCTTGCATATGAAGCTCCCACTTTTGTTTTGGCTTCATGGCCGATAGCTGTGATGCTTTACCATGATGCCAATGTCACAGCTGGCAGCACCTAAAGCAGACGTATGCGGAAAGGTCCAAGTAACTTTACACAAAAATGACACAGGTGTGTGACCTAGTGCCATCCATCTTAATCCATCATGGCTGCTCTACTGTGTGCATTACTGTAACTGCTGAGTATGCAGGCCTAGCAGGGCCCAGATTAATGGGATAAATCAGATATATAAGTGGAAATGGCAGAAATCACTGTTATCGCTCAGTGCATGTCTACTCATAAACAAGCTCTGTTGAGTTCAATGGAACGCACTCCCATTGCACAGGACTGCAGCCTTGGAAATCAAGTGAGATCAAAGACATTGTGTTTGCAGTGAGGTGCAGGGTGTCCCTCAATGTTCTATTTACAAAACTCAGTCGATTTCTCACCTTTATAAATAAGAAGTTGAACTAAATAATGATGGAGGTCCTCCGCAACACATGTGCCATAAATACAATGTCTTTGATCACACAGGATGTTTCTGTAATGACCATCCAAAACAGCTGAGGGGATTTGCTGGCACATCAAATAAGAAAAAGGCCGTCCTTACTGAGAATGTGCAAAGGTCAGGCTAGTAGTTTATAATTACGTTAAAATTTAATCATCCTATACCAAGGTGGATATTTTCTGTTTGCCAGCAGTGATAGATCTTGCCGGATGACAACGTCCCACATTCTTACTTTAAGTTCAGTTGAGCAGATCCATCTAGAGTTCCGGTTCCCGCCTGCAGGAATGGCTGACCTGTTTTCCATCCCTCCGACCCTCATAAGGAATTTGGCGGTTGCTAGGGGAGTAAATGGCAACCCCCTTACCTCTCCGGGGGTTACGGAGAGGGGTCGCTGGCCCGCAATGCCCCCTAACCCACTCCGATGGTTAAAGGAGTGGGGGGGGGCTTGGGCTGTAGCACTTATGAGGAATGCTGGAACTCCCGGACGCTAACCTGCATGGTGGGGATTTCCATGATTAAAGAAGATAATTAGGCTTAAATCCATGGACATACTTCAGAAGGAGGGGCAGAAGCTCTGTTTACTGCTGAGGAATTTACGCTGCTGAGGGTGAGGAGTCAAAGGCTGTATCTTATCTGAAAGGAGGATTGATGGGGACGGAACGACAAGGGAAGTGAGACCTTCTTTTTATTTTTTGCATATGAGTTACTCCGTACCTTCCCAGACGTGATGTCCTGGCTTGTTTGGAACGAAAGAGAAATAAAAGGGATCTGTGTGAGTTGATTTTTATAAACTGTTGATACTGAGTATATTTTTTGAAGATGTGGAGTTGCTGACGAGAGAAGCCCCCCTCTAGCTGGAGGGAAGGAGTATCTGGAATGCGTTCGGAGGATTTATGAGATGTGACGCACTTTGAATTTGAACAGCGACCTGAAGCTAAGTTCAGCTATAGGGCAAGGAGAGCCACTAATTTATCAAGAATCTATGCATAATGTGATGACTGGATCTTCTGCCTGGAAAAGCTGTAAATTTCATAAAGATCGTTAATCTACATAGTTATGAGAAGAAAATGAAACTGTTTCGAGTTTTCTAAGATGGCGCTGCTTCGTGTTGAAAGATCGGTGCAACAGGGACGCTCCAGACCAAGAAGATTTATGGGGAGGCTGGACTGATTAACTCACACAGGAGAAAGAACATATGTGAAATCTTGTTTGATATTTATCTCAGCAGCTGGGAAAAAATCGGACGACAGAGGAAAACATCTATGTGATTGTAAGGGAAAGATCGGGACTATTATAGACTTTGAGTGATGATTTGGACTTTAGAAAAAAGACGGCAGTGAGCAGTTGCGAGGAATCCCCAATTTCTTGAAGCATGGGAACCCCGAAAAATTTTAGATGATTTGGCATAACATTCGGTTTGATTGATATGTATTTTGTATAATTTGAAATAATGGATGAGATATAAATGTTTTTAATTGGAAAATTAATAAAAATATATTATAAAAAAATAAATAAATAAAAGAGCAGATCCATCTATTCCCTGTTTATATCACTTCTGTGTGTGTTCATTTCATACGTCCATTCTTCCTTGCCTCTGCACTAATCTGTGGCTTTTTGAAATAAGCACAAGAAAGACGTAACAGGAAACTATGGTTAATCATCATGGCATCTGTTGACTCACCAAGAAGGGAAGAGGGAATGTCATGAAGATGGAGTCTGTTAACTTGGCTTAATAATGGGGCTAGTCCAAGACATTTTGCTGCCTTGGGCAGAACAGCGGAAGATACCCTCTTTTTAAAAAGTCAAGATATGTAGTACTCCAAGCTAGCCGATTATGGCACCTGAGGCAAGAAAATCCCACAAGGGCTTCTTCCCATCCCTAACAGTAAAAATATAATGATGCTAAATATCACTCTGCTGCCTTTTCATGACACCCAAAATCAGTTGCCTCACTTTGCCTAATGATAGGGTTGGTCCTGCTTTATAAGCTGTGATATGGACACAGGAACCAGGCTATAGACTCTTCTCATGTAAGTGTCTTTAGGTTTTATATACAGTATAAAATTTCTATGCCTTGCTCACAGAATCATGGAGCAAGCCTACCCTGGTTGGTTGTCTGTGCTCTTGATGAAAAAGTATGACTCTCCTGGACAGAATGCCCTTTCGTTATGATAAATCCTCCCTTAGGAGTCCCTTTACCTCATTGTAACTGAAGGAACCTGAGAGATAACTAACATAGCACCCTCCAATATGTTTTTGGATTACAACTCCCATCAACACTGGCCAGCAGTGTAATATGTAATCTAACAACATCTGGAGGGCAAGACGTTGGATACTCGTGCTCTAGGTGCCAGAGATCAAGGTGGGATCTTTTGATAAAGGGCAGTATGATGATGATGATGATGATGATGATGGCCATCTCACTGCAATTCAAATACTGGGCAGTCTACCCAGAGAGGCACCTGCTTTTCCACAAACATTTGCCAGAGAGAGAGAGAGAGAGAGAGAGAGTTTCACTGCAATTAGTGCTGAGCTTGTTTATGTGACCCAGGGCACAATAACAGTAGTTATTGTCTCCACCCCCATCATTCAGCCCGGACACTGAGATCCAGCACCGAGGGCCTTCTGGTGGTTCCCTCATTGCGAGAAGTGAGGTTACAGGGAACCAGACAGAGGGTCTTCTCGGTAGTGGCACCCGCCCTGTGGAACACCCTCCCAGCAGATGTCAAGGCAATAAACAACTATTTTACTTTTAGAAGACAACTGAAGGCAGCCCTGTTTAGGGAAGTTTTTACTGTTTGATGCTGTACTGTTTTTAATATTTGGTTGGAAGCCACCCAGAGTGGCTGGGGAAACCCCACCAGATGGGCGGAGTATAAATAATTATTATTATTATTGTTATTATTATTATTATTTATTATATAAACAAAAAAAAATCCTTCCAGTAGCACCTTAGAGACCAACTAAGTTTGTCATTGGTATGAGCTTTCGTGTGCATGCTTTAAATGTTTTAAAGTAGTTTTAAAGTAGGCTTTGAAAGAAGATATTTCACCATGCCCTTCAACCATCCAAATACGTTTTTGGTAGACATTCTGCACCAATTCGACAAAAACAGCCAGACACATTTACAGTCAGATAATGTATTAATGGTGGGTAGTTTTGTTTTTTGTTTTTTGTTTTTTTTAAAAATGTGGTAACAAGGGTCAGGAGCTAAGCTGGCACACACATTTGTAATTTCGATTTCATGAGCACATTGAACAGCTTTGTTTTCTGTGATGCAACACAGTTGGCATTTGCTCTTAGGTCATCCATTTTTCTCTTCGTGCAGACACAGAACTTTTCCTGTTCCTTACAGTTCTGATCCTGCAAAGAGGAAGAAGAAAGCAAATATCCAAATGGGTCTCTAGGTGGGGAAGAGGGCTGCACTGGGGATGAGGTTTGTTTATTGCTGCTTCTGCCGCATGGTAACATGCACAGTGTTAATTTATTGTGATTATTTAGTTGCTTTTTTTCACAAAAGTGACCGAAAATTACTTACAAAAATATATATTAAAAACAAGAATTAAAAACTAGAGTAAAAACAACCTAAAACGCTCAACAACAATATGTATAAAAGGGCAGATCCAACTCAACCCACTAAAAAGGTGACTCAAATAAGAGCCCCAAAGCCTGCTTGTCTTCTCTGCCCAGGGAAAATGAATGGTTATGCCATGGGCTGGAACACCTCTTTCTCACCAGTGGGGGGGAGGGGTGTTCCACCTCCAGCAGAGTGGAGATACTGGCTGGGGCAGATGCGAGTTCAAGCCCGGCGTAGAGACAGAAGCCGGAAGCCACACATTCTACCATGCATTGGCAACCAGTGGGCAAAAACTGCCTTATGTTTTGGCAGGGTGACAGGTAAACAAGATGCCTTTTTCCACATTTCCTTCTGAGCAACCTTCAGAGGTCACATTAGGGTTGCCCATATGTCCAGAATTTCCCGGACATATCCGGAATACAGCAGTAGGGCAGAAATTGGCCAAATGTCCAGGAAAACTTTCCATAAAAACAGCACAACAACTTTGGGCAACAACTTTTCTGTCTCCTGTTTGTTTGAAATATGGCAATCCTAGGTCACACACCAGTGGTGGGTGTGGTCACTGGGAAAAACAGGAGCATCAAATATTGCCTTAAGTCTAGTTTTACACACAAACACACACACACCTTTATCCTCCATGTCAGCAAGCAAGAGGCCTTATCATAGTACAAGAACATACTGTTTTCCAGTCAGGTAAAAACAGTCAGTCGGGGGCAAAGTTGGGCTGGCAAGCCTTGTGGCTTGAAGAGGTGTGTTGTGTTTCTGTACAGTATATTCTGGTAGCTGCCCAGAGTGGCTGGGGCAACCCAGTCAGATGGGTGGGGTACAAATAATAAAATTATTATTATTATTATTAATGGAAGGGTCAGCAGGGCTGCATTGGGCTTTTGGGTCGGAGCTTTTCCACCTCTGCTCCATATTTTATTTATTTTTTAAAAGAGGGAGGTTTTCGGGTGGCATTCCCCCATCAAAAGTTGAGTGTAGCTTAAACTGGCTTGTGATAGCAGCCACAAAAAGAGAACTTTTCTGCAAGATCTTCAAAATGTAAATGCATTCAGAGGCCTGAACCTTTTTTTTTTTCCAAATGGCACCTAACATGATTGATAATGTTGGTCCCTTGATCAATAATGCCGTTTCTGTCAAAATCCCCCTCCCTCACCTGTTAAAGGTGTTGGGCCCGGTGAGGTGGGGGGTTCATTCAGAGTAGGAATCCACTGAACGATCTCTATTCGCGCGCAGGTTCATAGCGGGACTCTTCGTTAAGGCGTGCCGAGGGTCAGGGAGGCCGGCGACCACCTGCCTCCCCGGGGCAACAATGGCAAGCCCTTTCCCCATCCGAAGCGGGCTTTTGTGCGGGCGGAAGCAAGCCCTTCGCCAGCCGCCAGGTGGAGCTCCGACCCCCGGACTCCGCTCTTGGAAACCGGGGAGAGCGCCTGGGGAAGGGAGCGAGGAAGGGGTTAAGTAGCTGATGGTGGCGGTGGAGGAGCCTCGACGCCTCTGGAGGGAGACCCACCCGCCGTGCGCTCCCCCTCGCAGCCCACCCAGCCGCAGTGGTGGGAGCAAGGCGGGCGGCATGCTGCCGGGGCGCAGCGCAGGGGCAATGATGCAGCGGCAGCAACCGGAGAGGGCAAGCGGGGCAGCGGCAGGCAGCGCGGAGGGAGGCGCGGAACGGGCCAGCCCCTGATGCGGCTCTTTCTCCTCCTCCTCCCCCTTCTGCTGGGCAGCGGCTCCGGCAATTCCCTCCCTCCCACCTCCTCCTTCTCCACCGCCTCCTCCTCCTCCTCCTTTCCCGGTGGCGGCGGCGGCGGCCGCTGTTGCCACGGCGGGGGAAAATGAGCAAGGCGGCGGCGGCGCTTCTGCTGTGCCTGCTGGGCTGCAACGTGTGGAAGGCGGTGACCAAAACCTTAGGAGCGCCCGGCGCCGCTCAAGGTCGGTGCGAGGGGGGCCCGCGGGGCGCGCTTTTGTGCCGCTGCGACGGCGCAGAACCGCAGCGCCCAGCGCGCACCCCGGGAAGGGTCTCGGGATGGCGGGATGGGTTAATGCTGGGAGGGGGTGGACGGCGGGGGGGGGGCGCCTGGAGGGATCCTCGGGCTCCTGCATAGGGAGAAGGACGCCGGAGGTAGCTGCTTTTCTCGGCGCGAGGGGGCGGCGCCCGCCGTGACGCCCATCGCCGCCGAAGTGAGCTGCGGGGCGCTTGGTGGCGGCGGCGGGGCGCCTGGCTCCGAATCCGCCGCCCCGGAGGCTATTGTTACCGCAGCCTCCACTTCGGCTTTGTGCTTTCCGCACGCTTCGCTTTGCTTTTCCGCCTTCTCTCCCGCCCCCGAGTCCTTGCCTCCCTTCGCAGGCTTTTTCTGCGCAAGTCTTGAGTCCCCTCCTCCCCCTTGACTCTTGTCGCGATGCTGCCACGGTGATGGGCGCTTCTCTCCCCCCCTCTCCCCCCCCCGGCCGCCAGTTGCTTCCTCTTTGAGGATTCGGACTGGTGTTAGGCTGGCCTCTGCATGCATGTTTCTGCTGGAGTGGGCGGGCTGCTTTGGTTCTGGGGTTACTGGGTTGAATCGAAATGAGGACGAATGAGAGCCTTTCTGTTCTGCGGGTCTCACAAGGTCCTGAAATAAAATTATCTACTGTATTTTGCAAGAAGGGGATGCCTGACCCCCCAAAAAACGTGGGGGAGAAGGGCCATCTGGCAAACCTTTGATTTCCTCCCCCTCCCCTCCCCTCCCCCCCGCCCGGAAAAAAGACCCCTTGACAAACTGTTCTGCACTGCTGGTTCCACAGGGCTTCGCTTCTTGCTAAAACCCCTTCCTGCTGCCGCTTCGTGCCTTTCTTCCCGCTCCACCAGGTGTTTGTTGTATTGTGGCTGGTTTTGTTCCTGTGGCCTTTCAGGTTGTGTGACACACACACACACCCTTCCTTTTGGTGGCATTGGCTGTCTTTTATGGACCCATCTTGGCAGCGACAACCCCTGCCCTGGAAGGTTGAGATTCTCTTCTCTCCCGCCTGGCTCTATTAAGATTCTTCCTCTGGGGAAAGCAGCTTTCAGAGAGCTGCCCGTCCTGTAGTCTTTACACAGGGCCCTTTTGCAGGCTTTGCAAATACAAAAGCAGCATGCGTGTCGCTTGCTAGTCACGCTTTGGGCTCATCTGTTCAGAGGTGACCATATGCGATTCTCATTTCTTGCTATGCTGATTTTATCCATCCCCCACCCCCTACCCCGGCACAAATAATCCTATATGGCAAAAGCCTTAAGATTAGAGGGAGCATAGATGATGCTGAAGCCAAATCTGTAAAATTAGCACTTATTAGGCCTTATTATTATTGGAACCAATTTTTGCCCAGTAAAGCAGCTTTGCTTTATTTGCTGCATATCCTTCCATCCACAAAATGCACCTGTGTGCTGTAAACCTGCCACTTCCACAACAGTGCCGGAGGTGGGAGAGATGCTCAATCACCATTTAGTGATTTAGGTCCCATGTGCATTTCTGTCCTTCATTGTTGCAGGAATGTTTTCCCTTCTCCCCAGGCTTCTTTTTGCATCTTTTTGAAAGAGACCCTCTCAAAAGCCTCTGATCTGCTGTGATGTATACCGGTATTTATGCCAACTTGCAGCAAACTAGGGTTTTTTGGGGGGGGGGGGTTCGTGTTTTTAGTTTAATAATTACCTGCTGCAGGATTGACTGCAAAGTAGCTGGTAATGAAACCATCAAGGGCATTTGTGCTTATTGTACAGTAAAAAGCTTCATCAAGGCAGGCTAATAACATCCCACCAGTAATAAGGATGAGAAAGCAAGTCGCACCATGGCAACAGTCCCTGCCTCCACTTTTGGTGGATATGCATGTAAAGGCCAGTGACCTTTAAGTGACACTATTCTATAACCAATAAAAGATAGATTACAATTGTGCCTTTTACTAATGTTATGTCATTGTTTCTGAATAAATCATTCCCTCCCTTCTGCACTATGCACTCTTAACCTCCTTCCCCCCCCCCAAAAAAAACCCTAAGCTCTAGCCCTGTGGTCTGATTCTTATTTTGACAAGATCAGTTTTGCTTTGACTTCTTGAACTTTTGACTGCTGCTTTTGTTGTTTTGCTTTCTTGGGGGCTCCACAAAGTGGTGTGTGTGTGTGTGTGTGTGTGTGTGTGTGTGTGTGTGTGTGTGTAGAATTCCTATTATGATTGAAAAACTGATCAATGAGTTGAAACAAATTGCTAATCTACCAGATTTTGTTTTTAAATGATGCTCATTTGGACATGCCCTGTGCAAATAGTTATTAATATTCTCATTTTACATGCACAATAATGTAACAACCCAGCATGGGGAGAGAGGTAAACTTAAGCCCTGTTGATTTTAGTGGGACTAAAGTTTGCATAGCTGCCCTGTGTTGTGGCAATTGGGTTTTTAGCTGGTTTTCGAAACATTAATCAATGCCCGTTGTTTTGGTGAACGTAAAATTCATATTGCCACTAGGTTCCCATAAAACGTGACTTGGGATACTGTGGTACAGTGGTGAAGAAGTTGTGTTCTTGCAGGATGCTATAGGACTCCAGCTCCCATCAGCCTCAGCCAGCATGGCCAATGGTGAGGGATGATGGGAGCTGCGGTCCAACACTGTAAGGAGGGGATTTCCCATCTCAGCTGTGGTATTTGTAACTTGTTGAAGGGCCGTGAAGTAAGGCTAAGAGGCCTAAGTGATGCTATGTTCACGATTTTGCAATTAAAATTTATACCATAATGTGGAATGAAAGTGCAATTTTGATCCTGTCATTCTTGAGTGGGAGTAAGTCCCATTGACATACTTGTTTCCTAAAGCATTCTTATAGGATCAGGTTGTCGGTTATCGAATGAATGATAACATGGAAAATATGTGCGCCGCAGAATTCTTTTATGTAGTAGCTAAATTCCTATAGAATTCTTGATACATTTGCCAGACCATTCATTTTTAAATATTTCCAGTGTCTTGTGTCTCCTCAGGCTTCTGTTTTAGTGCTAAGATGACTTAAAGGTTGGCCTTTGAGTCAAAGGAACTATAAAATGCAGCAGCTACAGAATAGCTTGATTTGTAAATCAAGGGAAAGGTTTGAAGATGGAGAGTCAGCTGTTATTATCTAGCTGCTGTAGTGAGGACTTGCTCTCTCTTCCTCTTTGAAAAGTTGACCTCTTTTCTGCTTTCAGCTATGTCACCCTTGAGTGAGCAGAGAACATTGATTTATGGTGAATAGAGTGGTCAAGTTCTGTCATCAGTAGTTGAAAATCCAGGGCTTACTGCTGTATGGTTTGTCAAGATACCAAACCCAATGGATTATTTTCTTGGTTTTCCTTTCTAATATAGATGGATTTATACACTGAGCAAGCTCTATAGAGTGATTTAGTATCAGGTGCAGAGGTGGTGGTGGATAAAGTGTTGGCAATACAAGCAGTAGCCTTGTTTTGATGTGCCATCAATTTGATATTATAATCCAGTTCTTACTTAAAGTTAAAGGTAAAGGGACCCCTGACCATCAGGTCCAGTCATGACCGACTCTGGGGTTGCGGCGCTCATCTTGCTTTATTGGCCGAGGGAGCCACCGTACAGCTTCCAGGTCATGTGGCCAGCATGACTAAGCCGCTTCTGGTGAACCAGAGCAGCACACGGAAACGTTGTTTACCTTCCCGCTGTAGTGGTACCTATTTATCTACTTGCACTTTGACGTACTTTCGAACTGCTAGGTTGGCAGGAGCTGGGACCGAGCAACGGGATTCGAACCGCCGACCTTCTGATCAGCAAGCCCTAGGCTCAGTGGTTTAACCCACAGCGCCACCCACGTCCCTCTCCCAGTTCTTACTTACTCTTCCCTATATTAGAGAACCCATGTTCATCTGTTATACATGTTGGTACTCCTGGTTAGTCCAGCTTCATTGGGTAAGGTCAACACAACAGTTTGGAGGACTGGGGCTCCCTTTCTAGAAGTGGTATACACTCAATGGTAGAGCCCATGCAGGAGAGTTTGGGTTCAAACCCCAGGAACAGTGAACAGCATCAGGTGAGTTGGGGGAAGACCCCAATCCAAAACCACTGCTGCCAGCCAGAGTATACATTGCTGCGCTTGATAGACCAGTGGGGAAGGGCCTTGCATAGCTCAGTGGTACAACATCTGCCATACATGCAGAAGGCCCTGGGTTCAATCCCCGGCATCTCCAGGTAGGGCTGGGAATGTCCTCTGCCTGGAAAGCTGGAGAGCTGCTGACAGTCAGTGTAGACAATGCTAAGCTGGATGGGCCATTGGTTTGACTTAATACAAGGCAGCATTCTGTGTTGTGTATGGGTTTGTTAAGGGCAGAGGTTTTTTGTTATTTTCTGTTTATTTGATTAGTTGACTCTTTGGACCTATAAAAACAACTTCTCAGACAAGCTGAGGAGGTTTGCAGATTTCTGGCTACCTGTATAATAAAATGTAAGGTCAAGTTATTAGCGTCCACCACTCCAAAAACAAACAAACAAACAAACAGTAAAAATGGGGTATTGGTACCCTGGCTATGGAAGAGTCTTGCCAGAAAGTTGCACCTGGTCCTTCTCCATGATATTTGCTAGGAATCTTTTAGCTATCTGCTGCTTATGGGTGATCTCCATTATTATTTATTGTATTTGTAATGTCAACATAAACGTGGAAAGGAATACTAAAACCCAGCACATGTTGTGATAAGAGCTGCTTTGAAGTGTTTGTAGGTTTTGCAGAGGACTTGGTTTGTACAGCCTTACTTAATGGGGCTAATGCAAACTTTGACAGAATTTGTTTAATTTGTATGGTGATTTTCTACCCCCACCCCCCACACGCATGCAGTCTAACTTTATGTCAGTTCTTATAGGATCATTCTGAAATTAGAGTTGATCTAAACTGAAATGCCTTGAACTCGCTTGATGATTACCCCAGAAAATTTCACATTGCTGTGATAAAGCCCAGCATGCTTCTTTGAGCAGACACAGTTGATTTTTTCCTTTATTCTATTTTTAGGACAATGTGTCTCTGTTTATTCAGATCAAGATTTTTGGTGATGTGACTTCTGGGCATCATGCAGCATCCTCATTGCCGATGGGGTTTGGGTCACTGAGGTCCCTTAAAGCAATATTAGCTAGAGTGTTTTTGCGCAGAGTTCAATGGTGCTAGGAGGGAGAGAGAGAGAGAGAGAGGGAGAGGGCGCCCTGTATGGCTTTGGCCCAGCATAACTTACGTCATGATTTCTTAGATCAGTAGCGTAATACCTGGAGTGGCAAATTAGAGCAAACAACATGCAGAAAACTGTTTGCTGGCTGTTCCCTTTCCGTAGATGTTTGACACAGCTTGAGCATCTTCCAGAAGCAGGCTGCAAACTTTGCTGCTTGGGGTAATGCACGGCAGCTGGCAACAACCAATGGTTTTTCTTTCTTTTTTCCCTTGGTATAGTTTTTAAAAAGAGTGTGTTTACCTTTGTGGAAGCCGTGCTGCTTCAGCATGATTTGTTCTTCTATGTGCTTGGTAATTTCATCTTTAACTATACTTTCCACCCGTTTTCCAGCAACGGACACTAAGCTAAACAGCCTGTAATTTCCTGGATCCTTCCTGCATATCTTTTAAAAAAAACATTGCTCACTTTCCAGTCCTTGGGTATGGAAGCTGATCACAGGGACATTAATATTTGTTATTTAACAGGTAAACAGTTTCGCATTTGAGTTCTCTCAGGACTTTTGGGTGGGTGCCAGTCTGGATGTGGTGCATAGCTGCCAAGTTATCCCTTATTTTAAGGGATTTTCCCTTATGCTGAATAGGCTTCCTCGCGAGAAAAGGGAAAACTTGGCAGCTATGATGTGGTGATTGTTTTTAATTTGTGAATAAGTCCTGGAATTTTGTCTCTTGTCACCCCCATTTGCCTCAGTTCCTGAGACTCCCTTCCTGAAAATTTCAGCACAGGTGTAGGGACGTGCCCTGTATCTACCACTGCAAAGACAGATGCAGGGGGTGGGGAAATCATTTGGCTGCTGCGCAATCTCCTTTTCCTCCTTTAGCGCACCTTTTACTCCCTTGATGCGTCTCCTGAACAAACGACAGCTTGAGAGTATTTACATACATTCTCCTGCAATTGCTTAGGCATGGGTGCCACAGATGCGATGCCAATGGGATTTACCTCTGCATTTCTAGAAGCTGAATGCATTCTGCCTGCTCTGAACATTCTGAAAGAATAATTTTTTTTAGGTCCATTAATTCTTACCTAGGTGGCAGAAAATGTCAAAGCTCAGAGATTTCAGAAGTGCCCTTTAATGCTTCTGAAAATCCTCTTTCCCCTCTCAGCAGCTATGGCTTTTTTATGTTTTCTAATAGCTTAATATTCTGAAGTCTGTTCCAATTAGCACTTAACGAATGGCTTGTAGCTGTAAACAGGCTTGGAATTCAGTCTACGAGAAACTCCTACATAAAGTCACACTCAGTCTGTTGTAAGGGTCTTTCAAGTTGCCTTTTTGTGCCTGAGCCCTAATAATAGTCTTAATAGACACAGTGCCAAGTCAACTGCAGTTTGGCCAGCGAGAGATGGGAGACTCCTCTCCTGCTTAAAGGAGGAGGCCTGGGAGGGAGAGAGGGAATGTTGTGCCATACCACCTCATTGTCCCACCTCTAAAGCCTCTTTAGGTGTTTTCCCTGATAGGAAGGTGTCCTTCAATTGCTGCCATAATGCCTCTTGCTTGTCTGGATGGAAAATAGAGAGGTGTGCTTGCATGTGTTGAAACCTCTGTGTGACTCAGATGTAGTCTTTGGACAAAGAGTAACATCCATTGATTTTACCGATTTTGCCACTGGCATGTGGCCCCTGGAACTTCACTTTTGAAGAATTGTGGTCCTTGGGCTGAAGCAAGTTTCCTGCCTCGTGGCTTAGACTGACAGTCTGGACTGAGGAAGACCTGCACATCTCTTGGATCTCTGTTATCATTGTAAACCAAGTGTAGCTCTGCAGATATCCTGTGCCAGGGTAGAAAGAAGAAACTGATGATTATCGAACGTATAGGCATGTATCAAACAGTCTTGTCACTCCAGAGGCTTGCCTCCTTCTTGAAAATCTAGAATTATATCTGTGAAGAAGAAGAAGAAAATGTAACTTTGAAGGGTCAAAAAATATCCCAGCGGTCTTGAGGCCCTGGCATATGATGCGGTTACATGAAATATTTTCTTTTCATCCCAGTAAAAAGGCTGTTGTCTGACCTTTTGGTTGTGGTTGCTAAAATTTCAGGCTGGTGCAAGGAATTCTGAAATATTTTTTCCGCCACTTTTGGGCAACGCTATTAAACCAAAGGGTGGGATCTTTAAGCCACAACAGTACAGACTGTAAGTGATGCAATTATCTCTGTGACTTGAAACGACACTGACTCCCTCCAAGTCAGTGAAAAGAAGTGAAATGGAGACAGCAACCAACCAAGTTCACAACTGTTTCACCAACAATGGCACAAGATTTTAAGACCAAGGCAGGCTTTTGGCCAGGTCAGCATGCCACCTGCTTTAAGCATTTCACAAAGCAGAAACAACAGCTGTCAAGCAAGTCCCGGGTCTTTGCCAGCCCATTCCCACGTGGAAAGAGTGTAAAAGAATAAATGCAACTTTTCTTAATGCTCAGCTGTAACTTTATCCTTCATAATCTGCAGCAGCTCACAGTGAACTGCAGTGCGACCATCTAAATCAGTTCCTTAAAAGAAGCTCACATGCGTTTTTCTTATGTGGTTATGTATGGGGTGGCTGCTTGTAGGTCCAACCATGCAATTCTCTAAGCATGGCTTCACCAGTTACGCTATAAGCAGTCTCTGTGGAAACTTGGACAACTCTCCACAGCATTCGCCTAGTGACCCACAGTGACTTAAGACATCAATGTGGTTTCCAAATAGAGGCTCGTACCTTGTGCAAGTTACCTGAAATTCCGTCAAATAAAAAAGGAGAGGAAGAGAGGAAATTGTGCATTCAGAGTGCCCACTGTAAATGGAAATAATCTCATTCCACCTTGTAAAATTATAACAATTAATGCACTTATTTATGTGCATATCAAGAAAATTAAAGAAATCCAGCATGTCAAAATCAGTGTTACAATGAAATAATATAGCTGTGTAATTAATACATATCAGCTACAAATACAAGAACCAAAACATGACAAGATTAAAGCCTGCTGTTCTTTAGCAGGGCCTCCAATCTGCTGCCTGAGGCAGGCTTGCTTCTCTCTGCCTAATGGTAGGGCCAGCTGTGCCCTAATCCATGATGTTGTGTTCCAAAGGTTATCCAGACTTCTTATCACATCAGCATGGATTGGCAGGATGTTATCTCTTGCAGCCTTTCCTAAATCCTAACACAACCATGTTAGCTGCTTTCAGTCTCTCTTGGAGACATGTGAGGTATGAAGTATGACCTTCAGTTTCCCAGTGGTGACCTCCTCTGTTGCTGGTCTTCTGCAGTCATTGTGCCTTGCTTGCATTTCTATCAATCATTTTGCTACATGAGCACCTCAAGGATTTAGCTGGTGTCTCTACCACATCAGCCTACTTCATCCAGCTTTCCCTTAATTTTTCTAATCGGTGCTCTGAGTGTATTTATTATCTCCATCCATCTCTCCCCCCCCCCCAATTGCCTTCAGGCCCTGTCCTTGGCTTTCCTCACTGCATATTTTCTCCCTCTGGGAAATGTAATTGCTGTGTTCAGGCTTATGCCTCATTTCCTGAAGGTTTTTGGCTGACTTTACATATTCTTCTAAGTTCAGGTTCTCTACATTTGCCAGTTTGGTGTCTGTCTGGTCCATAGTTTTTTATTCCTCTTGCTTAAAAATAAAATAAAAAATAGGCTGGCTTTTATCCTCTTCTTCTGACGCCTCTTCTCATGTCGAGTGTTCATATGATGAAACCTTCTTCTTTGAATGTGTCTTATAAAGTGTGGGGGACAATGCAGAAGAGAACAAATCTGGACCTGTGAGTTCTGTATTTGCTCTGGTAAGCCTTTTCTGTAGTGTCCTTGTCAACTTACTTTATGACGGGATCCTATGTATGTTTTCTAGGGTGTATAGTAACTCAGCCATATCTATATACCAGGGGTGGCCGACTCCCAAGAGACTGCGATCTACTCACAAAGTTAAAAACTGGCAGTGATCTACCCCCTTTCAGGTTCAGGTCAAAGTTGTTGAGCTTTTTTTAGGAAGGAGGAAGGCCCATGTAAATTTCACATTGTACACCCTTGTGCAAATTAATTGAAACAAAGCATGTTTTCTATGGCACATTGATCAGTCTGTCAAGCACCCACAAACAATATGCAAACGAACAATGAATTTAGTACAGTAGTTTATTGTACAAAACTCAAATATACATGTACAAAATTCACATATATGTACATTAGTAACAGATAGGACCTCTGCTATTTTTAAGCAGCATTTGAACATGGTTTGGCATGGAGTCTACTAGTTTTGAATAGTCACTGTTGATTTTTGGATCCCTGTACCACACTTGAATCAGAGCCTGAATGAGTTTCTCCATACAGCACAGTCTACAGCACAGAAGTGACTTTTGCATATAGCTCACAAATTCTCTGGCCAATCAAGTACCCGAATTTTCTGCTCTGTCATGAATTTCTTCACTTTCGATTGGGGGGGGGCGCTAAGTCTAGCTGCAATATCCCAGTACCGTCAGAATATTTTTTTTCCAGCTCTGGAATAACACACTTTCATAGAACCTCAATACATTTTGGTGAGCGCATCATTCCTTCTATTGGCTGCAGGCTTCCGACACCATAATAACTGAAGCATCCCCCAAACATCTTCTTTTGTGGGTGCTTGACAGACTGATCAATGTTGCATAGAAAACATGCTTTGTTTCAATTAATTTGCCCAAGGGTGTACATCAAGCAAGTTTCCATACACACCTTTCTTGTCTTCTATCCAGACAAGAAGAGTTCAAGGACACAGGCAAGCCAGGCAAAAACACTAGGGGTACAAAGAAGAGTCAGTGAGGGGTATGGCTTGGGAAGAGCTCCAGACTAAGAGGCTTGAAGGGCCACATTTGACCCCCACCCCCAGGTCTGAGGCTCCGTTCCCTTCCTCTAGTCACTGCCCCATGCTGTCTGGTGCCAACCATTGTGAGCCTGGAGAAGGACTAGAGAACTCTCCAACACACATTGCGTTGGTTAGGGTTTTGCAGAACAGGAAGCTCTTTCTTTCTCTGAAGGCGAGAAATCCTTAAGGGTTTTGGTAGGGGATGGGAATGTGGAGACCTTTATGAACTGTCCTGAAGTAGTCACAGGAGAAGGCAGCCCAGAACAAAGGATAGGAAATAAGTCAGCAAATTTTTTGCAGCAAGGGAGTTAAAATAGCAAGCGGCTCCTCATATTCACGCACAGATACATTCTGTTTAATGTTCATTTAAGAGGCCTGCATAGGAAGTGGGCATCGCAAAAAAATATCCAGTCACTCAGATAGGCCCAAAGCTGAATACCAAGAGCTGCTCTCTAACCTGTTAACTGTTTTCTGCTTGTTTGCTTATTTGTGGATATGTGTATCTTGTCTGTGATAAAATTCAAACTCCAAGCTGCTTACGATAACGAGACAAATCGTAAGAAAACTGAAAACCAACTAAACAGTACAGCAGGCAGCAATAAAACAGTCTTGTGAGCCAACCCTAGGGGTGTCCACATTCAACGCAACATGCTCCATGGGCGAGCATGTCCCAAATGTGACTCTCCATTGCCAACACAATAGACTCCAGCTTTCTGGGGGCTTTCTCCCTTCACACAGGTTCCTGCTCTCTTCCTCAGTTTATAATTTAAGGGTGCTGGGAATTGTAGCTCTGTCAGGGGTAAACTATAGATCCCAGTATTCTTTTGGGGAAGCCATGTGCTTTAAATATACGCTGTGTATGTGACTTGGAGTTACAGCCCTGGCTCCTGTAGAGGCGGATTGGGGCCCAAGGCAATCCCCTGCAGATCTTTACCATCATTATACAAGCTAAACTCAAATGGCCAACTCAAGTTCATTATCAAAGTTGCACATCCCTTCAGGCGGCATCTTCTCAGGTGACAGGTATAAAAATTAATTTGGTGACAGTCTGTTGATCACAGTGACGCATGTAGTCATATCTGCCTGCTCCATTTAATGTTTAAGCCCATGGGTCGTAGATGCAACTGAGCATCACTAGGATGGCCAGAAATGCTGAATGGGCTCTTGTTTAATTTGAAGTAGATCAAATTAAAATGTTGATTTTATGTTAAGAAATAAAATTGGGCTAATCTTTATCGAAAGTGTTCTATGGTTGCTGATTCAATAACAGGAAGAGGAATTTCACCCTTTCCTAACAATGACATGAGAAAAATGCAAGTGATGGGTGTCAAGGTAGCAATATTCCCCTCCCCCATTTGTCACGTGTTGACAAAACTGGGGATCTGGGTCTACTGTAGGCAGTCACAACAGTCTTGCAATGACTTTGAACTTGACATTTTAGACCCTCAAGTATAGTTGATTTACTGCTAGGCTCTGGACATTTTTCAGACATTCACATAGCATTTTAGACAGCTAAAATTGATGCGTTGCAGGCTTGCTCAAGGTCCAATTTTTGTGTGTACATGGAGCAATCACACATTTATTTTTGTATATGGTTTCTTTTTGTGTGTCTGAGAAGCTGGCAAATAGGCATGTCCCAGTTGGCGCCAGGGGAAGTTGTGGCTCTCCAAATCTTGCTGGCCTCCCAACTCCCATCGGCTCTTGCCAGCAAGGTCAACAGCCAGGAATGAATGGAGTTTTAGGGCAACAGTGTCTGGAAGACCACAAGTTTCCCCCTCCTGCTCTAGAGCAATTGCTTCTTTCAGCAATTTTAACCTTCAAAACTGTTTCCAATGAAACAAGTTGTATTTATTTATTTTTAGCTGTTAAATAAAAAATGGTTAATATTGGGTACTTTTCCTCATGGTTTGTTGATAGTTTCTGCTGTACTTAAGTCATGCTTTAAAAAAAAAAAGACAAAACAACAAACCAGATGTTAGAAATAGTAATCTGCAGGCTTTCACTTTGTCAGGCTTATAATGTCATGCAAGTTGACTTGGTGTGCTTATACTAGCAGTTTCACAATTACAATTCCATATGGATTTTTTCTCTATATTTGGAAGCGCAATCAAATTCTTCCGTGAGACAAGCCAGCCAGTTAGCCCATGGATGGAAACTCACAATACCAATGGGGTCCTGATTTTTGAATGGGTTTGAAAGCTAAACAAAAACAAAAAAACCTACCCTCACATAGATCACAGAAAGAATTAAACTAAGTTATTATAACACACTCATTATGTGGCTTGTGGGGTGAATTTCAGTGAAGTCGTTATATATTGAAGCAGTGGTGTGTTTTGTCTTACAGATACTAGAGATATAAATGTTAAGGGTTAGGTTTGGGCAAGTTGAGGTGTCATATTGAATTTTGCTACTTTATGCTAGTCATCTCTGGCTAAGTAAGGCCTTTTTTGTAGTGTTCCCAGTACCGTGGAATGAGATGCTTCAGGAGGTGCAATTATGTACCTCACTCCGTGTAAATAGGAAGCTGGTATGTCAAGAAAGAGACTAGACTTGAACCCTTCTGCCTGATATACTAATATTCCATGTGTGGGGGGATCGGTCTATATTTGGAGGTGGTCTGTAGCATATTTTATTTATGCATGTTTGGCTCCTAAGAGTATAACTAATCCAGCAACTTATGCTTCAGGTTTGTCATTTTGTGTTGCTCAAGAGAACAGAAATTCAAACAGAAGTCATAAGTGCAACCGTGCTGTCCACAAATGGCAAGGGTGAGGCCACCCTGTTCTCATTCAGTGGCCAAAGAAGGATCAGCTGAGATGAGTTTGCTCCCCACTCCAACCTGTCGAGGGGAGAACTTCTCTGCCCCACTGCCAGTTAGCATACTCTGGACTCAACCATTGGCTAGGACTTAGGTTGACAACACGAGTCCCTTCAGATGTTGCTGGAATCCAGCTCCCATCACTGCTGCCCACTGATCATGCTGGCTGGGGCTGATGGGCATTGGAGTTCAACAACATCTGGAGGGTAGCACATTGGGAACCTCTGGACTGGGGACTAAAGCCTGCTAGATTGTGTGACTCTGGTGTTAGTGTGGCCCTATTATTCCATTATATTTTGTTTAAAATATAGCCCATTGTTTGTCTGCTGATCCCAGGGTGGGTTACAAAACACACAAAAATTAAAACAGTGCAGAGAAGATTTTAAAAAGTGCTATATTTAACATGCTATCATAAACAACCCTAAAGCTACAGAGCATCTTTCTTCTATAAGCTGGAAAAACACAACAGGACGGCATACATTTCTGGCCAAATAAATGTGTTTCCATCTATCGTAAGTCACTTTGAGGATCAATTGAATGGTGTCAAGAGATAAATCTTGTAAATAAATGTGTGCAGTTCCACCAATAAAGCAAATGCATTTTTAAACTAATGTGTGATGATGCCAATTCGCACAATACACGGTCACTTAATCATGTAAAGAATCCTAATGTTCTAATATATTCAAGTAGGAATATACAGTAGTACCTCGGTTTACAAACACAATTGGTTCCGGAAGTCTGTACTTAACCTGAAGCGAACTTCCCCATTGAAAGTAATGGAAAGTGGATTAATCCGTTCCAGGCGGGTCCGCGGAGTACTTAAACTGAAAATACTCAAACTGAGGCGTACTTAAACCGAGGTATGACTACTAGGGAACTGTTGTGTGGGAAGATGTTTGATTATAATACTGCAACAAATGGACTAAACCTGAATTGAACCTGAGCTATAAATTGGCGTATATTGGGCACTTTTCCTAGTGGTTTATTGACACTCTCTGCTCTTCAAAAACTGTACTAAATTGTTTATAAACCAAACAAGCCAGATGTTAGATATAATAATGTGCAAACTTTAATATCAATGTGCTTACTGTGCCATACCAGTTGACATGGTGTGCTCTTATTAGCTGTGGGGAGAGGGTTAGATGCCGTATTTGAATGGATCTGCATCACGTCCTTACAGCAATGCCCTTCTTGGGATATTGGCCAGTCAAGACACTGACTGAATTCTGTCACACCAGATCTGTCAGGTGGACTCTACCTACCCTCTGGGTCCCTCCGAGCCTAAACCCGTGTGATTAAAACCCATATCTAATACACAAGCAGAAATCAATAAATGAATCAGTTCCGTGCTACATCTACAGCTTGCTAAGTGCAATATATTGTGCTGTGTAGAAATCCTATTGGATATACTCTTTACATAAACTTTCTGTAGAAAAAAAATTCACTGTGATGAATTTGATTTTATCTTACTATTCATTGTTCTTACCTAAAGAACAGAAAACAGCCCCCTGGCTTTATCTCAATTTAGAGTTAGAATTCCAAATTGGAATTAAGATATAAACTGGAAAATGTGTATAATGCAATTTAGCATCCCTAGACACAGATCAGATATTGCACCTTATTATAGAATACTTAAGTACTTTTTAATTGCAATGTATGGTAACAATAACATTCTAGATTGATTAGCATTCCAAAGCAGATGTGGCGAGTCTTTGGCCCTCCAGATGTTGCTAGACTACAACTCCCATCAGCCCCAGTCAGCTTAGCCAGTGGTCAGGGATGATGGGAGTTGTAGTCCCATCTGAAGGGCCGCAGGTCCCCCACCCCTGAATTACATCTACCATCTCTATGCTACCTAATTGTAGTATATGGCAGAGATATTCTCTTCAGTGAAAGACTCTTGTTTTGTGTTGCATTCACTTGACTTGACGACTTATTACTAGTTTTGCATCCTCTAATACTAATGTATTAATGCTTAATATCATGGAATATGGAGATTCAAGTGTGTAATCTTATGTATGTGTTGTTTCTGGATCTTAAGACATGCAGTCATCCATTTAGGCTATAAATGACAGTTATTCCTTGAGTCGTTTTATTAGTCAGCAGTGGAAAAATAATGGGAACCACATTTTGCTAAGCTTTTTAAATGATGATGATGATGATGATGCCAGCTTCTTGTACTATGTTTAGGAAACGTTAAGTTTGTTTCCCTTAATACATATTTGGGAAGGTGATGCTGGAGAATTCAAATCTGACAACAACAAAAACCCACAACACCATAAACAAATACTGTAGTAGCTGTGAAATATGCTCCAAGATCTTCAATATAATAAGTGAGAATAAGTATGGTTCCAAATATTCTGTATGGCTATGGCTGCCAAGCGGTATGAGTTGAATGGTTGAATAATGAAGTTTTGTGATACTTCTGTACTGTGCTTTGTGTTGATTGGGGCTTATGTATTCTCTGTGCATGAGCAAACTGCCTAAAATTGGCGCTGGACTTGATGATCTCGGATCTCTTTTGTTCATTGTGTAGCCACCACCACAGTCTGCCAAGACATTTGAGTCCTTGTTAAAGATGACTAATGCTGTCTTTTCTTTTTTAAAATGTGTTTTAATCATGTTATTCTTGTAAGGCCACATTGCAAAGAGATTAGATATTTTCCCCTAGAATTTGTAACTTTTAAGAATTAAAGTCTAGGACTTTCATGTTGAGAAGGAGCACTATTTTGACAAGAGTATAAAGACCTCTTTAGTTCCATAAAGTAATTATCGTTTATGCGTTTATATAAGAGCTAGCATTTTTTTAATAATCGCTTGGTCAATTGGTGTAATGCTCTTTATTAAATTTATATCCCTCCCTCCCAAAGGAACCCAGGGTGGCAAACAACAAGCAATAAAGCATCTTAAAAGCATCTTTGAAACAATTCCAGTACAGATGCAGACTGCGAAAGTGCACAGGCTACATATTGCTATGGCTCCTGTAAGAGCGTACTTCCTAAATACATTTGTCAATCAATGGCTCCTATACTGCCTTTGTTCCTGGTGGTGCACCTTATGATTCTTCTTACAGCAGTAAACTTGGATGCAAAACTCAAGTAGTGCAGAAGTGGCTACACTTTTTCTGTCAGAGGGCTGTGTTCCCTTCTGGCAGCTCTGTTCCAGTGGGGGGGTCCCAGCCAGATGCAATGGTGGGCAGGGGAGGAGGAAGGGGGTGCAGTGGGGGCGGTCTGCCCCGTGTATCACCACTGAGGGGGGTGACAAAATGCCAGGCGGCACTAAGCGCTGGGGCCTGCAGCACGCCCGAGCCACGCGTCTCTCCTGGGAGAGCCACGGTGGCTTGGCACGTGCAGGCTCCCGCTGCCCAAATGGTCCGCCGGCTGCCTCCGCCCCCCCAGCTGTAGGGCAGCTAAGTGGGAGGAGGCAGGCAGACTCAGAAGCCCCGTGGAGCATCCTGTCCCAGCTTTCCCCTCCCCGCGGGCAGCTGGCCCCATCCCTAGGCGCAGGGCACACATGCTATCCCAGGCGCCCGATTGGCTTGCTCTGCCACTGATGGTGGGTGGAGACGAGGAGCTTACCAAGACAGTAGCTAAGTTCCTGCCCTTGCTGGAGACCCACAGAGGTGAAATAGATTGCCGGCCTCCTTTTCCTTTAGGCAAGTGACTGTACTGATGTTATGGTGACGTGATTGTACTGGCCTACTTATTTTGAATGTTGGAGGATGATGCCAATAAAGGTTTTGATTGATTGATTGATTGATGGTGGTTGGAACAATGGACGTGAATCTTGGTACATAGGCTACACTTCAGCCTTCAAAAGTCAGGCGGTCCTGCACACACACTTCTCCATCCAGGCATGCAAGAAGTTCAAGGACTTCTTCCAGCCAGGCAAAAATACTGGAAAAGTGGGCAGAACAGAGCAGAACCAGGGAAATGGGTGTTCTGAGGAGGGGGCTACGGAGAGTCCTAAAAGCCAAATAGAGAATCCTGGAGGGCCTCATTCAGCCACCGGGCCTGAGATTCCTCTCTTCTGTGCTAGTAGAAAGCCACTTCCACTTTTGGAAGGCCTGTTTTTAGCTTAACAGATGAGCATGGGTGAGAAAAGTGACATCTACGGTAATCCAGAAAAGTTCTTCAGCTGGCACAAACTCTTTCTGTAATATTTTAAACTAGTTCTTTGCAAGACTTTTGGGGGGGGGAGGGTTAGGCCTCTAGAACAACCTTCCCCCAAAATGGGTGCCCAAATATTGTTGGATTATATAACCTTTGGCTATTGGACATGCTGGCTAGGGATGATGAGCTTTGTGGTTTATCAACGTCTGGCTGGGCAAGGTTGGCGAAGACAGCAATGGATCATATCTATTATCTGCCTGCGTCATCTTTATTCACTCCTGCTGTAATGCAAACTCTAGAAACACTGGTACGTTGCACTCTGGCCAAGTCTTCTGCTTTGGCCTGCACAAGAGTTCACAGAACAGCAGAAATATATTTTTATCTTTCTGCTCGTGGTTCTTTGGATGCAAGACAGTGGCTGCTAGCTTGTCCACCTCCAAGCTCCTTCCTCTTTCATAGCTGGCCTGAGTTGCTATGATGGAAACCAGGCGAAGAGGTGGAGAAGCATAAAGATGAACATTGGGTAGAAAAAGCAGCTCTGAATGTGAAGACAATTTGGGGCCAGGGGGAAAAAGAAGCAGGAGGAAAGAATCCCTTCTTTCAACAAGGGGTGGAGGAGTTAGGGTGCAAGTGGAGAAAATATATTGGAGGGGCACAGAGTGTAGGTTGCCAAAATTGTTTGAGATATTGTGTAGTCACCGAATGCTTCAGGTGTAAAATCAGGGAGAGAGGACGGGCTGGTGGGATTTTGGTGAGAGGAGGTACAGAAGGATAAGGAGGGCTGAATTTAGAGTAAAGCCATTAGAATAAACCTTGGTTCTTATCTGTATACTGATAGGAACCTCCCAATGCATACTTTGTGTGCTCTAAGCCCATTGTTGTGGCAATGTCGAGTTCATTTGACAGCTGTTAACAAAAGCTTTGCAGGGGGGAGAAAATCCCTTTAAGGTCATGGTGCCTGTCACAGTGTAATAAAAAAGGCACACTTTTTTTAAAAAAAGTAATCTCAAGGACTAGTAACACACGCATACATACAGCTGTCAAACTGTCAAAATCCTCTCTTTGAACTATGAAGAGCCTAGGAAGGCAAGGGCAGATTTAAGGTCTATCTATGTGTAACATGCAAATACCACTTCAAACATATGTTTAGAAACCCTCCAATACGAAAGAAACCCTCCAATACAATTTGAAGTGGAGAAGTGGGTATATATGCATTTTAATAATAAGATTATATATAAATATATATATTAATGTAACATACAAGATGCTGTACTCTAAATCTCCATGCCAAAGCTGCTTTTCTTTTGTTGCATGCATGTGCACCGAACATGTGGCTCTCCCCTTACTTGTCCTACATGAGCCCCAGCCTTAGGCCCTTAAGCAGCCTTCTGTGTCTTCCTTTCAGTGTCCTCTCATCACCAGACCATCGCCCCAATACCCCAGGGTTGTGGTCATTTTTGTAGGGTTGTGATTCTGCTTCTAAAATACTCATATTCAAAGCTCCACAAAGTTTGGCTGGCCTTTGTGGTACACCCAACATCAGGACCATGACTGGACCTCTAAAATATAGGTGAGGGACTATGCCCTCCACTCTCCAAGCCCATGCTAAGAGACCAGGCCTCTCACCTGTGCCACCAACCAGAGATGGGTGAGACTTGTGAAGGACTTGCTGTGTACTCTGAGTGCCTCTGCTGACATCCTCCAGCTTGAAGCCAGAGAGGATAGGCAGAGGCCATGTTCGCACATGCGCAGAAGTGCTCTATTGCACTTTGCACATGCACAGAAGCGCCGCTTTGGTTGCAGACTTTTTGGGGTGCGAACGGCAACCCCGGAACAGATCGTGTCCACAACCAGAGGTACCACTGTAAGCTTTTGTGTGCATGCACACTTCTTCAATACACTGAAACACATACACTTATATAAGGGTCTGGTGACTTCTGTTTCAGTGTATCTGGAGAAGTCTGCATGCACACGAAAGCTTATACCAAGAACAAACTTAGTTGGTCTCTAAGGTGTTACTGGACAATTTTTTTTATTTTATATATTTCGATTGATTCGCTCAGTTATTCTCTTGTCACACAGAAACATAGGTTTGTGCAGAATGCCATAATTGCAATTGAGGTCTCTAGAGTCACAAGTTCGCAATGGATTGTAAGTTCCGAAACAAAGGATAGTAGCTGGCCAACTTCCAAAATGTTACAGTTCCTACCATTGACATACCTCCTGTCTCACCTGCTGCCGATTTTGAACTTGCTATATGCATCACAAAAATGCATCTTAAAGAACAGTGAAATTCTAAAGTGTTTTTTTTAAAAAAAAATGTTATACTGAAAGGCCAACATGCTCATGGCAATGATAGGCATAACAGCACAATCCTAAAACATGATTACTCAGATGTAAGTCCCATTTAGTTGATAAGCAGGCAAAGAATTTCAGCTTTGAAATGCCATTGAAGAAACTGAAGACTTGTTTTCTCCTCACTTGGGAAACAGATTAATAATGAACTATGTGTGCATGTGTGTGTGTGATTGATCTTATCTATAAAAGGGAGAGGCACTCAGTTTTCTAACTCACTGTTCAGACTGCTTTAATGCTAGTTTAAAATCACTTCCATTATATTCCATTACCGTGTTTTGTAAAGGTTTAAATAATATATGAAGAGGCACCGATGCTCAGTGAGGTATGTTATTATTTTGAGATTTTAACAAAGTAAAATGGAAGGAACTCTGTGTGCTTCAGATACAGAACTTTTTGCTTGTTGGAAAGTAACTTACTTGGAATCTGAAAATTCAGGCAAGCAACCTGTTGACTGCAATGTAAATGAGTACTTGAAATGCATTTTTATATAAACATGTGAAAAGTACACACTAGTGCTGTTTTTTGTATAACGTCACATTTTGTGGGTTGCACAAATAAATGATTGAAAATGCCAGCTAATTTCACTACTATCGTTCTTTTATGGATGAGCCAGGATTGATCATACACACTGTACATTTAAAGCACATTTTAAAGAGCCATGGCTTCCCCAAATAATTCTGGGAGTTGTAGTTTGCTAAGGGTGCTGGAAGGTCACAAAGCTGCAATTCCCCCTGTGAAGGATTGATTGTTAAGCCACTCTGAGAATTGTAGCTCTTTGGGGGCTATTGGGGGTTTCCTAACAACTCTCAGCATCCTTAGCAACTACAGCTCCCAGAAGATGACCCCTAGTCTCCTCTCCCTGAGTGCTCTCTCACATGCAGAAGTTATGGATGGGGGAAGTGTGCCAGTGATGATGACAAATAATACTTGGCTTATGCACCAAGCCAGAATAGGTGGACTGCTGCATAGTGATTGCTCTGCGTTTTTCTTCTTTTTATTACTGCTTTAGCATTGTTCACTCAACAACTGACTTTCTGATGTGAGATAAATAGTAATAATCATATAATCTCAAGAATAAATTCAGTTGGTTCTTTGTGCACTAGCTTAATGGCCCACCAAATAGAGGTACCTTGTTCACTATCAGTGAAGTAACTTGAGATGATTGAGCACTCGTTATTAATGAGCAAATGGATTTATTGATCGGATTGTAAATGCTGACATTCTCTTTTTAAGCATGTAGGTTGGGAATATGAGCGTAACTGGAGCACGGTTTCAGCAGTCATTCAGAATTTTATAACTTTGCACATTTATAACTTTGTGGATATAAAGCTGATTTAATTTAACTCGGGAGAGGTTTCCCCATTTTGTTTTTACAAAAATGTAGCAAATTAATTGCCTGTTCTGTGCTGTTCATCCATACATATAATAGAGTAAAAGCTGTAGATTATTCATGCTGGACTGGGTGGAACCCTTGGTTATGAATGAGAATATCCAACAAAGACCCATAAAGCAAAATTGTACTATTAGGTTTCCATTGGTGTCATAGTGTATTAGACTTGTTTTTCCTAATTGGGGTTAAAATTTATAGAACGGAAAGGGGAAAACTTGTGTATTAGAACTCTTGGAGAGACATCATGTGGATAATATCCAAGGGCTAGGCATTCTAATATGGAGATACTCTCTGAAGGCTCTTGAAGAGAGCTGACAGTGATTGGATAAGATAATAGTTAGGGAACAAGGATTGGGGAGCTGACCAATCTGCTTCCCCTCCAGTTTACTGTGGCTGCATAAACACCATACATTTAAAATACTGGTGTCCCCCCAAAATAATCCCTGGAACTATAGTTTAAGGGTGCTGGGACTGTAGTTCTGTGAGGGGTAGATTGCAATTAGCACAATTTTGAAGGAAGCCATATGCTTTAAATGTATGATGTGAACAGGGCCTGTAACATATTTGTTCACTCATCATTCTTATTTTCCAACGCATAGTGCCCCTGTGATTTCTTACTCTTCCTTCCATTTCTCATCACTTCCTAAACCTGGAGTTTTTAACAATGGAGGGAAGCACATTGCCATGTTCTTACGAACCTCTGTTAGGAGGACTAGAGATATTTACAGAATTCATAAATGATCTGAAACAGTGAGGTAGCCAAATTACTAGCGATGCCGAATTCAGGTACAAAATGGTGTGCCTCTGACTGACTGTAACCAACCAAGGAAAAAAACTTGTGGTCTCCATAGAAAGCTTTCTGAAAGGTTCTGCTTAGAATTTACTGGAGGTGGTGGAAAACATTGTAAAGATGTATGAAATTACGAAATTACGTTCAGCAAGAAATTCTCTCTCAAAATGCTTGAACTCCTGGTCATCCCCTAAAACCTTGCTGAGTGGGTAGCAAACAAGTATGGCTCTGCTCTGCTTGCTGGATATTCTGTGGTCCCAGCTACCTTGCTATCTGGTGCTTTTGAATTTCTGGCCCACACCCCCAGGCAAGAGTGGCACTGAACTCAGCCAATAGGAGACTAGCTTTAAAGTTGGGTGACCATAAAGAGCATTGGAGTGGCAACGGGGTGGACCAATCCCTGAGCTCCCTGCCACTCTCAGTATGGGATGAGGAAATGGTAGACAAGTGGAGCCTCAGCTGCTGATACAACTGTTCATGTGTTACTGCTGCTAATTGCTGTTGTACCAGGGAATCTCTGGGGTCATAGAGAAAAAACTTGGGTGCAACAAGGCACCAGACCTGCACCCTGTAGTCTGACACTACAGAGTATAAGTATTGTTCTTAAAAGGGATGGTTATCTCTCATCTATCCCACTGGTGAATTTCCTCAACCTGTTGAGTTTGATGGGCTATGGTAAAGGTTTATGGCCATAGTACTTCCTCCACCTCCTGTTAAAATAGGATCTACCTACTAGAGATGTAAAATTTCCAGAAATTTCGAAGCTCGGAAAACCCCCGGATCTTTCTCTAGGGTTTTTTGGGGGGGGGGGGGGAGAACTGAAATTTTCGGAAAAATTGTGGGGAAAATGCTACATTAGCACTTCTTTTTTCTTTTCCAGATTTATAGTAATTCTGTTACTTTAGAAACATAAAATATAACTATGGACAATTTTAATGGGCATAAAATTATCACAACTAGCATATTAAAAATATAGTGTATCCAAACAATAATTACAATCAGGATTTACTTTTAAAATAATATTTATTTGTATTTGTAACAAATAGAGCAACAATCTCCTGAACTGTTTACTAGTTTATGTGGAACAAAAAAAAAAACCTCCACAAATTTTCTCTGCACAGTATTTAAATTTTTAAAAATCTTTTCAATTTTTCCAATTTTTCGGGGGGAAACAAAAAAGACCAGGGAAAAAACAGGGTTTTTTTAAATTTTTCTGGGTTTTTCCTGGGCCTTCACATCTCTACTACCTACACAACATTTTCATGTGTCCAGCTGAATGAGTATACAAGACCACAGTTTGTTGCTCTGAACATTTTCATAATTTGCATCAGTCTTTCAGCCTAAAGTGCCTCACAGGGTTGTTGTTGGGAATAAATAAGGAGTGGGGGGGAAACCATATACACTTCCTCAAGTTTCTTAGAGAGAGAAAAGTGTATAAAGGCAATAAAGGATTTGTTTATTTTGTGAGAAGGAGCAACATTTCCTTATGAGGAAACATATCCTTATGAGGCAGCTACCGGTAATAAATATTTCAAAGCCCGTTAATATTAGTGGGGTAAAAACTGCTAAATTTCATTGACCCCGCTGGACAATGAAGTCCATTGATTTATCCTGCCCACTCTGGGCCCTGCTCCAGCAAGGAAATGGTTACATTTTTCTTAACTATGGTCTGTTCCAAGATGCAAGATCAGAATAATTTGTTAGTGTGCCCCTTTGGTCTAAAAAATTATCTCTTCACTTACCCTATCATTGTTGATCATTGTGTAGTACGGAGCCTGGGTAGAAGTATTCATCTGAAGAATAATTCAGAATGATTTGGAGGCGAGCGGGGGCCTGCCTGACATTGAAAAGAGGATGGAGGAATAAATGATAGCTGTTATAAATGGCTGCAAGTTATACTAGAGGAGTTTTATTATAGTAACGGCTAAATAGGTTTTCTGCACCCATCCTGTAATTTAATGTCTCTATTAATTATCTGGAAAGGGGCTGTGCAGCAGTTTAATTAAGCATTTTCTATTGAACAAGGAGACATAAACATGGCAGAGTGCAAATATAAGCATTTATGTTAAGAAATGCTAGGAGCGTGCGTAGGCAGGAAAACAAGGTGAGCGAGATCTGATACGAGAACAAAAATAAACTGGATAAATCCAATTAAAGGGGTGGGGGGAGTAAAGGCATATGCTCCAGACTGATTCTCTGCAAACTCTGTTGCATATAACTGAAAAGTATATTCCTGGCATCATTGGAAGGTGTGCTGAAATACCGTGTTGTACTTTACCTGCTTTCTCTGGGGCCCGAGACAGAAAATTCTGCCACAGAGAAACAGCGCTGGCAATGAAACGGCATCAGCTCAGAGCTGTGTGTTTTAAGAATTTGTGGAAAGGGAATCCGTTAATTTTCTAAGATGCTTCTTCTGCTAAATGACTATGAGGTTCTTTTCCTGTCTGCCTTGCCCTCATCTTAAAAGGCAGAAATTATATTTGTGGTAGTGTTGTTGTTGTTTAGTCATTTAGTCGTGTCCGACTCTTCGTGACTCCAAGGACCATAGCACGCCAGGCACTCCTGTCTTGCACTGCCTCCCACAGTTTGGTCAAACTCATGTTCGTAGCTTCGAGAACACTGTCCAACCATCTCATCCTCTGTCGTCCCCTTCTCCTAGCGCCCTCAATCTTTCCCAACATCAGGGTCTTTTCCAAGGATTCTTCTCTTCTCATGAGGTGGCCAAAGTATTGGAGCCTCAGCTTCACGATCTGTCCTTCCAGTGAGCACTCAGGGCTGATTTCCTTCAGAATAGATAGGTTTGATCTTCTTGCAGTCCATGGGACTCTCAAAAGCATCAATTCTTTGTGGTAGTACGCAGGTGCTTTTGGGGCCGGCCATCCCATGGATACCACAACTATGCACACACAACCGCCACCACCCCACAATGTTTCCTCACCCACCTGCCACTGCCAGCAATTAGGCTTGGAAAAATGTATTCCCCATTGGGGGGGGGGGGCGTGATCTTCCTGGAGAGTTCAGCTGGGGAGGCAAGAGGTAACTTTACCTCCCTTACTGCAGTCTCCAGGAAGATATCACACACATCAACCACAACAGTTAAGTTTGGAGCCAATAGAAGGGGTTCCAGCTAGCCAGGGAAGGGGTAACCCTTGCCTACCCACTGGCATAGGAATGGGGGGGGGGATGCCCTTCATGTCATGCCTAAGGCCTGCCAATGCTTGAAAGGTCTAATTCCAGTGAGGTAGAGAACAAACTCTATAGGTACCACGGAAGGCCTCTGGCTGGTTAGCTCAGTCTGTAGGGCACGAGACTCTTAATCTTAGGGTTGTGGGTTCGAGCCCAACCTTGGGCAAAATATTCCTGCATTGTAGGGGGTTAGACTAGGTGACCGACGTGGTCCCTTATAACTCTATGATTCTATAACCCCTGGGCATTGTGTTGTGGACCCATGACATAAGTTCTGCAACCTTATGGGTTGCTTCTGAGTCCCATTAAAGCAAGAATGGGTATGTTTCAATAGTGATAAGGAAAGGGACCGTAGCTGAGTGGCAGAGCACATGCTCTGCATGCAGAAAGGTGCAAGTTCAATCCCTGCTGTTTCTACTTTAAAAGGTCAGGTGGCTGGTGGCGGGAAAGACCTCGGTCTGAGGCCCTGAGGAGCTGCTGCCTGTCGGAGTAGAAAGCAGTGAGCGAAATCAACACATAGTTTGACCCGGTACAATGTAGCTTCCTAGGTTCCTAAAGTTTCTGTTTTTCACCCCTACAAGTATGAGATCTTTAACATTTTTCAATCGTCAGTGCTCCCTCCTCTCCAACATGTGACACAGCTTTGCTTCTGCTAGGTATTTAACATACACATGACTTTACTGGTGCTGGAAGTCATGTGCAGATTAATTATTAAATATTTCTTCTTAAATAGGGAAAGGCTTATAAAAATAAAAACCTGTAGAGTGGGTTATTACAGAATACTGCTAGATTATCAATTTGAAAAATGTATTAGAGATTATTATCTGGTAATATGCATACAAATTAATGCCTCATTTCTGAAAAATTTGCAATCGGTTTCTCATATCTTTTAATTATTTTTCAAGAAAGAGATTGTATTTTATTTTTTTTTATTTTTTTTTTAGAAATGAAGAAAACAAACATTGATAAATAACAAAATATAAAACATCGAACAAAAACAAAACAAAAATAATACATTTTTTTTCCAAGTTGTACATATTCTCTTATACTCCTATTTCCTATATCCCTCCACCCTACCCACCACCCACCGTGCGTGGTTAGATACTTCCAGCCTTATTCTGTTCTGCGCCTTTCATGTTCTTGCGTGCAATTGTATACCTGATTTCTTATTGTGGTACTGTTACTGAACCTTTTTGTATCTGAGCCCTCATATGGCTTCTGCTAAGGAGGGATTTTCCACCATTGTTCTTAGATAGTTTCTGTATTTCCCCCAATCTTTGTTTCTAACTTCCTCATTTATTCCTTTAACTTCAGCATTTTTTGTTGCTGAGTTATAATATATAAACAATTTGTTTTGCCAATCCTCTATGGTCGGTATCTTATTGCTTTTCCAATTTGAACCAATTAAAGTCCTCGCTGCTGTTCCTGCGTACATTACTATATTTCTGTCTTTTGGTCGGATTTCATCATGAAGCATTCCCAGGAGGAAGAGTTCCGGATTCTTTTTAAAGGAGTATCTGAGCATTTTTTTCAATTCCCTATATATCATATCCCAATATGGCTTGATTTCACTGCATCTCCACCATATGTGAAGATAGTTACCTGTCTCCTTTTTACACCTCCAACACTTTTCATCTGCTCCCTTGTACATTTTGGCCAATCTGTGTGGGGTTAGATGCCATCTATATTGCATCTTGATTAGGTTTTCTTGCAGATCGTAGCTTGGTGTGAAATACGTGTCTCTGTTCCAAAGTTTTTCCCAACTCTCAATCATTATTTCTTTTCCCAGATCCTGTCCCCAGCGAATCATTGAGGTCTTAGTTAATTCTTCTTTTGTTTCCCATTCCAATAGTAGATTATATAAAATTTTTATGTATTTGCTTTTGCCGATTGTTAGAATTTTATCAAATTTAGACATTTCCTTATTGAATCCTATCTTTCTGTCTTTTTGAAATCTTTGATTTAGTTGGAAATATTGTAGCCAGCTGTTTAGAAGATGTTTTAATTCATTGTAGCTTTTTAATTTTAATTTGCCCTCGTCTTCTTCTAATAATTCTTTGTAAGTTGGCCAGTTTGTGCCCATATTGCGTTTTTTGACTGCCACCACTTCCAATGGGGATATCCACTTGGGAATTTTTGTTTCTAAGATGCCTCTATATTTTACCCAGATTCTATAGATAGACTTCCTAATAATATTATAAAAGAAAATAATTTGGGGCCTTAGATTTTCTTGAAGTAAATAAAAGTGCCACCCGAATCCTAACCCATCCCCTTCCAGGTCCAATATATCATCATTTTTAAGGTCCACCCATTCCTTCATCCAGAAGAGGGCTGCTGAATCATGATATAGTTCTAGGTCCGGTAGGCCCAGGCCACCTCTGCTTCTGTGGTCTATTAGCACCTTATATTTTATTCTAGGTTTTCTGCCTCCCCATATGAATTTGGTGATATCCTTTTTCCATTCACTAAAACATTTCATTCCTCCTAGGATGGGTAGATTTTGGAAGTAATAATTCATTTTCGCTAAGACTGACATTTTAACCAACGATATTCGCCCTAATAAAGAGATTTTTAATTTTGTCCAAATTTCCATTTTCCTTTTAATCTCCTTCCAGATTTTGACATAATTTTCCTGAAACAGATCAATGCTTTTTGACGTTATTTGTATCCCTAAATATTTTATTTTATTTTTGATTTGAATACCAGTCAATTCTTGTAATTTTTCTTTTTCCTCTAATTCTAAATTTTTTACCATCATATTTGTTTTATTATAATTTATTTTAAATCCCGCCAACTTTCCATACTCCTCAATTTTTTCCAACGCCCTGGGTACGCTATTGATTGGGTCCTCCGTTGTTACAATAACGTCGTCAGCAAATGCTTTCACTTTAAACCTTTTCTGGCCTATCACCACCCCTTTGATTGTATTTTAAAGGGATCTCTTTCTAAAAATATGCTATGGTACAAGTTCAGGACATCCAGCCTGGTATTTTCTTATGGCAGTCATCCCCAAACTTCGGTCGTCCAGATGTTTTGGACTACAATTCCCATCACCCCTGACCACAGGGCCGCAGTTTGGGGGTGCCTGTCTTATGGTATCATCATGCAATAACAGATATAAAATACGTGTTTATTCCATCAAATTTATATACGACTTGATTGTAAAGCAAAACTTCAAAGCAGTGTGCTGAAAAAAGATATTATGGTTCAGCATCTAAAAAGATCAAATATAAGACCATTTATGTAGCTATAACTATTTGTTTCAAGTTATTTATGAGTGTGGTTTTAATCGCACAATAGAAGGACATCCACAGACTATGCCACCTTCTGGTTTCAAAAATTAAAAGAGAATTCTGCTGGGCTTGCAGTAAATTAGATATTAGGAACCAGATAGTGTAGGATTTGGAAATTCCCCTCATTACAGTATTTTTCCATCTTGGTAACAAAACAGTTTGTCAGCTACTTGCCATTGGAGATAATGTAGAAGTTAATTTAGTTCCTTATAGAACAATCACTTATTTGGGGTAGCAGCGCTTGAATTATTTTTGAATATTTTCATGTATTGCATAACCAGTCCAGATTGTGCCCAACATGTTCCCAAAGCCCATACTGTGTTTACAGATAAAATGCCATGGAATATATGCCCATTCAGGTTGACATTTCCTTTTGCATTGAGCTTTTCCTCATTGTGAAATTGGCCAGTTCAGATCAAGTGGTGTTCACATTGAATTTATTTGCTGATGTGTGTATAAACATGGGCAGATGCAAAGAAAGAACTTTGTGACAATCATAGAATCATAGAGTTGGAAGAGACCACAAGGGCCATCCAATCCAACCCCCTGCCAAGCAGGAAACACCATCAAAGCATTCTTGACATATGCCTGTCAAGCCTCTGCTTAAAGACCTCCAAAGAAGGAGAGTCCACCACACTCCTGGGTAGCAAATTCCACTGCCGAACAGCTCTTACTGTCAGGAAGTTCTTCCTAATGTTTAGGTGGAATCTTCTTTCTTGTCGTTTGAATCCATTGCTCCGTGTCCGCTTCTCTGGAGCAGCAGAAAATAACCTTTCTCCCTCCTCTATATGACATCCTTTTATATATTTGAACATGGCTATCATATCACCCCTTAACCTTCTCTTCTCCAGGCTGTTTGTGCTGACATCTGTTTAAAATAGATGCAGCAGTGGGACAGATTGAACCTAAGTTTGGAAAACTTGAAAGATGAGGGATTGAGAAAAATTATGGCCATCTTATTCTTAGATGAAGTGTATCCTTTCAGAGCGATTGCTCAAGGGGTTGTACTAGGGAGAAGGGTAAAGTTGGACCAAGATGTAGTATCAGCCAACATTTAAGCCACAAATAGCCAATGTGGTACCCTCCAGGTGTTAGATTAGATATTTATGCCCCCTTTTATATTAAAATAACACTCAAAATGACTTGTTGGACTGCAACGGAAATTTGGCCCAGTGAGCCATGGAAGTTGTAATCTAATGGAAGGCACTGTGTTGGGTATCTCTGATTTAATCCATGATTATGCCACTGTTTCTCAGCCTCAGTAAAGAAGTCCATTTGGAAATCGGGATTGATCCCACCTGGAAAGTCTTAAAGCAAACATCATGTTGAACATTTGTTATCCAAACACATTCTGTGCCGACAGTGAAAGCTAATGGCTCCATCCTCCCTAGATCAGCACTTGTCTGGCAGCCAGGAAACCTAGCTGCTTGCCAAGTGACTATTTCAAGTTGTTGCTTTGGGACATTTCATGGAAGAGCCTTTCTTTTTAGCAAACGTGTTTTAAACAGCGGAAAAATCTCACTTTGCCAAAACAGATGGAGCAGCGAGGATTCGTCTAATCAAATGTAGGTTTTCCCTAAACTCTTTATAACATCACATTGACAATGCAGAAAGGATTGTAGGTTTTGGATTGTGGCCTGTTTTGGATTTACCTCTTCCCAAATGATAACCCACACTGTGGTTTCGTTGTTCTTTATATGAGAGAACAAATTTAGCAATAGGAAAGGGCAGCTATATTTGCGCGACTGTATTTCACCCAAACCCAGTGATTTTGGTGTGCCGTCTAAGTTGTAAAAACAAGTACCCCGGTAGGGTATAATTTCCCAAGGAGCTCAAGGAGAAGGAATGCAAATGGTAGGAAATATGTGTAGTTTGTGAAGCCACTAAATGCTACGTGACTTCTGGGGTTGTTTCCTTTATTGCCGATCTACAATATTGCTAGCTATTTGTAGCCCACATATTGTTGGTTTGATTTCGTTTCTTTGAAAGTACTCTATGGCTTTAGAAGCACCTTGCAGGTGCATAGTCTTCCTCCGCAGTGCTGTAGCTTAGGTTGACACACTGGGCAGCTGACTGGTCAAATATTGTCACATGACTGCTTAATATTTTGTTGTCGTTTAGTCATGTCCGACTCTCCGTGACCCCATGGACCATAGCACGCCAGGCTCTCCTGTCTTCCACTGCCTCCCGCAGTTTGGTGAGACTCATGTTCGTAGCTTCGAGAACAGTGTCCAACCATCTCATCCTCTGTCTCCTTCTCCTTGTGCCCTCCATCTTTCCCAACATCAGGGTCTTTTCCAGGGAGTCTTCTCTTCTCATGAGGTGGCCAATGTTTCTCATGAGGTGGCTTAATATTTAACTATGGCCAAAGACCATTCTAAATGTTCCAAGGATGCCACTGTGAAGATGGCAGCTCGCATTTATCTTTATTTCAATATTGGCCGAATCAACCCTGGCGATCAATGGGGTGACCGATGTCGCAGCCAGCTCGCCCTCACATCCACGTGCAAGGTTCTTCCCCCTCCCCCTGTTGATCCTCACAACAACCCTGTGAGTCAGGTTTGGCTGAAAACTTTTGACTTCATGGCTGAGTGAGGATTTGGATCTTGGTACCCCAGATTCTAGTCCAGAACCTTAACCATTACAGTCATACCTCATGTTGCATTAAGTTCATGTTGTGTCTTTTCAGCTTGCGAACGCGGCAAACCCGGAAGTGTTTACTTCCGGGTTTCGCCGCATGCGTGCAGAAGCGTTCTGCATGCTTCGCGCATGCGCAGAAGTGCTCTATCGCGCTCTGCACTTGCACAGAAGCGCTGCTCTAGTTGCGGACTTTTCGGGGTGCAAACGGCACCCCGGAACGAATCGTGTCCGCAACTAGAGGTACAACTGTATGCTATACTGGACCACATTACGATTCTGATCTTCCAAACAGGGAATTTTTTGTTTTCTTTGCCTGTTTGTTCTTTCAGTTTAAAATGTGTAATTCTAGAATCGGTGCTTCTGAACAGTCTTTTGTAGCTGTAATGTTCACCTGCCCTTTTTATTACTTCACTCTTTTGTTTCTTGCATGCCACATTATTCTTTGCTACACTGGTTCTTCTGAATTAATAGTCAAGTCAAAAGAAAATGAATGCTAATGGTGCACACCCTAGCTATCAAGCTTGAGATCACAGAGCTTTAGTTTCTTACAAGGTGTTTCATATTCTGGGAAAGAGCTCATTTTGTTGCTTACTTTACAACTTGTAGAAGTACGAATCACAAATCGGTTTCTCCTTAATATACACAGTGTTTCACATTTGACAGGAATTTCTGGAGCATTTTGAGTGCGTGAACTAGAAACTTCAATGTATTAATCTCAGAATCAAAGAATTGTAGAGCTGGAAGGGATCCAAAGGGAAATCTATTCCATCCCCTTGTAATATCCCGGACTAGGGCAGAGGGTAGCCAGTATGGTTGGACTACCATTCCCATTAGCCCCAGCCACCATGGCCAGGGGTCAAGGATGAAGGGAATTGTAGTCCAACAACAGATCTGAAGGGCACCATGATGGCTTCCTGGGTTTCAGATTTTTGAACAATGGGGTGCAAAGAATTTGGCATGCCTCGTTGGTTTACATATAAAGTGTCAAGGCTCGGGATTTTCAAAGAAAGTTGTTGTCTTCTGCAATCAAGTGGTATATAAATGTGGTTAAATAAAACTATTTTTAAGCACACCAGAGCTGATTGAAATGCAGTGAAGGGTCTGTAAAATGAATTGGTTATTTGGTACAGCTGTAGCACAAAAATCATGAATATGATGGAAGGCAAGTTGTGTCTTCATATCATAAATTGGTAGAGATTTACCCCCTTCAGTATAGAACACAGTGATATGGATGGTTTGGGGTTTTTTTAAAATCATATGCTGTTGCTATGGTGGCATTCTTGAAGAATGGCACATGTGTGGGAGGCCGAAAAAATCTGGACAGCAAGTACTTGTTCTCAGAGTGAATTTTGGATCGTGACTGTTGTAAATAATAACACAGTATTTTAGCAAGGATGGGGTTGTGTAATGCATTCTTAAAGATCAGGAACGTCAATTCTTAATTGGCCTATTAGCACCTAATGGAATGGCACTAGGTTCTAGAACAGGATCAGATTGACTCTTCAGAAACTTCTTCAAAATGGGAGCATTTTGTGTAAGTAAAAGTAAGATATGCAGAGCTGAGTTACTGTGGTTGTAAATCGGAAGTACATAGGCAAAACCTCTACAGCAAACCTGTGGCCCTCCAGATGGTGTTAGACTCCAGCTTTCATCCCAATGGTCAACTTCTGGGGAGCCACAACTTAGAAAAACACGTGCTCCACAGGCACACTGGAGTTGTATCTGGGAAAGTGCTGTTGAAACTCTTTCCTCCCATCAGTTCTGCTTTTATAAAACAGATGGGGAGAAGGTGGCACATAAACTTTACAAATAACAAATAGGGTGTGGAATTTCTCTTTGGCCTCCAAGCTGTTCTCCACCCCTCCTTCTTTTCTTCCTTGTTTTACTTCCACCACAGAGACAGACAGACAGAGAAGGAGGGAGGGAGGGATTATTAAAATGCAGTTTCGGAATTGAATGGGAAAACTTTCAGGAGGGGAAGCTGCCGCCACCGCCACCCCAGAAAACCCCCTAAGGTTCAATTATTCTTCTCTCTGGATTCCAACCAGCATTTTGATAACATCTTTATAACATGGGTGGGTAGCCAAGGTGTGAAGGGCTGGAACTGGCAGAAGGCTAAGAGCCAACATTAGACCACCCCCTTTTCTCTCTCTCTCTGCCAAGCCCCTCCGGCCACTTTCCCCTTTTGTCTTTCTCCTCTTCTCATTGCCATCCCAACGAAACCCTCCGCTCCCTATTGGAATTAGACTTGCAGGGGGAGTTCCTGTTGCCGTCAATGGGATCAAGGGTACCTTGAGAAGGTGCTCAAGTGAAGATCGTATGGAGTTTAAAGGTTAATGCCAGCATTTGGAATGGGTACTCCCGTTCCTTCAATACCTCATATGTACCCTGTACCTCTTTTTTTTTTGCACCTGTTTCGTGCAAATGGGGAATGCAAAGCTCTCCCAAAGGTTAACTGCTATGTTGTTGTTGTTTGCAGAAGTGACTCTGAAGGTCCACGTAAGTGATGCCAGCACACATCAGCCAGTCACCGAAGCCTTTATTGAGATTTTTACCAACCAGATCCCCATTGCCTCTGGAACCTCAGGAGCGGATGGCACTGCCTTCATCAAGTTTCAGTATAAGCTGGGCAGTCAGCTGATCGTTACTGCGACTAAGCATGCTTACGTGCCAAACTCTGCACCATGGAAACCAATAAGATTGCCTGGTAAGAGATCTTTATTTTTGTTCTGAGGTAAGATTTTATTTCTAAAGGGGGGGTACAAAACTGTGGTGTGCTTTTTTTTTAAAGGACAAAACAAAACCAAGAAAACCTGAATGCTGAAAATCATATTTATCATTTATTTATTTATTTATTTATTCATTCATCATTTATATCCCATCCTTTCTTTCAAAGGAGCCCATGGTGACAAACACATCTATAATTCTCTATCTATCTATCTATATATATATATATATACACACACACACACACACACACTAAAGCTGGCCCTGCCACGCATTGCCATGGCTAATTCCGGTGACTGCCACCACCCTATGTCGACCCATGACATATCCCGCCCCCTCCTCCCCCCACCCCGGGTTTTCCCTGTGATTCCCCCCAACCTGTCCCGTCCCATGACGTATCACGCCCCCTCTTCCTCCCACCTGTGGCTGGCCCCACCGTGTCCTGACCTATCCCGTCCCCCAACCCCCACCCAGGCGAGTCAGTACCTCCATTTGGCCTAGTCTGTAAAGGCTTCGGTCTAGTATGTAAATGGCAGCTGAGGTGCTGTTGAGAGGGAAGGTTCTATAGGTGTAGTACCTATAGGTGTAGCTAGAGGGTGCTGGTTTGCAACCTGGTTCTTTTCCCAGCATGCACTTTTGGGTGAGTTGTGTGTTCTGTAACATGGGGTTTGGTTTTTTTTTACATGGTGTAGGTGTGACATCTGTCTTAGTAAACTTTATAAGATTAATCTCACGGTAGCATGGGACGTTGTGTGCAAATTTGAATGCTATCGGTCAAGCAGTTTCGGTGAAAAGTGGAAACACACCCACATGCCATTTTTACATTATATATATATATATATATTTCAAGCATTCTAAAAGCACTTTAAAACTGTTATCTCAGGGTTGTCAGGAACAGGGGGGCCTTTCAGCCACCAAATAAATGCCTGGGCAATGCCTGTTCATAGCTGCCAAGTTATCCCTTATTTTAAGGGATTTTCCCTTATGCTGAATAGGCTTCCTCGCGAGAAAAGGGAAAACTTGGCAGCTATGCCTGTTTTTAAATTGAAAGTCAGTGAGACAGGTGCACCTCTCTCGAATGGCAAGCTGCCACTGAAAATGCCCTGTCTTGGGTCAGTGCAAATCCAGCAGCCCCTGGTAGCAGCAGCACCAACGAGGCCTCACCTGCCAGTTTTAGGGCCCAGGGCAGTTGATATGAATATGATAAGAACCTGATGGTTTTCACATGAGAAGAATATGGATGCCCAGTAAGAACAGTGCCTCTCCCCATACTCCCCTGGTTAGGCCTTTAGTTTGACTGTGCTTTCCTTAGCTTGGCTTCAGCGCCAGTGTTTTGTCTTGGGTCATAATGAAGCTGAACATGTGAAGCCAGAATGAGGAATCTCTGATACTCAGAGGTTGTTGGACTCCAACTCCCACCAGCCCCCAGTCATCATGGCCAACGATCAGGAGTGATGGGAGCTGTAGTCCAGCAACATCTGGAGGGCCCCGTCTTGCCTACCCCAGCGCTAGCAAATGGATGGGGACAGACTATGCTAACTGGTAGTGGGGAAGAGAATTATTTCTGACCAGAGGGGAGAATCACTTCAGCTGATCTTTCTTTGGCCTCTAGGGTTGCCAGACTCAATAGAGCACAGGACTTCTGTGCCTTTAATTGCCCTGCTCTCTTTTGAGTCTGGAAACCTTAAAGAGAAACCAGCAAGACCCTTTGTTTAATTTCCAAGCAAAGGGTCTGCTGGTTTCTCTTTAAGGTTTCCAGACTCAAAAGAGAGCAGGGCAATTAAAGGCACAGAAGTCCTGTCCTCTATTGAGTCTGGCAACCCTATTGGCCTCTGGATGAGGATGTTCTCGCCCATTTTTCCCATCGGTATTTCCTCCATTTTGGAGTTAAAAGGGGCCTTTCTGATATTGGCTGACCTGGCATGCTTGAAAAGAGCAGCCATGCATTAAATAGAGCAGAGGTTCTCAAACTGATAGGTAGCTGCGAGCTATAGAACAAAGGAAGCTGCTTTGTAATGAGTCAGGCCTTTGGTCCAACTCACTCAGTGCAGTCTACACTGACTGGCAGTACCTCTCCTGGGTTTAGGGCAGGAGGCTTTTCCAGACCTACCTAGAGATGCCGGTGATTGAATCTGGGACTCTCTGCATGCAAGGCTGCTGAGCTATGCCTTTCCTACAGGTGAGACACAGGGGCATGTATGAGGCACAGTTGCACCCTTTTCTAGTCAGTGAGTGAACAAGTGCCCTGCTGGTTGCATCAGAAGATACTGGGGACTCAGTGCAGCCACTGTTGCTGTATTTGAAAAATGATGAACCAAAGAATATTGCTTTTCTTTTTTCATGTCTAATCAAAATTTTGGCAGGGGGAATGGGAGGGACTCGAGGGTGCCATTAGTGCACAGGGTAGATTATTCCTTTTATTTCAGCCCATATTTCTTGTATATAGGGGTCCTTACAGTGCATTTTTTTTGCTTTTAATATTGATTTTGTTTTAATTTTTTGAGGAAAGCCAGTTTTGCAGAGCTTTTGACAAGTCATTGAAATCTGAACTAGGCTTTTTGTGTGTTTTCGAGAGAAGGCACTTGAAATGAGTGTGTGCCTCTGAAAGGAACACTTGTTTGGGCATCCTCTGCCGAGTTCATTAGGCATTTTGCCACAAATTGCAGTGAGAAGGAGCTATTATTTTGTCTTTTGTCCCCTTATTTGCACTTAGTTCCTCTGATAAATGACCAAATGAGATGAAAAGGGGGGGATTAAAACGTGTGTTGCAAAACCATGCTTCTTTATGATTAATAATAAATTAATGCAGCTTAATGCAAACCAAGTTTTAAAGTGTGCAAACATTATGATTTTCAAACTGGCTTTTGCTTCAGTTCGGATACTGCCAACTGGGACACGGCTTTGCATGGAGGTAAAACAAGACTTTCATAAGCTCAGCTGTGAGCCATGGTGGGAGAAACCCTGGTGATTAAAGTTCCTCCACTGGGAACCCTGAAAACATTTAAGGGATGGTAGAAGAGCTTGAGGAAACCCGGTGACAAAGAGGAAAACTAGGGAGACTTCCCTAGGGAGACCTCCCTAACTTTGTGGCCTGGGTTTGGCCCTTAGTGAGAGGATGAGCCAGTGATCCTAGAGCAGCGCTCTGCAAACTGACAACATCTGCCGTCAACCCTGACCATTACAGAGGGGCTGATGGGAGTTGGAGTCTTACAACTTCTGAAGGGCACCAAGTTGAGGAAGGTTGTCCCAGACTGTCCAACAACTAATCCATATAATAACCAGGACAGTAGTAGTAGTAGTATATTTATATCCCATTCTTCCCAGGCACTGGGAGGAGGTGGGCAAGGAATGAGTTTGAGGAACTGGGAGGACAGAGCTGTGTGATGAACCAGGTGGCCTGTTCTGCACCCACTAAACTTGCCTACTGCCTTCAGCAGTGGTGGATGCCCATTCTGTCACTGGTGTTAAAGTAACATTCGCCTGCATGTCCAGTTGGCTTCAGGATGCAGAATGAGGCAGACAGCATCTTGTCCTTTGTGCCAGGTGGGAAAATGTTTTGGGGCGGCCCTAATAATCACATTAAGAGAATGGAAATATAAAATGTGGGGCTTTTCACTCGTGATCGCATTAGTACCCTACATAAGAACAAGAAGACCAAAGTTGGAACAAATTTACTGCAAAATGGTCTCCATTTATTTTTGCATAAATAATGCTCTAAATCAGGCACCCCCAAACTCAGCCCTCCAGATGTTTTGGGACTACAATTCCCATCATCCCTGACCACTGGTCCTGTTAGCTAGGGATGATTGGAGTTGTAGTCCCAAAACATCTGGAGGGCCGAGTTTGGGGGTGCCTGCTCTAAATCCAAATACAGAAGCACACTTTTCAGCGATTTAGAGTAAAGTAATTTAAGATCTCTAATAATATATACAATGCAATGTGCCAAAAATATTTTAAAGTATACTATAACCATGCAATGAATTGGTAACGGTGCAATTATGCAGCTGTGCTATTTATATAAGCATGTCGTTAACATGTTGTGTTGTGCTTTTTTGTGTGTGTGAAGGTTATTGTGTTAAGATTATTTTGGAAGTAAAAAAACCCCAAAAAACAGACTTTTTACCAGATGTGTTCTATGGGACATGCTGTTATTTGTGAAACTTAATAATATGAAGACAATAAAATGTGATTTTTAATTATTGTATATTAATGTTTACAAATAGCTAATAAACTGTCAAAAGGGAGTCAAAATCTCAGGAACATTCATAGGCTGTGCTTGTTTCGATTCGCCGATTAATTGGGAACTGCATTGGTACATATTCTTCATTTCTTCAAGCTATTTGAATTGCATTGGCTTTAATTCTTACCAATAAAAATTAGGTGCAAAAAAGAAATAAATTATTATATTTCCATCCTTCAGAGCTACCTATTCCATAATTCATTCTCCTTGTAGTACATTATGCTCGATAATGTGCTTTTAGTATGAGCAAGGAAATTATTGTGATGGAACAGCTGAAATTTGAGAAGATTCTGATTTATAGTGTGAATTTATTAATGCTTAGCAGAGCATTCTCAAAATGCAAATGTGGTTATAGCAGTACTAGAAGAAAATCTTTATACATATAATGTTTACATGACTACTGACTGGTATCTCCTGCTATTTTAAATGCAACTTCATGGGGAATGTTTGGAATTCAGGGAAACTGCTCCTGACTTTTGAAAGATACAGATCGTCTTGCAAATTAATACTTAGTGATATTGACACCAAGCTCCTTTGTTTGCTGGGGGGGATCTGTTAAACAACACCTCAGATTTGGAGGGTGTGCCCCCATCTTCTGGAAAAAAAAATATTTTCCTTTCTTTCTAGATTTAGAGTTACAGGAACTGAAACATTTAATTTGATGCAAAAATTTTAGTGAACTCTGTTAATTATTCCCTTAGATTTTGAATTCTGTTCTTATTTTTAGAAAATTTGTGCTGTGTTCACTGAATCTGAATTCCAGTGCAACTTGCATTTAAGACTGGGTAGGGTGACAGCTCTCCAGATGTTTTTGGACTACAACTCCCATCACCTCTGACCATTCACCATCCTGGCTGGGACTGAAGGGAGCAGAAGCGCAGTAATATCTGGAGCAGGGTTTCCCAAACTTGGGTCTGCAGCTGTTTTTTGGATTACAATTCCCATCATCTGAGACCACTGGTCCTGCCAGCTAGGGCTGATGGGAGTTCAGAAACAGCTGAAGACCCAAGTTTGGGAGACTCTAGTCTGGAGGACACCAGGGATTGCTGAGCTAGATCCTTATATAGACCAAATCTGCCATGTAAACTTTTCAAGTCCTTTTCAAGGGGACAATGAGACTGTATTTCCCATCCTGTGTTTAAAAATGTGATCACGTCTGGTGTACTGCTTGTGGAATATTCATCATTCCTCTCCCTATACATCTGGGTTATTTCATTCTTGCTGTCTACGTTGATCTTCTACTTGTGGGCACATAATGTACAAACTCCAGCATACAAAAGTTGTTGAAGCCAATGCATGTGGTAGATATGGTAGATGCAGTAGTTCAGAAAACAAATGTATTGCCTAAAAAAGGCATTAGTTGGTAACCTTTGAAAGATTGGGGATCTGGAGGAAAGAGTTCTTTCAATATTACTTTATATTGCACTTAACCAATTTCCCTTCCACAGTGTTTTCTTCTCTAAGTCTTGGCCTTCTTCCTGAACGTTCAGCTACTCTAATGGTATATGAAGATGTTGTACAGATAGTCTCAGGATTTCAAGGTATGTGGTGCAAAGGGACCTTCTTTACTTTGTCATAATAGTTTTTACCTGTCCCGCAGCTAGAGCTAGGACTTGAGCCTTTTCCCAACTTGACATCTTGATGGTGGCAGGAAGAGAGGCTGCAGTGTGTTAGCGGAGCTGAATTAGGTGACCTGGAGAGCCAGTAGAAGCCTCTACTGGCCTTACCTAATAATTTCTTAGGCCTGGCTCCTAGGATACAAATCACCTGAACAACTCATCCCTTTAAAAAAACCAAACAGATATTTGCTCTTTATAAAGCAGGTTTTAAGTTGTGCGTCTCCCAAGATGGAATTGAACACCCTGAGGTTTTCCTAGTAGGTGAAAAATAATACAGATAAATTGCAAGAGATTGGGTTGCTTGATTAATTACATATGCATAATCTGCATATGAATAAAGCAAACTCTCTGAGGGGGAAAAAATGAGACTTTATTAGTGGTTTTGGATTACGCATGCACACTTCACAGCTGTAAATTCTTTAAAGTTGACAGTTGCTGTCTGTAGCAATTTGTAGTTTTGTGATGGTGATGAAAATTCTGTCTTAAAAGAGATCCCACAATTCCTTGAGGGAAAAGAACCATGGCAGTGGAACCGGTTTACGTCTGTACTGCTGTTATGGCCTGAAGCCACAACCCAACCAACACCTTGCAACAATACATCCTGTATTGAAGGAGCCAAAACGGTGCTTCTGCTCCACAGCATGAATTGTCTAAACTGCAGCTGAGGATTCTTGGAGAGGTTTCTTCGTCTGAGATAATAAAATTATTCTGCGTTATTCTGCTGCTTTTGTTTTTGTTGCAGATATTCATCCATATGCATATGCAAAGCAGCACAGGCAGAGATTTATGACTGAGCAGAGCTATCCCTGAGGATAGGGGAGCTATGCATGCTCCAGTTTCTCATAGTTAACTTCACTAATATGCAAAAATAATAATAAAAATGCTACCTTCAATTTGAGGGACGTGGGTGGCGCTGTGGGTTAAACCACAGAGTCTAGGGCTTGCTGATCAGAAGGTCGGCGGTTCGAATCCCTGCAATGGGGTGAGCTTCCGTTGCTCGGTCCCAGCTCCTGCCAACCTAGAAGTTCGAAAGCACGTCAAAGTGCAAGTAGATAAATAGGTACCACTCCGGCGGGAAGGTAAACGGTGTTTCCTTGCGCTGCTCTGGTTTTGCCAGAAGCTGCTTAGTCATGCTGGCCACATGACCCGAAGCTGGGCCTAAGGTCAGGGGTCCCTTTACCTTTACCTTCAATTTGCCTTCGACTGCTTTAAAAGGGAACCTCTTACTATTTGAGAAATGTATTTCATTGCCAGCTACCTTTGCCACCTCCTGACAAAAGGGACAGTGAGTGCCAGGGAGGGGCTCAGGGGCTTTGCAAGCCCCCAGGGGCTTCATTGCACCCAAAGGTGCCCTCATAGCGATCCCAGATTTAGCAGCTGTCTGTGGTTTGTGCTCGCATTGTGTTTCAGAAAGCTGCTATAATTGTTCCAATACATTGTTGTTGTTCTAAGTGAAAAGTGTTCATTATTTATTTTACTTTATTATTACATATATATCTCACCTTTCCTCTAAGGGGCTCAATACGGCATACAAGGTTCTCCCCCCCTCTCCATTTTACCCTCACAACATTTTGTCCTTACCTGGGAGTAAGCCCCATTGAAAACAGTGAGGCTTTATTTTGAGTAGGTGTAAGTTTGTACAGCAAGCTCTGGTTCTGAGTACATAACTGGATATGAATTTATTTTTATTGGGGGCAGAAGGCACTTAGTCGCCTTAGTGGTCACTTGCAGCATTTGTATCTCTTCCCGAAACATAAATTTCTCTGAGTGGCTTACAAATAAATAGGAAAGAAAAAGAATAGGTAAGAGAACAATCTGAATATAAATAAGACAAAGAATCAAAAGCATCATAAATATCAATGAAAACAAAATTCACCAGGCACCCTAAGTTAAGTCAACAGATTTTAAAACTGAAAGGCCCAGACTACATTGAATATTTGAAAGGCCTGAATGAACAGAAAGGTTTTCACTTGAAGCTGAAAAGTTTAGGGTTGCCAAGTGTCCTCTTTTTCCAGGACACATCTTCTTTTTCATGGGTAGAATTGGAGAAAAATTGCATTTATTTGCTTTGAGTGGCTGTCATAGTGTCCTCTTTTTTGCTCTTCAAAATATGGAAACACTAGATGACACCAGTTGTACCTCCCTGGGAAGGTAATTGGGGTGCCACTACTGAAAAGGCTCTGCCCCTGGTGATTACCAGCGGTTAGAGGATGGATGGCAAGTAACAGGTTGAGGTTGAATCCTGACAAGACAGAAGTACTGTTTGTGGGGGACAGGAGGCAGGCAGGTGTGGAGGACTCCCTGGTCCTGAATGGGGTAACTGTGCCCCTGGGAGTCATTTTGGACTCACAGCTGTCCATGGAGGCGCAGGTCAGTTCTGTGTCCAGGGCAGCTGTCTACCAGTTCCATCTGGTACGCAGGCTGAGACCCTATCTGCCCGCGGACTGTCTCGCCAGTGGTGCATGCTCTAGTTACCTCTCGCTTGGACTACTGCAATGCACTCTACATGGGGCTACCTTTGAAGGTGATTCAGAAACTACAATTAATCCAGAATGCGGCAGCTAGACTGGTGACTGGGAGCAGCCGCCGAGACCACATAACACCGGTCTTGAAAGACCTATAATTGGCTCCCAATACGTTTCCGAGCACAATTCAAAGTGTTGGTGCTGACCTTTAAAGCCCTAAATGGCCTCGGTCCAGTATACCTGAAGGAGCGTCTCCACCCCCATCGTCCATCCTGGACACTGAGGTCCAGCTCCAAGGGCCTTCTGGCGGTTCCCTCACTGCAAGAAGCAAAGCTACAGGGAACCACGCAGAGGGCCTTCTCGGTAGTGGCACCCCCCCCCTGGGAACGCCCTCCCACCAGATGTCTAAGAGAACAACAACTACCAGACTTTCAGAAGACATCTGAAGGCAGCCCTGTTTAGGGAAGCTTTTAATGTTTAATGGACTACTGTATTTTAATATTTTGTTGGAAGCTGCCCAGAGTGGCTGGGGAAACCCAGCCAGATGGGCGGGGTATGATTAATAAATTATTATTATTATTATTATTATTATTATTACTACTATTACTATTTTTATTACTATTTTTATTATTTACTTCATTCGGGGGAAGTACTCAGTTATGAATCTAGTGTTAATGACAGAAAGCTGTTGGAAGGAAAGCTCATCTTTTGAGTAGGCATTAAAATTATGATTCCTTAACTCATTTTTGCACAGATTTAAAGCTACTGTATATGTATTGCATGAATATCCCAGAGCAATATAGCCATAGCTGTCAACTTTTCCCTTTTTTTAAGGGAAATTCCCTCCTTCCAAATAGGATTCCTCGCGAGAAAAGGGGAAAGTTGACAGCTATGAATATAGCTGGCCATCCTAGAACCACACACCATACCTTGTAATAAGGAGTTAATCCTTGATTTGCAGGGGTTTTGTTTGTTTTTTCAATACTCCATGTATCGAAAAAGAAGCTCTTGGGTTTAAAACAGTAACAGCTGTTTTAAATCTTCATTTGCATGTTATGCAAAGGCTTGCAGATGGGGCCTGTCTGTGTTTGCTGCAAAGCTTTGTTAATGGTACAAATTTGTGGAGAAGTGCTTTTGGCTTCAGAAGCAGATACCTAATGGGACCTGAAATGATAAATACTACATGAAGCTGTCTCTAATCTTTCCAAGACTCCAAACCCTCCAATCCCATTAAGTAGCTTTGAACAAAAGTTCATTGTTGGTTGAGAGTTCAAGGGAAGCATAAATCATTAGAAGACGGCTTCCCCTTACAGGGGATTTTCTCTGGGGTGGAGATTTGGTATATGATGGGAAGATTGTTTGAACTCCTCAGCAGAATCAAGCCAAGTTGCTCTGGACCTGGAGGATGGAGGTTTGAGGTGATAGCTGTTTTCTTGACACCTGAGCCAGCAAAGACTCCTGGCTTTCTGGAACCACTGCCTTGCCTCAGTGACTATAAAGTAGCAGGAATTTAATGAACGAGAGCCATTCAGAAACCTGGGGAGGACCATAATGGTTTCTCTGGACATGATTCCACCCTGGAACTGCCTTCAAGCTGAGAGATACTGCAGGCCAATGGTGCAATGGCTTCCCTATGTTCACATTCCCTCAAGAGGCATCCTCCTGGGGCCTCGATGCCAGTGGTGGGTGGGGTCATAGGCAACATTGGGTGGACCATAGGCTGTGCTTAAGCCATTCAAAAGTCAGAGATTTCTGCATACACACATGCATGCAACCCTCACGCAACTGCCTCTTCCTCCTGCATTATTGCAGTTTAGTGACATGATCTAGCTGAACAAAAGCACGGAGCAGGGCCTGCATGTGGCCTTCGGAGGGAGTGTTAACTTCTTACAGCAGGATGGTAAATGCAAGTGAAGGCACAGACCCAGAGAGAAAGCAAGTGAACACCTGGAGAGCAAATGAGCCCCCTACATGTGGCGCTGTGCTCTAAACCACTGAGCCTCTTGGGCTTGCCGATCAGAAGGTCGGCGGTTCGAATCCCCGCATCGGGGTGAGCTCACGTTGTTCTGTCCCAGCTCCTGCCAACCTAGCCATTTGGGGGAAAACACTAGTGCAAGTAGATAAATAGGTACTGCTGTGGCAGGAAGGGAGACAGCATTTCCGTGTGCTCTGATTTCCGTCACAGTGTTCCGTTGTGCCATAAGCAGTTTAGTCCTGCTGGCCACATGACCTGGAAAGCTGTCTGTGGACAAATGCCGGCTCCCTTGGCCTGAAAGTGAGATGGGTGCCGCAACCCCATAGTCGCCTTTGACTGTGGGGTCCTTTACCACTTTAGTAGTCATAGCTGAGAGTTCTTAGGAGAGCTCTGTCCTCATCACTTATCTACAACTCTCATAACAGTTTAACAATCCTCCTTTCCAGGAAGCACTGGGAACAGCAGCTCTGTGTTTTAAATGTACTGTGCAGATGTACATTTAATTGAATTGCCCTGTCACATCACTTCTGTGTGCCTGATCGTTTGCTCACGTTCAGGATTTACATGTACTAAAACAAGTAGCCGTTTCCAGCTGCAGATAACTTTAGACAGCAATCTTAGGCATATTTAACAGTGAATGCAATGGAACTTGCTTCTGAGAAGGCATACATAGGGCTGCACCGTTAAAGGTACATTTTGACTTTGAAGAGGCTTGGTGGGTTCCTTTTAGATGAAATAGCCAAGCATCCTAGCTGAATTAACCTTTGGGATCTTGTATCACTTGTTGCTTGCTTAACTGTTGAACAGTAATTGCTGCTGGCGTTGTTTGCTTTCACTGGAATCCATTAAATTAAGCAAACAATGAATGCTGGCTATCTCCCATAGATATCATAAATGTAATCCTGTGGGGGATATGGTGAATATCATGGCTTTGCTACTAAAGTTATAATTGCATTTATAGAAAACTTGCTCTATGTAGATGGCTATTGTCACATTCATTTGCTTAGTTGCTCTGTTCCTTTCTTATTGCTAGGTGCAAGGATCCAGCCCAAAGTCCATTTTCAAAGGAGAGCCTTGAAGCTGCCAGAGAATACCAGCTTTAGCGACCTCACAGCATTTCTTACTTCAGCTAGTTCACCTTGGGAAGTGGATAGTTTTCCTTATTTACAAGGATATGACGGCAATGGAACTGGTAAACTTTTGTTCTTGTGATTATTAAAGTATGTTTTAAGTTCTATCGGACTAGCTTAGTTCAAGTATTACCAGAATAGTACCATTTCTGTGTAGCCAGTAGTACCATTATTTACTTCCTGTATTAGCTCTTCTACTGAATTATTTTTTAAAAAAGGATGTCCCAACCCCCAAAATCATTTGTAGCAGTCCTGTGAGGCTTGTGACCCACCAAACTGAACTCAACCCTCCAGGGACTCTGCTGTTCTGCTTCATGGGTCACAGACTGTGCAGGCCTGATTTATGGCCTTTTAAAGTGCAAAGAATAAAAATAAAATCCTACATTTCATTTATACTGGGTCAGAATGACCTGTTCCCCTTCCCTTCCCCAAGGCTGCCTGCAACTAGTTCTCTGCATCAATGTTTGAATAATAGGGCACCTAACAGGCATTCCTGCCATTGTAGGAACAAGGGGTCTTGTCCTAAGACAGCTTGAGGCTCACAGGGGAAGCTGGACAGTGTCTCACCAAGAAGCCAAGTCAGGAATGCAAGGCACCCAAAGTATCTACAGGACCATGGAGAGCTCCCAGGGTCCTGCTGAGCTAGCTTTGCAAGCTGATGTCTCAGCAAGCATCTAGCTCCAACCGATTCCTTATAAGTGGTCCGGACCTGTCATGCGGTACACCCCACCATCCCAGATGAGCTGACTGGCTTTGAAGGGGCCGTCACCATATTCTGCAGCCCTTGGATCCTGATAGGCTGGGGAGACAGGGGTAACATGTCTCAGTCAGGGGAGTCTGGAAGACAGTCTTAACTGTTCTTTCCCCAAGGCCAGAGCTGAAGCTTCATCATCCTTTGAACCCCATGTGTTGCACAGTGCATGGTCTCTGGGTCATGGGTCATGGCAGTGTGAAGGGATGCAGCTGAATGGAGAAACTGACAGGCCATTCATATGTGCATGAAAGTACTTTCAATTCACACCTTGGATTTATTTGCTAAATGTCCACATGCAGAAAAAGCATTGCTGCTGCAGGATGACAGGAACAACAATTGCTTGTCATTGTCATCCTTCGCTTGCCACTTTCTTTGTCACCAGCAACTGTCGGTGTATGGGATGGACGTAGCAAGACAATGTAATCAGTGGTGCTTTCATCTGAGAGGCATGTGGCCAAACTCTTAAGCAATTCGAAACAAGGAAGTTAAAACCTCTGTAGGATAGTAATGTTGAATTGGAATGAGCTGAAGGCCAAACTGTACATTAGTTAATGATGTGATTAGCAATCACGTTGTGGCTTTCTAAAATAAAAATAAAAATTGGGTATTGTGGGGGTGGTAGTCATCAGCCATATGGATAGGGGTGTTTAAGCCTTCCATCTCCAGCTGCAATCATGAAGTCAATTTGAGTTTTCCCCCTCTAATGTCACATGGGAAGAGAGGGATTTTTACCAAGAACATAGCTCGTAAGCCCTTTTTATTTTATTTTATTTTATTTTATTTTATTTTAAAAACCATATTGTGATCGTTAATCATGCCATTAACGCAATGTTCATTTTGGCTCCACCACTGCCTGTAACTGGCCTCATATGCTTTAAATTTTGCAAAGTGGTGTCCAGGTCATGCCACCCTTAGGTATATCGGTAGCAGGAAGCTGATTCGTTAATAAAAAATAGTGGGTGTTCATGTGATTATTCTATTTATTAATTGGCTTTGAAAGTTATATTTTATGCATTTTCATACTGTTGTTCATTTGCTTACAGGAAATAACACTAGGTATGATCTTACTCCTGTCACTGCAGTTAGTGTTCACTTACTCAGAAGCGATGGGACTCCAGTTCCAGTGAATGGACCCATCTATGTAACAGTGCCTCTCCCTACAACCAACAACTTGAAGCATAGCACCCATGTGCCCGCTTGGAGGTTTGACCAAAAATTTGGTAAGGAGCCTTTTGTCACTAATCCTAAATTCTCAAACACTTCATTAGATCATTCACAACCTCAGATTGGAACACAGCTGAAGAGTAATGAGAGGCAATTATTCATGATGGGTCAAGAATGATTTTTTTGTTGCTTGATTATGAGAATTCTCCTTTGCAGTTCTTATTTTACAGTTTGGGGTAGAATTTTTAAGGGAGCCTCTTGGTTAAGTGAGACTTGTCATTTTGTGTTTCACAAAGCCAAGCGTGACGCTGCCTTTATTGCTGTTTGCCAGTTGGATTTTGGCTGTCTTTTAGTTTAATTCCAGTACCTAGAATCCATTAATTCAAGAGCCCATTTACGTACTTCAGTTTTCATTTACAATTCAATGTTGTCATTTTTACTTCTGTGAAGGGAGACAGAAAATTGACTCATACTTGCCTGGTTTATTTCCTGCAAGAAGCAGTCCACCTTTTCCTGTATCCTGTTTTAAAGGTTGGCATATACGTTTGCAAATGATTGCAAGGAAAGAGGCTTTCTGAATTAGATCATTAAGTCACAGTGGCCAGGCACTTAAATCTCTCGCTCTTCTGGTTATCTGCTTTATATATTGCTCCCTGCTGAGTATTTTTTTAAAATGCTACATGTGCAGCTGTAAATTGTATGCAGTTGGTAAGCTGAATGAAGGGAATTTCCTCATCTGGTATTTAAACATCTGTTTCAGCATATATGGATAGAACAGTCCTTGGCAAATTTAGCCATATTCACATTAATTTAGGGCAGTGGTGGCTAGCCTTAGGCCCTTTGAGGTTATATTAATACTGGACTTCAGTACCCATCTGAGGGGCAAGGGATATCGCGACCCTCCCCTCCTGAGTTCCAGCCCAGACCCGAGCGAGGCTGAAAAGAAGGAAAGCTCCAGCTCAAGTGGGGAAACAGGAAGTGGGTTCCAAGGCTCTGGCAGGGAAAGAGAGCCATCGTCCCAGGTGGGACAGGAAGGGGAAAGGAAGGGGGGCAGGCCAGTCCCCCCAACTCCGGAACTTCACAAAAGGCGTCGGGGGAAGAGGATGGGTCTCCCCAAGTTATTATGCTGGCGCAAAACGCGCCAAAAGCCACTTGGAGGTTCTGATTCAAGCTGAACAGATGTGTCTTTGTAAATAGCACTGCCATTAGCACTGTAAATACTCAGCACCAATAAAACCATAAAATGCAGAGCTGTGTAGAGTCGTTACTCTGAAGTAGCCTTCTCCAGCCACCGTGACACTAACCATTGACCATACTGGCAGAGGCTCATGGGAGTTGAAGTCCAACACTTGGAGAGTCACCATCCCTGGTTTGGGACCTTTGTTTCCAATGGCATGAGGACATTTTTTCTTTTATCATGATATATTTATAATATGACAACAATTATGAGTAATATTCTTAATAACAACAGTAATAATGATGAGTAGCATCATTGCTATGATCTTACATAAAATTGTTTTATTTCAAGAATTAGGACATAAAATTCAATATTTGTAATTTTTAGAAAATTTTATAAAGCTGATTTTTCAGTTTGCAAACAAAACAGTGCATATACACAGAAGTAAACAAAGCACCATATCAGATATACTGCTAGATGTTAATAAACGGGGGAGGGATTTCCTAATATAATATCCTGCTTAGCGTTCCAAAATCTTCTTCAAATTTATTAACACTTAAAACAGGCTTCCTCAACCTCGGCCCTCCAGCTGTTTTTGGCCTGCAACTCCCATGATCCCTAGCTAGGGATGATGGGAATTGTAGTCTCAAAACATCTGGAGGGCCAAGGTTGAAGATGCCTGACTTAAAATCTTCCTTGTCCAACGCATATGGACCACATTGCAAGATTGCAGAGTTTCATGTACCATTCTCTTAAATGTGCCAGCTCACATCTCCACCCCAATTTTTTGCCAAGCTCATCCCCAAATGCTTTCTTCCCCTGTGGTTTATTGACTTATCAGCAATGACTGCAAACACCCATCCGGCCAAGCCTTGACTTTACCTGCCTGTGACATCTGGATTAGGGCAGGTGGATGAAACTTGGCAAAAATGGCCTCACAGGCCAATTGGAGAGACTTGGTGGGTATAATTGAGCCCATGGGCCAGAGGTTCCTCACCCCTGATCTAAAGAGGAAGGGCAACTTGTCAGACCACTTAAGTCCAGAGTCTGAAACCAGCTTACCTCATCATTGACGTGCATTGAGACATATCACTAGGGCTGCTGCTGCTGTGCTCAGAAAGTGCCATCCACGTGTTGTAACCCAATGCAGGAAGATCCACTGAAATCAATAGCTCTTTCTTCCACATAAATGTCCTTAGAACTGTTAAATTAAAGCAAAAATAAATAAATAAATCACGCTGATTGTTTATACTTTGCAGTTATCCATTTATATGCCATATTACTCCAAGCATGAATGAAGCATTGCAAACAAAACTTAACTGCCTCGGATGCAAAGCATACTAAATTAAAGGAGTGGCACCTTTTGAATAATTGATAAAAATTAAACAGCCTAATTGTGCCCTGAGGACACAATTTCTATGTTTATTCCGCGAGCTGGAGATACACTCCAAGTCTTAATCTGCAGCAGTTGCCTCTACAGGAGATGGCAGGCAAAGAGATGCATTAGTGGGATGTACTGTCATGCCTTTGAATGAAACCCTGGATTTTTAGGGTCTAAAGTAAGCATACCTCCATTAGCCTGTGATGTTAATGTACAGGTGGAGATAGAAAGGTAGCCCACCAGATTTCCCACGACTTGATGAAATTCAGCGCTTTCAGCGCAATGTGAATTATTTCTGATGTTTGTTAAAAGTCCATCAGTGGCCTTTGGACTTGTTCCCTTTCCTCTTCCTGCTCAAGCAGCTTTGACAATGTTTGCTGTGCCTCATATGCAAACAGGCCAAGCACAATGGGTTGCTCCTGGATTGCTCCTTGGGCCTCACCCTGAATACATTTTATGCCAACATCATTAGGAGCCCCTCCAGACTGCTGTCGCTTTTGGCAGGTGTGTTCTGCAACATGATAATAGAGCTTTAGTGGTTTGATTTATACTGCGACACTTCCCCAATGTTGTTGCATTGCTGTTGTCTGGAGGGGCCCTCTTGCACTTTGTTGTTGTTGTTTAGTCGTTTAGTCGTGTCCGACTCTTCGTGACCCCATGGACCATAGCACGCCAGGCACTCCTGTCTTCCACTGCCTCCCGCAGTTTGGTCAAACTCATGTTCGTAGCTTCGAGAACACTGTCCAACCATCTCGTCCTCTGTCGTCCCCTTCTCCTAGTGCCCTCAATCTTTCCCAACATCAGGGTCTTTTCCAAGGATTCTTCTCTTCTCATGAGGTGGCCAAAGTATTGGAGCCTCAGCTTCACGATCTGTCCTTCCAGTGAGCACTCAGGGCTGATTTCCTTCAGAATGGATAGGTTTGATCTTCTTGCAGTCCATGGGACTCTCAAGAGTCTCCTCCAGCACCATAATTCAAAAGCATCAATTCTTCGGCAATCAGCCTTCTTTATGGTCCAGCTCTCACTTCCATACATCACTACTGGGAAAACCATAGCTTTAACTAGACGGACCTTTGTCGGCAAGGTGATGTCTCTGCTTTTTAAGATGCTGTCTAGGTTTGTCATTGCTTTTCTCCCAAGAAGCAGGCGTCTTTTAATTTCGTGACTGCTGTCACCATCTGCAGTGATCAAGGAGCCCAAGAAAGTAAAATCTCTCACTGCCTCCATTTCTTCCCCTTCTACTTGCCAGGAGGTGATGGGACCAGTGGCCATGATCTTGGTTTTTTTGATGTTGAGCTTCAGACCATATTTTGCGCTCTCCTCTTTCACCCTCATTAAAAGGTTCTTTAATTCCTCCTCGCTTTCTGCCATCAAGGTTGTGTCATCTGCATATCTGAGGTTGTTGATATTTCTTCCGGCAATCTTAATTCCGGCTTGGGATTCATGTAGTCCAGCCTTTCGCATGATGAATTCTGCATATAAGTTAAATAAGCAGGGAGACAATATACAACCTTGTCGTACTCCTTTCCCAATTTTGAACCAATCAGTTGTTCCATATCCAGTTCTAACTGTAGCTTCTTGTCCCACATAGAGATTTCTCAGGAGACAGATGAGGTGATCAGGCACTCCCATTTCTTTAAGAACTTGCCATAGTTTGCTGTGGTCGACACAGTCAAAGGCTTTTGCATAGTCAATGAAGCAGAAGTAGACGTTTTTCTGGAACTCTCTAGCTTTCTCCATAATCCAGCGCATGTTTGCTATTTGGTCTCTGGTTCCTCTGCCCTTTCGAAATCCAGCTTGCACTTCTGGGAGTTCTCGGTCCACATACTGCCTAAGCCTGCCTTGTAGAATTTTAAGCATAACCTTGCTAGCGTGTGAAATGAGCGCAATTGTGCGGTAGTTGGAGCATTCTTTGGCACTGCCCTTCTTTGGAATTGGGATGTAGACTGATCTTCTCCAATCCTCTGGCCATTGCTGAGTTTTCCAAACTTGCTGGCATATTGGGTGTAGCACCTTAACAGCATCATCTTTTAAAATTTTAAATAGTTCAGCTGGAATATCATCACTTCCACTGGCCTTGTTATTAGCAGTGCTTTCTAAGGCCCATTTGACTTCACTCTCCAAGATGTCTGGCTCAAGGTCAGCAACCACACTACCTGGGGTGTACGAGACCTCCATATCTTTCTGGTATAATTCCTCTGTGTATTCTTGCCACCTCTTCTTGATGTCTTCTGCTTCTGTTAGGTCCTTACCACTTTTGTCCTTGATTATGGTAATCTTTGTACGAAATGTTCCTTTCATATCTCCAATTTTCTTGAACAGATCTCTGGTTTTCCCCATTCTATTGTTTTCCTCTATTTCTTTGCATTGCTCATTTAAGACCCTCTTGTCTCTCCTTGCTGTTTTTTGGAAATCTGCATTCAGTTTCCTGTATCTTTCCCTATCTCCCTTGCATTTTGCTTGCCTCCTCTCCTCCGCTATTTGTAAGGCCTCGTTGGACAGCCATTTTGCTTTCTTGCATTTCCTTTTCCTTGGGATGGTTTTCGTTGCTGCCTCCTGTATAATGTTACGAGCCTCCATCCATAGTTCTTCAGGCACTCTGTCCACCAAATCTAAATCCTTAAACCTGTTCCTCACTTCCACTGTGTATTCATAAGGGATTTGATTCAGATTGTATCTTACTGGCCCAGTGGTTTTTCCTACTTTCTTCAGTTTAAGCTGGAATTTTGCTATAAGAAGCTGATGATCTGAGTTACAGTCAGCTCCAGGTCTTGTTTTTGCTGACTGTATAGAGCTTCTCCATCTTTGGCTGCAGAGAATATAATCAATCTGATTTCGATGCTGCCCATTTGGTGATATCCATGTGTAGAGTCGTCTCTTGTGTTGTTGGAAGAGAGTGTTTGTGATGACCAGCTTGTTCTCTTGACAGAACTCTATTAGCCTTTGCCCTGCTTCATTTTGAACTCCCAGGCCAAACTTGCCAGTTGTTCCTTTTATCTCTTGATTCCCTACTTTAGCATTCCAATCCCCTGTAATGAGAAGAACATCCTTCTTTGGTGTCATTTCTAGAAGGTGTTGTAGGTCTTCATAGAATTGGTCAATTTCACTTTCTTCAGCACCGGTAGTTGGTGCATAAACTTGGATTACTGTGATGTTAAAAGGTCTGCCTTGGATTCGTATCGAGATCATTCTGTCATTTTTGAGATTGCATCCCATTACAGCTTTTGGCACTCTTTTGTTGACTATGAGGGCCACTCCATTTCTACTACGGGATTCTTGCCCACAGTAGTAGATATGATAGTCATCCGAACTGAATTCGCCCATTCCCTTCCATTTTAGTTCACTGATGCCCAGGATGTCGATATTTATTCTTGTCATCTCATTTTTGACCACATCCAGCTTACCTCCATTCATGGTTCTTACATTCCAGGTTCCTATGCAATATTTTTCTTTACAGCATCGGACTTTCCTTTCGCTTCCAGGCATATCCGCAACTGAGCGTCCTTTCGGCTTTGGCCCAGCCGCTTCATCAGCTCTGAATCTACTTGTACTTGTCCTCCGCTCTTCCTCAGTAGCATGTTGGACGCCTTCCGACCTGAGGGGCTCATCTTCCAGCGTCATAACTTTTATATGCCTGTTGTCTTTGTCCATGGAGTTTTCTTGGCAGGGTTACTGGAGTGGCTTGCCAGTTCCTTCTCCAGGTGGATCACGTTTAGTCAAAACTCTCCACTATGACCTGTCCATCTTGGGTGGCCCTGCATGGCATAGCTCATAGCTTCTCTGAGTTATTCAAGCCCCTTCGCCACGACAAGGCATTGATCCATGAAGGGGCCTCTTGCGCTACAGCACAACTAAAGTGGAACAACCCATCCACACACACACATCCAGAACATTTGCAATATTAAAGAGTTACAGGATTCCAGCAGGACATTTTGGGACATGCATTGCTTGAGAATGAAGCAATGCATCCACTCCAAAACTTTTGCAGGCACTTAACAGTATCAGAAGTAGCATTTATTAGCTTCATCTGCGTGATAGGAAAGGGAATTTGTGTGCTTTGCTCTTGTGTGCTCTTTCCTTTTCAGTTTCCGTGAGATGCAGTTTTTTGTGTACCATTCTTGGCTCACATCCTCCTTTTCCTGAACACTTAGCCGACATCCTGGACCATAACCGTGTTTTTAGCTATATTTCATGCAAAATAGACCACTGTGACCCCCCCCCTCTGAGTAAATCTAAACCGAGCGCCAGTTAATCAATAGTAATTGTGATGGATTGTTTGCATGCCAAGGTGCTGTTTATGTGCTTAGTGTATGCAAAGGTGCTTTCCTGCACCGCTTTGGCACAAAGAGTTTGGAGGTGATCCTCAGAAAGTGCCTGACATATATCGACATGTTGAGTCAATGCGCACAATTGGCACTTCAGGACTGAATGTGCATGACCTACAAACGTCAGGCATTGCTTTCCCAAGAGATTCTCACCAGGAAAGACTGGAGATGGGCCTCATGTTTTCATACTTCGTCTTCCTGTGGAAAGGGGAGAGGCTGGAGAAGGGAAGTCCTACAGCCCACTGGATTTAAAAGAGGAGTGGGATATAAACTGGATGAATAAATGCCAAACAGATACATTTTATTAAAAAATTCCTTCAGTAGCACCTTAAAGACCAACTAAGTTTTTATTTTGGTATGAGCTTTCGTGTGCATGCACACTTCATCAGATACACAGAAACAGAAGTCACCAGTGTATCTGACGAAGTGTGCATGCACACGAAAGCTCATACCAAAATAAAAACTTAGTTGGTCTTTAAGGTGCTACTGAAGGAATTTTTTTTATTTTGTTTCGACTCAGACCAACACGGCTACCTGCCTGTAACTAAATAAATTTTATATTGTCTGATCCAAAATTTGGCAAAGGTAGCATGTGGTGTACATGTTGTTGTTTTTTGTTAGTTGCTTTTCTCACGGGGTGACTCAAAGCAGCTTAAGTTAAAAGCAATTAAGAACAACAATAAAAACGCAACTACAACTCCAGCCTCAGTAAAAGAAGCCACAGCAGTACCCTTCAAATAAAGGGCCAGGATCAGATGATAGTTTTCTTTTCTTTTTCCAAGTGTTGCTGTTTGCGATGGGCACAACTCATCCCGCTTTTGCCTTTGGTAAACAGGCTTTGGAAGATTCTGTTTTGTTTGGGGGTTGGGGGACTGCAAAGCTTGTTTGATCAGCTTTGGGGACAAAAGGAATATTTGGGGAGGTAGTAGAGAAGCCCTGCCTCTCCCAAAATGCTTTTCATTTGTTTCCATTTGTCTCCAGCCTCAAAATCCTCAGATGTGTACACCTACCCAGTGGTGAATGTGTTCAAGTTTAAGGTACACAAATGTATGCAGAAGTGTGCAAATGAACAGCAGAACTGTGGTTAAAAAAACCACAGCAGCATACAAAACACATCTTAAGAAACAAAATAAAAAAAAATCCTTTCAGAAGCACCTTAGAGACCAACTAAGTTTGTTATTGAAATGAACTTTCGTGTGCATGCACACTTCTTCAGATAATGTGCATGCATCTTAAGAAATTATCTTTCCTCCATACAGTCGTACCTTGGAAGTCAAACAGAATCCATTCTGGAAGTCCAGTCGACTTCCAAAACATTCAGAAACCAAAGTGCAGCTTCTGATTGGCTGCAGGAAGCTCCTGCAACCAATTGGAAGCTGCGGAAGCCCCGTCGGACATTCGGCTTCCAAAAATAGTTCGCAAAACGGAACAATCACTTCCAGGTGTGCGGCGTTTAGGAGCCAAAACGTTCAGGAACTAAGGTGTTTGAAAACCAAGGTACGACTGCAGTCACTGTAGCCAAGCCGTTTATTGTTTTGCCTACCAAAACAACATTGTTAACAACATCAGATTGCTTGTTATATAATTATTGTTTCCAAGCTACAGAGGGGAAGTTGAGCCGGTGCAAAGTTCACAGCTCATGCTGTTTTTTATTTGGCAGTTGCTGATAACTTGCTTTGGACATCCTTTTCTGCCTTAAGAGAATACCATTGTTAAGTGCTTCTTTCTGGAATAAAAGAGAGACTACGCTGCCCAAGGATTACATGATTTAACCATTTCCAAAGAGTGGGGTATTCCCTGGTTGCTATAGAAATGAAACTTTCCCAAAAAAATAGTTTAAATCAGTTGCAGCAACTACATAATGCAATGGAGGCAAATATAATTGCATGGTAGCAGACATGCTGTGGTGTAGAGAGGAAAAGATCTGCTGCTGTGTTGAATGTTTTGCATTCTGTTTGGTTCTACTGGAAAGGAGCAATTAAAAGCTAAGGGTGCAGACATGTTGGTTTGATTTTCTGAAGTGCAGGTGTAAAAGCACTTGCAGCTCAACCTCCTCCTATAGACACAGGAGTCCAATTTGCACATCACAGTAAACCATAGTTTACTGTGTTAATGGTTTGCCGTCAGTGTACCTAAGAGGGTTCTTTTGCTCCTTTCCACATGCTGAGAGGAAACGAACTGCAGTCCCTGGCTTAGCGTTATGTCTGAATTAGGGGTCATAGTTTGTTCTGCTTCAAGTAAACCATGATATGTAGCTGATGTTTGTTCTTGACTTTTTGATTATGGTTTGTTTGTAGCACAGTTTCTGAGTCTGATATAACACTAAGTAGGAGATTGTGGCTTTTTTTTTCCTTGTAAGAGCAGAGAGAGACAAAACAGACAGGGGTGATCATAGTAAAGCATAGTTAGATGTATGGTTTAGCATTATGAGAATTCAATGCTGATGTCATACCAAACCATGGTTAAGGAACCTTTATGTGTGGTTTAGTGTGTAGTTTGAGCTGATAAACTCTAGCTGATATACTCTGGTTTATGATTGACTGGCAAACTATAATTGGAAGCCATGGGTTGGGGTGGATTTGTGTACCAAGGTTTGTGCTAACTATAGTCTGGCATTCTTTCAGAATTGACAAACCATAGTTACAACTCCTCCTCTTCCTACAATGGAGATGGTAGCAGAGGGAATGTATTCACATAACACACTGAGTGCTGAAGAACAGAAAACAAAGTAGCAGCTCTGCCTCGTGGTTTGCCTGTTGAACGTTTCAAAGCTCAAACCATGGCATCGGGTTCTAAACCGTGGTTAGCGCAAACCATGGTGTGAGCTGAGCCTGAGACTGCAGACAGCCACCACAAAGAAAACAGCCTTGGAGAGGCTGGTGCTGTAGGTAAAATAAGGCATGTCTATGCAGCATGGGGATTGAAGCCTACAATGAACAGATCCCCCTGTTTCCAGTGAGATTTCAGTAGGCTATGTCTCTGGCAACAGCTCTCAAGGGCTTCAAGTAGAAATCTTTCCTCAGTCCTGAGATCCTAAAAAAATCATAATTTTGATCTGTATGCATATACAGGGATTTCCCCGCTGCAAAACAAAGTCTTCTCCTCCCTGGTGCCCTCCGGGTTTTGTGAACAACATCATCCTTGTCCATTGACCATGCTGTCTGAGGCTGATGTGAGTTGTAGTCTAAAACACCTGGAAGCACCTGAAAAGTAGTTCAGGTACACCTGAGTTATGGGTATAAGCTTTGGAAGCTGCCTTATTACCAGGCCAAACTACTCACTTGTCAATTCTAGTAATATTGCCTGCTCTGGCACCAACAGGATGATCCCTTGCTACCTGATCTTTTTGACGGCAGGGATTGAATTCGGGCCCTTCTGTATGCAAAGCATGTCCCTTTCCACTGAGCTACGGTCACTCCCTGCCCATGATTTTCATTTATGGCCTCTGCCAGGCAAATCAGATGATCTCCCAGGAGGCTGCCTTTCTTTATAGGTTTCGCTTCTAATCAAAACAGTGTGAATTGTGAACTGGGGTGGTGGCTGTGACATGGTGTCTGAACGCTAACTGTGAAGAGTGTTACAACTGAAAAAGAATCCTTTGCATATATATATATATATTTTCCTTTTTTCCACTAAAGAAGGAAGCAGTATACCCTATGCCAACCGTGAAGCAGTAATTTGCAGTGTAATATATAATATCCCTGGAGTTCTTCCTTCATAGTTTTCCCCCCAGCCCCGAAAGCAAAAAAAAAAGCATTTAGGGAGCAAAAACAATGGAAAGCTACCTGTGTGCATAATTCGCCCTCCCTCCTCCTTCAGATGTAATTAGAATTGCTAAGTGCAGGGAAGAGCTGTGTTCTTTTGTTCAGTATTAGACAGGTAATTTAAACATACAACGGAAATGCAGACTTAAAATGACAGCGGTAACAAAGGAGGGGGGAAATGAAAAGTTCAACTTGGATTTTAGTAATGAATCAAGCAGTTATCCTTTGCAGGGAGGGATTTCTTTTTCTGCACTTAGCAAAAATCATATAGATTGCATGTCAGAACAAGTGTACATGTGTGATTTTTAATCTGGTTATCCTAAAGCACACAAAGTAGGGAAGCCCATAGATAAGTTGTAGAGCATCTGAAGTATATCTAAAGGAGCGTCTCGACCCCTGTCGTTCAGCCCGGACACTGAGGTCCAGTGCCGTGGGCCTTCTGGCGGTTCCCTCCCTGCGAGAAGTGAGGTTATAGAGAACCAAGCAGAGGGACTTCTTGGTCATGGCGCCTGCCCTGTGGAACCCCCTCCCATCAGAAGTCAAGGAAATAAACTTTGATTTTTAGAAGACATCTGAAGGCAGCCCTGTTTAGGGAAGTTTTTAATGTTTGATAAATTAAAATATAAATTATTATTATCATTATCATTATCATCATCATCATCATCATCATTGCAAAAGGTCCCATGTACAGACCCTGGCATCTCCAGGTAGGGCAGGAGGTCTGCTGTTGGTCCATGTAGACAATGCTGAGCTAGATGGATCTATTAAGAACATAAGGAGAGCTTGCTAGATCAGGCCAATGGCCCATCCATCATCCTATTCTCACAGGGGCTGAACAGATTCCTGTGGGAATTCAACAAGCAGAACATGAGCACAAGAGCAAGCTCCCTTCCTGTGGCTTCCAGCAAATGGCATTCAGAAGCACCGCTGCCCCCAAGCTGTGGAGGCAGAGCTGCTGCTGCTTCTTCGGCGATCACTCGTAGCCGAGTAAGATTGTCTTCCATAAACAGGGTTTTAACAATGAGTCCGTAAGTGACTGTGGAGGCCAATTCTGGGTCCACACGTCCTTCCATAGGGGGGACATTGGTTTCCAGGAGGAAGTTGATCACGGTGTGGATTTGCCTAGTGTGCCTTCCTCTTAGCACATTTCTCCCTTTCGTCCTGAGTTTGAGTGTCTTCAAAGCCCATGACACCTTTGGTAAAGGCTGTTCTCCAGCTGGAGCACTCGCAGGTCAGTGTTTCCCAGTTGTCAGTGTTTATACTACATTTTAAAAGATTTGCCTTGAGAGAGTCTTTAAACCACTTTTGTTGACCACCAGCATTACGCTTTCCATTTTTAAGTTCGGAATAGAGTCGTTGCTTTGGAAGACGATCATCAGGCATCCGCACAACATGACCAGTCCAACGAAGTTGATGTTGAAGAATCATTGCTTCAACACTGGTGATCTTTGCTTCTTCCAGTACACTGGCATTAGTTTGCCTGTCTTCCCAAGTGATGTGTGAGGCAGAGCATTGCCATCATGACTAGTAGCCACTGATAGCCCTTCCTCCATGACTTGGTACAAGGCAGCTTCCTATGTTTGTTGTTTGCCAAGCCATTATATTTCTGCTATAAAAAGGGTAGCAGGCTGAAGGCAAAACGGTTCAGCTGGCTGGAAGCCTTTAGGAAAAAATACTCAATGAAAAGCGGGAGTAATGAAGGTATGATCTCAGACCATATATGCTTATTTCTTCTGTTGCCTGGTAACTTCAGAACAATGGTCGGAGCCCCCTATGTATGACAGGAGGGGGGGCAGGGAGCGAACCTTTAGGCCTGAACTGTTGCCGCTGTTGTAATTGCCTAGGAGGAACTTCTGAAGTGTTTTATGTTCACCACTGATAGCTTTCTACTCTAAACAAACCCCCTATATATATTTTTTGAGGAAAGCTTTCTTGGGCTGATTGATGGCAAGGCATTGTTATGCCTGGTCTGAGGATAAATGTTTAACTCTTCATGGGGAAGGTGATTTACCCACATGGGAGGAATTCTCCATGCTAAACTTCTTCTTCTTCTTTTAAAAAAGGTAATTAAAAGATGAAAGAAAAGTTGGCCATCATGTTAATCCCTATAAGGTGGGGATATGACTTTGAAGTGGAGAGTTAACCTTTGAAGTGCTGCATGCTAGATCGTTCTGTTTTGGTTCCCTCCGTACCTGTGTGTGTTTCCTAGAAACGTTGTGTAGGCCAGCGTTTCTCAACCGCTGTTCCGCGGCACACTAGTGTGCCGCGAGACGCTGGCTGGTGTGCCACGACGTGCGGCGACGAGAAGAGCGATTTGCATTGTCACATGCCTGGCGGCCGCCAATAAACAACACTAACCCGCCGGAAAGCAATATTTCTCCTCCTCTTTCCCAAAGCTCAGTGCAAACGAGCCTGGCGGCCGCCAATATAGAACACTAACCCACCGGAAAGCAATATTTGGCAAGTGTTTCTTACAGTCATAATTATAATATAGGGCGGCACAGAGTTAATTTTTTTAACTTTTTTAATGGTGGTGTGCCTCGTGATTTTTTTCACGGAACAAGTGTGCCGTGGCCCAAAAAAGGTTGAGAAACACTGGTGTAGGCTACCACCAAAGTGGAGCAGGAGGTGGACAAAAATGAATTCCAATAGCTGCCCACGCAAACATGTGGAGGAATATCTAGGCCCCCAAATCTATACCATGGTTGGAGAACCTATAGCTCTCCAAATGCTTTTGGGCTACATCTCCTATATTTCCTGAACATTGGCTGTTGGCAGCATCGGAAAGACTGCAGTTTCCCCACCCCTGGTCCTACTCTGACTTGGCTGTAGCTCCCAAGGATATCTTCCCAATCCTGCTAAATGTGTACCTTTGAAATGGAGATGTCAGGAATTAAACTTTGGAACTTCTTCACGCTAAGTGTGCTCTGCTGTTGAGCTCTGTAAACCACAGAAGAGTGGGATCTGAACTCATGCATTCAGAAAACATTGGATTTCCAGGCTGTTAACTTCCCCCTCCCACAATCATTGCAATAAAGGTAGGCATCCTCTCTAGCTGCCAGTATGGGAGAAGGTAAGATAACCTGTGGTTCCAGCAGCAGAAACTGACGGCTGTGGGTTGTATTTAGCCAACTTTTGCTCAGAATAGACTCATTAAAATTAATGGGCCTAACTTAGTAATATTCATTCATTTTAATGTGTCTACTCTAAGACTTAACTTGGATGCCATCCAATTATCACAACTACACCACAGCAGCTAAATTCCCATGATAGTTGGGGTTCAGTATTTATCTTAAAAGTTTAAATGGTTTGTTGTTTTGATCAGTGGCTGAAATAAACTTCTTCGAATAAAAAAGAAGGTGCAGCAGGTTTAATAATTTATATAAACATTAAGCTTGTTTAAAAGCACGATATAATTTGGCCACATTTTGCATGTAACAATAAGCCAAGAACTTTGGCATAATAAACTACAGTACAGCTGTTTACGAGCTGGTAAGCAAAACAGTAAGTGGGCAGTTCAGTGTTACATCCAACACGCCGTGCTTTGCTGTTGGCTTAAGAATCCTGACTTGAAAGAAACAGACAGCAGTCCTGGTTTCAGACGTAATACTAAGCCAGTCTTAGCCAACCTGGTGCCCTCCAGATGAGGCTTCCAGCTGGAGGGCACCAGGTTGGTGAAGGCAGCCCTCTTCCTGCTTTCTGAGCAAAATCAGACTGCATAGAACATCATGCACCTCAGTCACAGTCTCGTTTATGGGCATCCCAGGGGCCGTAGGATGTGCCAGATCTCCTCCTCTGGGGTCAGAAGCTCTGATGTTGGATTCCCCCTCCCAGCTACTGTGGCAAGTTCCACAGCCCTAGCAATGCTAGAGCTCTAACATTGGTAGGGGCAAAAATGGGGGGGGGTGTTGGGGGTGGATTGGAAGCATGCAGGTGGAGGATCAGGAGAAGACATGGATCCAAAGTCCCCCAGCACATGCGCAAACCAGAGATTGAACTACACCAGTCTTGGAGCTGGTGTAGCACAATTCTCTTTATTTTCAATATGGAGAGGGAAATACAGTGGAACCTTGGTTTACAAACTTAATCCGTTCCGGAAGTCCGTTCTTAAACCAAGGCATGCTTTCCCATAGCAGCAGGGGACTCCATTTACAAATGGAACACACTCAACAGAAAGCGAAACGTGTTCTGCTTCCACGGCAAAGTTCACAAACCCCAAACATCTACTTCTGGGTTTGCAGTGTTCTTGATCCAAGTTGTTCATAAACTAAGCTGTTCTTAAACCAAGGGACTACTGTACTTTGAATAGAGGTTGGGGGGGGGGTTAAGGCTGGACTGAAAAATTATGGCGAGGCAGGAGAACACTCCTCTAAGCCTGGAGTAATTTGGCCACAATAAGGAAATTTGGTCCGTGGTATGATTATTTTCCACCTAGTCATTTGGACACTTTAGCACCCTGTTTGCAAAATTTAACAATTCCAAAATACAGATGCACTTTCACTAACGCCAAAATTGAATATACTGCCTTCGGCTGTACTTGAAGGTCAATTTCAAAAAATTCTGCTGGAAAAATGGTTATTCCCATGTGGAGATGGCAGTATTCAGTCAGTGGCTTGTGTGCTTGCACTCTTTATAAAGATTTGATGAGTGAGGTTGTTACTCTTCTCTTATTGTCCATGCTGGGTCGCTCAAGCATTGCTGCTGTGCTCTTTCTTCTAGCAGATCAAGATGATCAGGTGACAGCAAAAACTGCAAGGTTTTTAGCTGGGGCAATTAGAATAAAATCTGTTATTTGATTACAGATGTAAACCTCCAAAACGTATTTTGTATAGTTAAGTTTTCACCTCTATCTCCAGTACATTTTGTTTTGTTTAATTGCTATGGCTAGTGGCTGACGCAAATAAAGATTCTTCTGATCAGCTCCTCTAACCCTGGAGAGAGACCAGTAGGACTTCGGATAGGCCTGATGAACTACCTTCTAGTGTTGTTTCCCAGGCCAGTCTTAGGATCACAAGGCAAACCAATTTTCTTGGTCTATCATTATGTGCAAATGTGGCCACTATCAAAACAAGAAGCTTGCATTTACTTTGGGCATGATCCATGCCACCAAGATACCGTAAATGGGAGCAGGAGGTTGGCTAGATTGTGCCCTAGGAATTTTTACATGTGGTTGGTGGTACCTAAGTGAGTTAGGGCTCTTTGACAAGGCCAAAATCATAGCGATCATTTTTTGAGTGACATTCAATTGTGCATTTAACAATGGCTTTATCTTTTTCCTGCCTCTTCCCTTCTTCCTCTTCTCCCCCACCCCTTTGCTATTTTAATTCCTCGGTTTTGTTCAGACTTTCTGTGGCAGATATAAACATCTCCTTAGGGAGGCCTGCCTCCCACTCTGAGAACTGATAATCTTCATCTGAATTCCTGGGGAAAGGTAGTATGAGCTGCAGAGTCTCCTCTGCAATTCCTTTGGGGTTCTTACGCCATAGATGTCCTTGGTAGTTTTTCCAATGTGCTTTCCTGAAGACTGCAAGCTCATCTGTTTTCAGAAGAGAGGACATTGCCCTTTTGGGGGGCTTTTTTTTATTTTTACTAATAGTTTTCATATGCCACCCAATAACTGATATTATTTGGGCTGTTCTCAATAAAATGTTAAGCCATAAAGATTAAAACAAAACAAATCCAAAACAAATAAAGCAAAACCAATGTAAAGTAAAGGTTATTTAAAAACCAGCAGCAATATTTTAACACACCTTGGAAAATAAAAGTCTCTTCCCTGGCGCCCAAACATCCATAACCTGTGTGCCAGGTAAATCTCTCTGGGGAAGGTGTTCCATAACCGGGGTGCCACCACCAAAAAGGCCCTCTGTGTAGTACTCATCCATCACACATTGTTGAGTAGTATGCTGCTGAAGAAGGGCCTCTGAAGAGGGTCTAAAGATCTGGGTACATAGTTCTGTTGTATAGCACAGTCAGAGATGCATGTGTGCACTGGCCTCTCCCCCCCCCCACAAACACACTTAATCTGAAGACAGCCCAGTATGGGGAAGAAGAAGAAGAAGAAGAGGAGGAGGAGTTTGGATTTGATATCCCACTTTATCACTACCCGGAGGAGTCTCAAAGCGGCTAACAATCTCCTTTCCCCTCCTCCCCCACAACAGACACCCTGTGAGGTGGGTGGGGCTGAGAGACTTCAGAGAAGTGTGACTAGCCCAAGGTCACCCAGCAGCTGCATGTGGAGGAGCGGAGACACGAATCCGGTTCCCCAGATTACAAGTCTGCCACAGAAGCTTTTAACGTCTAGTGTATTGTGTGTTATGTCCTGTTGGAAGCTGCTCAGAGTGACTGGGGCAACCTAGCCAGATGGGCGGGGTACAAGTAATAAATTGTTATTATTATTATTATTAAGGGACCCAGGTGGCGCTGTGGTTAAACCACTGAGCCTAGGGCTTGCTGATCAGAAGGTTGGCAGTTCGGATCCCTGTGACGGGGTGAGCTCCCGTTGCTCGGTCCCAGCTCCTGCCAACCTAGCAGTTCGAAAGCACGTCAAAATGCAAGTAGATAAATAGGAACCGCTACAGCGGGAAGGTAAACGGTGTTTCCATGTGCTGCTCTGGTTTGCCAGAAGCGGCTTTGTCATGCTGGCCACATGACCTGGAAGCTGTACACTGGCTCCCTCGGCCAATAATGCGAGATGAGCGCGCAACCCCAGAGTCGGTCACGACTGGACCTAATGGTCAGGGGTCCCTTTACCCTTTACCTTTATTATTATTATTATTATTATTATTATTATTATTATTATTAATGAGGCCATGTGGCATCACTTGCACATTGGTTAAACATTTGTTGAATGTGTCAGGGGGCTTCATAGTCACTCAATGTAGATGTACGGCCCCTCCAGACACACATTTTTAGTACGTATTCATTATGCCTTGTGCTTGTGGTTTCATGGCGGTTCTACACAATCCCGCTTTCAATAGTACTTGTGCCTTCAGATGTTTTGGGGTTGAACACATTAGCTTGTTTCCTATCAGCACCTGTCCTGTAACTTCCTGCTGAAATCCTGTAGCTTGTTATACCACAAATATTCCCACTTGTTTATTTTTCAGCCCTAGCTGCACTGTATAATGCAAGGGGGCCCCTCCAAACAGCAACCGTGTGGTAACATTGGGAAAGCATTGCAGAACAACTAATAAAACAGAATAATATGTAATATCAATCCACCATTAATGCACCATTATTGGGTCAATGATGTGTGGCAGAATATACCAGTGAAAAATACCGGTATAGAAAAATTGCTATTCTTAAAAACATAAGAAGGGCCTGCTGGATCAGGCCAGTGGTTCAACTGATCCAGCATTCCGTTCTCACAGCGGCCAACCACATGCCTGTGGGAAATCTGCAAGCAGGATTCAGGTACAAGAGCACTCTCTCCTCCTGTGGTTTCCAGCAACCGGTGGAACGCGGGTGGCCCTGTGGTCTAAACCACTGAGCCTCTTGGGCTTTTGTCAATCAGAAGGTTGGTGGTTCGAATCCCCACAACGGGGTGAGCTCCTGTTACTCTGTCCCAGCTCCTGCCAACCTAGCAATTCGAAAGCACACCAGTGCAAGTAGATAAAGAGGTACCGCTACGGCGGGAAGGTAAATGGCGTTTCTGTGCGCTCTGGTTGTCCGTCATGGTGTCCTGTTGCACCAGAAGCTGGCCACATGACCCGGAAAGCTGTCTGTGGACAAACACCAGCTCCCTCAGCCTCAAAGCGAGATGAGCGCTGCAACCCCAGAGTCGCCTTTGACTGGACTTACCCGTCCAGGGGTCCTTTACCTTTTATTTTTTTACCTTCATTCAGAAGCATTGCTGTCTCAAATTGTGGAGGCAGAGCATAACCGTCATAGCTAGTAGCCATTGATAGTCTTCTCCTCGGTGAGTTTGTCTCATCTTCTTTTAAAGCCATCTAGGTTGGGGGCCATCACTGCTTCCTGTGGGAGCAAGTGCCGTAGTTTAGGCTTCCTTCCTTTATTCAGCATTCCCTTATTCATTTAACAATATTTATATGCCACGTACTCAACAGTAGAACTGTAAGCGGATTACAAAGAAGAATATGAGATGCGAATATTTTTTTAAAAAAATGATTAAAAGCAAACGTTTTAAAAAGTTGACATTAGAAAGATTAAACATAAATAAAAGCAGCATTTAAAGAAAAAGTATACCCATTAAAATTGCATGTTGATATGACATGCTTGGGTAGGCTTGCTGAGACAAATAATGTCTTCCTTGGCAGGAAAAGGAAAGTACCTTGGTTGGATGTTACCTGCTAACTGTCCCCTCACAAACAATTACATCACTTTTCTTTTTTTAAACAAGTATTATAATATTGATAGCATATGTTTGGAGCAGAATCAGAAAGCATTATCTCATCTGGGTTTTGCTGGAGCCAAATGATCATTGATATTGGCCTATAAAAACCAGCTGCAGTTCTTCCATGGAAAATTCTATTTTAAAAAAAAAGTTCCGTTGTCTATGTGGATAAAAATGTATATTTTGAGTGACTAGGTGGTGTGTGTGTGTTTTGTTTTTTTAAGGCCAGCGTTATGATAAAATGACCAGAGCTGTGTCTTAGTTCATACAAAACTGTCAGGCAGAGATTTAGAGGGTTTTTTTTAAAAAAAAACCAAATAAATAATAAATAAATATGCCTCCCCTCTCCTCACTGTATTCTATTTATACTTTGGACCCATTTTCTGGCATGTTCAAAGATAAACATGGCGACGATAAAAGATTCCATCTTAGGTTTTTGGCAGGAGATGGCTCCCTACAGGAACTTAGAGAGATTTAATTGGGGTGACTGATTAAGGGGTTGTCTGAGAGCTGGGAGGAAGCCACTCGCTGGCTCTTGTTGTCTCCTCCTCTGTGCATCCAGCAGAGATACCTAGATAAGAACAGAGGCAGCTTTTGTGACAAAGAAAGTAGGGGTGGGTGGAGGAGAAATTCAATCCAGCTCACATTTGCAGGCAAACTTGCTTAATTCTCACTTTCTTGAAACTATATCTGCACACCAAAACTCAGCCACCCGTCAAAATTCTCACTTCTCCAAATTTCGCAATGCTGTTCCCAAGCCAAGGAATGTGTACCAAAAATTACACAAAAGCCTATATGAAAATGCATGGGTTAGTGAAAATCACCTGCAGAAATGCATTCGTTAAGGGGAAATGGTTTTGCCAAAATGTTTATGTTGACCAAAACTACATAAAAAGATGTGCATATTGGGAGAGAAGAACACTAAAACGCTGCTGTATTTTCACACGGACTTGCTTCTTAAAAATCCGCAAACCGATGCAGAAACGTGGCAAAGTGAACTTTAGAATGGGAATGGGGGGGGTGAGAAACTGAGCAAAACCAAAATTCATCCATCTCTACAAGAAAGCAATTCTCTATCTTAGAGCAGTTGCTGGACTCCAGCTCCCATGAGCCTGAACCAATAGTCAGGGACGGTGGGAGTTTGAGTCTAGCAACATCTGAGGGGGCTGCAGCCCCACCCATCCAAATCCCCCTCCCACAGAGAAAGCGCTGCCCTAACCAAGAGTGCTTTGTGTTCTGAGGGGTGTTCCTGACAGCAGCCCAAATGTTAAGGAGCAACAGCAGGCGGGCGGAATAAATGAGCATTGTACATGCAGGAAGACAGCCTCTTTTGTTGGCTACCTCCTTCCTCCACGGGTACAGTATTTCCTTTTGTTGGCAAATGCAAAGTGATCCGAGCCCTTCCTTAATTCAGCTGGAACCATGGCTGAACTCTACCTTAAAAAGCTTGTGTGTTTGTGTGACCTCCTCCTGGCTCCTTTGATGGCTGCTCTGTTCAGGGACAAAATTCACTCAGCGGCAGCAACAAAGAACTTTTAAAAGAGGGTTGGGAAGGATTTTGTTTGTATTAATGAAGTGTAACGTGAGTCAGGGAGGATGCGAGTCCTCCTTCCCCCACCCCCACCTCCTCTACCCCTGCTGGCGGAATATCAGTCCTGCCGCAAACTCAGATTTTGCCCGGGCTGTAAAATTAATGATTCCCTTTGGTTGTCCAGGAGTTCTTATCAGCATTCAGTGAGGAGCTGGGCACAGGCTGGCTTTGCATTCCCAAGTTACTCAAATATCCCTGGTTTTGCGCATGGTAACGTTAATCCAGCTGAAATACAATTGCAGCGCAGGATATAATTCTAATTTCAAGTGAGTGTGGTGGCGGCACAGCCCCCGTTTATATGATTCTTGAGAAGTGTGCACCAAATCAGGGTAATGAATACAGCAGAACTTGAATCGAGCTCATCCTCCAGGTACTTTGCCTGCTTCCCTCCTTATTTGTTAGTTTTGGCGCCCACTGCTGGTGGAAAGCAAAACTACTTGGGCTCGTTTAATAAAACTGCCCAAAGTCACGATGGTTGATTTGTGCTACGATGGGCACATAGACATTCTTTAAATTGAAAACAATGGGAAGTGTGTGCACACCTCCCTTTGCTAAAAGCTTGCTGCTGTTGCTCATATGTGATAAACATGTAGCTCCAGAGGTTTGAGGGACACCAACAGAACACTCTTATACCCATAAGTCACATTGTGTCTAATTTGGGCTTACTTCCAGGTAAGTGTGCATAAGATTGCAGCCTTAATGACCTGCACTAACATGGACCATCTTTGTTGGGATTTTGGTTGGAACCAAGGAAAGGGCCAAATCTTACCTCCCAGCTCAGCCCCCTTCATCTTCTGTTAACTCTCTTGTTCTTCAGCTAACGTGTTTCCATGTTTAGCATCACGTTTAGCATCACGGCCAACTTTTGTCTTCATAGCACAACCCTCTGCATGCTTACTCAGAAGCAAGTCACACTGTTTTCATTGGGGCTGAAGGGCCACTTAAAAGATAAACACAGCTGCAGCCCTGGTCTCTCTCTTATTTTAAAACAAAACAAACAAAAACCACCTCAAACAAGGCCTTTCGCCACAGGGTGACTTGTGTCAATGCATAGAATTGTTAAGCCTTATGTGTATGGTGTTCCTAAATACATTTTTAATTCCTGTGTTACAGGAACATGGTTGAAAAGCAGCTTGGGCATCGTAGAACGAGAAGGAAACGAGATGACCTGGACGTATATTGCCCCACAGCTGGGATACTGGGTTGCAGCCATGTCCCCCACAAATCCAGGTGAAATGAGAGTTGGTCTTTTCTTCTTTCCATAAATATCGGCACACCATGCTGTGAATGGGCCTGTGTGTTTCACTATAGTATCAATGCACCCACCATTTTAATTACCCACAAGGCCCTCCCAACGTACTACTGCTCTGGGGCATTGTGGGAAGTGTAAATGTTGGGCCCCTTGTCACTGTCTGGCATGGGTGGCATCCCTTCTGCTGCCTGCAGAAGCACCTACAGGGGACCCCCTCTGAGCAGAGGTGTTTTTAGGATAGCATGATTGGTTCAGCTGTGTGCCTGCGCTGCAACAATAATGTAGCATGGGGTGCAAGAGTTGGGGGCACTGAATTTTAGCATCACAGAGGGCGCCACTGAAATTTGAGAGACCAAAGTCTGCCCTTGTTCCAAGGCTGGGAAGGGTGCACACTTGGACCCAGAGCCAGCCTGTCCCTTAAATATGCACCCAAAGGGGAAATGGAAGGCTCTGTATTGGTTGAATTGCTTTTCTTCAGCCTTTTCAACTTTTTCTCTTCTAGGTCCCGTTGTTACCCAGGACATAACCACTTACCACACAGTGTTTCTTTTGGCTATTCTAGGAGGGATGGCTCTGATACTTCTGGTTTTACTGTGCCTCCTCTTGTACTACTGCAGGTATTTAAAAAAACTCTTCTTCTTTTTTAACCAATTAAGAGTTTTCCGGTAAATTTTCCATCCTACATTCCAAGCATCCATTAAAAAAAAAACCCTAAAACTGCAATGTAACTACATTGTCCATCTCATACTTCCTAAAAGGGTCTTCATATACAGTGGTACCTCGGGTTACAAACACGATCCGTTCCGGGACGCAGTTCGTAACCCGAAGCGCCATTTTGCACATGCATAAATCGCAATTTCTGCAATTTTCACGCTTTGAGCATGCGCAAACCGTGGGCGCCACTTCTGTGCATGCGTAGAACGCACGTGCAGCGAAAATACTTCCAGGTTTGCAGAGTTCGTAACCTGAGGTGTTCGTAACCCGAGGTACAACTGTACTGAGCATATTATGGTCCATAGCAGTAAGTCACAATATTGGGACCACAGATGTTTGGGCAGGAGGTCGTGTCAAAATGATTCGGGGGCCTCTGGAAGTTTCACAGTTCAACTTAGTCTTGATGTAACCATGGTAAGAGGATATGAAGTCCCTATGAAAGTGTATTGATTTTGCTGCCCTTCTAACTCGACTCACTTCTGTTAGCTTTTCTACTAAAGCTTACTCTCGTACCTTTGAACCACCATCCTTGCAGCATGGATGGGGATTTCTGGCGCAAATGTTTTGCTGTCTCAAAGCCTGCAGGCTGCCAATAGGGAGGAAATTAAGTCTATAATCTCCACTGTGTTTCCTCATTTTGTGTACAGAGATCATCTTCCCATTTTGCTTTAATACTAGGGAAAAAAGAAACATTCCATCCTGATGAGTGATCCTTTAAATTTTCTCTCTCTTGGCTCAGAAGCTCTCAAAAAGAAAAAGAAAAAGAAAAAACCATTAGACCTCTAGGAGCACCTTGAGTGAGATAAAAACAAGAACTGAATGATTGGGTCTGAACCATCTGAAACTAATTCGAACTGATGTCCCCTAGTTGAGCCAGTAACTGACCGGTTTGAATAGATTATGTATTTTTCCCATAGTTGGGCATAGTTGCCCATAGTTGCCCATTTCTTAAATTGCCTAAATTTGCTTTCCTCTGTGGTATAAAAAGGGGCACAATGGGGAACTAGGAGTCACGCCCATTTTTCAAAAGGGTAGCTTTACAAAAGGGGGTTATCAATTTTGTTTAAACCATATACAGTTATCTTTAGAGAGGGAAGCACTTTGTAATAGAGATCTTGGTCCCAGTTCAGTAGTCCACATCCTGATCTCCCCATACGATCTGTTTCAATTGCCTAAGGTGACAGGCATCATAGTATAACTGGAGGAGAGGCACTCCAAAGCCATCAACTTCATGTCTATTGTTTGCCATTTCATTTTGTCGTTCTGGTGGGTTGGTTTCAAAGAACTGGCAACTTGAGGGCAAATGTTGCTTTCCCACAAACACTTGCAGTTGGTGCTCTGATAGGTATACCAGCTGCCATAATAGTCAAGCAAAAGAACACCTTTGGATTTCAATTCCCTGTTATGAGCTCTGTTCAGGCATTCTGAATAATAATAATAACAATAATAATAATAATAATTTTATTATTTATATCCTGCCCATCTGACTGCATTTTCCCAGCCACTCTGGGCGGCTTACAACACATAAAAAACACATCAAACATTAAAAACTTCCCAATACAGGGCTGCCTTCAGATGTCTTCTAAAAGTCAGGTAGTTGTTTATTTCCTTGACATTGGATGGGAGGGCGCCACTACCAAGAAGGCCCTCTGCCTGGTTCCCTGTAACCTCGCTTCTCGCATGGAGGGAACTGCATGTGATATCCACCTAGTCAAAATGAGGGCCTCGTTTTCAAAGGGAAGAACAGCAATGGAAGAAAAAGGATTTCGTTTGAAGGAAGATTTGATTGCCATTATGTATTATTTATTTCCCAGCTCTCCTGAGGACTTTTCAGTGTGGCTTACAAAAGTGCAACAGCACCAAAACAACAACAACACACCATTAAATACAGAAAGCAGCAGCAATAAATTATATGTAAAAGCAGCATTTAAAAGCCATACGTATAAAAACAACTTAAGCCAACACATGGAAACAGCAGAGCATGGATGGGTGTGCTAACTCTGTCTCCATCGTCTTTGCTGTCACCCTCAGCATGTTACCTGGTGATTCTTTGTGCTGTGAGGAAACCTCCTTTACTTGCGAAGACTTCCCGCATTTTGAAACCTTCACCTCACACAATATTCTAGCCAGGAGAAACTGCCAAGACAGACTGCTGTCAGAACAGAGGGTGGATGGCTTCCACATCCAGAAGGATGCAACCCAGTGAACCTAAACAAGCTCACTGGAGGGTCACATGTTAAAAAGAGTCATCTTTTTCCCCCCTTTAACATGTGAAATTAATGAAAATATAAGTAGTTGATTTTTTCCCAAGGGAACTTTTAGAAGATAAAAAGCAGCACAGACATTTAGGAATTCTATTATCATCGTCGTCGTCATCATCATTATGTCTCTTTTCACAAAAGTGACTCAGCAACTTAAATGGGGTGGGAATTAAAACCAAGTAAAAGAACTGAGAATAAAATAAAAATGTTCATATATATACAGTCGTACCTCAGAAGTTGAACGGAATCCATTCCGGAAGTCTGTTCGACTTCCAAAATGTTCAAAAACTAGAGTGCAGCTTCTGATTGGCTTCAGGAAGCTCCTGCAGCCAATCAGAAGCCGTGGAAGCCCCTTCGGACGTTCGGCTTCCAAAAACCGTTCGCAATCCGGAACAGTCACTTCCGGTTTTCGAGCGTTCGGGAGCCAAAACATTTGGGAACTAAGCTGGTCGACTTCCAAGGTACAACTGTACATAGAAGTAAAATGTACAGGCAAATCCAGCCTCACCTGCCCCACTAAAAAGATAAGCACAAAAATAGGCCACAAATATACAAATTAAGGGCCAAAAGCCTGGGTAAATAAAAATGCTTCTGCCTGGCAACCAAAAACAGATAAAGATGGTGACAGGCATGCTTCTCTAGGGAGAGCATTCCACGAAGGGAGAGCCACCACTAAGAAAACCTGTTCTCTGCAGAGCTGTCAAGTTGGAACCCTGAACAGGAGCATTCACTTAACAAAAGACAATATCTTGTTGCAGGTGCTAACTACTTTTGTTCTCTTTTTACAATAGGCGAAAGTGTCTGAAACCACGTCATAAGAAACTGCAGCTGTCCTCAACGCTTAGTGGCGCTAAGAAGGACCAGTCGACCTCTATGTCCCACCTCAACTTGATATTTTCACGCCGCGAGTCAGAATTTCCTGGCGGGTTGTCCGTTGCCAGCAATGGACACACAGAATCCTCAGGCCACAAGGAGCTGATGGGGGCTGTGCGCATGGAGAAAGTGTGTTCGGGGGGAGAAGCAGATATGCGCACTCCCATGCTCAAGCACACATACAGCACCTCGCAAGAGTTTAGTTCCCGAGAAGAGTTGCTTTCCCATAAGGAGAACGATCAGAGCCGTATGTCTCTAGAGAACATGGCCTCTAGCGACACCCTGCGAAAAGACTACCTTAAATCAGTAGATAGCTTTCCTATAAACCCCAGGAAATCTATGGAGGCATCAGAAGGATATGACTCCCCTGACAAGGAAGATCACAGGAGGAGTTACAGTGCAATGTTGACTCGGCCTTTGTTTGAGAAGCCAGAGCAGGCCTCCATGAACCATATTTCTACAGGAAGTAAATACAATCTTCAGGAGCAACTGTACCCCATCCCTTCAGCACCCGAAACAGAACTGTTAGACTGCAGGCCCAGTGAATGTATGATGTCTCGCTCTGTTGACCACCTCGAGAGACCCACTTCCTTCCCTCGGCCAGGTCAGCTGGTCTGCTGTAATTCTGTTGATCAGGTTAATGACAGTGTTTACAGAAAAGTATTGCCTACGCTGGTTATTCCAGGCCATTATATGAAACTTCCCGGAGAACATCCTTACATTAGCCAGCCTTTGGTGGTTCCCACCGATCAGCAGATCGACATAGAAAGGCTCCAGGCGGAACTGTCGGGCCCTCATTCACAGCTCTTCCCACACTCACAACAACAGATGCAGCCCCAGCAGCTGGCTGCTCAAGCAATATCTCAGCAGCATTTGCAAGAAGCTGGAGCAAGTGAATGGAGCACCCAGAATGTCTCAATGTCTGAATCTGTATCCATTCCGGCATCGCTCAATGACGCCTCTTTGGCGCAGATGAATAGCGAAGTGCAGCTTCTTACAGAGAAAGCTCTCATGGAGTTAGGAGGAGGCAAGCCTTTGCCTCATCCCCGGGCATGGTTTGTTTCTCTAGACGGGCGCTCCAACGCTCACGTTAGACATTCGTACATCGATCTTCAAAGAGCTGGGAGGAACGGAAGCAACGATGCCAGCTTGGATTCTGGGGTGGACATGAACGAGCCCAAATCTGCCCGAAGGGGAAGGGGAGACCATTTGTCCCTGCACCAAACCCACCTGCAAGTTCAGGTACATCCACAAAAGGAGCAGAAAGCCCCTGACAGCACAGCTTACACACAGCTTGTGTATTTGGATGATATGGACCAAAGTGGCAGCGAATGCGGCACTGCCGTTTGCAGTCCGGAAGACAGTACTCTAAGGTGCCTGTTGGAGGCAGGGAGCAGAAGGACGGGCAGCCAGCTGCCCAGCCTGCAGGAGGAGACGCTAAAACGAACGGTGGAAAGTTCACCAGAGCCTTTAACGAGCCCAGAGCATGGAATGACTGTCCATAATGAAGCTGAAGATGATGAAGACGACGAGGATGATGACGACGACGACGATCAAGGAGAAGATAAAAAGAGTCCTTGGCAAAAGCGAGAGGAGAGGCCCCTGATGACATTCAACCTAAAGTGAGCTGCGGTCCATTCATCTTTCCCCCCACCGACCCAGGGGAGTATTAAAGTTGCCAAATATTTCTTTCGGCGGATGTTCTCAGTTTGTCTGTGGAAGGGGGAAGAAAAAGGAGGGGGGGAGAACCCTCAGGGTGGGGCAATGGAGCAAGTGCAAAGAATTACTGTGCAGATTCAGATAGTTGCTCTGAAGAGGCTGCGCGAGGGACGCTTCCTACGAGAGAGCTCTTAAGAGCGTGACTCTTGATTCCATTTACTTGACATCAGCCATCAAGGACATTTGGACATGTTTGGCATGTGGTATGGCGGATTATGACCTCAGATTTTCCCCTAAAAGGGATCTATGTGAAACTTCATTGCGTTTTCTTAAATTCAATTGTATGTGCTACTGAAAGGGTATCTTTCATTAGACTTTGACACTTGACGTCTACCGATATGCATTATCTCCAAGGAAGGCTATGCATTGCTGCTTTTTAGTAACCCTTTTTTTGCGTAAACTATGCTTTTCTTACTTATGTACAAGGTAGTTGTTAAACATTTTATGTCCTTACGATAAGTCTGCTCAGCAACTGATTTTTATCTACACAAAAGCCTGAGTAGGATCTCTTGGTATTTTGAAGAGCCTTTTTTTAATGAAGCCAAACTGAATTTTAAAGTCAGCTGCGATTCCTCTGGTTCCAATCCCCCACTCCCAAGTGCCTTTTTTACAGGAACAATGAACAGCCCCTTCTTTTTGCTAGCGCCTTGAATAGTCATATTTCTTTCTCTTTCTAAAGCTTTACATTTTCTTTTAAGAACTGCATGCCATCAAATGTCTGTGCTGATGGGACTCCTCATTTCACCGCAGTGTGTTCTCTAGTTATGGTGTGTACTGTGGATTCTGTTTAGCAAAGATAGGCTAGAGGACATCTTTGGAGAAACAAAAAACCCCAAAGTAGCCAAGAAGATAGTTGCAATGACTGTAAATATGGTGTATATAGGCTGAAGTAACATGGACTATTATGGACCAAGCAAGTGGACTGAATGTGTGTTTTAGAGAGTTCAGGCAAAAGTTATTATGTGCTATCCAAAAGTGCCAGATAAACACTTCTGTGCTTTCTCTATATAAAGCTGCTTGGTTATCCAAAAATTATAATTGAAAAATAAACTTTTTAAAAATTTAGGATTTTTTTTAATTCCTCTTTTTAGTTGCAGCATTATTATTTACTAGCAATTTGAACTCTACAAAGTGGCTGCTGAGGTTGGTGTGCTTGAATTCTATCACTTAACTCTCACTTAACTCTCATGGAATCTCAATGCCCTCCTTGGTTCATCTTTCTATGGCAAGGGAGGGGCAATGCCAAACCCTTGGCTTTCCATTTGCCACTGTAGCGGAAAACATTGTGGACATAGGAGATAATTGAACACAGAGAGTCCACCGGCAGTGATTCAAAGGCCAAAGTACATCTCTAATGCAGAAGCCCAAATGCAGTGCAGCCATATAAATCCTGTACATTTCCCCGGGGGCAATTTTAATACCTGTTGCGTTGTTTTTGAAAGAAAATTCAAGGCAATTAAAATGAACATTGCCATCTGTTTTAAATGGCTCCCTAAACTGGGGGCAAAGGTGAGTGTATCATTAAAGAGCATAATAATTCTTGTGGATTTCACAGATGTTACACAATTTGCTTTGTATATTTTGTTCTAATGTTGTCGACAACAAATATTAAGAAAGCTACACTACTTGAGACCTTTGGGAATGCTTGTATTAAAGAATACATATTTAACGTTCTTGCTATGTTTCAAGGGCAAGGGTGGTCTCTACATTGGAGATCCATAATGGATGTATTGCAGTATATTAAATAAGAACAGAAGATGAGCCTGTTAGGTCAGGCCAAAGGACAATTTAGCCTAGCATCCTGTTCTCACAGTGGTCAAACATATGCTTATGGGAAGCCTGCAAGCGTATTATAATATACATAATTCCTGTAAAAAGAAACTAAAGCCGCATTCATACATGGGGTTTATTGCATTTGTTTTACTGGTTATAATGAAAGAGCGTCTGTCCCAATTTGCAATGTTCCTTTTACCCTGCAAATACCTATTGCATTACAGAACTTTGGCTTTCTGATTAATTTACCAGAATGTTGCGCTAAATTTTAAACATCAGGAAAGAACTGCATGTTGGAACACTGCTTCAGATTTCATCGCATGAGCAGCTGAGTTGTAATCATGAAAAACCATGTGAAAATGGCAATGCAAAACTCCTGCGATTTTCTGGAAACGGCATGGAAATGAGCAGTGGTAAACTTCCTCAAATTCTGCTACATTTCCAGAAGTGGCTTTTACATCATGTGGTGAAAGAGCATATAAAATGTAAGCATTAGCAGGTAAGGAAACAAAGGTCTCTGATACATAGTTACTCATCTCATCCTGGGGATCAAACAAAGAAGATACTCGTAGGAGATGTTTCCGAGCACAGTTCAAAGTGTTGGTACTGACCTTTACAGCCCTAAACAGCCTCGGTCCAGTATACCAGAAGAAGCGTCTCGACCCCCATCGTTCTGCCCGGACACTGAGGTCCAGTGCCGAGGGCCTTCTGGCGGTTCCCTCGCAAGAAGCCAAGTTACAGGGAGCCGGGCCTTCTCGGTAGTGGCACCCGCCCTGTGGAACGCCCTCCCACCAGATGTCAAAAAGAAAAATAACTACCAAACTTTTAGAGGACAGCCCTGTTTAGGGAGGCTTTTAATGTTTCATCAATTATTTTATTTTTCTGTTGGAAGCCGCCCAGAGTAGCTGGGGAAACCCAGCCAGATGGGCGGGGTATAAATAATTTATTATTATTATTATTCAGCTGTTCTCCAGAGTACCTGGTGTGTAACTTAGATGGCACTTCCCCCAGCCAACGTATTCAAGAATCCCCTGCCACCTTGGTAGGGGAAAGGACCCTGGTTTGTGGTATTGGGGAAGCGTTGGGATTTGCTCGGGGCAAACTACTCTCTCATGATCCTGCTTTTTTTTCTCATCTCCCTTACTCCACACCTCCTCAGCCACTGCTCCTCACTCTCCCTCACCGCCATCTTGTAAAAAGGGACACTTTCTGGTTGTGTCCTTCCTAAGAGGTGTTGAAATGCATATTTACTCTGCACCCTATCCTACAAGCTTCATAGTATAACATTTATACTAGTGGATGTATACCAGGGGTACCTAAGTCTTAGCCCAGGGACTTGATGTCGCCCCCGCAAAACAATTTCATATGACTGCAGACCCCTCACAATTTTGGTAGTGAGCATGGCATACTACAAAAATAACTATCCACCAGCAACTCTGGGCCACTGCTGTCACAGGGTGGAATAAGTTTCTGCCATGTTCACTGGCTGACCTTGGGCCAGGTCACTGTTTGGAGAGTCTGGTAGATGTTTTTCTCTTTGACATCTGGTGGGAAGGCGTTCCACAGGGCAGGTGCCACTACCGAGAAGGCCCTCTGCCTGGTTCCCTGTAAGTTGGCTACTTGCAGCGAGGGAACCACCAGAAGGCCCTCGGTGCTGGACCTCAGTGTCCAGGCTGAACGATGGGGTTGAGAGACTCCTTCAGGTACGGTATACTGGACCAAGGCCGTTTAGGGCTTTAAAGGTCAGCACCAACACTTTGAATTGTGCTCGGAAACGTACTGGGAGCCAGTGTAGATCTTTCAAATAATGTAGGTATTTGAATGAATATAGCATATCCTGTCTTCTAAACTCACCTCCCCACAAAAAAGAGAGATCACCACATTGGCAAATACAGCTCCTGGAAATGTCAGCTGTACTGGCAGGAAGAGTTGAATGGAATATGTGGCTAGGTCAATAATGAAGGTGACTCCTAGAAGACAGCCAGGCCACACCCAGTAGAGAAAACCCTCAATGTATCTAAAGCAGCTCCCCTGTTAATCACACAGAAGTGATGCAATCATTGATTGATGCAATGCCTACAACACCTAACAAATCTGAACTTTGCCTCTCCCTCCTTGCGATAGCATTCTGCTTCTCCAGAGAGCCGTTTGAAACTGCCGCTGTTGTCTTTTTGACCTAGATGCTGGCACAAGGAGCAGTGTTTGAAATTAATTGAGCCAGCAGTCTCTTTGATAGTAACTCTCGGCAATAACCCTCAGTTACTCACCAAGGACCAGGTTATAGCTCAATAAACGGTGGCACCAGCTCCACTGTGCTTTTCGTTAGCTTATTTCTGGCAGTTTTTTAATTTCAAGCAAAGGCTGTTAACGAACAGGATGTAATTAGTGTGCACAAATGAGGCACTTCTCGGGGATAAAACAGCTACCCAAACAAAAGCAATGATCCTAATTTAAGAAATCAAATCTCTTCAACACAGAAACCTGATAACCATTAGAGAGTCACTAAGAGAAACACGTATTACTTCTTCAAAAGATTCAAAGACCACTTTTCAAACAAAATGCTTCCCAAAGTGATTTACAAACATGTTTACAACAAACTAAAGTTCAGTCCAGATAAGATGAGGCTCTGTTGGTGGGTGGACCCCGAGATCAGATGGATAGGATGTTGGTTGCTCTTGGTGGAGTTGCACTCTGTCGCTTGAGGCTCAGGTGGCTTCAGTGTGCTTTCCAGTAGCTGTGCCGCTCTCTGGACAGCGATAGCCTAATTTCTGTTGTCTATGCTCTGATAACCTCTAGGTTAGAATACTGTAATGCATTATATGTGGGGCTGCCTCTGAAGACAGTTTAGAAACCTCAGCTGGTGTAAAATTCAGTGAGGCAAGATGGCTTGAGCATATTACACCAATCCTGGCCTGACTGCCAATTAGTTTCCAGGCCCATTTCAGTGCCTCAGTACTGTACTGCAATACTTCAAGAACTGCCTCTCCTTATGAACCTACCTGGACCCTGTGACCATCATCTGAGACCCTTTTTCATGTGCCTTCATGAGAGATCTGGAGGATGGCAACATGAGAAAGGGCATTTTCTGCAGTGTCTCCGTGTTTGTACAATGCTCTCCCTAGGGAGGCTCACCTTGCCCCTTCATTATACCTATTTAGGCACCAGATGAAAACGTTCCTCTTCAACCAGGCCTTGGGTTGATTAGCATTCTATGGTATTTTAGATGTGTTGGGTTTGGGTTTCTTCTTCTTTCTTTTTTGTTATTGGTTTTGTTATGTATTTTGTGTTTTTATTTTGTATTTTTATGCTGTGAACCACACCATGAGATCTTGGGACGAAGGGCAGTATACAAATTTAATTGATAATAATAAGAATAATGCATACAAGCAAACCATAATTTTAAAATCAGATTAAAAACAGACATGTCATTGCATTTTAACTGTTACAGAATATGACTAAGGTCAGCATAAACTAGCAACAGACTAGCGATTAAAAGCAACAGTCAAAAGGTAGGTCTTCACACCCTGTTTAAATAAGGAATGGAGCCTGCCTAACTTTGTGCAGAATTGAGTGCCGTAATTATAGGGCCGCTGCTGAGAAGGCCCTGTTCCAAGGGTATGTGAAGCAGGGGCAGATTACTCGCTAGCTGCTAGAGGAGGAAAAAACAGTCAATCGGGTGAGCGGTTGGGGAGAGATAGAATGGAGCATCCCATCTGGCTAACCACTGCACAGTTAAATGTTGTAATTTGCTACCACAAGGTGTGTTGAATGATGGCCAACTTATGTGGCTTTGAAAGCAGATTGGGAAAATCCATTGGCTATCAATGGATGCTGGTCACAGTAGCTGTATTATGTTACCTCCAGGATCAGATGCCTCTGAGAAGCTGCTGCTGGGGAGCAGCAGTTGGAGAGGACAGGGCACTCAGTTCCTGCTTGTGGCTTTCCATAGGCACCTGCTTGTCCACTGGGGGGAACAGGATGCTGGAATTTGATAGGCTTTTGCTTAGTGGCGGGGACCCAGGTGGCGCTGTGGTTAAACCACTGAGCCTAGGGCTTGCTGATCAGAAGGTCGGCGGTTCGAATCCCTGTGATGGGGTGAGCTCCCGTTGCTTGGTCCCAGCTCCTGCCAACCTAGCAGTTCGAAAGCACGTCAAAATGCAAGTAGATAAATAGGAACCGCTACAGCGGGAAGGTAAACGGTGTTTCCATGTGCTGATCTGGTTTACCAGAAGCGGCTTTGTCATGCTGGCCACATGACCTGGAAGCTATACGCCGGCTCCCTTGGCCAATAATGCGAGATGAGCGCGCAACCCCAGAGTCGGTCACGACTGGACCTAATGGTCAGGGGTCCCTTTACCTTTACCTTTATTGCTTAGTGGCTCTTCTTAGTGTGAGCCAGTGTGGTGTAGTGGTTAAGAGTGATAGACTCATAATCTGGGAAGGCGGGTTCGCGTCTCCGCTCCTCCACATGCAGCTGCTGGGTGACCTTGGGCTAGTCACACTTCTCTGAAGTCTCTCAGCCCCACCTACCTCACAGGGTGTCTGTTGTGGGGGAGGAAGGGAAAGGAGAATGTTAGCCGCTTTGAGACTCCTTCGGGTAGTGATAAAGCGGGATATCAAATCCAAACTCTTCTTCCTCTTCTTAGTGAAGCCTCGTCCTTGTGAATTTCCTCTACAACATCTGTTCATGTAAGCCAACAGTGGGGAGGTACAGTAGTGGCCTTCCAAATGTTGCTGGAACTACAAATTCCATCCCTGACCATTGGCCATGCTGGCTGGGGCTGATGGGAATTGAAGTCCACCAACATCTGGAGGACCATAGGTTCTTCACTCTCTTATGTAAACAGTGGGCACGCTGCTTTTTAGTATAGCATGCTTATTTAAAGAGCGTGTACATCCTTTGGCTACACAGGAGCACAGCAGATGAAAAATTAAATGCGGGTTTAGTTTCACACAATAGGTGAAATGTTTTGGCCCCAGTCCAGTGGATCCAGTACACATGCAATTGGCCACATGAAGCCCCATCTGTTAACCATACAGAGCTCAGGGTTGGGGACACCACCAACCATGCAATGGGGTGCTTGCACAGGACTTTCCCCAACATAAAAACCGTGGGTAAAATTAATAAAAAAATATTTCTCATACCCTGCCCATCTGACTCGGTTGCCAACAAAAACACAGGAAAAACAAGAAGCAGCATTAAAACTTACCTATATAGGGCTGCCTTCATATGTCTTCTGAAAGTCAGATAGTTGTTTATTTCCTTGACATCTGAAGGGACCACCACCGAGAAGGCCCTCTGCCTGGTTCCCTGTAACTTCACTTCTTGCAGTGAGGGAACCACCAGAAGGCCCTTGGAGCTGGACCTCAGTGTCAGGGCTGCATGATGGAGGTGGAGACACACCTTCAGGTATACTGTACAGGGAGCTGAGGCCGTTTAAAAATCAGCACCAACACTTTGAGAAAACAGGGAAACACCTCTGCTAAGATGAAGAGGTGCTGTCCCACAGGCATGCATAGCTCCAAAGGAAACAATATACATTGTTCATCCTCCCCGCTTTTAGGATGTTTTTTAATTGTGCATATTTATTCATTTAAAAATATGTACATACCTCTTAATCAACAAAATCCTCTAACCCGTTTACATAAAACAATAAGGAACATTCATTTAACCCCGGTAAAACCACACATTAAAAGCAAGTAGTCATAAAATTTACTAAAATGCAACCAGCAGTTTTAAAACGCATCTACGTAATAAAATTCCACGTTAAAAATACAAATTTGCGCAGGCTTTTTTTATAAGATGAATGAGAAGACATAGCCGACTGGGGACATAACATTTATTAACATATAAGCAAAGGGACCCGTCCTAAAACGCACGTGCCCGTTTAACATTACGGGGGCAGGTTTAGCAAACTTCAGGAGCGGATGAGTCGATTGCGCTCGAGCCAGCCTCGCAATCCTGAGGACGGGCCTCCCGGCGAGGGAGCGTCTCGCTTCCCGGCGGGCTGCGTCTGGCGACGAGCGAAGGCGGGGCAGCGACGGGGGGAGGCCCGCAGCTAGGGGGAGCTCCTCCGGCCGCCGCCGCCGCCTTGCGCGCCCAAGCTGGTTGTCTTTCATAGGCTTGTGCCGGCGAGTCCCTCCTCCCTCCCTCCCCCCCCCCACCTTCCCCCCGTGATGGCGGAGGACAGCGAGTCCGCCGCCAGCCAGCAGAGCCTCGAGCTGGACGACCAGGACACCTGCGGCATCGACGGCGACAATGAAGAGGAGACGGAGCACTCCAAAGGGTAGGGACGCCACCCTCCACCCAGCCCGGCGCAGTTGCGCTCGCCTCGTCTGCAGCCCGGCCGGGGACGGAGCCCGGGTGGGCCCGGCCTGGCGAGCGGCAAGCGCGGGTGGGCGGCCAGACCCGCCGACGGCTCCCTGCGGCATTGGCGGCGCGCGGCGTGGCCCGGGGAAGGAGGCGGCGGCGGCCGGGGCGACCACGACCCAGGCGGGAGGGAGCGCGCAGGCCACGGGGGTGCAAGCGGCCGCCTCGGGCTCGGCCGCCGCTTTTGTGTGAGGTGGGAAGGCAGAGCGAGCCGCTCCCCTGCGCGCCTTGGGCGGGCGGAGGGGCGCGGGGCCCAGCGGCTGCTGCTGCTCTTGCTGCAGCTGCCGGGTGGCCGCGGAGGAGGCAGCAGCCCCGCCGCCCGCCGAGTGTGCAAGCCCGGGTCCCTCCACGCCGATCCGACGCTTCCTTCGCCCGGCCCTGGGCCTGGCATTTGCTGCAGCTGGCGAGCAAGGGAGTCTGCTTGGGAAGGGGGCTTGGCCGCCCTCTGCACTCGCCGCCGCCGCAGCCGCCCCCCTTCCGCGGTTGCCTCTTTCTCTTCCTCCACCTTCCCGCGTGCTTCCTTTGTGGACGTCTCTCGTGTTTTGCAGCCGTTTGTCTGCCGTTCAGAAGGGCGGCACACACACACACCTCTCTAAATCTGGCTGCAAGGATATGGCCCCTCGCTTGCGCCCCCCACCCCGGGATAGGGAAGGGCTGTTTGCACCGCTAAAGTGTCTGGGAGTCAATGGAACCGGGGTACCAGTCTCTGATGGATTGATGCAGAACCCAGGGATGTGGTCCACCCCCGTGGAAATTAGGTTGCGGTGGGTTATCTGTAGCCCTGCTGACACCCCCCCCCCATCCCTCAAAGTCTTTATTGCAGGTAAAGCAAAGGGTGTGTGACTTCTCTAGCCAGAAAAAACCTGTCATCTATAATAAATAGGGTTTGGAGGAGAGAACATGTATCAAAGAGTTATATGCAGTGTGTGGTTGGTTCTGAAAGCCACAATCTCATCTCTGATGCAGGTAGAGGTAAAAGCCAGTAAACGCATTGAGCATGCACAGAGTGCTTTTTAATATTATGGTTGATTCACCAATGAAACCCTCATTTAAGTTGAAAGGGCTCCGAGGGCAGAACTTGCAGTCAGATGTAAGGCACCCAGGGAGATTTTTGTTTCAGTGGTATTTTCTTTTTCCAAATGTACCTGCTAGGGGCATACATATACATTCAGCAAGCTGAGTGTCTGGTTCCAACTGGAAAAATCAATGAGGGGAAAGTAGTTTTTTCCCCAGATTGGTAACTACCAATCATAGGAATGTGTTGGGTGCTAACTTGTGTTGCTGTGCAGACTCTCCTGAATCTGATAGACAGACTTAGGACGCAATCCTTCCTTCCAGGTATGCAGGTTGGGAGAGGTTAGGATGTGCAATATAATCTTGTCCCTTCTCCTACCATTGGCTGAACTTAAGCTGGCATAAATTGTGGGGTGTTTTCCTGATGTTTCTGCTTAGGCTGGCTGAGGGACAGCTCATGGAAGTTAAGCCAGGTCCAGGACTAAAAAGGGGCATTTAAAGGGTATGAAAGGGGCAAGTTGGAGATACGTAGAGGGATAAACGAAGTTATGCTGCCTTCTAATTTCCTCTGTTCCCTAGTCTCGCTACACAGAGCATAGCGTAACTTGCACCACCAAAAATGCAGGTTTCACTAAATTCAGCACCTACGGTAGGAGGTCTTTGAAAGGGCAGGAAACACAGTTAGGATGCAGCTTATCTTCTATACAGAGGATGTACCACCATATCTGCCTGTTTAGGATTGATCTGTTAGATCAGGAGTGGCCAACTCCCAAGAGACTGTGATCTACCCGCAGAGTTAAAAACTGGCAGTGATCTATCCCCTTTTGTGGGGTTCAGGTCAAAGTTGTTGAGCTTTTTATGGGCTGCAGGGCTAAAATGTTTAGCTTTTTTTTAGGGGAGCCAAAGTTCTTGGGCTTCTTTGGGGGGGATCCAGTGATCTGCCAGTGATCTACTGCAGACACCCAGTGATCTACTGGTAGATCACGATCTACCTGTTGGACATACCTGTGTTAGATCATGAGTGAGCCAGACCCTGACCTTCCTGATCAAACCCTTTGAGTTCAAATAGCCTGGGCAAAGGAAATTAGGCTATGCTGGCAAAGTCGCAGGGATCTGCAGGCGTTACTGGTCAGCTCGTTGGCGCTGCTTTCAAACTGTGCAAAGGCACAGGGGTTTGCAGGCACTGCCAGTGAGCTGTCTGGTGGCACCTGCAAACCCTCCCTTCATACACAATGCTAAACGTAGGGCAGATAGTTATGGCTGGTGCATCTTCTTATGTTCTGACATTGGTGCCACAAGAAGCAGCAACTAAAGCGGAAGTGGGCAACCTCTGGCCCACATGCCAAATTAGGACTCCTGCTGTGTCTAATTTGGCCCGCAGGCCAGAGCTTCCCTACTTAAGAGCCTAAGAAGAGCCCGCTGGATCAGATCAGTGGTCCAGCTAGCCCAGCATGCTCTTTTCACAGTGGCCAGCCTGATAGATGCCTGTACGAAATCTGCAAGCAGGAGAAGAGCACTCTCCCCTCTTGCAGTTTCCAGCATCTGGTGTTCAGAAGCAGACTACCTCTGGCTATAAAGGGAAGGCCATGGCCTCCGTCATGGCTAGTAGCCATTGATCCTCCAGAAATTCGTCTGAACTTACAAAGCCGTCCAATTGGGTGGCCATCGCTGCATCTTGCGGTATTGACATTAGAACGTAGGACAGGCACCCCCAAACTGTGGCCCTCCAGATGTTTTGGCCTACAACTCCCATGATCCCTAGCTAACAGGACCAGTGGTCGGGGAATATGGGAATTGTAGTCCAAAACTTCTGGAGGGCTGAGGGGATGCCTGACGTAGGAAGATGCCTCGTACTGAGTCAGACCATTGGTTCATCTTAGCTTAGCATTTCCAAAAGTAACAAGCAGTGACTCTCTAGGGCAGGTATGAGGAACCTCAGACCTGGGAGCCAGAACACTCTGTGTGGCCCTTGGGACTCTCCCCAGGCCTCTCTAGCCACACCCCTCACCAGTCCTGATTTGTGGTGTCCTTGATCGTGTTTTTTTTGGCCTGGCTGATATGTTGTATTCTTATTTTGTATTTTTCTGTTGTGAACTGCTCAGGTGTCTTCAGATGAAGGATGGTGGAATAATAATAATAATAATAATAATAATAATAATAATAATAATAATAAATGTGTCCTTGCTGATGTTTCCTGCTGTCTGGATGAATAGAGAGGGCTGTGTGAATGAGCAGAAACTTGCCCACTGAAAAAGGTCCCCCACCTCTGCTCTGGGGTTTTACACAGGAGTCTTTTTCAGCTGTGTTTTGGCAAAGGCTGTTACTGAACTTGGCAGCATGTGCCCAACCACTGGACCCAAGTTGCATCCAGTGTACAGTGGGAAACACCTCATTTCAGTTTGACTTCATAAAGGAACAGTCCTTTTGCAAGCCAAAACTATTTAACCCTGTATCTCACTAATGGGAACTATGGTTCATGGGCTTCAAGGAAAGCCACTTCTTACACTTTCCCCTTCTTTTTCTCAAATATGTTGCTTTCTCTTTATTTATTTATTTTAAAAGCTTCTAGTGTTTGAAAGAGAGGCATTCAGATTTTTATAACTCAGATAAATTGTCTAAAATTAAAGGCAAGTACACAAACCTGGAGGGCTGGAAAACAAGATTGTCTTGTTGCTCAGCAGATGCAAAATGTTTGCCAAGGGAATAAACGTGCTTTGCTGTTGAAAGAAGAAGTTAAGTTGTGGCAGAAGCAAAAGTATTAGTTGATGCTTAGAGGTGTATCGAATCATCTTAGCAGGTGCCTTCTGAGTCCTTCTGGCCAATGCATAGCTTATACAAGACAAACTTGGGGTATGCCCACTGAGTAGACACTTGGTGACCTCCAGATCTAGTACACCCCGATTACAAGTATGTTTGTCACTCTCACATTTATTGCTAAAATGTCCTCGGTGTATTTTCCCACACAACACTCTCCCCATCCACTTGAAGATCTGTCAGCGAAGTCCTGCTTCAGATTATACCAACTTCTGTGGAAGTTAATACCATCATCTACTTGGAGCAGGGCCTTTTCAGTATCTGCCCCCAAACTGTGGAATGCTTTGCTTCAGGGAAGTGCATTTGGCCCCATAACATTTGGCAACGGAGGAATATTTTTGCTCCACAAGCACTTTGGTAGCAAGGCCTCTGTTAATTGGAAGGGATATCCTAGGACACCAAGGAAACCTCTGGCTCATGGGTCTCATTACGGCTTCCAGTCCTCCCCATTTGGCATGGCAGACCCATTTTGGCCAAGCCACAGCCCCCCTGCCAGTCACTGGACCTCATGACATTGGGTGTTGCCAGGTCAAAAGGTACACCTGGCTTCTGTGGAGAGGCAGGTTTGAGGATTGATCTTTTTTTCTTTTTTTTATCTTGCTTGTTTGGTTTTGGTTCTGTTTTAAGATTGCCTCTTGGCATCAGTAATGCCTTTTTTTGTTTTTATTCTTTAAACAGCTTTGGGGATTAGATAGAACTGTTGTAAATTTAGTTAAATAAATAAAACTGTAATGGATGATGATGATTCCCCTAGGCTCCTTATTCATTTTGGTTAAAGGATTTCTGAAGCTCACTGGTGTCTTGAAAGCGTGGGACCTGCTAGGTAACCACCGTCTTTGCAAACATTTACAAGTATGCTGTGTGTATCCTCTTTAAAGGGTAATTTCAGCTCTCCATAGACTCCAGCTGTATCATTCAATTTGCACTGTGCTGCTGAGATAACAAGAACTAATTAGAGTGACACCAGTTTGGATACTAAGGGGAGAAATTGTACTAAATTCAGTTGTATAAATAGGTACCAGCTCCACAGAATTTCTGGTACTAACATATAGGAAAGCTTACGGCAGAGGTTAATTTGTTTCTCCTTATACAGTATCTGTCCAACAGACTTTATAAACCCTTTGTGATTGGGACCCATTATTCAGAGTGCCAAAAGTCAAAAGAGATGTTTGAAGTCATCAAAGTTGCAGTAGCAAGACTAACATTGATGGATCCTTGTCTGATAATCCCCTTATGCGCATGGTAAACATTATTTTGGAATCATTCCCTCCATCTTTGACGTGCAGGCTGTGAGTGTCACTGCTTATGTAGCCCCCAAATGGCAAACCCCCACCACACACACAAGAGGGGAGGAGATATCAGCAGATTCAGGAAAAACCCAAGACTTTCAAGACCACGCCACAAACACACCATACATTTAAAGCACATGGCTTTCTCCAAAGGATCCTGGGAACTGTAGTTTGCTAAGAGTACTTGGAATTGTAGCTCTCTGGGGGGATAAACTACAGTGCTCAGGATTCTTTGGAGAACACCATTTGCTTTAAGTGTATGGAATGGACAGGATGCTAAGGTAGGAAAAAACTCTTAGGAACAAACTTAATTAAGCAACCTCTCTCCTAAAACAGCCCAAAGGAAGACTGAGCATGTTCTGTGGATACAGAATGTAGACTGACTGTTTGGAAAAGGACTCAAAAATTTGGCTTGGGGGGGGCATAGCTGGCTGTAATGCAGAACAGGAGCACTGCATACTGCAACATTTTGTTGCTGGTCTTGCTAGGCCATTCTAAACCACTTTGTTCCAGATTGAAGTCTCTTCGTGTCCTTAAACTTGGCTGTTCTGGGCAATCAGTGTGTTCCCTCTTCTTTCAGGTATATTCTTAAACCTTGGAAGATGGTAATGTTCTGCCCTCCTATTTAAAAAAATATGTGTCCTCTTCTCCCCCCAACCCACCCCCACCCCGGTGCCAAACATCTCTTCAAAGTTCCCCCCAGCTTTTCTGTTCATGGAATCTTCTCTGCTTTGCTTTGCTTTGCAATCTTCTTGAAATGCAGTTGCTAAAACTGAATGCCCCTCCTTTGTGTTAAATCAGCTGAAATGCACAAGGCCCCTGTGTCAGCTGAAGTCCATCCAAATAAGGAACTGGATGGGCTTGGGATCCTGAGGTTGCACCACAGTGCCTGACATCTACATAAAGCTACCTTATGCAGAGTCAGGCCATAAATCCACTTAGCTGAATATTGACTGCTGCCACAGGGAACAGTTCTTTGAAAATCAAGATGTAGAGGACTGAATCCAGTAACTTCTAGATGTGAAACATGTGCTCTAACACTGAGGTATGGTACTCTAAAAATGCCCCACTCAAAAGCTTCTTCTTGTAATCAAAGTATTTGGCTATTTTCTCTGTGTGTAGATGACAGCACAGCTTATTGACCTGAGGTTTCTATGGGGGTCATTCCAATGAAGGAACCCAATGTCAGTAGTAAGAGAGGCCAGGCAATCTAGTCCTGAGTAGCCTTGTAAATAGCCACTAGCCTGGTTGCTGATGGTAAGGAAAAATTGCTTCCAGGTAATCAGTCAACAACCCGTGGAAGCATACCGACATTTGAACTGTGGTTCTTTTGGACCATTGGTGTGATCCAAATAACTAATGACAGTATTCCAAAATCCATATTAGGACAATGTCTTCCTTGGGTCAACCAAAACATTACAAAATGGTGTGCGAGCTTTCATGTTCACCAGGCGAAATGGTAAATGCTTGTGAGGGGAGTTGGCTGATGCAGAAGCTGTGGATAGAATATGCATTTAGTCACAGTCTTAAGACGGAATGTGGGAGGAGGTAGCAGACATTCAGAAGAGGCTCTGTTTGGTGTGTTACAGGTTTCAAGTTGTATTGGGAAGAAAAATACAATAGTTAACGTCCCAGTTCTGAAAATACAAAATCCAACTGTTACCTAGATTTGTCTCCATCCTTAGGTAATACACATAGGCCCTTGACAGATGGAAGACAGCAAAAAAAGGCAATTTTTACATCAACAAAACTGCAGATCAGTTTCGCTAGGTGAAAAATAATTTTAAAAAGCCTATAAAAGCCAAGTTAGGGAGCTTTACCTAATACAGTAATTGGAGGGAACATTCCCTCGGACAATACATGTATGTATGTAAGGGCTTGTAAAAATTCTTGCTTTTCAATTTATTTATAAAGCTCATCTAGGAAGGCTGACTCTACCGTAACTATTGGAGTTGCCTCTGGCTATGCCCCTGCTTCTCTATGGGTCTGGTTTTTAAAATCAGCATTAGTTTGGAATTAAATTGCTGCCGGCAGTTTCTCCCCTGGGGTGTTTGAAATAATCGGTTTGCAAAGTTCTGAGGGCCAGACTCATGTTTGTACCCCTGATCAGAATTAGGTTGGGTTAAAATACTATTCATTCTTATTTTTTTATGTAAAAAAAAAATCCTTCCAGTAGCACCTTAGAGACCAACTAAGTTTGTTATTGGTATGAGCTTTCATGTGCATGCACACTTTTTCAGATACAATTTTTAAAGGCAGCCTTGTTCACGCATCCTAATTAAACGCAAGGGACTATGGCATAGCTGTTGCTTTCTTTTTGTCATGAAGACAAATCAGGTTTTCAACCCGTTTTCCTCTCTGCAAACAGAAGTGAAAAATGTATTGGTTGGAGTGAAAGTTTCACTGCTGAAATGAATGTGCAAGTAGGCTGCAAGCAGAAGTAGTTACAAACACTTTGTCTGCCTTGTAAAGTTGTTAAAAGCTACTAACCTCCCCCCCCCAAAAAAAACCCAGTTCACTTTGTTTTTGTGCTGGACACAGAAGAGAGACACATTGTACCATCTTTCCTCTGCTAGCCTCCTTACGACTTCGTATGCAATTCCTTGTCACCTATGGCGACTGCACAAATATTTTAAAACAAATCTGATTCAGTTGGCTTTTCTTTTTTAATTGCGTTTATATGCTCAGGGTGGATTACATGGTGTTTGGGGCAGTCTCCAACCCAGACCTGCTTTAAGTGCAACACAATTGTATGCCGTTAGGTCAGCCATTGCCAGCCTGATGCTGTCCAGATGTTTTGTACTGCAACTCATCAGCTGTGGCACCAGGTTGGCAAAAGTTGTGCTATGCTACTCTCTAGGTCCAGCTCGCTTACACACCTGTGCAGGCCCGGCTCTAGGGGTAGTCTCGGTGGCACAGGGCACTGGGTAGCAGGCGCACGCTGCCGGAGCAATTTCCGCACCACAGCGCCAGGGCACCCGACCTGCTTGAGACGGCCCTGCACCTGTGCCCAAGGATGAGAATTAGGCAGGTTCATAATCACTGGGCTTGATGACAACTTGCCACAGTAGGAGTCCAGAGCCACTATATGGGCACATGGAATTGATGTTGTAGCTCCTTTGGATCCTGGCTGTTGATTCTGTCACTTCTACAGTATGCATATAGCAAGGTGCCTTGTTCCATCAATTGCCTAGTGTTACGGGGCTGTGAATCATACCATTCACTTGTTGAAATTTGTTGAGCATAGCGATGCATCCTCAGAAAATAAGCAAATGACAGGAATACATCAGCAATTACTAATGAGGGATGGGATACAGTAAATAAAAGCTCAATGGAATTGATTGCCTCTCGTTCCTCAAAATGCAGAAAAGGAACAAATTATTGGGCTGGTTCATATTTAATGTTAACCATGATTTAGTGCCAAGTGAACAAGCAGGCAAAGCAAAAGGGACCATGAGCTTTGCTTATGCAGGTAGCATTAAACCACGTTTAGCAATATGCAGTATTCAAAATTAGCCAGGCATATTTTGCACCTGAGAAGGTGCCTGGGTGCCAGGATGGTGCCTGACATCTCCACCATCTGGAGGTACATGCCAGGAGATCACTGGATCTGGACTGGTCTCACACGCAAATACCACATCCTGTAGGAATAGGCCAATATATATGTGGACTATCCCTGGAAAAAGTGCCTTTTTCTGCTTTAAGTTCTTAAAGCTCTTACCCTAACTTAAGATTGTCACCTGAACTAGCCAGATGTTTAACTGGGAATCAATCACAGCTGGTCCATCATTTGGAAAATAAGACTTTAGAGCTGCCTGGCCCCAAAATGGCAACTAGACATTCCGTTTTGGCGACTGTAACCTTGGTTTAAGGAGCCATTTGGCGCCTAGCTTATATGAGTTTCTAACACTGGATGCAAGAACGAGCTCATTGTATGAATATTTTGAGTTGCTGCTGAGGGTTTTTGAAATATTAAGTAAGGGTAGATTTGGTTCCCTCCGGATACCGCAGAAATGCAAGTTCCATCAGCGCCAGTCAGCACAGCAGTGGTCTAGGATGGTGGGAGTTTGAGCCCAACAACATCACAGGCTCTCCATCCTGGTTTTAAGGGGAGGACCATAAAATCAGAATGGGAAACTGGCCTCCAGATGTCGTTGGACTCCAGACTCCATCTTTGACCACCAACATCTCAAGGGCACCACCCTGGCTACATGAAGACTCAAAAAGAAACCAATTCACAGCAGAGGGTGTTACAGAGAAGACATGACTCAAGAGATGGTGGTAGTTATAGTCTAACAACATTTGGAAGGCAACACTCTGATAGAGGATTGCAGGGAAGGATTAGGTTAATAGGCTCCATCATAAATTCTTCAAGGAACCAGATACAGTGGTACCTCGGTTTATGAACACAATTGGTTCCGGAAGTCTGTTCATAAACTGAAGCGTTCATAAACTGAAGCGAAATTTCCCATTGAAAGTAATGGAAAGTGGATTAATCTTTTCCAGACGGTCTGCGGAGTACTTAAACTGAAGCGTTCATAAACTGAAGCGAACTTTCCCATTGAAAGTAATAGAAAGTGGATTAATCCGTTTCAGACGGGTCCGCGGAGTACTCAACCTGAAGCGTACTTAACCCGAAGCATGGGTGTAATTGGTTCTGGAAGTCTGTTCATAAACTGAAGCGTTCATAAACTGAAGCGAACTTTCCCATTGAAAGTAATGGGAAGTGAATTAATCCGTTCCAGATGGGTCCGCGGCGTTCGTAAACCGAAAATTCGTATACCGAGGTGTTCATAAACCGAGGTTCCACTGTAGTAGGCTTGCCTAGCTACAGTGCTACCTCAGTTTAAGGACACAGTTGGTTCCAGAAGTCTGTACCTAACCTGAAGCGTACTTAACCTGAAGCAAACTTTCCCATTGAAAGTAATGGAAAGTGGATTAATCCGTTCCATATGGGTCCGCAGAGTACTTAACTTCAGGAGTCAGCCAACTGAAAGCCTTTTGTTGTTAACTACCAGGAAATTTTCTTTTCCAGTTTCCAGTGCCATTTTTTTTTGCATGCACCAATGTGCAGAGAAAGGTTTGCAAGCTAATAATGCTGCTTAAAAGATGTGATCATGTCAAATTCCTTGCTGTATTTGGAACCTCCTGCTTTTGTGGTACTGAGCACACAATCCCTTTTGATCTCAAGCTTCAAGGGAGGGGACGCCTGCAATCTCTCATTCCATGGTGTGACACGAACATTTAAATGAAGACATTTCCCCCCCTAGGTTGACATTTTAAAATTAGGTTATACGCTGATGACCACAAAACAGTTTCGTGATTCTGTGGAGGTGTGGTAAAAATAGTCCTGTGCAGACGAGGCTACATAAACTTGATACAGAAAATAATGATATCATTGATGGCTGTG